>NC_142594.1:24235098-25688914 GCF_965207765.1 Zootoca vivipara
TAAAAAGCCTAGGAAGAAGCAAAGTGGCACCAATCGTCTTCTTTGAAGACAGCATATTCATGCTAAGCCATGGTTTAGCTTAAGGCTGTTCTCCTGCATGGTGCTACTAAACCGCAATTAGGCTGACAGTTGGACAAGCAACAGAGATGGAAGACAAGGAAGAAATATCACTGTAAAGATAATTGGACAAGATTCAAGAGCTTCTACGTATACGTTATTAAACCAAAACTTCCTTTCTTTGCAGGCCCACAATGTTATAAACTCAGTACATAAGCTTGTTGCCAAATGGTACCTTGAATCTATTGTAGGTTGCAGTTACCACAACAGAATGTCTTATCTGCCAGGGGGTTGGACTAAATGACCCTCGGAGTCCCTTCCAACACTACAATTCTATGATTTCAATGAATTCCTTGACTGTAGCTTGCTCTTACAACAATCCACTTGTCCCAGTATGCAAGAAGAAGAAACACACAGTGGAAATTGTATTCACTATGGACTAAGACAGAGGTTTTTTAATTGCGGTCGCCAACCTGGAGCCCAGAAATCTCCACATAGTCGCAATTGGACCTGTGCCAGTAGCAAAATGCGCCTAGCTAATTTTGAGCACTGCTGGTCAGTAGGTGATGAAGATTTAAACCAGTAGAAGTTGAGTTAGCTGAAGACTTACTGGTAAACATCAAGTTAAAGAAGTGACTTGCTGAAGCAAGTACAACACGATGAGCTGGGATCTTCCTTTCCTGGACCATGAGAATGACATCACAGAGTGTTTTCTAGCACAAAAAAGTCAAAATGACAAAGCATGTAATATTTCATAGCTTCAAAGAAATGTGTAGAAATTCTTATTTTTTTGCTAAACTAGAGACCTACAGAAATGTACAACAAATACTATTGAGACAAAATCACCATTTTTCAAAGGAGCTCAAGGCAGTGTATGTGATTCTTCCTTTCCTCACTTAATCCTCACAACCACCCTGTGAAGTAGGTTAGGCTGAGAGGCAATGACTGGCCCAAGTTCATCCATTGAGCTTCATAGCTGGTGAGAATTGAGACTCTGGTCTTGTAACTGAATTACATTAACATGAACAATTACAATTTTGCTGCTCTTCAGCTCCAAGTATGTGAGATTTTTGTATACAGTTTGGCAAACCTACGTTGTAAAACTATGCCTATCTACTCAGAAATAATTCTTACTTAGTTTAATAGGGCTTACTTCCAGGTAAGCATGTAGAGGATTGCAGGCTTAATACTGTAGCCAACAATACATACTTAAAATAGCAGTCATTGTCCCAAATGCTTATGGGAGGTCTAAATAGAAACAACTAGAACATTTGCTTCTTTCTTTATTGTCATTTCCACAGTAGACCAAAATAGCAGAGTGACTAATGTGTTAGTTAAGTTGCTTTTAAATGAGACCAGGTTCCTGAAAAGTACTCTGCTTATACTTTAATGGATGCTCTCATTATTCTAGCCTCATTTAAAAGCTGCTGAATTAATTTCTAAACGTAGAAAAAGAAAGACATTGACAATTATTTTTCTCTGTTGTGGAAATGACAATGAAGGAAACTTAACATTTTCCAGTTGTCTCCATTTAGACCTCCAACTATTTGGGAGAAAGACTACCATTTATGTGTTTATCGTTGCTAGAATATTAGCCAATGTGTGTAGCATTTTTAACTTGAAATGTATATAAGCACCTCAAGGCAACTGAACAAGAACAAGCTGTTACTGAGCTAAAATATGTTAATGATCTTAAAATTGGTACCGTACAGTAGCAGCTCTAGCAAGTGATGACAATACAAATCACTACTAAAGCAGATTATGAACAGAGAATTGGTTGTATTCAACTCGGTGCAGACCCATTGAAATTAGGTAATGTCCATTACATAGGATTAATTGTAATAGGTCTACTCTGAGCAAAAGGTGAATACAAGCCACAGGTTAGCAAGGCAAATATGCCTCATAGATCAGTAGACTGGTACTACCCAAACACATCTGTTAAGTACACAATTGAACTAGCAGTTTTCACCCCAGTTTCATAGTCATACACTAGTCATATTCACTGAGCACACAACTATAACTTGTACCTTCTGGAAGGAGGCTGATGGTGAAGGTGTTACCTTCAGTCACTATTTCCACTACAGCTTGCCAGCATTTGTAATGCTCCAACCCCTACAGCCTGTTAACAGTTGTTCTGGTAATAGCTTTCCTGCACAAAAAGATAGATATTAACTCCTATGCCAGGCATAGGTAAACTCGGCCCTCCAGATGTTTTGGGACTACAACTCCCATCATCCCTGACCACTGGTCCTGTTAACTAGGGATGATGGTAGTTGTAGTCCCAAAACATCTGGAGGGCCGAGTTTGCCTATGCCTGTCCCATGCTGTTGTGATCATCTTTCTGTATCTCTAGAATACTATCCTCTTGGGCGACATATGCTAGAGATAAAGGGAGATGAATCTGAATTAGGTTTACACATTTGCCAGGGTAACAGAAGTTGAGAATATTCTCATTTTCCCCCAATGCATCCTTGTGGGTGGAACATCAAAGAGCTACACCAGATAAATGAGCAAAGAATGCAACGGGATTCATGTCTTGGCTTCACATCAACTGCTCTGTGTACCAGAAATCTATTGCAGCATGGTAGATAAGTGCCCAAATATAAATCCCGATGCTGCTCATTCAAATCTCGCCTCTAACAGGAACTCATCAGGTAGTCAAGTTACATGAAAGGAGATTCCTTCTAAACACATGGAAAAACTTTCCCGACTGTAAGATCTGTCAGTGAAAGTCTTCCTCGGGAGGTTGTGGGCTCTCCTCCTTTGGAGAGGTTGGATGCCCATCTGTCACAGACGCTTTAAGATTCCAACGTTGCAGGCGGTGGGAGTAGATGACCCTTGGAGTCCCTTCCAACTCTACAATTCTATGATTCTTCGGCAAGGCGTCATCCGCGAGCCTCGTCAGCCATCCCACACCTCTGCAATATGGGAGTCCTTACTGGCCTACTTTACAGGACTGTTGTAAACAGAAACAAAACAATGGCAAGCACTTTGTGTTAGCTATGACCCCACCCCGCCATGGGTTTCTTCTCCTACAACTCCTCCGGGTACACAAATGCCCAGGGGCCAGGCTCGTGGTCAAAACCACTGGGGGGGGGGGTGAAAGAGAAATAGAAACATGTTCTTATTGGACCCCACAGGTCAAAGAGCCCTAGGAGGCCGGCCACCCCACGCCCCGCCTTACTTGCTTCCTCATGGTGTTCATGACCCCCATGAAGCTGGCCAGCAATTTGGCTTCTTCCCGGGCGGCGAGTTTCTTCTCGGTCTTCTTTTTGTTGCTTTTCTCCGAAGCCGAGGCCGCCATGCTCCCTTCCCTCGCCTCCCTCTCGCCGGCGACGAACCGAAGGCTTCCCGAACCGACACCCTGTCATAAACGGCAGCCAGGCTCCAACGGCCAAAGCAAAGCGGCAGCCCCGACCTCGCTCTGCAAAAAAAGGTCCCCCTCCGCCTAGCAGTTGCAGGCCCTCTTCCCACCCCTCCGACACCCCCAAATATAGGCTCCCCTGGCCAATCAGGAAGCAGCTCGCGGAATCGCTGTCCGCCAACACAAGTCCGCCCCTTCTCGGGAGCCGGCGAAGATTCAGCGGGTGGGAGAGGTAAACAAAGAAGGAGCCGGCGCGCCGTGACGTCACGCCGAAGCGCACGACCTGCCCGAGACAATTAGAGCAGGGGAAGCGACGAGGTGGAGAGTTCTGGGTAGGCGCCAGGTGCGCATGCGTGAATGTGGGCGGGCAGGTTGGTCCCTGAAGTGTGTCAAAGGAGCACGAGTTTTCCCGAGAAGGGTGGGCCGCTCAGTTGCCCAGTATAGATACACTCAGGATTGTAGAGGTACGCCTCTTTCTTAAAGGAGGTGGCTCGGCAGAACACAAGAAAAGCATTGGCCCGTTTATGGTCTGCGCTGCTTGCCGGAGGCTCCGCTCAGTTTCCCCCAGTTCTAGATGGGAATGGCAGGGGTTGAAACCAGGATCTTCTTCGGCATGCGAAGTACGTGCAGATCATCTGAAGGCATACAGTAATCCAGATGTGGTGGTGGAGGAGGAGGAGGAGGAGAAGGAGGAAGGTTAACATGCATCCCCAGTAGGGGCTGAGCTGGGAGCAGAGGTTTAAAACTCCAACCGCCCCAGCACCCTACTTTAATTCTTGGAGGGAGCGAGTGGCACTGTTTGTCTAAACCACTGAGCCTCTTGGGCTTGCTGATCAGAAGGTCAGTGGTTCGAATCCCTGTGACAGGGTGAGCTCCCGTTGCTCTGCCCCAGCTCCTGCCAACCTAGCAATTTGAAAGTGTGCCAGTGCAAGTAGACGGGAAGGTAAATGGTGTTTCCCTGCGCTCTGGTTTCCGACATGGTGTTCTGTTGCGCCAGAAGCGGTTTAGTCATGCTGACCACACGACCCAGAAAGCTGTCTGTGGAAAGCCCCCTTGACCTGAAGCAAGATGAGCGCCGCACCCCAAAGTTGCCTTTGACCGGACTTAACTGTCCAGGGGTATTTTATCTAATTTTATTCTTCCTTTTTTCTGCCACTGCTGCAAAAACCAGTGGGGTCTTGGACCCCTCAGAAAAATATTGTTACAACCAGTGCTATTTTTCTAGAAAAAGAGGTGCCAGAACTCACTATGAATACCTCCCTTGTTCTCTTATAATGGCAATGGTGACCACCTGAGAGGTAGGTGCAGGAATTGAGTTCAGGTGAGTTCTGGCCGCAGATAAGCCCTTATTACAGCCACCCCAATCTCCAACCAGCAGTGCAAGATTCCAGGGATTGCAGGTCCTTAGCAGCATCTGTGTTCCCTTTTAGGACAGTGGGGTGCAACAGAGACACTGGTCCCTTTATCACATCACAGGCCAACAAGACCAATCCCCCCCTCCCGCCTGACAACATACGAATCAATATGGCTAACTTAACTCAATCCACTTCAACCAACAATGCCTTGGGCCCGCTGATCTCTTGCTCCACCAGAAAAAATAAAACACCATGCCAGTCATGTCAACTTTGATTACTTAGTTGGTACAGAGTTGGAGATGGGTGGGACTAGTGGCCCATTTGTTCTGGTTGATACTGTCTAGCTTCTACAGCCTGAAGATACAGACTGTCTACTAGGAAGCGTGCAGTTCTCCCTGGATGCTTGCCCACCCTGCCTAGTCTGCCAGAGCTGGGCTGGGTGTGTGATCTCAGAGGTTCTCCTGGATCTCTCAGAGGCTTTCAATATAATAGATTCTGGATCAGCTGCCTAGGTTGGGCCACAGGTCCTGCTACAATTTGGAGTCTTCTGTCATGGAGCCTGATCCGATTGCTTCTCCAAGACATTCAACAGATGGCTTGGCATCAGTGCTAGGAACTAACCCACCCTCTCTATGAGGGCAGCAGCCATTGCTATTGACGCTACTGTGCCAGAAAATACCACCTGCCCATGGGCATAGCCGGGGGTGGTGGTGCAGGGAGGGGCACCTGCCCCCCAATCAATAAAGATACATAGCAAACTGAGGTTCTGCCCCCCTCCAACTAAAGGCCTGCTGCCCCTAACAAAAATCCTGGCTATGCCCATGCACCTGCCCCATACAAAAAGTTTGTGTAAAGTACTTAATAGGTGTGACACCACCTTGGAGAGCTGACCTCATCTCCCTAGCAGACCTGCACAGAGCTGTAGTAGTAATCGGCTTGAATGGATTTTGGGATGTTGCTTTACCTGTTGTGTGATACAAATCTCTGCTTGCATCATAAAAGCTAAGCTTAGAATTGGATGGAGTTGATGGTATCATTAAACAAAATGTATCTCTTTGAGGTTCTCTCTAGTGGCATCTTTAAGAAAGTTGAATGCACAGTTACTCCTCAGACACTGCAATGTATTTATTTAATATATTTCTACCCCTCTTCTAGGGTGGCCCCTCACACGGTGATTAAAAAAAAAGTTAAGAACAAAGCAATTGAACAAGATTCAGACAGCAGAGGATCAGGAGCCTGCAAGAAGATCAATAAAATGCTGGGTGAATTTGTAGTTTTAAAAAAGTATTCTAGGACTGCATAAAGACCACAAGAGAAAGGGTCCAGGCAAAGGGAGCCAAGTGGGGTTGCATAAACTACTGTGTGTACATTGCTAGCAGTAAAAGGCAGGATGTTTTTTTTCCATCTGAAGTCAAAACCTGCTTTCACCAGTAGATGTCATTACAGCAGTGGTAATAGAGATACAGTATAACTCTGATACGATAGCCCGGTGAAATACTGAACTTAGCCAAATAAATTAAAAAACCAAATAAGTTTTTGTTACAAACCTGTTGCTGGATTAATTAAGATCACTCTTTTTTTTAATTGAGCAAAACATTTGTACTCAAATAGGCTAACAAATTAATTGACCAAATGTTGCAGCCTTGATTCTTTATATTTGTATGAGTGTTGCACATGCAAACTGTTCAGTGGCACAATGGGTCAGTGTGCCTGGCTGTTAACCAGAAGGTTGCTGGTTCAAGCCCATCGAGGGACAGCTGGATTCCTGCATTGCAGGGGATTGGGCTGGATGACCCTCGGGGTCCCTTCCAACTCTGCAGTTCTATAATTCTATGCAAGACAACAGTCCCTGCACTAGTGTGTGACAGGTAAGGGACTGGAGGAGGTGCTGGTAAACTGACTTATCTCCTGAAATTCCACCAACACCAACACACAAAGAGCAACACAAGGTCTTTGGAAGAAGCCAGTAAGGCAGGTGTGAGGAATCTTTGATCATCTAGATGTTGCTGAACTACAACTCCCATCACCCCTGACCATTGGCCATGCTTGCTGGGTCCTGTGAGGAGTTGTAGTTCAGTAAGTAACACCTGGAGAGCCAAAGTTTCACCACACCTGCAGTTAGGCAGCGACTACAATGCAACAGCACTATGACAATTATGTAATAAGCTTGTTTGTCTCCACTCCATAAGCCCTTACATCTGATCTATCCATTACCCCGCCCACTCGAGAATCCATCATAATAAAGGACTCCTGGATGGTTATGTCCAGTCAAAGGTGACTATGGGGCTGTGGCGCTCCTCTCGCTTTCAGGCCGAGGGAGCTGGCGTTTGTCCACAGACAGCTTCCCAGGTTGTGTGGCCAGCATGACTAAACTGCTTCTGGCACAACAGAACAAGATGGTGGAAACCAGAGCGCACGGAAACACCGTTTACCTTCCCACTGCAGCGGTACCTATTTATCTACTTGCACTGGCGTGCTTTCGAACTGCTAGGTTGGCAGGAGATCCACGGTGCAACAGTGGCACAGAACAACTGATGTGTGCAATCAAGACTACTGTATTTGATTGCAATCTTAAGTAGTTTCGGGCGTGAATAAACCCCATTATTGACAGTGAGGATGTATTTCTGAGTAAATTTCATAGTATGTAACTGCACACACCCACACACTCTGTTGTAAATCTCCTTTGTGTTAGCATGTGTATTGTTTCCCCAAGGTGCCCTCCTATCTTCTGTCATGTAAATCTCAACTTGAAAACGCTGAGGAAATCCTTCTACCATTGTCTCTTCATAAACAAGCTCCCACACCCTCCTTTCATCTGAATTGATGAGTCACATTAATCAGAACTGAGGGGGCATTTTTACTATGATTATTAAGTGTTACCTGCAGCTTTGGCACTGTAAAGCTGTTCAGTAATCACTTTAATGCGTTAAGTGAAGAGAAAATCTGTAGAGAACATCAGTAAAGCAGCGGGTTAGCTGGTATATATACAGGCAACACAAGCATTGACATTTGGGTGCCCACAGGGATTTATTTTGTAGCACAGAAGTATTTCAAAATCAGCCAGGGATATCTAGCTGTTGTAAGACAGAATGGATGATAACCTGATCTTCTCTGCAACTGAATAGAATATAGATTCAGGTATGATTCATATAGATATATAGATATAGATTCAGGTATGATTTCTGCTCACCCTCTTCATCTTCAAAAGCTGCATCTAATGTTTGTCAATACTGTAGTAGGATTACACTTTTAACAGTGTAGATCCCACTGTGTTCAGTAGGACTTGCTCTTAAGTGCATGTAATCATAGCCTATAGTCAAACGTTTAGGGTGCAACTGCTCCTTCAAAAAAGCAGAGCATTTAAAGTTAAAGGTATTTTACTCTAGAAACAGACCCTCATTCAATTGTTTGTTTTATCAATAACCGGTGCTTTTTTTCTGGGGGCACGCAGGGGTTCGCATACCCCTAAATCTTTGCACTTTTGTCCATTTACTGTATTTATTTTTCCTGATTCAAACTATAAAACGCTGATTTTATTGAGTCAAAAGTGGGAGTACCCCTAAACATTTTTTAATAGAAAAAAGCACTGTCAATAACAAATCACAAACACGCATATACCAATGATCAGGGTCGTGCCTTTGGATGGAAATCAGTTGGCAGCTCTCTCCTCTTGGCTCTGTTCAGTCTCAAGCACAGGCCTTCACACATGTGCAAGGTCTTAGAGACAAGTATTCTTCAAGCTAAAAATAGTGAGGGAGAAAGGTTGGGGGAAGATTGACCTTCAATAAGCAGCACAGGGCCGATGGTGGTGGGGAAAATAGTATTCAGACAAAAGTGGCCAGATTCTGCAAAAAGGAAATAATGGAGATAGCTCTGTGATTATACCATACATTTAAAGCACTCATACACCACTTCAACTGTCATGAATGGCTTCCCCCAAAGAAATCTGGGAACCGCAGTTTGAGAAGGGTACTGACCTCACAAAGCTACAACCACTAGTAAACAAACTATACTTCTCAGGACCTCCAAGTGATATAAAACTACTTCATATGTATGGTGTGAATGAGACCTTTATCACTACATTAGTTAATCATTAGCATATAGTGGCTAAATTGGATCATTAGTTCGTCACTATCATATGGTGGCTGTGTTCAGGGATTTCCCTGAATTTAAGATGTGGGAAACCCAGGACTGAGGCAGTGGAGTGCATGTAACCCTCACTCCCAGTGTCCCTGGGTACAAATAGCGTGAAGGACTGAAGAGGGTTTTTATGCACATTCGACGTGCTTTTTAAAACCCTTCAGATCTCCATGCTAATGATGCAAAGCACTGAAGAGCACATTTGAGGCATCGCTTGCTTGTATGCCCCTGCAGTCTTCCAAGTCGCGAAATAAGTTGTGTTCAGTAAAGCTTACGCCCAGGTGTAGGACAATTGATACAGGACATTCATTTATGATTAGCTTAGAGCTGATCTATATACACACAACAGATCATATAGTAAATCTGCTCCTGAACTATGGGGGTGGGGAGAGAGCACTGCTTGTTGAAATGTTTCTTTGTGGGGGCAGTCCTCGTGTGGGTTAGGACCTTTAAAGCCCTAAATCAGGCTTCCTCAACCTCAGCCCTCCAGATGTTTTTGGCCTACAACTCCCATGATCCCTAGCTAGCAGGACCAGTGGTCAGGGATGATGGGAATTGTAGTCTCAAAACATCTGGACGGCCGAGGTTGAGGAAGCCTGCACTAAATGGTCCGGGATAGTTTAAGGACTTTCATAGTTCCTTTCATAGGAACTCTGCTCTTCCTCTGGTCTTCAGCTGAATTTCTGTTTCCTGAACATTTGAGTTTAAGATGAGTTTGCCCAGACAGGGTTTTTATATGTCTGGGTTTTTATATCACCTCTAGGTTTCAGAAGCATGTCTGTTCTCTTGCTCCTTGCCTTCCAACAGTTTGAAGAAATTCTCATATTCTGGAAGGCATTTTTGCAGGGGCTCCCAATGCTGTCTTGTTTTCTCTTTGCTCTTTTAGTTGATTTTGTTGCTGACATTCTGCTGCTTGATTTAATCATTACACCTGTTTTATTACTTGGTGTTATGTACAGGTTACTGGGAAGGGATTCTTTCTGATAAATGCTGGCACTCCCCACTTGATGCAACATCTTGACAGATAAGGAAGCTTCAGGAGATGAAAGGTTAGCATCTGAGAGCATTCTTACTGGCTCCCAGCAGGAAGGAGGAGGAGGAGGAGGGATAATGGAGCTACCAAGGATAAATATAGACAATAGGGTTGCCAGACTCAATATTGGACAGGATTTCTGTGCCTTTAATTGCCCTGCTCTCTTTTGAGTCTGAAAACCTTAAAAAGAAACCAGCAGACCCTTTGTTTAATTTCCAAGCAAAGGGTCTGCTGGTTTCTCTTTAAGGTTTCCAGACTCAAAAGAGAGTAGGGCAATTAAAGGCACAGAAGTCCTGTCCACTATTGAGTCTGGCAACCCTAATAGACAAAGGAAGCCAGAGTGTTTCAGAGACCAAGGGGAGAGATTTATACAGGGAGGAGGAAGGAAAGGGAAAAGAGGTGAGCTGCAAAAGGAATCTGGGCTGCCTCAGCAGGGGCAAGAAGAGGAGAAAGAGGAAGAGTGAGTCTATCTAGTGATGTCATCCCTAGTGGTGAGCCAGAGAGAGAGGTGGAAAGGCAGGCAGGAGAGGACACTGTACCAAAAGTGCCAGGATACGAACTGAGTAAGAGAAGGCAGGAAAGAATACAGTGCATAAAAACCAAAGCAAAGTGGAGTGCTGTGACAAAAGGTGGCAATGGAGCTCTTTGAGGGTGCTCTGAGTACAAGAGACCACCTGGGGTTCTGAGCATTCCTGGAACCTGAAGTGGGACCAGAAGCAGAGCTGACAATTATTTATATCTTTGTTAACCATTTTCAGCATAACGGAAAACAGAAAGGCAGGATGTAAGCATTCTGCTCCTGCTTCCTAGTGATCTGTGGGGATCAACTGAGGATGAAGGGGTTTTGTGGCTTTCTTCCCTCTTGTGGTGCACTGGGCGTAGAGGGTTAAACTTTCTCTCCCAGCACACTGCAAGGGGTGAAGATCAGGCCCTCCCGCCTCCTCAGCTGCTCTGTGCACATCATCGGAGGACCAAGGGTGTGGCTGGGTGTGTGTGGCTTTGGCAAGGACTGAGGGACAGGCCAGAGGCCTAGGAATCGGCCAGATTAGGCCTATGGGAGTTCCCCATGCCTGGTTTTGGTAAACATTGTCTGTTTATTTATTCAACAAATGAATTCTTTATTTCCTTTCAGCTGCAGTTGTTTCTCTCATTATGTTTCAAAAACACAGGAGGATTTGGAAAATCAGCAATTCAAGGGTCAGACTCGAACAGGAATGAATTTTGTGTAATAGGCCTACTCATGCAGGTAAGAGATGTATTAATTTATTCATAGGCATGAAAATGACAGAATTGAATAATCCTGTTGTTATGTGTTGGTGTATATAGTTTCCCCCCGGGGTCCTTGACAGTTGTTTTAGGAGGGAACTTTGAATTATGTTTAATACATTGTTTGAGCCAGCCCTCTATAAAAGCAGGCCGGCTCAGCAGTTCAGTTCAGTTCTGTTCCAGCTTCCAAATAAAGAGCAGCTTTTGAAGAATCACTGTGTCGTCTACCCACTATTTTACACTTGTGCCTTTAAAGTTGTACATCTTAGGTTAGAACTATGTGTTGCATTAAATGCGCTGCTGTCACCAGCAATGGCAAGTGTGCATATAATTTTCTCCTCTGTAATATTTAGGGTAGCTTACTGGATACGTCTGGTGGTGAATGGAGAAATATAAAATGCCATGTTCAGGTAAATTAGGAGGGAGCAGTAAGAAAACCAGGAGTCTAAACAAACACACAGCAAAGCAAGGGCTTCAGACTGTCAGTATTTTATGGGAGGGATCTGGGAACTGTAGGTTTGCACAGTTAAAGTGGATTAAATCACTGTTGCCCTGGTACAGCAAATCCACTTTAAAGTGGCATGGAAACACACTGAAAAGTGTGGAATGAACAAATGCTTAACAACAGTAAGTCATATAAGCTGCCTGCTAGTGAATCAGGATGAACACTCATTGTTGCATAACCTGGCCACAAATAAATCTCAACAAATGCTCAATAAAGACCAGATGTAATCTAACCTCTGTGTAAGTTTTGTGCAAGCAAATCAGGATGAATGCTCAATATCTAGCTTATCTGGATAAGCCCTGTATAAAAAATCTGGGACACTAAGACAAGTGTGAACAAACCTGACTTGGTCCATTGCATTACAAAGTCCAGCCACAAACTCTCCCTCCCTCATCTGAAAGAAACAGAATTGCCAAACATCTCATGCAACAATACTAACATGCCTCCAGTGCTATCGTGTATATGCAACATCATAAGTGAAATCTAATCTACCTAAATTGAAAGTGGCCAAGTGATTGCCTGTAGATTGCTTGTTTCCCGCTTCCATTTTCTCTAACTTTCTCTGCCCATTCTTTGCACCAGGTAGGATATGCAAAGTGCTGCTTCTTGCAAAACCTCCTAAACAGGAAGTGGGAAGCAAGGATGCCACCAAGTGAAACTTGGCATTCCTGCAATGCTTTTGGCCAACCCTGCACTGCAGGACTGGGTTACCCAAAAGGAGCACATATGAGTCAGTCTCTATTTCTCCTCTAGCTCACAGGGACCCCAACCAATCTGCAGATATCACCATAGCTTTTTTTCTTAAATAAAAAATAATGGTATAGTGTCAGTTCTTTCCCCCCCGGGGGTACTCAAGGGTACTCAGTAATGGCACCTAGAAGAAAACCACTGGTTACAGTCAACAAAAAAGAAACGCAACTGTAAACAACAACTAAAGACGGGTGTTTGCAGGCTTTTTCAATGGTGTTTCAATTATACGCAATTTCACTTAAACGTGCGGTGTCTTGGAACGTAACCCACGGATAAATTGGGAGTTGCCTGTATACATCCTGGCAAAGTACCAGTTTCTATGCCACACCCTGCTCATCTATTGCAAGAAACGTCGGCAGTTCTCAGGTTCAAGTTAAGGGACATTTACCAACTACAGTACTATGTACTCTGTATTGTGAATTCCATAGAGATGGTGGTGCAAGCACTTGTTGCCTGCCCATAGTGTTTGTGTATGCAATAAAGTTCCACCATATTCCATTAAAAAAACGTCTGGTATCATCTTTGCTTTTGAATCTAGATGCCCTGTACCTGTGTCTTCCTTTATACGATTTCTTCCTGTTGTTGACGCAGCTTTGTAAAAGTATTTGCTTTTGAGCAATGCTTTGACACTGTTATATTCAGTTTCATTGTGTATTTTTTCACTTGCCATATACTGTAATATTAGAGCAGTAACATTTATAGCACTGGAATAAATAGACTTTGCTAGTATCAGATGCCTTGCAGCAGATTTCCTACAATGTTCCTTTAATCTGAGAACAGCTATTGTTTCTGTTCTCTAGGGTTGCAAACATTATCCTTTAATTATATAAGATTCTGGCATGGGTTTGGTTTTTTGGGTGTTTTTTTTTAAGTGTCGTTTAAATTACCCTGCCAGATTTGACTTGATCATAAATTTGAAGTTTTGCAAAGCAGAATTTGGCAGACATTAAGGCTGATAGTTAATAATTAAGGGACCCAGGTGGCGCTGTGGATAAACCACTGAGCCTAGGGCTTGCTGATCAGAAGGTCGGCGGTTCGAATCCCTGTGACGGGGTGAGCTCCCGTTGCTTGGTCCCAGCTCCTGCCAACCTAGCAGTTCGAAAGCACGTCAAAATGCAAGTAGATAAATAGGAACCGCTACAGCGGGAAGGTAAACGGTGTTTCCATGTGCTGCTCTGGTTTGCCAGAAGCGGCTTTGTCATGCTGGCCACATGACCTGGAAGCTATACGCCGGCTCCCTCGGCCAATAATGCGAGATGAGCGCGCAACCCCAGAGTCGGTCACGACTGGACCTAATGGTCAGGGGTCCCTTTACCTTTAAGGCTGATAGTTATTTCAGGATTTTTGTTTGTCTGTCTTGTTAGGTTCATTGAACTAATACGGTTTAAACATATAAGCATGTTTTAAATAGCTGGCAACGTAAGTGGCATTGTGACACCCCATGAGACCTGCCAATGTAAACCAATTAGAAATATATGCAAGCTAACAGTTAGTTAATTTATTTATTATTACATTTATATCCTACCTGTCCCCCAAGGAGCTCAAGGTGGCACAAGTGAGTCTCCCCTTCCCAATTTTATCCTCACAACAACCATGTAAAGAAGTAGGTTAGGCTGAAATATACGGTAGTGATTGGTTGCAGGCATGTCAAACCTGCGGCCCTCCAGATGTTTTGGACTACAATTCCCATCTTCCCCAACCACTGGTCCTGCTAGCTAGGGATCATGGGAGTTGTAGGCCAAAACATCTGGAGGGCCGCAGGTTTGACATGCCTGGTTCAAGGTCTTCAGTCAGTTTCGTAAATGACTGGGGATTTAAACCCTGATAGCCCAGGTCCTAGTCCAACACACTAATCATATATACTACACCACTGGCATGATGTTGTTGTTAAAGATCTCAGAATTTGTTATGATAATTTCCCCATAAGCTTTGATGATATGTTTTCTGTAAACTAGCCATGACATGTGCTGCTTGTATTGATTTTTCTTTTTTATATTGTAGTGTCTTGCTGCTTTTATTGTACAGTACTTTGTTTTGCTGGGTGGGTGGGTATGTGATTCAATTGTGAACTGCGTTGGAATTTAGATAGTGATGGGTGGTCTATCTATAAATATTTGCAGTAAAATAAAATGTGTTGTGCAATCCTGCTTTGGATGTACCATTCAAATCATGGTTTGCTGATCTGGACATCAGGTAAAATGATGGCTTGACAAACTAGGAAGCGTTGTATAAAACCACGGAATGAGAAGAGTGTCGTGTGGACACTATTACACAAAATTGCATGTGTGAGCAGCAAGATGAGTCCACAATAAACTGCTGTATATGGCCCTATGTCGGAATATGGGGAGATATGGCAACCTATGGAGGGTTATTTTGCACAAAAGCTCAACAACTTTGGGCAAAACTAAAAAAAAAGGCTCCCCCCCCCAAAAAATGCATATTATGGAAGCATGCATAGAACTTACAACACAGTACTATGCATGTTTACTCAGAAGTACTTTCTCTCTGTTCATGAGACTTACTTCTAGGTACACATGTTTAGGATTGCAGCCTTAGTCTCTATGCTACACCAGCTCTAATTGCCAGCTGTTTCTAAAAGGGCAAAATTCCATTTTCACAGCCAGAAAAACAGCTTAACAGTGGACTGAAACTACAAGAAGAAACTAGATCTTCCAACCCTTTCCATCTATTGTCCAATTAACCTTAAAATACTTGTACTGTAAATGCTTCGGAAGGAACTGGTTGAACTGCTTTCCTTTTCTGGAATACAAAACCCATTGATATTTTAATAAGCATTGTTGGCTGGTGGAATACAGCAAAGTAAACATTGCCCCTCTTCTGGAAATCTGAATCAACCCTCATAAGCATCGATGGAAGCATCATATACTACAGTAAGCACCTCTGATTTGCTTTTAACTTCGGCCGGCCAAGGCTGTGTACCAGATATGTACACCGTGCATTTAAAGCACATTATTTCTCCTCAAGGACTCCAGGAACTGTAGTTTTTCTCTCACAGAGCTACAATTCCCAGCATCCTTAACAAACTATACTAACAAACTATAGTTCCCAGGAATCTTTAGGGGACGTCATTAATGGCATTCAGTTGCCTTTACTTGGAGTACCGGTAAATCCTTTGAAATTAGTGGACCTAATTTAGTGGTGTTAATTAATTTCAGTGGGTCTACTTTGAGTAAAAAAAAAAATGAAAACCTCCCCATGTATTTTAACTGTATGGAGTGTATGCAGCCTGTGTCTCTGACTGACTCTGAAGCGCTTGCTGTTTGGGTTCATGCCCTGCTTGCAGACTTTCCCTAGCTCTCTCTAAATTTTTGAGCTCACCTATTCACTGAGGGATTGCCATTACGCTTTGACATGTTGAAGTTTTGGTTTTGCCCTGCTGGTTCTTGGATTCTTGTGTTTTCTTTTTGTTGATTTTCAGATTCTTTATTTGAATTATGTTCTTTTTTTTAACATATTTTTGTTCAAAGGTCATTGAAGTTGCTTGATAACTCTCAGGTGGATATCACCTGGAACTAGTGATCTGTTAATTTTTAATTTGTCAATAATATCCAGAGGATAACTTCACTTTAATTTCCTGTGTAAACTCTCAACTTGTGGATGGCAAATAATAGTGGTAGGTTTCTTGTGTTGTGAGAAGGGACTGGAAGGTCTTCCCACTGAGTCTAGTTTTGCTGGATCCAGATTTGCAGCTCAGTAACACAGGAGCCTAGGGCTTGCCGATCAGAAGGTCGACGGTTCGAATCCCTGTGACGGGGTGAGCTCCCGTTGTTCGGTCCCAGCTCCTGCCAACCTAGCAGTTCGAAAGCACTTCAAAGTGCAAGTAGATAAATAGGTACTGCTCTGGCGGGAAGGTAAATGGCATTTCCGTGCACTGCTCTGGTTCGCCAGAAGCGGCTTTGTCATGCTGGCCACATGACCCGGAAGGTGTACGCCAGCTCCCTCGGCCAGTAAAGCAAGATGAGCGCCGCAACCCCAGAGTTGTCCACGACTGGACCTAATGGTCAGGGGTCCCTTTACCTTTACCTTTTTAACACAGGAAGAGGAACGGTTTGAAGATTAAAATGAAATTTAAGTTATAGGTAGGTAGCCATGTTGGTCTGACGTTGTCTAAACAAAATAAAAAAATCCTTACAGTAGTACCTTAGAGACCAACTAGGCTTGCCATTGGTATGAGCTTTCATGTGCATGCACACTTCTTCAGATACCATATATCACATATATCACATATATCACATATATATGATAGCAGGGGTGTAACTCACTGGAAGGACAGATCCTGAAGCTGAGGCTCCAATACTTTGGCCACATCATGAGAAGAGAAGACTCCCTGGAAAAGACCCTGATGTTGGGAAAGATTGAGGGCCCAAGGAGAAGGGGACGACAGAGGATGAGATGGTTGGACAGTGTTCTCAAAGCCATCAACATGAGTCTGACCAAACTGCGGGAGGCAGTGGAAGACAGGAGTGCCTGGCGTGCTCTGGTCCATGGGGTCACGAAGAATCGGACACAACTAAATGACTAAACAACAACAAAGCTACCAACTGCTTTACTTAAATAATCAGCAAATTGTTTATCACATTGGGCCTTACCGCTACACATACAATTTTTTAAAAGGTAATTACTGTACTATGGAAGTTTTAATTGACAGAAAATCAACTACCAGGAAAATATATGCATTGACAAATGTTGTCCCTGAATTAATCAAAACAGTTTGTAATAAATGTTGCAAAAACTACACAAACAGTTCCATCTTGATTCCTCAAACCTGCTCCTAGCAGAGCAGCCTGCAGAATGCCTTAAAACATATCTTAACAGAAAATGGCTGCCATGTTTAAAAGCACAGAAAGCACAGAGACACAACCACAAAATGGCATGGGCATGCCTATTATATTCACCTATCCTCTGTTTGGAAGGTAGGGTGGGTGTTGAATAAAATGTGATGGTGTTTAAGGGATCATGTTCAACACAGGAAAAGCCAGGAATTGAAGAAGAAAAGCCGTCCCCTGTCCATTGCAGGTTTTTGAGGAGATATCTGCTGAGCATTATAGGAGGTACGTACCAGTGGGTGTACTGGTGCCTATGGGTGTCTTGTTGGCAGTCTCTGGGTGGCATTTCATTTCTTAATCACCCCAGACTCCCATCCTGGGGGGGGAGGGGTTGTGGGGAACCAGAGAACATTATTGACACTGAGTAAAGAGTGCTTGAAAGGGGCCCATCGTGGACCTGGTTGAAGCACTGCCAACTGCCTGAGTGCGTTAACAACATCTTGGAGGAGGGATCTTAAATTAGGGAAACAGTGCAAGGGGAAAGGATAAATGTGATTTTTATTCTTTGGTTTGTTTTGCGTATAGCAGTATAGTCTGAGCCAGATTTTTCTGTTGCTTAGAAGGTAGTTCATCAGCACTACTTGGAAATTGATGGCATTCTCTTTGCACGACAAAGAAAAGAGGGAGCAGAGAAATCTGCTGGATGTGTTCCAAAATTATCTCTTTCCCAGTGTACTTTCATTAAATATAACTCTCTACTTCTTGACCCTGGCTGGCTTCTGAAATTATTCACTATGAAGGTCTGATTTTTTTTAAAAAATTTGCCACGGAAAAGCACTGACGTTTTTTGTATCCTGTGTTGAAAAGCCCCAGCTGTTATGGCTGGAAAATTAAATAAGCAAGAGCAAGACTAGATTACATAATTATCCATACACTAACACTAAACTGTTGCATTAAAACTTTTATTGCCAAATAAAAGCGTTAGTTAAGCAGAAGTTTATGAAAGTTTGCAACTTTAGATACTGAAATTCTATGGAGGCTGTTGCAAGATGATAAACTGCTGTATAGATAAGGAGATGTGAGTAATGAATGTTTAAAAAATAAATTACAGAAAACTGGCAATAGAAATGTGTATGATTTTTTGTGTGTGCAAAAAAATGTACATTACATGTATTCTATGGGAAATGAATAATTCCCCATAATTTCTCTCTCTCTGTGTGTGTGAGAGAGAGAGAGGGAGAGGGAGAGGGAGAGGGAGAGAGAGGAATGAGTTCCAACAAGGAGACACCCAGGTCAGGAGAAAAGTTATAGGCAAGTTGCAACTTTTCTGCTCCTGTGTCATATATTAAATTGAACCAGTAATGACTCATCCAATCCTTGCTAATCCTCCCTACTGCAAGATAGGTGCATGTAGAAAATTAATGAATAATATTTTAAATCTTTAGGGCATTTTTGTGTAAGATCAGTTATATAAAAACTCTTTGGGGTTATGTATACCCTTGGTTATAATGTATGACAAGTTTTTAAAAAGTTAATATTATACCAAAAGATTTAAATTAAAATTTGACTTTAATTTTTTTTAAAGGCCACCCACCTTTCAGGGGAGTTTTTTGTATGAAAAACCAAAATCACTATCATTATGTGTTAAATCCATGATGGGAGATGGCAGATGGTTCTTCTTGATGATTGATTTAGTAAGCCTATAATCATCTATTTCCCCCCCCCCTTCATTTTGAAAGATCCTAAGAAGAGATTTCATACATACAACTGTCAGCTGGTAGGGGGAGGGCCCCCGAGTGGCCAAAATCAAGCATACAAAAAGATCAAAGGAAGGATGATTAATCACATGACTTTCCTGTTAATTAATTTTTTTAGTAAACATTCAAAAATTCTGGCACGGTTTCCATTGCTAAGAACAAGATGATCCTAAGAATATTCAGCAATAAACGCCATTGCTACTGAACAATTATATGCTTTCAATTCAACTTTTAAGTACTCTTACAGCCACGTTCTACATATTGTTACAGCTCTGGGGTTACAGAATTTGGGGGTGCAAAGGCACTCATAAGTGCTAGAATTAATGTATGGTATAATTTAGATAATATTTGCAGTATCGAAGGGAAGATACCAGGCCAGGGCCTCACCTGGGATGGAAGTTGTTAAGAAGGACAAAGGGTACTGGAAGCAAGCCATTACTTAGCACATCATTATTTGCATATTATGTTTGTGCTTGTAGCTGAAATCTTACATGGGCTTGAAATCCCTTTCTAGTTCCTCTGCAACTTGTTTTCTTAATACCTTGTGAGGTCAAGTGGTCCTTTTCTGTCCATTTACCATTGGTCTGGTTGCAAACCTGGAATAAGAATTAGTCCTGCGACTCCTGCCAACTGAACTTCCTCATCTTGCTTTCTCTTAAGGCATTTTGCATATATTATGGGAGCCAAATGCCTGTCCAATTACCGGCTTCCTGACATGTGCATGTTGGTTGCTGTTTATTTTATTGCATTCATATCTTACCTTTCTTCCAAGGAACTCAAGGAAGCATAGAGTGGAAACTGAGTGTTGGCTCTTAAAATCAAGAAGTTGGCAGAACTCCTTTTAAAGTGATCCCAAATGAGAACGAAAAGGAACACAACTTTGGCAAGGGAAGGCAAGCAGACAATAAGGAATTCAAAAAAAGGGCTCAGAGAACATATGGATAAAAACATTACGACCAACAATAACAATCTTTTAAATATATTATTAGTAGGAGCCCAGCAGCAGAGGAAGTTGGATGGCAGTAGAATTAAAAGTGTGCTGAAGGAAGGAGATTGCAGAGAAATAGAATTTTTTGTATTTGCTTTCATTGTGGAAAACAGGACAGAAGCCTGTGCCTGAACTGATGTACATCTGGAAGGAAATCTGAAAGACTTAGGCAAATAGTGGTGATGAGAGATACCTTATTGATAACTCAAAACTAACAATTCACCAGGTCTAGATGGTATCTACCTAACAGTTCTTAAATAACTCAGATGTGAAATTTTTGATCTTCTAACCAAAACATATATAATTTGTTCTTGAGATTGACATCCTGTACTTAGAAAGTGGTCAATGTAACACAAATTCCTCAATAGAGATCTGGGACGGGGTGGGAATTCAGGAAATCACAGGCTACTTACATTAACAAGTGTTCTGGGAAAATTGGTCGGAACTGTGATTAAAAATAAAAATCGCCAAGCATATAGAAGAACAAGTATTGCCGAAGAACAGTGGAACGTCCTGTGTTCATGTCCTTGTGGGCTTTCAGTAGGAATCTGGTTTGCCTCCATGATAACAGGAGGACTAGATAGGCTGACCCAATAGGGTTCTTATTGGGTTCTTATGCATATGATAATCCCCTCCGCACCTTGTCCTCACACAAACCCTTTGGGTTAGGGTAAGGCTGAGGGATGGTGACAGGCTCAAGGTCACCAGCAAGCTTGATGGCTGAGTGTGACATTGAACCTGGGTTTCTGCAGCCCTGGTGCGACATTGTAACTACTTCACGACGTGTGTCTTCTTGGAGGTTTGCCTTGATCCATCATTGCCACTGGAGGTCCAGGTAGCTTTGGTGGCTAGGAACATCATCTACCAGCTACCGGTTCATCAGCTACAGCTGTTCCTGGGCAGGGATAATTTCCCTGCAGTGATTGACGTGTTGGTAATCTGAATTGATTAATGAGACAGTTTGATTACTATGAATATTATGTCAAATATGGTCCAGGAGCCACAACTTGTGCAGAATGCAGCTACTCGGTTACTGAGTGGATTCGATTATCAAGATGGTAACAGTCCTGAAAGTGCTGCATTGGCTGCCAGGGTTCCACTAGGCGTTTGTGATGGCTTATAATGCTAGAAATAGCTTGCATCTATAGATACTTAGAGCCCTTCTTCCATACCAACCAGCCTCTTGAGTTAAGAAAATGAGGAAGGCTTGTTAGTGGTTCCATATGGGAATGGCATCTGTTGTGCAGTAACCAGTGAAAGGGTCTTCTCTGCCATGGTACCCCAATTGTAGAATACCACCCTATTCCAACTGGTTTGACATCTACACTGTTGGGCTTCCCCCACCAGCATGGGCGTACCCAGCATGGGGCAGGGGGGCAGCTGCCCCCCTAAAAGCAGGGCAGCTGGAGAAGACAGGCAGGGGCGCTGCCTGCTGTGCTCCGCCTCAGCCTGCTTGGCTGAAGCGAAACAGCAGCAGCAGCAGCAGCGAAGCTGCCTCCGTTGAAAAAAACCTGGACCTGGGCTAACTTCAGCCCACACTCTGCGGCACCTCATTTGCATACATGCAAATGAAGTGCCGTGGAGCATTGTGGGGCAGCACTTTCTGTGCTGTGCTCGCTGTGACTTGAAAGAGTGTGGGCTGAAGTTAGCCCAGGTCCAGGTTTACTTCAACGGAGGCAGTTTTGCTGCTGCTGCCTCGTTTTAGTCACTGCTGCCATTAAAGGAGTGGGCGAGGCAGGAGTGCAAGTGCAGGTGGCTCCGTGTGCTGCCTTGCAAATGACCCCCTTTCCTTTGGGGGGGCGTGGATGTTGACCATGCCTCCTGGGGGGATCCTGGCCATGTCATTGCCAGATAGCCAATCGGGTGGCTGGGGGGGGCATGGCTGGTGTGCCCGGCTGGTGTGCCCCCCCCCAGATCCTGGGTATGCCCATGCCCAGCAGCCTGAAACATAACTGTTAACCCAGGCATTCTGTATTTGGTTTTCTGTGGATTTGTTATTTGCTATCCTGGTTTCTATAATTTCTGCCCTGTGTGCATTTGTATTGTGGCACACACACACACACACACACACACACACACACACACACACACACACACATGAGTGTGTTTCATTGTGCCCCACCCCGAGGTATTTGGGGAGAAGGGTGTGTTAGAAACAAATGGATTGCTTGTAATTGACCAGTAAGGGTCACCTTAAGAAATCGTTGGTCAGTCTCTTTCCTTCAATGATTTGTCTTCAGATTTTTCCTAGAGAGTTGCTGGCATGGTTAAAATGACACACAGTGTATTCCGAGTCTTCTTGAACCTTATCAGTTTCAGAAGTTGAGGAAGTCATATGTGCTAGATATACCCTCATGCCATCAAGCTGAAATGGAATGAGTGGACAATATAGCTTTCGTTATCAAAGTGCCAACAACCCTAAATCTGCATGCAGTTGTAAAACAATTGTATGAGGATGATGTGTGCAGTCCATAACTAGATGTAATAGTGCTGAGCTCTTGCATTTCAGAAATGGAAGAACAAGCCTTTGAGAAATATAATTTACATTGGGAAAGGCTAGGGGACTGTCTTTCCCACACATTTCAGACATGTCTTCACAGAATCATAGAATTGTAGAGATGGAGTGACCATGAGGGTCATCTACTCTGCTCCCCTGCATTGCAGGAATCATTTGACCAATGTGGGGCTCAAACCCAACCCTGAGATTAAGAGTCTACAGGCATGCCTGGATCTTTGGGGTGACACTGCTTCTTTACCAAATAGCTGTATGTTGAAATTTGAAATTGTATTTACCCCTTTTGCTACTTGTTTGGGAAAGTGTGCTGTAGTGATCACTGGAGTTGAAAGCTCATTTCTTTGCCCATCGAATGGTGGCTGGGCTGGCAAATTGCTCTCTCTGAGAGGCAAACTACATGTCGTGGAGTAGGCGGTGCCGAATTTGTATAAAGTGGGAACATTGTTTCTGTTGCTGGGTCCCTGGAATTATTCGCTGTATTATAGTAATCCGAACTGAGCCTCGTTATTCTGTGAAACGTGGGGCTGCGGACAAGGGACGGATGAAATTCGTCACTTGCATAGGCGTCCCGACCGGTGGGCACAAAGCAGCAGGCGATCGAAAGGACGGAGACCTTCACCTCCTCTGACCTCCGTGGAACTCGATTGTAGTCTTTATTGTCAATCAGCCGATGACGGCACAAACGAAACCCCGCCCCTCGTGCTTTATCTCCCACCGCGCGACTGTCATCTCACACCTCGGCTCTCTTCAGCGCGGGGTTGCGCCAGCCCTTTGGGAAAGTAATAAAAAGGCGGGACCTATTGCATTCCCCGCCCTCCCGAAGAGCGTCTATTCGCGTCGTAGAGGATTGCGGCTTCGCGATTGGTTGTGCTTGTTGAGCCACTCAGAAATCGGATTCGCTGGGCGATGCGGGCATCTGCCGTGCTCTGTGTGCCCCCCTCCGCGTCAAGCCAGCCAGTCAGTCTTTCTTTCTCCTTCCTGCACTTTTGATGGTCCTCCAAAGCGTGTAGCGTTTTGAGCGGCGAAGCGGGGCATCGCTCCCGTGAGGGGTGAACAGCGGCGTCGGAGAGGCGCTTGAGGGTGGAAGAGACGGGTGAGCCTGGGCAGCGGGCGCTCGCGCTGAGGGAACTTTTGGTTTCCCCTCTTCCCTTCCCTTCCTTTCTTTCCTCGTCCCCCGCCCCCGCGACGGAAAGAGGGAAGGAAAGAATTTGAATGTCTACCGGTTCTTTTTCCGTTGGAAAAGGAGCGTTGGAACGGTTGGAAGGAGCGGCCAGTTCAGTTAACGGCATGGAGTGCGGGGGGCTTCTTTTCTCCTCGCGAGGTCGCAGGTTTGAACCACTCCCCCCTCCTTCTCGAGACAGACCCCGCCCGCCCTCTTCGTCTCCTCTCCTTCCCTCTTTCTTTTTTGGGGGGAAGGCAGGCAGGAGCGAGAGAGAAGAGCGCGAGGGAGCCGGCCGCCGCCCTCTGGTCTTACCGGAGGGGACAACGGGGGAAGCGCCGGCAACGGACGGAGGGGCCGATGGGGGCGGCGGCGGGTCGCCGTGAGAAACAAGGGGGCGGCCGCTTGGCATCTGGTGCCCCTCGATCTTGCTCGGGACTGTGGGGCGCGGGGGAAGCGACGGGTGTCCGTCCCGTGGTGGGGCGCGACGCCCGCTGGCTGCGGTCGGGGGGGGGGGTCGGCTGGGGATAGTTGGCTCTTCGCGCGTCCAGGGCTGTCCTCGGAGCTCTGCCTGCAATCCGCTCCTTTAATGACTCGAGAGGGAGCCCTATTAATATCAACGGGGCTGATCTCCGCGTCAACAAGCCTAGGATGGCGGGGCATGGCAGGGTCAACGTGCAGCTCCGCCGCCGCCTCCTTTTGCCCTGCACATTCCAGAGGGTGTTAGCTGTGATCGAGCGAGAACAAAAAGGATTCTCGTGGCGCCTTTGAAGGCTGCCGGATAAAGTGGGGCTTTAGACCACGAGCACTTTGCACCGAAACACACCCTTTAAGGTGCCAGCCACAATACTCTTTTGTTGCTGCTGCTGCTGCTGTCTTTTTTTTTGGCCGTTTCCACGCCGAGGCAACTAGGAAAAAAAAGTGTCCTGAGAACTTCCAGAGCGGGTGGCTGAATTAGTCTGTTGTGGCAAAAAAACAACAATAACCCCAAACCCCGGCAGTCTTGTGGCACTTTGAAGAGGGGCACATTTATTGTAGAATAAGCTTTTGTGGACGAGAGCCCACTTCCGCTACTGCTTGAAGGGTTCTCCTTAGCTGGCATATCTAAATGTGGTTGCAGAAGAAGAAGAAGAAGGGTGTGATCATCCAGGTAGTTTTACAGTGCTCTGCCTTCACAGAATCCATGCAGCCCCAAAGTAGGTACAGTGGTACCTCGGATTACAGGCGCTTCAGGTTACAGACTCCGCTAACCCAGAAATAGTACCTTGGGTTAAGAACTTTGCTTCAGGATGAGAACAGAAATCGTGCTCTGGCGGCGTGGTGGCAGCGGGAGGCCCCATTAGCTAAAGTGGTACGTCAGGTTAAGAACAGTTTCAGGTTTTGAACGGACCTCCAGAACAAATTAAGTTCTTAACCTGAGGTACCACTGTAATGAGGTGGGTGTAGATTTGGTTGATGGCATCTTTGGTTATTAAGAAACAAATGAAAGAGCTTTAGTATATAGGCAGTGAAAGCTAGCTGGCACTGAGGACATCTTCATTTGAAAGTTAAATTGTGTGCAACTTGCTGTTTTGCCAAGGAGGCCTAACAAAAACTGGAAATAACCAGGGTATTTTTCAAAGCCCAATTATTAATAAAGTGTATAACTGTAAATGCATGCTGTAGAAATACTGTAGGTTCTATCTACCTTGTAATGGGACAGCATTCAGTATCAATAAGACACAAGTTGCACTGGTGCCATACCATCTGTTTCATCACCATTAACATACATTCTTGCTCTGACTGTCCCTACTGTTTTCACTAATATATTTGCTTTCATCTTATTTTGCTTTTAGGGGTCACCGTGCATCTCAAAATCTTGCTATAAAAAGGAAAGTGTTTCTTTCCTGTCAGAACTTGACTTCTCAAATACTATTGGAAATTGTGCTCAAGAACTCTTATTTTTATTTAAGTACTTAAAACTTTACATGCTTTTTGAAGATCATAACTTAAAATCTGATGTTGTTGTCTTCTGATTAGATAGGCTACCTTCCTGTAATCCTTTTATTACATTTAAATCTGCTTAAGTTGATTGTGATTGAAGGTAGCTGGGGAGTTGTGATCATTAGTCTCAGTAGATTTTTTTTTCAATCTGCTTAACAGGTTCAGGCACATATTTAGTGTTGCAATCTTTAAAACTCTTAACACAAACCTTTAAACCTCTAATGCAGAAATTAGTGTTCTTTTTTGTCTCCTTGTGCAATCTTGAAAATATGAGTGCTTGCCCTGTGAATGCATTGTAGGGAATTTACACATCAAAAATGCAGATTGTTAATGTAGGCATGGGGATTTCTGCGTTAAAATTTATATTGACTATGCAGATGAAATATCATATTTTGACACTCATTAAAAGGGTAGAGTGGACAGACAGAATATAGTTATTTTAATGGCTGCTTGTTTTGACACCCACACTGTATATTCACTTGACATGCAGTCCAGACACACACAGAAAACGAAACAGCATTTCATTGAAGTAGATTCCACTATGATGTTGACTATTTGCCTAACAGCAACTGATCATGGTAGGCCTCTTATATACAAGGGGTTACTATAAATGGACCCTTTGAAATGATTTTTTTTTCAAAGCCAGTGCAGTATTGCTTACAGAGAATAAGCTTATATAGAATAAGCTTGACTATAATATTTTACAGTTACATGGGTAGCCCTGCTTATCTGTTGCCTCTGGTACATTTTCCCCACTTTGCAGTGGAGGAATTACTGATTACATTTTCATTCCACCTTTTTTCGAAAGAGCTTGGAGTGATGTGCATCAGGGATTGCCAGCATGGTGCCCACAGGCACCAATATGCCCATCTATCAGTGCCCCCCCATATACATAGTTCTCCCTCTCCCATTTTTTTCACCAAGTTCAGTGGGAGAGAATTATTTCTTGAAACTTTGTAGATGAGCCATCGTTTAAAGCTGGGTCTCCCTGTCCTTACCAAGGCACCCACATTATTGTACCATGCAATTTTAAAATAATAATAAACAAACAATACTTGAGAGAATCCCCTCAGAATCTTTGGGAATGGAATGCCTTTACAGTCCTCATAGTAACCAAGTGTGTTTTTAAAGATCATGGCACAATGTAAGGTAGGTCATATGAGACACCCAAGGGAATAAATAACTCCAACACCACCACCCATCATCACATAATTGCACACACGTAATGCCCAACATTAGTAGCACCCATCAGCATAGGGTACTTGTACAAATGCTATTATAATTGTGCCTTGCCAAGTCCACTTGGTCCCATGCACAGTGCACAAACATACTGTCTGGAAGTGTCCAAATTGCCTTCCTTGTCAGAAGCCACAATGATTTAATGGGCAGGTGGGCAGCAACTGACCTTTGTAGTTACAAAGTCCCAGAAATTTAATAAATAATAATAACAGCAACTGACATTTGTAGTCACCAAGCTTTTTGAGTCATTCGCTCAAACAGGGGTTGAAATTGTCAAATGGAGCCAGCAACAGGAAAGGGTTGCAGCAGCTATAAACAACACCTTCACCATGGAAAAAGCCACAGCCAGAGAGAAGGAAGGAGCTGCTAACTGCAAGAGATAAATAGCTATGTAGGTCAGTGGGTAGGTGGAGATATGAAAGCTATAGTTCCCTTTCAGAATTCTGCTGTGGGACCACTGATCACAAACAATGTTGAGACCATTGCATATGAAAAATCATTTGGAGTGTATTCAGTTGGAAAGAGTAGTATTTTATTGGTTAAATTGTTTTTTTAAAACTTTTTTTCTGACTGTATGGCTTGGCAGGGAAAAGTGTGAGAACAAATTCATAGGCTTTTGTATTGTGTGTGGCACACTTTCACTTGCTTTCCAGAACTGTAGCCCTATGGGTTTGTTGTACTAAAAGAAATAATTTTCTGTATACAGTATTTATTTGAAAGTAATCCCATGAAACCCAGTAGGGTTTAGTCGTGAGTAGACCTGCATAGGACTAGAAATTCTGTCTCTAGATCCATCTACCACTATCCCCATCAACAGATTTTCCTAAGGAAAACAGAAAAAAAAGTCCACACCTGTGAACCACCATCAAGGGCTGGTGCTAGAGAATAATCCCTAGGGATTTTAGCATCCCTCTTAAAATTTATGTTCCCCTACCGTGTCCCTGTTCTGCCTTCTCTTTTCCCTCTATCTCGTCTGTCCCCAGCAGCCTCTTCTAGAGGAAGTATGTTGCTACCGTAGTGGTTATTTTGATTCTTCTAGTTGGTGTAGGATTTGAGAGTGATCCTATCTTTGCCCAATAGGCATAATGCAGTCCTGTAATCTCTTTATTCACTGTAGTATATGAATACAGTTCTTAATGCAGCCCCAAAACCCATTAGCGTCCTATGTGTTCACTGGAGTGTGTTGAAATAGTTTGTAATGTTTATTGCTGCAAACTTTATGATGCCACACAACAGACTCAAGTTAAACAATATTTGTACAACTCTTGCAACTCTTACTATAGCTGATCTTGAAAAAGCTATTGTCCTACTGTTTCTGTTCTCTGCTCTCCAGAGTTACCTTCCTACTGACACCAGCTCACGGAGGATGGGGCCTGCTATCATTTTACTACCGTACTTGTAAAACTAACAATATACTGTACGTTAAAGCAGTGACTTTGGTTGTATTTACACAGATTATTTTGTTTGTTTTGAACACAGTTCAATTTCTTTTATTGGTACTGACAGTTGACTCTTTAAAATAAACATTTGACAATGGTATATATAATATATGGTTTATTTTCCTTCTCTGTGTTTTTGTGGATTAAAACAAAATAAAATTGCTTTCAGGAAGACTCACCAGGGAGGTTTAAATACCTCACAGGAGAACTTCGCAGGGCTGCTTTTGGAAAACATAGACCATAATGTTTCTGTAATTAGTTTGCTTGGCTCTATATTGCAGTCTTTAGTGATGCTTTGATCCTGCACTGAATTTTTTTATTCATGAAAAGAACATACAGGTTTTGCTAATTCAGTATAGTCTTAAATGCACAACCAGAATATTACATGCAAGTTTTTTGCTCTTTAGTTATCAGTGACATTTTTTTTCCTATGTAAGACTCAAAATGATGCCATTTTTGGAGTTTGTATTCAAGAATTTTATTATGCATAGATCTCATAATTACTATTGGGAAGAACAGAATTAAAGGAACAAACTTTAAATATTATAATTAAATTAACACTAAAGTCAGTTGTCAAACATTTGCTCTGCTAGAAGTAATCTACATTCTGTTCAAAGCAGAAATATAAATAAAACTATATAAACATTATAAAGCTGTGTAAGAACATTTAATCTCTGTACAGTAGTGCATTGCAGCACATTTTATTGATCTTTTAAATATTTAATGTGGACAAAAACAGATTTGACATACATGATTCTGGTACCATATATTTGTGAGCTTTTGCTTTCACATGATATTGTATTCCTGGTGGCTCAGTTAAATGCTAGGGTTTGCTTTGCCAATTACATTTGCATAGTTGTTTCTGTACTACTCTTAAGTATGTACTAGTAAGGTCTTGTACTAACATACCTATGCGTGAGGCTTTCCTCAATGATGCCAAACTGCACTGTGAGCCATGTGTATATATTAATGTAATGTTCACTAGTGTTGGTGTACTATCCATAACACTCATTTTAAAATTGTGGACGAAGAGCAGATGTAAAAATGATGTCCTTAAGTTCTTGTAATGCATTATAGCTTTCAAAAGCACGTGATGCATATTTTCATTGTTTTTCTGTAGGAGGCTAATGTTTCATATCCTATTTAAAATTAATAGTTTCTTTAGAAGTTCCTATGTTGATGCATTTCTATTTGTGGAGGACTAGACCAATCCTATTTTCCCCTCCTGTAGCTGTTGCAGCTTAAGTTGGAGTGCATCCTGTGTGGTTGACCTGAGAGAAACAGCTCTGCCTGATTACCTTTAAAAGCCAGAAGCAAATTTGTTGAATTTTCTAGCTGGCATAGGGCTGTGTTGCAGAAACCTTGAGTATGGCATAAGCTGACTGCCTTGTCATTTCTTTCCACGGCATTCCTTCCTGTGTTCTTTATAAGGATTTCCCTCCTGTTCCCAGCCCTGATAGCACTGGGAGCAATCAGGGTCGGATTTAGGTTTGATGAGGCCCTAAGCTACTGAAGGTAATGGGGCCCTTTACTGTATATGTCCAGCTGTCCTTTGTCAACAACAAATTGTCGCTGGTTTTTTATGTTGAATATATGCTATATGGTAATTTATGGACCTAATGGGTAACTAAAGCCATTTGCACATAACAAAATATGTATTTTATCAAAGTAATTGTTGAACTGAAATACAATTGGAAATATACATCCAGGTTGTTTTTTCCTTTAATTTTTTTTGGGGCCCCCAAGAGAGTGGGGCCCTAAGCTATAGCTTGTGTAGCTTATACGTAAATCCGGCACTGGGACCAATCTTGAGTGCATGGGAAAATGAGTTATTTGGCCTTATAAATCCTGAGCTCAGTTCTGTTCTGTTATTTCTTCATGACAAGTTTGTAAATGACTGACAAACTTATGATGAATGTTATTGTCTTGCAAATGACCAAGTAGAGAATATTTTCATTTTACTTTGAGGTTCACAAATGATGAAAGCTACAATCCAGCACACATGTATTTGGATGTAAACCCCGTTTAACTCAGTAGGTCTTTTGAGTTGACATGTATAGGATTGCATTGGAGCACAGCTACATTTGGCCAAGTAGGTTACTAAGACTTTTGGTGGGTGAATAAGTTGTGAATCTGGATGGTTCATTTATTGCTATTTTCTCTCATGGATAATTCGCCATTCCTAAGCCATGTTCCTCACAAAATATGGTTCTCATCTTTGCCTAATTGTCTAATGGAGCTTCAGAGTCCATTAGGAATACAGATAGTTATAATCATAAGTGAAAATTGAATCAATAGAAAAACCTTTCAAACTAGATGTACGAGGGGAAATACACTTGATAATTCTTGAAAATGTATGCTGTAAATTGTACAAAATGAAAGGGTGCTTACCACACCCAACTTCTGCTTTTTTTGTTCTTGAATCAGCATTCTTAGGAGCTGTTTTATAAACAAGCCCTTTGTATGCCTCGGAAATGTGGTAACATTTAGATTATAAGGCTATTTTGCAAGCATATGAAGCAGTTGGCTTTCATATGTTTTCTTTGACTGTCAGTCACTATTTTAATGACAATAAAATGATAATTCTTGTGCTCTGTGATGTGCAGTGTTTGTGAGAGTACTGTAGAGTATTAAATCAGGGTGGAGTTGGAATAGGTTTTCTGAAACTGTTACGTTTGCTCATAGTTCAAGAATGTATGTGGTAAGAGTCAAATCTCCGAAAAATGTCTCTTCAGTTTTGTGTTGCACTCTTTGAAAATTATCAGTTTTTCCTTTTTATACTAGTCATTTCATAGTAATATTTAATATGTAAAACAGTGCTTCAAGATGAAGGTGAATTGTTTTTCTCCCCTGCAGTATTCACTTTCCTTATTACATTGAGCAAACTTCTAACCTAGTTAGGAGAATTATTGCCTATTTGCTGGCCAGTTTGAAACAACAGAACTGTTTTGGGAACTAAGCACTGTTTTTCCACTGTTTTTTCCACTGTTGCACCTCATTATCACTTATGTAGTCTTCTGTGAGACTGTTGGTGATTTACTCCTCCCAAGAATCATGGAAGACTGCAAGTGGTCTGAAACTACTCTTTCAAAATAAACTTTACTATAAAGATTCAAAGGACTGAAACATTCACGCAGCGCTTAAACTATGGAACTTGCTGCCACAGGAGGCAGTTATGGCCAAAAACTTAGATGGCTTTTAAAGAGTGTTGGAAAAGTTCATGGCTTCTCGCCATGATGGCTATGCTATGCCTCCACAGCTTGAGGCAGTAACGTTTCCAAATACCAGTTACTGGAGACTCCAGGGCGGGTAGCATACTCTTGTGCTCAGACCCTGCTTGAAAGTTCCCCATAGGCATCTGGTTAGCAAGTGTGAAAACAGACTGCTGGACTAGATGGACTATTTGGAAATTATTTCCTAAGTGTATAAAGATGTCTGGAATAAACTCTAGGAGCATAAAAGCAGTAGTCTCAGTAGGCTAAGGCTCCTGTCGTCTTGTTGTTTTTTAATAATAAATTGGTGGTAATTATTACTATAAGATTTATTCTGTGTTCCAAATATTAATATGGTATAGTCAGCTTAGTGTGAGAAAACACCCAAACATTAACTGAAACTGTGACAAGTAAACAGATTAACTGCCTACCAGCAAATACAGCATAAAGTTGTTTGATATAGGCTTAGGGAGATAAAATAAGGTATCATGTATCACTATGGTTTTTAAATTTAAAAAGTTGACCTTTTCATTAAAAAATATCACATGGTTTGAATCTGCGTGTAGTAGTCTTGACTTGAAGCAACTAAAACCATGCTGTTTTGTAGCTTCCTGCTGTTGGCACGGAATGGATGTTTGCTTCTGCATTGTATGAAGTTCATTTTAATTGTGGATTGTTCATAAATAATTCATCTGATAAAATTAATAGTGCAATTTAACATGATGAAAGACAAGGCCTTTCATTTTATCTTGTTATATGTCTTGCATCAGTACCAAATTCATGCAATATTATTTCAAAGTAAGTAAGTTTTAAAAATATATATTTATCTCAGATAAATTTCAGTGGAGTTATATTGGAGAGTCTCAGCTTGATCTTTCATCAATATTTGTTAATCTGTTAACATTTGTTACAGTTTCTACTATTAAGCAAACCAAACTTCTTTGATATAGAATAATCAGTTTGCTATTGTTAGCATTTCTGAGGAACCAAGAATGCCTGCCTTCAAATTTGGTTGGCTTGTGTTCAGTTTCACAGCAGAGCCTATAGAGTGCTGTGGGACTATTTTTTGTGTATGTCTACGTTATATATTTGCAAAACAGTGCAGTGGAGTGGATTTGCTTGGGCTTGACTTTATAAGGAAGGATAAATGTGAGAAAGAAAAGTATTTTGGCTGACACACAGCTGTTATAATCGTAAATTGATAGATGACAAATCATGTAATATAAATGAACATGCAACTGATTTTTTTCAGCATGATTCCATGCATGAGATATATATATATATATATATATATGATGGTGTTGCATTGGTCTAGTTTAAATAAATAATAGGAAAAGCTATGGAATAATCCAGAAAAAATAGTACCATAAATACACTAAAACTTGAGTACTGCTGAGCATATCAGCAGGGATAAGCAATTTCCTGTTCACATTCAGGACTTCCTATGGAGGTACAGTCTGCATGACTACCTAATAACATGTACATGAAAATTGATTAGTTCTATTTTCCTCTCCTAATTGCTATAGACCTGAACTTGTGAAATTGACCCCAAAGTAGTATGTTGACATCACAATTGTACAACAAAAGCATTCTGCTTAAAATAATACTCTGTTATTTTCTTGAAAAGGTCTTGGTTGGATGACTCATACTCTTTATAAACCACATTATAATGAGCTACTTGGAGAGACACATTTTCTCTTTCCTTCATCTTTTGACAAAGGGATGTGCATTATGGCTTTTTAAGTTGCTTTGAGCCTTTGTAACTATATACCAGAAGAAGAGTAGGGAATGTATAGATTTAGAACATTCCAAGAAGCTACTAGATAAGGTTGACATAGTTTCAGTTCTCATATTTATTAAACACAATTTTCCACAATAGAAAAAGCATTCTAAAGAGTAGTGTTCCTGAATGAGTCACATTCCTCTGCAGTTATAAATATACAGTACTCCAGACAAGAGTTCTTGGTTTCTTGTGCTTTCCTGAACAACTTGGAGCTAATGCATCTTAGGCTTCTGGAAATACATGCTGTCCTTTCTCCTGCCCCCCCCCTCCTGCGGGACTCTGCAACTAGAATAATTTGAACAAATGGACCCCTATTAGTTAGGTACTTTTGCTGTTTGTTGCTATTTGGTGCTAGGAATTTTATATTTTTCATGAATGGGGGTTGGGACTTATGGAAAAAGTTAAGAAAGCAGCCTGTAAAGTCATCAGGCATGACTTTGGGTGTCAGCTGATGTCCATGTCCAGATCTACTACAAAGTTGATCCTGAGTCTGGTTTTATTTCTTTCTTCAGTATTCCTAAAGCTTCCACTTTCATTTACTGTCTTAAGATATTATCAATGTTTGTACAAAGTAAAAAGGCCTTGATCAAGTGGCCTTCGTTACTCTCTACGTGTGTCTCCATTGAACCTAACAACCTGATGTCAAGGTTTCCTATGCAACCAAAGACAGCAAAGAAGAAAGTGTTAGGCTGTTTCTTCAGACAATTTCTATTGCTGTGGCTGTCTTCAGTTCCAAGGGAAACAATTTATATTCCACCTTCCAGATTACATTACATGTCTTCATGAAAATAAAGTTAGCCAAGAAGTAGTACTTAGATGAATGATTTTGCATTTTGAGTGCCCTGGGGCTGCTTATACTCCACACATTTTAAGCATATTCCCTCACCAAAAAGTCATAAGAACTGTAGTTTACCTCACAGGGAGCTCCAATTCCCAGCACCCATAACAAGCTATAGTTTCCAAGTTTCCTGTGGGGGACGGTGCTTTAAATGTATGCAGTGTTTTGTACCTTAAACTCAGCACTAAAATGATCGGTTGAACTGGGTTCCAAAAGCTTTAATAGAGGCTAGTAATAGCCTGTTGTTTGGTAATTGTACTTTACACTACACATCTTTTTCGAATCTTATGGGCTTCCCTCAACTAATTTCTGTTGAGTAATTTCATACATGTGGGCATTATATGGCTATAAATCTGTGTTTTTCCCATGTAACTGGTGATACTGAGAATCCTAGCATGTCTTTTTGTGGATAGAAATAAAAAAATGGTGACAGTCTTCCCTTTCTGTCAACATAATTGAAAATGTATTGTGTGAAATCTGGTGTGCTGATACTTAGCTACTCTTGCTAGTTTGAGGGGCAGAGTTGATGATGTCTCATGACTCTCCTCCCAAAAAAAGATTCTGGAAAAATATTGAAATGAAAATATTACAACACTAATTCTACTTCAGCAGACTGTACGTTTGAGAGGAATATATTCACTTCCATATCTTAGAATATAGAAGTTGAGACATGCTTTCATATACATCCAAAGGTTTCAGAGAAGATGAACATCTGCTGGTCTTCAGTCAAATATAGGTTTCCCCCACTTTGTTCTTCTTAACACTCTAGCATTTAAGATGAAAAAGGAGTTCCATAGCTATGGAAAAGAGAGTAAGTTGTTGCATCATAAGGCTATATATCTACTGCTTAGTAGTTCCACTTTTGCAGAAAACAAGTGTAATGCATAATAGTTAAACTTTTTGCTCCAAATTTTAAGGCTGAAGATTTCAGAACAGATGTTGGAAGATGTTGGCGGTGGACAAAGGGATCGTAGAAGAATGGTTATCGGAATACAAGGTAATATATATTTCCCAAAAATAAGTATTCATTTTCAAGATTTAATGCTAGCAATTATCCATAGTAGTAGAGCCAGTATAGTGTAGAGCAGAGGTCCTGAACCTTTATTGATATTGTGGACACATTAGCAATTTTGAAAGTCTTATAGAATCCTTCACAGGATGGCATCATGGGGGTCATTACTATCAGAAACCCAAGACCTTGTCAGCACTTAATACCTATGCTCAGAGATCTTTAGAGGTTGTCAATCTGGGTTGACAATCTGGCCATGTTCAAGATGTTACTCATAGTACAGTATATAAAGCCATAATAATAATAATAATAATAATAATAATAATAATAATAATAATAATAATAATAAATAATTTATTATTTATACCCCGCCCATCTGGCTGGGTTTCCCCAGCCACCCTGGGCGGCTTCCAACAGAAAAATGAAATAAAATAATTAAACATTAAAAGCTCCCCTAAACAGGGCTGCCTTCAGATGTCTTCTAAAAATCTGGTAGCTGTTTTTCTCTTTGACATCTGATGGGAGGGCGTTCCACAGGGTGAGCGCCACTACCGAGAAGGCCCTCTGCCTGGTTCCCTGCAACTTGACTTCTCACAACGAGGGAACCACCAGAAGGCCCTTGGTACTGGACCTCAGTGTCCGGGCAGAACGATGGGGGTGGAGACGCTCCTTCAGGTATACTGGACAGAGGCCATTTAGGGCTTTAAAGGTCAGCACCAACACTTTGAACTGTGCTCGGAAACAACTTCAGTCTAGTTACTTATAATATCATCTTACCCTATATATGTCCACTCGACGACTATGATCTGCGGAACTGGCACTGTTATAGGTGCCACATAATACCTGTTCTGCATTCATAAGAAATAAATCTTTTAGTGTGGCAGCACCTACACTTTGGATCTCGCAACCTATTGATACCAGGCAGGCACCCTCACTGTACTCTGTTTAGCTCCTGCTAAAAATATTTTTTGTTTAGACAAGCCTACCCAGATAATGTGGCATTTTATAATGTGGCATACGTGTGGTTTGATTGCTTTTAGTTTATTGCTGAATTTTTCCCAATTTTTTCAAATGTTTATATAATAGTTTTAACTTCCTTCTACCAATACTTTTGTTGTTTTATTCTCCTTGTACACCACTTTGTATCTCAATCAAGTGGCATATAAAGTTTATGAAATAGATAAATAAAATCTCTCCTATCTAATTTACTCTTCTTTGCAGCATTAGCATTCATACTTTGTTTTTGTCCCATATCATCACCAAAAGGCATACATGCACCCTTTCTCTCAAGAACATTGTCCTTCAAACTCTCCCTCTATTCCCCATTTTCTACTTTCCCCCCTTTTCTATGTAGATGAATGGCTAGAACTTAACCAGGTATTTGGCTTGGACTGATTAAAATTCTGTTTCCTTTTAAATGAGTTTGTAGGAGGGAGGTTATTGGTCTGTTTGATTTATTATATATTTTGTGTCTTCATTTTGTATTTTTATGTTGTGACCTGCCAATGATCTTTGGCTGAAGGGTGGTATGCAAATTTAGTAAATCATTTTGTTATGAGGTACATTCCCCCCCCAAGAAAAATACAGCCTGGAAAAATAGGATGAATACCTCATATGAAGAAGGGGGAGTAAGTATCTTGGTTGCAAAGAAACTTATATATTGGCTTACTGTGTGTTAAAATGTTTTGTGTTAGACGGTGCCAGAAGCATCTATACCAAGCTATGCTAAAAATCTGAAAGACAAGAGTTCTCTGGTTTCATCTCTTTATAAAGTTATTCAGGATCCACAAAGTGAGGTAGGTAAATGTGTACAGAATTATAATTGGGTTTGGGAGAACTGTTGAGAATAAATTGTGCACACTGTTTCACTGCAGCACTAAGTTCTTAAGAAGTGGGCAGGATTAGCAGAAGTAAGAACAACACAGAGCACTAAACCTTGTTCTCTTCTTTATGAGACCCTGCTTTAGCCCTCTGGTTTTGACTTTTTGTAGATACTACCTATGTATATTTCAACTTTTCTATCGTGCTGCTAAGACTGGAAATCTGATTTTAAAGGCTACCCTTTTCAGCTGAGAGCCAAACTAGATGTGAAATTAAATGTATCAATAATTAGATAATTATTGGAATTGTGGGAGAGAGTTTTAACTGTTTTCTTTCCCTAATGTATTTCTGACCAAAGACAGAAATTCACAATTTGCCTATTTCTCTCTTCTGTGCTGATGAAATAGCAGCTATGATTGAATATGGCATAAGGGGAGAATGGAGCATACTAATTTAACATTTACAATACAATACTGTTTCTTTTAAGAATTGATAAATTTTGCTTCTTTAAAAAGTGTAGAAATGCGTACTGATGTGTTAATCCACTAACAAAATATTTAATGTTTGATTTTGTTTCAGCTGCTAGAACCAGTCTGCCATCAGCTGTTTGAATTTTATCGTAGTGGTGAGGAACTTCTGCTTCAGTTCACGCTGCAGTTTCTTCCAGAACTGATATGGTGCTATCTTGCCGTTTCTGCCAGTAAGGACCTACAAAGCAGTGGCTGCATAGAAGCACTTCTCTTAGGAGTTTATAACTTGGTTTGTATTCACACTTGATAAATTAATTATTCTCTCTTGGGATAAAGTGCAAATTACTGTGTGATGTCCCAAGGGTCCTCTTAACCAGTTAGATCTAAATCTCTGTGACATACTGCTATTAGCAGAAATGATCATGTGGTTTTTTCAGAAAACAAGCCAGAAATCTGGAATATTAACTTGCTTTGGTTTGGTATTCTCTGTATTGACATTAGTTGGATTTAGCAATTGTATTTTGAAGCTTTAGCATAGTGGGATGAAGGAAGCTGTTTTAAAACAGTTGAACTACGGGGCATTCATCAGTAGGCATTCTTCATATCACATGTTTACCTACTAAGCTCACTGTGATAGTAGTAGAAAAACTCCTCCCTGGAGCGTGCCTCTGACTAAATATTTGGGAGAGTTGCATGGTAAAATGGGCTTTGTAATATTCTAAAAGGAAAAGAGGGTTGGAAGTAGGTTCGCTGCTTCCTTCTATAGTCTCTCTCCACCCACCCCTCAGTATCTCCTGATATGGTATGTGAGATATTGGTGGGAAAATGAGTGTGTGTGTGTGCTGCAGCAGGAAGCAATCTTTGTTGTAGAATTCCCAACACCCTTTTCTTCTGCTTGAAAGTGAAAGACGTTGGGAGGAAGGGCAAAGTGGGTGGGTGAGAGAGACTACAAAGCATTATCTTGCTTTCTGTTACAAGATAATGGAGCAATAGATGAACAATGTGCCTTTCCTATACTTTCCTTGGCTCTACTCTGTGTCTTTGGAGTGGGTGGGAGAGACAAACATGGCCTGTATTCTGGGAAGGCATTTCCATTTCTGTACTCTGGTTAATATGCATAAGCAAACAAGTAAGCATACTAATGAAAAGAATGTCATTAGCTGATGCAGTTAATGGCTACCTACCTGAGTTTATAACCATGGTAATTACTTTTTCTGTATTAAGCTCAGAATTGGTGTTTAACCGCATCAGTGGTGTTTAAATGTGGAATGTCTTGATTTTGATGGAGGCTTAAAGGAAATTCTCATTTCTCAGTTTTCTATCTGTACTTAAATCAGTAGTCTCATATAATAATAAACTAACAAATATATGTGGCGTAGGCTTTCTTGGTCCAGTCTATTATGCAAAATGCATTGTGTTCATCTTGTGGGTAAGTTTATACACCTTGAGGACAGAGAGATCAGAATAATCAAGGGTCTGTCAAGGGAGCCCCCAAAGTCAAGCAATTTAAGAGACGGCTGAGTCACGGTGCTATGTAAAGCACAAGTGACTTTCAGAACCTATAAAAATGAGTATGACTATCAGCCATTAATGATAAATAGACCTAGCAAGATAAACATGGTAAATAAGATGCCTGAAGAGGGACATGCTACAAGAAAGAAGATTCCACCTAAACATTAGGAAGAACTTCCTGACAGTAAGAGCTGCTCGGCAGTGGAATTTGCTGCCAAGGAGTGTAGTGGAGTCTCCTTCTTTGGAGGTCTTTAAGCAGAGGCTTAACAGCCATCTGTCAGGAATGCTTTGATTGTGTTTCCTGCTTGGCAGGGGGTTGGACTGAGTGGCCCTTGTGGTCTCTTCCGATTCTATGATTCTATGAATTGTATTTTTTTGCTGCAACAGACTAAACATGTAAATGTTGTATGCAGCTGAGTGCAAAGGAATTTTATAAAGTTTGTAATTCAGTGTGTTATGCTATAGTATTCCTTTTTTGTGAGAAAATAAGTTAAAATGCACATTAAAGTCATTGTGTTACGTTCAGGGACAACCTTCTGCTACTCTGCTTAACAGAAGGCTCTTTGAACCTGCAGACTCCTGTCAGTAGAACAGATTGGGGAGACTCTTTTCACCAGTTGGTCCCCCTCCAGCAACTCATTGGACCTAAACCCCCTGGAGCACATTTGGTGGTGAGGGCAGTGGTGTATGGGGTGTTTGTGAATGTGCTGGATCAAGAGAACTTTCCATTAACTGGTGTATGCCATTAGATATGACCCATAAGATTTATTTAGGACTCTAAAGAAGCAAATGTATTGAGCAAGATTAGACTTGATTAGTAATTATTTCCACTTGAGTAAAACTTCTAATATGTCAGCTGTCAGATGCTTTTTGATTAGGACATCCTAGATGTTAATACGTAATAATAAGATGCTGGATTTCCACATTCATCCTCTTGTAAATTCAAATGTTCACGTGTGCATCCATTTAGTAGCTTTGGGCATAATTAAAGAGCTAATGAGGGATGGGAAGTTCATGCCCTACTCTGTTGCAGTTGCTCAAGTGATTTCTAATGTAAACAAAATTCCATATATTTTTCATTATATGACATAACTTTCTTTTATACCTTACAGGAAATAGTTGACAAACAGGGGCACAGTAGGGTATTAAGTTTTACAATTCCATCCTTATCCAAACCTTCCATATATCATGAAGTAAGTTTAATAGAGACACTTCTGCTTCCATATGTGTGTGTAGTTTTGTTGTAGCCTCCCTTGCATGAATGTCACCTGGCCTTAATTTTGTCATCTTAAGGATAAATATTTTTTGCTTTAAAAGTCTGCTGGTAGTGCAACTAGTTGCTGTATCTTACAAAGGCACAAGTGATTAGGGCAAGGATGAACACAGAGTACCTGGGTTTTGCAAGCTGATTAGCTTATTGTCCTATGCCCTCCAGGTGTTTAAATTGTCTCCCATCAGCCCCAGGGGGAAATGGCCAGTGGTCAGGGATAATGAGAACTCTAGTACAAAGCATCGGGGATGGGGGGGATCAGTTTGGGAAAGATTGTTCTAAAAGTATCCTTAATGTGAAATATTTGAAGTAAAATATGATGGGCTTCAGTGTTCTGGAATATATAATGTTGAGTTTAAATTACCATATCTGAGAAGTATTGTCATGGCTAAAGTTCTAATGAGTTTCAGGTATAACTATGTAGAACAAGCATAGGCAAACTTGGCCCTCCAGATGTTTTGAGACTACAATTCCCATCATCCCTGACCACTGATCCTGTTAGCTAGGGATGATGGGAATTGTAGTCTCAAAACAGCTGGAGAGCTGAGTTTGCCTATGCCTGATGTAGAACCTAACTTATTTAAAATTATGAAATATTTTACATTACTGGTAGTTTGGTCAGTGGAATAATAAAGCTGAAGATAAAATGAGAATAAAATGTCTGTTGTTGGTTAGTGTTTAAGTGCATGAAAACTGTGATAACCAAAAAATTTGATGTGGTTCAACTAAACGTTTAGCACTGAAGTATAAGGACATGTGATAGCAACAGACCCTCTTGCAAAGTTAGGTCTGTTGCCAAATCCCCTGCTGCAAGGGAAATTGGGAACATAGCACAAGGTGGGCTGAAGGGAGGAGCTGAGCCTGAGCCTACCCCGCCCCTACATTTTAGCTGGTTTTCTCCTGATGAAGCTCCAATATCAGAGGAAACTCCTGTTAAGAGGTCATTAAAAAAGGTAAAGGTAAAGGGACCCCTGACCATTAGGTCCAGTCGTGACCGACTCTGGGGTTGCACGCTCATCTCGCATTATTGGCCGAGGGAGCCGGCATATAGCTTCCAGGTCATGTGGCCAGCATGACAAAGCCGCTTCTGGCAAACCAGAGCAGCACATGGAAACGCCGTTTACCTTCCTGCTGTAGCGGTTCCTATTTATCTACTTGCATTTTGACGTGCTTTCGAACTGCTAGGTTGGCAGGAGCTGGGACCAAGCAACGGGAGCTCACCCCGTCACAGGGATTCGAACCGCCGACCTTCTGATCAGCACATGGAAACGCCGTTTACCTTCCCGCTGTAGCGGTTCCTATTTATCTACTTGCATTTTGACGTGCTTTCGAACTGCTAGGTTGGCAGGAGCTGGGACCAAGCAACGGGAGCTCACCCCGTCACAGGGATTCGAACCGCCGACCTTCTGATCGGCAAGCCCTAGGCTCAGTGGTTTAACCACAGCGCCACCTGGGTCCCTAAGAGGTCATTAGCTCTTTTTAAAAATAGTTTCACTTGGAATTGCACAGGGAAGAGTTCAGCTCCCCTTTCTAACCCACCTGTGCCAGTAAACTGATCTTGTTACCACTCTTAAGTTACTATTGAAGTGGCACAATGAATCTTCTGTACTATATTTTAGTGGCCTTTTCCCGTTTTCCTTATGAATGTACTGCTTACCATGTAACCTTCAGTTAAATTTTATACTTTTATGTTTGTCAACAATCAGCTGTCTATTTTAGTTTCTTTGTGCTTTTTTCTTTTAAAAAAATATTCAGTACTGCTGTTCTTAGTGATGTATTCAAGTATCTGTTTTTCTTAGCCTTCGAGTATTGGTTCAATGGCTCTTACTGAGGGTGCTCTATCTCAGCATGGCTTATCCAGGGTTGTGTATAGCGGACCTCATTTGCAGAGAGAGATGTTAACGGCACAAAACAGGTAAAAATGCATGCTGCTGCTTTCAGTCTTATACAAAATACCAAACTTGGCCAATTATCAACTATCCTTCCATGTTATCTTCATATACCACACTTAACAGAACTTTTAATAGTATAGTTTAGATGTTAGTGGTATGTTCTTGATAACAGTTCATAATGTGTGTGTATCAAGCCATGTGTATTTTTCAATGAATCAAAATTCTTTATTTGTTCATAGGTTTGAAGTATTGACATTCCTTTTGTTGCGTTACAATGCTGCCTTAAGCTATATGCCTGCAGTTTCTCTTCAATCTTTATGTCAAATCTGCTCAAGGTAAGTTTTCTTTCTTGGTTGAACTGAGAATAGTATTTTAAAATTGTAATCCTATGGTGTCTGTTCCAATCTGTAGAGCTTGGTACAAGTTAAAACTCCAGTGGGTGATTTTTCATTTCTGAAAATGCGTAATCTAAAACAGTAATCTAAAAGAGGGGAGGACAGATGCTTCAAACAGTACTTTTGGAACCCAGCCCTAAGCAGTATTGCTGTCTCTCCACATTTGGCCAGTGTGAAAGAAGAATGGGTATGCAAGAGAGCTCCCTGTAGGGAAGTCATATTATTGAGAGCTAGGCGACCCTGCTCGTCACATTTGGCCCATGAGGCTGATCCTAATAAGGATCTGGCCCATGGAGTCCAAACAATTCCCCACCCTGAGTCAGTCAGATGTACACTCAAATTCCTAAGTTTAATTTATTGGTTTGTCAAACTATTGTATCCAAGGCAAAGCTCTTCAGGAATCCTGCTGGAATCTTTTATGATCTGGATTGCTAATTGAACTTGATTTAATAGAAATTTGACCAGATAAGAGCAATGTTTTGGTTTGTAGGAGACAACTCTGAAATGATGGAATTGGCTAGTTAGATGCACTCTGATTTGACCTAAAAAAACAACATGCATTTCAAGATTCTTTTATCATTTTCAACATAACAACTGCACAATATATTTCCTTTTTTTAACACACAATCAAGCAATCTAAAATAACAATACTAATACTAATTATATTCTTTTAGGATCTGTGTTTGCGGATATCCTCGTCAACAAGTAAGGAAATACAAAGGCATAAACAGCAGGATTCCAATTTCCTCTGAATTCATGGTGCAGATGTTAACTGGGATTTATTATGCTTTGTAAGTTCAGGAAATGTTATGTCCTATATTTTAAAAAGAATAGTACATTACTGGTTGGACAGTGCACATAATGCGTAATGCTCATTTATATGACAGAGTGCAGTGATCCTATGGGTGCTGTCACAAAAGATTTTAGTTTCTGAAAGTTATATCTTACCTTTCTGAAAACATAATGACTGACTCTAGAGGAATCTTAAGGCATGTCAGTGTGCCTAGAATTGTCTTTCCCAGGAATGTTCTGCTCAGGTTCTGCTTGTGGAGCATCTGATTGGCCACTGAGAACAGGATGCCAGACTAGATGGACCACTGATCTGATCCAGCAGGACTATTCTGATGTTATTATGGCGCACCACCCAAGTTTGAGTAAAGTTACCATCTGGGCATCCAGAAGTAGTGGCAGACCAAGCAGCACTTTAGATGTTCTCCTTTACACCAGGTTTATCCAATTCCAGGTCCTCCCATTATCTCTGACCATTGGCCATGCTGGCTGGGGAATCACCAGACAGAGTCAAATGACTAGAAAATATCGTAAATATCGTAAATATCAGTGTTTCCAAATAGCTTCTATTTTATTGAATACATGTTGTGCATTTTATTTCTGTTATGATAAATGATTCATCCAGATGGATCTATAATGAATAACATGTATGGCTGTGATGTTGAAATGAATAATCATTATAATCAGTTCTGATTTTGTGTCTCTGCTAACTTTCTAGTTATAATGGAGAATGGGATCTAGCTCGTAAAGCAATGGATGATATTTTATACAGAGCACAACTGGAGTTATATCCAGAACCACTGTTGGTAAGTATCTTGTGTTAAATTATTCTATAGCATTTGTACATTTTATTTAAAACATTTATATCCTGATTTCCCAGCTCATATGAACTTGCCAAAGTAATGTAAGCTAAAATTAAAAAACAATTTTCCATAACAATTAAAAGGCAAATCATAGGCAATGAGCTAATAAAACCTTCCAGAAAAAGAGAAAACATTGGAGAAGAAAACAAATTGAACACTAGTCTGGCCATGGATCTGCTCAAAACACAGGCAGAGTAGGAGCCAGTTGGATATCCTCAGAGAGGAGGGAGCTCCATAACCTGGGAACTACTGTGGTAAAGGCAATCTCCCTCATTACCACCCTCCATACCTCTAATAGCAACAGGAGATCTTCTCCAGTGTCCAAGTGAATGGGTAGCTTTATGTAGGAGGAGGTTGTCCTTTAAATAGCCTGGTTCTTGGATATATAGGGTTCAAAAACTAATGGGTAGCTTTTAAAAATTAGTACTGGAAATTGATTGGAAGCTCTAGATGTAAACTAGGGCATGCATAATCAAGGGCAGACATGCATTCTCCAGTTGGCCTAAGCCAGGCATGTCAAACATGCGGCCCTCCAGATGTTTTGGACTACAATTCCCATCTTCCCCAACCACTGGTCCTGCTAGCTAGGGATCATGGGAGTTGTAGGCCAAAACATCTGGAGGGCCACGTGTTTGACATGCCTGGCCTAAGCTATACAAACACACTCCCGGCCATGGCTGCCTAGCCTTCCAAGGGCAAAGCTGCCTTTAAAACAGGGCGGCCCAACTCCATTTCTTTGGGTCTGGGGGTACATTTGGCAATCTAAAACACTCGTTGGCACCATAAAATTCTCATTTCACAAGACAGTCTGGTGCTGCTCAGAACCCTTCCCTATAAAAGCACCTGAACACCCCTCCAAAAAATACAATACAGAGACCAAAAAGCAATCACCACCTCCTACATCAACCAAAAAAGGCCCAAAAACTATGTTAATAACATTTGCAAATTGAGAGAGGGACAAGGGGCCTTGGTGGATGCCAATGAGGTGCTGTAGTGTCCATGGACACAATATTGGGGACCCAAAGCCTAAGGCATAATAGTCTCTCAATTTTTAAGAGCACACAGTAAATAAATTGTCAGAAACAAGGACTTCTGTACACTTGGAATGACAGTGGAGGGGGGAAACATGATTATAAATGGACTTCTGCAACAGCTTTTAAGGCAAGTGTTCTCAGTCTGAATTGTTTACTAATCCTCTAAAGCCATAACTGAACAGATGGAAGTCAAACTGTTTTTTGTTTTGACTTTCATCATATCTATATTGATGCTTTCCTTGATATATATGAAATGTTGTTTTAATTCAAAATCTGGTATTGATGTTGAAAATTTATCACACTTTTTTGTTGATTTCTTAGGTTGCCAATGCAATAAAAGCTTCGTTGCCTCAGGGTGCCATAAAATCTAATAAAGAAGGTACAAAATGTATTCAGGTTGAAATTACACCTACTGCATCTAGAATATCAAGAAATGCAGTGACCAGCCTGTCTATTCGGGGCCATAGATGGAAAAGGCATGGTAAGAAATGGAGTTAATGAAACTACAATTTGTTAACTGAATACGAGAAGTCAAGGCTTCCAGAATGTCATTAAGTTGACTGGTGAATTAATTGTGTTATTTAATTTCTTTTATACAAAGAGATACTATGACTTCCTCTATCAGTACTCTGATGCATAAATAACTCTATGCTTATTCAGTTTACCATTCATTATTCCTAAATTTTAATATGTACACTGCAAAATTAGTGTGGGTGTGCACTTCAGCTGCCCGTATCCAGAATTTGATAACTGGAAGTTTCATCTCAAGTTGAAAGCTTCTGTATATAATTTCATTAAGAAGCAAAATAATAGATTGAATTCCCAAGAGTAAATTAAACTGTGTAAATTAAGATAGCTAGAACTTCATTATTTTAAACAGTGAAGATTATCAAAATCAGTGATTTTTATTATAGTTATTTAGCTCTTAAAGTGTCCATGTAGGTTTTGTGTTAAGAATATGTTGCAAAGAAGTAGCATCCGCATAGAGTACAAGGCGTTTTATTTTCATTTGTTTATGGGATAGTCACTATGAAATTATTTAATCACAACTTTTGATCATTAGAATAGATCTTGAATGTACCCTTCTCCCCAGTTGGATGATCTAAGGCTTATTTCATCCTGCAGAAAACAACACATTCCATTGAGAGAGAAAAATTAGGCATACTTTGTATAAAACAAGACAACATCTATAATCTACAACATATTGAGGGGCAGTATCAAGATTTACTGGGATTTATCACTCACATAATGGATTTATATCCACTATGGATAAAAAATTAGATTAGCTTAGCCCTACCACTTCAACAACCTTTGGACTGGGAACCTTTTTCCATTTTTATCTACGGATATAAAGTCACTGGAGAACCTCTTAATAGTCCCAGTAATGTTTTCTGGCTATATTGGAGATCGGTAGAGTATTTCATTTCAGTCCTATAGTTTAAAGCTCAATTTGTACAGGTTAGTGGTATCTGTTGAGATGAATCTGATCATACAAAGATGTTGCTGTCTTCTAAATGAACTGCAGCAGAATGCTTTTAAAAAAACCTACTACTATGAAATACATTTGATTACTGATTTGGCTAGCTGCTCCTTCTGTCTTGTCTCCTCATTAAGAAACTGTTAAGAAAGATTTGGAGTGTTGCCCAAATTTCACTTATTTATTTGTTTAAGGCATTTCTATACAGTACTGTTTTAGCATTTCTAAATTCAGTAACTTGCAGAATAATGGTCCAAGGACACATAGCACTGCTTCCTTCTAACTAATACAATTTTGTATCTTTTTATGAAACTAAATATACTGATAGCCCAGAAAAGTTAAATAACTTGCACTTTTTAGAAACCAAACCATTCTTTAATATTGCCTTCCTGCAGGAGTCATACTTGATGATACAGGTGCTGAAGTTCACGAGTCAATGGTTAGGACAAGTGTTTGCTGCAGCAGATAACAGTAAGGAAAGAGGCTTGATAGAATTAGTAAAGCAACTGACTCCAATAAAGATGAACAGTTACTTTGTTAAGAAGAACAATTATTTGCCAGGTATGCAAGTGTTGCTGCAGACTCCTAAGAGTTAGTAAATGGCGAACTTTCAATTCAGGAAGGTGGTGGTGTAAAATGGGGGGGGGGAGTTCTTTGTCTCCTGCAAGAGAACTTTTATAACTTAACTGTGTTTAAAAATAATCTAGAAGAAAAGATTGGGTGTTTCTAGGCATTGACCTTCTTACCACAAAGGAAAACAGTGTTTTGCTTAAAGCTTTGATTCAGAGTAGAAAAGAGGCATTTCCCTGTTCCATTGCAGTCATCTCCAATTACAGTAACTACAGTACCTCCTTTGCTATTTTGTGTCAACCAGTGTGCATGCAGGTGGCATCTACTTGGTCTCACTAAGCCTGCTACACCAACCTATTGCAACTGCCTAGAAGAACAAAAACCCTACTGCTGCAACCTGACCACTTCACACAGGTGTGGGGCAAAATGCTTTAGCAAAACATGTACTGTGGGCATTAAAACAGGAACTTCCAGATTATCAGAGGTCCAGATCAATGCCATAAACTCTCTATATGGAAAGCATGCATACCTGCCAAGTTCCTCTCTGAAAAATAAGGGACCGGACCGGAAGTAGCATACCGGAAGTAGCGCTGCCGCCATTTTGGAACTGGGCGGAGCATGCTCAGAAGTGACTTTTGATGCTGCTGTGCCCAGTTCCAAAATGGCCACCGCGCCAGAATAAACCGGGGAAAAACAAAAAAAAATCCATTTTTCCGGCTGGGGACAGCTGGAAAAACAGGGGTTTCCCGGGGAATACGGGAGATTTGGCAGCTATGAAAGCATGCCACCAAGTGGAAGAGATTTTCAGTGTTAGTAGAGGCATGGAATTTAGTTCCAGGTGTTTCTGTAGGGAACACTTCACATAGTTTTTAACTCAAAGATGGTAAACTTAGTCGGTCATTCATCAGGTTGCAATTTTAGAATCTGAAAGGTTTGGTCTTCGATTCTTCTCTCTCTGTGTATTTTACAACAATAGCATTATTATTCTCATTTCCTATTAAGTTAATTTGCATAAGAAAAGTAAAGCTCTAGTGAGTTCTTAATTTCTTGAGTGTTGAGCTTGGGAAGCTATGCTTCATACTTAGTAGCTTGTTGCCATAAACGATGGTATAATGACACAAAGTGTATATGTGGATGCCAAAAAGGTGGTTTATTTTTAGGCAAGCATTTTATTGCTGAATTGGCATGCTTTGGAGATCTCAAGTTCTGTATGAGAATGAAGAACTGGGACTTGGAACAAAATATTGGGGGTATGGTATATTCCCCAGCCGTAAAAGAACAGCAAGCAACCTGGAAGAGGAGCCTAGTAGTCCTGTTCAGTCGTTGCAGGAGTGGGGCAAAGGAAAAGGACTTCTTTTTGTGGTTCTTTGCTTCTCTTTCCTCCTCCCCACACCTTTCCCTGCTATGTTGAGAAGGGGCTTCCAACCTGAGCATTCTATAGATATATGGCAACGATTTTTGATGAGCAGCAAAATTTATTGTTTTTCCTAAAATATCCCTATGTAGTGCCATGGAGGCAGGTTTTTTTGTTTTTTTTAATCTTTATGTTTCCATAAACTAATCCCACTTCTTAAGGATATCATTGTGAGCTGTTAGGGGTTTGAGCAGGATGGTGTCCTCTCGTTCCCTACCTTCCCTGTTCCACACAATCTGCCAGACATCTGGTTCCTTTTATACCCACCTTTCTCCCCATGTAAGCTCAATTGTCCTCAACATTTGGGGGAGTTCTGAATCTCCAGTGGTGTGCATTTGGGTTACGCTTTGAATTTTACAATTTTTCATTCATTTTAATAGCTTTATTGGCCTGTAGGATTCTCCTAGTATATAGAAACCATACATTTATTTTTGATTGTCCTGTTTCACTTTGAAACTGATAGGCATTTGATTACCTGAATTTGCTATAAAATGGAACGATTATAATTTTTATTTTTTATTAATTGACCTCAAAGCTACTTGGCTCCCAGCTCTTCAATATTTTCTAATCCTCTGTCTTCCTAAAAACACTTAGTGACTTGTAATAGTATTCTCTAAACCAGAAATCATCCGTACAACTAACATAAAAATACAGTGTCTTTCTTTTATATTTATTGTTCTAACTGCTTGATTTTAGAAAAGGAAAAAATATGAGACTGTAAATACATTATGGGTGATTTGGAGAGTAGACTCATTGAAATAATGGACTTCACTGGGTCTACTCTGAGTATGTCTTAGTTCCATAGGGTGATAGCCAGCTATCTGAATCTTCAAGGTTAAGATTCCAGTTAATCAGAGTCAAAATGCTGTAGAAGGACAAAATGTAATTCTGTGGTTTTTTTCTTTAGTGGTGCCAGTTCAGCTTTTTAAATGTGTTATATATTAAAGTAAAAAAACCCCTATGAATTACTGAATACTGTGACTAATGTTGAAAAGATGTGTTAAGCCTCTGTTTTTCTATATGATTTTCAGGGTGCTTAACTTGTAAAAATGCAGTTGATGATGCAGCTCTTTCCAGTGATGCCCACCTCCCTTCCTCTGATTGAACTTTCAAAATCTGATTGGACAGTGTCTATGTATTTTTGTAGTCTGTTCATTTTCAGTTTAGACTGAGAATTCCATTTGTTACGAAGCTCATGACCTCCTTATGACCTTTAGATATTCAGGCCCTGTTTTGTTCCAAATTTGGTTGAACCTGGTTCTACTACTCATGTTGGCCCCTAATAATCATTCAACACTTAAAAAAAACTATTTAGTTTTTGTCTGTCCAACAACCAGCAGAACCTCTTAGTTATTTTAAGTTGCTCAGCAACACAAAGGGGCCAGTAAGTTTTGCTAATATATTAAAGTTCAACATTTCAATTGTGCTACAAGTGTACTATGGTCCTGGCATTTGTTACTGCTTTCCCCTTAGAAATGATGTAAATTGCAACAGAAAACTTCCAAAATGTGTGATAGAAATTGTGCAGATCAAATGTTAAATATGCATAAGGAAGCCATAGATTAAGGCAATCATGACAGCAGTGCATCTGTTTCTTCCTCAGTTTAATACCATATTCTTCCTATAACAAAGCAAGGTTGGCAGCGTGAAGATCCGTGACACAAAGAACTTGTAGTATTTGGCTGAAAGATCACTTATTGGCAATTTTTAGGATTCATTTTTTACTGATGTTTTATAGTTTTCTTTGTAACATTATTTATTATTTTGTTAAACTGCCATGAGTGTTTCATAATAAAGGTGTGATACAAATGTTAGAAATTATTTTACTAATTTTCATTGAACTAAGGGTAATGACATTGGGGAAGATTCACAGCCTTGCTATGATCTTGTATACAGTCTGAATGCTCATGTACCTACCTAAAGAAACAGGGCTCAAATAGGGATCAGTCTACAAGGGGATGGGCCATATGTTGAAGCCCAGAGGGAGAAAAAGGGTGGCCTGGCTTCAGAAAGGTTCAAAATATTTTCTGTAAAAACATTTAGCATAGTAAATCTCCATATGTAGGATAAATGTCGATTTTATGTAATGTCAAACTAATACAGAAATAATGTTGATTACAATACAACTCTGTTAGATAATTTCCAATATATTACGGTGCAACCTACAAAGCAATTACTTTATTATGCTGTTTCTGGATTTATTATAGTTTACTTTTACATGATAACTTTAGAGTGAATGTATTTATTTACGTATTGAATACAGTAGCAGCAGCTGACAGGTAAGACATGGGCTATAATTGAAATGTCTAGAGTTTCGTTTTTAAATGTTCTAGTGGCAGCAGAATCACTTTACTCCCAGAAATAATGTATGTCCTTCCTACTAATATTGCTAAATAATAGGACAGTAAGCAAAACATCTGACCATAACATTCAGCCTTCTAGTTTTGTCAGATTTGTCTTTTTCGTCTTTTTTTGTTTCTTTTGTCTCCATGTTTTTGTTTCAGCCATTTTTTTTGTTTTGTCTTATCCATTTTTTAATTCTAGAACAACCAGATAATGCTAATGACACTACTGAATCGGGCAACTTTGTCATACCCGAGATTAGTGTTACAAATGTGACTGGAGAGAGAACCGGGAATGGGGAAAAAAGCAGAGCACCAACAGAGAATGATGCTCAGCATATACAGGGTGTGCAGGAAGCACCTACAGATCCTAGAGTTGACAGCAAAGGCATGCCAGAGATCAGGAGGCAAAAATCTGTAAGAAAAATTATGGAGGATGGAATAAGCTCACCTGGCAGAGTGCAGTTTTAGCAGAGCACTTTGTAGCTACACTCAGAAGGTATCGATTGAAAGGGTCACTACTGCATGTTTGGAAGATTACAGTACAATAAATATATTTGCATGTTACCTTGAATAAAACACAACTGCATGCTTTGCACATAGAAAGGATCTTTGTGCTGAATACATTGTTAGCATGCTGGTAGTTCTTAAGTTTTAGCATGGGAAACCACACTGAGAGAGTTCAAATTGGCGGGCAATTGAGATATTTTTAGATCAGTACTAATTTTTTAGCTATACAAAGTCACTTAAGGAAATTTTTCTTCCAAATGTACATAAACCATGTTAGTTCATCCTATTTTTTATTTTTATCATTTTAAATCTTTGGAGCCATGAGAGCTAATACTCCAGTGTGTAAGGTTTCTAGACTTCTCATTACACAACTTTGTACTGCAGAATGTGACCTTTCAGTCCTTGAAATATAAGCACTGTTGGGTTTGCTAAAATTTGAGAACCTGCAGGTGATGCCGTATTGGCTTTTATGGTGCCCTGATGATCTAGCGCCATGATTAACTCGCTATGCAGATAGTATGTAGATGCCTTTGCACATATTTGGAATAAATATATTTCTACCTTTCTGTAATATATCTAACATTTTTCTAATCTTTTGCATGAATAATGAGTGCTTTTTAAAATTGCTACAAAATAAGATTATAAGCATGCTTCTAATAAATTTTCTTTGCAATTCTGATATAAATTCTACTGTACACTTTTTGTCAATTTGAGATAATTGGTAAGTTTTATATCTTCTCCTTAATCGTCTGCTTTGTGCTAGGAAATGCCAAAATCTTAACAGTACTGGATGCAATCACTTGCAAAACATGGTTGAGTAAATTCATATGTTCATTGTCATCTTTTTCTATGCAGGTAATGAACTAGGCATTCCAGAAGAAGAACTGATAGAAGTGTCTGAAGTTGATGAGGGCTTTTACTCTAGGGCTCCTTCTACCACAAATCATTCTGCTTTCAGCAGCAACACCAGTAACAAGACTCAGCTAAGCAAGAGTCAGCGGAGGTCTGGAGGAAGCAAGGTTGGAGGAAAAGAAAAAGAAACTGTTGGTGAAGCCCACAAAGATCACCTGTCTCGTAAACAAAACCAGCGAGCAATGAGTGAGAATTTAGAGCTTCTGTCTTTAAAGAGTCTGACCCTGACTAGCAGCCAATCTCTGCCTAAGCCAGGCAGTCATAGTTTGGCTAGAACTAGCACTACTCTTTTTAGCAAATCCTTTGAGCAGGTCAGTGGTGGTGTAGTCCCAAATAATCACCACAGTGGCACAGAAGCAAACAGATTTTCAGTCTGTAGTCTGCAAGAGGAGAATCTGATTTTTGGAGCCGACAGAATAGAACTTCCTATTTCAAGCAAACAGCCAAATCAGCAACGACCACCTACCATCAGCATAACTTTGTCAGCAGACTAAGGAGCATCTGACTAATTTGTCAGTATAAGAGATTCTGTTGCTAGTACTATAGCCCTGATACCCTTAAATTTTTTTTTTGAGATGTCTAAATTGCAAGTTTTAAGGATTGCAGTGTTTAAAAAGAATAGGGTAGACAATTCTAAGTATTTTATAATAATGATGTCACAGTCTTTGAGATTCTTAATTTGAGGATTGACATTTGTAATAGTACTACAATAAGGTTTGTACTGAAAATCTAGTACATGATGAACCTGTACCAGGGAAATTTTTAAAATATGGGTTGTGCTGCTTGTGCAAGCTTCAGTTACATGTTTTTGGTGAACAATGGGTTGCAATCCAGAATATATGTGCCATTTTACTACTCATAGTAAAATCTTTTTGTCTGGTGCCCCCCACAAGAGGATGCTTATTTTATATTCATCAAAGCAATTTTAGGAGTTCACTCAATGCAGTAGCTTGTAATGAAAAAAACATATTTGGAAGTAAATCAGAATTCTGGATAGAGGTCATTGTGTTAAGTTCGAAACATTGAAATCTATGTTTTCTGGTTTCTGAAGACACCTGCAACAAACATTTTCCAAAATATAGTGTGCATATCTGATTCATAGAGGCGGAAATGAAGCTTTGCTATCTTTTTAGGCACACTAGCCCTATTCTCGTATTTAGAACAAATACAAAGATCAAAATTTGTGCTGAGCTGCCCCCTGGTATGTTTGACCCAGCTGCTATTCTGTTGAATGCCACATGTGTATGCGGACTTAAATACATGGAGCTCAATTCTTGTATTGCCCTATCTGTACAGCTTGATTGTGGTGGTTCACAGATCAGTATACTGTGCATGTACATCTCTACGTAAACTTGAAATATAGTGTGCACAAGCAAGCATGAAGCAGGATGGTGTGACCCAAATTCTTCCCATTTCATGTGCATTTCAAACATCAGCACAGGGCTGCTTTTTCCAGTTTTAATTTTACACGACGGGTGAATTCATAAAGTGACAAACTTTCCTTCCCTATTCAGAGCCTGTAAATCAACACAAGAAACATTGGTTTCTAGTTTCCACTGAGTTGTTAGGTTTTAACAAAATCATGCATCTTGAAGGTTTCAGAAGCTTTAATATTTCAATTAAACTAAAGTATGGAAGTAGATCAACTGTTTATATCATCACTCATTTCTTGCACTGAGCCAGTTTTAAGAGTGAAATGGTGAGCCTTATTTATATGGGTAGTGGGCTGTGTTGGAACAGATGTACCCATTAAATAATATGGAAGGGCAAATTAATATTTGTTTTTGTTTCCCTGAAAGTATAAAACAGGCACCTCAAACTTCGGCCTTCCAGATGTTTTGGACTACAATTCCCATCTTCCCCGACCACTGGTCCTGTTAGCTAGGGATCATGGGAGTTGTAGGCCAAAACATCTGGAGGGCCAAAGTTTGGGGATGCCTGGTATAAAACAAATCTGACATTGGTACAATGGTTTTTTTAAATGACCTTGTTACAGACTTCAAGGTCATTTCCATGGGCTTCTGTGAAAGGTGTTTCTGTTCATGGGGGTATGTTGTGAATGCTCCCACTTCTGCACTCCCCCCAAAACTAGATTCAGATGGACTTTTTGGAGATTGTTGGTTGGATGTGAGGGGGGGGAGAAGGGAGGAATCAATGGCACACCCCAGTGTAAGCAGGTGTGCCTTGTGTTTATGGAATCTGGCTCTAAGGTGTAATCTCCAAGTGTAACAAAAGCTGTACCTATGTGTCCTCCCATCCTCTCTAGTTAGTATTAAATTTCAGCTAAAGTACATTTCAACTCAGAACTGCATAATAGTATATAATTTGGTTCTCTTGTGCTCCATTAGCTTTATGCTTTAAGTCACAAGCAGGTGAAAACCTTGTGAATATAAGGGCTGGATATAAAGTAAGAATATTAGTTAGATCAAACTTAAGTAAGTCCCATTGATTTCAATGGGTATCATCAGAAATTGTACCATCAATTCAAAGGGATTGTCTTCTCTTAATTTCTAGAAATCTATGTTCTCTAACCAAAATTAGCAGCTTTTATCTAACTGAACTAGATAGTTTCAAAAAAATATTTCCCCCCTCAACAGAATGAAATTTAAACTCGTGGGCCTATATTTTTTTAATCACTGATTTACTTATCATAACAGTATTATACTTGACCTTTTACAAGCGAAAGCATCTACAGTTTTCACCATATTTTACTGGCTTTTAATATTTTATCTAGTATAGGTAGAAGAGAATAACTTTTATACAGGAATATATAGCCATTGTAAATTAAAGTGAGCTAAACTTCTTCCTATGACTATTTAAAATGCCATAAGATACAATATTATGTTTTTTAAAAATGTTTACAGTGATGTAGTTTTGGAACAGTAGTTGATACTTTTGTTTTAATGAAAATATTATTATTATTTTGCACATTTAAGTAATCTTATTCTAGAGTTACACCATAAACTGCCAGAAAGGTTAAAAAAACACATATCTATATACTTCAGTTAGCAATCAGGCTTGTTGCTCAAAGTAACTTTGAAATAGGATATATGAGTTTTCATATTTCCTCCATGATACATCCTGATACAAGAAGAGATTTTCTGTAGATGTGCAGTTATATTTATGTATGATCCAAAGTACAGCTGGAGTGGACAGCTATGTATGTTTCAGACATACTTAAGTATGAACAAAATCAAAGGCAGACAGGCATTTTGATCAAAAACAATTCTTCATAAATATTGTTAGCCTTCAAAGGCAACCTGCACTTTTATAAGCCATGAAAGGGTGATTTGTATAATCCTACCTGTATGGAATAGTGATTTGGAATATTTTAAATAATTCTCATAAATAATTCTCATTCTCTTTTTCCCACTCTGGCCTTATGATACAAGTATTTAAATTGCACAATCTGTAAAGTATTCTCTTGAACTTTGTCCCAGTTTGCTCAAAATGCCTACTATGATCTTGGACCTGGAAAATTATCACATAACAATGAGGTTTATAATGCCTGGGACCTTTAGACTTGTATAACATAATTTTATTTGGCGAGTGGCAGTTTCCATTCTGAAATAACATTGTGTTGCTCACTTTCACATTTCAAACCAGCTCTGGAATATAAAAGCTACTTTTGCTTTGTTAGATAATTACATTTTATCAGTACTGAAACATTCTTGTGGTTCGGGCAATTGAAAACTAGGCTTCAAAAACCTTTGCTAAATAATAAATGTTTTAGGGAGGTTGCTTCTGTGACTGGATGAATGTTATCTACTATTTAAATTACACAAAAAATAAATAAAAACAAACTGTACTTGGTTCATTTATTAACTCATTGCTGAGTTTGAATTCTACTGAAAGTCAGTTGAACTAACACTTGTCACATAGTGAGACAATTAAAACATAGTTGGGTTGCCTTTGTTAAGACTTTGCTGTGGTGGCTAATAGTTGTTTTCTTTAAAAGAAATTAATGAAAAAATTGAAGACCACAACTTGGGAAGAACACGTACTGAAAGATTTTAGCAATCTTATTGAGGGAGCCAGCCTTTGATCAGATACATAAAATTTATGAATGTATCTTTCAGTGATGGGTACATATTTTTCATGTTTTGGTTTTTAAATGGGCTAATTTCTTTCTCTGAATCTTTACTTTTGCATAGTTCCACTTTTGAAAACAATGGGCTCTATGTATATTTTTAATAACTTGCTTATTACAGGGAAGACTTAACACCAGTTGATACATTGTTCCTTAACAATATGACAAAGATTAAATTAAGTGTGCCACTTTCTCTTTTGTACTGTAGTTTGTGAATATTTTCTGTTTTGGTAACAAAATGCTTGTTTTGTATAGTTTAATAAATAAATTGCTTATCTAGAATTCACATTCCTAAAATAAAGAGTCTGGTTTGTTGTTTTAATATCCAACAGGGGTCTTGGTTTCTGAGATTATGTACACTGTGAATACTTACGTGTACAGTGGTGCCTTGCTAGATGAATTTAATTCGTTCCACGGGTCTTTTCTTATAACGAAAAATTCGTCTAGCGAATCCCATAGGAATGCATTGAAATTTTTTGGATATATATTTTTGCCCATAGGAACACATTAATTGAATTTCAATGCATTCCTATGGGAAACCGTGATTCGCTAGACAATTTTTTCATAAAACGAATTCGTCTAGCGAGGCAACCTCCACTCGAAAAATCCTTTCGTTAAGCGGAAATTTCGTTAAGCAGGGCATTCGTTAAGCGAGCACCACTGTATTGAAATTATGCTTCTTGGTTGTGGTGTGATTTTTGAAATTGTAGCCAAGATTCAGTATTTACCACTTTTTTAATGCAATTAAAGTATCACCACAAACACCATACCTTATTTAAACCGTGCCTATTAATACTTCAGATACATCCACACCCACACCAGTATATATATATATTCCATAACATCCTTTGTATTTGTTGTCAAAACCTCACATATATAAAGCAAATACAACCTCCAGTATGTTACTACTGGATCAGAATTTTATAATAATTCGTGAACCCACTAGCAGTGGTACAGGAGGGAATCAGACTGAAAATAAGAGATACGAGACTAGAGTTTCTATTGAAATAAGACTATTTACAGCATAGTAAGTTTGGTGCGGCACAGCGCAGGGATCTGGTCATTGAGCCCATTTGCTGGTTGATGTGTTCTACTCAATGCAGTTGGCAGATCCACTAAGAATTGGGGGTTACATCTTTCAACAGAATTTTACCTCATCAGTTGTTATCACTGCTCTTGTATTAGAATGTTATCCTTTGTGGTCAACCCAATTAGGTGGTTCTAAGATGGCTAAATTGTGAGTAAACTTTTGAGCCTTGATCTTTCTGCTCCCTTCCCCCAAAGTTTTTATCTTCCTGGTAAGAACTGTAATTTAGCTTTTCCCTCCTGTGCAGCTGCATCCATTTTTCTCAAGTTCATGCATAAAATAAAACCAATGGGTAAAATAAATTCCAATCTTCATGGTTTGAAGCACAAAAGAGACTAAGATGAATGTAGGATTTCTTCTCAAAAACACTTCCTAATGTGGTAAAAATGGTTCCTTATCCCAGTACTTTCCTTTGCAGTATTGCTAGGCTAAAAAGATTGTATGATTAGTGCACATGCTAATGGACAAATAAAATGTGATGATTACATAAACTTTTTGTTATGTAAACAGCTACTGCAGGGACTGTGGAGAGAGTTTAAACTCCCCCCCCCCCAGTCAGGATCCCAACTAAAATCACCTCCCAGCTTTTTGCAGCTTCTTGAGTTGAGTTGCTCCTAGTAAAGTCAGAAGCTCTTGACCCTTTGGGTATTGGATGATATAAGTCATAGATCAGGCATCCCCAAACTGCGGCTCTCCAGACGTTTTGGCCTACAACTCCCATGATCCCTAGCTAACAGGACCAGTGGTCAGGGATGATGGGAATTGTAGTCCAAAACATCTGGAGGGCCGAAGTTTGGGGATGCCTGTCATGTTCAGCCTGTGAAACAGATGGCACGCCGTGCGCTGCTCTGGTTCGCCAGAAGCAGCTTTGTCATGCTGGCCACATGACCCGGAAGCTGTCTGCGGACAAACGCCGGCTCCCTCGGCCTATAGAGCGAGATGAGCACCGCAATCCCAGAGTCGGACACTGACTGGACCTGATGGTTAGGGGCCCCTTTACCTTTACCTAAATGGATGACCAATGTTTTATGTAAACTAGATTAGGAAGAGTTGCTTATTAAAAGGTGGCCTATAATGGTGGTACAGCATTACATTTATATATTCCAACCGATCACAAACTATGTAAGGCCCCTTAATTTTAAGTGTGAGAGTTGCCCTAAAGCAGGCACGTCCAACTCTATAGAGACTGTGATCTACTCTCAGTATGAGACTGGCAGTGATCTACCCATTGTCTTTTTTTTTTAGAGTGGAGGGCCCACAGTTGCTGAGCTTTTTTGGGGGAGGTCTAACCAGAGTTGTTGAGCTTTTTTGGGGGAGGTCTAACCAGAGTTGTTGAGCTTTTTTATGGGGGAAAGCCCAGAGTTGTTATGGCAAATTTTCTTTATGTTATTTCATTTCAATAGGCAGTTTTGGGTAAATAGGGAAAAACAACAACTCAAGAGTGTTCCTAGTTTCTTAAGGACATAATTGAAAATGCTAATCTATGTGAAGGTGGGTGACTATTGTGTCAGGATTGCAGTGTTTTTACAACTGCAAAGGTTCTATGTAGATAGTTGTGTGTATGCAGGAAGCGAACATTTGTGCAAATGTCCAGTCTGACAGGATTTGCTGATATACAGTCTGGTTTTATTCAGTACAGAGGGTTGGATTCAGACTTGTTGCACTTAAGTTCCCAATGAAATCAAATAACGACGCAAGATCCAAAGGAAAGCATTCCAAAAGCACTAAACATTATTAATGAATATGGGAAGGTGGTAGGTCTTAAAATAAATTATGGGAAAACCATGCTGTTAACTAAAAATTTGGATAAGAAAGAAAAGGAGGAATTGCAAGAACACACAGGTCTAGAAATAAGAAAGAAGGTAAAGTATTTAGGGGTCTGGATAACAGCAAAGAGCCTAAACCTATATGAAGACAACTATAAAAAAGCTTGGAACGAAATAAAAAGAGATATGGAACAGTGGAGCAAACTACATCTATCACTATGGGGTAGAATATCAGTGGTAAAAATGAACATATTTCCAAAATTAATGTATTTGTTTCAAGTTATACCAATATTGGGGGGAGTGAAATGCTTTGCCGAGTGGAAAAAAGATATAACCAAATTTATATGGAATGGTAAAAGACCACGCATTAAATACCAGCTTCTTACAGACAAAAAAGAAAGAGGGTTTTTCACTCCCTAATCTGGAGTTATACCATGCAGCAGCTGGACTGGTTTGGGTAAAAGAATGGATAACCTTGGAGAATCCAGAACTGCTAGACCCGGAAGGAGTAGGAAATCATTTTGGATGGCATTCTTATCTGCTACATGAGAAGGTTAAAGTCCACAGGAGATTCTTAAACCATCTAATAAAAAAATCATTATATATAATTTGGGCAAAGTATAAAGGAATTCTAGAAACAAAGATTCCCCTATGGAAATCACCGATAAATGTAATAACAGTGAAAAAATTAAACATGGAGGAGAAATTAGCCACGTACCATGACTTATTGAAATTTGAACAAAATGAACTTAAATTAAAAGAGTATGATGATATAAAAAATTACCTCTCGGATTGGCTTGAATTTTTCCAAATTAAGCAAAATTTTAATGAAGATAAAAAATTGGGAATTGCTAAAGAAAAATCCAAATTTGAAAAAGCATTGATGAATAAAGAAGGAAAACACATTTCACGTATATATGATCTGTTGCTGGAGTGGGAGCTCATGGAAGAGCAAACTAAATCAGTAATGGTGAAGTGGGCCCAGGATTTTGTTTTTGTTTTTTTATAATCTATTTTTATTAATTTTCCAATTAAAACACGATTATATCACATTCATTATTTCAAATTATACAAATACATATCAATTAAACCGAATATTATGCCAAATCATATAATATTTTCTGGAGTTCCCATGCTTCAAAAATTTGGGGATTCCTCGCACCCGTCTACTGCCGTCTTTTTCTAAAGTCCAAATCTTCTCTCAAAATCCAAAATAATCCCGATCATTCCCCACCAGTCACTAAAATATTTTCTTCTTTCATCCGATTTTCTCACAGCTGCTGAAATAAGTATCAAACGAGAGTTCACATATATTCTTTCTCCTGTGTGTTTTAATCGTCCTGGCCCCCCCCCATATATCTTCTGTCTGGAATGTCCTGTTGCGTCAGCCTTTCAACACGGAGCAGCGCCATCTTAAAAAGCTTAGATCACTTTCGCTTTCTTAAGCTTTTTATTTTTTAAACCACCGATCTTTGTAAAATTTACAGCTTTTTCAGGCAAAGACAACAGTCACCTTATGTATAGACTCTTGATAAGTTTGTGGCTCTCCTTGCCCTGTAGCTGAACTGAGCTTCGGATCGCTGTTCAAATTCAAAGTGCGTCACAACCATAAATCCACCGAACGCATTCCAGGGACTCCAACCGTCCAGTTAAAGGGGGGCCTCTCTCTTCAGTAGTTTTACAACTTCAAAGGATATGCTCAGTAGAATAGTTTATAGTTCATTACTCACTCAGGTATTCTTTATCTCTCATTTGTTCCAAACAAACAAGGACGTCCCGTCCGGGAAGGTATGGAGTAACTCGTAGAGTATATGAAAAAAAATAAAAAAGTTCACTTCCCTTCTCGTTACGTCCCCATCAATCTTTCTTCCAGATAAAATACAGCTTTGACTTCTCACCCTCAGCAGCACAAATTCCTTGGCAGTAAACAGAGCTTCTTCCCCTCCTTCCGAAGCATGTCCATGAATACGCCTAATTATCTTCTTTAATCATGGAGATCCCGCTCTGCAAGTTGGCGTCCGGGAGATCCGACATTTCATGAGTGCTCTCAGCCCAGCCCCCCCCCACTCCTTGAACAGTCGGAGTGGGTTTGGGGGCATCGCGGGCCCGCGGGCCCTCTCCGTAACCCCCGGAGAGGTAAGGGGGTTGCCTTTAACTCCCCTGGCAACCGCCGAATTCCTCATGAAGGTCGGAGGGATGGAACAAGGGTCAGCCATTCCTGCAGGCGGAAGCGGAACTCCCCAGGATTTTGTCTATAACGTCCTCATGGAGCAGTGGGAAAGGCTGTGGAGAGTGGATTTAAAATTTACCGCCTGTTATAATTTGAAGGAAAACATCTTAAAAATGATGTACAGGTGGTACCAAACACCAGATAAATTATCTAAAATGTACAAAAATCAATCAGATAGATGCTGGAGGTGTGATACCGAAATAGGAACACAAATACATATGTGGTGGAAATGTCCAAAGATGTGTAAATATTGGAGTGAGATCTATGAAGAACTAAAGAAAATGACAAAAACCACATTTAAAAAGAAACCAGAAGTGTTCCTCCTAAACATAATTCCAGAAAACATTAAAGGAGCCAACAGAATACTATTAATGTATGGAATAGTAGCGGCAAGAATATTAGTCGCAAGAAACTGGAAAACTAGCAACACACCCAGCATACTTGAATGGCAATGTTTAATGAAAGAATATGCACAGCTAGCAAAATTCACTGGAAAAATAAGAGGGCAGACAAAACAAAAGATAAAAAAGGAATTGGAGGATTTTTGATGATTATATAACAAATAACAAGATATCTAAAATCCAACTGGCAGAATACAAGTAAACCTAATGTAAATAAAGGAATAAACAATGATGTAAATAGGTTAAGAATTGTGCGATACAAGAAGGCTAATATTTATAAATTGCAGAGAGGTAAACTGGAAGTCAAAATAGAAGATACATAAATGATGTTTATTTAATGACTTTTTTAGAGAGAGAGTTTTTTTCTCCTCTTCTTTTTTCTTTTTTCTCTTTATCTTTTACTTGCATTTGTGTGTCTTGCTTCCGTGTTTTCTGATCTTTCTTCTTATACATTTGTTCCCACAATGCTCTTTTTTTTGTAAAAGAAGCATGTGGATGAAGATTGTTTACTTTTTGTCACTATGTTGTTTGTTAATGTTTTTAACAAGAAAACCAATAAAATCCTTTAAAAAAAATGAAATCAAAGGGACAAGTTAACCATCACTCAGGTTCCACTAAAATCTGTGGGACACAAGTTCAGTTACTTTAAGTCTGAACCCAAATCAGAGGAATTAAGTTGGTCTGGAAGCTATTGAAAAATGTATTGGCTGAACATGTTCCAGTTGGTCTCTCCAGGAAAATCATGTGGAAGAAAGAAACCAAGAGCAGGCATGCAATGGGAGGAAAGCCATCCAGCTTCATGATCATGTACCAAATGGTTTCATAAATAGGAACAAAACTTGTGTAATTCCATCTCTAAGAAAGGGCAGGTGCACATGGAATCCCATTCACATGGATACTTTTTCTTTAAACACCAAATACCGTGTTTCTCCTAAAATAAGACGGTCCTCAAAAATAAGCCATGTCAGGCTTTTCATTAGTAGAATAAATATAAGACATCCCCCGAAAATAAGCCGGGGGTGGGAGCCGCTTCGGGCAGCGCAGCGCAGCGCGAAGAGCCTGGTGAGAGGCAGCTGCGGCTGGGCGACTGGGGGTGAACACCCTGAGCGCTGCGGCGGTGGCGAAGAGGCGTCCGATCAGCTGAGAAGCGGGCTGATCGGGCGCCTCCTCACTACCGCCGCAGCGCTCAGGGCGCTCGTCCCCAGTCGCCCACGCAGATCCTGGGCTTCACCTGCAGCCGCAGCTGCCTCTCACCAGGCTCTTCGCGCTGTGCTGTGCTCCCCGAAGCGGCTCCTGTGCAGCCGCCTCTTGCCGCGGGGACCGTGCAGCCGCTTCGGGGAGCACAGCACAGCGCGAAGAGCCTGGTGAGAGGCAGCTGCGGCTGCAGGTGAAGCTCGGGATCTGCGTGGGCGACTGGGGACGAGCGCCCTGAGCGCTGCGGCGGTAGTGAAGAGGCGCCCGATCAGCCCGCTTCTCAGCTGATCGGGCGCCTCTTCGCCACCGCCGCAGCGCTCAGGGCGCTCGTCCCCAGTCGCCCACGCAGATCCTGGGCTTCACCTGCAGCCGCAGCTGCCTCTCACCAGGCTCTTCGCGCTGCGCTCCCCGAAGCGGCTCCCGTGCAGCCGCCTCTTGCCGGTTCCTCCGCCGCCGCTTCTCTCGCTGCTGCCGGCTCTCAACGGGTCGGGGCTCGGCGCAGAATGCTGTTGCCAGCTCCCGCTCGAAAAAATAAGACATCCCCTGAAAATAAGCCGTGGTGTGTTTTTTTGGAGGAAAAATAAATATAAGACGTGTCTTATTTTAGGAGAAACACGGTAGGAGTCCATTTTACTGTATCTCAGGTAACAGCACTGTTTTCTTAAAAATGAGATGGATGTTGAAAAGTCTAAATTCTCTTTCTTTATAGATGAGTAATATGTCTGATGTTCTGTTTCATTTTGTGGAAAGCACCCCCCCCCAAAAAAAACCTTTCAGAAAGCATCTCAAAACAACAGTGGAATGCTGAGTAATCAGATGTAATTAGAACTCATCCTATATTTATTCCAAAATGTGTTCCTGTAACATCACAAGGCACTATATCTGATAGAGTATTGGTACTCCACAGCTCAAATTCCTGGCCTGAACTATGCACTTCTTGAGCACATGTGCTTTGCTTTCTGGTAATCCTGCTTTTGCGTCAAAGCCAGGATTAGAATGAACAAACAGGTGAGGAAGAAAGCAAAGCAAAGGGAAATTAAAATTAGAACAAGATCTTCTAATGTGCAAAACATAAGCCATCTGGGGATTTTAACTTGGTTTTAGATTCTTAGCGATTGGGGAGCTGCCCAGGGAATTAGTGATTGCTAAGGATTGTAGAACACTGTAAATCTCTACACCAAATTGCACTAGAGGGGATTTTTAACAATTGCTCTAACAATTTAGATAAAGTTGCCATTAGTGTCTAATTAAACTAATTCTTAGATGTTGTGCAGAATGGACTCCTTTCCATTAGTGCATAAGTAGTTCAGTATTCATGAAACCTGAGTGTGTACAAGCTAGCCTACTTTACAAAGGGGAAATGAATATTCATTGCACTGCTCACTTTGGCCTCACACTCTGCCTATAGCTGGCATGTGGCTATCGGAAAGTTGCCATAAGGGAATGTAGGCCTCAAGCTCATAAGGGTCCTCACCCCTGATGTAATCCTCCCACATTCTAGTCAAATTTCACAACATTCCTACTGCTTAGCCACTCCAAAACCCGAGATGGGAATTTTCCCTTTCCCCCAGCTCAAGCCTCATAAATAACTTCAAGAAGTTAAAATAGTGGTTGCTGCTATTACTGCCCCTTCCATGTTGCGGTTTGTTCTTTTTGTGCTTAATTGCTAATTACAGCCTATATGCTGCCAATTTATTCCTGTATGTACTGTATAGGCACAAATACATGAGCCAAAATGCACTGCCCAGTTTCACTGCTGACAATAGGGCCTATAGCAGGCCTAATTACCCTATGGCTGTCCAAATATTGTTGGCCTCCAGCTCCCATCAGCCCCAGTCAACAAGGCCAATGGTCACAGATGACAGGAATTATACTTCATCTGGAGGGCCTTGATTAGTCAGCCCAGCCCACAGAGTTCCTTACAGCTGGAGCAGAAAGTGTTGGGTTATTATGATGAAAGCGAGGAGCTACTCAAAGAATATGAGTTTTTCTGCACTGTTTATAAGCTTTCCATCCACCTGCTTTGTCCTATCTCCCTTCTCCTGGATCCACATCATAACATACCTTAGGCCAAGGTAGAAAAATTGTTTTTTCCTACAATGCTTTCTAAGTGATGCATTCCGATGAGGGGTAAGACTTCCAAGACCCCCTGCACTTATGTCCACTTCTAAGGACAGTGTCAATTAGATTAGCTTTTTAAATATGTATTCAAAGAGAATACAGCAACCCATCATATATTTTGAAAAACTGTAAAATTAACATTTGAAATCATCAGATTTGAAATCACGGGATTAAAAGATTCAAAACAGGTGCTTTCCCCATTAAAATAGATTTTGTTGTAACCGTCATACAAGGATAGCCTTGCCATATTGTTTAAAACCATACAGAATGCTGCAGCACAATGTTTTGATGCCATATGGAAACATCAAAATGCACAGCAGCAGCCAGCTCTTAAGCTGAATAGATGGAAACTTTTCATGTTGGCTTGAGAAGTTTCCCAGTGGATTAATCTATGTAGCATCAAATCATCTCACAGTACCAACTCATTGTACTATAGGTGGTCACATGAAAGAGAAAATACTTTGAGTGAGTGAAACTCTCATAGCCAATATTGTCACAAAACTCAGTACAGTAGACGCTCGGGTTGCAAACGTGATCCGTGCGGGTGGCATGTTCGCACGTGCGGGTCACGATTTAGCACTTCTGTGCATGCGCGAGTGCCGAAACCCGGAAGTAACCAGTTCCGGTACTTCCGGGTTCGGCGCGGTGCGCAACCCAAAAACACACAACCTGAAGTGTCTGTAACCCGAGGTATGACTGTATGTGTTTTGTCATTTCTATATGCATGTTTCAGACACTATTCATTTTGTCCAAAACCATTTTTCTTTTGCAGCACATGGTGGACTTGAGTCCCCCACCCCCACCTTGTATGCCTGGTATATGTGTATTAAGAACACTGGTTATGACTAATTTCTACGGCACATGAGCTGGTAAATAAATGAAACTTGTGTATTTTTTAACACTAATATCCCTTTTAACAAGCAAGGATGTTTGCTGCACTATAATTATTGGAATCTGGTTATCATAATAATGATATATTAACAGCTAGAGAATCTTTAATTTCTTAAATTACAAAATATATGGAACAGACAGCACTGGGCTGAAAACTAATCCATTTGTATAAACAGAAACCATTGCTTTTTGTGTGGTGCGAAAACTTGTTACAATAGCTAATTATGGTTTGCAATTACTTTTTGAGCACTCTGTAATTTTGGTCTTAGATAAGGGTATAAAGGGAATTTTCTGCATATTCATATGCTGATGGTAGCTGCAGTTCTTATAATATAGCCTCAGCTATCTGGAACTTCCTTATCTATATTTTCCCTGTGGGAAAATATCCCCTTCCTCTCACATCCCCTTCCTTGCCTAACAGCCCTGCTGGCAGTCAGATCTTACTATCTAGTACAGTAGTTGCTGCCACCACTCTTTTTTTTTTTAGTCACCTTCAGCCCTAGAAACAAGAGAGAAACAATGACTTTTAGAAGACATCTGAAGGCAGCCCTGTTTAGGGAAGTTTTCAATGTTTGATGTTTTATTGTGTTTTTAATATCCTGTTGGAAGCCGTCCAAAGTGGCTTCCAAATGGGCGGGGTATAAGTAATTATCATCATCATCCAAGTACCAGTAATTGTTAAAGACAAGAATCCTGGACCAGCACACACCAAGGCTCCAACCAATCCTTTGCAATTTGCACAAACATAAAGCCAGCTCTCCAGCCCTCTGTTTCTTCCTGAGAGAATAAGGCAAATTTCTGGTTTTACCACTCTGGCCTTTGACTTACAATAGTGTGGAACCAAAGGGTGAGGATGTGAGGATTCCCAAAGCCTGAGGGGCAATCACACACTGACTCTACTAGCTCAATTGTGGAACTTTACTAGAAATAACAGGTGGGGGAAAGCAGGCAACAGGTCAAACAGAATACAAAATAAGTTGAGCACTGTGGCTCCACAACTAAACTATTCTTGGTAGGGCCAGCCCACGGAATGGGTGGAAGCAGCTGTTTTTGGTGGAGGAATCCTGCTGGGTGGTGCCCCTTCTGGTAAGCAAAACTTTGGTTGGGGAGCGGCAGGGAAGGCAGCACCTTCCCATTTCTCCTCAGGCAGCAAAATGGGATGAGCTGCCCCTGAATTCTGACCTGTCCACTTTTGTATACTATATCTAGTCTGAATAGGGCATGAGGAGAATCAACTTCCTGGTGGTTTGGGAGACGTGGCCTAGATCCCTTGTAATGAGATGGAACAAAGCTGCAAGGGAACACTGGCTTTTAAATGCTCTCTCTGCTGTCAATGGAGGGTGTGTCCTTTGGCTCTTTCTGGCCAATCAGAGACAGAGACAGAGACAGAGAGAGTTAGCTTGGCTTAGTGAACTGGTGAGCCCAGGAAATCAGAGTCTGTGTCACTTCCCGCTACAAAGAGGTAATACTTATGGCTGAAATCCTACATGTTAGGGATTTAAAATGTTTTCTTGGAGGGGGGGACCAAAGGTATTTTAACCACTTTATCTAAAGCCCAGGTGTGCTCTCATTTACAGGGCAGAAGAATGCTGTAGCTGGGGGAGTTTGCAATTTCCCCACTCCCTATCTGTCTCACCCTTCTGGTTTACATCACTCCCCCCACTGCTATTTGCCCTTCAAGGCAAAATATACAGGTACGCATACGTCTTCCTTCATAGTGCTAAAAGAGCTAAAAGTGACTGGGAGAATATTTCAACCATGAAAATGCTGTGTGCAGAAGGATTGGCTGTGTCCTCCTGTGCATTCTGAAATAGTCTGAAGGCTTGAGAAAGTACAAATGTTATAGATATACATGTCTTATTTGACACTTGAAACTTCTACAGAGGATGTCCGCTTACACACTGCCAAGAGGAAATGCATCCTCCCCAAAAAGAGAGGGGACAAATTTGCATACATGGAAATTTAGAAATGATTACTATTGTTTAAATAGAAATACATAATACATCTCACCATATTAGAGAAGACTGATCAGGTCTGCCTATGAGGCCCCTGCTCTCCTTTCTTTTACTAATTATATATAGTGGCTCTCTCACAGTAGTTTAAGACTACAATGAATCCATAGGGGAAATTGCTGTAGTCACTCCATGACTTCTGAAGCTTACCATATATCCCGGTGTATAAGACGACTGGGCGTATAAGACAACCCCCAACTTTTCCAGTTAAAATATAGAGTTTGGGATATACTCGCCATATAAGAAATACGACCCGGCGTATAAGACGACCCCCAACTTTTGAGAAGATTTTCCTGGGTTAAAAAGTAGTCTTATACGCAGGAATATACAGTATTGTACCGTGCTAACATGGGCTGGGAAGTTATCATCTCAGTGTGGGTAGAGGGGTGGTGCAAAAGCAGTCCTGACATGCTTGCCTGTAATCAGGACTATCATTCCTAGTGTCAGACTTATACGGTAGTAGGAGTAATCTGTCTTTCTGCCAGACGGTGCGTTTCTAATTAGTCAAGAAGATTTTTGCATTTTGCTCCTGAATTACATTCTTGAACACATGCTTGCTTTTTAGATTTCCAATATAATGCCAACTTTGTGTCTTTTTAAAAACATATTAGGAATCGGGGTAGATGACTCATTTATACTTCAAATAAAACACTACAGAAGAATGTTTCTCTATAAATTAGGGGTTCTCATTAGGAATATCATTGTTGCTCATTATTTAATGATCTATATAGTGGTCTATGGAACTAGTTTGTTCAATGCTGAATTATCCAGAGTAACGTTTTGTATGTTGTCCTGCTCAACCCTGTTAAATTAATCTTATGCTGTAAAGCAGCAAGACTGACTTCAGAGGAAAATTTGTTGTAGAAATAGAATATATTCTGTCCTCAAACTCCTTTAATTTTCCTTCTACTTCAAACCACATAAACTTCACATTTTCCCCACCAGCACCATTGCTAGTAGAACATACGCAGTGTTTTCACTGCATTTTTGCCATTGAGTTTATGCTACTAAAGGATGGGTTGCCAACTTGGCACCCTCCAGATGTTGGACTCTATCTCCCACCATCCTTGATCTTTGGACATGCTATGTGGGGCTGATGGTCCAACAGCATCTGGAAGGTCCAACATTAATTGGCTATCCTTATACAGTAGTAAGAATGTAACAGATTCTCATAGAAGCCTTCCAAGTGGACATTAGATTAGATCTTGTTCACCATGATTTTGACAGCAAGGCAGATTATTATGCCAAATCACATTATGACAAGCTTATTATATTGACAGGTCAGAGCAAATATAATACAGCTCTAGTTGAGAGCTCTTTTCCATCTAGCTATTGACTGCCATTGCTGAGAGATCAGAGGAACAAGAAGCAGTAGTTTGGCATTCTTCCTTCATGCTGAAAGCTACTGCTACTGGTAGGTTTATAAAGCTAAATTATCCTTACATATATATATGCAGTTAATTATCTTTTGTATGTCACCTCAAAAGGCAGCATGTTAAGTGATGTGAATTAACGAACTTGCAATTGAGTCCCAGGCATCCTTAACTGCTCTAGGACAGAGAGCAAAATTAATATTAAATACCTAACAGATTAAACACTAGAGTAGGGAAGGATAGGGACAAAGATGACTAACTGAAATCAAATGTCATGCTCATGAACACAAGAGGCCAATATCATATAGGCTTGGCAGCGTCAGTATAAGTTGCTGGAACAAAAAAACTATAGGTGTAGTCAATCTGACCCAATTTAGATTTGGCAATTTTTCAGTCAGGATGGCTTTTTATATGTTTATAGAGCACATGCATATTTTAATATCATTTTAACCAAGGCAGGGTTTTTTTAAGAGGGGGTGGAGATCAGGAAAATTCCTTGTTGTCCACACTTCAAAGGTACACTTTGTTTCAGCAGGCTTCAAGTATCTCCACATAACTCTTTGTTGTAGCCAAGAGGTTTACTTGAGACAACGGCTTGTTTAGTCTTTCCTCCAATTTATTTCTGAAAGAGTTTAGGCTACTACAAGAAGATTTTCCCAGTCACTGTTGCACATATGAAGTTGGTGCAGGTCCAGCTTGCTAATTCATTTCAAGAGAGGAGCAACTCTTCACATAGAGAAGAATTCACCTACAGCTCCCCCTCCCTCTACTTACATGAAATAAATAGTAAATAGACAATATCAAAAGCAGCCAAGGAACACTGCACTGGGGTGCAACTGCCCTGCATTCTATTAACCAATTCCATAATTCTTACAAGAATCTTGCAACATCTTCCCCCCAACTTCTTACAGAGCCCTCCCTCAGAGAAGAGCTTTGCCATTTTTTTTAAAAAAATTACAAACTATGCACCATTCATTGTGGTGCTGTTGAAAGTTAAAACAGCAGAAGTACATTAAAACCATCTGTAAAACCAACAGGACCAATATCCAACAATGCTACCCTGAGAAACAATTTGTAATAATTGTTTTAAAAGTCATCTGTACCTTACACATTCAGTTCTTGTACAGGATGTTGGTAGTTTGTACATCCAATGATGAGGGTCAAAATGCCAACCTTGTTTTCACCCCCAGTTTGAGTCCTTTCTTGATTTCAAAGGTGGACAGATGGGGATGTTTTGAAGTGCCTTTCCTAAATGTCAAGATAAAGCAAGAGGTTGCTCCAGACTATTACCGGTAGCTACATGGAGTTTAAATTAAAAACAATAGGACTTGTCATGACTAACCATCCCCACTGATTGGAACTGAAGTATGGTCCAACACAATGTCTTTTCAAAGAAAAATGTTAATAGCTTGTGCTGCAGGTGCTGTTATATATAGGATTGGGGGGGGGCGTGTGCAACAAGCATTGAAATGTTCCTGACATGCCCTCCCCTTAGCCCATAGGGCAAGTAGAGTAAACATTATGAAGCACATTGTTCTGAAAGGTAACTGTCACCCAACTGTTTAGTTGGACTGCAGACAAGCTATTGCTTTAGAATTCTGTGATGCATTCAGCTGGTTCCTCCAGCAGCAAGGCTTAAGTAAAGCTTCAGTTTGTTCACAATACAGTTTAGGAACTGTTCTAGAATTGGCAGAGGCGCCCTTCATCCTCTGCCCTGGAAATTCTTAATGCTCATCCCAGAATTGGGGACAGTTCTGTTTACTGAATGGTGAAAGAAAAGCAGTTCGTTATTGCACAAAGGCACTTTCTTCTTACATTGTTTTCCTTCACTGGTTCCTTTCCAAGATCCATCCCTAAAATGTCCTAAGTTACTGTTTTCTTTCTGGAGCCACATAATATGTGTTCTTCTTTCAGTAATATCTGAATTATACATTGCAAAGGTATCCTCCATTTCATAGAATCATAGAGTTGTAGAGTTGGAAGTGTGTTGAACCAAAGGTGAACTGTTCCAGAAGCTCTGCAACACCATTGTGGTAGTCAAGATAACCCCACAATTAATTGGTAGTTGTTGTAACAATGACCTCATATATGTTTATACTCACTTGCTTTGATATACGCTAAATGGATTGCTTTGATGTTATCCTTATCTGTGGGCCTGGAGTGCTGGGCTCTGAGCCCAGAAATGGGAACTATCTTTATTTGCCACCTATGCCCTCTATGGTCAGATGAAGTGATGTGAAGTCCTGGGCAAAGCGACTTTTGTGTATAAAGAATGTATGAATGTTTGCTTGGCTGGGGACAAGCCATCTCTTTGCTGCAGTGTCTGTCCCGTGCCTGTAAAGCCTGGGAGACCTGGTTGGCTGATTTGCTGTACGTTTACAACTTTCTTTTAATACAGCACTAGAATTTATCACTCCTTCTTTGATATCCCTGCATCCACTCACACAGGTCCTCCTTTGGCCTTGTGGTTCAGAACAGGAAGTGATCCTGGGGGTCATCTAGTCCAACCCCCTGCAACACAGGAATCTCAACTAGATCAAATTCAACTTAAAGCTAAAGAACCACAAGGAAGGAGGGCAAGATTGTCCTTCAACAGTTTGTACTTGTACAGCATATCTGGTCACTGTCCTCCCCACTATGGTGTGATGTATTTTATTTCTATTTCAATAGTCTTCTGGCATTTTAAAAGACTAGCACTTTTATTATGGCATAAGCTTTTATGGATGATGTTCTGTCTCTACTGCCAGAGACAGTATGCTTTGGTGAATCACAAGTGAGAAGTGCAGTGTTGAACCCAGGTCCTGCATAGAGGCTTCCCATAGCCATTTAGTTGGCCAGTGAGAAGAGGATGCTGGATTAGATGGGCCTTGGATTAGATGGGCTTTTTGGCCCAGTGCAGCAGAGATTTTATTATATTCTTATAGCTTAAGAATGATAAATGTTCTATTTGAACTAATGATAACAGGGGCTATATAAAGTAACTGGAGGACTAGTTACATAGTAGAGGTCACCCTGATAAGGTGGGTGGGTGGAAATACTCTTAATTGAAAGTCTTGATGTTCACTGTGCAGGAGTATATTCCATCCATGGGCATATTAACTACATATGTAGTTACTTACATACCGGTATGTTGCTTTCCCCTGTCACAACAACTACCAACAATCAGCCACCAGTGGTGAACCATGTAGATTGGGTAAAAGGTGGAGAAACAACATGGGTAAACTTTATGACAGAGTTGGGGAGGCCATGGCCCTCCAGATGTTGTTAACACTGCAACTCCCATTGTCCTACCCCTGCATTATGGGTAAAAGACAGGAAAACTCTGCATGAGGTTGCTGTCTAATTCCAACATCAACACTGATGTGCCTGATTAAATTTGTATCTGATACCTGTTTTAGTGCCATTCATTTTTGAAATCATGGAATAAATATGCTTCACTCCATGGTCAGGATGTGGAGTTCCAAGCTTACAATGGGAATTTTTCCAGTCTCCTCTCATACTACAGGCACTTGTATCCCTGAAAAGCTGCTCCTGGAATATTACACAAATGGCTGCTATTGGAAATACTGGTTAATAGTCATTCTTCCCCCTCCCCTCACTGCCTGTCCAAGAAAAAAAGTGCTTTCAACTCACACAGAACCTTTTGGCTCCTTGCCCAAAACAAGCTAATACATGAAATTACTAGGAAAAAATTATAGTCAGGAGGGACGGTGGGAGTAGTGGTTGTTTCAAGATGGCGGATGTGGCTGCTTGTTGGACTGCTCTTGGTTGTCAAGGAAATTCACCAGCATCTCCCTCGAATACAAGTCTCACACACTAAAGAAGAAGCACTGATTGCAGTGTGCAACCTCGCCTCAAAACAGATGAACTCAGTGGTAGACAACCTTCTGGAATGTGAAGAGGAATTTCTGAGGCTATCGGGGTGGCTTCATCCTGCCACTTATCTGAGCTATTCATGGCACTGTGGGATTTCGGCTGCACAGCCATTGCGAGGAAGACGGAGGTGCATGCGACTACGGTTGAGAGGAATGCCTGTATCATCCTTTCCTGTGGGAAAATGGCTCTTGGGGCGAGGCCAGATGATCTGTTGCCCTACATTCCAGTTCCGTAGCATCAGTAAGGAAGTTATCCTTCGCCAAGCCTTGGACACCACCACATGCACAACCTAAGTACGGGGAGGTACATCTCAGTCTCCCTACAGCTTGTCACTGCCCCACCTATTCCTGGCAGGGTGCTGCTTCCCTTGCTCGTTCCTCAAACAGAAGCTGGCTGCTATGGATGCACAACCTCACTGTATCTCCACACAAGGCAGTCATCTGCAAGGGATTCCTGCAAGGGAGCATAGATTTGATACTGTGTGTGTGCGTGTGTGTGTGTATTTGTATGTGGTGGTTGTTGATTGTTTTTCATTTCTGTTGCCTTTGTTGAAAATTTAATAAAAATATAGAGAAAGCTATAGTCAAGAGGTCACTGTAATAAATGGGAAGTTGTTTCACTGGCTCGAAGCCTGCTGAAAAAGCATTTATATATGCAGAAGCACAGAAGGTACAACAGTCATTTTGCCAGATTTCTGTATGCTTAAGACTTTGAGTACTGTAATACGATTGCAATTGTTTTGCTAAGTTTGTTTGCTAAATATGCACACTCAAAAGCTTTGATGTCTATTTTTTCATAGTCCATCCTTCACCCTATGGGCTCAGGGCAGATTACGTATATGATAAAATTACAGAAAATGCTGCAAAATTCACAATGAAATAACAATCAGAAATGGAAACAAACTATTATTTATGCCAGCTGGGGAAAAGTTGTATTATTGTGTCTAAATTCTAAGGGAGGACCAGTTGGATATTCCATACGGTAATGATTGCATAGTAAGGTGACTGAGTTTACCCTGAGTGGGCTAGAAAGTGCCAGATTTATGGTATGTATAGGCTATGTAGGCTGAATCCTAGAGCCTCTAAATCTAGGCGGCCTGCCCAGCCCACCCACCCCCCAGCGGGCAGTCTCCCCTCTCCCAAAATTGTAAATCCAATACTTCAGTGGGGCCCAATTTGAAACTCTGTAGGGCCCAACTTGAAATTTTTTTGTGGGGCTCTAGTTCACAGCCAAAGTCTGCAAAATCTTACGAGATATAAATCTGTGTGCTAGGTCATTTTCACAAGGTCAGCAAAGCCATTCAGAAATCAGGCCTGTTATTGAATTCTTGTGCAAGTTTGTACAGTTCACTTCTGGATTTTTTTAAGGAAAATTAGGGATTTTGATGAGCTTGAGAAACAAGCAAAAGCCACCTTTCCAAATGTTAACCACAAAACAAGGAGACAAAGAGTGAGGGGATGGCAAAGAAATGACAGAAGTGCACATGATGCCTTAGATGCACTTTCTTTAAGAGATAAGTTTAGGATAAAATCCTTTAATCCTATATTAGATGCACTTGAAGCCAATTTAAAAAGAAGTACTGTACAGTGATGTTGCACAATTGTTTTCCATTCTTGCTATCCTGATAGCATCTAAGCAAGAAATTCAGCAAGGTGTTGAACTGTTGATGGAAACATACCCAGAAGATATTGACCTGAAATTTCTTGATGAACTTTTGCACTTTCACCTGTACGTGAGACAAAGCCATAGGCTTACAGCAGAGCACTGTGTCTCATACAGACCTTTATAAAATTATATACAAGGGGGGAACCCAATCAGATTGCCTTTCCTAGTGTGGAAGCGATTTTTCAGCTATTTCTTAGCTTTATGGTCACTAACAACTTGGGAGAGAGGAGTTTTTCAAGACTCAAAAGAATTAAAAATGAATTAAGGGCCATAATGTCTCGAGAGTGGTTGTCTGCATTCTGTACACTGAAAGTGACAAACTTTGACAAACAAATTTTGATGAAGTTTACTGATGTCCTTTAGAGGAGTAATTGTGAATTGCAGAATTTTAAATACCCGTCATCATTCTTGGCTTCACTCAATTTTGTTCATAACACACTTCAATTTTCTTCTGGTCATGAGGGTTGGGGATTGGGAGGGGCCTCACAAGTGGTGTAGCCTAGAGCCTCTCTTCATCTAAATCTGGCCCCGGCTAGAAACTAAAGATCCCAATTCCCAAACATTCACTGTTAGTTGTTCGTTCTGCAGGAAACAGATCCATTGGACCAGTTTCTGCTGGTTTGAAAGTTCTGTTACTTCAACTATTCACTATTTTTCAAATGTATAACAAATGTTATTTTATACTAGGAGCTGCCACCTGTGCTCACTTTGATCACCACTGCCCACCAAACTGCCACTCTCCCAAACCTGCTACCTTTACCACCCCAATTACACCTGACCAACTACCCTCCCTTTACACCTTGCCCAACTCTCCTTCCTCTTACAGCTTCCCCCAAATGACCCACCCCTTTACAACTCATCAATCCCTCCCCCTCCCTTTACACCTCACTACCCCTGCTGGGAGGAGAGGGGAATGACAGGGAGAAAGTTTGTGGTGCATGTGGTAGAGTGGAGCTGTGATGTTTTCTTACCTGGGTGGGGTAGTGGTGAACTCAGAGCTGTGCAGATACCACAGATGGAGCCATTTTCCACCACAGCCTCAGTCTCACGACTGCTTCATTCCTGCCATTTGAGCAGCTGTGATGTTACAAGGATGAGAGCTCTGCAAACCAAATGTCCAGCTACTAATTATGCCTTTGCAGTGTAAACAATAGAAATCATTGGTTTCTAATCATAAAGGCTATATTAATCAATCAGTTATAGCTATCATAAGACATTATTAGGGACCTAGGTGGCGCTGTGGTTAAACCACTGAGCCTAGGGCTTGCTGATCAGAAGCTCGGCGGTTCGAATCCCTGTGACGGGGTGAGCTCCCGTTGCTTGGTCCCAGCTCCTGCCAACCTAGCAGTTCGAAAGCACGTCAAAAAATGCAAGTAGATAAATAGGAACCGCTACGGCGGGAAGGTAAACGGTGTTTCCATGTGCTGCTCTGGTTTGCCAGAAGCAGCTTTGTCATGCTGGCCACATGACCCGGAAGCTGTCTGTGGACAAACGCCGGCTCCCTCGGCCTATAGAGCGAGATGAGCGCTGCAACCCCAGAGTCGGACACGACTGGACCTGATGGTCAGGGGCCCCTTTACCTTTTAAGACATTATTAATACTGCATTTCTAAATGAAAATATAAAAAGATATAATGCAACTCCCCCTCTTCTTGCATGATCAAGAATGTTTCAGATGAGACATGTAACAAAACAATGAAAACTTGAAATATTTGTAAAAGTTATATTTTTCAAGAAATCGGCAGACTGTGGCAGAAGTTAAATTCTTTTCTGTTAAACACTGCCATCTAGTGGTGAAAGATAAAACTACCCTTTTAAAACAGCAATATTCTACCATTTCCTCTGGTTAAGTACAGAAGAGTTTAGTAAATGTTTATGCATTTTTGTCTTCTGAATTCATTTAAATATTTGATATAAATTTATTATTCAAAATTTTATTTAAAAATCAGAACTTTAAAAAAATCACACTTCAAACATTTCTTTAAAATACCATCTTCCCCTGGCTCCTCTTGCTATATTGTGCTGTCTTAAATCTTATTCCTGAAAATCTCTCCCAGCAAATTCCTTTGGTCTTAAAAATGCTTCAAATTATGTAAATTCCAACTGCTGGCACACCTTCAAGTTTAGAAGTAGATAAACTACTTCTAGTTTATCCTACATTCAACAATCCTTTTTCACGACATTTCCATAAATGTGTAATCTTCTTTAGGCTGCAATCCTATACCCTCTTACCTGGTAGGAAGCCCCATTAAACGATTAGACTGCGTAGAATTGCACTGTTGGTAACCAAACTGAGGAACTTCTCTTTGATATCCTGCTGACTATCTCCTCCGTCTTTCTAAAACTCCAGAATAAAATAATTTTTTTTTAAAAAATAAACTTTATTACATAACAAAACATTCATCACAATTAAAATAAATAATCACCATAAAAAAGACATTACAATTATCTTAATTCATTGCACGAAGTATTACTTCCCTCCCCCCTCCCTCTCTGCTTCCCATTCCCCTTGACTTCACAACCTAAACTGAACTTTTCCTTTTATTATTCTATGATAATAATAATACTCTGCATATCTTACTTTAACTTGTATTAAGCCCATGTAATCATAACATACATCCAATTATTAACTATCATTTATTCCATCCTCTCTTTCCATACAGCATCTAATATATAGTCGTATATATGACTGAACCTTATTTGGCGGAGATAAGGCTAGTATTCGCTACTTTAGTTCTTATATAATCTATAAACACTCTCCAATTATTTTCACTTTCTTCCTTCTTGATACCTTTAATTTCCTCATACTTTTTAGCCAGATTGTAATAATTGAATAATTTCTCTTGCCATTCCTCTTTTGTTGGGACGTGAGCAGCCTTCCAATTTTTTGCTATTAGTGTCCTTGCGGCAGCTACCGCGTAACTTAGACAGCATCTGTCTCTAGGTTTAACTTCTTCCGGCATCATTCCTAAAAGAAATAATTTGGGACATTTCTTAATTGGGTATCTCATCATCTTCTTTATTTCATTATAAATTGTTTCCCAGAACTTTTTAATTTGTTTGCAATGCCACCACATATGTATATGGGTTCCTACTTCCTGGTTGCATCTCCAACAATTATTAGTTAAACCTGGATAAATCTTGGCCAATTTTCCTGGTGTTAGATACCACCTATTTTGCATCTTCATTAGGTTTTCCTTAATATCATAGCATGGTGAGAAATTTAGGTCCCTTTTCCATAATCTTTCCCATTCTATCATTGTTATTGGTTTCCCCAAATCTTGTGACCATTTGATCATACATTCCTTTGTTAATTCCTCCTCCGTTTTCCATTTCAATATAATTTGGTATAAATTTTTAATAAATTTGTCCTTATTTATCAATAAAATCTCTTCTAATTTAGATGTTTCTTTATCAAAGCCAATTTGTTTGTCAATTTGTAATCTTTGGTTTACTTGAAAATATTGCAACCAGGTACCGTGTTTCCCCTTTTTTAAGACACCGTCTTATAACTTTTTTCCCTCAAAAAAACACACAGTGGCTTATTTTCAGGGGGTGTCTTTTTTTTTTTAAAAAAGTGCTGGTACAACTGGGACCCACTGGCTCAGGATGCTCGGTGCTCTCTTCTGCACATTGCTGGGCGCGTTGTTGGCGCTGCCAGTTCCGAGCGCCTGCAGGGTGGGGTGGGGGTGGCAGTGCTTTAAACCCCCAACCCTGTAGAAAGCAATGGAAGTTATGGACCGTAACAATCCTTAAGAGGCGCAGGTCTTAAAAAACCCCTGGTATCACCCTTGAAGCACAGCCTTCCAAAGTCAGGGGGGAAGAGGTCTGTTTAGACAAAGGAAAGGATCGGGGTGATTCTGTGCCCTGGGACCCACAGAACTACTTTAAAAATCCCAACCTGGGGTGGGGGGTCAAATAGTGAAGCCCCATAGCCCTGTAGCAACAGAAGGCACATTCTGAAGCACCCGAGCTGTTCGGTTCCATAAAAAATCCAGGAATTGTAAAATTAACAACAATAATGGGGGGGGGGGCACTCTATCCAAAGAGTTAAGAAGGAATGGGAAAGTGTTGAGTTATATATGGAAAAATATGGAAAGGAAAGTTAGTTAAAGATAAAAAATAAATAATTATCGCAAGGGGAAAAATAACATCATAAAGGGTAATAATATTAAATATAAAATAGACAACACAACAGAAAAAGCAAGTATATGACTAAATGAGATCGCACAGGAGTGAGGGAAGTGGGGAGAGAGGGAGGGGGGTAAGGAATGGAAGGAGACAATGGTTGGAGGAGGGTATAGGGGGATGAATTAAAGGAAAATTAAGACTGAGAAGCGCATGGTTTTTGTTTTTTAAAGATGCAAAGGCTTGCAATCAGCCAAAGTATAGAGCCCAACTTCCAAGAGACTGCGATCTACTTGCGGATTTATAAACTGGAGGTGATCTACCCCCGTTTTATTGGTGTTCAGGTCAGAGTTGTTTTTAGAGAGAGGAAATATCCCATTTTTGAGGTTAAAGTAAAAGTTCCTGACCTTTTTTTTATAATGAGGAAATGCTGCTAAAACTCTGTTCTTCATTCCACGAAGGGGAGAGGGGGCGGGGCCGGGTGCTCAAAGACAAAAGAAATGGAAAAGGAGATAGCGATCAACTCCAGCCTCGCATTCATGCAGCCGTCGGGAGAGGCAGGGGCTGCAGCCGAGTGCTGCTTCACAAACAAACGGGGGAAAGTGCTTAGAACCCAGAGAATCCAGCTGAAAAACACGAAGCAGCAACAGCAATTGCACACACACCATCCCAAGCCAGCACAGTAACCAAGTCCCAAAAGCAAGAAAGGACTCAGCAAACACTGCTGCGGCCGGCGTTGCTGCTGCTGACTCGGGGAGCTCAGTGATCTCTTCCGCACAGCGCCTATCACTATGGCTTATTTTCGGGGTACGGTTTATATTTCTCAAATGCTTAGAAATGCTGCTATGGCTTATTTTATGACTACGCCTTAAAAAGGGGGAAACACGGTAGTAAAGAATCCCTTTACTTCTTCATAATCCTTTAACTGCCAGGTTCCCTCTTTATTTTCTATTAATTGTCTATATGTGGGCCAGTTTGTCTCCATGTTTTTTCTCCTTACTGCCACTATTTCAAGGGGAAAGAGCCACCAAGGTGTTTTTGGCTCAAAATATCTTTTATATTTTTGCCATACAAGATATAATGACTTCCTAATAATATTAAGCCGGAAACTGCTCCTTTTTTCAATTTTCTCCCTCATCAAATAGTGGTGCCACCCGGAGGCCAGTCCCAAACCTTCCAGATCCAATAGATCGGTATCCCTCAGTGTTATCCAATCTTTAAGCCACCATAATGCCGCCGCATCATGGTATGCTTCAAGGTCAGGCATTCCATATCCCCCTCTACGCATACTGTCTATCATAATTTTATATTTGACTCTTGGTCTTTTTCCGTTCCAGATGAATTTGGTTAAGTCTCTCTTCCACTCTTTAAATATATTTTCTTTGCCCAATATTGGCAGGTTTTGAAATAGGTGGATCATCCTTGGGGCTACACACATCTTCACTAATGATATCCTTCCCAGTAAGGATAGTTTCAGTTTGTCCCAATTTACAAAATTTGCCTTGATTTTTTTCCAGATTTCCTTGTAGTTTTCTTGAGTCAAATCAATCCCCTTAACAGTAGTTTGAATGCCCAAATATTTTATCCTTTTTACTATTTTCAATCCCGTTTTTTCCTGCAATATTGTTTTTTCTACTTCTTCCAGGTTCTTTACCAACATGTGCGACTTCTCATAGTTAATTTTCAGGCCAGCTACATTTCCATATTCATTGATCTTTTCCAATGCTTTTGGAATGCCCTCGATAGGGTCCTCCGTGGTGATAATAATATCATCCGCGAAAGCCTTTGTTTTAAATTTTTTCTTGCCAACAATTATCCCTTTAATTTTTTCTTCCTCCCTAATATTTTTTAATAAAATTTCCAAAGTAATTATAAAGAGGGTTGGGGACAGAGGGCACCCTTGTCTGGTGCCTCTCGTAATATTTATTTTATTCGATACTTTCCCATTTATTAATATTTTTGCTCCCTGTGTTTTATAAATTGATTTGATTGCATTTTCCACTTTGTCCCCTAATTCTAATTTTTCCATAATTTTCATCATAAAAGGCCACGAGACCCTATCGAAGGCCTTCTCTGCATCGATGGCAAGGAGCGCTGCTTGTTTGTCTCTGCGACTCTCTAAACATTCCAATATGTTTACAATGGTCCTTATGTTATCTTTAGCGTACCTTCCTTTTATAAAACCCGCTTGGTCTTTGTGTATTATATCCTCCAGTATGTTGCTTAATCTTTTGGCTATTATTTTTGCGAAGATCTTGTAATCGCTATTTAACAGCGAGATCGGTCTAAAATTGCCTGGTTTATCTAAATTCGTTTGGGGTTTGGGTATTAAAATTATTTGGGCTTCCGTCCATGATTGGGGTGTATTTCCTTTTTGTAAGATTAAATTCATTAAATCTTTTAGAGGTGTTACAACCTCATTTTGTAGTTCTCTGTAAAATTCAATTGGGAGCCCATCTGGACCTGGGGCTTTCCCTTTTCTCATGTTCTTAATTGTTTCTATTATTTCTAGGGATGTTATTTCTTTGTTTAACAAGAATATTTTTTCCGTTGGTATTTTTGGTAAATGATATTTTGCCAGGAAATCATCGATTTGTTGCATAGGTGTATCTTCCTTCTGATATAATTTTTCATAAAATTTCTGAAAGGTTTTTATGATCTCTTCTGTTTTATAACAATATTTCCCTTCCGATTCAATTCTATTTATTATTTTTTCATTTTTCCTCTTTTTTATTTGCCACATTAACAATTTGCTGGGCTTATTGGCCCATTCAAAATTTTTATATTTCCAATATTGTAATCGTTGATCGATCTCATAGTCGATTAATTTTTCATACTCTAATCTCAATAATTTGACTTCTTGCTCAATTGTTTTATTACATTTTTTATGTAACATTTTTTCCTTATTTTTTTTATTTCCTGGAGAATTTTTTCCTTCTTTTGTTCTCTCTCCTTTCTTATTCTTGCATTCTGTGATATAAAAAAACCACGCATAACAGCTTTGCTCGCATCCCAAGTCACTAAAGGGTCGACCTCACCAGTTTGATTTATTTCAAAATATTCTTTTAACGTTTTTTTTGCTTCGCTAATAAGATTATTATTATTTAACATAAGGACATTCATCCTCCAACCTTTCTGGGAATATTCTTTTTTTAATGAAAGGGTTACTGGGTTGTGGTCCGAGAGGGTCTGTGGTCCTAGTTCTATTTTATGAATTCGTAATGATAATTCTTTAGTGATCCAAATCATATCTATTCTGCTCGCCGATTGGTGCCGTGCCGAAATGTGAGTGTACTCTCTTTTTATGGGATTCTTAAATCTCCATGCATCTAATAAGTGTAAATTACTTGTAATGTCCATAAACTTTTGGGGTAGTTTCCCACTTGATTTTCCTTTACTCCAACCATTTTTGTCTAACTCTGGATCTACAATTCCATTCATATCTCCCATTAAAATTAATCTTTCCCCCGCATAATTTATTAACTGGGTCTCCAATCTTTTTAAAAATTCTTTCTTACTCCCGTTGGGGGCATAGATACCCACCCAGACCCATTGTTCTCCTTCAATTACTGTTTTAACTATAAGGATTCTTCCCTCATTATCCGTCCCAATTAGTTCCGGGTTCCATTTGCTTTTTATGTACATCACAATTCCTCTTTTCTTTCTTGCATCGGCCGCCACGAATTCTATTCCTAATTTCTCATTTTTTAGGACTCTCACATGTTTTTTATTTATGTGCGTCTCTTGTAGACAGATCACGTCCCAGTTTTGTTTTTTTAGTATGTGCCCCACCCTATTCCTTTTTTTCTTATTATTTAGGCCGTTCACGTTCCAAGAAGTTATTCTCATATTTGTATTTATTGGTTATCAAATTGGATATATATATATGTATATATATATATATACATATATATATATAAAACACACACAAGCAAAATAGATTTCCAATTAACGTTATTCTTACTTATGTCAGCCTAGACTAAGCATGAACAAGGACAATCATTAAATATCTACATATTCAAGTGAGTTACCTAATTTTCCTCTTAATTATTTCTTACAGCAATACTAAAGATACTCTATATATTTACATTTCAATCATTCTTCTAGTTGCCCCTCTTCTACTCCTTCCCCATCTTCTTCCTCCACTTCTTCTTCCCCGGCCGCCTCCAGCTCTTCTCTACTGGAATTTTCTAGTTCTTCTTCTTTTCCCCGGGCCTGATCTCTAGCTGTCTTTGATTTATCCCCTCCCAGTTCTTGTGCGTATGTTCTATAAAATCTGTCTGCCGCCTCTGGTGTATCGAATCTTCTCCATCTTCCTTTGAAAGAGAACGCTATTCCTTGCGGATATTCCCACTTGAAGGGTATCCTTTTCGCCTTTAATGGTTTTGCTAGAAATAAGTATTTTTTCCTTTTATGAACCAGTCTGGGTGGGATTTCTTTCAGGACAAATATTTCTGTTTCTTCCATGATTAATTTCTTTTTTGCTCTTGTTTTTAAAACTTTGTTTCTTAGCCACATGTTGGTAAATGATACAAGGCAATCTCCCGGCCAGTTGTTCTCTTTCGCTTTCTTGGAGTTAACTCTATAAATCTCTTCTATTTTGGTATCAACATCAAGTTCTTCTAGATCTAGCCAATTAGCCAGGGCGCTAATTATCCGTTTCTCTATATCTTCGTTGGGTAATTCTGGGATATTCCTAAATCTCAAGGTCTTCTCCTTTAATTTCATTTGCATCATCGCAAGCGCATCTTGTGATGCTTCTAGGGCGGCATTTTGCTCTTCCAGGTCTTTCTTTATTTTCTCTATTTCCTTTTTCCCCTCTCTCTTCTCTTTTGCCATATTTTTCAGCGATGTCTCCAGCGTTTGGTTCTTATCCTTTATCTCCTGAGTCAATTCCATTGCTTTGTTAGACTTTTCTTCTATATTATTTATTTGTTCTTTTATTTCATGTTTATCTTTCTCACTGGAGTCCATTTTTCCTTCCATATTTTCTACTTTCTCTTCAAGTTTTTTTATTCTTTCATTCATCTCCTGTTTAATTTCAGAAAGGTCTTGTTTAATCTTCCCTATATCATCTTTAAACTCTTGCTTGATTTCTCCTATATCATTTTTAAGACTTAAAATCAGTTCTTTGAGGTCTAATTCATATTCTGCTGCTGAGGTTCTTCTTTGAGAAGAGGTTCCTAATGTATTCTTATTTTGTTTGTTCATTTTATCTATGGTGTTGTGTCAAGTCTTTATTAGCCACACGGTGTCGCTCTCTTTCTGTCTATACACCTAGGAGCTTGCTGTATTTACTGGGGTTATATTGTAGCCGCTAGGGGTCACTTCGTTGCTAATTGTAATAACTTTCCACAGGCGAAAGTCTCTTTAAATCTCCTGGTACAATAGGTAACGTCACTTCTGGCTTCTCTGTAACCTTGTCTGCTTAGTCATTTTTCGTTTTAGAGGATCGTCGCCATTTTATTTATAATTGGGGAAGAAAGGGAAGTAAAAAGAAAGTTGGAAAAGTCCTTTATAACGCTTCCCCCCCAAAGTATTTATAAAACTTCCTCACGAAGCGTTAGGAATAGAGGGTCTCCGTCACTCTCCTCCTCCACACAGTGCTTAACAAAAATGGCTTTTATAAAGTCCTGGGTTCAGTTTCAATTATATGCAGCTTAATGTCTCAAAGTTCAGATTGGTTCCAATTTACTTCTTGTGTTATTATCCCCAACTTTACACTCTTTTCAGTTCTCCCCCTGACAGCGTCTCATGCTTAGCGTTTCAGCTCTTTCACGTTCCTTCCCGCACCCCACTTAATATTATCAGTTCATCTAGTTCGTTTGGATTTCTTCCCGTTCTGTGTGGGGGGGATCCTTTACGTTTCTATTAATCTTCAAATACAAAGTTCTCTCGCCCGGGGGTGGTGGTTAGAAGGGTTTACTAAAAGGAATTTTTACCGTACGTGATCGAATCAGGTTTCGGCTTTGCTGGTCTTTATGTTCTTTCGCTGTCGCAGTGCCCAGCTTCTCCCCCTCCTTCTACTGTGTGTGAAGGTCTCCGGGAGAACCTTTGAGGAACCGCCGACACCTCAGGCAAGAATCACCTTCTTGTCCTTTGTGGGGGGTCGCTAGCCACGCAAAACACCCCCTTTTTCCAGCTTAAAGTTCGGGGCTGCAGAGCTCCCGTTTTTAGCCTGTTTTTCGATCCGCGGTCAAAACCGGAAGCCAATCAAGAGGAGAATAAAATAATTTTTTTAAGTTTACTCAAATTATTAGCAACTTAACTTAGTAAAACAAAATTTCCTGCTTGATCATTTTTCACTTGTTGAAACTTACTCCTTTTACTATGAGATACTGACCATCCTCTAGTCTCACACTCTGTTTACACTCTGCTTTTATAGTCTTTTTTATGTTAACTATTGCCCCTTTCCTTAGCTCAGAAAGGGCAGAGATTTGCTGGTAGTACAGAAGGAGGTCCAGAGGTAGCTCGAGCAAACTCCATTGAAGACAGGGAGAGGGAAATTATTTCCAGAAGCAGAATTAAGTAATAAAGTAGAATAAAGTAGCTAGCCAGACTGCTAACCATGTTAACAGAAGGCCTAGTGTCTTTGGGCACAGGGAACATAAAATTGTATTATCTTGAGGAGCAGTTTCTGCAAAGATGCACATAGAACCAGCCAGGCCACTATGGAATAAAGTTAGCCCAAAGGAGTTGTGTGACAGAAATTTATTTATTTTATATCTCACCCTTCCTTCCAAAGGAACCCGGGAATATAAAAGCAATGGCAAAACTTAGTATTAGGAGATATTTGTTTCCTGAATTAGATCCTTTTAACTCAAATATATTCTGTAGGTTTTGCTTTTCGAAAAAGCCGATGTAGTCCAGCAACATCAGCAGGTCACCACATTAGGTACCTCATTAGTTACCTTTGCTTTGCACTTTATGAAACTGTGATATTGCCCCTAGGTTACTAATAGTTAACCTAGATGTACTTAGCTAGGTTTTCTAGAAGGACAAGTGTCTATAAATCTAGTAAACAGAATTAAAATAACTGTAAAGGTAGATTTAAACATACTTTATCTGTCTATCTGGCCTCAGAAAATCCTTTAAGCCATCAGATATGTGTATAACACTTTACAGAAGTATCCAGAATCAGTTCATGATTTTCATCTTTGGCCAGATATTCTATTCACAATGACATAAACTGAAAATGAAATACATCATACTAGGCAAGAACATTGCAATATACCTTAGATGGAAGTAAGACATGGCAATCTTGTAAGTCTGCATCTTTTATTATAGAATCTACAAAAAGAAAAAGGAAATCTAGGATTAACATTTGAAAAGGTATTTTGTTGGTCCACCTTCATGCAAGATAATGTTTACATACAATCCTCATTCTATGAAACTTCAGTGATTAAATTCATCTTTTTTTAAGATTTGAATTCATATTTATGTCTTAGCTTCAATTACCATTTTAATAAATTATTATCAGCTTCCTGAAAATCCTCACTATTTTTAAATTTTATTTCTTAGACCTTATTTTATGCAACCTCTGTAGCACAACTTTTACATCAACCTCCGGAGCAGAACTTGTACATCACTGTCTCGAATAAAAGTTGTAAGCAGTCAAAAATTTGGGCCAACACCAAATGTTTCACTAAGAACTAAGCAACTGCCACCAACATGAGCTGCTACTACTGTATGTAGTTAGTAACTTGCAATGCTACCTTTCTAGAAATAGAGGTGCCAGAACTCACCATGAACACTTCCCTTGTTCTCTTAAATGGTAATGGCACCCTCCTGAGACGTTCCAAATTAGTAACTCAGCAATTTATACTGCAAACTCCTTGTGCTAGAATTTGAAGAAGTATAAGAAGCTGTGCACACCAAGACTGCAGTGCTGTAAATAATAGCTTTCTCTCTCAGCTAAATGTTATCCTCCTAGCAATTCTTAAGCATTTTGCAATTTGCTGCTTTTTAGAGGATCACACATTTTTCTAATTCTTCAACTGTCATGTTGGAGGCTGTTTGAGAAGTTTCCAAATTACCCCAGCTTTGGAATTCAATCGTGCTGAAGGTATGAAGGAAAAGACAAAAAACCTGCTAGCTAGTGGATGGGCTCTGCTTGGTTTGTGGATGTTCTTTATGCTGCATATATTTGTTAGTCTGGACACAATTGTTCTGGGTTTATTCAGCCTCCCAAACCTAAATGTCGCACTGATAAAATAGGGTAGATTGTGGGTCAACAAGTCACTCTCCCAAGCTGGGTTCTAAGCAGTGAGGCACACAAGCCCCTAGCTTCATACCAAGTGGGCTGCAATAGTATTTTGACATGGAAACTATGGCTCATCCCCCTCCCCCCCCAAGCCAGTTAAGCTAAGCAAGGTGCCAGGCTTTGGAAAGGAGGTACAGTGGTGCCTCGCTTAACGAATGCCCTGCTTAACGAAATTTCCGCTTAACGAAAGGATTTTTCAAGCGGAGGTTGCCTCGCTAGACGAATTCGTTTTATGAAAAATTCGTCTAGCGAATTGCGGTTTCCCATAGGAATGCATTGAAATTCAATTAATGCGTTCCTATGGCAAAAAAATACAAAAAAAATTCAATGCATTCCTATGGGATTCGCTAGACGGATTTTTCGTTATAAGAAAAGACCCTTGGAACGAATTAAATTCGTCTAGCGAGGCACCACTGTACAAGGCTCTGGCAGGGTCTTAGGAGCTCTCCCACCTCCTTCACAAAGCTGGAAAAGTGCTCAATAAGCCTTAGGAGGAAGGACTCTAGGACCCTGGCAAGAGCCCTTATACCTCCTGCCCATAGCCTAGCCTAGCACCTCATTTACCCAGCTTTGAGAAGGCAGAGCAAGGACTGCCTCCAACATTCTGTATCAGTGTATGTAGAGGAGCAGAATTTAAAATAGTAATAAAATTTCTGAAATTGGCAGGTTAGTTCATTTATATATTTCATAACTGAGATTCAACTGCACTTCAATTTGGTTTGCATTCATGATGGCAATGCAAAACTGATAAAATATAACTGTTCTAATCAAGATGTATATCAGGAAAGGCTGATGTGGCACCTGTGGGCACACATGCTTTCCCTGGTGCCTCCCTTGCTAAGAAACCCAAATTCTACTGGAGTTATCATTACTGGTTTTAGTGCTTTGTTTCAGTGTTTGTGTGATGCCCAAGAGTTTCTCCAGCTTGTTAAGTATGGCCCCAAAAGATAGGCAACAGCTCATACAATTTCAGTGAAGGGTAGGCCAAGAAGAAACCCAAGACAGGCAATCTCCCTACTGCATCTGAAACGCTCCAGAAAAGTCTCTACAAACTGGGTGAACTGATGATAAAATGGCAAATCAGGTTCATAGCAGGTAAGAGCAAAATGACATGTACTGGCCAAATCTATACACTAATGGCATCTGAATTCACTGCAGATAAATTCATGGAGGATGGACAAATTCATGTAGATAAATTCATGGCTACTAACCATAGTGGTTTTATACTACCTCCATGGTTAGAGGAAATATGTCTCTGAATATGAGTTGTTAAACACGCCAAGTGGGGAGACTGCTGAAGTACGGTACTCATATTCTGCTTGTAGGGATGCCCTTTGGCATCTGGGAACAAGATGCTGGAGTAGATAGATGGTTGAAAGAATGGTTGAAAGAATTGAGTATGTTTAGCTTGAAAAAAGAGACCAAGAGGAGATAGGATAGCCATCTTCAAATATCTTAAACACTGTTGCATGGAGTGAGCTTGTTTTCTCCTGCTACAGACATAGCTACCAAGTTCCGGTTAGAAAAATATGGGATCAGCAGCGCCGGCACTGGAAGTTGCTTCTATGCATATCCAGACATGCGTAGAAGCAACTTCCGGTGCCGGCGCTGCCCGATTTCCGGTGCCCAGACATGGGCAGAGCGGCACCGTAAGAAATCTGGGGCAATTACGGGATATTTCGCCATTCGGGATGACAGCGGAAAACGGCTTTAAAAACGGGGGTTTCCCGGGGGAAACAGGAGACTTGGCAGCTACGGCTCCAGAGCCTAAGACCCAAACCAATGGGTTCAAGTTAACAAGAAAGGAGATTCCGACTAAACATCAGGAACAACTTTCTGACAGGAACAGTGGAACAGACTCCCATGAGAGGTGATGGATTCCCCTTCATTGGAGGTTTTCAAGCAGAGTTTGGATGTCTATCGCATATATGATATCTAGTTGTGATTCCTGCATTGCAGGGGATTGGAGTAAATGACCCTCAGGATCCCTTCCAACTCTACAATACGGATTTCCTGATCCATCCAACAAAGGAAGCATGCTTTTTTCTTATTCAATCATTTTCCCATATGCAAATTTAATCAAAATTCATAGGGCAGATCTACAAGGGTTGGTTTACTTCAGGGGTCCCCAGACTAAGGCCCGCAGGCCAGATACGACCTGAAGGCCTCTTTTATCCAGCCTGCAACGACCCCGCTGCCCACTTCTGGGTCGGAAAAAGAGCTGGAAACAGCTTGTGTGCATGTACAAGCGTCATTTCCAGTGCACTTCCGGGTCGGAGGAGGCCCATGGACATGCACACAAGCCATTTCTGGTGTCTTTCAAACCTGGAAGTGCACCAGAAATAGCATCTGCGCATGCGCACGGGTGTGCACTCCCCCGCCCTCTTCCCCGCTCGCCGTGCCATTGGCGTGGTGGGCACTGGCCCGAAGCTGGGTAAGTTTGGGGACCCCTGGTTTACTTGAACATCAGCCAGGGGGTGGAGGGGAGATATGACAAAAGCAGGACATTACAAAGGTTTAAAAAACTGTGCATACCGTAGTGTAGAGAAAGTGGCTGTTATTTTTTTAAGGTTTTTTTTTCTTGGTAGAAGGTTCAAGATATGTAAATGAAAATATTTCTACATCCAAACATAACTACCGTAGCTACTACACCATTTGGTGAAGGCCAATAGCCAGGAAATGTTTTAAGCAGCAGCAGAAAAATACATGACAGAACATCCACTTTCGAAGACAGCACCTATCAGAGTGCTAAATCCGGAAAAACAGGGTTAGGTCAGTGGTAGAACACAGAATTTACATGCAAAAGGAAATGCTGTTGACTTCCATGCAGGCTTTGGAAACAAAACTGAACTTCCACTCTTGGCGTTTGTCAGGGAGGCTGCGGAACTCATCCCCGCTGCCTTCTCCCTCTTAACCTCAAGTGTAGGTGGCCTACCAATAGGGTCGGTCCACGTGCTAACAACTTTTCCACGAGAAAACGTAACGTGCGAGCCGGCCCTTAAAAAACACTTCTACGATATTAAAGAGAGGGGGAAACCCCGTTTTAGATCATGTGTGAAGAACATGCGTGTAGCAAGGTGTGTGTGTGCAATGCTCAGAAACGGGGATGGGTGGGGGTATTTGCCACGACTTACTCCGGCGGAGATAGGCAGGCACTACTATTAGCCGGGAAGAGCAAGGAAATGGACCCACTGCAACGGAAAAGGAGGAAAAAACCGACTCCTGCATGTACATGTAGGAATTTCCATCCAGTACAGTACAGAGCTGCAGCGGAGCCGATTTCAACACATTCTTTTTCGCTTCGCCCTACGCGGCAAGTTCGGCTCTAGGTTTCCTCAGTAGCGGCTGCCGTTCCCGCCTTTCCCAGCCGGCCAGAGGCGGCGCCGCTGCCCGACAGCAAACCCTCGCCGGGTAGGCCTCCCCTCCGTGCGCATGCGCTGTAGCGCCAGGAAGCAAAAGGCAGGCCTCTCTTTACCATCCTCGCCTCTCCCCCTTCGCTGCCTCCGAGACGACGACGCGGACCGCCGCCATGCCGAAGCTGAGCAAAGAGTCCAAGCAGCGCCTGCAGCACTTGTTCAAGGGCGGGCAGTTTGCCATCCGGTGGGGCTTCATCCCGGTAGTACTCTATCTAGGTCAGTCCTGAGCTGGGGAGAGCGAGTAGGTTGCCGCGGCGGGCTGCTTAGTCACGGAAGACTCTGACTTGAGAGCGAGCGAGATGGCAATCGGCGGGGGCGGGGCGGGGCGTGGAGCATTCCGAACCGTTAACGGTCTTCCCGTCAACTGCTGGTTCGAGCGCGCGCGACGCGTCTTCTTTGAACACGGTGGCGATAGTGACGCAACCGGGAGGAGCGCGCGTGGTGGGGCGAATCACGTGGCTGATTCCCCTCAGCTCCTCGTGATTAGCGGGGAGAGCTCCCTGTGGGGCAGAGGCGGCTCATTTCCCTCGTCCACCTGCTTCCGTTCCCAAATTCTCCGCTTCACAGCTCACCTTAGTGCTGCTAGTTTCGGATTTAACTTAGAGAAAAGGCAAGCAGGCTGTATCGTGAAAGCACTCCTGTTTTTCTTTCTTTCCTAGTACTCGTTAGAAGGCGAGCTTGTGTGAATATGGTGATAGATGGAACTCCTGTGACCTTCAGTGTTTCCCAAACTCGGGTCTCCAGCTGTTTTCGGAATAGAATTCCCATCATCCCTGACCTCACTGGTCTTCCCCGCTAGGGATGATGGGAGTTGTAGTCCCCCAAACAGCTGGAGACCCGAGTTTGGGAGACACTGCTTCAGACTGTCTGTGGGCAACACAACTGTTGGATGCTCTTGTGCGCTGAAAACTATAACACCTTGCAAGAAGAAATTATAATATCCAGCAGTAAGCTGGGCTACATTTGTCTCTCTGGTGTGCTAGCTTTCTACTTGAGTGAGCTGAATGGAGGAATGGGTGAATAATCACTGACAATCTCCCCACCCCAGTTTGCAAAACTGACTGAAGTTGATTAAAATTGCCCACAGGTGTGTTCTTTCATTTGTGGTATCAGGAGTTTGCTTAGAAGTCACCAGATTTCTGAAAGCTAGAGGCCAATTTTTAGAATGTTCTTAGAATTCCCCAGGCCATGCTCAATTAGTTCAGCAATGATTCTGCCCTATGAAGTGTCATCGACAACTTCTTTTTCATTTGCTGGGAAATAAATTATTCCATTATCCATGGGCCTGTTGTGCAGGACATTTCTTACCGAATTCCATTAACAATGCAGTAAAGTCCTATTTATTTGTAAGATCAGAGGCTGTCTTTCTCTGTCTGGTGGATTTGGTGGGCAACATACGTCACGCCACAAAATAGGGACCGTTTTAGATGTCAAAGATACTTTAGAAGAGTATTGTTTCTTCCCAGGGAGATTATCAGTGCAATTCTAACTATGTCTACTTGGAAGTAAATCCTAATACATTTAATGGGGCTTACACTCAGGTAAGTATGGAGTTAGGCTTGCAGCCCAAGTCACCTGCTGGTGCAGAGGAGTGGGGTTTTCAATGTGTGTTGCTGACCAAGCAATAGAATGGACCCCTTTCTTTGCACTTCTACTTGATGGCATGTGGGGGTGGGGAGTGCAGGATGTTAGGACTGTATCAAAGTGCAGTGTTATCTATTACATTACTGTAGCTAGTCATGTGTGCATTAATTCTAGAAATATTTATTATATGTAAAAGAGCAATAATATAGTCATGATATAAACTGACAGATATATTGTTTGTAACTAGGTTTTAAGAGAGGTGCGGATCCTGGAATGCCTGAGCCAACCGTTTTGAGGTATGTTTTCACTAGTTAATACCTCTGCAGAAATAATGCCTGCTAAGGAGAAAATAGAACATGTGTTTTGTGATTAACTTGGAGGGGAGAGTTTAAAACTTATGCTACAATCCTACACTCACTTACCTAAGAGTAAGGCCCATGCTATTTATACATCTAGGATTGCACTTAAAGAAATATTGTTGTTGTTGTTGTTTAGTTGTTTAGTCGTGTCCGACTCTTCGTGACCCCATGGACCATAGCACGCCAGGCACTCCTGTCTTGCACTGCCTCCTGCAGTTTGGTCAAACTCATGTTCGTAGCTTCGAGAACACTGTCCAACCATCTTGTACTCTATCGTCCCCTTCTCCTAGTGGGACGATATAGCAACAGTTATATTTTAACTGTTGCTATATTCTCATGTAAGGTGTCAGTCAGGATTTGGTGCTACCATTTTTTTAATTTAAGGGACACACCATAAGAAGGAAATGTTCTATCTTTTGGTTGCTGACTTAAGTATATCATCAAGAGATATGACCCAAGTGTGTCAAATCCTCTTTCTCTTGGAATGAGCTTGCTTCAGTAACATTACAAACCAAGAACTGGTAACCATGGAATGATTTAAACACCGACAGCTTACACTGCTTGAAACTGAATTTTTAAAAAGGCAGTTTATGTTGTTTGTTGTTTGATCAATGTAGGCCTTCTGTTTCATTTTGTTGTTGCCTGATGGCACTAATAAGGCCGCTTGGAAAATACGAGTAGATACATGTTAACAGTTGGAATGAGGTGGAGAGTAGGAGCCTAATAAAACTAGACTGGAAAACAAACTGTTAGGCTTCAGAGTGGATTAGTGGGAGAAACTTTTTTTTTTTGCTATTGCTGAGGCATGAATAAGCATAAAGTATATGAATGACATCTAATGTTACTCCTACTGAGAGTTACTCAGTTTAAATCAGTGGACTTAAGTCCATTGAGTTCAGTGGGTTTGTTTTGAGTATGATTTAGTTATATATCTCCAGTCAGAATCTACTCTTCCAGGTATTGGTGGACTCCTATCATTCCTGGGGCTGATATGAGTTAAAATCCAACAACATCTGAAAAGTGATAGGTTCTCAACCTATGTGATCTCAGAGGTGGTTAAAAATGTGTGTGGTTGTGTTTTTTAAAAAAAAAAATCAAAACTAACCAGATTGGCAGAAGGACTTTCCTTTCTTATAACATTCTAGAAGTAATAGAAAAAACCATTGAAGCTTTTCATTAATTTTCTCCTTGCATTTATGGCGCTTCTGCATGGTGACACTTCATTGTATGGATGCTACTGAGACTTGGCATTAATGTAACATTTTATCATTTAATATTCTACACTCTACTGTCTGACTGCTGTTTAGACTCCTGTAATTAAACTGCCATGTAAAATCCAATTGTCTGTTTAAAAAAACCTGCAGATGATCAATTTATTCAATTTTATGTCTTGTCATCTGCATGCGAGTTTGTGCATTTATGAGATTTAAAAGATGAAATGCATCCTTAATACAAGACTTTCTTGTATTATCCAGTGTGTTTAGGATATACAATTAAATGAGACTTGTTCTGTTAAGTGAAGTGCATGATGCCCAAATTTGCTTTGTTGGATTGAAAAATAATAATGATACACCGGACCCTTGTTTCTTAATTAAGTGAGATATTCATCTTGGCCATGGCAACTGCTTGCTGTCTCATGTTTTAGAGCAGGCGTAGCTAACTTTCTTTTGGCTCAGGGTCTGCATTGACAGTTAGCCAACACTTTGGGGGCTCATGTTGGCCATGGGCAAGACAAGAGTGCTTGCACAATGTATTCTACATGTTGCACATGCAGCATACATACAGACACCCCCAATACACATGTACTTGCTGTACATACAGCATCCAGCAACATACAGTGTGCGCACTAACCACACCTGCACTTACATAATGTGCACATACAAACACCCCTCCCCACACTCACTGCATATACAGCATATCCCCACCACTCATACAGCACATACATTCACCAGGCAGGGAGGCATTCAGCACTCACACACACATGCCGACACCGATACACATAACTGGTGTGTTTCCAGCTCTCCCCACTCAAGTGCTTTAGAGCTTCTTCCGACACTTTGGGATCGCCATTTTTTTGTGACTGGGACCCAAGTGCTATTAATTTCTGCACTAAAACGTGGGGTTTCCATTACTGTGGCCTGAACTAACGTGTAGTATTAAATCATGTATGTATGTATTTTTCATTGTGATGTGTCACACATATTTGAAATGGTCAACACGTTTAAGAAGTCTTTGTAGTAGTAAGGAAATGAGTTGGGAAGGTAAGGGAAGAATGTGCTCCCCTTTAACTATTTTACATTTTTGTCAGTCCTTGGAATCTTGAAGGCTGCGACCCACAGATGGGCAGAGAGAGAGAGAAATGATGTGATCATAGCGTTTACTACTTTGGGGGATAGTTTAGTAATTGGGATGGACACTGACAGTGAACTCTTCTTATGTTTGCTCAAAAACTGGGACTCAATGGGACTTACTCTTAGGTAAGATGGCAGCCTGAATACACAATATCATAAATTTGCTCGGGATTAAAATGAGCGTAAATGAGAGGAAGCATTGAGAAGATGCCACCAATTTATTGTTGGTGGCTTGAACCATATTATTTAGTACCCAAGTAATCTTGCTGTCTTTCTAGCTATTATTTTGCCTTTTCTACCAGTCAACTGAGCTGACCATCATGACTTCAGTTGCTTATTATGTTACATGTTTCATCTTTGTTTTCCTCCTGGAATGAGTGATAATAGAAACAATAATATCTGGAGTTTTATTTCTAGAGCGCATGATGGAATGCTATGTTCCCTTGAAAATAAGAGTTGGGATTGTGAGCATTTTTGGAGAGCAGTGTAATATGGATAAGCCTTAATATTACTTGTCTGTGTCAATATGGGTTAGTTTCAAGATCAGTCATAAGATTACAATTTCTTTAAGCCACTTCAGAAAAGCACTGAAAGAATGTGACTGTATACTAAGAAAGAAAGAGAGAGAGGGAGAGAAACTAGAAGGCAGATAAAATACCCCCAAATGTATTCTACAGTCACATGAGTGTTAATTCCATCTTAGATGGTTGGGTGCATTTAGCACTTTAAATATGATGGTGTTCCTTATGGCCACCCCAGTATCTGTTATGTATTGATGATTGAATTCAAAACCTAAACCCCACCTCTGTCACTGCCTTATTGGGTAGCCTAGGCTGACTATCCCTCAGCTGCAGGTGATTATCAGAGTGGAACTGAATAAAGTATCCCATGTCTCTTCTAATGATTCTACCTTTGCTCTGTTCTGTTAATTAATATGGCTCACTTACATTTGCGTTGGCTGACCTTCCACTGTTGAATACGTTATTGAATGTGTAAAGCTGCAGCTCTGTACTCAATTATATAATAATTACATCATTGAAATCAACAGGAATTGCTTCTCATTAGACATGTATAGAACTGTGCTGTAAGTGACAACTTTTTGTGCTCTTTAGTATTTCTTGAAAGAGCTGTTCTGCTGGTAACAGCATCATAGGAGTTGTGATCAACTTAGTTTTCTTCTTCTTCTTCCTCCACCTCTCTTAGTCTGCTTTGGGGATGAAGGAGTTAACCACACCATTCTGGAAGCCGCTGCTGAGCAGGAAAAAAAAGATGGAGATGCACACATTCCAATGGCTAGAAAAACAGCACTGAGCTATGCCACTGGCAAGCAGACTTCCCTGACAACATGGAATATGCTTACAACAGAATGGAATTTCCGTTGGTCTAATTTATTTGTGTTGCACTTTCATTTTTTCCCTTTAGAATAAATATTTTGTCTGAAATTCTTTAATGAGGAAATCTAATTGTTGCAGGTCATGACACATGTTAAGACTCATTTCCCTTTACATCCAACTGCTGGATTTCATAGAATTGTTGGAAGGGACCCTAAGGGCCATCTAGTTCAACCCCCCTGCAGTGCAAGAATCACAGCCAAAAAATCCCAGGCAGATGGCCATCCAACTTCTGTTTTAAAAAATCCCATGAGGGAGAGTTTACTATCTTCTGAGGTACTTTGTTCCACTGTCTTAACATCTCCTACAGTCAGAAAGTTCTTCTCTTCCTAATGTTTAGTCAGAATCTCATTTCTTGTAATTTAAATGCATTGGTTTGAGTCCTACCCTCTGGAGCAGTGGAAACAAGCTTGCTCCATCTTATGTGTGACAGCCCTCCAGTTTTGCTATGTTCAGGCTAAACATAGCCTTATTATTTCAACCTCAGACACTGGGTTGTTCATTCATGGGTTGGACATCTTTGGCGACACTGCAGAGGAAAAATGCTGCATTTGCATAATCAATAAGCGTTATCTTCAATAAAGTCCTCATTTCCACATACCTACAATAATAGTACAGACAGTTGAACATTGACAAACCTTAGGCATGTCTGGGAGCCAGAGACTGCAACTATGAAGCTACAGAAACATAGAAGGTGCTATTATTATTATTCTTACAAACCTAGCTTTCCTGGCAAGAGGGGGGTGGTGATATACCTGTTTGTTAGTTATGGCATGGAGAAAACACTATACTTCCAAAAGAGTCCTGCCTACTTGTGAGGAAGCCATTCCTATGGTAAGGAATGTACCAACCAATAAGCCACTGTTTAGTTTTCCATTAGAATGTGTTTGACGTAGTATAGGGGGCACTCCTATGTGTTCATCCTTTGCACACACAGAGAAAGAAGATCAATAATTGTTTTACCAGCGTCCAACATTTCAAAAGCTCACTGGGTCAGCCCTTCAGTCTACATCAGTGGCTAAGCAAAAGCTTGGAAGGTAAGGAAGATTCGATCAGACCCCTGTTGTCTTGGCAGTGGCAGAAAAAGAAGTTTACAGGGTTGACGTGAGTGAAGCCCAGTGCCCTAATGGGGGATGCAGAGCACTGCTCCCCAGTCAGTGTATTAACAATTTGTTGAACAGAGATGGGGCTCAAAAAATCCACCCTGCCTTCCCCCCAAAAATAAAAGGGGTAACTCGCTGAGGAACCAGTTGTCAGAATCTGCTAAGATTTTGATAAGGTCTGAATAGGTACATGCCATACCTATCCACCACTTTGGTGATGACCTCTGGCTGCTGGCTTGCCAACAGGCACGATTCCCTTAAGTCTAGTGTTCCCAGCATGGTGTCTTCAGACACACCCCTTAGCACTCAACAAGGCCCTCTGCTCCTGGTTTCAGTTTGTAATGGGGGGTGGGTGGGAATGCCTTTTTGAAGTGGGGTGTTTCCTGTCTCTGTTTCCTGTTTTATTTTTGGAGTGATGTAGGTGATTTGCCAGTTGTTTGTGAGAGGATCTAAGCATAAACCATTTGGGATATTTCTTTATGCCCCACATGACAGCTTCCTAAATTTCCAAAAGTGACCCTGGGCCTAAAAAGGTTGAGGACCTTACTATGTCTGGACTCCTACTTGACATCCAATAAAGATTGATATGTCAGTACATTTAACTCCATGATACTTGTTCTTTCAGTTCCCAGAAAAGTCCAGGATGCAGAAGTTAAGAGTTGGTGTACGTAGCCAGATGGCAGTTCTAGCGAGTCAGACTATTTATTTCCTTTATTTATGCCTGAAGAGTGCCCAATTAAGCAGAAAGATGGCAAGAGGAAGCTGTGTCAACTTTGTAGTGCACTTAAGAGAATGAATTATGAAATATCTGGTCCAAGCTTCACCTCAGCTGTGGATTTGCTGAGTGGCTTTGGACAAGTAGCTGTTTCTTTGCTTCAGCTGCCCACCTATAGCCTTACGGGGCTTTTCTAAGGATTACTATGATAATGCATTTTGATTTAAGTTGTATTTAGAAAAAGTACTACATCAAGAGGGACCCAGGTGGCGCTGTGGGTTAAACCACTGAGCCTAGGGCTTGCTGATCAGAAGGTCGGCAATTTGAATCCCTGTGACGGGGTGAGCTCCCGTTGCTTGGTCCCAGCTCCTGCCAACCTAGCAGTTCGAAAGCACATAAAAATGCAAGTAGATAAATAGGAACCGCTACAGCGGGAAGGTAAACGGCGTTTCCATGTGCTGCTCTGGTTTGCCAGATGTGGCTTTGTCATGCTGGCCACATGACCTGGAAGCTGTACACCGGCTCCCTCGGCCAATAATGCGAGATGAGCGCGCAACCCCAGAGTCGGTCACGACTAGACCTAATGGTCAGGGGTCCCTTTACCTTTACCTTACTACATCAAGAGACCTAATGAGGAAGCAAGACAAAGATGAAATACTTATTTGGTTCAGTGGTACTTAATCCCAAAAGTGTAGAGATTTGCAGTCTTAAGTATTATTAATTCACTCTTAACTGCTAATGTCTGTTAGGTAGGCTTGTTACTTATATAACAGAAATATCAATTATCAAAGTACATACACTACAGGCACTTCTTTCCAACATGCAGCAGCCGCCCAAACAAAACCCACTGCTGTCTTTTAAGACTATCATCTTACCCCTTTGGGAAAACAAAAGCAGTCTTCCATCATGCTGTTATTGTGGCTATCAGAAAAGGAAACATCAGCCAGGCTCCCTTCCATTGTTCCTACATTTAACTTCTGAGAGCCTGTTACCACCCTCCATCTGTCATTGTTCAGACTACCTGAGGGATGTGGGGAAGCAGCCCCCCCAGAATTGAAGCAATTTGTACAAGGGAGCGTAATGATGGTCTAACTCTAACCAGTACCTGAATGGGAGTGTTGTTTCAAATCTCAGTAGCAGCAGCATGGCTGGTTTGGAAAACCATGAAGGGGTGGATAGGTGGTCTGCAAACTGGAATGTGCAGAGGAGAAGCAACATAAGGTAATTTAAACAAATTGCTACTTTTTTTTACTATTTCTTTTGTTGATGTACTTTTCCATTGCTATTATTTTATGACAGGTAAGCTGCCTTAGGATGTGAAAATGCCGAAAAGTGGAATATAAATCAAAGGCACAAAATTGAGTGTGAGCAATGTGATATACCAGTATGTGGTTTGTTAAACACACAACACACACTCTCAAATTTAATCTTCCCCAAATAAAAGCAAACATAAAAATATTAGAGCCTTTACAGTTTGAAATGGATCTGGTCATCTGGTCTCCAGCATTCATTTTAACCATTAGTTCAAAAAATATAGGGAGCCCATCCCCTTGAAAATCAACCCACTGAAGATTCTGTATGTTCACTGGCCTGAGAATGTAAAATGTCTGTTGTGAAGAATGGAATAGAGTATATTGGAAGAAGCACTCTGTACTGCACTGTTCTGACGCTGACAGAAGCACCTTTTGTTGCAGTTCCCATTGGTAACATTCAGACTGGCTGATGCATATAAATTACATCTCATGTTTAACATTTTCTAGCTCACTTTTGGAATGAACAAATGTTGAAAACATTTTGATCTACTAAAAGTAATGAACATTTGTAGCAAATCTGATATGAAAATAGTATTAACCCATAATACAGATGCAGTGCAATGAAGTAGTTTTTAATAATTTATTTGGTTTATTCTACATAAGGCCCCAGGGTGGGTTACAACAGTACAGTATAAAATATTAAATATTAAAATCAGTTAAAGCAGCAATAAAACAGATTGTCTTTTACTGTAAACCCATACAAATTGTTTTTGTTTTCTAAAAAATATATTAAATAGACTTCTTTTTAAAAAAATATTCATTGTATAATTTAGCTGTATATTCTTGATCCATAATTTTCAAGTAAAATATTCAGTGAATACTGAAATGGTGTGGTGCTGACTCCCTATTAAAATTGGCTGTGAGTCTTGGGAGTAAAAATGCATACACAAATTTAATAAATATATTAAATATCATAAATAACTGCAAATAGCATATTCCCAATTAAAGAAACAACATAGTGAGTTCTCAAAAAGGAGAACAACATTAGCCTCTGCTTCAACTGCAGATGTTTTGAGAACTGATGTGCCCAATTTTTAAAAGGCACTAGAACTACTGGCCCCTCATAAGACACGAAGAGCCCTTGTAGTTTTCTGCATAAATAAAGTAAAATCTTGAAGTATGAAGTGTTTGATAATTGTAACAGCCCAGCCTCTGTGTTCTCGAAGCTTAGCAGCAAGAATTTTCTGAGCAGCTGGATCCGGCAAGGTCACAGTTTCAGGATTGTTCATCTGTTAAGGGGAGGAAATAATAAAAGTTGCTGGTTACGATGCTGTTTTTTATCAGATAAATGGATTTTACTCATCTTCGGGCAAGATGCTAGTTAGAAATATTTACAGATTGCAGAACCCTTTGTAACATGCAGTGCAATATGTTTAGGTTATCTAGGAGTTCTCTAAGAAGAGGGATTGATTGTGAATCCACTCTGGGAACTGTAGTTGTCCAAGGGGAATAGGAGTCTCCTAACAACTCTTAGCACCTTTAACAAGCTACAGTTCCCAGGTGTCTTGGGGGTAAGCCATGACTGTGGAGGTTTTCTATAATCAAGTGGTAGATGAATTTTATTAAATAAATAAATTATAATGCTTGTAAGCACATAATACCGATCACTCAAAGGAACAGTTATGCATACACTCTTCTCATCCAGAACCCAAAATATTATTGGATAGTTTCTCAGTATTCTCTATCTTAAACCAAATCATTCACACAGCCAACTTTTGTAAGGAGCAGGTTCTGCATTATATGGCCTCGTTTGAGCCCCTAACCCTTTTTCTGATATAGGAATTATTTTGGGTAACGGTAGCAACTCACTGTTTCAAAAGCTAAGGACCTACTTAAATTGTATTTTAAAATACATCTATAGGACTTTACACATAGACGGGTCCTAATTCTACATGGAGGAGGAAATTGAAAAGTCTTTTTCTCTCTCTCTTTGTCTATCAACCCTAATACGTAGTCCTCCCTCCTTATTAATAAGGCTTATTGTTACAGCTGTCATAAGCATAACTAACAATGGTTTTTTAGGTTATGTATTTGTTTGTTTTTCCATTGTAAACCACCCTGTGATCCTCAAATGAAGGGTGGTATAGAAATTAAATAAATTAAATAAAAAGAAGTAAAACACCAAATGGGGAAAAATGTTTCCATTTAGTGCCTATAGTGTTATATGTCCTTAACCAGAGTGCATTGTGTGTTGTCTTCCAGAACTTCATAATCTTCTCACTCCATCTCTTTATCTCCCAGAACATTTATGTAGGATTAAATGTAATAGAATTTACCATTGATCTCAAGGTATTTGCCAGGTGCTCTGTGCTTGGCCGAAAAGTTTCTGCAGTCTCAACAGAAGCCTCTTCTAAATATTCAAAGAAGATCCCGAAAGCATAAAGACCACTTGAAAGTCTTCCTAGACATGTTTCCTAAGACAGGAAAATAAAGAAAAAGTTGTTTATGAGTCAGAAATATTAACACTCATTACATTCCTTAACAAATATTTTATGGTGCAATAAAACTGTATAACAGGGTAAGCAGTGAGATTGAACAAAATATTACAAACAGCTTTGGCAATAATATGGCATAGCTGCCAAGTTTTCCCTTTTCTCGCGAGGAAGCCTATTCAGCATAAGGGAAAATCCCTTTAAAAAAGGGATAACTTGGCAGCTATGAATAATATGGTTGACTATATACACCAACCATTAATAATTCCTACTTAATTCTTGCTTTCATGTTACACAAATGCACAATCTTTATCTTTCCAGACTATAAGCGCTGTTGCTTATGTACTGGTAGCTAACATCAGCAGGCTTAGGGAAACCTCAACATTTGCAAACATATTAAAAATGCTTGGTTCTAAAAAGGGAAACTCCAAAAAGAGCACAATGAGGTCTGAGCATGTTCAGTAACCATAGAATGAATGCTCCTTGACTGTTGTGGGTGGGATGGAGTGGTAGGAATCCTGAACAGCAGAATTCAACCAGCATTTTGTTGTTGGTCCTAATGGTTACGTATGAATAAACTTGCCTTTTCAAATCCAGTGTCAAAGCATTTATCTTCTTGAGTGATCTTTGGAAGGTTGAGATTATTGAGGGCCAGTTCCATCTTGCCTTGACAGGCAGCCTCCTTCTTACATAACTAGTAAAACACAACAAGGTTTAATCAGACTTTTCCCTGATGACCACTTTAATATTATATTCCAGACCATCCGTATACCCCATGGAAGATGTAAACCCCTCTCTCCATCACTGACATTCATTAGGTGGTCCGAAATTGCTTTTCCTGTGGTCTTCTGACCCCCGCAGCTATCCCTAATCTGAAGATGCAGTAGTATTAGCAAGGCTAGGTCAATTTCAAATTGTAATTGTAATGTATACTGAAAAAAAGGGATTTTGAATGTAAATTTGCAACTGTAACTCCCACTATTTAAACATTTCCTATAAAAACTGACTCAAGTGTGCCCCTGTACTGTATTTTGAACTTCCCTGCAAAATATTGGTATCCTGGCTAAATATGTTTAGCCAAGGTACCAAATTTCCCAGCCCCGGAAAGAAAACAAAAAACAAGACTTCGAATCTCAAATCATATATTTTTTCAATAAATCTTAACTTCTTTGGTGAATATTAATAGTGTATTAAGTAATAAGTGAATAAGGAAAGAGAGAACAGGAACATATTGTGCACTACTCTATTTTTATACAGTATATAGAAAAGCACATACTGCTACTAAAGCAAATGTGTATTCCTAAAGAGTGACCAATAGAAGAAGATGCTGAATGATTCTCCTATAAATACCCAGCACTTTGCCATCACTCAAACTCTGCCTATCAGCCCATACCTAACCATGTCGCCTCAGAAGCAACTCCCAGGTAAATGGCACACAAAAGTGCTAGCTTGGCCCTGCAACTGTGGGTGCCCAGGGCCGTGGGTGCCATGCAGTGTGCATGGCCCTGGCACCGAAATTTATGGTTGCCTGGACCCTTCATGGGGAATTTTGTGGGTGCTCAGGCAACCAGGGCCCCAGGGAGCTGGCGGCACCTATGGGAGCACATAGGACTGTAACTTAAATTTGTATATATATAAGGAATGTAGGGTTTAGACTAGAGGGTTACTGTATGGAGCCTCTGAAAGTATTAGTGTGCGTGCATGTGCATTTTTTTAAAAAAAAATACTTTAAACAGATTTATGACACAGTAAAATGTCTCAGTGGTGTTCAGAAAACCAAAAATATAAAGAATGCACAAAAGAATAACAGTTGAAATAACAGTAGAATGCCAGAAGATATTTTTAAAAATCTGTTCAGAAAAGTCTTGAATAAATGAAAGGGTCATAATCACACTGAAAGAGTAGATTGTTGGAGGAAAGGTATAATAGGCAGATGAGATAGCAGTACTAACTGCACCTTCTGGACCAAACTCAAGGGCAGCCCCATATAGGATGCATTGCAGTAGTCAGTTCTTGAGATTTTCCCTGCCCAGGAATGGCCATAGCTGGCCGATCAGCTGAAACTGGTAGAAGGCACTCTTAGCCACAAGTGACAAAAGTAGCTCTACAAATTCGTTCCTTCAAGGAAGCACAACCCTGGTCCAGAACAGGTAATGGATGACCAATTTACTGACATGGCAACTGCCTATCCACATGGTTTACCTGTTGCTTTATCATCCTTTGCATTGTGACATACTTTATATGCACAAGCTGTGTTTTAAATATAGTTGTTAAATGCTTCCTCTGTGCATACTGGCCTTTCCTGGTTTTGCTCTGAAGGTTTCTGCTCTACATTTCGGTATCCTCACAGTGTTGGATGGGCGTACAAATCCCCACTCAGCTATGAAGCCCAGCAGGAGATCTCTAATCACTTCTAGGCCTAGCTTACTTCACAGGGTTATTATGGGGCATAGGAACCAGCTCCTAAGGGCTGAGGTTCCTTTGCACCAACCCCCCCAAATATTTGAGGTGGCTGCTTCCCATAGTTGATAGGCATTGCCATTCAAACGGTTTGAGAACCTTGTAGCTCACCTTCAGCCCCTTGGAAGAAAGGTAGGATATAAACGTAATTTTAAAATCCTTTAAAAATTCTTGGGAGCACTTCAAACAAAATTCTTATCGGACACTTAAGTTGTTGGGAGTTACCAAATAATAATAATGATGATAATAATAATAATAATAATAATAATTAAAAGCACCGCTCAGTCCTGTATACTGCCTTTCCTGGGTTCCTGTATGCTTTTTGGCCTGCTAGAATACACTTCACTGCTGCTGTTCGTTTGCAATAAAATGCTTTTCTTATCTCAACTGTCCTTCTGCAAAGAGATCTGTCTCCAGCTGGCATCCTGGCGCAAGGCGTTGTTGCGTTGCGAGGCCCTGTTAGCCCTTGAACCATTGGAAAGATGAACTCCCTTCTCCAGACTTAGGAGCAGAAGGAACTACCGCACTAAGCTTGAAAAGGCGCAACACCCCAGCTAAGAGAGGGAAACGAGATGCCCAAGTCCCCGCCCCAAGAAAGGACGCGTGCTCATTTCTCCTGGCGCTCTGCGCGCTCGCTCTCACCTCTCGAGTCAACCCGGCCGCTCTTCCCTGCAGCCAACGCGCCAGGTCCACGCACTTCTGCAGCTGGAGGCGCTCGGGTGGCACTGTCCTGGCCGAGGAATCGTCGCTGAATTCGGATTCCCCGGAGGAATCCCCGACAGGCATAGCCTCTGCCCTCAGGAGCAGCAGTAGGAGAGCGACGGCAGCCCCAAAAACGCCTGATGGGAGAAAAACGAGGAAGTTAGGCAAGGAGGTTCCCCGGCTGCAGCTGCGCGCCAGGCTGCCCGGCCAAGTTAGAGACGCTCCCTTGCAGAACGGGAGGAGCCCGCAAAGTTGGCTGCCAACTCACATCCCAGCGGAGCCTGCATGGTCTTCTCTTCTTAGGCTTGACCCTCTTTGCTGCCTCGAAAAGCTTTGTAGCTTTGGGGGCTGTAGAGCTGAATGAGTTGTAGGGCATTTCTGAACCTATTTATTGGATGGGTCTGACTGCACTTGGGGAAATCCAACCTTGAGTAAAGAACTACCGCGTTTTTTTGTGGTGGTTTCTTTCTTTCTTTCTTTTTTAAAGTAGTATAATGAACCATGGGGGCATCTGCTGGGAAATACTGGAGTAAGGCGTGAGGTCACAGGGAACTCAAGGTGCCTTTTAGCCTACTTGGATTAATATTCTTGTGAACCCCTTACAGACTTTACAGTGACGCATGTGCAAGGGAGACTGATGACCCCTCTTTCATCTCCTTTGTGTGTGTGTTGGAGCCAAAAATAAGATCTCATGAAGGAGTGAGAATAGTAATTTGAGATAATAAACAAAAAGCAATTCAGCCTTTTCTTTGGAAAAGCTCTGTTATGGAACAATCCTGACTATGATGGAATCGTAGTCCAAACTGCATCCAAACTGTTCCACAGCAGCGGGGAGTGATCACACCCAACAGTTCCTATGACTGTGCACACATGTCATGTATGGTAAGGATGCGTGGCAAAGCACACGGCACAATGCAAAAAGCAGGTGGGACTGGGAGCCTTTGTTGCAAGCACAGAAAGGGCTGCCCTGCAGTACGGAGAACAAAGTAATGGTACACGGCACATGCACAGTCCATTGGGGACTCGCCCCAGGTGCAGTGATAGCTCCATCAGTATTTGATCAATGCCTTGGCCACCTATGAGGCCCAGGGCATCTTATGTGAGTGCCATGATGCTTGAGAGTTCGCATGACTCCCAAGACCCTGTAGGCTTCCAGCCTCCTGCACCTGCTAGAGAGCTGGGTCACAGGCCACCAGTGGCTCCTGGGGAGATTTATTTGGATGGATGGGATAGAGCTGTCTAGGGCCTGCGGGTCATTCTGCTCTCCTCCATTGATAATACAAATTACTAATAAGTATGCAGAGATAGCAGTCCCTTCTCCTTCTGACACACCTCTCCACCCAGCACTTCTCAGCCACCAGGCTCTTGTCCAGGGTCCAAGAAAGCTCATAAATCCACCCCGAAAAAAAGTCTTAGTAAACAGAGTTCCTGGAATATGTCAACATCACTCTGGTCTGTCGCTGTACATAAGGCTTGCTTTTATGATCAGTCGCCAAGGTTGAGGGAGCCTCTGCAGGCTGCTCTTCTCGGTTATCCTGGGATCCTATTTGTTCACATGCTTAAAGTGTGAATCAGGCTGAAGGGAGTAGAAAGAAGGTCATATGCTGCCCTTCTGTGAATCAAGGATAAATGGCTGAAGCACACTCAGTTTTCTTTCTGTAGATGGAGGTCTCTGAATCTCAGTGGCTTAAGAAATCTCTCTGTGTTTTTTTTTTTAAGATTCAATTTTTTATTCATACAAAACAAAAACAATTTTGGGGTGTAATAAAGGGCATTCTAGTATTTCTGCTTCCAGCTAGCATTCTGTAACATTTCTCTGTCCAATATATAGCAGTCCCATCCCAGACCACAGCATCCCTGAAAGCTATGAGGTTTCCATCTTGTAGCCGTGTTTTTCTAATTCAGCTCTTAGCTGATTGGAGAAATCATCTTCCACATTGTCATCGTCCCAATTGTCTTCCCACACATGTGCATCTTCATCTAAACCAGCCCAGTCTTCGGCTGGGAACTCCTCGAACTCGTCGTCCTCCTCCAAGAGCCCCAAGTCGACGGGCTGTTTCTTCTCCGACATCATCGGCCTTGCGCCGCTCTAGAGCCCACCAGCGACTCCCACTCTATTGCTTCCCGCTGGGCAAGAAATCTCTGTTAAGACATTTTAAGGATGTGTTCACCGCAAAATGCTATAAGAGTGGTTAAAACAAACAGCAATGAACATCAAACAGAAATTTTTTAAAAAAACCAAAGGAATTTCTCCAATATGCTTATTATCTAAACTTTAGATAATAAGCATATTGGTTTTTTAATTTTATTTTTCTGTTTGATGTTAAGCATTTTTCACAGCAAGTGCCATGTCAGCTTGCTTGCAGATGATTAGAGTTTTGGTAAAATGCTTAGGGGTAACACATCACTGACTTTATATATTGTTAGATACAGATAGAGAAAAGTGATTTCTTGCACCATCTTATTGCAGAAAGAAGCACTCTGGTTTAATGCCCATGACCTGCTCCATGTACACATACAGAAAGTCATGGAATCACACATGTTGCACTAGGCTAGTAGATAGTTCACCAACCATCATGACTACCTCTATCCAGGTTATTTCTGTGTAACGCAACAGGAGTTTTTTGGCTGTTGCATGGCAAAATCTTTGGTTCCTCACTGCTTTGTTGCCACACAATACAAACTAGTTGGGAAATGTTAATGGAAGAATCTGTTCTTCTCCCTTCTACTCCCCCTTTTTTGCATTCAGCTGAAGCTATTTTTTAAAACGACATCTTCAGGCCTCCTAGATAGTATATATCGTACTAACTTGACATTTGCCCAAAGTACTGTACCACACAGATTGCCTGTGACGTACTGGGGAAATCTCTGGGTGCATTGCAAAACCCTTAGTCAGTGCAGCTTTTCATATTTTTATGCTTACTTCCTGGAGAAAAAATGGTATGTCATGTTGCCGTTTGTAGGACATAATCATGTTTTTCTATGTGGAAAGTATTCAAATCAAGCCTTCTGTTCTTATGAAAAAGCGGAACAGTAAACAAAACAAAAAAAGCCAACAGAGTTATAAAACTTCTTCTGCATTATATATTGGAATTGCCACAAAATCACTGCCAAGGATTAAAAATTGACAGTGTCCCTTAAAAAAAAATCTTTATATGATAAATTGCCTTGAACAATCTTATCAAATCCTACACAGGAAAATGGGATGGCAATGCTAGTGGCATTGTGATCTCTTTCTACTCTTAAGTCACAAATGTTGGGTACACACATGGCATAGTTGCCATGAGACAGCACAGCCAGGAGCCCCACAAAGCCACAAATGTGAAGAGGCACTATTTGCGTGATCGAATGTAATCGCAGCGGTAGATATTACTGCTTCAATTACTTGCTCCAATTACTGCAATGAAGGCAGTTCTTATTTAAAAGGATGGCATTTCATACGACTTTTTGCTTTTGTTTCTAATTAATTGTTTTCATGGCGGTTATATTATTGATAGTTGCTTTGGTCTGCCAGGAAAGACAGTTGGAAATCAGTCAGATCATTTAAAGAGTGCTTTTGGCACGGAATTATAGCACATATTGCTTTTGAGGAACAGACCTCAAAAGCAATCTAGTCCAACCCTGTGTGCAGAGAATCCCAGTGGGTAGAGCTGAGAGAGATTCACACACACACACACACACACACACACACACACACAAACACACACAAACACACACCAGCTTCATCCAACCAGGCCTCTGTAATACAAACCAGGCCAGCTTGCTCAACCAGGATTAAGTCCTGGATAGCTGTGGTTTTACCATTCACTGGCCTGCTGTTGACAATCATAGAATTGTAGAGTTGGAAGGGACCCTGAGGATCATCTAGCCCAGAGGTAGTCAACCTTTTTATACCTACCGCCCACTAATGCATCTTCCTTGATGGTAAAATTTCCTTACCACCCACCAGTGCTTGATGGAAGGAGGATTCAGCTTGTGCCGGCCCGTAGAACCTCCTACTGCCCACCTAGAATCCTGAAACGCCCACTAGTGGATGGTAGGGACCAGGTTGACAACCCCCGATCTAGCCCAAGGTATGGGGCCAACCAACACCCTGTTGTGGATCAATTCTATGATTGTCCACAGCAGGCCACTGAATGATAAAACCACAGCTATCCAGGACTTAATCCTGGTTCTTTGATGATAGTAGAACTCTCTCTACCCTCTATAGCTCCCTCTGCCTCTACAACTCTGATGGCTTCTCCCTGGGTCTCATCACCTCCTCAATACCTATGAAAAAACATCCCTCCTTCCTGCACCTGTACTAATAAAAATAAAATGCAGATTTGAGTTTAGGTGCAGGCAGGTGAGGGCAGGGGGACAAGTCTTCACCCACCCACCCCTGCAGAGCATTATAAATGTAGACTTCCAACTTAAGGTTGTCTCCCACCCACCACCACACTCCCCATGGGACCCCATTGCACACAAATCATGTTTTTTGGGGGGGGGTCAGTATTGAGGAAAACATTGAATCAGGGCTCTAATGTTGAATTCTAATGGTGTGCCCTCTGCAGCTGCTTCAAAGGGCACTTCCAGACTGCTGCTATTTAAAGGCAGGATTCAATCATACACTGGCAAATTCAACTGTCTGTCACAATTATAGTTGATTAGAGGGTCTTGTGCAAAAAGTCTGCTCCCCAAAAATATTGGATTTATTGCAATAAGGAAAGTGAAGGGGAGATGCAGGTGAAACCACGGGGTGACATTTGCTTGGCACTCTGCTCAAACAAATCAAGAAGAATGCTCAATAAACACACTGCCTGGAAGTGACCTTACTGTCTTCTTACATTTTCTAGTCTTCAGTAGAAAGTAAATTAAAAAACGTTTAGTTTCTTGGTTGTTGCTTCAAGTGCCCAGCCTAAAAATAGCCTAAGAATTGCCATTGATGCTTGTTTTGCGGAAGTTCAGATTTTCTCTCTTTCCTGATAGTAGTTCTGAAAATGATTTCCCCCGAAGGAAGGAGGAGTCATTGGCCCATTCAAAAAATAATAATGAAAGAGATACAAAACTGTGATGATGAAAGGTGAAAGAAAACAGCCTGAGTTTCTCTGGACTGAGTTTTGTTTTTTGTATCAGTGATCCAGATTAAGAGGTGGGGGGAGTCCTTCTCAGACTTAATGCTGGTCCACACTTCTGCTTGTCCTGGAAAGCACAAGTCCAAGTGGTCTTGCCTTTGTCCCACCACTTTCCCCTGGAAAAACCTGCTCAGCTCATTAGGACTAAGTTGGAACAAATGGCAATCTGCAGAGAAACCAGGAGCCACTTCCTCTTTAGTCCCACAGAGCTCTGTGAACCTTCTCCAATTAAAAGGGCCATAGGAAATGATTTTTGAGGTTCTTGCCCAATCCCAGCTCTCTTGCCATCCTGCAACCCTTTTCATTTACAGGGCTTGTTGGGCAAACATGGAAAAGAAAGAAAGGCAGCAATGCTCATCAACTTCGTGGGAACCCGGCTTCCTTAAATATTTTATTGGCGGAGGTGAAGGGACCTGGGCCCCTAGAAGCTGGTGCCATAGCTGCCAAGTCTCCTGTTGAAAAATGCGGGATCAGCAGTGGCACGGCACCGGAAGTTGCTTCTATGCATGTCTGGACATGCGTAGAAGCAACTTCTGGTGCCGGCGCTGCCCGATTTCCGGTGCCCAGATATGGGCAGAGCGGCACCGGAAGTCACTTCTACGCATGTCATGCGTAGAAGCGACTTCCAGTGCTACTCTGTCCGATTTCTGGTGCCCAGACATGGGCAGAGCGGCACCCGAAATGGAGCCTCCCTGGCAGGTAGGAAATCCAGGGGATTTCCGGGATTTTTTTTCTATTCGGGATAACAGTGGGAAATGGATTAAAATCCGGGGGTTTCCCGCGAAAAATGGGAGACTTGGCAGCTATGGCTGGTGCCTATGCCATCTTCAGAGGCAGCCCTAGGTATAACACGTTGCAGTTTCCATAGCACAGACAACAGCAGTTACCGGCAGGCTATCCCTGCCCAGGCAGGGGCACAGCTGGAGCACCAGCCAAAGCTGACGGAAGACCCTCTGTGCCACCTGAGCCTTGAGCCACAGCAATGGACCCAGAAGTAACCCCAAGCCATATACCCTCTCCTTCAGATAACCCCACCTAGAGCAAGCAACCTCCCATCCATCTGGTCTAGGGAACCACCCACTAACAGTGCCTCAGTCTTATCTGGATTGAGCTACAGTTTGTTGGCTGTCATCCAGTCCATTACTGAGGCAAGACAACAGTCCAGCACATCACTGCCTCACCTGCAGATGTAAAGGAGAAGCAGAGCTGAGTGTCATCAGCATATTGTTGGCAATGTACTCCAAAACTCCAGATGACCCCACTCAGCCGTTTCATATAGATGTTAAACAGCATGGGGAATAAAATCGAACCCTGAGGAAACTCCACATTGAAGGCTGCCAGGGGGAGCGCTCCACAAACATCAACCTATGGAAATGACCATCCAAGTAGGACTGGAATCACTGCAAAGAGGTGCCACCCACCCTTAACTAGGACAACTGCTCCATAAGGATACCACAGTTGATGGCATCAAAAGCTGCTGAGATGTCTAGGAGAATTAACAAGGACACATTCTCCCTGTCTCTCTTCCAACAGAAGTCCTCTGTTGGATGACCAAAACAATTTTCAGTGCAAAAACCAGGCCTAAACCCTGACTGAAATGTATCTAGAAAATCAGTTTCCTCCAAGAGCATGAGGATCCAGAATGCAAGTGGTTGTCCTGACTGATCCAAGCACCTTGTCCACATCCTTGAGCCTTACTAAATTTCAACCTTATGGCCACTGTGTGTGTGGGGGGGGGGTATTGTTTTTGTTTGTTATCGTGGCATGTATTTTTGTTTTTTTATATTTTAAACTGCCCTGTGATCCTTGGATGAAAGGCGGTATAGAAATTTAATAAATAAGAAATAACAACTGAAACTCATGGAATATAACAGGACTATAATCTACTATGGTGATTAATCAAATCCTGTTTATACTCATGCGAAAGTAAGTCCCCCTGAACACTGAACTTAACACAATGAGGCCTGCTTCCAATTAACCGTGTAAAGGGTTGAATAATATTTTGTAAGGGCAAGTGAGGCAGCCACTGAAGGCACAAGTTTTACAGTTAGCTGTCCTGAAGATTTGTATATTTTATTTAAGAGATCTGAATAGAGCTGATGTGCCATGGATGCAAGCTTCTTATTTATGCTCCAGAGTTATTAAAGAAACAGAAACCACACCCAAGAATAAAAATCCATTATAAATATGTGATCTTCTCTCATCTTTGAGGATCTGTCCTGGGCCACTAAAATGCCTAATGGACTTTTGACTTTTCTCTGCTACAAAATAGCCTGCTGAAACTGAGAATCTCACACCGACTAAACCATCCACCCACATCTGGCGCAATGTTAAACTTCCTCACAATGCTTAAAGTTATGAAATTCCAAAAAAAACAAACAAAACAAAACTCCTTTTTCAAATCCACTACCAAATTTATTACATAAGTCAGAATTTCAAGTCCTGGCCTCTTTCAAAACAGAGAGGGAAGCTGAAAATACACACCAGGCTTTTAGAGAAGTAGGGATACTCTGAACGCCCTTCTACTGTGAAATTTTTTAACAGACCAGTTTCTTTTGAGACTTGAATTCTGTGATAAGGAAAGTTTGTTATATTTGAAGTAGATCTGCCTGTTTGTGGCACTGGCTAGCTGTCCTCCCCATAAGGTTACCAATAAAGCTTATCACCATCTCCAGAGTAACAACAACAACAACAACAACAACAATAATAATAATAATAATAATAATAAATTATTATTTCTACCCCGCCCTCCCCAGTCAAAAACCGGGCTCAGGGCGGCTGACACCAACAGAATTACAATAAAACATAGAAACAATTAATTAAAATACAGATTAAAATACAGTATTAAAATTAAAGTGCAGCCTCATTTCAAGTAGGCCATAAATCCAAGCCATGAGGGAGAAACTTAAAAGCAGGATAAGTCTATGAAAATTGGTGCATTTTTTTTAAGGGTCAGGGTAGGGAGTATATGTCCCATCGCAAGTGGTGCTGTAGTCTAAACCACTGAGCCTCTTAGGCTTACTAATCAGAAGGTTGGTGGTTCGAATCCCCGCAACTGAGTGAGCTCCCGTTCCTCTGTCCCAGCTTCTGCCAACCCAGCAGTTTGAAAGCATGCCTGTGCAAGTACAGTCATACCTTGGGTTACAGCCGCTTCAGGTTGCACTCCGCGCCAAACCCAAAAGTACCGGAATGGGTTACTTCTGGGTTTTGGCATGCGCAGAAGCGCCAAATCACGCTTTGTGCATGCACAGAAGCGCTGAATTGCGACCTGCACGTGCGCAGACACGCAAGACGTGGGTTGCAAATGCTGCAGGTTGCGAATGTGCCTCCTGCACGGATCATGTTCACAACCCGAGTGTCCACTGTAGATAAATAGGTACCACTGCGGTGGGAAGGTAAACGGCATTTCTGAGCACTCTGGTTTCCGTCACAGTGTTCCATTGTGCTATAAGCGGTTTAGTCATGCTGGCCATATGACCTGGAAAACTGTCTGTGGACAAACGCCAGCTCCCTTGGCCTGAAACCAAGATGAGCGCTGCACCCCATAGTCACCTTTGTCTGGACTTAACCATCCAGGGGTCCTTTACCTTTACCTTTTTACCTTTCTATATCCCATGTGAAGCATGAGAGGAGGAGTAAACGTTCATCCTGGCATCCTGGCATCCCTTTTATGGTGTGATGATTTGTGATTATAATGGTATCATTTAGGAAGCCTCTTGGTTGGTGGAAATGTATTAATAATGACTGTAGGCAACAAGAGAAAGACTGGACTAAGACTCTAGAGGTTTTGGGGGGCTCAGAATCTTGGGAGGGCTATGCCCCACTTTTCCTAACAGAGGAGCCTCCACTGTACACCACAGAACTTGACAGGTTATGTACTCTTATTAATAAGATAACAGGTGAATCACTATGTCCTGAACTGGACACCTGCTGCATTGCAACACTTAATAAGATAAGAATTTATTTGTAGGAGAGGCATACAAAGGACGATGCAATAAATAATGAACTAAATCCTTTCCAAGGATCACCTCTATGAAGGGATATGTGAACTTTTTCAATGTGCTCATTAAACCTAGCTTGAAAGCCAAGCATGGACACTTGGCCAGCAGAAATTGAATATGGATTCATTCTCTTCTATCGTCCCAGTTTAGTTGTCCATATCAACACTTCTTTGGAAGTCTTCAACCAGACAGTTCAGTCTGCACCAATACTGACTCATTGCTTTTATTAACTCTTGACTCAATAGAGAGCAAATATGTCTATGCTGCCAGCAGAGTTGGATTACCCAGGGAATAAACGAATGAACCCATTTTACAGCATTTCTAATAAGGATGTGCTGCCCTCACCCCAGATCTCAACCCCATGGCACATTTGGGTGACTGCCATGCCCACCAGCATTTTTATAACAGGCTCCACCAATTGCCCATCTTTTTTGGGGGGGAACATTAAGATATATTTTAAGTTTCTAAACAACATACTGTATATGCCAGAGGTGTGTGTTCTACAACTGGTGCTATTCCTGAGAAGACCATTCAGCAGGTCAGAGACCACTGAGCTTCCTTTGAAACTGGAACTATCAGCAAGGCCTCCCCCAGAAGAGTTTAAGTCAGGGGTAGATTGATACAGGGAAAACCAGGTCCCAAGTCATTTAGGGCTTTGTACATCAAAGTCAGAACCAAGACCTTGAATTGACAGTGAGTTAGTGCAAGTAAGAACTGCTGCCTTCTAGAACAGGGATGTGCAACCTGGTGCCTTCTAGATAGATGTTATAGATGTTCTTCAGGGAACGAGGTTGTTCTGGAGGGTACTCACATCATCCCTGACCATTGGCCATGCTAGCTGAGACTCATGGGAATTGTAGTCCAAAAGATCTAGGGGACACTAGATTGTTTACCCATTTTGACATGCTGCTCTTGCCCGCATGGTCTCTTTCTTTAAAAGTCCTGGAAATGATAGTACCCACTTCAGCTACTTGGAACCATCAAGCTGCTAACCTGACTCTGCAGATCTAAAGCAGTTTTACCTCCTTCCGGTCCCTCTCACGTGGGCCTGTATCCAATGAATGCCTGTAGCCATTGCACAATGTGGGATTTTTCAAAAGAAAAAGAGAAAAAAGGGGAAAAAAGGATGCAATCATGGGAATATATACACTCCAACCCCAAATAAATAAACAAACGGTTTAAGATTATTCTGAAATGATGTTTTCAGACTGCTGACAAAATCAGGACAATGTGTGTTGCGGGCAGAGGTAAGGGGAATCACAGGAAAAGACAGTGTGTCCCAAGTACCGGTATCTCATTCCTAAAGTTGCTCTTGCACATAAATTAATGGCATGCCTATGCTTGTCTCATGTATCTTCTATATGTACCCACCAGAATATTAGTTGCAGTAATTGAAACCAGAGTCTTGAGTTAGCAAGTAGACAGTCAGTTTCCTTGTTTAGCATTCCACTGTATCCAGACCCATCATCCCGTAACCGTTTTCTTTATAATTCTCTGTAGGGGATAACTGGCCTTCCTATTATTATTATTTATTGGATTTATATACCACCCTATACCTGGAAGTTTCAGGGCGGTTCACAGTTTCTATTCCTTGGAACTGATTTTCCATCTCTGCATGCGCTTTTTAACAAAGGCTTGCCAAGTACATAAACTTTCAGTTGTTGTTTTCTTAATAAAGGAAATTTCTGACAACTTGAATGCTGACTAATACATTGGTAATGTTGTCAAAAGCTTTCTCTTAGGATGTCTTAATCTGAAGACTATGTAAAAAAAAATCCCTTTCTTTCACCCTTGTGTATTCTTCCCTTCTATGATTGCATGTAGAACTAAGCCATGGTTTTACAAAGGACAGGTTAACGATTAAACAAATCATGGCTTCTTGTTTATCCAATTCATGATTTGTTTTGCAGAACATGGTAAACATCAGGCGTGGAGTGGTCAAACCAATAATGGTTAAGGAAGCGTGATGGATTCACACATGGGAAGGGAGTGGAGCAAGGGGAAAACTGCTCGGACTTATGCATTATAGCAGTGGTCCTCAACCTTGGGCCTCCAGATGTTTTGAGACTACAATTCCCATCATCCCTGACCACTGGTCCTGCTAGCTAGGGATCATGGGAGTTGCAGGCCAAAAACATCTGGAGGCCCAAGGTTGAGGACCACTGCATTATAGGCTCGGGACAAGCGGAAGTGTGGATGAACCCCTAGTGCTCTCTTTGCTTCAGCAATCTACCGGTATTTAAGTGGGTTAAGTTGGTTCCTGTTACTTTTATTAGACAACCAAGAGTCAGAAACGAATGAGCAGATCACCAAGTGATCTAAACAGCAGACACTCATCTTCCATCTTTCTGCTGCTAAGGTGCAGGTTTCTGCTGCAGATTCTCAATATGAGGCTGCTTTTCGTATCTTGTCTGAGTAGCATACAAGTTTTTGTTTTTGTTAAGGGTGTTGAAGAGAAGACATCTGGAGTAAATTATTAACTGTGGGTGTAAGCCAGAGACAGAACTACTTCTGGGAAAGGTATGTTAAGAATAGTTGCATCCTGAGATAGTGGCTTTGGGAGTACAATCCTAAATGATTCTAGATGATGACTGATTCTGAAATAAAAGGGAAGAATCTGAGAATGCATCCTAAGCATGCCATTGTTTGGCTTTCTCAGAAAGTACATATATTTAGGTGAGCCATAGTGGAGGTTGCTTAGCAACCTGCTGTGTCAGGCAACGCTACTTGCAAAACAGAGTTTGACAGCCTTATGCTTCATGCACTTTTCAATCCACAATATTTCACACAACACTGACTGCACTTTCATATGTTCCGATCTTCAGAGATGACATACAACATCAAACTGTATTAATGGAATGGTGCTGTTATCTCTGTCACATGTGACATTGTCCCCCAGTTCCATGGGACTGGGAAGAATGAATTCGAGAACGGATGGCATCACGGTCTGCCTGTTCTCATTATAATTTGTCACAGGCTGTTATCCATGAAGTGAGGATTTATTTCACGTGTCAAAAAGAAAGAGAAGTTGTGGGAGAAACGGGTGTGTTTGCACAGGCCGAGAGAGCTACAGATTCAATTACAACCTCCCCTGGCTGATTTTCACTGTAGGCCCAATTTAAACATGACAAGGTTGGGCAAGAAGAAATTAACCATGCTGCTTTTCATGTACCAGAGTCTCATTTAAACTAGGCCCTCAGCTGGTATGTGTACATTTTAGCACAGCTGCGACACATGGCCCAGACAGGTACTGCAATAGCGTGCTGTCAGTACACACATAGCAGTCATTTTTAAAATGCTGGACATGTGCAATGCTGCACAGGTAAACTCCCCTTGTCCTCCTGCATCACATTTAAATTATATCATGACCATTATTTGTTATGTCATGTTAAAAAAAAAAGGCGGGAGAAAGGAGTTGTAACTGGCACTAAAAACAACAACAGCCAATTAGATTGTCCCAAGTCATATTTATCATCCTTTACACTCTGCAACAAAAAGTATTTGGGGTCCATGGTGCAAATATATTACAGTATCTTGAAGAAACCCTATAGAGCAGGGCTGGCTACTCTGTGGACCTCCAGATGTTGTTGGACTCCAACTCCCATCATGTTGGCTGGGGTTGATGGGAGTTGGAGTCCTGCAACATCCGGAAGGTCACAGAGTACTAGCTGCCTTTCCTATATAAGACATGAACTCTCAGAGTCAACATGTTAAGGAACTTCAGAGGTTTCTGGTTTGCTAATTAGCAACTCCACAGGGCTGCTTTCCAGCTTGGGGAATTGGTGCATTTGGGCAAGTCACAAGGTTTGCCTATCATTTGCGAGAGTACAGTATGACGACAACCTCAGGCAGCTGATGTTGGGTGTTACGAAAGGGAAGCAATTTGTTTTCTAATTTATTCCTCTTTTCAGGAATAGGAAGAGGCACTCATGGGATTCTCTGCTTCAGGTGTCAAAGTTACATCACTGGCCTTGGGCCAGTGATTTTCATTTGCAAAATGAAGCCAGGGAAGATCCTGATCATCCATTTTCAGAGTCAGGACTGGTTTAGCTTTCATAGGTGGAATTTTAGATATGACACTATTAAGTAGTGAGTGGACGTATGAGGACACAGCGATTTCACCAAGTAGTCCTTTATAAGTGAGCTGGAACTGAACTGAACAGCTCAGCCGGCCTGCTTTACATAGGCAGCCGGCTGTCAACATTGTAACAACAACAGCCCAGGGCTCCCCGCCTAAATAAACTGATGTGGACCTGAGTGAAAACTACTGTATATACACAATACCCCTGGTGGCCAGGGTGAGAACTTCAATACATAACAGACACAGCGGTATCCACTTGCCCTGCTGAATTATATGATATATGACTTTACTGGGGGTTACAGCTGCAAAAGGTTTGCAAGAGAGAGAGAGAGAGAGAGAGTTAAGAATAACAAAAGGGAGGAGGGGTTTGGTATGTATGAAGCAAAAGGAAGAACAAGGAGACGGTAGGTCCATAGAGAAATGTTAGCAAGTGGCAGCGAGAAAGTGGAATTGCTCAGTTGCTACTTTGCATCCATTTATCACGCAGGGGAAACTGTGTTCTACTTAGCAAGAACAAATCAAATTATGGAGAAGGAGTTGTAGCCCAAGATAAGTAAAAAGATAGAATGGGATTATCTAGCCACTCTAAATGAAACCAAGTCTTCAGGGCCAAATGAATTGCATCCTGATGTACTAAAAGTACTATTAGATGTAATCTCGTGTTTTTAATTTTCTTGGAAAGCAGGTAAAGGACCACAAAACCAGAGGTGGCCAAATGTTGACCCCATCTTAAAAAAAAATGGAGGGAGGGAATCTAGTCAACTATCCAATGGGCAGCTTGACGCGAATACCTAGAAAGATTCCAGTTTTGATAGAATTGTTAGAGAACAGTTCCAAAGTGTTAAAAGGTAAGTATTTCTGACATTCGGTGATTGGTGTCAACACAGCATGATAACATGCCAATTGGGGGAGGGGAGCTGTAGGAGGTAGTCATCATACTAGCTAAGCTAAGAATTACAATCAGTCATTCTTTGAGTTTTGCTTATAAAGTCCACAAACCACAGGTTGGGGAACTCTTCCCTAGATTGCCCTAGATTGGTAAGTAAGAAGATAGGTAGGTGGGGACTGGTAGAGGGCTGACTGAGCTTCGTGGGGAGCTGCCCCACCTGCCCTCCACTGGTCATCAGGACTACTTGGCATCCTTTCACACATTGATCTGATTAGGATCGCTCCTGCTTGGAACATGGAGAAGCCTTTACAAAACAACGGCCCTGCATGTTATAGTCAGAGAGGAGGCTCTCACCAATCCATCTTGTGTTCTTGGAATTCGGAGACAGAGCCTTTTTGGATATAATGACAGTAAGAATATTGGAAATCTTCAGAAAAAGGAGAGATGGTTCCGACATTAACATTAGAAAACAAAACAAAAAACGAATCTAAGGAGGACTAAAATCTACATTACCTGCATTGCCTTTTAGTACACGCAGGTGAATTTTCCTGTGAAAGTATTAAGCAGCTTTGTCATGACTGCCATAATGATATGCTGCATAAAATCAATTTCATGCCGCAACCACATTCATTGGGGGGAGGGCAGTGTGTGGTGTAGGGGGGGGAGCCAAGAGTTGTTGTTTTCTCTGAAAAGTGTTCAAGAAATGCTGTACCAGGTGGGAAGATAATGAATATGCCCGAGGCTTATTCCTTTGCAGGTGTTTTTGAACAATTCCACCTCATTTCCTTCCCAACTCCCTGTCCTTTGTCTTTTGCCCTTCAGGCAAGGAACCTTTGAGCAAACAAAAGGTCATGCATAAAGCATCTTTCTGTTAAACTTAGCTAAAACCAGTCTTGCAAAAAGAGATTTTAACTACACTGTTGGGTCATTATTTCTCTCTTTCCAATAAGCCACCTTTTCTTAACTGGGCAAATCAATGCAGAATTTGAAATAAGAACCCCTTCCTCACTTTAGGACTTCTGCACAGAGATGTTATCCAGACTACATAAAAAAGCCATTGCACTTAGTCTTACAAAGGGATCCAATAAGAGTATTTTGTTTTGTGACTCATTCCCCAAAAGCTAGGGTGACCCAGGTGGCGCTGTGGGCTAAACTACTGAGCCTAGGGCTTGCTGATCAGAAGGTCGGCGGTTCGAATCCCTGTGACGGGGTGAGCTCCCGTTGCTTGGTCCCAGCTCCTGCCAACCTAGCAGTGCGAAAGCACGTCAAAATGCAAGTAGATAAATAGGAACCGCTACAGCGGGAAGGTAAACAGCGTTTCCATGTGCTGCTCTGGTTTGCCAGAAGCGGCTTTGTCATGCTGGCCACATGACCTGGAAGCTATACGCCGGCTCCCTCGGCCAATAATGCGAGATGAGCACTGCAACCCCAGAGTCGGTTACGACTGGACCTAATGGTCAGGGGTCCCTTTACCTTTTACCCCAAAAGCTACTTTGTACCCTCATGGTTTGGTCCTAACAAGAGCCCTTGGCAGCTTGCAATTAAATATACATTTACAATAAAATGTGAGAGCACAGAACAGAAATATCAAAATATTAAACACAGGAGTCTGTGATGAAACCATAAATACCACAGCTAGGTGTCTAGGTGGGAGGATTCAGCAGAGACCAAAGCCCTGGCTAAACAAAAGCATCTTCGTTTTATGTTTCAAAACTTCACATATTCAAAAAATAATGTGAGAACTGAACATCTCTGGGGTTCGTTCCACAATTGAGGAGGCCACAACTGAAAAGGTTCACTATTGTTTCCGCTTAAATTCAGTTGTTGACCATAAGGGGAGAGGCAGGTTTAAATGGGAATGGAAGAATGGGTCCTCAGATATCCTGGTTCTAAACTATTTAGAGCTTAGTGTAATTAAAAGCATGTGTCTTTGCATTTCCCTTGTTGGCTCCAAAGCTCTAAAGTCTTGTCTACTTCAGTGTCTGATATGCTCTGGTGCCATTCTCTTCTTCTTCTTCTGCAATTCCTACTCTGGACTCTGAGTCCAAGACTCTTCAGTTGCTTTAAAAATTTAGGAATAAATAAATAAATAATCTAACTTTCCAGATTTATGTAAAATTCTAACCCTAGTCTGACTAAGTGCTGTTGGGTACTTGGCATTCTTCCTGGAGTCAATTATACTTGAGACTAGAGAAATCATTAGGTGACCAAGGCTGCAATCCAAACTTCCCTTGTGCTGGAATGAGGTAGGGGGTGCTGGATTGAGCAAAGTTGTCCCTCTGTTTATTCTGCTGGTTTAGCTGCCTTCCTTTCAGCACAGATCCCGCCCTTATGCTCACCAAATGGGATATTCCCAGGGCAGGCACTGAGCTGGCCTAGAATCTGCTGGATACTGAGTCACTCTCACAGCCTTCACTGGCCAGCACTGAGCCTGATCCTGGCCTGATTGCTGCACCAGCCTAAAACTGGCACAGGGATAAGGTCCGAACTGCCTGTCTTCCTCCTGCTGCAGCTGTGTATGATAGTGACTCTGCTGCTACTCTGCAGCATTTACCTGGGATTAAGTCCCACTGAATTCAGTACGATTTACTTCTCTGTAGTCGTGGTTAGGATTGCATTGTAAGTCTGGCTCCAACCCAATACTAATAGAAAGGGCTGATTTCTCAATTAGGTTTTCTTTGTTTTTAGTGTTCTCAGTGTAGAGAAAAATATCTGATCTAACAACGAATGCTCAATGATGGATGCTCTGACCTCTGATTTATATGCCCAGCCCAGCAGTATGAAATGTATTTTGGCAGCTGACAAACACCGTTCGCCATCCTCATGCCATTTTTGGCTCTGGTGATCTTTAATTATGAAAAGCAGCGTGATGATAATAGACATTAGCATCTATGCGACAGTCCATATCATCAGAGCAAAGCAGAAATGTCTCATGTGCTGATGTGTTGGTAGATAATTAATATCACAACTTTCATTTCACTGGGTATCTCTTCCAATATTTGAGACATCTGTTAGAAGCAAAAATGTGGCACAAATGGCAAAGCTTTATTGTGATCTGTAAGTGATAACATCTAATTAAATCTGTCTGATCCTATTACACAGCCAGTTGCACTATCTTATTAACTGTCACATACCTGGATTTTATTTGAGGCCTGTTTCCAATGCCCATTACTAATTTCTGACTCTTCAACCTTTGCCTTGCGTGAAACTACTGTAAATAATATGCATGGGAATCCAGTGCTTAAAAATCCATTCCTTTGTCTCTAGTTACAGTTTTGATTTATTCTCTAAACTCTTGGCTGAAAGATGCTTTTCAAAAGGTAAACGTTTTGTTGTAGGCTCGGGGCAAAGAGTTAGATGGCTTTGCGAGGGATTAAGTATGTGAAAACCTTCTCTGTAAGGTGTACATTTTGAACACAGAGAACTACCTCCACACAGTTCATATCTGTGGCAGAATTCTGAGGTTTCTCTAAGTATTTGTTAAGACAGTCTCAGGAACACCCATGTATAACTTATTTTACAAGTGAAATGACCTGTAGCATTGTTTAAATGCTGGTCCTCCTTAGCCACATGGTCCCCTCTCTGCTCAAAAATGATCAGGCAGAGCAATCTAAACTACAGGAATCTGTGGCTGTTGGTAATCTGCAAGTGGAAATACTATTGCATCCAAAACCTGCTCAGTGGTGGCTGAGAGGGGCTATAGCTTGAGGAAAGCCCATGACGGTCAAATTAACTGTGTACCACAACATGAAATGTCCTGGCCACTGAGGGTCCTTTTCTAGGGTCCTATGCCACCTTCTGAGTTGTGGTTGGTAGAGACGCATGAGCCAGTGTTTTCTGCTCTAACTTCCAAACTGTGGAACTTCCTGCCCTGGGAGATCCATCTAATTTCCTTGCCTCTTAGTTTCTGCTGGCAATCGCAAATGTTTTCATTTAGGTAGATTTCTAGCCTGTGCAATTGTCTTTATATTGCTTTCTGGGTTCTCTGAATTTATAGTTTTTGCCCACCTTATATATTTATTCATATTTTGTTGTTCTTATAGTTTATTGTTTTCTCTTATGTTACCTGTCTTGAGTGCTCGGTGAGTGGAAAGGGCAGAATATATATTTTTTATTTTATTTAATATAAAACAAGGGGCTGTCTATTTCCCCCCAAATACTATTACGTGTGATAAACTTCTAAACTTTGCTTGCCTCATTTGTTTCCTTCTGCTTTCAACTTCCAGGAATGAAAGAAGAATATCAAAAAAATCAGTAGTCATAGTAGGCAGGATATAATTCTGAAAACAGGATATATTTATTTTGAAATTGTGCCATGTTAACTGTATTGCATATGCCAATGGAAAAAAATATGAATGAAACATGGCAACTGGGGTTTCGAAATTCTGAAATATCCTGAATATGAATAGAGTTAAGAATGGTTTCAATACTTTAATTCCCTCACTCCCTTCAGATTTCTGAATACGAGAAGCAGTGGAATCAAAGCAACACAGACGTCACTGGAGGACGAGGAGACAGGATGTCAAATGACCAAAGGCTTTTGATGTAACCGAAATGTAATCTATTTTTTTCCTCAAGACATAGTTTAAATTTCAGTCATCCTAACTGTAAACCCTCGAGGTGACATAAGTTTTTGTTCCTCTTTTTCCACTTTCTCTTTAAAATCTTAACTCTTTGCAGTATTTTTTTCTGTATGAAATTCAAAACCAGAAGGAAAGCAGGTAGATTTGTCTGAGGCAGTTGTTGGCATCCATCTGTCTCAGGAGGCAATGGAGGGGTGCACCTTTGCAGGTGACACCAAGCAGAGGTAGAGGAAACAGGGTTTGGTGGGGGCAGACCGCCCCAGGTGTCTTCGCTGAGGAGGGTGACACTTGGTGCACCGCCCGCCCGCGACTCCCAAGCCTACCCCAAGCCCTCAGGGGAAGCCACTTTGCCGGCAGCATCTCCCCCTTTCCCCTTTCACAGCTGGGGGGAGGCTGAAACATCTGTTTGTGCTATAGCCAGATGTCTTGGGAGGAAAGATTTATTTAGCAGCAAGGAGAAGATCCTGCTGTAAACAATGACCAAGCAGATGACCAGAAAGAGCTGGAGTTAGCAGTGGGATGACAAGTCTCTCTGTTTTCTCTGTACCCTAACTGGGTTAACAGCTCCTTACTGAATTCACCCTGGCAGAGTTCCTGAAACTTCCCAGCTTAGCTCCAGCACTAGGTGCTGGCCACGAACACAGAGATTGGTTGTGGAATAGCATAGAATGTGACCCCGTGATTCTGTGCTGCACAATGGGAATGCAGGGTTACCAGTTTCCTGGATTTCTTCCTTATCTCTATCTGGTTATCAAAAGAGAGGATTGGGAAACGAAAACAAACAAAACCGAATTCATAGCTTTCCCCATATGTTTCTTTGTTAATGTGCATGGTCAACTGCTGTAGTGGTCATCTACTTATTATTAAGCTCTCTCTCTCTCTCTCTCTCTCTCTCTCTCTCTCTCTCTCTCTCTCTCTGTGTGTGTGTGTGTGTGTATTTAAGCTGACCATGGAATATATTGAGCCAGAACTGGTCAAGTTTCTGCCACCGTTTTGCATTACGAAAACATGGCAACCGTAGAGAAAATTGCCTTTATATAATGATAGGTGGTTGTAGATTAGAAATAGGAATGGATTGCACTTTTCTCTGCATGCCTGTTATTGTGTTCTGCTCCTAAGTATTGCTGCAACAGTGGCTCAAGTCTTTAATTTTCTGTTGCTGATTGTATGTGATTCACGTCCCAGTATCTGTAGTTTGTGAGACAGGGGCTGTCATTCATCATATGTGAGCCATTTATCTGGCAGAACAAGCTCTACATTTTAAAGGTTCTGCATGTTCTCTTGCATTTAGCTTGACTCATCATTTTCCCATTCAAAATCAGTTTCTGCTCCCATGAGAAATAACAAAAATACATATTTTAGTAACGTCACTGTATTCTGTCTAATGTAACAGCAGTGATTTAAGATTTTGAATCAGTTATTTGGATCAGTTATTTGGATCAGTCGGAAGTAAAAAAAAAACCTCTCTGAAATGAAGCATTCTTCATATTTTGCATGTCCTCTTACTTTTTCAGAGCTGTTGGCAACAAGCTCAATTTGAACTCTCCTATTTTGAAAAATCAGTATGAAAACAGAGGAGAAAGAATGGATGCACGGGCAGGCTGCACAAAACAAGCATGCCTAAAAGTAATACTGAAACTACGGAGGAGGGCAGAAAGAAATACATCAGCAAGACAACTAGGATAAAGATGATGTTCTACAAGTATAATGATCAATCCATATGCAGCTGTTACTAATGATAACTAAATGGAATTTCATTGTTCAGAACCAGTATACCTTTAAGTGTCAGATACTGGAAACCAGAAAATAGGATTGCCTTGCTGTCCTTATGCCCTCCTTGTGGTTATCAATGCACAACAACAACAATGCACTTAAACAACGTTGCAATCCAAATCCCTATGGGGCGTGGGTGAGTGGGTTGGATGAGGTAGGGGAATGCCTCTGCCCAGACCAAAACAGTTCTGCCAGCCTTTGCCTGCAGTGGCAGCAGCTGGTTGAGCTACTCACCTGGCTTCCCAATGTTGTGTGTTGCTGGCAGTTACAGAGAGGGGAAGAGGCAAGGCAACAGTGGCAGGAGTGGTGGGTTGGCTCCACTGAGAAGCCCACACGGCACCCAGCTCCCCACTGCCTTGACCCTCATTCTCTTGGTAGCCAGCAGCCATGCACAGCATTGGGAAACCAGGTGGGCAAGGCTGCCACGCCTGACCTACCCCCACCTGCTGCTGCTAGCCTGTGGAGTCACTTCATCCAGCACAGAGCTCCCAGTTCCACCCACCCAAGGTGCAAGTGGCTGTAAGTATTTCTGGTGGGATTTTAAGGCACAAAGACTTAAAACAGGGAGGAACTGAGCTGGCCTGGGACCCACCTTCCACCTTGAGCAGCGTGAATGGCAGGGCTGTGGGTGCAGCCGTAGCTATGCTGCTCCATCAATCCTCATTGCTGCCCAACCAGGGTTAGCACTACTCTGTGTGTCAACTCAAATCAATTGACTCCCAAGGTTAGTCAGAATGCCTGTCAACATTTTCACAATTAGTTTGCTTATTTTACTTTGAGTATTGTATAAATCTATACTAGCTTTCCTCTACAATGCTTTAAAAAATTTAAATATCCCTTGAAGGTGCCTCTTATCACCGTGCATGTGATGCCAGCTCGTGTGAGGATAACCCAGGAGACCAAAGGCCCATATTAACCAGTAGCTTTCATTAACAACACAAATTATGCCAATAATGCATTTAATGCTATTGACCTAGTAATACAGCATGTTGCATTGCTGAGGTTTTCCCCCCTCTTCTTTCCCTCCTTTTCCTGACTATGCTAAAAATATACCAGAGTTCTCTTTCCAAAGAATTTGCTTTAAAGAAAATAATTGTTCTGAGGAATAGTGTTTATCAGCAGATAAACCATTCTCTAAATTCTTGAAGTTAAGCCAAAAGAGTCCCATGTGTCAACTTGCTCTGGAAGGATTCCATAACCGATGTGGAAATCGTTAATATTTCAGATGCCTTTAAAACTTGAATGATATTTAAAACAGCTGAATTTCATTTAAGATGAGAAAATTATATCCCTCCCCAATCTGTATTGATACTACCATACTACCAAGTCAGTTGAGAACCCTATTTTACCCTTCCTAGTACAATTTGTCACCCATTAAAGCAGCATTCCTAATCCTACAAACCTGAGTGTCAGCACTATTTAGTTCAGTGGAACTTCTGAGTGTACATTGCTAGGTTTGCACCTTAATACAGAAATATTTATATTGGAAGGGAGAATCTTTCTCCCATATTTTACCGTAATTTTATCAGGCAAATTCAACTGACCAAAAGGTAAGCTGGCTTAACAATTACATTGAAAAAATGTAATCGCAAATCAGTGCTGGAATCTAATTTGGAATCTAGTTTGGAAGGATCTCGGATCATAACAGAGTTTGTCTTAGCATTCACAATGTCAAATCTACAGAGAATCTTCCCCAATTGAGGGTGCAATTGTAGAGTTACACTGCATCTCGGGGCCACAGGATCTGGGATTTTGTGTTTGTGTGTTTCCCATTTCCCTCTTGGACTGACCACACATTTGATATGCTGGCAATTCCACTGGTTTATCAGCATCGGGTTCTGCATAATGTTGAGTACAGTATAGGGTAACACTCCCCACCCCAGACTTGGGAGGCCTAGGTATAGGGAGGTTTGTCTTTTGTTTGATTTTGTTTCTGAAGAGGCACACCCGGTGCATTTTGACCTTCTACTGTTCACTGTTAAGACCCTGAAGGGGCAATTAATTTCCCACAATTTATATATACTGTACGTAATGCATGCTGTTCTTCACAGTGCATGTGTACCTAATTGTAGTAACTAGGCATAAATCTAGTACAGTTTAAATGTAATTATAATTTTCAGATGGGAGACTATAGTTTAAATATAGGTTAGATGTGATTATCAAGTTGGTACATTGACTGAACTCGTTCTCAGATTGAGGCAATACTTGGCAATGAATATTGGAAGAAAACGGTTCACTGTTCTTAAAGCAACAAGATACAGTTTCACCAAACTGGTGTGCAGCATTCCATCAGCATTTTTCCCTACAATGTTTTAGATTATGGATTTTATCTGAAGAGGATTTTATATTAGGGTTGTCAGAAGAATCAATGAATAATTCTAATAAGGGAGGTTGCCTAGTTGGAGAAAGTTTCAGAGGATACATAAAAGGATAAGAAAAGGTTCAGGAAACAGAAAATTAGGCCTGTTGTAAAGAAATAATATATTATTACAGGTAATCAGAGAAGTATATCTTGCAATATGACATTGTGATGCTTGGGGTTGAAAAACCATAGCATACTCTGAGCATTGTGTACAAAGTCTCAAAAATCATTTGAAATTTCATAATCCTGGAGAATTTTCATATGAGATTATAACATTAGATTCAACATTCATATATCATACAGGAAGTCTTAGGCACTTCTGATGTGTATGTGACCGCGTGTGTGTGCAGCATGCTGAACCCGGAAGTGATCCAAAAACATCACAAAAAGAGGTGGAACAGGGTGGGGGCAGAATGGATTCTTTGTAGGCCTTTTTAATGGTGTTTCAAATATACGTGATTTCACTTAAACATGTGATGCCTTGGAATGTAACCCCCACATAAATTGGGAGTTGGGAGTTGAACTGTAATAAGGTCAGTACTCTCATTACTAGTTGCACTAAGAACAAGTAGGACCTGCAAATATATATATATCCTCTCCTCATAGTAGAAGCTTTCCTGTTTGGGGTTGCAGCCAAATACATGCTCCTTCAATAACTATAAACTGTTACTGGCTGCAGCAGAGGAGTCCGTTCCACACCCTTCCTGCTTTTCATTTTGCTTTTCCAACTGATAACCAATTGACCGCAGTAAAGATTGATTGATTGATTGATACCCAGCATTCCATGGCAACTCAGCATGCAAAGTCTTCATTGTGTTGTTTTGGGGGGTTGCCCCCTTAGTATTTCATTTTGTTTTAAATAATTTGTACATCTGTAAACTTCTGGTTCCCCAAGTATGCTGATACCTCCTCCTTGATTCCTTGCTGTTAGAGGGATATGATTGCATGGCATGCAGTAAACTCCACACTTCAGGTTTTGTTGAGTCCTAGGGAGCACACACTGGTAGGCTCCCACTTCCATTGATGGTCTGGGTAGACAGCAGTGCTCCAAGTAACACTGAGCTTCTAGGTCAGTTATGGCGAACCTATGACACGCGTGTCAGACGTGACACGCAGAGCCCTCACTGCTGGCACGTGCCCCATTGGCCCATTCGCGCTGTTGTTGTTGTCCCCACCCCCCATTTGTTCTCCCGCTCCTCCTATAGCTTGTCTCCGCTACAGCTTGTCTCCGTTGTTGCTGGAAGCCAGAGATTGGTTTTTTAACCCATTCTGTGCTGCTTTTTTTGGCACTTTGGCAGACTATGTCGGTGCTGCGTGTTAGTTCCAGCGAAGGTATTATTCATCATTAATTTCTGTGCTCCCCCCCAAAAAAGTGCAGCAGCTTTGGGGCATCCCCCCAAAAGCAAAGCAACTTTTGCACCCCCCAAAAAACCTCCAAAATTTTGATTAGCAGCTCCCCCCAAACAGCTCAACAACTCTGGGCACTTTGTGATAAATAAGGGTTTTTTTGTTTGGTTTGGTTAAATAATTAGTTTTTGGTTTATTAAATACAGTTATATATTACAATTATACATTTTTGTTATTTAAACTATAAATATCGTGAAATTATGTTTTTTTTCTCGAAGTGACACACCACCCGAGTTATGCTCGGTTTTTTGGCGAATTTTGACAGACCAAGCTCAAAAGGTTGCCCATCACTGTTCTAGGTCTACTTGTTCCATTCACATGCTTCTTTGGATCCAACTCATATCCTATGTTAAGGTATTGTTATGGGTGCCATACACCCGTATTATGAGTTTCAGACTCCCCTGAGTTATGAGTTTCTGGGTGCCAGACACTGAAATCCTGATGAGGAAACCGCCTGGGGTGATGGGCATTAGGAGAACAAAAGGAAGGTGATGAGCCAGTAGCAAAGCTGAAGAGAGGGGGCTCTGTTCCAGATGACGAATCAACACAGAGGTAGTTAGAAGACAAAGGCAGTATTTGAAGGAGAGTTTTTAAGGTTGGCCATGATATCACCTAGAGGGGAAAATGTTTCAGGCTGTTAAAGGCAGAAAGCTTGAGAGACAGTCAGAGGACGATGGTTGTTTTCTGTTTGATTCCAAGGCTGCAGCTTTGAGAGAAACAATACCCTTTTGGGGTGTTAATGCTGTGAAACCCATCCATTGTAAGCTTAGGTTGTATATATGTGTAAATAAACCATATATCATAAAGACATTGCAGTCTCCACTGTGCCTCATTCCCAAAAGGAAACATGAACCCTGGAACTCCTGCAATCTTGTACTGCTCGGAGATTGGAATGGCATGCAACAATACTTAATATGGTGTCTGATATGACCCATTGTCACGGGCATTATCTGCTTATGTAAAAGGATTTCCCTTTTTTAATAGTAAGGGTGGTTATTACTTGTTCTGCAGAATTTCACAAGTGGCAATGAAGGGTGTAGGGGACTTTCACATGATTGTACTTCCTAGAGCATTCATGTGTGGCAGAGCTGTACTTGCAGATTAAGAGGTATTTGGCAAAAGTCAGAGCCTGTCCCAAAGCGACTAAGTCAGATGCTGCATTTTTCTGAGCGGCAATAGCAATGGACAGAATTAATTAGTTGCCTCAAGAATTCTTTTGTATCTAGAATATATCACAGCAATTGACTGATTCTTCTCTTGATGTGCCCTAGACATGGCCCAACATAAAATCTAGTTTGCTTCTACTGAGTAAAAAAAAAATCCCCTATATGAATAGTGAGAAAACCAATTAACTTGAAAACTGAAAAGTCAGATGTTATGCAAGAGAGTCTGCAATGAGTCAGCACCATTTGTCGTAGAATGACTTGGATTGCAGCATACATGCAAATGAAGGACTTCTTAGGTTTCTTAAAGATCTTAGTAAACAGTTATGATTCTTCACATAGTGCCTTGGTTTTACTTTCTAAGTGTATTATGCAAAGGCACTCCCCACCACAAAATACCCAGAAACATCTTGTGACAATATAGTAGTAAGGCTTGAGGGATTTCCTCCCACTTGGTTGCATACTTTGACATAGTTTCTATTAAATATACTGTTGCTTCAACATTGCCTACGTGTGTTAGCTGCTGGTTGTGAACTTCTTCTTTTTTTTATGTCTGAATTCAGAGTACACCTGACATGGATCCCCATCCTATTGCACGACAATACAAAGGTATAATATTTTCTGCAGTGGTCAGCTCCTGGTACTATGTAGAAGGAACTGCAAATCATGCTCTGTGTGATGACCACTGTTGTTCATGTACTGGTAACCTCAAGGCTGGGTTATTGCAAGGCTGCCCTTCAGTTTGATCTGGAAGGTGCAGCTGGTACGGTACAAAATCCAGTGGCTCAGCTGCTCACTCTGACAGAATATCACCAATTAGCTGCTGCACTAAGTTCAAGGCGCTGGTTTTGGTGTACTGTATGACTGCGTCTAACATGCATTTAACCTGTGCGATTTCAACCACATGCAGTTGAAGTCCAGCTGGTTGAAATCCCACAAGTTAAATGCAGAGCTGGCATGAGAAGAGAGTCTTGCTTTCCAAGCAAGGCTCTCTCCTCTTGGAAGGTCTGGGATGCTCCCATGAAATCTAATGGGAACTTGGGAGGCCCCATGGCAGGCACCCCCAAATTGGCCCTCCAGATTACAATTCCCATCATCCCTGACCACTGGTCCTGTTTCCTAGGGTTGATGGGAGTTGTAGTCCCAAAACATCTGGAGGGCCGAGTTTGGGGATGCCTGCCCCATGGGATCTTAATTCTGGAGCTGGTGTACTGGTGCCAGAAGCCTCAGGATGCTCACATGGGGAGTTGGTTCCAAGGGTTTGAGAATACATATTTTCCCATATACATGAAACCCTTGGAACCGAACTCCTGCATAAGACGTGATTATACTGTAGAGCTTGGGACCAGGATACCTCAGATAGGGGATATCTCATCCCTTATATAACCAATCTAGTCACTGTGCTCTGCCAGATGAGGTCCTCCTGCAGATAGGATCTTATCAGAAGTTCTGTTCCTTACACTGTAGGAACTGGGCCTTTAGGGTTATTGTACCTAGCCTTTGGAATGCCCTCCCCTTGAATATTAGACACCATCTCTGCTGTCTTTTTGGTACACACTGAAGTCTTTAATCTTTAAACAAGTCTTTTAAGCTTATATCTTGAATCTGCACTGGGGTTTTAAAAATATATGCCTTTATTGTTTTATTACTTGTTTGTTGGCCTATGCTCCTTTGGGAGAAAAGGGTGGAGTATAAAATGAATGAATAAATATTGTACTACAAAGCAGTAAATGTTGGATACAGTTGATCGGAGTAATATATTGGATATGATGGGAATGAGACCCGGAGAACATGGTATATATCAAGGTGTTTCATGGAAGATGCTAATGAACGTTGAATTACACCCGTCACAAATTGAATGCAGCAAAAGGCAGGATCAAATGGCAACTAGAGCCTTTTGTAAATTGGTAATGAACTGTATTGAAATGAAACACATCAAATATATGTAGAGAGGATATTGTTTTAAGCTTTGCAGTTCTGTTCCTAGTTCCATCAGCTAAAATCATAGAGGCTAGAAATTTGCCTCCCCCACACTACTTCAAAAGCTGCCTCCTCAGTGTACCTTTACATTGCTGAGTGTAGTGAAGGTCATATGGAGGAGGAGTGAAAACCAGAAATGTTGCAGTGCTTTTGTGCTTTTTGCTATCAAAAGTGCTGCATGTAGGAAGTATTCCTTTCTTTTATACCTTTGCTTTCATTCACAAATTAAATGTGATAGATTAATCACATAGATTGAACAGCTACCACAGTCATCTTATTACTGTACTTGCTAATTTTATTATAAAAAAGCATTTGTCATATCATCTTGTTTTGTCTTTCTTGATCAAATGGCAAAAGAACTGTCATAGTTTAAAATGCAAGAGGAGTTGAATTGGAGTGTTGCTGTCTCCCACCTACTTAAACCTCTTGATTTACATAAGGTGCTATTTTCACCATTGTGGGAATCATCAGCAAAATGATTACAGTTTTTGCTGACGACAGAGAGAAATTTAGTATAAATGCCCTGACTATTTTTATCCCTGAAAATAATGTATTGTTATTAATACTACTACCAATAATATTGTATCGCACCACTTTCTGCAGAGCATTCATGTGGATTAAAATGTGCTCTATTTTTCCAGGTTCAGAAGGAGACTTGATGCTCTCTGGAATGGGCTCAATTCCAAAGGACAAATAATGGAGAGGAGGAAAAAAGAGCTCCCTCTCAAATGCATATCTTAGCTCAGTAGTTCCCAAACTTTTTTTTTTTTTTGCTTCACAGGCCACTTGGAAAAATGCTGAGGGTCTTTGTTAACTGACTCATGGACCTGCTCGGTCGGCTCCCATGCGCCATGCTAAACCGGCACGGAGCAGACTGGGGACCGCCTTCCGTGACACTGGCCAGCTTCCCATTGGCTGAAGGAAGCTGCACATGCCTCCTCCACACCGTAAGGAGTGCTGGAAATAGCGTTTGCGCACTCCAGCCTCCCGCGGCGTGAACCGGCGCAAGCCACAAAAACTTTGCCGACCCTTGCTGTACAGTGTAGTGCATTTATGGACAATCCACAGGTTCAGAGGCTTCCAGTGCAGCCTGCATAACCGCTCTAGTCACCCTCACTGCTAAATTCCCCAGTTCCAAAATGCATGCCGCCAGCCCACCCAACCACTGTTTGGCAATCCGGGGTGGGGTGGCATTGGTCAGAGGTGCCGGTACATTAGTTGGGATTCAAGGGGCTACATGTGCAAAGAATCTTAGTTGGTCTATCCTTCTCATTGCAGATCCTTGTAACCCCACCCCCAGGGCCGTGTTAAGCATCTCTGGCACCATGGTACAAAGCTCCCTCCGGTGCCCCCCTGTTTTCCAGAGTTTTTTTTAGGGAAGATGGCGCTGCTGGCAGAGCTGGAAGAGGCGGGCAGCAGCTGGAGAGCGGCTCCTTCGGTGGGGAGGAGGTGGAGGCTGGATGCGGCGTCTGCCGGCTCAGCTGGCTGCTTTGTGCTGCGGTGGCCACGGCAGACGGAGGCTCCAGGCACGACGCGGCATAGTGGAGGCGGGTGAGGGCGGCGAGCTGATGCCGGGAGGTGCTGCGTCCAGCCTCCGCCTCTTCCCTGGTGCCCTCCAGGACTTGGTGCCCTGTGCCACTAGCCTCTATGGGTAAGATGCCCCTGCCCACCCCCAATGTTTTTGAAGGTTGGAAGACCCTTTGGAAAGGAAATCAGCAGAATTCAAGGGGCTGTGGTTGGAGACAATTCCTTAATGGAGACAATTTCCAGTCATACTCAGAGCCCTGTGAATTTAATCATGGTAGGTGGCCTTAGTTCGCCGCACCCCTAAATGCATGACCACTGTGACTACCTCACAGAGTTCCCTGTAGGGGCAGAGGTTGATGTTACATATAAATAATCTGTGCATGCCCTGTTTGCATTTTGCTGGGATCTGTATAAAAATAAGCAGTATTTTCCCCCCTAAAAAATGTTTAGGGGCATTCTCATTTTGACTCAAATCACCATTTTATAGTTCAAATCATGGAAAAATAAATACAGTAAATGGACAAAAGTACATAGATTCACAAAATGTTTAGGGGTATGCATACCCCTGCATCCCCCCAGAAAAAAAGCACTGAAAATAAGAATAAGATGTATTTAAGTAGCTTATCTTTAAAAGGCATTGCGGTTTCCCTGATCCTTATGCGGAGGGCTTTCCTCTCAGCCCCACATCTTTGTGTCTTTTTCAGGTTTATTCCCACTTCTGTATTGCACCTGAGAAAATGGGGTGGAAATGCAGGAAGAGACCCTTGACAGTTCTCATGAGAGGTACGTCCAAAGCAGGGCTATCTTAAGTGTACCGGGCGCCGTGGCGTGATGATCCCTCCAGTGCCCCATACGCTCCGCCAGGCAGGGCCAGGTGCAGCGGGCAGCCTGCTTGGCTGAAGTGAGACAACAGCAGCGGCAGCTTCAGCCACCGCTGCCGGGAAAGGAGCGGGGCGAGGCGCAGGCGGAGGTGCAGGCGCGAGCGGCTCCAGTGCTTCCTTGATGCACCCCCTGCTGGGCGGGTGCCCTGGCGCACTGCGCCAGTCAGCCCAATAGGAAGGATGGCCCTGGTCCAAAGATATCATATTTGCAATTGGGGAGTTAGTGGCTTGCAAAGAATGAAGTCTGATTCTGAACAATCAGGAACTTCAAATGGGCAGTTGGGTGAATGATCCTTCCCCGCCTTTTCCCCTTGAAGGAAAGAAAAGACCTTAAAGTCAAACCTATTAATTCTGAAACAAATAGCATTTATGCTTCTAAGCTGCAGGGCTATTACTGAATGTACCAATTCCAAGCAAAGAGAAAATGTAGCAGCACAAAAGAAGCTCCTGGCAGTAGTCAATTTGTTAAGAGTATTACTTAGAAACAACAATTGCTCACATCTATGCAACAAACTACTCCTCCCACAGGCTCAATCACTCTTTACAAAACTTCATGCCATAATTGTCACGCCTGCTTCACAGTGCACAGTATGAATCTCTGTTGCTAAGTCTCTCTTCGTTTGTTCTTTGTTCAGAACCCCGGTGGACTATTCAAAGAAACAAGAGTCCAAGATGAAATGTGTATTACACAAGAGCTACATTGCTCCTAGTGAACTACAGCCACCTTCTGGGAGAATGCATAGCAGCAATTTATTTGAAGAACCTAATTCAACTTTTCAGAGAAGTCATTGCTGTGCTGGGCTTTCGAGGGTTCTACGGTCACCCCTAAAATGTCAAGAGAGAAAAAACAGGCCCCATGAATGGTCACCTTCAGGTGTTAAAGGAGCCTTGAATGCTTACGTGTTGGTGAAGCACAAGAATACCAAGGTAGCTTCTTGAAACAAATGTAGTCAAACTGTGACATTTGCAGTTTTGTTGCCAAAATGGCACCATCCATGCCCAAGAGAGGAGGTAACCACAGTCTCAGGGGAAACCCCATATTTTGCAGAAGTACAAAAAAATCCTTAGGAAAAAAATCCCTAAAGGGGAAAATCCCCTCAAATAGTCTAATGAGAGCCAAACCTGATCAATGTTCATGAAATCCTGACTGGCTGTTAGGGAAAGGAGGAGAACTGGGGAACAGGAAAACTGGGGCTGGTGAGAAGAGGGAAGGGAATAGTGTGGCCAGCAAAAAGGCATGGCTGGCTGGCATACTATAGAGAAGCATGCCATACTTCGACATTTTGTTGCAGGTTCCACTTGTAGATTGCCAGGAGAAATAAGCCAGTTTTGCCAGGCCATCTTTGTTGGTTGTGCTCACTGTGGTGGTGCCTTCCAGATGTTTTGGACTGGGTGGGGCTGTTAAAATTATAGTCTAAAAATATCTGGCGGACACCTGGTTGGCAAAGGCAGAGTGACACAGACAAGTGAAGAAGATAATTTCATCATGAGTTAGCTCACTCTCCATCTACCATCCCCATCCACCCCCCATTGCTAGATCCCTGTGGTTCCTTGAAGGAAAAGCACTTTTCACATACAAATTAGAACTGAATCATAAAATGGAAATTTAAAATAAGGCTACTATAAAGGTATTGAAAGTTAATTCCATCAGAATCAATAGGATAATGAGGATGGTTATTCTGTCAAGATTTCTGTTTCTGTTTATTGTACTGTAGTACCTCCATCATTGGATTAAGGCATAGCTGCCAAGTTTTCCCTTTTCTCACGAGGAAGCCTATTCAGCATAAGGGAATTTCCCTTAAAAAAAGGGAGAACTTGGCAGCTATGATTAAGGAGAACTAAAAAGTTGGTAGAAGACCCTCGGCAGCTTTATCTGGCACTATAAATGGCCCAGATTTTATGTCAACACATAAAGCCCCCAAACAGAAGGTAGGTTTAGTGACCCCTGATTTAAGTATACATTAGTAGGCAGCAAAGTTAAGGTGGCTGAGGACCTGGTTATCTCATAATGATGATTAAGATTTATACTACCTGGAACAATCATTTACTGAAACCCCCATGAGAAACTTTGATGTGGGCAGCAAGAAATGAGAGAGGAGAAGCCATTAAACGAAACATGATATTGTCATAATTACTGACGTGTGGGATGAGTATAAAAATAAATTAAGTCCAGATATTACCTCTCTGGCTTCTATCAGACAAAATAGAATGCTTAGAAGAAGCTGGGAGTCAGATTTCATTAAATGGGAAAAGAAAGGGGTTTCAATATTTGGAGATTGAATAGACAAGACAAGAAAACTTTCAGAATGCAGGGTGGTTGCCACTATGACATAAATATTTCTATTTTTGTTGTTGCTGGAAATACTGGGCCCAACGTATGCTTAAGACAGGAATCAATTTGGGAGCGAAATGCAAGTAAACAAAACAATGGGAATCTTGTTAAAGAAAACAACAACAACCCTGTAAGATATTGGTGGATTTGAGGAGGGAAAATACAGTTACTGTAGTAGAATAAGATGGAAAAGGGAACAGGGTTGGTCAGTCTCAGAACAACAACAGAACAGGAGCTGGAGTCAGGTTGAAAGATTGTCATTAAGTTTATCCGTTCCTGCAGCACAATAGAAATTATTATTGTGGTGGTATTGCACTGTGGTGCAAGATTAATTAAATTCACTCAGTGACTGACTTCAAATGTTGGAAATGTGCAGCATGGAATGCAAATGTGTTACATGTGTAGTGGAAATGTACAATTGTAACTAGTTACTGGAGATAGATAGTATGACCTATTTTAGACACGATTGGGGTCACATTACGTCTCACCCCAATGCTGGTCCTGGTCAGTGTGACTGAAGATGAGCTGGCCATGAATTAGAAACCATCGGTCTGAGTATTATTGGTAGCAGCTACGAGAGGGTGGGGAAGAAAATGGAAACGTCCCAAGCCCCTTCTGGCTAGGAATGGTTAACAAAGTATTTGGAATTGGCTGAGATGGATACATCAGTAGACTAGATTCAAAGCAGAGAAGGAAGATTGCATAATGGTAACTTTGTTGAAAGATGACATTGCTTTGTTCATTTTTGAATGCAATGTATGGCAATGTAAGGCTTTAAAGAAATGTTCCTGTATCAACTTGTATCAGAACAAATCTGTTTGGGATGGGAGTGTTACTTTGAAATATACATTTTACTCCCTGTTAGAAATGACAGTAAGAAAAAAAGGCACTTGATTAAGCAGCTCCAATATCGGAATACTTGCTCTGATGCTACTTGGGGTCTCACACATTCCTGTTCATTTGCTCCTAGGCAAAAAATTGCAATGGGGTGCTGAGTAGGTCAGGGCAGCAAGTTGGTTGGGGCTTTTGAATCATCATGCCCCATTGTGTGACAGAGCTGGTGTGTCTGTGTGTGTTCTTGAGATAAAAAGGGGACGAGTGACTTTTTGGAAGGAAGGAAGATAGTATGCGGTAGACCAGCACCAATGAAAGCTGCCGTCACCTGTATCATCATGACATGTGGTTGTGAATTATATATTAAAAAATACAGACTAAAATGGAAAATGTCTATTGCTTGGTTGGGACTAAATAGGTCTTTCCCCTCACAGACAAAGCAGAAGAAAGACAGCTGACACAGTAAGGAAATCTGTAGCTGATGCACTGTGGTAAGTCCCTAGAATGAGGTTCCTGGCTGTCCCTCACTGGTCTTTTAATGAGTGCATCATAATTATGCAGATGCTTGACTAGGGGGTTGCCCTGAGGAAAGCTCTAATATAAGTAATTCTCAGTCAGGTTAACTGCGGCTTATATTGGCTCAGCTTTTCATTGGTCAATGGATTCCTTTGGTTTTAGGTTTGTAGTCCAAAGGCAATGGTAGACTATGCCAGAGAAACTGTATCCCCACAGCACTTCTTTGACAATGTGAGTGTGAGACCCTGTTCATGGACCTCTCTCTCTCTCTTTCTGTATACCGTATATAGATTAATACTGGGGCCACAACAGCAAGGTGGGAAGGTTAAACCCTTTCCTTCTGCACTGTTTCCTGGTTTAATTCACTCCTCCCCAAAGTCTCCTATTACAGTGGTACCTCGGGTTACAAACGCTTCAGGTTACAAACGCTTCAGGTTACAGACTCTGCTAACCCAGAAATAGTACCTCGGGTTAAGAACTTTGCTTCAGGATGAGAAGAGAAATTGTGTACCGGCGGCGCGGCGGCAGCAGCAGCAGGAGGCCCCATTAGCTAAAGTGGTGCTTCAGGTTAAGAACAGTTTCAGGTTAAGAACGGACCTCTGGAACGAATTAAGTTCTTAACCAGAGGTACCACTGTACTTCAATGGAATTAAACATGGGGATACCATAATGATACTCAAAGCTAGTAGAGAAAGGGATGGGGGAACCTGTTGTTCTCCAGATGTTGCTGAACTACAGCTCTCATCATCCCTTGCCATTGGCTATGCTGTCTGAGGCTGATGGAAGTTGAAGTCCAACAACATTTTGGGGTCGCTGGTTGGAGTAGAGCTTTTCCAGTGAAGAGGGGAGATAGAGGTGGGCATGCTGAGGCTAAGCCACTTGAGAATATATTTTATCACCAAAAGTCACCATTAATGAATCCCTACCCTCTACCTGGATTTTGCTTTTTATGGATTGTACCCTCCACTCCAGTTGTACTTCTGGAAAAGTGACCTTTGGTAATTCTCCTTTCTTCCACAGCTCTCTTGTCAGCTGTAGCTGGAGTTGTGGTTAACTAGTGCAAGACCACAAGCCTTATTTGTATAGCTAGTCTTCTGGGCAGTTTAAAACATAACAAAACAGAAGTGATTTTGCCTGCAGGTCAACCTGCGTAGGTTGTGGGAAATGCCCATCGGAGCTGCTGCTAGCAGTTTTTAGCAGATTTCATGGTTCTTCTCCACCTAGCTAAATGCTACTGTCAAGGTTAGTATTAAATTTGTACATATATACCCTTGCAAGCAATTCCTTGGTTAAGATGACATCCCAAAGTCACTTCACATACAGTGGTATCTCGGTTTTCAAAAGTCTCCATTGACGAACATTTCAGTTTTCGAACGCCATAAACCCGGAAATAAATGCCTCGGTTTTCGAAGAATTTTTGGAAGTCGAACATGCCACGCAGCTTCCGTATTGAGTTTTCCATATTGAATTTTTGGTTTTTGAAAGTTTCGGAACTCAAACAATCTTTGGGAACAGGGCCGTCATAAGCATATCTGGCCCTGTGGTGCAAAGCTCCCTCCGCCCCCCCCCCCAGTTTCCCAGAGTTGTCGACCTTTTTTATAGGGAGGACAGCGCTGCTGGCGGGGCTGGAGGAGGCAGGCAGCGGCTGGAGGGTGGCTCTTCTGGCGGGGAAGAAGTGGAGGCTGGATGTGACACCTCCCGGCTCAGCTGGCCACTTCGTGCTGCAGTGGCCACGGCAGATAAGGCTCCGGGCGCGACGCTGCTTCGCCATGGCATGGCAAGGCCGGCGAGCTGATGCCAAGAGGTGCTGCATCCAGCCTCCACCTTTTCCCTGGCACCCTCCAGAACTTGGCGTCCTGGTGCCCCGCGCCACTATCCTCTATGGGTAAGACACCCCTGTTTGGGAACAGATTACATTAGAAAACTGAGATACCACTGTACTGTATAAATTTTACTTGTTGAAAAGTGCATTAGGCTTCCTTCCAGTTTGACACAAAACCAGTTGCAGTTGAATGTGACAGGTTTTCTTTTAAAAATCCCACTGTCCCTGCCCCCAGGCCCTCAAGGCAGCATACCTGGCTCTCCCCAAACTTTATTCCCACACGAACTCTCTGAGAAAGATTAGTCAGACACATAGTGACTAGCTCAAAAGCAATCAGTAAGTTTCATGGTTGAACCTGGGTCGTTCTGCTATAAAATCCAACAAAAGGTAGTCACTACATCACACTGGCTCTCGGTCTGTGGTTAGATGGTGGACTTCAGTCTTATTTAGACCTTCTTCCACATATTCCCCAAACACATACAAAGGAGAACGGGGGACACCACTCTTGGGCCTGCTGCCAACATCCACATGGGAACATAGGAAGTTTCCTTATGCCTGTTCAGACCATCTTGCTCACCTAATGCAGCACCCACACAACTCCCAGGGCAGAGTGTCTGCAGAGAGCACACACTACCTTCTCTGGGACCTAGGAACTTAAGAAGCTGCCTTATACCATGTTAGGCTGTTGGTGGATCTAACTCAGTATTGCCTTTGCTGACTGGCAGCCCAACCTGGAGTGCCAGGGATTGAACCTGGAACTTTCCACATGCAAAGCAATTTGCTCTACCACTGAGCTATGGCCCTTCCCATAATGGTTGGTAGAATGTCTATAAAGTGGAAGCTATGTTCATAGAGCTGTACCTGTGTTTGCTCCAGGCATGGCATTCTGAAGGTGGTGGGGATGTGGTGGTGGGTGCACAATGCACAATGCACAGGCTAAGGCCCCCAGTGCAATCCACCACCACCACCTGTTGAGTAGGGCTGGGCAATATATTACTATAACGTCCAAAACTGGTTTCAAGTCCATATCATGATATAGGCTTCATAATTTTTCACCTGGCAATATATTGTGATTCATGGTGTGTGTGTGTGTGTGCGCGCGCGCGCTATGCAAAAATCACAATGTGGCGAAAAACCCGTCAAGCCAGCCAATGCCTTTATATAGCTCTACCTTTATTTCAGAGATTGTGATATATCAGGGACGCAGGTGGCGCTGTGGGTTAAACCACAGAGCCTAGGGCTTGCCGATCAAAAGGTTGGCGGTTCGAATCCCCACGACGGGGTGAGCTCCCATTGCTTGGTCCCTGCTCCTGCCAACCTAGCAGTTTGAAAGCACGTCAAAGTGCAAGGAGATAAATAGGTACCACTCCGGCGGGAAGGTAAACAGCGTTTCTGTGCGCTGCTCTGGTTCACCAGAAGCAGCTTAGTCATGCTGGCCACATGACCCGGCCAATAACGCGAGATGAGCACCGCAACCCCAGAGTCGGTCATGATTGGACCTAATGGTCAGGGGTCCCTTTTACCTTGCAATGTTGAAAACCAGATACCACCCAGCCCTACTGTTGAGCATGTATGCAGAAGACAAAGAGCTGTAATGTGCACAGGGAGGAGGCTGAGGCCAAAATTTGACACTATCCCATCCCAGCTCTCATGCTGCCTTCCCAAAGCCAGCTAAATGAGGCGTTGGGCTTTGGGATGGAGGTGTGAGGCTTTGGTAGGCCCTCCCACCTCCTTTCCTAAGCTGGGCAAGTGCTAACTAGGCTTTGGGAAGCAGGAGGGAGGAGCCCAGTCCCTTGCTTACCTGGCTTTGGGGAGGCAACCCGATGGCTGGGGGGGGGGCGCGTCAAAGGTTGCTAAGGGCCACTAAAAAAGGCCTTACTGTTAAGTAAGGGTGCATACAAGATAAACTGCTTTGAGAATATGTGTTGGGAGGGGAAATCTCACCTTCATTGGTTTTGGCAGGCAGTTCAGAACCTGGCCTGTTTTTTCCCTGCATATGAGAACAGATAATGAAGAAAGATATTGGTACAAAGGTAACTTCCAGATGTTGGGCAACTTACACTTTCCTTTTGATGCAAATGGCTATTAAGTGAAGCAGTGCTATTTACAGAGTTTCCTTTTGATCTTAAAAAATAAAAAACCGAAACTTGCAAGAAACGAAAACTGATTGCTCCCAAAGGAAGGCTTTCTTTTTCTTGCTTTTTATATGATGTGGACATTTTTAAAGAAACTATGAAAGGCTGGTTAACCTATTTATCAACCTAATTTATCTTATATACGTTATTCTGTAAGCTATTTACTTTAAGAACCTTTCCGTCCTGACCCTTCCTCTGTAATCACAGTGCTCAGGTGTCTTAACAGCAATCTGCAAAATAGATTTAACCCCCCCTCCCTACCATCATGAAATAATGAACTAAGGTATATTGGTTATACCAAAGGGAGAGTGCAGAAATGGAAAATATTGATGGGGTTCCCCCTCAAAGAGTATAGGGTCTAAAATGGGGTTCCCCTCCCCAAGAGCATAGAGTCTAAAATTGTAGGTGTGTTCAGCTTGTTCTATAGGTGGAGTCAAAAATAATGGTTTGTAGGAGGGATTCCTTTATTTCCTGTCAGCTAGAATGGGTGGGGATGCGGGTGGCGCTGTGGTCTAAACCACTGAGCCTCATGGACTTGCTAATCAGAAGGTTGGTGGTTCAAATCCCCATGATGGGGTGAGCTCCCATTGCTCTGTCCCAGCTCATGCCAACCTGGCAGTTTGAAAGCATGCCAGTGCAAGTAGATATATAGGTACCAATGTGATGGGAAGGTAAACAGCATTTCCGTGTTCTCTAGTTTCTGTCACGGTGTCCTGTTGTGCCAGGAGCCGTTTAGTCATGCTAGCCACATGACCCAGAAAGCTGTTTGTGGACAAACACTGGCTCCTTCAGCCTGAAAGCGAGATGAGTGCTGCAACCTCATAGTTGCCTTTGACTGGACTTAACCGTCCAGGGGTCCTTTACCTTTTTTTTACCTTTAGAATGGGTGTATGTGAAATGTGTCAGCGGAGGAAGCTTGCTATCATGAAATACCTCACCCCTAATCACAGTCACTACCTTAGTCCCACTTATAAGGGGAATCGCTAGGTTGCCCTGCAATTCTTCATTATTTACTAGAAATTGCATTGACTGTGGAAATTAATACTGCAATTGCTTGAGAACTGTTCAGAGACATCGTAAAACACTGGCATTATGTTCACTGAACAAATAAACTATGGGTCTATAAAGCTTTAGGTCACAGTAATTTTATTCTGTATTCCACTGCAGACTGAAGGATTGCATTTCTAGGTTAACTCTTATTCACATTCATTTCTCCATAAAACTTAAGGCGGTAGAATTCTGGAAGATATCATTGTGATATTCTCTCCAGATCAGTGAACTAGTTCAGAGGAAAGATATTTTCTGATTAAAGTTAATTATGTTAAATAATTCTCTCTCCTCTCTCTCCTCTCTCTCCTCTCTCTCCTCTCTCTCCTCTCTCCTCTCTCTCTCTCCTCTCTCTCTCCTCTCTCTCTCCTCTCTCTCTCTCTCTCTCTCTCTCTCTCTCTCTCTCTCTCTCTCTCTCTCTGTGTGTGTGTGTGTGTGAAGCACACAGATAAAAGAATAATGCTATGCACAGAGAGCTATAAAGGAAAATGAGGACCTAAAGAGATGGAACAGAAAGTGTTTCTTGTGGGTATACCTGAAGGAGCACCTCCACCTCCATTGCTCTGCCCGGACACTGAGGTCCAGTGCCGAGGGCCTTCTGGCGGTTCCCTCACTGCCAGAAGCAAAGCTACAGGGAACCAGGCAGAGGGCCTTCTCGGTAGTGGCACCCGCCTTGTGGAACGCCTTCCCACCAGATGTCAAAAAGAAAAACAACTACCAGACTTTTAGAGGACATCTGAAGGCAGCCCTGTTTAGGGAAGCTAAATTTCTTTAAGAAATTAGTGTATTTTAATATTTCTGTTGGAAGCTGCTCAGAGTGGCTGGGGAATAAATAATAAAATTATTATTATTATTATTATTATTATTATTATTATTATTATGGCTTGGGAACCTCTGGCCCTCTGAATATTGCTGGAGTACAGCCAGCTCTCATTATTCCCCACCACTGACCATGCTGGTTTTTGCTGATGGGACCAGAGGGTTACTAGTTCTCCACATCTGGTGCTAATATTTGCATTAGAACTCTGGCCATCCATGCTACTAGAGATTGAAATTCAAATCAAAGGAGATTCTCTTATTCAAAATAAAATAAAATAAAATAAAATAGTGTTTACTTTAGCTAACACTAATATAACTTAGGATCAACTTCAAATAACTGTTAACACGCATACTGTACTACAGATTCAGAATGGGATTTTGTTCTAGTTTTGCACACTAGATGGTGCCAGTGTACTCACTGGTACTTCTTTGGCTGGCAAAAAGAAAGAAAGCTGTAGAAGCCAGTTGTACTGTGAGGCTGCTGGTAAAAAGAAAAAGAAAAAGCAAGCTTAACATTTGCTGTCCATGTGCCATATTCTTTATGACATTAAGATGCATGGGATACAGAGTCGTTCCAGCATTATTTGGGACATAAACGGCAATTACTCTTATTAAATGCTATGTTCTGAAAGGCTTAAAAACCCCCACTATTCTTTAAAAGCCAATTCACACAACCAAGCCTGCATAGCAAGAATGTGGGTTGTATAAGCCTATTTGGCCTTGAGTTGCGGTAAAGTGTACGGTTTCTTGTTTGATATATTGAAGTCAAGTTACAGAATGGCTAAAAAGAACATCATAAAAAGTCAACAATATACACAAACTACTTTATTTATTTACAGAAGATGCAGGAACATGGGACTTGTGTGTCCAATTAGTCTGGTGATCTTTGCTGGGCAACTTCAAGGCTCCTATTTCCCCCTTTTAAGGTTTCTTATATTTAAACCAGACTTCAGTTAGACAGCCATGAAAAATCGAGGGCATCTTCAAATAAAGGACTGTACTCCGACAGCCATCCAAGATAGAGGACTATGCTCTATAAAGTAGAACACAAGGGTGTACGGTGCCACTGACAGTGGTATCACAGGTGCCATTTGCAAACAGATATTAAGTGACTAGCTAAGAAGGTGGTAAATTTGGGATGGATAGTGAACCTGCCCTAAATGTTCATTATGCCTTTTCTGCAGTCTGAAAGCCAGGCTTTGATCCTGCTCCATTCTCAGGAAAGCATTGTGCTGAAAGCTGTGGTTGACTTGTTTGTTAACCACTGAACCCAGGCCTTTTCTTTAAAAAAGAACACCACTTGTTTTTTTTTAACTTTAGTAATTACTTTTGTGTGCCTCACTGCCTGGGTCAGGAAACATCTTACAAATTAGGCCTAAGGTAAGCAACGCAGGCCAATGACATACATGGTTCAAGCATCAACAAGACTTCCTGACGCCCCCCTTCTTTCTCTATTGTCTTATTATTGTTCCCACCCTTAACGGGAGCTTTCAAAGTTGCTGGAATAAATCAAGGTATAAGGTTGCAGCAATCTCAGAAATGTCTCTTCCGTGTGAGAGCTGGGATCCTCGACCAGTTCAATCATGCTTGTTTGCTTCAGGTCATGGATTCTGCACTTCTCTTTAAAGCGAATATCTGCAGGGATTTATACAAAGCTGTTTTGGGAATTCCCCCAATTGTCAAGGTTTCCAACGTTCATACTGATCTGAAGCCACTACCCATGCGATAAACCTCTTGAATATTATTTTTGCTCACTGGTAATGAAATGCTTTGACTCTCTCCTCAACCTCTTGAAATGCGATTCTCCTTCAAGGAATTGCTCCCCCCAAAAAGAAATGAAAGTATGAAGTCTAACTTGCGTCCAATTCAGTGGGCTATTCTGCATTGTTCAACCCCCATTTCAAAAGTTTTTCAAGATGCGGAGAGCTGCAGCTTTGGCACGTGTCAGAACACTTACAAGAGCATGCACCATACCAATGAGATTGACTCATGCAGGCTCTGCCATATGAAAAGAAGAGAAAGCAAGCTGCAAGCTTTAATCCACTAATCAGTGTAATTAATCAGCTATGGCTAAGATCCAAAAGTGTGTTAAGATGAGGCAGTGCAGAGCCACACATGGAGCCAAAGCTGTTTTGTCAAGCTGTTGTAGCACTGCCCCGAGGAAACGAACAAGCTACCATTCAGTTTGTTGAAATATCTTGTCTCTTCAGCAGGGGAAGCTCTTTATAACAGAAACAGGAAGCAAGCACAATTCTGGCTGCACACATGTCACCTCTATGGATCACCACCTGAAGCTTTACTCACTCAAGCAGGAGGAGGTGGAAACCTCAAATTGATTATTTCCTCACAAGACAGCAGGCACTCATTGAAATGTTTGTTGTTACTTGGCTTCTGGGAATGAACATGGCTGCTTTACCTGCTTTTACAGTAACTCTTCAGAAACTTGCAGCAGGGCCTTCTTGGTGTTGGCACCAATTTTGTCCACAAAGAGCAAGACTGATGCAAGAGGCCAACTGAGGCAGGCGACCTATGCTCCTGCATGCAGCTGCTGTGTGCTACCCTCCTCCTCGTCCCCTGTTGCTGCTGCTGCATCAACAGTGACTGCATGGCAGTACCAAACATGTACAGGGCCATGCACCAAACAATGACTCGTTCTGACAATGGACCCTAGGAGATGTTGGGTCTAAAGCAGTGTTTCCCAAACGGGGGGCCATATCATATGGTCCCCTCGGCCCCCCACAGGATATTCCAAGGGGGCACAGGTGAAAATTGCATAAATGGAGGGGCCATGGCACAAGACTAGGGGGCCACAGAGGGAAGTGAGAAGTGAAGAAAAAGGTTGAGAAACACTGGTCTAAAGAAAGGAAAGCATTGGGGGCAAAGTGGACTTGAATAGTGCCTGTGCTAATACTGGTTTGGTGTAGTGGGAACAAATTTCACAGTAGTACACTGTTGAACTATAGTAAACGGTTAAGCCACAGAACAAAACGTGGATGACCTGGTGTTGCTGCACAGCCCTGTAGGAGCACTGCCACACTGCAAGCAAAGCAGGGGCAGCACTTCTAGAGGGTTAAATGGCTGTGGATGTGTGGCCAGGGTGCACAGATCCACCACCGATCCTGATCCACAAAAGCCTCAGTGTGGCTAATGAGTGGGCCAGCCTTGACAATGAGATGCACCAGGCTCCAGTATTGTAGTTATTAAGGCATGAATAGAGAAGCTGGCTTTTTCAGAGCTAGGTTCATCCTGCTATAGTTAAAATGAATTCTGCTGGCACTTAATAATAATAATAATAATAATAATAATAATAATAATAATAATAATAATAAATTTTATCCTATATACCATGCCCATCTGGCTGAGTTTCCCTGGCCACTTTCCTCTGCTTTTAATGTTTGATGTTTTTAATGTTTGATGTTTTATTGTATTTTTAATATTTTGTTGGAAGCCACCCAGAGCGGCTAGGGAAAGCCAGTCAGATGGGCCAGGTATAAATAATAAATTGTTGTTGTTGTTGTTGTTGTTGTCATCGTCGTCATGCAGCTAATATTGCTTATTTCCTATTGGGTAGGTAGGTGTTTTTATTATTTTATGTTTTGTTTTCTCTGTGTTATATCATTGCTTTTGTATTGGTTATATATGAATGTCACTTGATTTACAGTGCAATCCTATACAAGTCTACTCAGAAATAATTATTTTCACCTGAAATTATTCCTTTATAAGTGTACATTGACTATTAACCTTAATGCTGCATTTGTAAGCTGGTTTTTTTTTGTAAGGTTTTTTGATAAGAGAAAACAGGAGATAAATTATTAGAATAATAAAATGAAAAAAGAAGGAAGAAAGAAAGTGTTGCCCATAACTTCCAAGCTGCAACACTCTGCTGATGGGGCAATGAGTAATTGTCTGGAGTCAACTGATATCAACAAGCTCAGTCTGAATTAAATCAAGGATGATTGATGTTTTATTCACAAGCACTGAGAGACCACCAAATATTCTGAGACACTGAGGTAGGCAATGCTATTTAATGAACACTGTGCCCCCAATAAATATTGATGACTCCTGTCTAAAACGAATTCCATACATGCTTGCTTCAGGATGAAAGCCATTGTTTCAGTTATTTTCCTTCTTTTTTTTAATATCTTGAGCTGGTAACGATATAGAAATCATTTTGAACTTCTGGGAATCAAAGAGTGTGTGGGAAATGTGGGCATAGAAGGTAGCAACATGAGAATCTTCCATCTTTCAGAGCTGTGAAACCATATATTAAATCTGTCCACCCTGGAAGGTTTTCAGAGACAGGGGAGGGCCCTCAGTAATAGGGGCCCTGATCCAGAAACCATAGTGCCTAACAGAGCAGTCCCAAAACAGGCCCATTCTGAAGCACTGTGGAGTTCAGTGGAGCTTACTCCCGGCTAAGTGTGGACTCCAGAATAAGGGCGAAGTCCTACAATATTTAGGTAAAGGGCAAAGGGACCCCTGACCGTTAGGTCCAGTCACGGATGACTCTGGGGATGCGGCACTCATCTCGCTTTACTGGCTGAGGGACCTGGAATACAGCTTCTGGGTCATGTGGCCAGCATAACTAAGCCGCTTCTGGCAAACCAGAGCGGTGCACGGAAACGCTGTTTACCTTCCCGCCGGAGTGGTACCTATTTATCTACTTGCACTTTGACGTGCTTTCATACTGCTAGGTTGGCAGGAGCTGGGACCAAGCAACAGGAGCTCACCCCACCGTGGGGATTCGAACCGCTGACCTTCTGATCGGCAGGCCCTAGGCTCAGTGGTTTAGACCACAGCGCCATACAATATTTATGTGGGTATAATTCCTGTTGAAATTAGGGTAATTTACAGCTCTGACCTATGCATATTAACACAGAAGTAAGCCCATTTTAAACCAACAGCAAGTTGTTTTATTTTTAAAAGGTTTATAAAACAGAAATAAGCACAAAAAATAGAGTAAAAAAGAAGAAGCAATTAAAAATGTCAGTCAGAAGAAGCTTGGGTAACTAAATAAAGAGTAGTAGATGAAACTGGACAAATGGATGAAAAGAAGCAACTTGGGAAACTGATAAGGAAACTGCACCAGTTTCTCACCAACATTTGCCACTCCCAGTCGCCACTTGCCCCCAACAGCCAGGAAAAGGCAATTCTGTTTGTGTGGGGTCCTGATCTGGATCATGTTCCTGATCAGAATCCCAAGCAGACGCGGTTTTAGGGTAGCACAACCAGTGTGTGGCCACACTGGGCGCCATGCTGCAGGGGGCGCCACAACAAAGCTGTAGAATGGAGCACATGGCACAGGATGCTGCTGAAATTTGGGAGCCCAAAGTCCACCACTGTCCCAAGTGGCTGCTTTTCCTTCAAAAATAAAAGTGGCAAATTTAAATATGCTTTTAAAAAATGTAAGTGTAAGGAAACATAGTTCAGACTGAACTTTAGCTGTACCAGGCTGTTTTTTAAATAGAGTATTAATAAAACATGGACTAGAATGGTACAGGTAAGAGATTTCAGTAAAAACTTATTTAATATTTTTGCTTGTGAGAAAGCTATCATTGTCTGTTTATATAAGTAGTACATAAACATGAGAAGTGGTATATCTCTGCTCAGCTTGGAGGGTTCCACTTAGGCTGTCAGATCACATAAAGTCAGTCAGCAGAATCCCTGGGAAGCTTGCCAGAAAGGCAAAGCTGTGGTAGGAATATCTAACACAATTTCTAAATAATTCTCACTAGGCTGACCTGGCAACCTGAAATCAGCAGAATCATGATCAACAGACCTATTGCATAGCTGCCAAGTTTTCCCTTTTCTCATGAGGAAGCCTATTCAGCATAAGGGAATTTCCCTTAAAAAAAGGGAGAACTTGGCAGCTATGCTATTGTGCAGACTACTTTTTTTTTTTGCAAGCGGTGCTTAAATATGTTTCTTGTGTTTGTAAAGGCTAGAATTCATATTCTGTTCATAAATTGCTCTCTTCTTTCGATCCTGTATTAACAATATTCACTGATAATATATTCCAGATTAAGGCAGCAACTGTGAACAAGTAAGTCCCACTGAACACAGTGAAATGTACTTCTGTTCTGAGTGAGCATGCACTGGTTTGAGATAACATGATCATGACTTGTCCAAGGTATCTCAGTGAACCAGTGCGTCAGATGAGTGGTATTTTGTTCTGCTATTTATGTATGATTGCTTGGAAATTAGTCCAATGGCATAGGATTGTGATATGTGACTGATGCATACTAGTTGTGTGTGTGTGTGTGGGGGGGGGGATAGATAGATAACGACAGATAGCTAGCTAACTAGCTGGATGATAGATGGATGATGGATAGATAGATAGATAGATAGATGATAGAGATATGTACTACACCCCAGCAACATTGGTCAAAATTCACCAGCTAGGCTACTTCATTGGTTCTGTGAGCACACTCATACATAATGCAGCAAAAGGCTATTTTTTTTGCATGTGAAATACACATGCTCCAACCTTATAGCAGAGATGGTAAGCCTGTGTCCCTCCAGATTTTGTTGGACTACAATTCCCATCACCCCTGATCACTGGCCGTGCTGGCTAGGGCTGATATGAGTTGGAGTCCAACAACATCTGGAAGACACAGGTTCTCAATCCCTGCTCTGTAGTATAAGGCCTACACCCACATTTTGGCTTTTGTTGCTCAGCAATGGCTCTCTCTCCTCTAAATAACAGCAGACACACACACAAAAAACTGATGGCCAGAGGTGATGGAAGTTGTAGGTCAGCTACATCTGGAGGGCCAGAGGTTCCCCACGCCTGGCTTAGAGCCTTGTGTGAGCCATTCTATGACTGCAGACTAAGTACAGGTTACAGGTAGGTAGCCGTGTTGGTCTGGGTCGAAGTAAAATAAAAAAATTCCTTCAGTAGCACCTTAAAGACCAACTAAGTTTTTATTTTGGTATGAGCTTTCGTGTGCATGCACACTTCGTCAGATAGTAGATGGGAAAGCTACCTGTAGCTTCATCCTTGGCAGTATTTGCTTTATCCCACCTGGCCAGGACTCATAATTCCTAAGGTTGTAATCGCTTGTTAAGTGAAAATTGGACTGAAACCCCAGCCTGTTCATTGCATCCTTAATTGTGCTTTCCACTGTCCTAGGTATTTGAATTAGATTGTTTAAAACTAATAATTAGCCTGCATTGGCTAGCTAGACATTGTTTTTGTCCAAATATGTGTGTGCCTTTTTTTAGCTGCCTTGAAATCTAGCAATCTTTTTAAAGAGGCAATAACAGCAAGCAGCAGCTCCTCCTGTGACATCTAAAGCATGTGATTTTGCTAAGTGTAACTATCACTGACTTCTTCAATAGCTGTGATTGTCCATTAGAGCCAATGCCACTAACCCTAAATTACCCACTCAATATGCAGATTACACCAAGGACCCTGCAACTGGCTATCTGTGAGCTAAGACAATTTTGTCTGGTCTTGAGACTGGTGGTAAAAGTTCAGCTTTTAGAAAGGCTTCCTGACTTTGCACGTTATAGAGAAAAGGGGGGGGGCAGGAAACACAACTGCTCCATAAAAACTTGGCGTAGATTTACACAACTTGTAACTGGAGAATCTGAATACAGTATTACACAACTCACTAGCCTTAACTTGTGGCTTGCAGTGAGCTTAACAACTCAGTTGTTTTAGCACTCCCGCAGGCAAGCAAAAAAGTGTGGATGTTTACCAAATCCCTGATGGGACACCATACGTGGCTGATACGGTAGGTCACAAGTTACACAAGCCTGAGTTAGATATTCTCTTAATAGCCTGATGGCCTGACCCCTCTAATTGCCAACCTCATGGGGGTCGTTGTCACTGTGGCACAAAGTCACATCGTAACCCCAGTTACCTGGGAGTAAGCCCTGTTGAATTAAATAGGACTTACTTTTGAGTAAGACAGGGTTTGGGTTGCACTATGAAGTCGATATACACATGAAGTCGATATACAGGTTGGATTGAAATTTATAGTATGATCACCAAAGCCTATTTACAACTAGGTAGCTCTGCAAATCTAGGAGATGAATAAGTAGCTAAACTTTAAAAGAGTGTGTGAGTTCTCTGGGCCATTGTCCATGTGAATGTAACTGACCCAAGACCAGGGGCGTAGGAAGATAGGGGCGGTGCGCCCCGGGCGGCGCGACCCTAGGGGCGCCATCACCGCTGCCCGCCGTACCCCAAAATGCGCCCCCCACCCCTGCGCATGGCGCCCCACCCCTGCATGCGTGCCACATCACTGCGCACGGCACGGCACGGCCCAAAACACATGCCACGTCATGGCGCATGGCGCACCCTGCCCCCAGAACGCGTGCCACGTCACTGGGGGCAGTGCACCTGCTCTCCGCCCCCGTGGCGGAGCATGAAGCTCCGCTGCTGCCCAAGACAGTATGGTTTTTGTCAGGCAGCAATTTTCTGATCCCAGAGGCCGGAAAATGTTGGTCTTTTATCTTTCCCCACACCCTTTTGGTGAAATGTTTAATTATCTGCCACCCTATGTATAATTTTTAACCTAATACTAAACATACTTCTGGTGCATAATTGTGCAAATATGAGGATAAAAGACTGAGGAAAAGGCTTTCTGGCATTTGAGTGTCCTGTAGAATAATTAAAACAAGGTTCTTGTGCAAGCTGTGCTGTCTGCCGTTAGCAATTTGGGTTTAGCAAAATCCTTAATCCAGAATCAGGCTCGGAGACAAAGCCATCATCTTTCTTCAAAAATGGCAGTTCCATAGAACAGAGGTGTGTGCAAAAGGAGGAAGCCTAATATTCTGAAATGTGCCACTACAAGGTCACATGTTTGTCCATCCACCTGCATATTTGACCTATTTGGCTCCCTTTGTTTAAATTCAGTCAGAGTAAGCAGTAAAGAACTCTTAATGTTTCGGTCTACTGCAGGTGTCGAGAAGCAAGAACAGGGACAGAAGCACATGTTGGCAGAAAGTTCTTTATCCTCCCTTCCCTTCCCTTTCCCTTTTGAGGCTCTAGCCAAAGCTCTCTGATCCTTATCAGCAGCTTGCAGAGCCCTTCAGATGAAGTCATCCAGGAAGTTTAATCAACCCCGTATCATTGTTACTATATCCTAGACATTTGTGTAGTAGAACTCTGCCTGCCACAATGATCTAACTTATGACACCAGCCAGAACATCTGTTTAAAAACTTGCTACATCCAGGCACATTTGCCTTTGACTGAGTTGCTTATTCCCTCTCACAATAATGTTGCAAAGCATCAGTCATGTAGAAGAGAATATAAGCAATGAATATTAAACAGAACATTGTATGTATTCTAGCCTTTGTTTAACTACATATTCCATGCACACTTTAGGGAAGGCACTATATTACTCACATACTTTGCATTAAGAAGGTTTCACGTTCAATTCCGGGAACCACCAATTAAAAGGATCAGGTGATGAAAAAGACCTCTGAGACCCTGCAAAGTTTCTGTCAGTCCAGAGTAAGCACTGGGCTGGAGGGACAAGAGGTCTGACCTGGAATATATTCTGTAAAGGTGCCATTTACATGCTTGCATAATTATAATAGGTTAAAAAAAAGGTAAAGGTAAAGGACCCCTGGACAGTTAAGTCCTGACAAAGGCAACAATGGGATGCAGCGCTCATCTTGCTTTTCAGGCCAAGGGAGCCAGCATTTGTCCACAAACAGCTTTCTGGATCATGTGGCCAGCACGACTAAACTGCTTCTGGTGCAACGGAACACTGTGATGAGTGGCAGAGTGAATGGAAACACCGTTTACCTTCCCACCACAGCGGCACCTATTTATCTACTTGCCCTGCTGTGCTTTCAAACTGCTAGGCTGGCAGGAGCTGGGACAGCGGATTTGAACCACCGATCTTCCAATCAGCAAGCCCGAGAAGCTCAGGCACCTTTGCACAACTACATAATGCAACTTATTATTTTTTATTTTTCTTTTAATTTTTACAAATGCTTTCTTTTGGAAATTCCATAGTAATAAAACATATAGTTACAATAATACAAAAATAAACAAAAAATAAACATTGTTATTACATTTCATTTATTACATTCCATTTATAATTGACCCGCCTAAGGACAAATAATTACAATTACAACAAATAAAGGCTTGACATATCTTGCTTTGCATGTCATGCATCTATCTCATATATTGGTTTCACCTTTTAAGTTGCGTTACTGAAATGAATGCACTTTTCGACGATATTCTAATTTTCTGAGTTTCACCTGTATAATATTTGGCTGTTATCCTTATCAAGTTATTTCTCCCCCACCTGTGGGTCAGTGTGATCACTATCAATGCCTCTTTCTGATAAATAAACAGAAGCCCTTCAGATTCTTCTCTTGGACATTATTTATATCTGGAAGCATCATCAGGAACAACTCAAACTCTGGATCAGCACAGAAGGGAAGCCAGCGATTGAAATATTCATACCGCTGGTTTGCTTATTAAATTATGCCTTAGCATGAACATACCAGCATGAGGGTTCTCAGAGATGAGATTGTGGCCACTGTACTTCTCCCCCGTCTTTCTACTGCTGCACTGCAAAGAGTGAAGCCATGGTTTGGTTTCATGTGGTGTGTCTTCCAAAGCCAGGGTAGTGGTTTGACTCCTCCATGGAGTATACCCCCAAGAGCAAACCTTGGTTACCTCTTGTGGTCTGGAGCAAGGCAAACCATGAGTTTGGATTTGGATGAGACGATAAGCTGAGCCACAGCAGCATGAAGACTAGGGGAGGAGCTCTCCTCTTCAGAAGCTCACATTTATGCTAAGCCAAGGGTCAGCAAACTTTTTCAGCAGGGAGCCGGTCCACTGTCCCTCAGACCTTGTGGGGGGCCAGACTATATTTTGAATTTTTTTTTAAAAAAATGAACGAATTCCTATGCCCCACAAATAACCCAGAGATGCATTTTAAATAAAAGAACACATTCTGCTCATGTAAAAACACCAGGCAGGCCCCACAAATACCGTAATCCAGAAATGCATTTTAAATAAAAGGACACATTCTACTCATGTAAAAACATGCTGATTCCTGAGCCGTCTGTGGGCCGGATTTAGAAGGCGATTGGGCCGCATCCGGCCCCCGGGCCTTAGTTTGGGAACCCCTGTGCTAAGCCATAGTTTGACCTAGTGCTAAGTACAAACCAGCTCATAGTTCAATACTACTCTTAAGTTTGAAATATCATTTGCATTTTCTCAGCAGTGAAGTTATATGACAGCTGAGAAATTTTAACTTCATCTAAAGTGAGTGACATTTTATGGCCACAATGAATTCCATATTTTATTTCACAGCAGTGAAAGAGACTTCTATGCTGGGTATAGATACCTAGAAGTGCCTCTGATCTCATAAAATAATAAGTAAAATGTCAAGAAACTTAAAAACCAAGACATCATTTTCCTCCTTACTTTCCTGCTGCTGCATAACGTTAAGCAATGCATCATTAAACCAAATAAATGTAAATGTCTGAGAGGAAAATCTTAGTAAGGTTTGGCAGTCCCATGATACTTGATCATGTGGGGCTTAAATATGTAATCCTCCATATTTAAGGAGGATTGCCTCTGTAGGACATCAAATGAAAGCAAGTAAATGAAAATAATATAATATATATAATATGACATTAGGTTGACCCAGATTCAGTCATGGTTTCAGTAGACTTTAGTTGGCCAGGTGTTTTAAATTGTAGATATTTAGAATTGTGTTCTGTTCTGTTTCAATATTTGGAGGATTTTGTTTTGCCTTGCGAGTATTTTTGTTATGCATATTGTTGATTTTAAATTGTTGTGTGAATTAATTTTCTTAAAACTGTTGTATACCATTTTGTAGAAATAAAGCATCACTTAACATCCCGTTGTTTTCAGTGGGTTTCCTCTAAGCACACAACTAAGTCTGGATCTACTCCCAAAACAAAACTTGTTTTTATGACTGTAACTGCGTTTTACTTATCTTAGTAACTCTACATTGTATTGTTAAAACTTGCCTTGGGACCTTGTGGTGAAAAGCAAGTAAGAAATCTAATGCTGATGCTGATAATCATGAGCTTTTGAATTGTTGCACACTACCCTGTGTGGCGTGAGATTCCAGGAGATTCCAGGAGCATACCCAGGGTTTGCTTTCCTTTATGGTACACATATATGCAACCTGAATCTACAATGGAAAAGCTCACAGCATTAACACCCCAAACGGGTCTTGCTTTTCCAATAGCCAATAGCCACTGCCTTGGATTCAAACAGAAAACAGTCATGGTTCTGACCCTCTGGCTTCGCAAACTGCTGCTTTGATTCCAGCTCACATGACTACACTCTCCACTCTTGCCTTTGTATTCCTAACTACCAGGGAGTTTGAGGGAGGTGGGGCCCACCCATTTGTCCTCTGGCACAGAACCACTTCCTTTGATCCCTTAATAGCCCATTGCCTAGGCCAGGGGTTGGCAAACTACGGTCCCTGGGCCGGATCAGGCCCACCAGGGTTCTAAATCCGGCCCACCCGGCCATTTAAGAACCCACCGTGAAGCTGAGACTCTTGGCGATGGTGACAGGAGGAAGAGGCTGAACGGCGACGGCTCTGCCAATGAAACACCATGCCTGGTTTACCTCAGCGCGGGGACGCCTTTGTCAATCAAACACCGCGCTGTGCTGAGGTAAACCAGGCGCGTTTTATTGGCAGAGCCGCTGCTTCTCGGCCTCTTCTTCCTGCCGCCCTCATGCTCCTGTGACTTCCGCCGCTGTGTCCCTGGAGGAGGGCAGCTGGCCCGGGTTAGGGCTCAGTGGGGCCGCCACCGCCATGCTCCCATTGATGGCCGATGTGATGGTGGAGGACAATGAGGCCGGTGGTGAAGTGGCCCAGGCCTTCACCTCCAGGGAGCAGGAGGACGAAGGGGCGGAAATGCCCACATGGGATGGCAGCATCAGGTGAGGAACCAGCTTGTCCTTGTCTCGGTCTCCGTGTTCCTTTAAGAGGTACACCGGGCAGTGTGTGCCGCTCTTAGCAAGCTCCTGCAGGCTCCCGGCTTCCGAGGTGCCCAGCTCCCACGAGCACGCCAGCCCACTCTCCAAAACTTCCTGTCCAGCCCCCAACAATGTCTGAGGGGCAATGAACTGGCCCCCTGTTTAAAAAGTTTGAGGACCCCTGGCCTAGGCTATCACCTCACCAGGGAGCTAGTCTAGGTCTTCCAGGAATTTGAATCTTGGAATCCAGGAATTTGCTTGCTAGTTTGATTTTCTGTCTGTGTCTGTTTCTTCTTCATCCTTCTCTAGCTGTATCCACTCTCCGTTAACCCCACCTGCCTCAGAATTTCCAGTCAGAATGGACTTTCCAGTTCAGATTCTGTCTTGCACCTGCCTCTTGGTTTTTAAATTGACTATCCTGCCGTTGTGCTCCAGTACTTCACCCAGCCTCAGTCCCAATCGTACTGGAACATGCACTTCGTCAGTCTTTCAAATGTTCAGCTGCCTACGGGCCAGCGCTGACAGCTGATATATGTGCAGGCTTTTCCTATAGTTACTATCTGCCAAAGTGGTTGTGTCAGTAGGTTCTAAATCAATGGCTGAAGCAAACAGCTAAGTGGCTTAAGTGTAACAAAGGTCAATATGGCCAAACTAAAACGGAAAAACTTAGGCATTTTGATATACAAGAGTAAATATATTCTGAACACTTAATTGGTATCGACTAATTAGTGCTTTTAGTGCATAAAGTTAGGGAACTGGCACACTAGAACAAAAAAGTACACTGTTTATGCAACATATTTAATGGGGATTCCATTGATTATTGTTATTTTCTCGTATTAGGCACCTTAGGAAGTTTTGCATGTTGATGGGGCTCACCAGCAGCTTTTTGCTGTATCTATAGGAAAACACAGCTTAATTTCCTTTCTTTGAAATTAAGCCTGAAATAGGATTTAAAGCCTGATCAATTTCCTTTTTTAAAAATATCATTTTTATTGGTTTTTCTGCTATTCCCCCCATAACCGTTACAAATTAACATGTTAAACATAATTTCCATAGAGCTGAAGAAAAGCATTAGCTTGCTGGGGGAGATGGGGGAGAGTTCTTGTTTATACCTTACTTACTGGACCTGGAGGTGCATTTTTGCTACTGAACACCTGTCAGGTCTTACAACAAGAGCTGTGCTGTGCAAAATATATCTGGATTCAGCAAACTAGCCTTTGTTACGGTATGTGTGTGAGCAGAAGTGGGGGGGGGAGTTGTCACGGAAGCCAGAAAGGCCTATTGTTCCTTGCATTACAGTTTTGGTTTTTACACTGAAAGTAATCACCCAGGAGTGCCCGGGGCTCTGTTGGGCTGAATGCGCACTGCCTGCCCACAGTGGAAACACAAGTACCTTGTTGATTACTGATGTTTTAACAATTGCTGGCTCTAGTGAGAACCATACAGCTGTCTGATGACAGGAAGGGAAAGGAAGCCTATGGCGGGTTGTCTCCCAATAAGTGTGATTGACCTTGAGGGCTATTTGCATCCTGTTCTAGATGGCCGCCTTAACTGGGTCATAGTCGAACATCCCACGCAGAACAGGAAAGGCAACTTGACAGCCCTCTTTTGTGAATTGTTCCCAGCAACATTTTAATCTGTTCAAAAACTACAGGCAACACAGTTGCTGCTTTTATCAGCTACATTGTTCTCCTAATACCTAGTGAGAACAAGATAGGACTGGATCATTCTGTTGGAAGGCTTACATTTTGCAGTGCCTTACTTGAAACAGCTTGTTTAATAATGGAGCTTAGATTTGCGAGCTTCTTGACACCAAACTTCTTTAGAATGCAGATTTTGTTTTATCTCTTCTTTTTCACTACTGAATGAAAGAAGATTTGAAATCACAGAATGTATACATGAAGATTTTTTTGTTTTGTTAACATTGCAAGAGGTGGGGGGGAACATAATCATATTATAGGCTTGTTCTACCTAATTTCCTGTATGGAGCTGATGTAACAGTGCATGTTCACAACTTGGGCAGGGTGACTCTTGCATGTGACTCTTAATAATCCCAGACAATTTTTAATGTGAGGCCCAACATTTAATGTAACACTGCATTCAGTATGTCTGAAAAGTGGGAAAATATATATCTGTCTTCAGATAAACCCATCAAGGGGTGTTGGCATTTACATGTGCATGTCATGATTCACCATTTTGGACATTAGTTTAAAATACATATTGTTTTGTGGGTGTGTTTTATATCTATATGTGTAGATATAAGAGAGAGAAGGGGGTACAACTTTAAAAATAAATGCGCAGTACAACATGTGGATAAAAGGCTAGATAAATGTACTACCGTACCTGCATTAGAAATGATGTAGTCAAAAAAATAAAATAAAATAATCCTTCCAGTAGCACCTTAGAGACCAACTAAGTTTGTCATTGGTATGAGCTTTCGTGTGCATGCACACTTCTTCAGATACACTGAAACAGAAGTCACCAGACCCTCCCCACCCTCTCACTATATAGAAGGGTCTGGTGACTTCTGTTTCAGTGTATCTGAAGAAGTGTGCATGCACATGAAAGCTCATACCAATGACAAACTTAGTTGGTCTCTAAGGTGCTACTGGAAGGAATTTATTTATTTTGTTTCAACTATGTCAGACCAACATGGCTACCTACCTGTAACTAGAAATGAAGTAGTGAGGTTTAGCATCTTAGCCTGGGGGTAAGGCAATAAGGCTTTGGCCATGCTGCTTGAACTTTTCTCAAGCACTTGATCACAAGATGAATCATGATTCCCACCCCCACCCCAGTTAACATGCTTTAGAATTGCCCTTCAGTCAAAGAGACAAATTCATACCAGCAAACCAACTGGGGGCTCAGCTATACAGCTGCAAAGAAAACGTTTTAAGTGTGTTTTAAGTGCAATATACAACGTGACACTAGATGTCGATGGAGAGCCTTATGGAAAATTCAACTTATTTTTAAAAAAGCTTTTAAAAAAATATTTCAGAATGGTTTTTATATGTGTCTAGATTCCACCTGGGATAGCCACTGCTGGTTGTTGTGGTGCATGATTAATGACACTTTTTTATTTTTTTTAAAAAGTGCTGCTCCCCGCTGGTTTTACACAAAGATCAGTTTGCACAACGGGTTTCCTCCTCCTACCCTAAACAGAAGTCAAAGAAGACTTTTTCAGTCGATTTGCATATGTTGAGATCAGGGCCAGATTTAGGTTTGATGAGGCCCTAAGCTACTGAAGGTAATGGGGCCCTTTATGTGTGATATTTTAGGGAGCAGGCTAGCAGGCGGGGCCCATTACTTACATCATAGGAGCCTACACAACACAAAGCACTGTTGCTGTATGTATGTTTTGTTTTATTTGTTTTTTTAATCTTATATTTTAGAAATTTACATCCAGTTGCTTTTTTCTTTAAATTTTTTTGGGGCCCCAAAGAGAGTGGGGCCCTAAGCTATAGCTTGTTTAGCTTATACGTAAATCCAGCACTGGTTGAGATAACTCATCCAGAAAGATTGCCAGATATGTTGTGGTATGATCTGGATCAACTCCCGCCTGGAAACCAATGTCCCCACTGTGGAAGGATGTGTGGATCCAGAATTGGCCTCCACAGTCACTTACGGACCCATTGTTAAAATCGTGTTTATGGAAGACAATCTTACTCGGCTACGAGTGATCGCCAAAGAAGAAAGAAGAAGATCTGGAGTAGAATGGAATCATAGGATAGGTTGGGCACAGGATGAGCTCTTGCAGAGGTCAACTCATTCAGAATAAAACTCTTTAAAGCTACACGGAGCTTCTCCGTGAATTGGACTACTTGCACAGACTGAAACAGTCCAGAGATGTGCACAGTTAATTAACTCTGTGCACTCAGTGGAGCTTTAAACTTATTTTTATTTCAAACAGCAGGTTCCCATTCCCCTCCTTGTGTTGACTGGCAAGCTACACATTATGAATCTTGGGAGAGTGTTAAAGGCTGTTTACAGCTTAGCAAGGAGGATCTACCTTTAAACGAAGTCAAAAGGCATGTGAGATAATAGAAATGGCTGTGGTATTTTTTTTTAAAAAAACCTCCATTAATTATGGAACTGTACAATTCTATAGGTGAAAAACATAGCAGTAGGATCTTTCATATATGTCTCTTGTGAGTTAGCAAATGAACGACCTATTTATTGAAAATGTTATATTCTATTACACATTTAAAAGAGCATTCCATACTTGTTTTTATGACAGTGAAGACAGCATTTCAACCAAGCAACACAGGTGGGACAAATATTAAGCTATGCTGTCTGATTCATTATGGGAACACCTGCAGCAACTCTGCCTCACTGACTTCACACATTGTCAACAATTCTCACCATAAAAACCTATTTTGGGGAGTTTATATGTCTGCATCTATAATTTGCTTTAGGCTTCGATGACACTTGTGAAATGTGTGGGAATAAACTACAGTGCTGCTTTGTTTTTTCCCTAACTAATGTTTTGACTATTTTGACTTTGTGAAAACCAGACAGAAAAATGAAGTGAACTTATTTTGGGGTTGGGAGTTAGACTTATGACTGCAATATGAAATTTAGCAAAATAAGAGTTTATAGTCTGGTTCAATTGTATTTGGATTAATTCCTAAAAGTCATATTTGAATAATGCTATTGTCAATTATCATCGTTTGTTTAATTGTGTTTTTTACCATGTAGGTTTCAAAGCAGCATAGAACAATAAAATATATAATATAAAAATTTAAAACATAAATTAAACCTTCAAAATTTAAAACCTCAAGGATTTAAAATAGAAAAAAAACATGTTTGATTGGCAGTTTCTCAAAGGTTTAAAGAAATCTTGTTATTGGAAACTTCATTATTTACTATTAAAAAGGACTTTTGCATATTCTTTATAACCAACTGAAAGAAATCTTACAACATTTGCTTGTGATTGTGCAATGTATGTATGTAATGCAAAATTCCTGAGGAATACGTATGTACTATGCACAAGGTAATGTGTATTGCGTTTTCTTCAAATTCAGGATAACATGATAAACACACACTGCTGAGGAACTCTTTATGGTTTTAGCTCCTGTAGTGCCTGAAGCCATCACATTTCTACTAGTAGATTTCTAGGTAAAGGTAAAGGGACCCCTGACCATTAGGACGACTCTGGGGTTGCGGCGCTCGTCTTGCTTTATTGGCCAAGGGAGCCGGCGTACAGCTTCCAGGTCATGTGGCCAGCATGACTAAGCCACTTCTGGCAAACCAGAGCAACGCACGGAAATGCCGTTTACCTTCCCGCTGGAGTGGTACTTATTTATCTACTTGCACTTTGACGTGCTTTCGAACTGCTAGGTTGGCAGGAGCAGGGACCGAGCAATGGGATCTCACCCCGTTGCGGGGATTCGAACTGCCGACCTTCTGATCGGCAAGCCCTAGGCTCTGTGGTTTAACCCACAGCGCCACCCACATCCCTAGTATATTTCTACAGTTCACCTAATTCAGTCTTGACAATTGCTGATATAGGCAGTTGGAGGAGCTGTCCGAGGTAGGAGTGGGCAACACCACTTTGTGGTGGTTCCGGTCTTACTTGGATGAATATTTCCACAGGGTAATGCTTGGGAAGGGCTCTTTGGGCCTTCAACATCGGGTTCCTCAGGTCTGGATTTTATAATGTATTTTGTGTTCTCATTTTGTATTTATATGTTGTGAACCGCCCTGGATCTTTGGATGAAGGGTGGTAGACAAATATAATAAATAACAGCAGCAGCAGCAGCAACAACAACAGCAACAACAACAACAGCAACAATTAATAAGGGGTCCTGTCACCTCTGCTTCTTCACTGGAGACGGGATTAGCAAGGTATCTGAGTGCATGAGGGAGAACAGTAGCAAATCAGTCCTGAGACTGCAGATGGAATGACACAGAGGTTTTTTTGGCCCACTAGAAAACTAATGGGGGAACAGGATTTGTTGGACTGTTAATGCTGTGAACCCTCCATCTTCTGCTTAGCCTTGTTAATATCAGCAGAGATACCACACCTAACTCCCCCCCCCCAGTTGCTCCTTATATTATGATGAGTATGATGGGAGCATTTTAACTACCTGCAAAAACAAAGGGGGGGGGCAAAGCTACAAAGAGGAAGCCAAATACCTGTAAAATTCAAGGAGAATGCAGGAGAGCACTGAACATATTAGGATACAAGGAGATAAAACAAATATTTGGATGGAGCTTCTGCAGCTTTTGTATTATTAAACACATCTACCGTTTAGAAAGGCTTCTCTTTCACATGCTTGAGGTTTCTGAAATTCCCAAGGAATCCCGCTGAGTCTACTTCAATGCCTTTCCTGAAGGCAGACTGTCAAATTGCTATTCTTCTTATAGAACAGGTGGTGTTAAAGTGTGGCTGAGGGAGGCAAATGTACACCTTGAAGAGTTTTATTTTGTTTCTTGCTCGAGGGACCATTTCAAGGTCGGTATCAAATCTGTGAATATTTTTGTTTTCTAAGCTGCATTGCCAATATGACTATTTTTCTCTATGCATAATGGCACAACCCTGACTCAGTACAAATGATGATAAAAATATGACATTTTAAAGGATCTATGCCAGCAACAAAAGCACTTGGAGTTCAGTTCCTTGAGTTCACTTGAGTTGTTAAAAGTCAAGGTATCCGAGCTTTCTTTTACCTGAAACATAGAAGTCTCTAGATAGCATTGTTTAATTTAAGGCATTTCTATTCTGCCCTTCAATTCAAGGTTGGGAAGAAAAAGCTTTAAAAAACTTATGAGTTTCTCCTCAAGGTTCCAAAAAAAGAGAGAAAGTTTTCATAGCTTTCCTTTTGTTGCTTTCAGATCTCGTGGTTCTAAGCCTGTTTCATATTTTAACTGCTAGACTGGGATCCAAGTGAGAATAACTGCAATAAGGGACTGAACTGTACGCCTCTCCCACCCCCTAAATTTCAGAAGGATGCAGAAAGATCTACACTCAACTGCTCAAATATTTCCTGTGATGTTTTCTGTCCTTTCCGAAATAATAGATGGCCATGAGATGGACAATTCTCTACCCCATCACACTTCTTCTTACACAGAAGCATAGCTGCCTCATACCAAGCCAGACTATTGCTCCATCCAGCTCAACATTGACTACATTCACTGGCAGTGGCTCTCCAGAGTTTCAGGAAGGAGTTGCTCTCAGCACTACCTAAAGATGTTTGGGAACTTCTGCATGTAAAGCAGATGCTCCACATACAGAAGGTCAGCCAAAGTGACTTTAAAAGATTTCAATTTTGAACCATACTTTATTATTCTTTTTATTGAAACCAGTGGGATCTGAAACTAATTAAACTGGATTGCATTACGCCCCAATATTTTAAGTCATTATTAAGTCATCACTGTGTGGCCACATTTAGAAGACTGCATGCTTTTGCTCAAGATTGTGTGATATGGAGTAGTAACTACTCTTGTTCGGTAGTCACAATCACTCATGTAGTTTAAAGTGCCCACCCTTTATCCATAAGAACACGGGGGGGGGGGAAGAGGATTTATTTTTATTACTCCTTGCCCATGGTGGATGTGAGCAAAGCAGAAATGAAAATTGTTTAGATGGAGGTCACTGATGTTTGCTAAGTAACCATGAATACGATTCGTTAAGGTTTGGATCATAAATCCTCTGGGCAAGAGACATGGGATGTTTGCATTCTGTATGAGATCAAATATGTTGAGGGCACTCAATAATAGTGCCCACAAATACAGTTTTGCAGATGAAACACAGCTCTCTTTGATTTCCTAACAGGCAGGCAGAAAATTAAAAAGGAATTGTATTGACATTTCCAATTATTATTTTAAACATTCCAACAGCTGGTGCATCCTAGAGGAGCAAGCTGATTTGGTACACAAGAAGCAAATGGAATCAGCATGTACTACAAACAATTGCATGTATTACAAACAATTGCTTAGTGCTGTCCCTAGTTATCAAATGTGTTGAAAGATGGATCAGGTGCTTCTTGGCCTCCTACTGTTTTGCCTAGGGGAAATGTATTGTTCTGTCCCCATAAGAGTGAGGCCATGAACAATTGCCTGGGGCAACCCGCATTCGTTGCAGCTAACCATTAAAGAAATATTAGGAGCCGGAGTGCACCATATACATTGTCAGAGATTTTCTGCAGCATTCCCCTCTGCTTGAGTGACAAGCTATTATTTAAAGTTGTGCATCTAGAAGGTGAACAGTGACTTATATCCCTGCCAGTGCCAGGCCTAGGGGTCTCAAATTTCAGCAGCGTCCTGTGTTACGCCAAAATTTGGTGCTCCCCCGCTTCTTGTCTTCCATTCTATGTTGCAACTGAAGCCCTTGAGTCCCTGTGGCCAGTGCATCCGAACCAGTCACGCTCCCCCAAATCTTCCTCTGATACTGCATCAAAAGCATCAAACACACACCTGGCTGTGCAGGTGGTTTGCCCCTGTCCACACACCTGAAATGCATGTGCCAAATATATCACATATATCAAATAAGGTTCCAAACCCACAGAAGAACAAATAAGAAACTCACAGAAAAACACTCAGGAGCCATGAATCTAATTTTTCAAGTGAAACTGTTTTGCTGTGGAACTGACGGGTGCTTCAAAAAGTGTCTGTGATATGGCATGATAGAAGAAGAGCTGTTGAAAGCAGAATGAATCTCTAGATTTCTACTGGGCTAATTCATGTTCCTTTGTCTAAGCTTAAGCAGCTCTTTTGATCCTGGCTGCGCTGCATTGGTGGCAGGCGCCATGGCAAACTGCCTGTTAGGCCAAGCCAAATGAAAATGTGTGCTAGCTTGTGTTTCTTATGGAGTCTCTTCTATTAATCAGTCCTGCAATTTAAAAGCCAGCCTTTCCCCTGCATATCCCCCCCCTTATACCCCGGGGATAGATCGATGCTGGATGTTGACTAGGTATCATCTTTGGGACCCAACACTAGCATTTTTGGGGTGATGCTGCTGGTGGCTTTTCAATGGGAAAATAATACAAGGAAATAATGGGTTAAAGATTCTTCTTAGGCCATAGCACTATTTCTGATCTAAACCAGCAACGCCCACCAGTTGATTTTTGTGAAAGGAAAATGGTATGAAAGAAAAAGCATGTGCTTTTTAAACTATAAGTGCTTAAAATAACATGCGGTTTGGCCCTCAATTTCATGACCCACGAGGAAATATATAGAGGACCAAACAGCACAATTGAAAAACCAGTCTTAACATTGTATTCACACAGCCTATGCATTTTACATCTCAACTTGGATCATGCACCTATTGAATCCCTGATTTATTTCTAGGAGTTTTGTGTATGTAGTACACATTTTCAGATCCTCAGAAAACAAATGGTTAGCTTGTCTCAACACAGAGCATTTCTTCAGTTTAACCTTGATCTGCAGGGGTGGGGTGGGGGAGGCAGTATATTAGCAACGGCATTTTTATGACACAGAGGCAGAGATGCCCAATAAAAGTGTTAACAGCTTTAATTTCCCCAAGGAGACATAACAACCCCAACCCTTTCCTCTAATATGTTAAAATGACAATATTATTGGTGACGTGAGCCAATATTTGTAGCTGAGGTACAGCAGATCCTGTGGTCAAAGCAGTTTTCTTGTTTAGACCAATGTGCTTTTCAGATATATTAAAACAACAGCGACAATGCAGGGTGGCGGCTAGAGATTGAGCCACATATTTCAATTTTTTAAAAAAAAAAATACAAAAAAACCCCCAGCCTGTACATTTAAAACCAAATGTACAAACAAAAACACGGGAGATTAGTAAATCCAAAGGCAGAAGCATTCTGCACTCACATTACTTCTGGGGAGGGAGGTACAACAGCTCTGTGTTGGTGGAACGGCCACTGTATCCAATGGGTGCATTGCCTGGGAGGGGAAAGACACACAACCAGAAATTACAAAATAAAATAAAAATAAAAACCAGAAGAATAATGGGCATCTTCCCAGAGTCCTTGGAAACTATACCAGTGTCCACCAATCAGGAACTATGCTAGCAATTATACCCACATCACCCATAACAACCTACATGATGCTACAGCTCCCCCCCAACTCCCACCAGCCCCAGTGGCACAACCAGCAATAACCCTGTTGCTACTAGTCTCCAGGTATCCTTCCAGGAAATGTTCAAATCCCATTATGTTCCCCACAACCACTGTTTTGGAGCACAACCCTCCAGAAGGGGAGTATCATATAGTACAGCATTCACATTGAGTAGAGTGTTTGCACAGAGCGTATACACTATACAGCGCGCGCGCGCACACACACACACACACACACGCCAGACATAGTAATGTAGGAAGTTGCCTTATACTGAATCAGGCCATTGGTCCATCAAGTGCAGTATTGTTTACACTGGCAACAGCTTTCCAGGAGTTCAGACAGGAATCTCTCCTGTGGGATGGGTTTTAATAGCTAGGAGAGGCATATATGAATTGCAATCTATCCCTCCAGGTGCCCACATGTGTGGGTTGAATGGAGTTTATAGACCCATCCTTGGCAGCAAAATTAAAATATAGGAATTAGGATGTAAAGCCTTCTTCCTCCCCTCCTGCTCAGTAGTGAAAATATCAGATTTTCAAAAAGGTCTACTAGCCCTATCAGGGCAATGATTTCAGTGATTGATAGGAAGTTTTGGAGGAAAAACAAGGGTGCCAGTTTGGAGAAAAGATTAGAACTCACCTCTCCATTCTTCTTCTCACCTATTGAACTTGATAGACTGGTATAATGCAATACAATATGAATCTTAAAGGTCTGCCTCTTACATGTCCCTCTATACTGGTGTTGTACCTCAAGCAATGGACCGGGAGCCACCTGTAGACCTTGGGCTACTTTCAGGCTGACTTTGTTGCCAGGTGCCTCTCACTTAGAATCACAGAACTGTTGAGTCGGAAGGGACCATAAGGGTCATCTAGTCCAACCCCCTTCAATGCAGGAATCTTTTGCCCAATGTGGGGCTCAAACCCACAACCCTGGGATTTAGAGTTTGTCTGCCCTGCCCCTCTGGCCTTTTGTTTGGGTCAGTGCCAGTACCAGCCACTCCTTGCATGCTGAATAAAGTTAGCCAGGAGACAGAGAAAAGGTCAAAGGTCTCCCTCCATTATTTCATCCTAAAATTGTAAGTGCCAACAGTTTGTTGTAGCATATGTGTATATGCAATACATATACGTAACAGAAAGTTGTTGGAAAATGGGAACTGTACCATATTGTTAAACCATTTCTACGGTTGTTTTTATAGACTGAATTTGTACCTAGTTACCAATTTACAAGTCAGCTATTGGGCTGGCACAATAATACGTGCCTCAGCTGGGACCTGGTTCGTCCGTAAGTGTACTGAATTTTGATAATCTCAGAACATTAAGGGAGAGCTGTTTTGCCTTACAATAAACATTTATTGTTCAACAAATTTGTTGACAATGCTGGCTGGATTGATGGGAGGTGCGGATATTTAAGACCCCACGGAAATGGCATTTGCTGCTCATGTGCCTTGTTTACCAAGCATCAGCTAGAGAGAGCCAAGCGCACTGGCCTGAACCCAAAAACCCAGGTGTGCAATAATCACAGGTGACATGTCACACTTTCCTATCTATATATGTATGTATTATAGGAGTGACACTAAAAGGAAAGGGTGAGCGGCACATTCTGGATTCCATTAGTAAAACTTGCTCATTATTATGTTTTAATGGAAATAATCCAGCAAAGTGAACATTGTTTTTATTTATTTCAGAACACACTTCAGGTAAAGGTAAAGGGACCCCTGACCGTCAAGTCCAGTCGCAGATGACTCTGGGGTTGCGGCGCTCATCTCGCTTTATTGGCCAAGGAAGCCGGCATACTGCTTCCGGGTCATGTGGCCAGCATAACTAAGCCGCTTCTGGCGAACCAGAGCAGCGCACGGAAACACTGTTTACCTTCCCACCAGAGCGGTACCTATTTATCTACTTGCACTTTGACGTGCTTTCGAACTGTTAGGTTGGCAGGAGCAGGGACCAAGCAACGGGAGCTCACCCCGTGGGGGGGATTTAAACCGCTGACCTTCTGATTGGCAAGCCCTAGGCTGTGTGGTTTAGACCACAGTGCCACCCTGGTCCCCACACTTCAGGTAAGACACGTAATTTAAGGTCTCCTGTGTGATTTCCTTAGCTTTTGTGAGGGAAGCGAAAAGGGGGTAGGTTAGTGGAAGGAAGGAAGGAAGGAAGGAAGGAAGGAAGGAAGGAAGGAAGGAAGGAAGGAAGGAAGGGAGGGAGGGAGGGAAGCAGTGGCCCCTAAGGTGCCTGAAGGAGCGTTTGGGCAGGAATGGAAAAAGAGGGAGAGGTTTCAGACAACGAGGTAAAATAGCACGTCCAGACTATTGTGTCCGCCCCTTTTCAGGTTACCTGGACTTTTGTTTGTCCCCGTCATAGGCAGGCGGCGAGAGGAACGAGAAAGAAGGGGAGGGAGGCAAAAGTGGCGGGGTAAAGCGCGCCAGGCTCCTGCCGCATTTCCCTGCACCTGTGCGACCAAGACTTCCCGCCCGGGCCTACCTCGGCCGGGGGGGAGCGCAATTTGAGGAGCAGGCAGGCGTGTTTCCTCCCTGCCCCCTTCCCAAGCCGAAAAGGGAGGCGGGGGGGGGGACGCTGCTACCGCTCTGACAGCTGCGAACGCCTTCGCCTGCAAGGCGCGCTTTGCATAACAAGCGAAAGGTGTGTGTGTGCGCGCGCGCCAACGGGCGTGAGTGAGGCTGCTGAGAGGCAGGAAGAGGGACGCGGCCGGAGCGAGCAAGCGAGGGAGGGAAGGAAGGAGAGAGGAGGGGGGTGTCTCCTCGGGAATGTAGCATGCATGGCTGGGGGCTCCGTCAAGATGCAGCCCCTGTGTGACAGAGCCGACTCTCTGCTCATCGGCAAGAGCTCCGCCGGCGCCAGAGACCAGGAGCAGCAAGTGCAGCTGCGGCAAAAGCTGAGGGAACTGCCGGCGCTGCTCCGGAGCGGACTCACGCTGCGGAGGAAGAGCTCAGCCGCCGGGGGCCGGGTAAGAGTGTGTGCCCGCGTGGGTGTGTATGTGACCGGCTGTATGCCTCCCAAGGTAGGGGATGTGCCCTGCATTTGGTAGTTAAGCCCCCCCCCCGGCCTCCACAGGGCAAAGCCTTGGGGAGTTGCGATTCTGGATTCTGGGGCCTTCAATTCCCAAACATGCTGAAGTTAAAGAGAGTTAACGTCCTGTAGTTGTGGTCGCGGGTTAGAAGGAGGCCTTGCTCTATATGGTACTCTGGCTGTGGACAGAAAAGGAAGAGTAGAGGAAGCCACACTGGCTTATCTGAGGAATGATTTACTCGAGAGAAATTAGGCTTGCAGACCCTTCTTTGACATGCTTACTCAAAAGTAAGCCCTGCTGCATTCATTGGGGTTGTCTCCCAGGTAATCATTGGCATGACTGGTTTTTGTTGTTAGAAATCATCGTGGCACCTTGGAGACCATTTGGTTTATTGAGTTTATGCCCTACACTCATGCCACAATAAACCAGTTAAGCAGTAAAATGTGCCATTTCTGAATGTATCTCAACTCCTTTTGCTGGTTAGCAGCTTAATGTGTGGTGGTGCTCAGTAGAAGTTATTCCACGGCAAGGATAATTGGTTCTTCTGGTCATCATCCCCTGGGACAAGGTAGCATGTGAATTGGTTGGTCATAGATACAATCAGCAGCAATTCTCCTGGTTCTTGGCCAAGGAAATTTCTACTGGCAGTTTATAAGGGTTGTCCCTGTCAGAGCGGATAGTTATGTTGCCTTGTGTCTACTGGCCCTACTTGTTTGCTCCATCCATCTTTGATATATGCACATTATAGATTCTGTATTCCATTAATGAATCATCAGTTAATGGTTAGGGCTGCAATCTGATCAAATAATTTTTAGCCATATCTACTGTTTACATTTGCATACAGTAATTTTGCATATACAATTCTGAAGCAAGAAGCATACGTTGTTTTTGGATGGTGTATACATGTGCTGTAGCAGGCATCATCTTAAAAGAGGCAGTCTTTCTGTGAGTTTGTGAGAATGTGTAATCCCTCTTAAGATGGTGTTTGCTATTTGCAGTTCTTAGAAGTACTTGTATTAAAAATGTACTTGCTGGGGGGGCATGCCTATTGCAATTATGCATCTCTGTAAAGGAGTCCTAGGTTGTCTTTATGATCTCATTCAATTTGTAGACACAGAATAATGGAATTGTAGAGTTGGAAGGGACCATGAGGGTCATCTATCCCATCCCCCTGCAATGCATGAGTATTTTGCCCAAAGTGGGGCTTAAACCCATAACGTGCGGCTCAAACCCTGATAGTCTAATGCTCTACTGACTGACCTATCAAGGCTCATAAAACAAAGCTTTTTTCACATGTAACTTTAATACTAGAGGTAAAGGTAAAGGGACCCCTGACCATTAGGTCCAGTCGTGACCGACTCTGGGGTTACGGTGCTCATCTCGCATTATTGGCCGAGGGAGCCGGCGTACAGCTTCCAGGTCATGTGGCCAGCATGACTAAGCCGCTTCTGGCAAACCAGAGCAGCACACTGAAACGCCATTTACCTTCCCACTTGGAGTGGTCCCTATTTATCTACTTGCACTTTGACGTGCTTTCGAACTGCTAGGTTGGCAGGAGCTGGGACCGAGCAATGGGAGCGTCACAGGGATTCGAACCGCCGACCTTCTGACCGGCAAGCCCTAGGCTCTGTGGTTTAACCCACAGCGCCACCTGCATCCCTAATACTAGAGGTAGTTATGATTAATTATAGCTGAATTATGTGATTATATCACCCATATGTTACATTTGATGCCATGTTCATTGCTCTGAAAGTCTTTTTGGGGAATGTTCATAGCTATAACTGTTCACTTGGATCTGACATTTGGGAACATGTGAATAGTGCAGGTTGGAGGCAAGATTCCTCATGGGGATTATCCATGGCATTTAAATGCTGTTGTATGTAAGTTGTTCATATGTCAAAATAATTATCTTTAATATTATATGCGTGCCCAAAGCTCTGTTCAAACAGTAATTACATATGAAGATTATACTTGTATGGCATCTAGAAGCTTTGAAACGAGGTTGCTCAGAAATAGCATCCTACCGGTAGTTAAGGCAGACCTTCATTAGTGTATGAGTTATTGAAGCTTAATTGTTGTTGCCATCTCCCATTTTGCAAATAAGGGCATCCGGATTTAGTACAGATATATGACAATTGCAAGGCATCTGAGTGCCAGAACCGGAAACGTAGCAAAAACTCCTTGCCTTCCAGTCATACATTTCAGAAACTAGCTATTAGTCATAAGTTATGTGTACACAAACAAGAACAGATGAAAAATAAATTGTAAAGTCGGCAGCCTGATCTATGTGGATGGTGTGGCTTATTTTGTGTCTACAACATCAGGCAGACGTTGTTTACTCATTAGGCAATTAAAACATTCTGAAAACTTGATCAGATATAGGTAAGAACATAAGAAATGCCTGCTGGATCAGGCCAATGGCCCATCTAGTCCAGCATCCTGTTCTCACAGTGGCCAACCAGATCCCTATGGGAAACTCTGAAAAAAGGACCTGAGCACAAGAGTACTCTCTCTACTTGTGGTTTCCAGCAACTGGTATTCAGAAGCTGTACCCATTATGACCAGTAGCCATTGATGACCTCATCAGTATGTATGCATGTGCTCTGATCACAGTGGGAATGGAAATAGGATATACTGTAGAACTTTACAATGGGAACATGTGACACTTTGACTTGAAAAAAGCATAAAGACTGCATAGCTCCCTGACTTCCAGATTGTTGCCTCTGGCTGCCTATCCTTAATGATGGCAGCACAGCAGCAGAGGAAAGTTTCAGGCTTGACTAACAAGTTGGGAGACCAAACAGTGTATGCTAGTTTTATTGAACTGGGTAATTTTTGAAAAAAGACAGGAAGATTCTACATGGTAGTAGTTTTGATTGTGAAACTTTTTGCAATGGAAATGCTAGGAAGGAAGGTTATCTGCAATTTCTCAAGGCCACTGGTTTGACAATGACACGAACAGGCAAAATCAAAGGACTGTACTCAGTGGAAATTATTGTGCTGCAATTGGATATAATGCCCTCTATTAGCTGCTAGTTGTGGGGGAAGCTGTACACAGGTGGCAAAGCATTTAGAAAGTACTGTTGGTGTGAAAGGTATGATGGATCAGATGTTGAGAGACTCTGGCCCTCAGCCAGCCTGGCATGTTGTGACATGACTGTGGACCCGCCCACATGTGAGCTTGACCATATAATGCAATTGATTTATGTGGGAGTGTAATAAGGTGAGGCTTAATGGGCACCAAGGGCTCATCCATCCATCCATGCATGCAATCCTGCTGCTGTAATTGGATGCTGCTAGCACTTTGTGCATGCTTCTGTGTGGTTATTGTTATTGCTGTACCCACAGTATTAATTGTGAAGCCACATGATAGCAAATATGTGTTGAATACCAAGAGAACCAGGGAGTCAATGTGGCGCAGTGGTTAGAGAGCTGGACTAGGGCCTGGGAGACTGGGGTTCTAGTCCCTCCTCAGCCATGAAGCTAACTTGGTGACCTTGGGCTAGTATCTTTCAGCTGACCTACCTCACAGGGGTGTTGAGAGGATAAAATGGGAGTGGGAGGAAGAGCGATGAGCTCCTTAGAGGAAATGTAAGATAGAAATGCAATAAACCAACCAGCAAACTAACCAACCACTTCCTATATTGCTATGTTGTAGGCAAGGGACCACAATCTGTGCTGTGGATAGTGCAGAAAAAACTCATGTGTCGATCAAGTGTTGTAATGCTGGTATTTTCTGTTGAAGCTTATTTTGTATATGTGAGGCCTATATCTATTGCTACACCTGTATGCCATACAGTATTTTGAATAGAAGTATTAAATAAAGGGGATAAATGCAGCCCGTTGCTTGGTCTTGTGAGAGGCATTTTGCTTTGTTTTCATTATATAGTCGAATAATGGGTTTTATATCTAAGATATTCATTGTATGGTTTGCATTAGTGTATGGAAAACCTAAGGTCAGTAGATTAAGCCATTCCCAATGATTCCATGAATATTTGAAATGGGTGACTTAGTTTGTACAGAAGTAGCATTTACTTTGAAGCTGTAATTTATATTGGTGGCCTTTATTTTTTTATTTTTGTACAGCCTGAGCGTTTATTGCCATGGAGATTCCATTTGGATAATTTGTAGCAGGTGTCATTATGCGACTAAAAATAGACCCCTTATGTATAATACTGAGCTTTTCTTATTGTAATCCTCTGTTTATGTATTCCCTAAGTGAAATAAAGCAAGATTAGAATCTCTTGGCTTTTTCTTTACCCTTTTAACTGGTCCTTGCAGGAACTGTTGAAGTATGTGAACAAAGGATAAAATACTTCTATTTCATTTCAGATATAATCAGCAGCTAAGGTTCTTTCAGTTGTTAAATGTTGCTAATATTTTTTTCCTTTTATGTTGATCTAAAATAGAACCAACACTCCCTACACTTTTAGTTAATTATCTCTCTTTTGCATTGTTTGGATTAATGTAAATTTCAGGGGTGGGGAACCTTTTCAGCATTCTGGACCAGATCCATGGCTCCCTCGCTCCTTGTGGGTCACTTTGACATGTGGCATGGCTGCCTACCTGTCAATCAACCAACTGGAATCACCATGGTGTCAGTTGAAACATTTTTCCTTTGCTGTGTAGCTTGAGATCAAGTTTTCCTGCAAAAGAATATTCTGGCTAATCCCATCTGAGCTTGATGTCACCAACGATCAGCTGATCTGCACTGTCTTCTAGGTGGGCATTGACTACATTCCAGAGTTCCCTTTCATCAGTTTAGTCAATTCCAGTAGGGCTTGAAGATAGACAGCACTGATCAATTTGGGCAGGGATTGTTGGCTAGCCTCCTACATGTGCGGTCTCGAGGGTGGCAACATGAGAACGGGCCTTTTCTGTAGTGGCTCCCTGTTTGTTGAATGCTCTCCCCAGGGAAATATTATATATTTTTAGGCACCAGGCAAAAACATACCCCTTCAACCAGGTCTTTGGCTGATCAATATTCTACAGCCTTTTAATTGTGTCTGTGGGAAGGGGGATTATTGTTTTGCTGTTTCGTTTTACTTATTTTCATGTTTTTAATCCTGTATTTTATTCCGTGGACCACCCTGGGATCTTACAATGAAGAGTGGTATCTAAATCTAATAATTGAATAACATAAAATACCCTTACTTCCAGGTTAAGACTGCAGTCCTATAAGTATACACAATGACCGCTTCCCCAACATAAAGGGGAGGCGCATTTTGCGCAGTCGCGCGCAGCCCCCCTTGGGAACCCTAGGGCAGACCTGGAAGTTTGGAGGCTGGCACTGCCTACCTGAGGCTGGAGGCTGGAGTCACCGCCCACTCCATCAGCCGACCAATCCGGCCGAAGGGGGCGTGCCAGGGGGATTGGCCAGGTAGGATCAGGTAGGCTTACCTGCACACAAAGAAGAGGGGCCATTCTTGGGAAGCAGCTGACGGATTCAGAGCCCAACCCCCACTCATGCTGGACAACCCTGAAGATCACCCCACCCCCTGCGGGGGGCTGGGAGGGATATACGCCCAATGCCTGCGCCAAGGTCTTCCTACATCTGAATTTTAATAAAGTTGTGGCCAATTTTTAATCCCATAAATACGTAGTCCTGTGTCATTATTCCACTCGGGGCTGCCCTGGGGGGCTGGGGGGACTCCGCCTGACTGCGCAATTAACATGTATGTAAGTCCCATCAAGGGCAGTTGGACTTACTTTTGAGTAGACATGGATAGGATTCTCACATTCAGCCTCTATTTCTGTCTTGCATTCTACTACAGTATTACCTGTCATCCACCCCCATCTGAAATTTTATTTTGAAAGGTTCTAAGATGGGTTACAAAATGATAATATAATACACGGCTAGGCAAACTAATGCCCGGGGGGGGGGGGGGTGGATCCGGCTCAATCACCTTCTAAATCCGGCCCGCCGATGGTCCGGGAATCAGCGTGTTTTTATTTAAAATGCATCTCTGGGTTATTTGTGGGGCATAGGAATTCGTTCATCCCCCCCCCCCAAATATAGTCTGACCACCACAAGGTCTGAGGGACAGTGGACCGCCCCCCTGCTGAAAAGGTTTGCTGACCCCTGATAATATGATAATGTATTTCCATTTTTTAACTACTACTGTTGGAGTACCACTGTTGAAGGAAGTAAACTTATGAATAGTATTTGGGGGAAGTGTTCTTGTGCCCAGGACCTGCTTGTGGGGTTCCTATAGGCATCTTGTTAGCCACTTTGAGAACAGGATGCTGGTCTTGATAGCTTATTGGCCAGATCCAGAAGGCTTTTCTTGTGGTCTTATTAGTCACATTTCCCATTAAATTTAAATTATTTATGTATTGATTTTTTTAAAAGTTCCTGCTGTTCCTTCACGTTTTGATTTTTGTATATTCATTTTTCACCTTTGCATTCTGCTGATTCTTTTCTCATTAAGTCTCATATTTTTATTTTTTATTTTGTTACTATGCTTTAATAATATTTTATTTCTCATTATAGAATTTAGTGTATCTTTAGCAAACAAAAAAAGAAAGAAAAATGACTGCCTACTGGGGTTACTCCTTAGTAACTCTTTAAGGAATTGCAGCCTTAGAACAAATTCTCTACAGCCTTCCTAAATCTAAAAATACTACTTTAGTAGTATTTAATTTTGTGAGGGAAGAGATGCTTGGACCGAAGTTTATTAACACCCTAATCCCTGGTGTATTACTTTCCCTCTTATTTACTCAGAAGTAAAGAAAATGCAGTCTGAACATGTTCTGAGTAGATAATTTAATCTGTTTATATACCAAATTTAAACCTTTACATTGGAAACAGGCACCAGACTGGGCTCCAGTGATCCCATTTAAGTCCAGCAACAAGCCCATAAAATAAGTTTCAGTGAATGTAGATCAATGTTCCTCTTTAAAAAAAAGAGCAGGGGGAGCAGGATAGGACATGATTTTCTCTCTCTTTTAGCCTGGATGCCAAGTTTAGTGTCTCCACATGCAGTGCCTAGCTTCAACTTGTTCTGTGTTCACCCCTCAGTAGCTTCAAGCAAATTTCTACCTATCTTTAGTGCTGAGAGTGCTTTCAGTTTGGACTGACATGGACTAAAGTTGAAGCATAACCTTACTGTAATTCATGGGTTTTGAAATATTTTCCTCTTAGTTTTTAATTCTGAGGAGCAGTGGATGGATAAAGTTTGGGAGAGCATGATTATATGTAGAAACCTATTCAACAGCCCCAGTTGTTGGTTTGTGTTAGCATCTGAAAGCCCTTGACTACCCTAAATAGTAATTGTCCAAACAGTAGCGAAATAGTGAAGCCACTATAAGTCTTGAATACCACTTACTCTCTTTAATCAAGGAAAGAGAGGAAGATGTACAATTTATTCCAGGCTGTGCATCTTGACATTTGAAGATGTGAAGCAGAGCTCAAATCCTTTTTAAGTTGAAGAACAAGATATTGATCAAATGCTGAGTTTGGTGCATATTTACAGAAAAATTAACTTTGTAATTTTGAGTCAGCTGCTACAAAATACCCTGAGCTTCTTGAAATCTAAACAGGTGTTCTTGCTGAGCCAGTTTTTTGTTGACTTCTCCCATGATACCAAAGCTAACTTATCGTATTAGGTAAACTTCCCAAAATAGCCAAGGTGTTTAATGTGTGTGTTTTTTGAAGAACAGCTGACATAGCTGCTGTTTGTTTTTCATTAATGCTGAAACAAGACAAGCCATACTAAAAGTGAAATAGTTGAATCGGCCCAGTTTTTTAAAAATAAAACCCAAGCCTGTTGGTGTGCTTGGGTACTTCAGGTGCATCAACCAGGGAATAACCTTACTGGTTCTGTGTCTGGTTTCTTCTGTGTGGTCCTCTTCCTCTTGTCTGTATCACTTGGATCTATTGTGGAATGTCTCTGCCTCTGTATATAGTTAGGTCTGGTTAACATGTGTTGCAACGTTTTCTCTTGCAGTGGGTGGATGCTGGAGCTGATGGCCTCTTTCAGCCTTTGAACTCTTCAGCTAAGTGTGATATGAATCCCCCACCTCCCAACACATGCGCACACAGCAGAGTCTCTGAAATTGCTTATGAGCCGAGATCTAGATAAGGGGTAAGGCAAGGTTTATCTTGCCTGGTCTGGATCAGTCCCACGGAGATCCCTCCATGGGTTGGATTGCGCGTGTGCATGCACACCTCGTTTTTCAGCATCTGTGCATGTGCGCGGCGCCTGCGATTTCCGGCGTCTGCACTGACAGCATCTGTCTGCGGTGTAGACAGCCAGTGTGGTGTAATGGTTAGAGTGTTGGACTAGGACCTGGGAGGTAAAGGTAAAGGGACCCCTGACCCTTAGGCCCAGTCGTGACCGACTCTGGGGTTGCGCGCTCATCTCGCATTATTGGCTGAGGGAGCCGGCGTATAGCTTCCAGGTCATGTGGCCAGCATGACAAAGCCGCTTCTGGCAAACCAGAACAGCACATGGAAACACCATTTACCTTCCCGCTGTAGTGGTTCCCATTTATCTACTTGCATTTTGACAAGGGATCATGTGCTTGATGATAGCTGAAATTCAGAAGGGGCATGCATGTGGGGATATAGTGCACTACCCTGAGACACATTATGAGTTGCTTAAAGATAAATACAGTGTTTTAACTACTAAAGACTGCACAATCCTATGCACCCAGTGAATACCGGTAGTAAATATGCTTAAGGTAGTGCATTTTCCTTTACAGTCCAGAGTATGATCACTCTCCGCTTTTAGGCTTCAGTGTTAATTCATTGGAAGACAAATTTTAGTCTGCCATCTGAAAACCAGAGCAGCTGTCTGAAACACAGTTTAGGAAACACAACATACACGTTGTTTTGTCAAGTTTTTTTTAAAGAAACCTGTTTACTGAATGTTTTCTATTATACTGCCAAAACTTATTCTTTGATCTGTTCTTCTCCCTTCTAAAGTACAAAAGCTACAGAATAGTGTATTATTCAGGCACTTCTAAGGTGTACCTGACATGGGAATAAAAGTAGCGAATATTTTAGTTGGCTGCCTCATTATTCCTTTTTTGCCGTCTAAAATGGATGGTACTGAATGGAATTGCCCATTCACGACCAGATCAAATCTTTATGGTGAGCTGTACCATATGGCGTCCACCGCGCTGCCTGGTTCATCTACCCTTGCCTTCCACTGGGACTCTTTGGTCTTCCAGTCTATCTGGCTTCATCCTCTGCCCTAAGTGTTTTAGTGCTTGTTTCCATCATTGTGGCATCTATTCACTATACCTCTCTTTCAATTCTATCTCCATTTGCTCCTTCCTTTCTCCTGCTCCTTTTGGAACTACGTACCTGTCTGGACCAGGCCTACCTGCATGCTGCATTAATTGTGTGGATTTTTAAAAACCCTTTAATCCTAGTTAGAGGTATGTGACCTGACTTTCATAGGCACTACAGTGTGTAGGGATTGGAAACAGCTGATAGAGTCACGCTGCCACTTTTATATCCCCCCACGATCACCCAACACAAAAGTGATTGGCCAAGAATCTGGGTGATCGTGGTGCCACCCTGGCATCTCCGCCCACGCCAGGGGGGGAGGAACTGGTCTAGGGGCCTGCCTGCAACCAGGACCATCCTTCAAGATGATCCCACATAGTATCACAATAAAGCAGAAAAATCTTCATTCTGAGCAATATGAAGCTAATAGATCCAGTGTTGACACTGAATTTTGATAGCATCTGTTCAAGGAGACTTTGTGTTGGTTTTGAGAGATGTAAGTGGCCTTTGTAACTTTTTAATTAAGGTTTTACTATTCTTCGATATGTATTCAGATTCCTTATTCGGGGTCTCTGATGCATATTCTTGTTGTTGTCCAGTCGTGTCTGACTCTTCGTGACCCCATGGACCAGAGCACGCCAGGCACTCCTGTCTTGCACTGCCTCCCGCAGTTTGGTCAGACTCATGTTGGTAGCTTCAAGAAAACACTGTCCAACCATCTCGTCCTCTGTCGTCCCCGCCTCCTTGTGCCCTCCATCTTTCCCAGTATCAGGGTCTTTTCCAGAGAGTCTTCTCTTCTCATGAGGTAGCCAAAGTATTGGAGCCTCAGCTTTAGGATCTGTCCTTCCAGGGAGCACTCAGGGCTGATTTCCTTCAGAATGGATAGGTTTGATCTTCTTGCAGTCCATGGGACTCTCAAGAGTCTCCTCCAGCACCATAATTCAAAAGCATCAATTCTTGTACATTTACATATATAAGTGACACTGGCTGCCAATTAGCTACCATGCTAAGTTCCGGAAGCTGGTTTTGGTGTATAAAGCCCCATTCACTTTGGACCAAGATACCTGAAAAATAGTCTCACCTTTTGCGTATATTAACCTGATCACTATGTTCTGCAGGTGAGGGGCTTCCATCTCATCAGCAGGTCTATGCCTCACAATTCAGATTACAGTGGTACCTCGGTTTATGAACACAATTGGTTCCGGAAGTCTGTTCATAAACTGAAGCGTTCATAAACTGAAGCGAACTTTCCCATTGAAAGTAATGGAAAGTGGATTAATCTGTTCCAGACGGGTCCGCGGAGTACTTAAACTGAAGCGTTCATAAACTGAAGTGAACTTTCCCATTGAAAGTAATGGAAAGTGGATTAATCCGTTCCAGATGGGTCCGCGGAGTACTCAATGTGAAGCGTACTTAACCCGAAGCAAGGGTGTAATTGGTTCCGGAAGTCTGTTCATAAACTGAAGCGTTCATAAACTGAAGTGAACTTTCCCATTGAAAGTAATGGAAAGTGAATTAATCCGTTCCAGATGGGTCCGCGGCGTTCATAAACCGAAAATTCGTAAACTGAGGTGTTCATAAACCGAGGTTCCACTGTATTGGGACTCAGGAGACAAATGAGGGCTGAAGTCCTCAGATGCATGTTGGAGTTACAGTACATTTTATAAATTTCCTTACTTTACACAAGGTTGCAGTATGGAAGGAATCTAATAGTGATTTCAGAGCATATTTTGTTTCAGAGAGGTTTCTTTTTTTTAAATTATGGAACCAAAATAAATTTCTCCTTTTATGCTACTCTCAAACTTTCCCTCTCTCTATTGTATAGGTAGAATTGCTGCAACCCCCTCTGTATCTGGTCAGAACTGAATTCCATTGACCTCAGTGGGGCTTACCTCCAGTTAAGTGGGCATTGGATTACAGCCTAAATTGGTTAATGCTGGCATTTAAAATTTAATTTAAACTCAGAGTATTTTTTGCAGAATTTCAGAAGCATTTACTGGCATAGCTTTAACATTGTAAATTGAAAAAAAAAACCAAGAAAATATTGCTGGACCTTTTATCTCCATTTTGATTCTTCCTATGAAACGCTTGGGTGTAATTTATGGGGTATGTTGCAATGGATCTCTTTCTCTCTCGCATTGCATCTTACAATGGGTTTATGAACACAATTCCCTGGGCATTTTGCTGCTACTAATTTCCCTTTCTGTCAAAAGAATTGGATGACCTCACCCATGGCAGGATGTTGGAAATATGATGTTAAAAGTAGAGGTATTTCTGTCTGAATGTTTGGAGGTTTATTATTGCAAAAATGACGTTGGAAATTCCTCTTGGTCTTTCTGATGCAGGCATTTCCTTCCAGAGTTTTCCTCTCTTCGAGGAAACCACTTCACTGTAATCTTAGAGGAAGTAAGAAAATGTAAACTACTGATTTCCATTTTTGGTGAGACTTTGCAGTTAATTTAAACAAAACCCCCAAGGAACTCGCTATTAGCTTTTGTAATAGCAATGATGTCTGCCTAGTTTTGCATGAATGGCATTTCATCATTATGTCACCATTATGAGGTTAACAAGAGCCATATAGCTTCTGAGTAGAAGTGGCTTAAAAGCAATGCAAATTTTTTGGCTTGGAGTTGACCAACGGAGGACCTTGGGCCTTCTGTAACATATCACATGGAGCACCATAAACATAAAGGAGAAAAGGGGATATGTTCTACTATGAAGCTCCTGCTCTAGCTTCAGAGTTGAAAATACATGAGACACCTCAAGACCACTTGCCGTTGACCATAATCACAATGATGTGTAGCTCTTTTTAGGTGGCTTAATTACTCTGGCAACATAAAAAGTTTACAAAATCTGTATTTCCCCAACATGGATGTGTATGTATATCCATGTCTTTATTTTTACCTTTATAATTAGATGTATGTGTTTTTTAGTGCTCTCTTGATTTGTTTCCCCCCCCTTAGTGTTTTAAAAAGCATGTATGTTTTGAAAACTGATGTTGATTTTTAGGTTTGGAGCATCTTGATTTTAACAGAGTAGGAAGCCAGTAACACCAACTGCTTTAAAGTGGGCTAGGTGGAGAGCAGTAGGCAATGAGGCTCTCAAATCAGATGTGTTTCTCATGCATGGAGTACTCGAAAGGTATGTTCCATGGCATGTTGGGACTTGGGTATTGATTTGGTTTTCTTTGTTTTGTTTTTTCTTCTGCCGTTCTGGCAGAGCTGAAAATACTTTTACCCGCAGGGAATATAAAGAATGATATACTGTAATCCAAGAAAGTGGATCAAAGTGCAAATGCTTGCCTGTTGGATTTATAAATCCAATATCTTGCACAAGTGCTTTCGCTCAGTTTCAATTTGCTCAATTTATGTGGGCTGCTGCTGGATGAGATAACACAATGCTGAGGAAGAAGAAACAAAAGGGACGGGAAGTTCTTGTATGGAACTCCATGACTCTACTCGAAGTGCAACCCTTTCTAAGGATGTTCAGCAGTTTGGCTGGCAGAAATAGGGAGTTAAGGCTGTAAAAACAAGGTAGGGTAAAATGCAACAAAAAGAAAGAAATACAGCCTTGCTTCACACATTGATACAGTGGGATAGCTTCCACTTGAAAATTTGTATGCCGTTCCACATGGGAAACTTCGTGAAATGGCTCTGTGTGTGATTTTGATAATTTAAGCCAGTGGTTTTCAACCAGTGCGCTGTGGCATTCTGGGGTGCCTTGAATGATAGTCAGGGATGCTGTGGGCAACACTGGCCTCTGTTCACCTTTCTTTTTCTCCCTCTGATGCCCTTTGCGTCTCTGCCTCCCAAAGGCTTGTGTGTCTATTGGTTGCAGCAGCTCTGGCTACAAGCTCCCCAGGCAAATGGTTCCTCTGGGGCTGGCCAGAGGGTGCTGGTTACCAGGAGCTGAGGTGGCTTTGAAGTAAGCAATTGGGTGAGGGAGCCCAGCCACCCAGTCCACTAGCCCCAGCTGTTGGTAATGGACAGACAAGTGGGAGGCTGGGCAGGCAGGCAGGGTGTTCTGGCCTTTCTTGTGCTTGCTGTGTGCAGTGCCTGCCTGGGAGCTGAGTGCCTAGCACTGAAGGGGAGCCTCTCCGCCATGCTGTGCTGGCAGCGCCGGGAGTAAGACGGTGGCATCGCATTCACCTTCAACCAGTCCCCGTTGGGCCTCTAAGGCTGGGGGCATCTTCTTCTGAGGCCCCTGTGGGGCGGTGTGAGGAGGTGCCCTGGATACCCGAGCTATGCCACTGCTGCCTGGATACACCAGTGATTCAATCTGCATGCAAGGCAGATGTTCTATTATCCTTCCATGCGGGAGCTGCAGCTATACTTCTCTCCTCTGGCCTAATGGGTCCAAACAAGTCCAGTATTTAGGGGCAGTGGGGTGTGTATTGTTTAGGTTTAACTCTTCTCTCTGTTTATCAGCCGGGGTGTGCTGAAACAAGGAAATTTGTGCCTCTTCTGTTGATCAAATACATTTGTGCCTCTTCTGTTGATCAAATACACAGTAAAGTTTGGAAACAAACAAACAGAGACATTAGCACGTAGACTGATAGAGGAATGGGGTGCTGAAGATATGCATGCTAGCAAGTGTAAATGGGCTGTAAAGCATTCTGGCACTTTTTATTATATGCATATTTAATCACAGGGAGATCGAAGGAGGTCTAGCCATGTTCTGTGCTGTTCTTTTTTGTTGTAGTGCTGTTTGAATTTCATAGAAGGCAGAGTCCTGAGACTTTGGTAGCAACCTTAATTGAAACAATAATACAGTATATTGTTTTACTTTGCATACGTATAGGCAGAGGGAGTTGTAATATTTCACAAATATGGGACCCAGCCAGTCAATTATTTCAATATGCAGCTCACACACTTACCATTACCTGAAAGTGTTCCCCTGTAGAGAGAGAGGTACAAATTTAATTATAATTATAGCTTATGCTGTATGACCCACTTTCTCTTATACCCATGCACAATAAGACTGATCTGAACAATGTATCTGCTGTTCTAGATCTGGCCCTTTTTTATTAATATAGTTATATTAAAATGTACCGGTAATATTGCAGAGGCTTGGATCTCTTGCTTTCTTCCAACTATACAGTTCTATGATTCTGTATAATAATGTGTATTCCAAAATAGTTGGTCCATTAAATGAATTTAAGCCTTCCCCACTGAACCCCAATACTGCAACCCAAGGATGGGGAACCTGTGGCCCCCAGATGTTGTTGGGCACCTGCTCCTACCAGCCACAGCCATCATGGCCAGTGGTCAGACGTAATGGGATCTGTAGTCCAGCCATACCTCCTCTATCCTTTCCCTAGCCCCAGGATGTTCAAATGGTGTAATACAGGGGTTCCCAACAAAATTTTCTTGAGGACCCCTCATCGAGCCACTATTGTGACAAGGACCCCCATTAATTCCTAATCCTAAATCTAATTCCTAATTCCTAATCTAATTTTTCCAGTAAGCTTAACACTGATCTTGGAAGGGTTAGGTTCAAGGGACGCCGACGATTTAGGTTCAATGGACACTGACAAGATCGGTTCGAGAGTCACTGACTTACTTGCTTGAACATCAAATGCATTATCTTCCTCTTCATCTGTAGGTGTTTGTCGTTTTAACGAACCACTTTTTAACCAACGGTCCATTTTTAACTACGCGAACTGTAGCTTCCGTGAAAAACAACACTTTGTTTACAAACACTACTGTTTTGCAAAGAGGCAGCGCGCGCCAGGGAGGAGGGAGGGGAATGGAAAAGACAGGGTACCTGCGCAGTAGCGCACAAATGAAGCCAACGCGCGCAAAGCATCTTGGGGAGGTGAGTGTTAGTAGAATGCGTGCGCTGCCTCTTTGCAAAACAGTAGTGTTTGTAAAGCGCCACCTAATGGCATACAGCAGAACTACTGCCTCTATCTAATTCTAGTTTTGCGCTAGACTCTGCTCATGCAGGAAGCGGCCAAAACAAAAAATCTGTTATCATACAAAATATATTTAATATATTTTTTATTCTAATAGCATCTTGCGGACCCCTCTGGCATAGCTCGCGGACCCCTGGGGGTCCCCGGACCACCTGTTGGGAACCACTGGTGTAATACATAGTTAACAGTTTAAGAAACAAATAGAAAGTGTGGAATTTAAAAGGGAAGGCTAGGAATATATAGAGAATCAATTTCCTGAGCCAACTGATGTGTTGGTATGTTCTAATGCGAATAGGATAATGCCAATATTGTATGTGTATGTTTTAAAGTATTTTATTGTTATGTATAGTTTGCGACGTGGGTGGTGCTGTGGTCTAAACCATAGAGCCTAGGGCTTGCCAATCAGAAGGTCCGCGGTTCGCATCCCCGTGACGGGGTGAGCTCCCGTTGCTCAGTCCCTGCTTCTGCCAACCTAGCAGTATGAAAGCACGTCAAAGTGCAAGTACAGTGGTACCTCGCTAGACGAATTTAATTCGTTCCGAGGGTCAATTCATCCTACAAAAAATTCATCTAGTGAGGCACCGTTTCCCATAGGAATGCATTAAAAGTTAATTAATGCGTTCCTATGGGCTCTGGGGGACTGGTGGCGGCGCTTGCTCCCTTGGCTCGGGGAAGGCAGGCAGACAGGCAGCAACAGCCCCGGAGCCTTGCCGGGCTGTTGCCGCCTGCCTGCCTTCCCCGAGCCAGGCGACCAAGCGCCACGGCTGCCGCCAGTCCCCCGACCCAAGCGCTGCGCCCGCTGTGTGCAAGGCGGCGAGGGGGAGAAGCACTTCTCCCCCCCGCCACCTCGCACACAGCCAGCATGGGGCGGGGCTTCGGAGACCTTCTCCAAAGCTCCGTCCCATGCCGGGGAAGACAGGCGGGGGTAGCGAGGCGGCAGGAGGGGGCAGAAGCGGATGAACGGATCCGTTCCTCCGCTTCTCCCCCCTTCTTCCCCTGCTAGTTCCCCTTTGTGTTCTGCTGGTCTCTGCCGGTTGCCCCTCACTGCTCGCTGACAGCTGATCTTCCTTTGCCTTCTTTCCCCGCTACAGCTGGTTCCCCTTTCGCTAGAGGAATAGGTTTTGTGATTGGAGGTTGACTCGCCGCCGCGTTGTCATTTTATGGCCACGCTTCGCAAGATGAAGCGGCGGCCATAGAAAACCTCGTCGTCTTGTGAGGCAACCTCCGATCGCAAAACCCATTCGTCTAGTGAAAAATTCGTCTAGCAGGGCATTCTTATAGCGAGGCATCACTGTAGATAAATAGGTACCGCTCCAGCGGGAAGGTAAACAGCATTTCCGTGCGCTTCGCTGGTTCTCCACATGACCTGGAAGCTGTCTGCGGATAAAACGCCAGCTCCCTCAGCCAGTAAAGTGAGATGAGTGCTGGAACCCCAGAGTCGTCCGCGACTGGACTTAACGATCAGGGGTCCCTTTACCTTTATAGTTTAAATATTTGTATTCTTTGGAGAGCTTTCAGTCTGAAATTTGTGTATTATTAAATGTTGTAATAAAGAAGTAGATTATGTTCTGTGAGCTAAGCTGAGGGCTGACAGGAGAGCTATCTGGGGGAAGGGAACAGGATAGGTTGTTGTGTTAAAAACAGCAAAAGAAATTAAGTACTTCATAGACAAAGTACCAGCACCAATATTTTGAACGTTCCTATAAATTTTCTGCCCTAATGCTTTCAAAATGTACAGCCTAATACACCAGCAGCCTAACAGATTCTTTGTCATGCTTTGAATGTTTGTTAGATAGTGATGGTGAGTGTAATACATTTTTTTTCTTGCAGATTATAACCAGGAGAATTTCAAATCCCTATCTGGAAAATCCTCCAGGCAAGGTAATTTTTTAAAAACCTCATTTAACAACTCTAACTCCTCTTTCATGCCTTCATTTTTTTGAGATATTTCATTAATGCTGCCTTGAAGCTAGGTACATTTGTTCATCTTTGAGTTTGTAACAGCTAATGTGGGCTACCGCTTTCTAATGTAAATAGATTTTAATATCGCTGATAAGGAATCCCTTACCCAGATACGAAAAGCTTGGTGAAATCATGCTCGTACTTGTCAGATGCGTTCTGTAACTTTTATGTAGCGCTAATGCTATAACCTTGTATGCTTGCATAATTTATTGTTTGTCCAATTTGTCTTTTCTTTTAGATTTATGGAGAGGGTGCCTCATGCGCTGGGAGAGCTCTCAGAAATGTCTTCATTCTACAAGCTTCTGATCTGATGAAAGACAGAATGTCTCTGATGGGACTTTGCAGGTAGCCATGTTTGCCTTATTTTAACAAAACAGTATTCTCCTTACTATTTCTCACCTCCTTGCATTTGCAGCACTGGACTGGCTACCATATGTTGCCTGCAGTGGCAGATATCTTCCTGGGGCAAGAAGAAGCAAACTGTCCCTCCTTATCCTAGAATGTTCTTTGTATGCCAGGAGCCTATTACCATGACAATGAACTTGGATGTGATCAAAGCTACACAGCGGACGGTTTTGATTATTAATTTTATTCGCATTTTGTGTTGTGTTGCTTTTGTGTGCTGTGCTATTCCTGAAAATATTTTGTTAGTAACCAGAGCTTTGGTTTAACAAACTTTGTTTGCTCTAATATAATGTATGCATGTGTTGCCAAATAATAAGTGCATCATGTTTGAGTTTTCTTCTCTGGTAAGGCAGGGGGGGGGGATCTACAAAGGATGGAGATTGTTTTCATGACTCTGTCATAAGAATCTGCCCTCAGGGAGGCAGTGTAGCAGTGCTTCTGACTTGAGCAATGTTTCTTACCTTTTGATAGAAATGCAATCAATTAAAAAAAATCTTTTATTTATAGCATTTGGTGTGGTGTACAGTATGTTTTTTGTAGAGTAGCTTCCAGACTATTTGAGAACAAATTTATTAGCTAACCAAACATATACAAAAACTGGTTTTCTTGTTTTTATAACAAATAATTGAAAGGATCTTTAAAAAATTCTATTCTTTTTCTAAATTGCTGCCTTTAAAAAATGCATGCAGATTTATTATTCTGCCAAACTGAAAAATGGTGACGCTGTCTGCCAATTCTTTCCTGAAAGAATGAAGTTTGCTCACATTTTAAATGTAGGAGTTGGGTTTATTGACTGTGGAAAGATCTCATACATGTGCCTGATGTCAAAATGTGTTGCCCCTCTGTTGCCCATGTAATATCCCACGTTAATGGTACAGCCAGACTTCAAGGTTGGGAGAAGATGAAATAATTCTCAAGTGACTTCTAGGGAAGTTAGATTATCTGTGTAGATTAGCCTGTAGGGAAGCTAGTAGAAGTTTAGCCTGAGGGTAATGACTACTTGCATCTTGAGATAATAAGGAAGAATCTTCTGGAGGAGGAGAAATTGTTTGCAGGATGAAATGCAAGTTGTTGAACGATGGATTGGGGAACTTGTAGCCCTCCAGATGCTGTTGGGCTCCAATTCCCATCAGCCCCGAACATGATGGTCAGTTGCCAGGAATGATGGAAGTTGTAGTCTAAAATTATCTAGAAGGCATGAGGTCCCCCATTCTTATGGTACTTGGAACACCAGCATCAGATTTAATGGGATGTGCTGGAAAAGTTGCCCCTTCCTTCATAAATGGCCTGTGCAGCACAGAGTGCCATTTCATCAGCTGTGGATGGCAACTAAGGTATGACCCATCCTGGACAGATTGGGCACTTCCAGACAGTTGCTGCTTTCTGGTGAGAGTCAATCACATACAGTCGAACCTTGGATCCCGAATGCCTTGCAAGTTGAACGTTTTGGCTCCTGAATGCCACAAACCCGGAAGTGAGTGTGCTGGTTTGTGAGTGTTCTTTGGAACCCGAAAGTCCACAGCTTCTGTGACTTCCAGGAAGTTCCTGCAGTTCCTGCAGCCAATCAGAAGCCACACCTTGGTTTCCAAATGTTTTGGAAGTCGAATGGACTTCCAGAACAGATTCCGTTTGACTTTTGAGGTACCACTGTACTGACAAATTCCAGTTCCACAATTATACTTGATTGTGAGGTCTTCCCCGCAAAAGTGAACTTTTTGTATGAAGGAAAATGATGGGACAATCCACAGGAAAGTGTGGGATAACACTTGCTTTGACACTCTGTCTTTTAACCTCCCCACAAACATATCAGAACAAATGCTCATTAAATAGCCAACATTGTCTAACCTCTTTGCAAACAAATCAGGATTAATGTTCAATAAACAGGTCGTCTGAAAGTGCCCAGGGAGCATGACCATTGTTATCTATGCTTTATGATAACCTCTTTTAACTACTTCAGATTATTATATACGAGGCTGCCTTTTGAAGACCATCTGGAAGCTTTAATTAAGGCTAAGTGCAGCTACGAGTTTGTTCGGACCATATTTTGTCAGTCGTTAAGAATCTCACTGGCTGCCTATTCACTTTTGAGGAGCAAATGCTGGCACTTGTCTTTTTAAGTCTGAAATGGCTTGGAGCCCAAGTACATGAGAGAGCTCAGTAAGACATCTATCATCCTGTCTTACTGAGGCTGAACTCCAAATTCTTTTTCATCTCAGGTGAAACTCATGTCACCTAGGGAGTGGGCATTTTTGACCACAGTGGCCCAACTGTGGAATATAATCCCTAAGTAGCCCTGCCTGGTTCTATCATTGATGCATTCAGGTGTCAGGCTAAAACATTTCTACTCTGTCAGGCCTTTTGATTTTTTAAATTTGTTTGTTTTTCATCTTTTATCTGCTGCCTATCAATGTTTTTATTTGGATTTGTATTTTTAACTGTGTAAATGGCCTTGGAATCTATGAAGGATGGTTGTATAAATATTATAAATAAGTGAAACAAATAAATTGGACAACTTTTTTGTTCTTGACCATGCCAGTGTAATGCTAAAACTGTCCTGGTTTGTGATCAGCACATCTGAAATGTGTTGGATTACAAAGCCAATATACTTCATTATATTCTTTCTTTATGGATGGAATTGTGACACAAAGATTAGCATTTTGCTCTGCATTTCCATTGTTTGTATATTATTCTTAAGAATTTATTTCATGTGTCATTATTCAAAACCCTTTGCATGTTTGTTCAGGTTCCACACCATATCAAATAAACAACAAAAACTCGGAGCATATACACCTATACATTTGGTTACAGCAAACGTAAGAGTAAAAACAAGTGGACAAAAATATACGCTCAATAACACACGAACAAATAAAGCAATCGGGGAATTATCATCGAAGTAATAAACTAGCCAAGCATAAAGAAAAGCATAAAGAAAAGGGGGGAAATCAAATCGCTCTATCTTATAAATATCACTACATAAATCCATAATGGTTTTTTGTTTGTTTAGGAGGAGTTGCATTGGATCTGAACTCGTAGACTGGCTTTTAAAGCGCTGTCCTTTCATAAAGAGCAGATCTACAGCAGCTGGTATCTGGCAGCTCCTACTGAATATGAGAATTGTGTTACCAGGTCAGTTTTATGAAAGCAAGTCTAACCTGTTTTACGAAGGTATTCAATTTCCCTTCCTGTCCTCATCTTTCTGTGGGCATTAGATTTATTATGTTTACAAGGGGAGAGAGAAAAAGACAGATATCTGTTGTTCTGTTGGGCTCCCTCTGTGCTGCTTTGGTATATATTTCACATGTGATCTTTCATATCCTGAATAATTATGATGAGATATTTACTAGATATTTTTGCCCAGGGATATGCTTGTCAACTTTCAGAATGTACATTCTTTTCTCTCTCCCTTTCCCCTACTCTGTCCCCCCTTTTACCTTGATACGTTCCTTATCCTGTTGCTAAATACTGTGCAGCTGAGTAAACAATACAGTAGTTCACCATATGATTATGGTGGAGCCTTTTTAGTATATTGAAAGGAACCTTTGACTGAAGAATTGCAAATTCTGTCCCTGTTTCCCCTGTATTACATTTTAGATAGCAAGCTCGGCGTAACAAGGAGTTTACATCTTGTACTCCATAAAGTGTATGCACACCAATGACCCTATATTTTATAAATAAATGAATTGTTGAAGGATGGCTTTGAATAAGGAACACTCTTTACCTTCACAGCTTTTCTTCTGTCACTTTATTCAGGCAAACAGTCATTTATCCACGTTCAGGCCACTGCCCAGTCTTCTGCCTCCTTAACAAGAGATGGCTCGGCTTCTCCATTTATTGTTGAACCACCTAGTCACCGGTCATCTAGACTTGTTGTGGTTCTTTACACGTCAGGACTCCATTAAGCCATGCCTCATGTCTTTGGGAATTTCAAAATTCCCTGTGTAATGTAATTTTTTCTCTTCCATGGCTGGGATTGTGTCTGCTCCATTCTTTCAAGCTTCATGTCACTTCTGCACCAGTTTTTATTTACCCTTGTCTTTGAAGGAATTCTGTGTCATTGCCACTGACTATAACTTGATTTGTACATGGCCTCTGCAGCATGGTAGCTGCTTAAAAAAGCAATTCGTGAAGATTATTCCAACCTCAAGCTGTCTGTGTAAAGCACCTCCTCACACACTTCCAGCCATGCTAAAGCAACCCCTGTTTTGGGTAATTGCTTTTGTTAGCATGCTTGATATTGCAGGAGAAGCTGCTTCACATGACTTCATGTTGGGTTTTTATGTTGCTTAAAATGTTTTCTGCAGGCTGTATCTGTATATAGCTATATAGTGTATAGCCCAGTTCACAGTGTGTTTTCCTACATGATCTGTATTCAAAACGTATCTTATATGGTTGGTCTGTACATGTGAACTAGCCCTTCGTTGTCAACTGAAGCTAAATTACTGGATTAATTTCCAATACTTGCTTAGCAGTTACTTCAAGTTTTTGGTTTTGTGGCAAGCTGATAGAAAACACTTTCTAAGATTAATAGAATCTCCCCCCCCCTCTTTTTACACAGTGGATAAACAGATTTATTTTCAAGACAAGTACGTTTTCTACCAGTTCTCAGCTGATGAGTGTACATATCTTTTCTGTGAATATGAAAGAGATGATGGATGGAAAAATGGTGTGAAACTCTTATTGCAGCTAGTGCCTGTTGTTCCTCCAAGGATTAATACCTGTAATCTGTAAGTATATTCTCCATACAATTCTTACTGAAAGTTCTGCAGATGACTGGGTTATACAGTATCTGATAAATAATCTACCAGTCTTCCCTTCTACTTTATGCATATTATCACAGAGGCTGTTGCCTGTGAAAACTCCTACCATAATCTTCCTACTTACATTGTATAAATTGTGTGGCTACTTGGTTTGTGTTATCTAAATCAGCCTATGGCTGGCCCTGTATTATTTATAGGAAGCACTCTTATGGGAAAGAAGGCTTGCAGCAGGCTAGCCATATTTTATTGAATGATTTTAAGTAAGCTTGAGTTACAGTACTACAGTAACTTGTATCTCGGCGGTTCCCAAACTGTGGTACATGGGAGCTCAGTGGTTCACAAGCTTCATTCAGGTGGTCCACGAAGAAGAAGTCCACATTAAATATTCATATCTGTTTTTAATTGTATTTTTTTGCTTTTTATTTCTCATATTGTATATTTATTGTATTACAATTTGAATTCTATCTATTAAGAAATTAAAGAAGCAATAAAAATACAATTAAAGATACTATAGCATTGCAATTGCTACAGCAGGCAGCCAAATAATTTAGTGGTCCACCAAGACCTTCAGCAATTTCCAAGCAATCTGGGGGGGAGGGGGAGTTTGGGAACCACTGTCATAGAGGGTCACTCTAAGGCAGGCATCCCCAAACTGCGACCCTCCAGATGTTTTGGCCTACAACTCCCATGATCCCAAGCTAACAGGACCAATGGTTGGGGAAGATGGGGAATTGTAGTCCAAAACATCTGGAGGGCCGAAGTTTAGGGATGCCTGCTCTAAGGTCAGGTAGAAAGGAAGTGGACAGGCAAGGGTGCTGTCTCTGAATAATAATAATAATAATAATAATAATAATAATAATAATAATAATAATAATTTATACCCCGCCCATCTGGCTGGGTTTCCCCAGCCACTCTGGGCGGCTTCCAACAGAAAAATAAAACACAATAATCTATTAAACATTAAAAGCCTCCCTGAAAGCCTCAGATGTCTTCTAAAAGTCTGGTAGTTGTTTTCCTCTTTGACATCTGTTGGGAGGGCGTTCCACAGGGCAGGCGCCACCACCGAGAAGGCCCTCTGCCTAGTTCCCTGCAACTTGGCTTCTCGCAACGAGGGAACTGCCAGAAGGCCCTCGGTGCTGGACCTCAGTGTCCGGGCAGAATGATGGAGGTGGAGACGCTCCTTCAGGCATAAAGGAGGCATAGGGCTGATGGGTCCCTACCAGTAAGCCAGAGGCCTTCTCCAGTGTAGACCTGGAAGTCAAGAGGCATCAAAGAAAGGATGTGAATTTCACGAACTGATTTGAATCAACTAGCCAAATGCACAATGGAAAGGGAGGGTGCCAAGGGCAAGCTGGGGTCAGGCTGGGTCCCAGTTGCTCCAGTTAGGTTCTCTCTGTAGTTCATTAGAAGCTGCCATGATGAAGACAAGTCCTGCTTCAGCTCAGGCCTCCTTCCGCCCCTCACTTGATTACAGATAACAGGGTGGTGCCTTGCCACCCTTTCATTGACCTTCAAATGTAAGAGTTTAATTCCTTTGGGTGCCATTCCTGAAGCAGGGCTGCAGTTCAGCCTCTGTATATGTCACTGTAAATTATTGTACTAGATTATTGTACCCTGTATTGGCTTCTACAGTGACATTTCTTCTTAATTTGGGCAAGTTTGAATAAAATAAAAGCACTTAGAGGAAGACAAATTGATGGGAGACTTCAGTTATAGCATGACACGTCTTGGTCAGAATATTTTAGTTCACACACCTCACTTCCCTGTTTGTTTTTAAGCACATCCTTTAACTTAAGGTCTAATTCACCTTTTCCAAGGTGGTGGTCCCAATATGTTAAAGGCTCCTTTCAACCTCAGCCAACATTCCTAATGGCCAGGGATGATGGATGTTGTGGTTCGCATTATCTGGACGGTACCAGGCAAATCAGAGCAGTCCTTTACAAACCTTTCCTTTAAGATAAATAAATAAATAAATAAATAAATAAATAAATTCTTTTTATTTTAACAGGAGCAATAGAAATATAGAAGATACAACTGAGACCAATGCTGAAATTCTTGCTCGTCTCACTTCTGCGGTGAGTCTTTCAACAAGCTTTTCTTTACTGTATTGAAAAGTGATATGTTTGTGACCAACTGTGGTCTCAAGAAAGATTCTCAGGGTGGCTAAAAATTAAAACAGTTGCTTAAAAAAAACATCAGTATTAAAATATAGGTCAGTAGAGCAGTAAAACAAAGGCAGTTTTAAAATATAACACCTTATAACCCCAATGTGTAGGTGTGGGAAGGAGGGGAATGTAGACATTCTGGGATTTGGGGCCCTTTTTTGTTGATTATTCCACACAAGAGGCACTAACAAATTGACAACAAGGCTCCCAGTTGAGGATCTCCTAGCTGATTCTGACAATGGGTGTGCAAGTGCCATTACAGGCAACTCCCATTTTGTACAACATGTTCGATTCATGTGCGACCACGCATGCGCGTGCCAGGTTCAGCACCAGAAGAGGATGGAACAGGGACAAGCAGGCTTATGCACGCTCTGCCAATGCGCGCAATGACCCACAATACCGGTATAACCCCTGCGTAAATGGGGTGGGTGGGTTTTGCCTATACTGTATTTACCGCAAGACAAAATAGTTGAACTATTGAGTAAATAGTTTTATTGGAATTGCTGGGAGTCTAAACCCCATACAACATTTCCACAAAGTGAACAAAGGCCTGCCTTTATCAGTGTTGAAATGCATGCAGAAGGATTATTTGCCAATTCAGAGTGTAACAATAATCGACACATAAAATACTAATGTGAATTTTAGCCACATGAACTGAAGCCAAAGCTAGTGAAGAACTAATTGTGCCTGTGTGTGTGATCCTGCTTTTCCTGTCACTTGGCAGGATGCTTTTTAGAACCAATGAGGTACAGTATGTTTTCTTGTATCTCCCCCTGCTCGATTCCCACAAGGGTTCAGTATCTGTAACTGAGCTTTTAGAAGGTATATTTTCTCAGAATTAATAGTACAAGCTTCTTTTTCTCGAGTCTGGCTAGAACCTGTTGGTAAAAGGAAACACATACTGTACTTGTTTTGTAACAATGGAAGGGCGAGGGACTTCTTGAGTGATAATAGCTGTGTGGAATGGTGCCAAGTTGGTCAGGTTGCAGGAAACAACAGCAAAGCATTTGCTTTTGTGTCAGAAACATAATATATTAATTATTATAAATTACATTTACTGCTTTGTCTTTCCACCTGATGAGAAATCCCTCCTAATGTGACATAGTATGTAATAATGTGTAATACATGTGAAACATAAAGAATGAATATTTGATATGTGGGCTGCATTTGAAAATGGTACAGAAACTTGAATGTCAAGGAGATGGGTTGCTGTAGTCTATAGAAATGTCATCTCTCTCTCCACTTCTCTGTCCAGTTGAGGGGGGATCTAGTGTGTGTGTTTCTGGGGTAGGGGAACCGGGATAAATTAGGGAGTCTGCTGGTTTACCACCTGCCTCGCTGCCCAGCAGTCTCCCTGCCTGAGTTGAAGCAATTTTTTGATTGACTTGCCTAAGATCCAGGACAAAGCACCGTCTTTCAGAAATCCTCCCCCCCATGTCAATTCCACCTTTGAAATCCCCTTTGAAATGTATCTATTTGTATGGTTGCAAGTTGTTTTGGGTTTCCCTGGGCAAGATAAAGCGACTGACAAATTTAGTAAATAAAATATCGTAAAAGCATAGAAAAACCCAAGAACAGGAAGGAACACAAACATTTTACTCTATTGTATGTTATTTCGCTTTCTTGGAAGATTTGGTACACATATGCACAACCCTTGAGAGGCAAAGCAGCAAAATATTTGAGCAAGTGCCTTAACATCAGGATGCAAATATTAACCCATCATCCTTACTAGTCTAAGATATCCACCCCCCCAATCTCTAATATTATTTAGGAGCCTCAAAATGAACTAATTTTTAAAGCTGGCAAAATATGTGGAAAGCATAATGAGAAAGAATTAGTCTTGCACTCTGTTAGAACAAAAGCTGAATTTCCCCCAAAGTTTGCAGGATATTGAATATACAAGCGCATTCTCCACTTCAGGATTTAAATCTGCAGAAAGCCTTGATTTGTGCTTTTTTATTGTAAATCTTTCCTGGCCTGAAAATGATATTTTTTTTTAACTGTTCCTTTTCAAAGAGAGATCTGTGGGTTCTGTAAAGTAATAATTAAATTTGGGTGATTACAACCTTTATGAAAGTTGCTTCAGTTTTACTGGTCGACATAGTGTCAATCTCTTGACATTTAATGTGCAGTAAGTTTTGGGTTGCATATGCAGGAAAGGTCCTGAACATACTAATTGCGTAAATTGATTGAATGATTCCTTATGAATCTGAGAGTAGTCTCAGATGGTATCTCCGCGATGACTGAACTACAGTATTCATCTTTTCCATGGCCATGTCATCTCTAATCTTGTAACCATGATATCTGACCTTTTCCCTCATGATGATCCATCTGGGTTTCAACTGTGTAGACTTTAAATTATTAAAAGGATTATTAAGGGGATATCAAAAATGATTAATATGAATATGAACTCTTGCTGATATATGGAAGTACTGGGTGCTTGGGGCAAGCTCAAGCTAATGCCAATGTGCAAATTTCAATTCCAATATTGAAAGTTAAAGAAAAAGGAATTCTTGGGGATGCCTCAGTGCTGTTCTCGTTTTACTTGTTAATTTTTCCACCTATGCCAAATATTGGACTTTTTGGCAGTTGTGGGGAACTTTAGTCCTCCAGATGGTGCTGAACTAAAACTCCCATCACCCCATTCTTTGGCCACACATGCTGGGCATGATGGGAGTTGTTGTTCAGCAACATCTGGAGGATCAAGAGTTCCTCACCTTTGCTTTATGGTACCAGTATTAATAATTAACATTTATTTATATAGCACCATTAATGTATGTGGTTCTGTGCACAATTAAAACAATAAATTCTGCACCAAAGGGTATACAATCTGAAACAACAAATAGGAACAGTACAATAAAAATCAGTTGTCTAATATGCACAATATGCAGCCTGTTACACCTAGTGAATAAAACTAGTTAGCCAGACCAAAACAAACCAACTCAGGGGGAAACAATGTTTTAAATAGAGATTTGAACATATGAAGTGAGGAGGCAGCCCAGAAATGCTCTGGGAGATGATTCCAAGCATATGGAGTAGCAAGAGAAAAAGGACGAAGACAAATGCTTGGATGAATAAGAAGCACAGAATTAGAAGAACGAAGAGAGTGACTAGACATATATTGGGACACTAAGGCTGAGAGATAGACACTAAGACTGACCATGAAGAGCTTTAAAAGTAAAGACAAGAGGCTTATAAAATATTTGAGTTAACGGGCAGCCAATGAAATGACTGTAGAAGAAGAGAGACATAGTCTGATTGTTGCACCAAGAAAATAATCTTCCCTGCAGGAGTCAATGGTTGTTCCCTTGAGGTCTTTCCAAAGTTCAGCTATTGTTAACCTCACAGCCATTAAAAAGTGGCCAATAGAAATCTTGCTAGTGTTATTCAAAAAGAGATTAAGGAGTGTCAGTTGTGGTGATGTGTTATCTTTTGGATTTCATCAAAAAGAGCAACCCAAAAGGATTGAGTCTGTGGACAGGACCACCACATATGGTGTAATGTACTCTTATCCCACCCCCATAATATGGGATAAGGTGACAGTCATGTTCCAAAGGCAGTCATGCATACTAGGTAATTTTTTTAAAAAAACTTTTTTGGGTGAAATTAAGTATGTGCACAAAAACCTTACTCACCTGATAGGCAATTATTTCTACGTGTTCATGTGGCTCCCGAAATTAGTATTTCTTTTTTGAAATAGGGGATCCAATCTCATGCTTTCCCAGTATTTCCTACATTGGCTACAATGGTCACAGCAATAGGTGTTTGCCAGGAAAGAAGACTGCTTGGCTATTAATCTTTGCATCATAACAAGGCACAATGCATGTGAATAGATTCACTGGCTGTATGCTGCTGATAATAATAATTTCACTGCATTCAGTGTTGTTTGTGGTGTTGTAGAAGGAACCTTTTACCTTTATTGTAGAAAAGAAAGATCTCATGACATAAATATTGGGTGGTATCCAATGAAGTGCTTCCTCTAGCACAAGGATTTTTGATTGTGCAACAGAACTTCTCCATCTCTTCATGTGTGCCCTGTGTGCCTTCCTTCCCTCCCCCCTCCCAAATCTACCTCAGTGGTTTGAGAGAACCCCCCCCCCCTCCAGAACAGATTTAGGGAGCCTGTAGGAAGAGGATAAGTTTTGTTGTTCAGCCAGAAGTGCTAACAGAAGCACTTCGTTGGAAACCACCCATTGTGTTCTATAAACACCCAGTGCTGATCCATTAAGCTGCTTGGGAGAGGGGATGATGACACAAACAATTGCAAATTGTTTTCCTCTTGTGTAGCAATCTTTGCTTATGCCAGTTGTGTTAATGTCATTGCTAATTGCTGCACCGAATCAAATACATTTTTTATGAGCATATTGCCACTTAGGAAATAGCACTATCCTATCCGAGTTCATTCAGAAGCATGTACAGTACCACAATTTTCAGTGGCGCTTTCTTTGGGACAACTGTGCAGAGGATTGCAGCCTAACTCTAAGAGCTCCATATTGTTAGAGTAGATGGTTTGCTCTGTGTATGTAACAACTTCCTGCTTATGGGCACGACTGTAACACTTTGTCTTTTTGATGTGTTAGGTGCAGAGAGAATTGGCGGCTGTTCTTGCTATTAAGGCAAGAAAATCAGGTGAGTGTATCCAAGTTCGGATTTTGCATTTTCAGACCATATTAAAAGAAACAAATATAGTATAAAGCTTATTTAATGTGACAAGAACCGCTTGACATTTTCTTCTGTTTTCCTTCTTTCCTACTCTTCAATGAATGTTCACCTGATGAACTACCGGTATTATAATAATTGATCTACTAGTCTAAGTTGTTTGTAACAGCTTCTCCTACAAAAGTAAAGTGTTCTGTTCTCTTACCTTTTTATATTTTGTAAATTAATGCTTATATATCCATTGCCTTCAGTTGAAACGTATACATTCAGATTTTGAAGATTGTTTTTTTTTGTCACCACCCGTGCATAAGTGCATAAGTACTGCTTTGCAATAGTACCATATGACTTTTTCATTATTATTTTTTAAAAAAATCTTTCTTGCTAAATAGAATACATGAGTTAAATTACAAGGCTTGCCAAGGTTGCATGAACCTGTTCCTTTTAAAGCTGAGCCCATCATAGATCTGTTTAGGCATGAACATAATGTGTGGACTTTGAGAAATATACAAAAGGGATATACCTTAATATATTTCCTGTCCCCCCCCCTCACTCCTTTAACTTCCGTTAATATTACTTGTATGTATTGCTTGTTGATACTCAACAAAGGCAAATGGGATACATGGCAAACTTGCACTGGCGTGCTTTTGAACTGCTAGGTTGGCAGGAGCTGGGACAGAGCAACGGGAGCTCACCCCCTCACGGGGATTCGAACCGCCGACCTTCTGATCGCGACCCAAGAATTGTGAAGCTACATGATAGCAAATATGTGTTAGCTTCCCTTGTAATGGCATCTTAGGATATTTCTGACTGAAAGATCTGTAATGTCATTTTTGCTGAAGATGCCAAAATGATCTTGGAATATATGAAGAATTCCAAATCCCAAATTTGGTAGAATAAATTTAAATTCAACCACAGAGGGGCTGCTTACTTAACTTTATTCCTCTTTGTTCTGATTTCAAACTATGCCCACAGAATATCTGACTGATAAAGTCTTTAATATACTAACATAACAAGTGACGGTTATTGTGTTTGTGGATCAGGCCAGGTTGAATACATTGTCCACTGTATTTGTTATTGCCCTTTATACAATTCACCTAGGAATAGATTCCTCTATTCATTCCAATATTCTTTAGAAGGTCAATCAGATGATTTCAAAATTAGATGGTAGCTTTACACGTGCTAGCAGCAAGAAAGTTACAAAGTCAGAAAAATATTTACTGCTAAGGAGATTTTTTAAATGTAAATTATTTTGGGAACTTTATAATTTTAAGTGTTCATAATTTGCAGCTCTGAATATGGATATGCTTTAACTTGTCTTGGGTTTTTTTTGGGGTGATTTTATATAGTAATGGCCACTGGGTACAAACAATTAAGAAAATGACGGGCAAATAACATTGATGATGGTTTCACATGTCATGTTATCATGCGACATGTTATCACTGACAATCAATTATATTTACATGTGGAACAATTAGGCTAACTGATGACATGGAGAAAAACCTATTTCAGGAAATAATAATCAATAATTTGCATTCATTGTAGATTATAAGTCAGTGTACATAGTACATAGCATTTTAATACTTGTTATTTAATACAAGCATGCCTAGTTTCCAGTGCTTAAATTTGTGGCTTATCTCTCTTGTGGTCAATTTAGCTAGAGTAGAGAAAATGAACACTAATTAACTCTGTGTCTAATGCAATGTCAAACAGGCCATATTCTAAATTTTTAATTTTAATTGCAGATTGCTTTTTTTAATGATAAGACTTCCTTCCTTTCTTAACATCCTGCTATAAGCTATCATCTGCTGCTTATTTCTAAACACTACCAAATACTCCCTTATATTTGCAGAGATGGGCTGGTAGAATCCTGTTTCCTATTCGGTATCTTAGAAACAGATCCTTTGGGACTGATTCTCTATCTGGAAACTAAACTAGCATAATGAGTAGCCTTCTCTGCAAATTCAATATTAGCTTTACACCTCAGGTTAAAAAAAAAGTTAATGACCATTTGCACACCAGAGATAGGAATTTTCCTTGCATTTCATAATGCTTCCAATTTAAAAAGATACAGCATTACGCTGGAGTAATGTAAGTAAGTAAGTAAGTAAAACCTTTATTGGCATCAAACAAACTCGCATACAAAATAATAACAGATTAAAACTGTCACTGTGGCAAACGCTGTGCCAAGAGAGGGAAGGGAATAATCCGCCATCCGCTTTCACGACAATGGGGCTTCCGGCGACTCAGACGACTGCAGAGTACAACGCCGAGAAAATAGTAAATTAAGATATTGAGCCACCATCTCGGTGAGGACCGGGTCCTTCCCCAGCAAGAGGAACCGCAAGATTTCCCGCTCTGGTCTCCCTCTGGGAATGCAGAGCCGGTCCAGGAACCGTTGACGAAGGTCGACGTAAAGGTTACAATGAAAAACCATATGTGGAAGGCTTTCCACCTGAGGGTCATGACACGGACAGATCCTCTCATCCTTCGCCCTGCCCGAGAATCTTCCCCACAGGAGGTTCGATGGATTTGCATTGAACCTGGCCAACGAAAATGCCCTTCTTTCCTGTGGGTTCAGTAGGAAGTCAAGATAGTTAGGTTTTGTTTCATGAGCCCACGGGAGGTGGAAAAGAAGGGGGGAACATGTTGTGCCTGCTGCCGCTATAAGATCCTGTCTCTCAATGTCCCACAACCTAGTAATGACTGTGGCTTTGGCAGATTGTAAGGACATTGAGCGGAGGAGTTCTATTGAAAGCCCCAGTTGCAGTACCTTCCTATTGAAGTGTTGCAGCCCTGGGGGGAGGAAGGTGTCCGAAAGCATTACCTGGAGGAAGGGATCTCTGTCAGAGTTGAGGCAGATTTTTAGCCAGAATATAAGGAATCTTGCCCAGGCGACAGATTCCACCTTGTGTTGAGCTCCCTCTAGACATAAAACTGCATATGGGACGCATCTTGGAACAGAGAAAATCTTGGATGTGAGGGCGATCTGGCTGCGACATCTGTCACCCCATTGATCGCCAGGGTTGATTCGGCTGATCTGGCTGGCTAGGCGGGTGTCCCCTTCCTCCCTCACGGCTCCATGTGCGTCCCTCCCGAAGCTGCGCGCTCGGTGGAAGAGGACGACCTTCCCAGATAGAAGGAGTGTACCGTTCTTCGGTCAAGGGTATACGATAGCTGCGCTCCCCTGCTAGAACCTCCAAACAAGCTGGAGTAATGTATAGTTAGATTGATTTAAATTACACACTATAATCACGAGGACACCAAAGAACACTTCAGCGATAAGGGGGAAATCTGGCATCAATGACACTTAAATTTGATACAGGCAGTTCTTGCCACAATGATCCCAATGGATAGGAGAGATAGAGAAATGACAACCAGGATGTAAAAAATTGATATGCTTGCTTGGTGGGAGGAGAAAGAGCTGCATACCGTATGTAGCAAGAGCTTTTGTTTTGTGTGCGTATTTGCATTCGCTGCAGTGGACCCCACTATCAAAAACAATTTGCCTTTCAAACTAAAAAACCTATTATCTCTTTCACGGCAGGAACTGTTGCTGCAAAAGCAACATAAAAGTCTGTTTTATATGGGTGTTTCCTATATACAGTATGTATTACCGTACTACAGTGGTGCCTCGCTAGACGAATTTAATTCATTCCACGGGTCTTTTCTTATAACGAAAAATTCGTCTAGCGAATCCCATAGGAATGCATTGAATTTTTTTTTGAATTTTTTTGCCCATAGGAACACATTAATTGAATTTCAATGCATTCCTATGGGAAACTGCGATTCGCTAGACGAATTTTTCATAAAACGAATTCGTCTAGCGAGGCAACCTCCGCTTGAAAAATCCTTTCGTTAAGCGGAAATTTAGTTAAGCAGGGCATTCGTTAAGCGAGGCACCACTGTAATTTGCATTCAGACCAGTATACCTTATTGAATCAATGGTGTATATACATTGGTATTTAGGGTTTAGTTGTATACTCAGTCATGAAATCTGTTCAGCAATGTTTTTAAGTCTCCACCTTCATCCTTAACCACTCTCGTTATCTATGCATTTTGGCACATGCAAAACCAATGATGTCTCCCATCTGTTTTTAGCGTTTTTTTCCCCACTTTGGGAAAGATTTGTATCCAGCTGGTTTGAATAGTTCTCTTTGTGACACTTTATGGGACACCTTAGTTCTCTGCCAACTAGCTGATAGAGAGCATTTTGTATACATTCGTTTCAAAATATATGCATAGGCGGGACAAAGGAAGAACCACACAACTTAATCACAACCCAAAACATACGCATTGCTGAATTCTTGCATTCTAAGCCATTTCAAATATTTTCCTGAGTTTTTTAGTCTCTTTGCTTTATGGGGTTTTATAATCCTCCATATAGGATTGATGATACATTGCAAGTATTATACCTTGTTTGGTGCTATATGAACATAAGAAGAACTTGCTGAATCACATCAGCGGCCCATCTAGTCTAGCATTCTTTTGTCACAGAGGCTAACCTGTGGAAAGCTTTATTATTATTTAAGTTCCTTTATCTCCTTGTCATGCTGTGGAACCTTCGTCTGCTTAACTTGCCTTGATGCTTGTCAGTTGCAGCTCGTGGAGCAGGCTCCCCTTGCTAGCTTGGTCTGTATTTATATCTACATAATTGACTGGCTGTGTAGTTCTAGTGCAGGCATAGGCAAACTCGTCCCTCCATATGCTTTGAGACTACAATTTCCATCATCCCTGACCATCCCTGGTCCTGTTAGCTAGGGATGATGGGAGTTGTAGTCCCAAAACATCTGTATGGCTGAGTTTACCTATGCCAGTTCTAGTGCATTGTTGTTGCTTAGTCGTTCAGTCGTGTCCGACTCTTCGTGACCCCATGGACCAGAGCATGCCATGCACTCCTGTCTTCCACTGCCTCCCGCAGTTTGGTCAGACTCATGTTCATAGCTTGAGAACACTGTCCAACCATCTCATCCTCTGTCGTCTCCTTCTCCTTGTGCCCTCAATCTTTCCCAACATCAGGGTCTTTTTCAGGGAGTCTTCTCTTCTCATGAGGTGGCCAAAGTATTGGGAGCCTCAGCTTCAGGACCTGTCCTTCCAGTGAGCACTCAGGGCTGATTTCCTTAAGAATGGATAGTGCATAGGCACTGGGAAATGAAATGCTTCCCTGTGTTTTTGTGTGTATGGTCCCTGGAATTCGGTCTGTAGAAAAAGTTCCCCTTAAGTACTGTGGCAAGGAAGGAACCTCCACTAGCCCCATTAACACACTCCGAACTACCGTATTATGGTCAATTAGTCTTAAATGCTTTGATGCCTTCCTGCAGATTGAAGAACATTACTAATATCTGAGTGGATCAGTGGTACATGGGTGGGGTCTTCACATCACCAACAAGGGTACTAGCCTGTGTGTCTGCTGAATCATTCAGCACAAAATGGTCAATGGTAAGTGTTAATTGTTAACACCCTATAAAGTTAAAGGGAGGAAATTCACACCTTCCTAGACTTTATTGTTTCCAGTCTGTTTGGCTGCAAAAATTTCTTCACCATAATTCATTAGTTTGTGTAGAGAAGTTTATCTCGCCAACCAGAAGTAGTATAATTTTAAAAAAACCTACACAGTGCAATGGACAAGCCAAATGCCAAGAGTTTTATGGCTCCGTACTTATTGTAATTAGGAATAAACACTTCAGATTAAAAACAATGTTTTTTTTAATCAAGGAAGTTCTGGACTATGTATGACACAAAAGCTAACAAGAAAGGTGTGGTATACATGTATTTTTTATAAAATATATAACGGCCCATACATATTCAGAGGCTCTGAATAATGCCTTAGTGGATAGCTTTAAAATATAAATATGTTGTTAGGTCCTTATAACTCCAGATGATTCTTATGCTACTATTTGTTTAAAAAGGAATTTCAGTGCATTTGCCTGACATCTCTTGTAATGTCTGCTGTTCGTATTTAAATACCATTTTGGGTGGAAGTGGACACCCAAGAAGATCTCAGGAAGCAATACACAGGGGATTACATATTAACTGCATTTAAATTTAAGCTTTTGTTCCTTTGGAAACAACCCCCTTTTCTGTATCACAGCCAGGCATAGTGTTATGTGTACTACATACATATTTAGGCATATCTTGCTATCTCTGGTGGTGTTTTGTTTCTCTCCCTCACCCCCAGTTTATTGGCTGGATACCCCCAGTATCTCTATTCCAGCTATTAATCCCAAGCACCTTTTGTTAAAAATCCAAATTCTAGAAACAGAAGATTTCAAAAAGTTGATACATATTACAGACGTTTAATTGGAATTGATTTCGCTTTAGGGGTTGTGTAACTTTACCCACAGGTCTGATTATAGACCCTTGCCCTTATGTTCATCTCTCAAGGTTCCCTGCAAACCATCTCTTGTGTGTGTGTGTGTGGGGGGGGGGCTCCGTTTGCCAGATTGTAATTTTAGAACAGAATTATCTCCAGTTGAGTGGTAACCTACTGGAAAGCAGGGAGTTATAATAGAAGTGCTGAACCAGTCTTAATTTAGGCTGCATCAAATGACATATGATTATTACCCATCTTAAGTGAATCTTCCATTAAGGTCAAAGTAGGTTATTTCTCTCTCTAAAAGAGCTCTGAAGAAATTAAATAAGCCTTACTTAGCAGGAACAATAATCCCCTTTGTGTATAACTATACTGGGTCTCTTTCCTGGAGCAAGCCTTTACATTATTATTGGTTTTACAGAATATCTTGAAGGGAAAATCCTTCCTGTAGCCCACAAGGGAGCAAGGAAATTAAATCAAGGCATAGCCTCCTGATCTTTAAGTGACCATTAAAAAATCAACAACCTGAACTCCTTCGGCTCATTTGCAGATGGACGCATTTGAAATTGCACTTCAGCAAGCTGATGCTCATTTAACATCATCTCATTCTTTTATTCATGGTGACCTTTTCCATGGCTAGAACAGGATTTATAGGATAGGTAGAAATGGGGAGTGGCTGTAATAAAACCTGATTGCAGACTTTGCACTCTAGTCACACTGTGCGTGCCACACCAAACAGATGTGTGGCGCTAATAAACACTGCTTTTGTATTTAAAACAATAAAAGCAACTTCCTTTGCTCTTGACTGGAGGACGAATGGAGTAGCACAGTTTATGTTGGCAGAGCAGGAAATTTTATTGCATGGCCTGGCTACAACCCAGAGATTGTAAGTCATGTCAGATTTTGAAGGAACTCTCAAAGACTCAACATATTCTAGCATTTTTCTCATCCCACCTTTTACGGTGGTGATAAAGTAGGGGATATTAGTTCACTTTTAAAGAAAAAAGAATAAAGTTGAGTACCAGAAAGTGTAAAATTATTGCCCAATTTTGATACTTTATGAGAGAAATTCAGCATCGTATTTGCACAGTACATTTTGCAGAGTACAATTTTCACAGCCGTATGTTTGTTTTAGTATTCATGAGTTCTTGGGGATATTCATGAGTTCTTAACTGTAGCAAAAATGCAGCATATCGTTTTCCTTTTCAGGCGATTAATAAATTTCAGCATAACATGCTGCAGTTTAAAGAATTTATATTGTTTTGGTACCAAGATAGACAACGTGACCTGCTCCTTTACTCATCTTTAGCTCTGATGTATCTCCACTCTTGCTTCCTGTTCTGCCTGGAACTTCCTCTTAGAAGCCATGTCTGTCATGAAGTTTTGGCTTTTCATGAAGTTTTAGCTTGACACTAAATGATGTTCCCTTTCTCTGTCAGGCTTGCCTCTGCCTTTGCCTCTTCACAATGGGGAGGGGGACAAATTGTAAGCTCCTCGGAGCAGAGATTTGTATCTTTGTTTCTGCTACTCTGTTAAGTGCCATATACATTAGCGGTATTATGGCAAAATAATTATTCCAGCTCTGTTGCTTGGAGTTTCGTAGAGCTTGAAAAATTGATTTATAGACGGCCTGTTTGTCTTGAGATTTGCTTGATACACAAGAGAGACAGAAGAGGCATTTTCAGTTCATTTACTTCCCCACAGGATAAAAATGCTACAACAGAATTATTTTAAAAGCATATTTATATATGGTTAATAGAAATTTTAAAGCACTTTGTGGTTCAACATGTGCCTGTATATGGCATTATGCCAACTTTTATAGACCATGTCTAGAACAAAGTATATGTGATGTGGGAGATGCCCTGATGGCTTAAAAATGACCACCATGTGGAGGCCTGAACTGGCTTGGAAAATAAGAGCTCAACTCATTTCCCCCTTGAGCTATATTTTTACTAATTCAAACTGACCCCTCTGAGTTGCCACATTTTCCAGTCTAAGGGCATTCCAGGGTTGGGGGTTGAATAGCCAATGCCCTTCTGAGTGTCGTAATTATACAGCCTAAGTAAGCCCATCAGAGGTGTGATAAGTGTGCAAACACACACACACCACCAGCTGCAAGGCCCGGGGTGGATCATTGTCCTGGCTTCCTTCAGGGGGTGGATCTCCACCCCTTAAACTGCTGGGACCTTCCTGGGATCAGACAATCATGTCCCCTTTTGGACAGAGATGACTCTATACCTTGGTAACTCCCACATAGGATGATTACAATGGGCTTTATGTGGGGCTGCCCTTGAAGATGTCAAACTGGTCTGAAATGCAGTGGCCACATCACTGGCTGTGGCTTCCGTTAGAACTTTTATATCCACTGGTTTCCACTGCATTTCTGGGCCAATTCAAGGTCCTCGTGCTAGTGTTTAAAGCCCTAAATGACTATAGCCCCAAATATCTGAAAGACCGCCTCCTTACCCACAGCCACTCTAAGGTGTCAAGATCAGCAGAGGGGGCCCTCTTGGTAGTTCCTCCTCCCTGAGAGGAGAGTGGTGACGACCTGAGAGAGCCCTGTGGCAGCTCCTAAGTTGTGGCATTCCCTCCCCAAAGAGCTGTAGTCCCCACAGAGGTGCACCTTCATTCTACAGCTTTCATCAAATGCTGAAGACACATCTCTTTAACTTGGCCTTGAGACACACATTTTAGGACTCACTCTAGTTGTGATTGTAATTCTTTTAAATGTTGTGTTTTGTATCGCTGTACCTCCTGCTCAGGGACCTTCTGGTGAAGGGTGGGGAATGAACCCAATAAGCCTGTATTATAAATGTCTTTCCTTTCCTCTCATTTTAGCAATGAGTCAAAGTGGTGAAAACAGCACTGAAGAAGAAGCAGCTCAAGACAATCTGAAGGATGTCTATGATGCACAGGTAGAAAAATATTTCTAATAAGCATTCAGGATCCTGGACTTCTGTTTGAAATAATATCACTTGCTAGGGTAACACTTGAACTCTGTCCTGAAGAGAAAGATGACTCCTATGCAGTTCAGTGTGATATTGAAAGTGTATTGATCTTGCAGTTTTCTGCAATTAAAGTTCTAATATCTTGGCAATCTATGTGACTGTATAGCCCCTTCTTGATATTTCTTAAATATGCGTTATGCCATCATCCTGATTTTTTTAACAAAATAGTCTCTTGTAGACATGGCTGCGTTTGGACACAACATTGCCATAGATTTGCAAATTGGCAGGTGCATAAGCGTGCTGGCGCACACAGTTTGAGCAGTCCCTACTTAACGCCTTCCTTCATGGAGCTGATTGTCCCTACTGAATATACTAAAATAAGATTTGTCATTTAGAGAATTTCATGTGTGGAATCTGTTTCAGTCATTTTTATAAGGCCACGCTAGGCATGGCACAGGGTACCTGTGATGAATGTTTTTTAAAGCTTTAATAAAAGTAGCTGCTTCAGTGCCTATCCCAAATCAGGTTTGAGGCACTGATGAAGTGGCATTCAACCTTCCACCGTGCCATTTATACCAATGCAAAGCTGTCCAGAACCTGCTATTTCCCCCACAGATGATGGCGTACATAAGTATTTCCTGCACTGGGTCTAGTTGCTCCAATACACTAGAAAACTCTGCAGGTATTGATAGAGGTGGATGGCTTATTTCATTCAGAAGCAAACAGAATCCATTATAATTAAATAATTTATTCCAGTGCAGCTGAAATGATCCATCATTTAGCTGCTTCTCATGTCTGTAAATCTCCTCATCAGTCTGGTTCTGCATGGTATAATAATTAGTTTATCTGAATGCTCATTTCAAGGTTTTGTTGCTCAATATTTGAAAACAAAAGAATTCATTAAGTGTTCATCTGCTCTAATAAGCAGCATGCTAATAAGATTATATGGGTGGATTATACAAAACAACAGTAATTTAATTTCAGCGAATTCAGTCATTCAATTTGGGTGGAAGCTACTTGACAAAATTTGTGGAATTTTCAAACGGTATACTAGTTACTGTCTCATTTTGACTTTGTAGAAATTGTTTGGAGTATTGAAATGGGACAAAAAAGGGTATTGGCAGGGCTATATTCTATGGGGGGAATTCATTGTTGTGTGGGTGGACTTTCACTTGTGCAGTGGGACTTCGCCTTCCTCTCCTCCCCTGGCAGCCCTCATGTGCCCCTCAAATCTGCTCCAGAGGGTTCCCCAACCCCCAAGCAGATTTTGAGAGTGCAGGGGGGGCTGCACAAGAAAGTGAATCCCATTACCCAAGCAGAGACTGAGAGCAGATGTGATAGCCATCTTCAAATATCTTAAGGGCTGCCACATGGAAGAGGGAACATACTTGTTTCCTCCTGTTCTGGAGGGTAGGACTCGAGACAATGGCTTCAAGTTACAAGAAAGAAGATTCCGACTAAACATTCGGAAAACTTTCTGATCAGAAGAGCTGTTTGGCTGTGGAACAGACTCCCATGAGTGGTGGTGAACTCTCCTTCCTTGGAGATTTTTAAGCAGAGGTTGGATGGCTATTTGTCATGGATGCTTTAGCTGAAATTCCAGTATTGCAGGGGGTTGGACTAGATGACTCTTGGGTCTCTTCCAACTCTGATTCCATGATCCTTGCACATAGTGTTGAATTGAATACAGTTGTATATAGTTTCCAGCTTCGGTCATTTGATAGTCCCCCATCCAAGCCCTAGATAAAACCTTTGGTAAGTACAGATGACCATTTAACTTGTAGTAACTTGCCAGGTGTGCTAATGATCACTTAGAGATTTAAAAAAGGATCTGAAGTTGATCCAGCAGATTACTGCACATTTGGCTTGCTGTGTGTAGTCAGCAAACTTTATGCAACGCACCTTTATGACAATAAATTAACTGATTGCTTTGAAAAGGAAGCCATTTTAGCAGATGAACAAGCATCCTTTAGGTAGAGTAGATCTACTCTAGATCATTGCTTGGTTCTACATCATTTAACTGACAAATATACAACAAACTAAATAAAATCTGGAGATGGTTTCTATGCAGCATTCATTGACCTGAAGGCAGCATTTGATTCAGTTCCTTCCAGGGTACTTTGGGAAAAAATAGCCTCAAAATTATGGATTAAAGATTCCTTTTTTATCATTAAAAGTAGATACATAGAACCTTTGACCAAGTATTATTTTATCATAGATAGAAATATTGCACATTCTGTGACATTCACAAAAGGTGTTAAACAAAGTTATCACCTGCATTTTGTCATGCACCTAAGTTGACTGAAAAAACTGGTAGTGTTTTGCTGTATGCAGGTGATGCTGTAGTTCTGTCTCAGACAAAAATGCATCTGAGAAGATTGGGGGTATTTTCGGAATACTGTCAAAAAGTGCTGCTTGAAGTGAATTATGGTAAAGTGAAGATACTGGTGTTATCTAAACACCCAAAATAGTTTTTGGGCAAATAGCTAATTGAACCAGTTAAAGTCTTCAAATCTGGGAGCTGTGTATAATCTATACCTTTAAAACACATTAAGCACATGTTTCCCCTCAAATATTTCTGGGCGTTGAAGCTTGTTAAGGGCTGCTGGGAACTGTAACTCTGTGATGGGTAAACTACAACACCCAGAATGCTTTCAGGGAAAGAATGTGCTTCAAAGGTGTTTAGTGTGTACACAGTTTAGGTCATAAATTTTGAATCATCTGGAATATGTGTCTACTGTGCAGAGCATCAAAATCGTAGTGCATTTTTGTCTGTGGGAAAGGGCCATAATTTTATACTTGGAGGCTTGAAGTTTTTAAGACTAAACCCTGAGCTTAATTATTTTAGTGGAGTCAAATTTGGATTGATGCCTATTTGCAACCATTGCCCAAATCCTTAGACCAGTCTTCTCTGTACCTGAATGTGACTTAAATTACTCTTTGCAATCAGAAGCCGGTTTTCTTATTTTCATACAGTTATGGCTCAGGACATTCAACTGCTGGTTTTAGTTGTATTTAGACCTCCCTGGCTTGCTTCCCTTAGTTGTGCTTAACTCACATGAGAGCAGTTGGATGACAGCCAATCACTTAAGGTTATGTCTCTGTGACTTTTCACCACGAAACGTACTAACTGTAGGTCTCAGCAAAGCAAGAGATCTCTTGAGACATTGCCTGTTTGATACTCTTTTTTTTTTACAGATAACTGCACAAAGAGCTAACTACTCTAATAGTTTCTGATCTAGGATGCTTAGCTGATGTTTATGCAACTTTTCTCCTTGCTGATTGAGACAATCGGGTGGTAGAAGAGTCTGCACAATTTATAGTGATTTTAATTTGTACAATTTTTTTTAAATCAATTCTATCTGTTCAGTCGTGTTTTTATTTGTACCTTGTACATAAATTGTAATGGCTGGCGGTTGATTGTGTATCTATTATCATTCAGTGAGAATCCGGTCAGCAGCAGCATCTTGCTCAAGTATGGGACAGAATCTTTCCAGTCTCCTCCTTCCCTAGATTTCTGATTAGGTGGCAAAGTGTCAAAACACTTGGCAGGACAATGACTGGCTCACCAACTGATTATATGCACACTACCTAAATTATCAGTATCAGGGATGAAGTACCGTATTTTCCCGTGTATAAGACCTGGTTTCTCCCCCCCCCCCAAAAAAAATAATGTCAAAAATTATGGGGCGTCTTATACATGGATATATGTCCCTCCATTTTCTTAAATCTGAGTCCCCAGAAATAGGGGGCATCTTATACATGGGGGTGTCTTATAGACGGAAAAAATACAGCACTTATAGCTTTCCAGATATTGCTGGACGTCAGCTCCCATCATCCCTGACCATTGGCCATATTGGCTGGCGTTGATGGATGTTTTGGTCCTGCAACATCTGGAAGGAACAGGTTTGCTACACCAGCTTTATATTGAGGGCATACAAAACTTTACAGGTTTAGTGGAAGCAAAGAGAACTGCTTCTACAGTTTTGTTTGCGGCCAGCAGGAGTTTCTGTGGTCCTTGTGTAAAGCTAGAATATCTCGGAGGGTAAATCTTGCTTGGAACTTCTTTGAGTTGAACATGGTGAAAGTGATTTGCCCTCTATTTCTCTGGAGATCCAATATTTCACCTTCTTGCCACTTCTAGCTTATTCATTTATCAATGTTACGGCTTTCCTCTAGGGACGTCTTTTCCAGGACTTGCTTCGCAACCAAAAGAGCTGTGTCAACACTCTGGTCAATGACTGTTGCGAAAGTCAAAAAAATAGCTTGTAATTTTTCTTTTGTGTAAAAACACAGAAACTTCTTATGCTGTTTTGGAGTGTTTCCATACAAGTTGTGTCCTTTAGGAGCCTGATCCATTCAACCCACGTAGGAACCACATACGATCACCCACACATTGATGGGGATAACATACATTAAAGCTTAGGGTGGGAATATTTTTTCATCCAGTTAATTTGATGAGTATCTTGCTACACATGTATGCGTAAGTCAAAATGCATGGGAATTGAATGCTATAATGGCAGACTCCATGCATTGGTTGGAATGTGAGAAAAGGCTTTATGTGCATGCAGTTGCAGAGAGCTTCCAATTACATGGATAATCAGGTTTCCCCAATCATAGGTATCGATCCTGTGCTTATATTGTCGTGTGTGCATAGGGTCTAGTCTTACCTTTGAGCCAGTTCACAGAGGATAGGGCCATCACTTCCCCATCATTGTAAATGTGAAAAGAGGGTGTATGACTTGTGATTTACTGAGGTTTGCTGGCACTATCTCTTCTCTTGACTGGTTTGTGGCTTGTTGAACCCTGGACAATACAGATAAACACTATCAGGATGGTATGCTGATACTTGAGGGGATGTCTCTAACTTGTTGGGGTGAACATGAAAATTAGTTGTATATTCCAGACTTCTGTTTCCATTTGCAGTAACACAAGTAGGCATAGAATAGATGCACATACACCACTAAATACAAACAACAACAACACAAAATGCTATCGTGGTTCCCATGGTAGTTGTTATGGCCACGAAGCAAAGCACTCACTTTTATACCTTTTTCCAGTTCTGTGTGTCTGAAGCACACAATAATTTGTTTTCTCTGCTATCATTTGCTCTCGACTTATTTCAGTGGTTGTATTTTAGCCATGAAGAGAAGGGTGGAGTGTGAGAAATAGAAGATTGTGCTGTTATTTTTAGGGATGACTCTCCTGCTCTCCATCCTTTTCCAGGGCTGTTCTTGGCTAACTTTCCCATGGATTTCTAACCTCTTGCTTTGGTTCTCTTATGTAACAGGAAATAGGTTGACGGGAACAAACGCACTGTTAGCATATCAGCTGCACACATAATAGCAGCTGATTTAGTTCATGCTGTCTTCATTTTGCTAAGCAGACACTACGGTATATAGCACAAAAAGAAGGAAAAATAACTTTGGGAGCCTTTTTGCCCAAGGGAGAACATTATAATTCTGCTCTGCTCAAAACTGCAGAGTTGAGAGGAAGCTTGATGTGGAATATGTTCTTCTTTTAAAGTTCGAAGTCTGGAGTATCATGTCCTGGGATTGTGGATTTAAGTATCTCTTTGCTTTCCCTCCAACTCTCAAGGCAGGAGTTATGTGCAAGCTTCATGAACGAGAGGATATTGGGAGACTCGAACTCGTCCAGAAACTGGCAAGAGAAAACCTTCTACAGACAGATAAAAAAGAGCAAGAGAAGACAAATCAGGTAGGACATTTTTTCAGTTTTTGGTTTTTCAGAAGAGTAAGCTCACTGTTTACAGTTCTGCAAAGTGAGTCATGACTAGTTCCCAATGGAATCAATGGAATTTAATTTGAGTGCAAGTCTATGCATGTCAAATAAGAAAGAAATTCCCTTTAGGAAAAGTTTGCACTCTCCTGAGGAGATATTTGTGTAAACCAACAGTTCTGATGAAATTTTGTTGTTGTTCAAATAACATTCCTTCAGTAGAATCTGAGATATTAAGAAACGCGTTAAATGCATTCAAATTGATCCGTTTTTACTTTATAAATATTTTAAATGATTATATTGCTTTTTCATTTGACCTGGTTTACGTAGAAATTTAACACTGTGACCAAACATAAACCAAGACTGTAAGCGATAGAATCTGGCCAAAAATAAATAAATCAAGCAGTCAAATTAAATTAGCCTTTGAATCAGCTGGCAAGAGTCATCCAGTGGGATTTACACCCCTTCCGCAATGCTGTGTAGGGAGAATGGGTTTGATCTCCCTGGGAGGAGGTAAGTCCAAGGCTTCAGGTGCAACTGTGGAAAAGGCCTTGCGCCTAGTAAATTTTACTTCCTATAGCACAGGTATACACGTAGGAGGGCCTGGTTGCGGTATCACAGTTGGCTTTGTACAGGGAAAGGCAATCTGGCAGGTATATTGATGGCCAGCCATGTAGGGCTTTGCAAATATGCACCAACACCTTGAATTGGGCCCAGAAGCTGACAAGGCAGCCTGTGCAGTTGCGGCAAAACCAGGTTGATGCATATATCGCCTCCCAGGATTTATTATGGGAACAAGCCATGGTATTCTGAACCAGCTGCAGCTTCTGAGTTGTCCCAAAGGGCAGTTGTGTACTTTCTTTCTTCTTCTTTTTAAAAATAGATATGGTTTAGAGGCTACTTGGGGGAATTTTTTTGTTTGTTTGGTTATTCATCTATTTTTAAGCAAGTATATTTTTCAATCCATGTCAGTCTCAAGGAAGTTTGCAACTTTAAAAGACAACCTAATATGCAAAATTTAAAAGAAGAGCACGTTACATTAAATACAAATTAAAAAACAGAATTAGAACAGTCCTCAAAGCCAGTTAGCAATACCTCCCTTTCCTCAAGACCTAGGTGAAGAAATGAGTAGAAACAAATTTTGTCCTAAAGTAGTTCTACAGATGGTAGACATTAAATAAAAGCCCCACGTGCTTTATTGGATAATTTGTTTTGTCCTCTCTATGATATTTTGTTTGTTGATTAGAAAATATTTTTCCTAGCTGCATGCTAGTTTAGAACCGCCCAGAAACAAAAACAAAAAGGTTGTAGCAGTGTGTGTGTGTATGTGCGTGTATGTGAAGATCACCAATATTTTCTTAAAACACAACCTGATCTTTCAGAATCCTTGGGGCAAGCTAGAAAAATAACATGCCAAAATGGGGTGGGCTTTTTGTTTTTGCTTTCCCCAAACATACAAAGGAAATTAAACCTTATTTGAGAGCACCACTGTAATTTGTTCAACAGTACCGTAAACTGCACTTGAAAATTATCAGAGAAGAGAGAAAATTTCAGAGAAATTCTGATGGTTGAGGTTGCCATGGTTTTAGCACACTTTCAAGGTGCATAAGGGACATTTGTGAGTCCTCTTTCTTTCATCCTCTAAATTAGGGTGATCCAATGTACAGCCTGAGGGCCAAAGCTTTTTTGGTGGCCCTTGGCAACATTTGATGCCCCCCCACTCCCCAGCCCTTCCCAAAGTTGCATAAGTGAGATTCTGGGCTTTGGGATGGGAGGCATGAGGGGTTTAACAGGGTTCTAGAATCCTCCCTCCTCATTCCCAAAGCCTAGTTAATGCTTTCCCAGCCTTGAGAAGAATGTGGGAGGGCTCTGGATCCCTGCCAGAGCCCTTGCACCTGCTTTCCAAAACCAGGCACCTTGCCTAGCTGCCTTTAGGAAGGGAGCATGAGGGCTATCTGGGGGCATCAAGTTTTGGCCTCCCCAACCCCTTGCGATAAGGCATAGTGTGGCTCACAGGTTCCATGTTTTGCTGCCTACTTGGTATAAAACGTAGGGCTGCCCTGCATTCTGGGTGTCTGCACATTCTGAAAATTCCACATTGTCCTCAGCTGGACCTTCCTGTAAGCATGGTGACTGTTTATTGTGATGTGGTGAAGGTTCAGAAAACAAGGGCTAGGCCATTGTTTCTCGTTATTGGGAGATTGGCTCTTGCAGCATCCCCCCGTTTCCTATAGTCTTCTCTTTCCTACGGCAATAATAGATTATATCTTGATAAGGAGAGGTAGCTTGCAGTCATTAAGGCTCTTACCTTTGATCTCTGTTGCTTTGTACGCATCCTATAGACATAAAAAAACTTGAGGCACTGATGTCTCCATATAATGGTTTTATCATTTCTGTTCATGTGGTGAATATGTTATCTAAATGCACCCCCAGGTGGTAATGGTTGGCATGCTGGAGAGAACTACTGCAGGCTAGAGCTTGTTCTGGCATGGTAAATATTAGCTACTAATGCATAAGGGGCACCTTAAAACAACATATTAAGCAGACAAGACCAGTGGAAACACATCAAAAAGTTTTGGAAGCAGAAAAAATGTATATAAGCATATGGATGGATGCAATCCAGCAATTTGCATGATTAAGACTGACTAGAATTTGATCTTCCTTGGCACAGAATGAAAGAATGTTTGGCACAAAGCAGGTTATTGACTGCAGCCACTTTTTTTGTTAATTAAAACGGAGTTTTACAGCACCTTAAAGACTAGATGGTGCTATTCAATGCTAGTCCTACTCAGAGGAGACCCAGCAATGTTAATGGGCATAATTGACTTAAATTCATTAATTTCAGTGGATCTGCTCTGAGTAGAACTTTGTTGACTACAACCATAACAAAAGGCATAAACTTTTGTGTACTACAGACTACTTCGCGGAATGCATGAGCGCTGTACTGAGTTACAGATACATGAGGTAGGTACACACAGAGAGAGAGAGAGAGAGAGAGAGGGAGAGAGAGAGAGAGAGAGATTGGGATGGGGGAATGAAACACAGAAAAGTATGGACAGTGTGAAATACCTGGTTTAACAGTGGTAATGCACTAAATAGTTGTTGGTAGAACATATACCCCAACATTGGTTTGCCTATTCAACACATACAACGTGTTAAAAAAACCCTTTGGTTCAATCCACAACCGGCAGCATTGAACCCTTTGGTTCAATCCACAATGCAGCATTTGCATGGCATTTCTCACCATATAGCATCCTTAATTGCAGAGCTTTTTGTATTGCCTCCTCTGTGATGAGCCAAGCTATTTGTACTATTGCAGAGAGGAAGAAAGGGCACCTTATGACCCAGCAGTTATGTAGATTCTGCTCTTGCTCCAGTCTAGACAGATAGCCTTTGCTAGAAAAGGTGAATGGCAGCTAGACTCACTTCCCTACATGGCCCTAATGTTCTTCCCCTTTCATCACTCTCCTTTCTCCTTGTGCTCTAGCTCCCAAGGTCTTGTTAAATGTTTGCATCTTTTTTGCAAAATGTGATAAACAAAGCCTGAACTGTGCCTCTACTTTCATCGGAACCTCTGATTATTAAGAATTGTTGGCCTCAGCTGGTTTTTGAATGGCTTTTCCTGAAGAGGAAGTATGCCTTTTCCTCCCTGTACTTTCCCTTAAGTTCTGTTGTGCATTAAATTGAGTAGAAGCCAGACTCAGACTGCTGGATGAATGGGATTAGATATGGGTGAGTAGGTCAAAAGAGGTGAAATGCATGTCAGCAGTTTTGTACATATAAACTGAGTTTGGAAAAAAGGTCTGGTTTTATTTTACTTTATTTCATTCTACTACGTTTCCTTATTTTTTTTCCAGAGGCGCAATATGCTTTTTATTGTGTCTCTTCCTATCGTACCAAAAATATCTGAGTTAGGACTGGGATTGTAGCCCATCTAAAACCTTGGAGAACTGCTCCCAGTCACTGCAAGCAGTACTGAGCTAGATAGATCAATGATATCACTTGGTATAAAGCTTCATATTGGTTCAGAATACTGGATGTGTTGATGAATGATAGTATTATATACTTATCTCATTGAGATTACTGAATGATGGCTAGGCTTAATCCATAAACAGACACAAAATTCACATGGGGGGAGCAGTCAATTTAGATTTTTCAGTACTGAGATTTCTCCTGGTTGTTTTAATTGTATTAATAACAGAGTTGTTGCAAATGGGTTGAAGTGAATATTAGAACATGTTCAGCTATACCCGTGAGACCTTACATTGACACAAATAGATCCACTGGTGGAAAAATAGGAAGTATGTTAGCTCTATTAACTAGGTTTTAATGATGGCTGTAAATGAGAGTACCTTATAAGAGGTATAACTATGAATGGAATCTTCAGATAACTCTGTGATTTCCCTGTCCCAGGTGTTATGTCTTTGTGCATTGAGGGAAGTTAGGGAGGAAATGAATGAATGAGTCTAAAAACTGTACCTAATCTTTGTATGTGTAGACGTGGAGAAGAGAAATGGTCATGATTCTATAAGCAGCACCTCCAACCACTAGATGGTGCTGTTCTATATTCTTAGGACTTAGCTGAGTTTCTATTTTTCAGTTCTGTCAGTTTAATTTTAAGACCCCTATGTCTGTTATTCTAAGCAAGTTTTACAATTGGTAATCACAACTTGAAAATGGAAAAAAATCCTTATTGACGGCAAAGAAACTTGATGGTTATTCAGCTGGACCTGAAATGAATGAGTACCTGGATGAATTTGAGCTTCTTGTCTTACTGAAAGAGTGGACTGATCAGAACACAGCGCAGCACCCCACAGTTTTTCTACAGTGTGATCATAAGGCAGTTTATCCGCAACTTACCAGTGCAAACTGAGACTCGTGAAAGCAATTCTGTAATCACTTAAAAGCCATGAGATACACCTAGGTCTTTCAAAATGCAGGAAGGAATGGCAAGCTAGGGGGAGACAAGTCAGGAAATCTCTACATATTAATTTAATTTGAGAATGCAAATTGATAAGAGCTTCCCCTGCTTCTCTATATGTCCATGTGGTGCTTTAAGTGAAGCAGAACCTGCTTGACCAAATACAAAGCTGGCTTTGCAGAGAGGGGGCCACCTCATAAAAGACTATTGTGTGAAAAGCTAGCAACTGGGGAGCTTCATAGCCTGCTAGTTAAAGAAGACACAATTTTAGATAAGCCAGTGGACCGTATTGTATGCAGAGTGCAGAATGTGAAAGCAGGTATTATTTCATTAAAGGTGTATGCTTAGAGCAGGCTTTCTCAATCCTGGCTCTCCAGATGTTGGATCACAACTCCCTTCATCCCTAGCTAGTAGGTCAGGGCTGATGGGAGTTGTAGTCCAACAACAGGGTTGTAGTCAAAGGTTGAGAAAGGTTGGCTTAGCAACTCTCTTATGACACCAGCAGCCATCCAGGAACAGCTTTTCACAGCAGCTGGAGAAGGTCTAGGAGTCCCCAGCCCAAAGGCATTTGCAGTCAATGTGGAGAAAAAAGGTCAATGGAAGCAGAATTTCCCATGCAAAGGGAAGATGTATCAAAGAATCTGGAAGTTTAGTGTATAACTGAAATATCTGCCATGCTGATTGTTGAGAGATAATTTATTTAAAGCATTTTAAAATGAAACTCTTATGCAGAAAAAGAGCAGTTTACAATGATCAATAAGACAGTCCCCGTCTGTAGGCTTACAATCTAAAAGTCACAGCACAAATTTAAGTCACATACTTTGAATCTTTAAAAAAAACCCACAGCCATTCTCATTATCCTCCTAAAATAGGTTGGTAAATATCCTAAGATCTTTTAGTAAATATAGCTTTCAAGTTTACATAGTCAATGTTCAGTGAACTTTATACAAATAAAAATGTTCTTAAGTATTTTTGTTGCTTATGACATTAAAATTTAATATTTCACTTACAGTGCTAGGCACAGTGCCATGGGAGTTAAGTTTGGGCTGCGTCCTTGAAGTCCAAATGCCACAGGAAGGTCTACTTAGAGCGTAATCAATGGCTGATCCACAAAGAGAATCTTATAGATGTTCTTGATGCTACAAATCCTAAGATGACAGACAGACAGACAGGCACACACACACACTGCCCGGGCACATACGTGCACACTCACTGCATTGCATCCTATTTTCCTCACATTCGGTATTCCCTCATGTATAATTCCTGCCAGCAAGGAACATATGCAGCACCACTGCAATTTAATTTATATTTGATTTGGCTGATGAAAAGCTTGCAGAGTCCCTGAAATACCCTTGAGTGATTGCAGAATAACTGACAATGCAATCTTCAAAATCAGCAAAATGTATTTATGTGTGATGCAGGTACCTGAGCTGTAGAAATGCTCTTGCTTGCTCTCTAGTTTGGTCATTTGCAAGCAGTGCTTGCAATGGTCTTCCAGCTTGATCTTCTTCCTATCCCCCCTGCCCCACCCTCTGATTTCAGCCCAAAGACAATTGTACTCTTTCATTGATTTACAATTTGATTGGAGAAGACTTCACTGAGAAGCTTCTTGCCATTGTGCAGAAGAGAAAGGGGAAAGGAACTATTAGACTCGGTATACATGCTATCATCAGATGGTTTGAGATTTGCTCCTCATCTTTTCTTCACCACTATATAGAAATCAGCTGATGAAGGAAATAACATTTTCTCTCCTCCTACCATGTGAAGCCAACCAGGCAACATGTCTGGGCTTGAGCGCTTTTGTTAATTGCTCCTATTCATAACTTATTTCATATGGAGGAGCTGCTTAGTATGGGAATGATCCATAAGAATTATAAGCTATCAGATAAGCTATTTTTTAATGAATTTGGGCAAGTCATTTTTCTTCTGCTTGAAGATAGCTCAAGTAGGGTTTTCTTTAAATATAGGAGTAGGATTGGAAATCATGTCTGCAATCCTATATCCACTTTCCTGGACTACTGAGTCAACACGTATAGGATTGTGCTCTGGAAGTCATAATTCCTGGATTCATTTATATGTTTTTATCAGTGATTTAAAACTATTGAGGTGCAGTGCTAAGGACATACCCAGTTGGCACCTTGCTATTAATACGGTATGTATCTCCTCACAGAAGGAGACTTGCCGCCAGCTCTTCCAGTCACTGCCCAAGACCTCTTCACACATTACTTGATGGTGACCACACTAGGGCATTGTGATCCCACAAAGTGCTCATGCTGCAGAAATCTGACAGCAATCCAGACTTCCTGTCACCTGCATATGTGTGGCAATATAGTCACAAATGCACTTGTCACACATTAATGCATAGATATGGGATACATGCAGTTTGATGCATGTGAGTGATTCTTACACAGACCCCTTACAGTGGGCTTTTGTTTTCTTCTGTTTTCAATTCTTACTTGTCAGCCATCCTCTCATCATGTTTGTGAAATAGGGATGGGCTTTTAAAAAAAGCTCTGTCCATACAGGGCATATAGGTTGAGCTCTCTCTCTCTCTCTGTGTGTGTGTGTGTGTTTGTGTATGGTGGCTATTATAGCCTCTCTGGTTTGCAAATTTCCCATGGGCCCTTAAGGTCAAATAGCTCCCAAGAACCCCTTCTGCTACTTGCATGGTATTATATTGTTTAAGAGTAAAGCCTTGTTTTGTTCCTTTTGGAGAATAATCAGTATAGCGTGGGGAGTCTAACATGTCGTCCAGAGTGGCTGGGACAGCCCAGTCAGATGGGCACGGTACAAAAAATATATTGTTGTTGTTGTGATGCCGCCGCTGTTGCTGCTGTCCAGCATACTAAGACTCCTATAGAGCAGTTGCCACTTGGTGGCCCACCTGTGGTTCTGAGGAAAACACCTTGGCTTTTTGGTACTTTAAGGCTGCCATCCTGTAACACACCCACCTGTCAATCACATGGGGTCATTATGATATCAACATTTGACCAGTGAGGCCAATCCTGATAAAGATCCAAAAAAGGTTCCTCACCCTTAACCTAGAATATAGATTATCAGGCTTGATGACTCCATTCTTCTTTTGAAAAACAAAACTCTGTTCTGTGGCCCCATATATACCAATGGCACATTAGAATGGTGACTTGGGCATGAAGTTCATCTACTGCTATGGAGCCCTTTTGGAATCATCCACTTGTTTGACGCTAACTCTTGAATTAATCATCAAAGTGCTATAGAAATAAGTATGAGTCTTGTGCAGAAATGTTAAACAAGGAGGCTATTAAAATACTGCCTTCTTTTGTTCTACTGTTCTGTAAAGCAACTAATGCATTTCTGGTGTAAATTCAACATAATTACACATAAACAGCACTGTGCTGCTAATAATGTAAAAAATATATTTTTTAAAAATCCTGCTATAACCTTCATTCACTTTTTTTTTTTAGCCTGCCACATTCCTGCATAATTTATTGGATGAAACTCTTCTTGAATTTTATACACCAGCACATGGAACAGATTTGTATAGACAGGTGGAGTGTTTTCCACACCTGGGAATAAACCTTAATTAAGATATAAAACATGGTTCATTATGGGAATTTATCTCCTTTGGCGGCTTAACTCATTTCCTGTGTGACACAGTAGAGAACACAGGGACGTCAATACGGGAATCTACTCTGGAAAGGTGAGCCCTGCTGAAATAAATGGGGCTGGTGCCAGCCCAGCATTTTGAGAATTGGATCAAGTCAGAGCCAGGAAAGAGTGCATGTGTCACTTCTGCTTTTATGACAGTTTAATGGTTCCAATCCTTTTACAGTCTCTCGCCTCCAATTTACCATGTGCATGTTAAGTGCTTGCTACTGCAAGCTCCCCTCTTCTTTCCATAGACAATATGCCTAATGTACATCAGCTGCACTGCATTGTTGCGGAGAGAAACCAAATGCTAAATGAGCAAGGGCTTTTATAGAAATGAAAGCTGGGGCAAAACTGCTTCATCGTGGGAAAATGGTGCCAATGTCACACAGTCTCATAGCTGCCTGCATGCATATTTTACAGAACATTGCATTCTGTCCCCCCCCCCCCGGTATATATTTTAGGATTTAATTTGTTTGCCCCTGCTTCGATAAGTTTCCTTCAGTTGCATGCTGCTACATTTTAGTAAATATATTACATTGGGATGGAGTGAGTTTTAAGACCAAATGTGTGTACTGTATATATATATTTCTTCTAAATGGAAGCATTTAAACTCCTTAGGGTGTGCAGTTTATTTTTTTAAAAGATTATCGTGCTTAGACTTAGGAGTTGGAGCTTGAGCTAAGTTCTAAACAAACAAAGGCAAATACAGTGGTACCTTGGTTTTTGAACGTAATCTGTTCTGGAAGTTGGTTCCTGCACTCAAGCGGAAGCCACGTTGTACATTCGGCTTCCGAAAAGCGTTCAAAAACTGGAACACTTACTTCCGGGTTTTTGATGTCCGAGCCGTTCGAGAACCAAGGTACCACTGTAATCTAAAATACTCCTTCCCTGGAAAATTCTTCTGATTCACTTGTTGCTTATTACCTATGCTCCTCCTGCTGTTTCTGGAAGATGTGAAGCAGGATGTGTGTGGATTTTGCAACAGATGTGATCTCTGAACACACCACAGAAGGTTTTTGGTGAGATCCACTAGTACCACTTCATATGTCATAAAAGAGAAGTGTAAGCAGTCTGTACTTTCCCTCCTACTTTTATCATAATTTCAAACCAACTCAAATGCTTTGTGCATGGGAGTGGGCAGTACTTAAATTTGTGTTTTAAGTATTTGGAGACTGAGGAGCTGTGCCACTCTCTGATGCTTCCGGTTGCTGCTGTTGTCATCACTTTTGCCCATTCCAGCCACATTTGGCATTTTGACATAGGCTTATGCAGATGTAAACATGCCTGAAGATTGGGGAGTGGGGAATGACAGCTGGTTTTTATGCTTTGACACACTGTATTTTAAAACCCCCATGCATAGCTGACTCTTCTCACTCTCGGATCACGGATATTTGGTCAACCCAGAAATGTGAACTCCCTTCTGACCTACGTTGGACATAATATTACTTCAGTATTTTAATTTTATGTATTTCCTGGTCTGCTATGATGGCTGTCTGCAAGCTGTTCTAAAAAGTTTTTCCCCTCTGAGATGCACAAAATGATGGGAAAGAGTTCTCTTTCACTGATATATTTTGAAGAATTAAAAGAACCTCGGGGTGTGTGTGGGGAAATGGATGGTTACTAGTATGTGCTTTGCATTGTTCAACACAAGAGAATTCTTGGAGATTGCAGGACTAAACAAAACATGCCAGTGTTTACTTACGATGCTTTGCATTTCATGGCAGCTACCATGTGACTTAGTTGTTACCATGGTAGCTGTGCATTTTTCATTCCCTAACTTCCATAAATGCTCAGATTGCCCTTGTTGGGATAACTTATTCCCTTCTTGAAGTTGTATACCACTGAGCAGAATAATGATAATGAAAGCAATGCCTGGAGAAAGAGAGAGAGAGAGAGAGAGAGAGAGAGAATGTGCTCTGTTTTAAACTGATAGAACTATGAATGACATATAAAGCAATTTCAGTTATTTTAGTCAGAGCAGTTTTTCTAGTTTTAAGCTCCCCTCCCCTTTTTAGTGAAATAAAACAACGAACACATTATTATTAGAGGCAACAATAGTAAAGGTAAGATAGCAATATACCATTACTATATTATTAGCGGTCCAGCCCTCAATAAATGGCATATCAAGAATGTCTTGTGCACAAGCCCCACTGACATGGGTGGGTTTTTAATTGATGTTTGTATCTAGTTCGATAGGAAGGATAGCAAAGCTTCTGGAACAAAAAGAGCAGGCAAAGTGTGAGTATTCTGTGTTAAGATTTATTTAGCATCACTATACTGATGAAATATATCTTAGTATTACTGTGCAATGAAGTTTTTTATTCTATCTTTTTAGCTTTTGCTACACAGGAAATGCCAAATCCTCGTAACTAGAGAGAACCCGATAAAATATTTGGAATTCTACTATCCCGGAACTGACGTATAAAATAGCACGCTACATAATTTCTCTCACAGAGGAATGGCAGAAACGCCAGATTGTTACGGGTGGTGTGTATGTGTGTTTTAAGGAACAATGCAATGCACTTTTATTTTTGCTCTGTGTTTGCAGTGCTTTGAGATAAGGAGCAATCCTGTCTTGTTTCATAGAGCTACTGCGGTGGTCTAAAATAAGCAGTGTGCCTCAAAAGGGCAGGGGCACTTGATAAACCCTGGATAAGATGTTCCTTTCCCCCCACTGCGTGAATGTTTCTGTGTGATGTATAATATTGTTAATTTTCAAGCAATGAAATACTCTTCTCTCAGCCTCAAAAGGAGAAAAAGCACCTTTTTATCTCCCTTGGTGCCTTCAAATACAAAAGAGATTGAGCCCTCATTGATATGCCAAATCACACAGGGACATGATTGAGCATTTTTTTTTTAACCGATTAAGAAATGATGAAATGCTCCTACAAGGAGAGTGGGGCAGGATGTTAATTCTTTTCTGGCTTCCTGCTTAGGATATACCCTGTGATAGTACAAACAGAGCTTCAGCTGCAGCAGCTTAAAGGAGTAGCCCTTGGGATGCAGGGAAAAGGATCCAGCTGTACACCACTGACTTCTCGAATCCCAAATTTCCCAATCCCTTGCCGAAAACCGACGTGTAATTGTAGCAGATCAAGGTCCATAAGGGGAAGTGGCCTTTACCAGGCACAGTGGTTTTCAGGTGGTCCTTCTGCTCCTATACCTTCTAATAGGTCATAGGTATGCAGGGAGCTGCCTTTATAACGAGTGGGTCCTTCCAGCTCAATTTTTTCTGTGCTGCTTAGCAGAGACTCTCTGAGGTTTCAGGCAGGGGACACCCCTAGGGTTGCCAGACTCAATACTTCTGTGCCTTTAATTGCCCTGCTCTCTTTTGAGCCTGGAAAGCTTAAAGAGAAACCAGCAGACCCTTTGTTTAATTTCCAAGCAAAGGGTCTGCTGGTTTCTCTTTAAGGTTTCCAGACTCAAAAGAGAGCAGGGCAATTAAAGGCACAGAAGTCCTGTCCTCTATTGAGTCTGGCAACCCTAGACACCCCCAGTTTTAGCTGGAGGATCTGAGGACTGAACATGGGAATCTTCTGTGTGCAGAGCAGATCCTCTGTCATTGAGCCATGACCCTAAACCTGCCTTTCTGCACCAACATCTCTCAAAAGGTAGCTTACACTGGCCTGTTTGCACTGGGTTGGGATATTGCCTTGGATGGAGATAGAAAAGCAACACAATGGAGCCTGTTGCCGTAATGTGACCTTCCTGCCTGTGGCTAATACTATGGTAGCTGTGAGAGAGTGTGAGACAGAGCGAGTGATTTTCATCCATACTGTCGTAGGGAAGGAAAGAGTTATACCCTCCAGCCTATGCACCATGTTCCTAATCCACCCACCCCCTCCCTGTGCCACGTTAACATGTTAGAACAATAAAATAAAGAAAATTCACAGAACTTTTCAGTGATGCGCTATAGTGGTTTGGCACTTAAGAGTATTAGAGAACATTTCCTGTGTGCAGCACTTAGGAGTCTAGATTTTATTTCTGCAGTTAGAGTACAGTGGTACCTCAGGTTAAGAACTTAATTCGTTCTGGAGGTCCATTCTTAACCTGAGGTACCACTTTAGCTAATGGGGCCTCCTGCTGCCGCAGCACAATTTCTGTTCTCACTCTGAAGCAACGTTCTTAACCCAAGGTACTATTTCTGGGTTAGCGGAGTCTGTAAGGTGAAGCGTCTGTAACCCGAGGTACCACTGTATAAGGTTTGAGTGTCTCTAGTACTTGAGCTTATCTAGTACACTTTTGACTGGAGAGAAAATAAATCAAGATGCCAGAGTAAAAAAGAAAAGAAAAGGTATGCATCTCTAGCCTTTGAAAACCATAATAGTTTTAAAATGCCATGTAAAGATGTCATAGTATTTTTTGAAAAGTTTTCCAAGCCCTAAGGTATTGCTGGATACTAAGGATGCTTCCTTCAGCTGGGTATTGCTGATGTTTTCGTTCTTTATTTACTCAAGAAATAAGCAGGAGGTTCAAAGAGCAGTGCGGGCCTGATTTTTCTCCTTTATTTATTCAATAAATAAAACCGGAGGTTCAAAGAGCAGGGCAGTTCTGTACATATTCCTTGCTTCCTGCTCAGGGATGTACAGTGAAGCATTACAAATAGAGCCTGAGTTGCAGCAGTTTATGGGATTGGCCCTTGTGACGTAGGTAGAAGGGCTGTTTGAAGGCTCCCCCCACCCCTGGAAGGGGAAGTGGTTCCCACTGAAACCACTGTTAAAATGATAGGGGGATGCATCTTAGCAGTGGTTGCCACCTCCCAGAGCAGGGGTCCCCAAACTACGGCCCGGGGGCCGGATGCGGCCCAATTGGCCTGCCAATCCGGCCCGCGACGACGCCCGCCGCCCGCCGCCTGCTCTTACGGCGCACAGCGCGGCAGCGCTCTTCCGGGTCGGGAAAAAAGCGCCGAAAATCCTTTGTGCGCATGCGTATGGGCCTCTCCCAACCCGGAAGAGGTCATGTCTGGTGCACTTCCGGGTCGGGGGAGGCCCATACGCATGCGCACAACGGATTTTCGGCGCTTTTCCACCCTGGAAGCGCGCCGCCGCGCCAGTAAGCGCCTGTGCGCATGCGCACGGGCACACACTCCCCTGCCCGCCGGCCCGCACAGGCGCGCGCTCCCCCGTCCTCCAGCCCGCCGCGCGATCCGGCCCAAACGCTGGTAAGTCTGGGGACCCCTGTCCCAGAGCAAGGCACAGCTCATTGACTTGATAAGCAGTTAGAATGCCCCTTGCTTCAGCAAAGGAACAATTGGGAGTTCACTTGGACTCCTAATTGTTCCTTTGATGCCATGATGTTGTGGGGTGAGTGGGCGGGGTTTGGGCCTGCAGACCAGATGCTCCCCACTCTTTTTTTTAGGTCCTCAACATGGTCAAATGCTCCCCACTCTTGATGTATTGCATTTATATACTGCTCATGTATCTAAGATCTCTTGTTGGTAGTTCACAACTTGTTTTTTTAAAAAATAACAGTATGCAATCCAAAGTTTTAAACCAGTTACAGTTGTACCTTGGATCCTGAATGCCTTGGTTCTCAGACGTTTTGGCTCCCAAACGCCGCAAACCCAGAAGTGAGTGTTCCGGTTTGGGAACATTCTTTGGAACCCAAACGTCCGACACAGCTTCCACAGCTTCCACAGCTTCCGATTGAGTGCAGGAAGCTCCTGCAGCCAATCGGAAGCCGCGCCTTGGTTGTCGAATGTTTTCGGAAGTCGAATGGACTTTCAGAACTGGTTCCGTTTGACAACCAAGGTACGACTGTATAAAGAATACAGAACCTCAGAAGAGGAAACCAACTGAAAGCCAGCATTAAAACAGCAACAGAAAATCAGTTGAAAACCACCAAAAAAAGCAAAACCAGGAAATATCCTTGTGCAAAACCATACAAATATGCCAGTGGTATAAGGCAGGCATCCCCAAACTCGGCCCTCCAGCTGTTTTGGGTCTACAATTCCCACCATCCCTGACCACTGGTCCTGTTAGCTAGGGATGATGGGAGTTGTAGTCCCAAAACAGCTGGAGGGCCGGGTCTGAGAATGCCTGGTATAACAATGCTGATGATGCCTCCCCCTTTAAAGGATTGTATGTGTGATTCATCAAAGAATTTAGAATATTCAAATGGTTTGTAAAATAATGCAGACTTAATATAATCTTTTGCTTATGATGTCACATGAACCACCTTGAGTTCTGATGATGTTTGTAGTAGCACATTTCACACTACATTTCCTGATGCCATAAGCATGATGTCCCATGTATTGAGGGGAGGGGAATTCATATTTTCCCAGCAACAAAATATAGTTTGAATGCTAGGACGATGCTACCGGTATATCCTCACAACAGAAGAAATATACTCAACAGACTGCACTTTTATTGAGATACAGACAAGTAATTGGGAAAGGCCCTTGGTACCCATACTGTAACTTGCCTCGAAGTTATTAAAGTAAAGGTAAAGGGGCCCCTGACCATCAGGTCCAGTCGTGTCCGACTCTGGGGTTACAGCGCTCATCTCGCTCTATAGGCCAAGGGAGCCGGCGTTTGTCTGCAGACAGCTTCCGGGTCATGTGGCCAGCATGACAAAGCTGCTACTGGCGAACCAGAGCAGCCCACGGAAACGCCGTTTACCTTCCCGCTGGAGCGGTCCCTATTTATCTACTTGCACTGCTGTGCTTTCGAACTGCTAGGTGGGCAGGAGCTGGGACCGAGCAACAGGAGCTCACCGCGTTGCAGGGATTCGAACCGCTCACCTTCTGATCAGCAAGCCCTAGACTCTGTGGTTTAACCCACAGCGCCACCTGGTAATTGCGTGTTTATGTTAGGCGAACTGACTTCAAATTTTTGGAAGTCTTTCAATAATCTCTGGGAGAGATCTTTTCATTTGGAAGACAACGTCCTGGGGCTGATCTTGGAATTGCTGTGAGCAAGCAATGATACTTATGCAACAGCATTATTTTCATTTTTAGAATTTATCTTAAGCCTGGGCCAGCTGCTGATGCACTTGTTTGCTAAGCACTTTATTATGAAAAATGACTCATTGCCCTGCAGACCTGCAAAGCAAAGTCCAGGTGGTGGATAATTCTCAAAGGATTAATGCATACCCCATGTGCCTCAGGTGCCACCATAAGTGCGTGTATGTAGACGTAAGTTAGTTTGAAGTTGATGAGACTTCTATTTAAATATTTTTGGGTCTTGCTGCTTACATAATGCAGTTCCTAGCCATGTGACATTACATTGCATAACTGGGGGTCTGGATCCCTGGTGGTTTTTGTGCCTCGGGAAGAGCAGTAGAGGTATGAGGAGACAGACCAGAGGCTGATCTGATCTGCCAACAGAGAAGAGTGTGAAGCTGAGGCAGGGGGAGCCATACAAAACAAGAATTGTGATGGATTGGCGATGGAGCAACCCCTTTACCAGAAGCACAGTCCTGATCCAGTTTCTCTCCCATCTCCAAATACATAGCTGTTCCTAAATTGCAGGGGTGGGGGGGGTGGGGGAGCTATGAGATTCAGCCTTAGCCAGGAATCTCCCTATGTCTGGTGTAGTTTGAACCTGACTTGCCTTTGATCAGCCTTTATCAAACATTGATAATTAGGCCACAAGAAGACGTGGAAAGATTGAAGGCCTAGAGCCAGCCAACGACAATGGTCACAGAAAAATAGACACAATAACTGCTTATTGCCTATCACAGGCTCTCCAGATGTTTTGGACTACAATTCCCATCATCCCTGACCACTGGTCCTGTTAGCTAGGGATCATGGGAGCTGTAGGCCAAAACTTCTGGAGGGCCGCAGTTTGGGGATGCCTGGCCTATCACCTTGAGGAAAATTGCTCAAGGCACAATTGTTTATTTATTTTAGAAACATTCCTTAGATTGATTCTATAAAAGTGAGAAGAAAATGCAATTCGCAGGACATACAAATGCTGTTTAAAATCAACAACATAAAAATCCTGAATGAAAGAGAGTGGGGAGCAGAATCCCTAATATAATCGACGATCTTAAAATTGCCTGTGCAAATAGGAAGGTCTTCATCCAGCAACAAAAAAGCTTGCAATGCAGTGTCAGGATTGCTTTATTTACACTTTAGAGTGTTCAGAGCACTTTGTATGCATTATCTAACTGTTTTTGTTTTTTTGTTTTTTACAACGGCCCTGTAAGGTTGAAGTAAGCAAAAAACGTAAATCGGTTTTTGTCTCCATTTTGCAGATGGGCGGGAAAACAAGCATGAAAGTGGTCACCTAGTCAGTCATAGGAAGGGCCATGAGTTGTACCTCAGTCCCCTAGCTACCCTGCTTTAGTTTTATGACATGTATATGCGTTTACATATAAAACCAATAAATGGATATAGCTGGATCAAGGGTTGGGAATTTCCGGCCTGCCTAAATTGCTGCCAAAAGGATCATTTCTATTCCCCTTACTTTCACTTTCTTAAATAAAGCCTTTTTGTATAGTCTTATGTGAAAATAGGTGAACCTGAGGTGTCTTAAACATTGTTTTACTTTCAGGTAATTGTTGTCCACTGGTTTGGGGAACGTAATTTAAAAAATAATCTGAATTCATCCTCCCTCCCTCTTGGATTTTCCTTGCCCACCTTACCTCAGTTACAACCCCAGATTGCATAGGTACATTGCAGCAGTAGGCAGTGGGAGAAACACTGAATGTATTTTCTTCTTAAATAGTATTGTTTTAGTATACAGTGGTACCTCGGGTTACAGGTGCTTCAGGTTGCAGACTCCGCTAACCCAGAAATAGTACTTCAGGTTAAGAACTTTGCTTCAGGATGAGAACAGAAATTGTACGGCGGCAGCGGGAGGCCCCATTAGCTAAAGTGGTACCTCAGGTTAAGAACAGTTTCAGGTTAAGAACAGACCTCCAGAACGAATTAAGTTCTTAACCCCGAGGTATCACTGTAAAGTACTTGAAAATTAGTATAGAGGGTATCCCCCTCCCCACCCCTTGTTCCATTTGAAAGGATTTTTTACTAATTACGTCTTTATAATAAAGTTGTCACCAAGATGACAGCATCAGCATTATTTATTTATTTATTTATTTAAAAAGAAGTGTTTTGTGCATGCATTATTTCCCTTGATCTTTTGTTTAAGAAAATATTGGCAGCAGAGCAGTTCTGATTTATTTTAGATAAAAAGGATTTTCTTGTCTCGGCATTTTTGATAAATGTTGATATTTCATGATGGCTGCATTTTCTAAAGGTAGGATGAGGGCTTTTCGCTGTACAGGTGTGTGTCTCTGTCACGGAGCAGCAGTTTCACTTAACCTTAGCATTAAACTTAGCATTAAATGACTTCGGGAAGGATGGGGGAAGGCAGCAACAGAGATGAGGGTGCTTATTATGCCTCTATGGAGGGTTTTTTCTGTAGTGGAAATGATATTCAGAGTGTAAGCCCCCCCCCAGTGGAATTATGGATAGTTCCAGTCCATGGCAAGAGAAGATGTTCTTTTAGGACCCTGGGAAGTGCCCATTGCCACCTCCTCATTGTGCATGGATAAGTTTCAGGAGTCTTGGGGAAGAGGAGGAGGAGGAGACGAAGATGATGAAGAAGGTCCTGTTCACAGCAAGTAGGGGTATGGCTCTACTCCCCTAAATCTTGCTCAAGCAAACATTTAATCAGGAGTGCTTTTGTGAATGTCCCTACTTGTGACATAACATGGTTTAGTTTCCTTGGGAGGAAGAGCATTGGAGACTTAGTAGCCTGGTTCAGATATAACTTTCCTAGCCCAGGACAAACCACAGCAAGAATATGTAGCAAGAATAAGCAACAAGCCACAACAGTCTTTTTCATCTCTTTATCCGCTAGAGTAGACCTTCTGGTTTGCTAAAGTGCTCAAAGGTGCTCTCTGTGGTCAAGCCAGGCACGCACGCACGCACGCACGCACACACACACACACGTTTCCTTATGAAACAGATGAATTTCTACTTCAGCGCTTTACAAAATGGCAAATTCTAAATAGCTGCATTTATTTTAGCAAAATTGGGAGGGAGTTTTGTGCCATCTTAATAGCTGCACTTAAAACAGCAAAACAGCATAAAAATGGGTGGGCTTTGTGGCATCTTAAAGAATTTAATTTATTGTGACTTTTTAAGGCTAGAGCCTGCTTCATCTGATGTTAATTTATACTATGCTAATGATGGGAGCGCTGTTTGAAGAGATGCTCTATATAAATTGTCTACATTCTGCACACACCTGCCCTTCCATAATTGTTGAATTATTTGCATGCACACACATTTAAAATTTTGTAGGGTCAAAAGAAGCAGTAAAGAAATACTGGGAAAAAATATATAATACTGACTGATTTTTTTCTCTCAACAGCTTTCTCAGATACCTCCCTTTTAGAATTAAGCAAAATGAAGCACCTTAAGATAATGAGTTGTAGCCAGCAAATGTGTTCCATCAGTACAAGGACTTATGCTTGTGCAACAGGACTTCTCTTCCCACTCCTCTCCCTGGGTGTCCCCCAAATCTGTTCTGGGAGTTTCCCTGACCCTCCAGCACAGATTTTGTGGAGGGTGAGGTGGAGAGCAGGTGTAGTGGAACAAGTAGAAGTCATTGGACCAACAGGACAACTTCACTAAGTACAACCCAATTTTGTGTTTTTATGTTGTGAACTGCCCTGTGATCTTCGGATGATGGGTGGTGTTCAAATTAAACAAACAAGTAAGTTGTGAATTGTTCAATTGATTTAAATGTGTTTGACCTAAATTAGTAAATACGATATATCTATTCCTGAAGTCATAATTGCATGACTTCATGCCTACCTGGGCACTTAAGGGGTTCAGAGAACTCCAGATAAAGGAGGCTTCATGTTCTCTATTACAATACATATCAGACTACAGTGGTACCTCTACTTACAAATAACTCTACTTACGAATGTTTCTACTTACGAACGGAGCTCTGTCCGCCATCTTGGATGCGGTTTAGATAGGATTTTTTTCTACTTATGAATTCTTAGATAGGGTTGCTTCGACTTACAATTTTTTTCTCCCAATGCATTCCTATGGGATTCAACTTACAAATGTGCATTCGGAACGCATTAAATTCGTAAGTATGTCCCACATTATGTTGCCTGCACCTCAAGGGTGGAGAATATTTTTCAGCTTGAGGGCTGCATTCCTTTGTAGAAAACCTTCCAGGGACTGCATGCTGGTGGTGAGCAGGGCCAAAGGCAAAAATGGGTGGAGCAGTGCATTTGACTTCTTCCCTGGTGCAGTAGGCTGCATTCTAGCCTACTATTCCTGCTCATTCTTCTTTGCTTTTTAAACTCTAATATGTTTGCAGAACAGGCTACAAAGACTTATTACAGATGACTAATTCATGCATATATATCAAATCATATCACATACATACATACATACATACCCTGCCCATCTGGCTGGGTCTCCCCAGCTACTCTGGGCAGCTCCCAACAGAATATTAAAAACTCAATAAAACATCAAACATTAAAAACTTCCCTAAACAGGGCTGCCTTCAGATGTCTTCTAAAAGTCAGATAGTTGTTTATTTATTTGACATCTGATGGGAGGGCGTTCCACAGAGTGGGCGCCACTACCGAGAAGGCCCTCTGCCTAATACCTTACTTGCATCCAGATGTGCAAACTGACCATTGGAAATCATTGCATTTTGAAGATTTGACATAGAGCTATATGCAGATGTCCTTAAAGGACCCCTCCACAAACAATTTTCTGATTCTGCAGGTTGTTACCACAGCGCACAGAGTTGGATGAAAGAGTTTTCAAGCCGTTTCCGATACTATGCCTGAATGACAAACCAGAGAGAGGGGGGGGGTTAATTCCACATGTATGAAGAGAAATGCAAGATCACTAGCATCTGACTTCTGAATATGTTGCCTTTTGAAAGGAGCACTCAGTAGCTACTGATAGCTTCAAAAGCTGCTGGTTTAGTCCCCCCAATGTACCTTTGCCTTATCACTCAAGGTCATGCCCTGGTACCAGCATCAGATTGTGAGAAGGTGGAAGAGTAGACAAGCATTAGATGCATCAGCACTATCTACTTTTGCTGTGTCAGTTTCAACAGATGCAGCTGTGAAAACAAGTTTACTGCTCTGCATGGCCTTATAATAAAGGTATTGCTTTTGTTAATGGATTTAAATTGCAGCCTTTAAAAAAAACAAAACAAACAGAAAACATTTTGCTCCACTGCCTCCTATTACAAAGAGCTCCCTTTTGTATTTTAAAGTCACTGTTCATGATTCGGAAAGTCAGTGTATAGACTTGTGTAGTTTGAATACCTTATTTAGTTAACACAGTCATTTGAACTGGTCTTTTATCTCTCTTTTATTTTTGCTGGTACTTAAACTGGCAGGGTCAGATTTTCTCTGAAACTGTCCTGCATACATTTATATAACAGGGAAGGAAAGTATTCTAACTGGCAAGTGTAAGCAGAATAAGTAGCATGTATCTGCTGTGGTTTATTCTTGAATATGCTTTATGCTCAAGATAACTGAGTCATATATCCAGTTAATCAAAAGAGACCTGCACAAGTTAAAACTTGCTCTGTAAAGGGTCCTGGTTAGTTCATTTCATTTAGGGGCATAAACATTTATACTGGACGTGATCCAGCCTAAGCTATGCACTTCTAAGTCCCACTTAGTGCTTAACTTGGGCTGACTCATGCACATAACATTCCCTTTAACCTGAACATGAACTCTGGCTGAATTGTGGACCCACTCGCAGTGACCCTTGCCCCAGGGAGCAAAGAACTGGACAATGTAAGGTGTAACAAACTGCATAAGACAACATTCCAGGGTTTAAAATTGTCTGCAACTTTTATTGATTACAGTTGTAGGTAGGCTTTGGTTCAGGCATTGGGTGTATATTCATTCTCAGCCTCCAGTTGGGGGGCTAACACTTAAACCGGGCATCCCCAAACTGCGGCCCTCCAGATGTTTTGGCCTACAACTCCCATGATCCCTAGCTAACATGACCAGTGGTCAGGGAAGATGGGAATTGTGGTCCAAAACATCTGGAGGGCCGAAGTTTGGGGATGCCTGACTTAAACAGTGCCATGCCTGGGATTATAGGACCTCCTCAGGATGTGGGTCTACTTAGGTGCCCCTCTGAGGCCACTGCCAAAAGCCAGGTGCAGCCGGCCTTCATAGCTTTGCCCTGTAGTCACCTGATTGGCCAATTAAAAACCCAGTGCATGGCGGGCTATTCTGTCCTCCTTTGCCGCCGGCCGGGGGAATTCCCCAACTCCCAGCCACATGATGGGGAAGGTTTTGCTCTGTGGAGCTGAGGCCTGCTGTGACGGGCCGCAAATGCCGCCCACCCATACTGGGTAAGTGGCCATTGTTTATGGTGACTCTCATGAAGAAAATTTGATTATTATTTTTTTCTAATAAAAGGCAGTAAGTGCCAATCGCTTATGTGTGCATACAGGAAAACTTGGGAGGGGAGAGTTGCCAATATTTATCCTTCTGACAAAATTGTGTCATACCACCTGAGGACCCCAACTATTAGTGGACTTTTGAAAAGACAAAAAGTGGGAGCTGAAGAACCTTTATATATGCATGTGGTGGTTTGTATCCCAACCAGTATTGACTGTTTGTTTGTTTGCTCCAGTTATTTATTAGTTGCTTTACAGGACCAAGTCCTCACAAAGTGGTGTATAGAGATAAATAAAAGAATAGAAACTTCAGGATTCCTTACTCATTTACTTTGTTTTTATAGAGTGGATAAATAAATGGCATAGAATAAAGTTCCAGTAGTGAAAAATGAAGTCAACCATCCGTTTAAATGATCTTCATTATTTACATAGTTTTTGTTTTTAACTGGAGGTGCAGTAGCTTATATCTGAGAGGAGTGCTGTTGAGAGCCTATTTTTGCAGGTATAGTTCAGTGCCTATGAGCATCTGAATACTTAAAAAAATGAATTGAAAGCTGTGTGCTGGGACTTCTTTTTAACGCAGTAATTTTTAGGTTATAGTCTACTCTTATCTCATTATTTTATGGCTGTGTTATAAATTGTAGGCAACAAAAGCATATACCATGAAATGAAAGTGCAATTATGCTTCAGTATTCCTGCAACATGATGTCTCGCTAATGTCCCCAGGGAATTTTTCAACAAATACCCTATGTTAATCACTACCTGTATGTCTGACATGGCAAAAATCTAATAATTGCAGTGTGTGGGGTGTGTGTGTGTAAGTGTAAGTGAGAGAGAAATAGTAGAAAAGATGTTCCTGAATTCACAGCTCTTTGGGGTAAAACCATTTTTTTGTGCAGGTTCCTCCAGTGTCTAACAGAGCATGATTCTACTATTCATTAGTTTCTGAATTCCTTCATGCCATTAAGATATAATGGAGAAGAAAAAGGTTAACCATCAAATGACATTGCATTGTAATGTTCCCCGTCTAACATAAATCTTCTCTTGCAAAGGGCCATTTTAATTTTAGAATTCCAGTTTGATACTATCCAATGTTTGTATTCTTTCAGGACGTACAAATAATATTCCTGCATATTAAACAGTATCACTGTAAGCCACATTGCTGTTAACATTGGACTTAATTAAAATATAATTAGACTATGGCTTTTGCTGAGCCTCTTGCTACACTGGGGGTTTTCTCGGAAGCTCTCAGAAGGAACTAATGGGAACCTTTCATCCATCAATATGTTTCTTTATAGACTATTCAGTCAATACCAAAGCCTTATTAGGGGCTGTATCATCACCCATTTTGTGTATATATGCTACATGTGCAGCAATAGTCATGCTTAAACCTTCACATTTAGAGGACCTAGGGTGGAAAAAGTCATCAGGTTCATCTGTGAAACCCAGATACAGCTTTGCATAGGGTCATGGTCATCTATTTGCACATCTTGTCCAAAACCTTTAGAAGTTTTTGTTTCCAAAAGTTAATTATTGAAGTTGTGAGTTTTAAGTGCAGGAAACAACATAATGTGGGTTTTTGTGTGTGTGACTGGCTTCATTGTCTGTCCCAAAGAATGAAAGTAGCTTCACCAGACTGTATATTTTGTTTCTGTAGCAGCTGCACCCTTGTTGAAATGCTGTAAAGTATACTTTTTATGACTGTAAACTGCCTTGGCAGTTTAATTTTATTTGTTTAGTCATTGGCCACATCAGTAAAACATAACATGCATTAAGCGGAAATCCTCAGTAACAGTGAATAGCAAGCAGCCCATTGAAACGAACTGGAAACTGGTGAAGAGACTAAAATCCCTTTCTTGTTATTAACCACCCACTTCATTTATGCGCTTGAATATTGCATTTTGCAGTTAAAGCGTAGACGTACACTCTCTGTGCCTCTGGGAAAGGGGGGCTCTGCTAAAATTCTGGTGCATTGTGAATTTTCAGAATGTAAATCAAGGGCAGTGTCTGCTGCAAACCGCGGCACTGAGAGAGGGAGAGAGGGAGAGAGAAAATGTAGCTCTAATCAAGGCTTCCCCCACCTTCCTTTTGTCAGTCCCTGGAGATTTCACTCATTTCTCTCTCTCTTTGTCATTTGTGCCCCTCTCCAAATTAAAGCTGGATGATGAAGTGACTACTATTCAAGTGAAGGAACTGGACCAAGATGTGCTGGTGCTTAGGAAAGTGTCGTCACATGGCCCAGCCCCCACATCAGGGAGTGCCGAGAGTGATTGGAGGTAAGAGTTTTTTCCTTGGGTGCTCAGACACAGCCGTGCTCACAAGCTGACTGCAGAGCTCCCCTCAGCAGCAGCCAGATGAACTCGGTTGCTAGCAGCAGAACTGAAGGGGAAAGACAGAGCAGTATGTAGGGGGAATACCTTTGTTGTTCTTGCCCTGCAGTATGGGAAGTTCCAGGCTGAGGATCTTTGACCCGCACATAGAGAGGAAGGATTCTGCTCTGTCTCTAGGCAGGGAGCTGCCTCTGCCCACGTTTGATGTGCCTTATTTTAAATACATTGATGAGGAGGATGAGGAGGATGAATGGAGCAGCCGCTCGCAGTCCTCAACGGAGGATGACTCTGTGGACTCTCTGCTTTCTGACAGATACGTGGTGGTATCCGGGACACCAGAAAAGATTTTGGAGCACCTCCTGAACGACTTGCACCTGGAAGAAGTGCAGGACAAAGAAACAGGTAAATGCAACCATGTACCGTCTACTGAAAAGCAGCTGTCTGCGTACCCTGGTACTGCTGGCACACATAGTTCACCAGCCATGTGCAAGTATTCAGTATGATGCTTCCCTGCCTGCATTTTCACTTCAAGTGATTATAATTTACAGTACTTAAGCTGTTACTGTTTCATGTGCATTGTGATTAAATTTATATTTGATCATTTTAAGCTAGTGTGTCATCAGGTTTGGGCAAAAGGAGATCAAACCTGGGAAAGAAAAGTTACTTTGAAGAAATGACTGCCCCCACCCCTTTATCCTTTTCAGTAGCTCATTTGCATCTTGATATATAAAATGCAAGGAACTGAAAGACGGGTGTGTGTTATACAGGAGGTGACACGCATGAGGTAGTAAACTGAGGTTTATAGCTGCTGGGTAGATACGTCCACAGTTATTTTTGTAATGTGCTGTACTCAGCAGCTACTTGTTTAATACAAACTTCTTTTAATTAATAGCTTACCTATTGCACCCATGGCAATGCTGTAGTGTACAAAATGCAATACTAATTACTCTTCTCCTGTACCATGAATCTATGCAAACTGAAGCTATCGGTATATTGATCAAGTGTCTTTATTGTGCATTTTGTTTTAGCAGTATGTTTTCTTATAAATTCAGATGTGTGCCATCCTCATAGTGCTTTGACAGAGCATTCTGAGGTGTCTTGTAGACTTCGCTTCATGACACAATATGCAGCAATGTCACCTGCTGTAGTACTTATCTGTCTTTAACCAGGAATTGTAATTTTGTTCCAGCCTGAAGCAATTATTATATTGATCAGACTGCTTGATGTGCAGGTTATTTTTCAGCTTGATCTCCCGACTTTAATGCACACTTTGGTGTCACCGAAGCTCCTCTGGTAGTTTATCAGGATCACCTGCAATTTATTTACAGTTTTAATTAAAGCAGCCTTGTGGTTATCCTTCAGAGTTTTCAATATAATTGCAGAAGGGCTGTGAAATGTAGCAGGCTGGAAATGGAGTTGGTCCCAGGGTTTGCTTTTTCTTATTGTTCTCAATGGAGCTTCAGTGCACATTCTTAGTGCTCTTTTCCAAATGAGATTACTAAAAATAAACACATTTACAAGGATTAAAAGGATTAAAGCATAAATAACATCTGTGAATTCCTACAGCACTCTTGAGCCAGGTTCTCTGGCCACAAATCAGTGGAATATTGTCAGGCATGAAGCATTTGTGCTTAACTGCACAATGTGGTTTTACTACAGAATAAACCAAAAGAAAAACCAAGTCTGTGATTTATTGTGCTGTCCATTGAGCTTCTTCTCTGTGGCTAGAGATTAATATTTTGTGCAGAGAAAGCACCCACCGCTTTCTGATTGCTGTGCTTCCTCAGGTATAATCATAATAATGTTGTTTGTAATTTTACTGGTGCCAAATCATAGGCTTTATAATAGTGGTGGTTCATGCCAGAATGCTCTTGGCTAGGTTGCATAGATTCCCGTGGGGCAAGGGGAATCCCTCCTGGTTCCTTGTGCATTTTGGTTCAGAGCAATTGGTTAACCTCTTCCCGTAGATTGCTGTCACCTTTATTCATACATCTTTGGACTCCTCCTGGACGAGGATAGACTCCCTGGGAATGCAGTGCATTATTGTTAGATGCTTTTAGTTTCTAAAAAGAGTGCCTCCAGATAACATTTAACTGTTCAACAGCTCATTGTTACGTTCCATTTTCGCCTCCGCGTTTCTCAAACTTAAACCCAGCTGCTCATTAACATTTTATTGTTCTATAGGTGAAAAATGGCCATTTGAGGATGGCTGGCTGAGATGATAATATATTTTGTGGTTGGCTGATTCCCCTCTACATCCTCCCACCCTTATCATACCCCCTGAAAGCTGACGCTGTCAGTCATGTCTATGTTGCAGGGTGCGTTTCTAAGTATAATAAATGAACTATACTGTAAATGGTTTTTTAAAATAAAAATAAAAATCTGTTAAGCTGAAAGAAGTGGACACAAGAAATTGATTTGAGATATGTTTTCCGATATTACATTGTGGATGTCGGCAAAACAACTAGGCATATGAACAACTGCAGGACACACATTCTGGTGTTGGTAGCAGAGCAGCATCTCTCATCAGCTGCTCACTGCAGTCCCTTTTGCTGCTTGATGTTGAGGACTGATTCCACAAAGCTTTTCAGTAAATATAGGTCCCTTCCAAAGTCCTGTGCAAGACTTGACTTAATCAGGATTCCCTTGGCTTAGTCAGGCTGATAGATTTAAATAGTTACCTGATGGACTGGAGGCAACCTCTGGCTGGGTGTTTTGGACCGTCCTGTGCTTGCCCTCAACCAGTCCAGCATTGACTGTTGCTGCCCCTGGCTTCTTCTGAACTGCCAGCCTTATACCTGTTCCTGTGCTCACGTTTTTGCTTGTGCTGCAAGATTGGATTGTGTAGGGCACCAGATCACCGATCCTGTAGAACGGTTTCTCTCCTAACAGTCCCTCTGAGCCATTGCAATCCATGAGCTTTTCTAGCTGTCGTCTGAATCTGGCTGGTAGCCAGGCAATATTCTGGCAACATTCCAATTCATTCTCTCATTATCCTTCTCACCTTGAAGTTCGCCCTGATTGGCTTCAAGTGAGCGTGCTCAAAACCAGCACATGCTATTTCAAAACTAGCATATGCTGTTTTCAATAAGCTGATGCCAGAGCTGCGCTACTTGTTGGCCTTAGTGAGAACTTTTGGCCGTTTGTGCACAAGGTTTGAATCAACATTTGCTTTTATGCACATCTACAAAGTGTGTTGTTTCATTTAAGCTCTGAATCTGTGCATCCTTTTTGTCATGTCCAGACACCGTGGCACATTCTTAAATGAGATACAATTAAACTGTCATATATTGAATCCAACAATTGGCCTGTTTGGACCAATATGAGCTACTCAGACTGGCAGTGGCTCTCCAGTGTTTTGGGCAAAAGCTATTATTCCCAGCCTGGCACGTGACATTTGTAGTTAAATCTCAGGGGTTGAGTCTAGTGCCTTCTGCAAGCAAAGCTCGTGCTCTGCCATTGAACCATGACCCTCTCTCCAGGATGTGGATATATAGGAATAAACAAAACAAATGCAGAAGCTGCTGTAGACGTTAAGAAACAAATGGCAAAAGCCAAAAACTAAACGCGAGCAGAGTGCCACAGGGCTCTGCCCTATGTCCTGTGCTGTTTAACATTTTTATAAATGACTTGGATGAGGACATAGAGGAGATGTTTATCAAATCTGCAGCAGACAAGAAGCTGGGAAAGATAGCTAGCATTGTACGAGACAGAATCAAGATTCAAAATGATATTGACAGGCTGCACTGCTAGGCAAAAATGAGCAAGATGATATTTCTCAGGGGTAAAGTAAAGTCTTGTGTTTTAAGTGCACGTACACACACACACACACACACACACACACACACACACACACACACACAAGGTCCAGGTCCAGGATGCGGGAGACCTGGCTTTGGAGCAGTAAATTGGTCTTAACTGTACATGAGCCAGCATTGTGATGTTGCTGATTTGAAAGGCTAATGCAATCTAGCATTAACAGAAGCATAGGGTCCAGATCACAAAGTAATACTTCTGGTCTGTTCAGCATTGCATCTTGAATATTGTGTCCAGTTCTGCAAGACACATTTTAAGGAGGACATTGACAAACTGGAGTAGAACTATAGAATTGCAGAGTTGGAAGGCACCCCAAGGGTCATCAAGTCCAAACCCCTTACAATGCAGGAATCTTTTTTGTATGTGCAGAGAAGGGTGACCAGGATGGTGAGGAGATCTGGAAACCCAATTCCTATGACTAACATTTGCTTGTTTTGCCCTGGACAAGCAAATTTTATTGGGGTGTGTGTGTGTGGACGGACAGGATCGGGCTTTTCAAATATCTGAAGGTCTGTTTTACAGAAGAGTGAGCAGACTTGTTCTCTGTTGCTCCAGAGAGCACAATTTGTACCAATGGGTGAAAATTGCAAGGAAACAGATTTCAACGGAACTTTAGGAGAAACATCTTATTAGTTAGCAGATATTTCACAGTAGAACAGACTGCCTTGGGAGGTGTTGGGCTCTTGTTTGCTGAAGATATTGTAAGCAGAGGCTAGACAGCCATCTGTCAGAGATGCTGCATTTAGCAAAGTTTGGACTAGATGAGCTCCAAGGATCCTTCCAGCTATATCTTATGATACCTTCAAGGGAGGATCCCTCTCAGACTCTCCTCCATACCAATGTGCAATGGCTGATAAAGCACTCGAAGTCCATTTCTTCTGCTTTGGTGCATAGTTGTGTTTGTGGTTCACTAATGATGTGGGACATAGGCTTTTGTAAGCTGAGAACACCTCTCAGTCACCTGATCTGACTGTCACAAGTATATATAAGTACACCCATTTTATATTATATTCTTTGCAGCTTCTAAAATCAAGGTTTGTGCCTGTCATCTAAAATTATCACTTTGCTTCCTTGCAGTCCCCCCACCCACCCCCGTTTCTCATTATGCTGAGTGCCAAGTTTTCTGTTCTTGCAAAAAAAAGGGGGGGGTTTAGAAAAATCTTTTCTTTCTTTTTCAAATTTGTCTTCTTTATGTTCAGTCAAAATCAACCTATGTGCTATTTGGTTTATAGACCCTCAAAGTACCTGAAATACAAAGCAGTAAGGAATCGCTTTATTTAGAGGCAGGTCAGCAGACCATTTTAATCTAGTGTTGACTACTCTGCCAGCAACTCTCGAGATTGTCTGGCAAAGGTCTGTTCCAGCCTTGCTAGTGGAGATGCCAGAGATCAAAACCTGCAATGCATGAATGTGGCTGCATTGTATACTGGATCAAGGACGGCACGGTATACCCAACTGTGGTGAAGTCATGAATGTCCATAACAAAAAAGGATTAATTACAATAACCAATTTTCAAGACATCACCTGCTCCATATTCATAGAGGCCGTGCCTTTTAATCTAATCTGAAAAACTCTCTTTCTCTCCAAAATCCTTGTGTGGGTTTTGAAGCACAGAGATTGCAGACTGTCAGCCACTGATGAATATTCAGCTGTTGATAGCTATATCTTCCTAATGTTGTGATTGCACATAATTAATATATATTCTGTTGCTTTTCTTTTTGGATCATTTGCCCACAGTAATATGGGGAAGTTCTCTTTATTTTCTTAGATTCTGTCCACATTTTCCTTGGATGCCTGTTTTCTAACAGCAAAGCAGTATGTCCACAGTAGGGCTGGGTAATATATCAATATATTGTCCAAAACTGTTTTGAAGTTCACATTGTGCTAATTGTTTCATAATATTTGAGATGGCAATATAGCGCAAATCACAATGTGTGTAAGGGCTAGGCAATGTCTGGTTTTCAACATCGTGATAACTCAACAGCTAAACACTGAAATGTTCTCACCAGCCAGACCTCATTATATCACCTGCTAAACATTGCAATCTACCACAATCTCTGAAATAAGGATGGAACTATACAGAGATGAACAGGACAATGCCCTGGCAACTGCTACTTCTTAGGGGTCTAGAACGGATAAATGACAATATTATCAATCATTACACACTCAGTTTCATCAGCAGACAAGCCAAAATGCATCCCAACAGAACTTTTGGTTTTGAGCTTGGCTACCAAGTGGTGGTATTCAAAGTACGGCAATGAGTCATAGTGAATGCAAATAATCTGAGGCTGCCAGCAGACATGCTAGGAGGCAGAAGCAGCAGTGGCAGAAACAGCTTGCCATGTCCGCGGTACATGTAGGCAGTAGCGGCGAAAACCTGCAAGGTCTCGCGGTGGCGGCACAATCAGTGGTGGCCTGCAAATTCTCGTAGCGGTGACGGGAGGTGGCGACAGTAACTGTGGTGGCCTGCAAGGGCTCATAGCAGTGACAGGGAGCGGCGGCAGTAGACTGTGAGTCCTTGTGGCAGTGACAGGAGGTGACCATAGTAGCGGCATCCTGCGAAGCCTTGTGGTGGCAATGGGAGATGGCGGTAATAGTAGTGGCAGCCTGCAAGGCCTCGGGGTGACAGAAGCAGTGGGGCTTGTAAGGCCTTGTCATGGTGGGAATAAGTGGTGGCGGCCTGCAAGTCCTCCAGGCAGTAGTGGGAGGCGGTGGCAGAATTTGTGACAGGCTGCCTCAGTGAGGCCTTGCTTCTCTGCTTCTGCCACCACCTGCTGCCGCCACCGCAAAGCCCTGCAGGCGACTGCTACTGCCACTGCCATGACAATGCTTTACAAGCCATTGCCGCTTTTGCCACTGCTGTGAGGCCTTGCAGGCCACCACTACTGCCACCACCATGACAAGGCCTTGCAGACTGCCGCAGATTCTGCTGCTGCTGTCCAATTATTGTGGTGAGGCTTTGCAGATTGCTGATTCTTGTGCCGCTGCTGCCAGGCTGCTGCTGCTGCTTCTGCCCCCCCACCCCAAGCTATTGTTGATTCTGCCACCGCTAGGATGCTGTTGCTTCTGCTGCCTAGCAGGCTTGCTTGCAGTCTGGCAGTCCCAGATTATTTGTTCTCACTATGACTCATCGCCATACTTTGGATTGTTTGGTAGCCAAGTCCAAAACCAAAAGTCTCATTTGGATGCATTTTGGCTTGCCTGCTGCTGAAAGTGACATTGAGGTGATTGATAATATCATCATTTCTCAGTTTAGTAGTAGCAGTTGCCAGGACATTGTCTTGTTCGCCGTAGGTCTTTCCTTATTTCAGATACCATGATACATTGATATATCGCTATGTTTAGCTGGTGACATATCGCAATATTGAAATCCAGTTATCGCCCAGCCCTAATCCACAGAGATGAAATGATTCAGAAACTTACACGTGTCTTTATGTGTGGTGTTCATGCAAGAAAAATCTACTAGGTGTGCGTAGTGGTATCATATTTTCAGGATTTAAGGTCATCGTAATTTTTTATATCCAAGTGGGGCTTATGCTTCCACCTCTGCCCACTTTTCATTGACTGAAATATGTATGTATTTGTTCAAAATTTGCCTCATATACTGCATAAGCAGAGTGTGCTGGGGGAGAGTATTTGTCTACGATAAAGAGTGTTCATGGGGTGTGTGGGAATTCTTATGAAACAAGTAGCTAGTAAGGATCATGACCTATATAAACTACTGTATGTCAGGCTTATTCTTAGTAGTAGTAGTAGTAGTAACAGCATTAATACTACAAGTTGTTTTTTAAAAGTTTTACAAAGACTCAACCCACTGAGATTAAAAGGTATGACTAACTTAGGTCCATTAATTTCATTGGGTCTACTCAGAGTAGTTGGAGACAACCCTAAGAGTTATGTGGTTTTGTTTTGTTTTTAAATCTTTCCAGCACTCAATCAAGTCTGCAGAATTGATTTTGGACCCTGAGAATTCCAAATTTGTGGTTCTTTTTCTGCACCCATTGTTGAAAGATCTAAGGCCCACCTAACCCCATAAAAAGCAGTAATATATAGAATAGAATGCATCGCTCCTCCTCTTTCTGCATTCAGTTTTTTCTATCCTCTTGCAGCCACTCTGCACAGTTCACTTCATCTGAAATTCCCTATGTAAAATTGCAATGTAAAAACAGTGAGCCTTGTACCTTTATACAGATGTATATAGTGTGAGCACTGTACTGTATATAGCTGTAGTATTCTGGAGAGTATTGTGTCTGGAATCTTGCCTCTGGAAACCAGTTGCTGGGAAACCGAGCACTTAAAGAGGACTATTGCTCTCATGTCCTGCTTGTGAGCTGCCCAGAGGCAATTGCTTGGCCACTGTGGAAAGCAGGATGCAATGCTAGATGGGTTCCTCGTCTGAGACAGCATAGCTCTTAACAGTGTGTGCTGTTGCCACTGAAGTCTATAAGGAGAAAGTGAGAAGGTAAGTGGAAGGACTCACTTTGGCCCATTTTGTTCAGTGTTGACTGTGCTGATCAGCAGCAGCTGTTTAGGACTTCATACAGCAGTTTCTCTCAGCCCTGCCTGGATTGGCCATGTGACCCTCTGCCCCAGTTACAAATCAGTGGTCAGCTTAAATTCAGATCTCTTTATTGTCTCTTATTATCTCTTATTGAGGTATCCAAGCTTTTTCTATTCTGGGATGTTGCACCTTGCTAGCCAATAGTTGAGTATTTAGAGTTGGCCTTCCCAGTGAGAAGTCCTAACTATGTCTATTGGTGAACAATAATCTTTTTATACCCTGGACAAATGCCTTTGTTTCATACGTAGTAATATAGTTTAGCATTCCTCTGGTCGTATTTCGTTGGCTCAGTATGAATGACAACTGTTACAAAACACATGTCAACCTGACTAGTGAAAATGAGGGAGTTGAATAAACTTTATTCAAAACTTGCATGGAATCTGCTTCCTAATTTTAAGCAGCACTCAAAATAGGAGCAAGCCATAGCTTGCAGATCGCAGGTGTGTAATAATTCACCCCTTCGCATGATTCAATCATCCTTGGATGCTGGGGCCATTTCCTTAGCAGCTGGGAATGTTTCTGTACTTGGAGAATGCATGTTTATTTGACTTATCATATATAAGAATGCTACAGAATAAAAGAGCACCGAATGCACCAAATTGCAGAACAAAACCCTTACTTTTAGTGAGAGAGCACAACCCTGTTTCTGTGTTCATTGTGCACATTCATTCCAGTGTAGCATAGGCTCAAAGGTTTCTAGTACAAAGATTTTCTTGTTTGTAATGTTTTCTGTGAAGTATAAAAGCGTATATTCATTGCCGTCCCACAGCATTTGAAGGATGGCAAAGTTAAAAAACAGCACTCCTTTGCAATATGTTTATTAACAAGTTGAGCCAAAGCTTCCGTCCTTATCTCTCTAGCATTCTCCCTCTCCCTTTTCCATCAACTCACATTAATAAAAATGTAAGGGGTGGGGCACCCCAAGGATCTGTATTGGGGGATGGTGCTTTTAAACTTATCCATGAATCTTATCTTATCTTATGAAAGATAAGATAAGCAATAGGAATATTTTCATGTTCAATTTAATCAGGAAATCCTTATACCTAGTTTGGCAAAAGTACAAAAGATATTTTGAGCCTAAGACCCCTTGGTGGGTCTCGCCACTAGAATTAGTCGCAGTTAGAAGAACAAATATGGAGAATATCTGGCCCACCTATAAAACAGTATTGGAAGAAAAAGAAGGAACATTAAAGTTAAAGGACTATTCGGAATTAAAAAGTTATTTGACCTCTTGGTTACAATATTTTCAAATAAATCAAAGATTGCAAATAGATAAAAAAATAGGATTTGACAATAATATATCAAAATTGGAAGAGATACTATTGGTAAATAAAGATAAATATATAAAAATTTGTATCAAATTATGTTAAAATGGAAGACAGAAGAGGAGATGACTAAAGAATATATGATTAAGTGGGGCCAAGATTTGGGAAAATCAATCCCAATACAAAAATAGGAGAACTTATGGAAACGTGACTCAAATTTTACACCTAACTATGACCTGAAAGAAAATATCCTAAAAATGCTAAATAGATGGCACTTGACGCCGTTAAAACTGTCAAAAAATTATCCAGGGGTCAGTAATCTATGCTGGAGGTGCAATAAGGAAATTGGTTCATTTATCCATATGTGGTGGAACTGCAGCATAATTAAGGGGTTTTGGGAGATGTTATATAAAGAATTTAAAAAAAATATTGAAATACTCCATTAAGAAAAGTCTGGAAATGTTTCTCTTGGGAATGTTACCGGAGGATGTTAAGCCGAATGATAGGTGTATAATAAGTTACGCAGTAGCAGCCGCTAGGTTGCTAGTTGCAAAAAATTGGAAAACCTCAGAAATTCCCAGTAGAGAGGAGTGGCAAATTAAGGTACTCCAATATTATAGATTAGCGACGATATATGAAGAACTCAAAGGAACAGAATTAGAAATAATTATAAAAATTTGGAAACCATTTATTAATTATATAAAAGATAAAATGGAAAACCCAAACCTGATCTCAGATATCTAAAGGTTCTATCATAAGTATAACTGTGGACGAACTTTATTTATATGTTATTGATAGTTTGTGTAATATGAATTGTAGTGTGTAATTTCTATATGGAAAATAGGGAGAAGCCCAGTACAGGATGGGAAGTCTCGGGGGACGAGGAGTAGGGAGGGATAGGAGGGGGGGGGGAAGCTGGGAGGGCAGGGGGGGGAAACAAATAACCACATGACATCTGTTTTGTTGTTGTATATCTTTTTAATCATTTGTATATTATTGCTTTTTCGAAATCAATAAAGACATTTTTTTTAAAAAAAACTTATCCATGAATCATCTAGAGTTAGAGTGAGCAGTGAAGTGGACAAGTTTGTGGATGACACCAAAATATTATGGTGGTAAAAGCAAACTTGGATTTCAGAGAGCTTCAGAAGGATCTCTCCACACCAGGGAAATGAGCAATATAACTGTTTCCAAGCATCTATTTCTGATGATAATGAGAACTAGAACTACGTGTTATCAGCATACTGGTGACGCGATGCTCCAAATTGGCCGCTTTCCCCATACAGCTATGGACGGCCCATCACGATGCCTCCTCCATCAACGCTAATCCACGCCATGTTTGCTCTGACCATTGACTCCTCTTCCTTGGCTGCCACTGTGCCTGCTGGGTTCCTGCCAAACCCAGATTTGAAATTTCTGGTTTGTGTGGCGACCTGTGGGCTGACCATGCAGGCGGAGGCTCCGCTCCAAATGGTTAAAAGGGGTCCAGCGCTGCTCTCGGCAGCGCAGTCGGTCCCAGAGCATCACCTGCCCAGCCCACCCTCTCATCTCTCTTTTTCTTGCAGGCTAACCTTTTTTCTTTCCTGATATGTGGACTTTGCTATAGTCTTACGATGATTGCTGTTTTTGCAGGGCCGGGAAGGAATTGTCTCAACTTTGGCAATTCAGGTCTTGGGACAGAATCCTTTAGCCTAACATCCGTAGAAAGGGTGAAGTGGTGACTTACCTGCTTCCCGCGGTGGCAGTAACAGGGTACTTTGTTAGAGGGGTCATGAGGGGAGTCTCTGTTCACAAGTGCACGATGGGTGGGCCATAGAGCCCCCCCCCAGCAATTTGGGGAGGGATCAACTGCATAAACACGTGTTTTGCATTGGTCCCATCTTCCCCAAAATGACTCTGTCATGCCTCAGACCCCCAGCAAAGGACTGAGAGAGATACACGCCCAATGCCTATGCCAAGGTTTACCTACATCTGAATTCAATAAAGCTGTGGCCATTTTAATCCCAGATATGTTGTCGTGTCTACTCCTGGGGGATGGGGTACACAACTCCTCATGACCTCCCCCAGTACCTTCATATAGATGTTAGAGCAAGTTGTGAGGAACCTTTTCTGGACTTGTCTATTTTAAAATTAGCAATGACCAACAGAAAACATTTTTTTCAGATTGTTCCATGGGTCTGGGAAATATGTCATGCTTACTGACATTTCATTCAAAGGTTTTTTTTTTTTAGCAACCTAGTTGGCAGTGTGTGAAGTTGGCCAGTGTTTGTATATGTGATGTGAACACTTGACAGTCCATGAGGGTCTCAAAGCACAGATAATTTTTTGGGGAATTACATAGCCTGGTCCCAAGCAATTTGGGATTTATAGATTAAAACTGGCAGATTGAATTCCCGGGGACAAATTGGGAGCAGTGCAGGTTTTTGAATCGTGGTGCAATATGATCCAGTCAGCTACGGTAGTTCCAATCAAATATCTAGCCACCATATTCTGAACTAATTGAAGTTTCCAAGTAATTTTTAAAACCCCACTTACAATGTTTTGTAGTAATCTACAAGTCTTGTAGATGCAGAAGCTGCTCTTCAGGAGAGACTTCAGTTTGTATATTTTATAATACAAATTGTACACAACAGACATTCTGAGAGAAAGCCATAGAATATTATTGATGCTTGTGTTCAAAAGCCTGTGAAATGAGCATGTGTACTGTGCATAAATAAAAGATCAGGGAACATTAAAACATGAGGTGATAGTGGAGTGAAATGGCTATCTTTTTAAGTAAAACACCACCAACAATATTTAGTAATGATACATTTAAACTAATCACACAAGCAACAAATCTAAGTAAACATGGAACAGTCTGGTCACGCAACTGAGGTCACACCTCTTTAAGGATGAAAATGTAACTTGATCAGCATCAAATAAAAGAGCTCTTTCATGAAGGTGTAGCATTAATCTATTGCATGGAGCAGATGGCTGGAAGGAACAATGAAGGCTGGACAATGGGTCTTTGCACAGTAATACTGTGTTTTTGCTGTCTGAAATTGTAGCTTTGGCAGTTGCTGTGAATAGCCCTAGGCTACTAAAATACAAATAATGTTTATCCTGCTTGCATTGTATCTGTGTATCATCTTTAAACAGAACAAGCAAATACTTTTATTATTGCTTTTATTGCAGTGTCACTATGAGGCTGTAACATCAGCTTGCAGTTTGAAGTTGTCATGGTTTTCTTGTGTGAAAGGAAATCTCTCCTTGCATTTCCTCGGCTTTGTCATTAATAATAGTGCAAGATGTATTTTTAATTATGTATTAGGATGCACTGATATGGTATATTTGCATCTGTGTGCTATATTGTTTCATGTCCTTGATAATAATTATGCATGTAGTACTTTCATTGATGTTAATAAGTGTTAGAAGCAATTTAAGTAAGAATAATTAGGACATATAGAGAAGAGAAACGTAAGTTTAATGCAGAATATAGTTTAGTGTTTGGTTAGACCAGATCGGGACCACTGTTTTTTTGTAAAACACATATGGGGCAAACCTAATGAGCAACTGGCCATTAAAGAGCAAGCAGAGGAAGCTTCAGCTGCCATTTAAGAGTGATATCATTTAAAAAATAATAATACAGGCAGCCCCACCCTATTTTCTACAGAGGTCACAACCAAGGCCGACTCGGTTCCATTAAGCAGCTTCACTGCTGTATTCTGCGTTGTACTTAGCTGTAACTTCTGTGTCACCTTCAAAGACAGCCCCACATGGAACACATTGCAGTGACCAATAGGTTACCAGAGCGCAGACTACTGTGGCCAAAGTACCCCTTTTCAGGAACAGCTGTAGCTTGTATGTCACCCAGAACTCTTGGCCATCAGAACTCTGGGGTCACTTGGGCCTCCAGATGGATTTGGAGTAATCCCAGAATTACTCCTGCTTTAAAGAGCGTGCCACTCCATCTAAGCCAAGTAATTTGCCCAAGTCCCAGACATGAGAACTGCCAACCACAGAAATTCCATCTTGTTGGATTCAGTCTCAGTTTATTGTCCTTCATCTAATCTATTACAGTGTCCAGACAGCAATTCAGTGCCTGCATAGACTGACTCATATGGCATATTGATGGCACCAAGCGCTAAAGCATCTGACCTCGCCCAGTCACTTCATATAAGCCAGTGGTAGGGAACCTTCTTCTGTCGATGCCTGAAGTCTTGTGGGGAACCTTCCACTGGCCACATCCAGATGGTGGGTGGGACTAGAGACAAAAGTGTGTGGAACAATAGATGTGATTCTTTTGTACCGTAGATGACATTCCCACCACAAAAAACAGAGGTTTCTATGCTGATAAATGCCCCGCTATCCATTCTCCCTCAGCGCTCAAGAAGGTAGAGGGCAAGGTCAGGCAGGGTATGCAGCCTGTTGAGAGTCTCAAGGGTTGGACAGAGAGGAGGAGGAGGAGGAGGAGGAGGAGGAGGAGGAGGAGGAGGAGGAGGAGGAGTTTGGATTTGATATCCCGCTTTACCACTACCCGAAGGAGTCTCAAAGCGGCTAACAATCTCCTTTCCCCTCCTCCCCCACAACAGACACCCTGTGAGGTGGGTGGGACTGAGAGACTTCAGAGAAGTGTGACTAGCCCAAGCTCACCCAGCAGCTGCATGTGGAGGAGCGGAGATGCGAACCCAGTTCCCCAGATTACAAGTCTACCGCTCTTAACCACTACACCACACTGGCTGGGTTGAGGTTCCACACCCCTGAAATAGATGTTACAGCCCGGGGGACAATATGTGGTCCTGCAGTACCCCATTTATAGTTTTGCTCACCGTGCGGCTTATGTCAGAGGTGTTAATTCTTTTCTGCTTTCTCTCCTACTTGATGAACCAAAGGAAACTGCACAGCAATACCACAATTCCATGCATGTCTGCTCAGAAGTAAACCCTGCTGAGTTCAATGGGAGTCGCTCCCAGGTTTGCAGCCTAATTCTCTTCCTATTTTATAAGCGCCAAGCTTCCAAAGGCTCCTTACTTATCACACTATTTTTGGCCTGTATGAATTGTTTATGGCTTCTGTTGGAAGTAAAGCAAGCCAATACTGGCACAGAAATGCAAGATTTCTTTCCAGCACATTACTAGCATCTTTATTTTTGTACCAAAAAAAAAGGGATGTGGATGCCAGCCACCAGCTAAAATTAATTCAGGAGCTTAGATTGCAAGGCTTCCTGGCCAATGTGTCCCAATCTTAAATCAATGAACTTGGAGAAGTATTCAATAGTAATCAGAGAAAAACATAATGAAGCAATCTCCGTCATTTACTGTCAATGGAATGTGCTCCATGCAACTAGGACAAAAAGAAAATGTTGCTTGTTTTGATGGGTGGTGGGAAGAGGGGGATGCCAGTGTAGTGATGCTTTGCTGTGTTTCAGTCTTGAAAGCAGAGATGGGCCGTGGTCTGCAAGGCTTTTTATATGACTGAGAACCATAAATTTCATACTTAAGTTACTCTTTGAAAACGTGAGTGGAAATAAGTAATTAATCTGCAGTGCAGTCTTATAGCTGTCTATTCAGAAGTGAGCTCCACAGACCAAATGTGGAGATTAGAGCCTAGGATCAGAGCCTTTAAATCCAAATATAATGAGTTGAATTCTACGCCTGTATATTATAAGTTTAAATATAGTAATAATTGCCAATTAAGAGTATTATACAGTTAAGGATTAACTTTGTCTTATAAAGTTTTGTTTTTTTGAGTGGGGGGATACATGTGTTTTATTTTTTATTTTATTTTATTTAGCTATTTATTTTAACTAGCTTTATGCTTTATTTGTGCATCTAATTTCATCAAACTGTGACTGTAATAATAATAGTGGTAATAGTAATAATAATAATAATAATAATAATAATAATAATAATAATTTAAAAAACCATTCAGCTCTGTTCATGTAAATCAGGAGTGTGAAACTTGTGGCCCTCCAAATGTTGCTGGAGTTCAACTCCCATCATCCCTGACCACTGGAACATCTGAAGGGTACTGGGTTATACAAGTTATAGTAATAATACAAGTTATCCCAGCTATGAGATTGCTATGAAAATGGGTGCAGACCAAACTTCCCTGGAAGAAGTTATTTTTCTACATACGATTGGAAATCATCCAAGCTTTGATTTCTGAGCATAAATAGGAACAAAAGGATGAGCTGGAGCACTGTGAGTCACTACTTGCCTGTCAAATGAAATAGTTACCATCTCTTGAATTATTAGCAGGGAAATTTAAAATGCAGACTTTTATTCTTCACCCCTAGGCAATTGGGGCCTGGCTAGCTTTTAGTGATTATTCCTAGTCCATAAATAAAAAGACATAAATGATGGTGCAAATATATTGGAGCATTTTTTCCATCTAGTATGGATGCATATGGAAGTGAGAGCTGGACCATAAAGAAGGCTGATCGCCGAATAATTGATGCTTTTGAATTATGGTGCTGGAGGAGACTCTTGAGAGTCCCATGGACTGCAAGAAGATCAAACCTATCCATTCTTAAAGAAATCTGTCCTGAGTGCTCACTGGGAGGACAGATCCTGAAGCTGAGGCTCCAATACTTTGGCCACCTCATGAGAAGAGAAGACTCCCTGGAAAAGACCCTGATGTTGGGAAAGATGGAGAAGGGGATGACAGACGACGAGATGGTTGGACAGTGTTCTTGAAGCTACCAACATGAGTTTGACCAAACTGCGGGAGACAGTGGAAGACAGGAGTGCCTGGCGTGTTCTGGTCCATGGGGTCACGAAGAGTCAGACACGACTAAACGACTAAACAATAATAACAACAACAGTATGGATGCATGCCAGCCACTTAAAATAATGGGATGTTTAATCAAACTCTTTTTTCATGTTCAGGTAACTTCAAGTTGACAACTTAGCAACCATGCTTAATAGTAGCAGTAATTGGCACATAACTCTGGCAAAAGATATTAACGCTCTTTTCAGGCTTCAAAGTAAGGTCAAGCATATTGAATGCTGACTAATTAAATAGTCCCAAAATGGGAATATTAATTTACCCAGTGTAGGATAAATTAACTAATTTGGGTACCCTAATGCCTAAAATAAATAGATGACTTGCTCTTTTGGTGCAGAGAGACTGCCATGCATCCATTGTTGGAGGATACAGCTTTGCGGCAATTACTTTAATGCATTATCAGCACATTACACGCTGGGAGAAAAAGGTCCATGACACAGAAAACCAATGTATTTTCATTTTCTCTCTCTCAAATTGTGTCCTTATGTTGGTGTAACATTTTTCATGTTATAGCCCAGTTTTCGCTTTATGTGTTTCTTCTAATAGAAAAGCTATACCGACATAAACTACAAAAATGCGCATGTCCATAGTTGGGCATATAAATTATTGTTAGTCAGAACAAAAATTGAGTATAACTATATGATTCCACAGAGGCTCAGTACAGATATACAAAAGACCCACCCTCTTGGAAGGGAATTTCACTATCCCTCTTTAACTGTGGTGTTAAGCATTAATGCTAAGCAGAATTCCCACTTAGGTGGGATTTGAAACCAGGGTGAAGTGCTAAAATTTGTTTCAATTCTTGGTTAAATAATACCCTGCTTTGCCTTAATGTTCATGCTCATGTAATTGCTAGTCACAGATGGGAAAGGGGAAGTTCACTTCTGAGAGAAACATGAATCAGGAGGAAGTAGACATCCTTTAGTTTAGCCCATTTACAATCTCTTAACTGTGGTCAAGAGCAGGCATCCCCAAACTTGCGGCCCTCCAGATGTTTAGGCCTACAACTCCCATGATCCCTAGCTAACAGGACCAGTGGTCGGGGAAGATGGGAATTGTAGTCCAAAACATCTGGAGGGCCGAAGTTTGGGGATGCCTGGTCAAGAGCATGGGGGCATTGAGTGTTTGGTCATGCAATTGTAACTGGTATTAAAAGCATGTTTCCTGCAAAAGAGGTCCAGCTGCTGTTTCAGTTCACTACTGTAATTACAGGCTGCTAAAGTACGTATATTCCAATGTCTTTGTTGCTGGTTCTATTTAAAAAATAACAACACTGCCTCCTTACTAAAACCTGATGAGCATGCATTTGCACTACTGAAACATTTGGAACATTGCACAGATTTTTCAGAAATCATGTCTAGAGAACCCCCAGCCTGGCAGTTTTCTGCCCTGAGGCATGACTGTTAATTTATCTCATTTTATGAATTTGGAAGTGATAAACAACCTTGAGGCTGAGAGCAATGGATATCTAACACGTTTTTTAAAATGTTTGCTGAAGCCCTGGTTGATTCCCCCCCCCCCACGTTAAAATAGCAAAAATACATCTTCTTAACTGAAGGCAGGGCCGTCTCGAGCAGGTTGGGCACTGAGATTGCTCCGGCGCCCCCGCCCTCGAAGCGTGCAGCATGGCTTCCGCGCGGCTTTGCCACGCAGCGCCACGCACCACCAGGAGTGCACCTAGAGCCGGGCCTGACTGAAGGAGGGCTGTCTTTTCAGTCTTTCAGATATATTCTGTATGTCTCTCACAAGGCATCTTTTCTATTACTTAAAAGGAAAAAGGTTTTTAAAATAAAGACATATCTGTTATCAAAACTCTTATCCATGAGCACCTGAAACCATAACTGCCAAGTGTCCCGCTGAAAAATGCGGGATCAGCAGTGGCGCTGCACCGGAAGTAGCTTCCATGCATGTCCAGACATGCGCAGAAGCGACCTCGGGTGCCGGGCTGCCCGTGTCCACATGTCTAGGCACCATAAATCGCTTCTGCGCATGCCCGATTTTCGGTGCCCAGGCATGGGCGGAGCGGCACCAGAAGTCGCTTCTATGCATGTCCGGACATGTGTAGAAGCGGCTTCCAGTGCCGCACTACCCATTTCTGGTCACCGGAAATAGGGCGGCGCCAGGACCAAAAAAAGGAGCCTCCCTGGCAGGTAGGAAATCCGGGGGATTTACGGGATTTTTTCTAAGCTGGGCTGCCAGCGGGAAACGGTTTAAAATACGGGGGTTTCCCGTGAAAAATGGGAGACTTGGCAGCTATGCCTGAAACTTATAGTCTTTAAAACAGAGATTTGTAAGTTGTGTTAGGCCTCTTGGTTCTAGCTTAGGTATGGGGAACCTTTGGCCCTCCAATTATTGCTGAGCTACAGCTGCCATGCTTGTTGCAGCTGATGGGAGTTATAGCTCAGCATCTGTTCTAGCTCCTCCATCCTAAACAGTCATTTGAGGACTTGCAGCATTTCCCAAAATGCCATTATTTCAGGCCAATATTCAGTTTTATATCACACTTATAACTCATGTTTTTGAATACTTGTGATTCAGCATGTTAGTATTACAAGTTAATACCCAACCCCCCACCCCAGGTTATGGCTTTGTGTAGATTTATTTAAAATTATACGTCTGTGTTCCCTACATATTGAAATGTTAAAACCCAGTGTGGAATTGATTTGGGTTCAGAGTGCTGCAGAGTTTTCAAAGGAAGCTCATTAGCATGAGCTATTGTTATGCAGAATGTAATGATGATACTATAAAACACTTGTCTGTCACCAACCCAGGTGGTCTTGCGATATGGCTGCACAGAAATGGTTGTGTAAGGGTGGAAGTTGCCATTTGTAATTAAAATTGTTTTAACCAAAACAGAAGCAAGTAAAAGAACAAAAAGACCTGAACGGAGCTGAGAAATATCCAGGAACAGGAATTTGTTGAGTGGTTTACAGTTTAAGGTTCATTACTGTTCCACAAAAAATTGTATCTCTTTAAAAGACAAAAGGAAATGTAATGACCTAGTTTTGCAGCTGTGGGATAGTGCAGCAGGTGATGTTAAGCTTGTGTTGTTTTAAGGCGTGTCAGCAATCGGATAGAGTATATAAGGAGGTCTGTGTACCTCTCTCAGTACCCTGGGTGGTGGGTTACTGGATGGTTCATGCTTCTGTAATGTTCTTGTAGTTAATGTAACTTCTGTTATTTTTCTTTAATTAAAACAACTCCTAATTATACTTTGTAGTCTCCTCAGAATGCTTTTCATTGCTTAGTTCCTCAGTTTAAATACGCCAACATCTGGTTATGGGCCCAGTTGCTGAGTTGATGACTGCATTAGTTTTGGAGTTGGAGAATAGCTTTACTACCTCAGAATGCTTTTCGTTGTGCAGTTACTCAGTTTAAATACGCCAACAGAATTAAGTTACTTAAAGCAGGCATTCCCAAACGTGGGTCTCCAGCTGTTGTTGGACTACAATTCCCATCATCCCTAGCTAATAGGACCAGTGGTCAGGGATGGTGGGAATTGTAGTACAAAACCAGCTGAAGACCCAAGTTTGGGAAACCCTAGCTAAAAGTACAGTATCAGTAATAAACCTTGATGCTTTATTTGTGCAATGCCAACAACTGTTCCAAGACCTGTCATCTTAGTTCTTAATACTAGTCCATTGACTGTGAAAGTATAGTTGGCATAATGGGGTTTGTGTTCAGATACCAGATTACCTAGTCCTTATTTTTTCCAATTCCTAATATTCCCTTATCTGTGCATCCATTGATTACAATGCATCATGGCCAGGTATTCCTTTTCTCCAGTGTGTGTGTGTGTGTGTGTTTTTGCAATCCAAAATCTCATCATCTCCCCTGCTTCCCACTGCTTGAATTGATTCCTGGTCCAGATTCTCTTAGGAGCCCTGGGGCAGCAGACTAAGTGCCCTTCTAGTCCAGAGTCCTGTTCCCACAGTGACTAGGAGGTTCCATTTAGCTACTGGAGGCACCAGACTAAATGCTTTACAATGTCATAAGACAGTGGATATTAGCCATTGCCACGTCGTGTAACAGCAACTTCACAAGTTAAAGAAATATGTTCTTTTCTGTCATAAATCTCCTGAAAATCAGCTTCATTTGGTGATTGGGAGTTATTTTATTGAAGAGAGAAGAGAGAGGAATCTTCTACCCAGTGTACACAGTGTTATAAACCTCTGTAATGTTTCCCTGCAGATATATTTTATTATAGTTAAAGTCCCTTAAATGCATTAGCGTAGGGAAGATGTTAGGCCATGGTAGTTGACCTTTTCTGCACCTTTTTTCAGCTCTACAATCTTTCTTCTCAGAGATGAGACGACCAGAACAGCATGCCGTATGCTGACAGGAAAGAGGGCCAAGGAGCAGGGAAATGAGCTCATGACAGCATAGCAACTATAGACATGTGGGATTAGTGTTCCTTTCCAACCTCGTTTTCTCATATGGGTTTCCCTTCTCTTCAAAAGGTGGTAGGCGGGCAAAGGCAAAGATTGATGCATTTGACATAGAAAGCAGATTAGACTAGTCTGCGCAGCCCATCAATGCTGCCATCAACACCCAGCATCCTTAGGCGGCTGACAAGAACCCATCAGGGCCCATCTCAGATGCTTGCTGTAGATTCCTCCTTCAAAATTTCTGACCTTGGTGCTCCAACTGGGTCTAGCTGCGATTTTAATTTCCCATAAGGCCCACATTGGGAGAATGGTGGGGAATGGTGGCTAGATTTAGCTACCTAGCACAAGTTTGAGTACAGCCAGGCCACAGCCAGGTAAACCCATTGTCAGAGGACACTTTTCGCAGGAGTTGGCCCTGCCAGCTACTCTTAGCATTGAATGGAAAATGTAGTTATGTGTTGCTCTGATGTCAATGTTTCCCATTTGTTTCACCTTTCAATTAGTAGAGGAGGACCTCGTGCCAGAAGCAAAGAGAACAGCAAGGCTTGCAGCTGAACACCCCAGTGGTATACCACCCCTATAGTGGTGGAAATTCAGGGGTGCTGTATGTTGTGCTCCTTCAGTATGCACTGAAGGAATTTTAGAAAAGGCCCCAGTTGCAGGGAGGGAGGGAGGGAGGGAGGGAGGGAGGGAGGGAGGGAGAGAGAGAGAGAGAGAGAGAGAGAGAGAGAGAGAGAGAGAGAGAGAGAGAGAGAGAGAGACTTGTGATAAATTATATGCAGTCTACAGTGCCAAATAGGGTCACAGGAGATGTGAGCATAAAATGACAGTCTTCTAACTTCTGCATACTAAGCCCCGCTTTTATGTGTTGCCTGTCATCTGGTCACTGTTTTGCCTATTCCCCTCCTACATTAAACTTTAATTCTGTCACAATCCATCATACAGGATAAAAGCTGCAAGTGAGATGTATATACAGTACGCTCCTCTTGCACAGAAACCTGCTTGAAGCCTGCCAATGACAAAATAAATCTCAGCGCAGTTTCCCAGGACACTCCCAGGACACAAAATAACATCTTGTTTTTCATCTCACACCACACATGTGCGCGCACACACAGACAACATTTATAAAATAAAAATTGGTTACTACTTACTTATTTATAGGTCATCCTAAAATGTGTTTGTGATAGGTTCATGGCAGTCAAAAATAAAACCTTCATACATCATACAATTAACATGAAATTAATTGCTGCAAGATGAGTACTAGCTTTACTGAAGAGTTTAACAAATCAATGGAATATGATTTTTTATCATTCATTTATTTAAATTACATTTCCCCCTCTAACCCAAAGCAGCTAGGACAGCATGATAGGACTACCAGTGGCTATTAGCCATGGTCATTTCTTTCTTTTATAAGAAGTTTTGTTAATTTTCAATGTAGAAACACAATTACATAGAGTTTCCCTCCCATCCCAACTTACACTCCCCCCCCCTGCCCCCAGGACAGATCAGTCTATTAAGTTTGGCCAAATCCAGTTTGTGATTCCAGTGGATGCCATTTTTCAGGATTATCAATTGAATATTTTATAAGAGCATGCCAAATTTTAATAAGGTCAGTGGAATTGTCAATGGAATGTTTTATAAAAGGATGCCAAATTTTAATAAAGTCATCTGTCTCTTGTATTGTTCAATCCAATGAGATATAAGCAGAGGTTCCATTCCTTTCTGTGCTACTAGTATGCATGCCACCACCAGAAGAAAAGTGGTTAATTATTTGTAACAGACGTCCAGTTGCTCTTCTCTGAAAATGGTTAATAGTCCCAAACTTGGGATACATTCTACATGTTGGCCCCGTGATATGGCTTATGTCCATAAATACACTCTGCTAGAAGGGCTGTACATGGTCACATGCCCACTACATGTGGAATGTTGTACTTATCCTGTTGCAGCCTCTCCAGCACAGGGGTGGGAGTGTTTTGCTGATATAGCTACCCTGTTTACCCGAAAATAAGACATACCCATAAAATAAGCCATAGCATTTGCGCAATATAAGCCATACCCCAAAAGTAAGACATAGTGATAGGTGCAGTTCTGGAAGGCGCCAAGGAAGAGGCGAGGCTGGACGTGCAATAAAAAAAATAAGACACCCCCTGAAAATAAGCCATAGTGTGTCTTCTTGAGGAAAAATAAATAAAAGACAGTGTCTTATTTTCAGGAAAACATGGTATATCCTAATAATGTCAGATGCCATCGATGTAATTTAAATGTGTTCTCTCATATGCAAGTTGACACTGATTTAAAAGGTTTTGTAGCCCACAAATTATTCCAGTGCACCTCCTCAGTTTCTATACCTAGGTTAGATTCCTATATTTGTTTTATAGAATTACGTTGGCCAATTGTTAACTCATTAATTATTTTGTGAAGTGTAGATAGCTTTTTTATGTTCATTTGTGTCTAAAATTTAATTTTCAAATGATGCTAGCAGTTTTGTGGAATGTGCTTTAATTGTAATTTCTTTAAGAGGCTTCCGACCCAAAGGCTTTAGACTCTGGGTGTTGTCACAATACAGTGGTACCTCGGGTTAAGAACTTAATTCGTTCTGGAGGTCCGTTCTTAACCTGAAACTGTTCTTAACCTGAGGTACCACTTTAGCTAATGGGGCCTCGCGCCGTCGCCGTGCGATTTCTGTTCTCATCCTGAAGCAAAGTTCTTAACCCGAGGTATTATTTCTGGGTTAGCGGAGTCTGTAACCTGAAGCGTCTGTAATCCGACGTACCTCTGTACCTTGGAAAAGAAAGATACAGAATAGTGAAAATGGATCTGGTCCTGGGTAATACACAGATTGCAGCTCATTCAGGAAAAAAACAATGTGTAATATTGGACAAATCATGTTATGGCCTCTGTTTTCTTCCAGCTGGAAACTGTAAAATATAATTATGATCCCTTGTCATGGGCAAGTGCTCTCATTTGTGAGGATAAATGAAGAATTATTATATTATACAATACAGTACTATATTGAGTTAGAATAATTCCCCAGGCTGCTGATCTAGGTTGGATTTGGGAAATTGTGATGTTTTACTATGTACTTTACTTCCATTGTTTCTTCTGTTTTTGGAAGATGGCCAAAATCACCTTGAATACTTGTATAAATATACAAGTAGTTATCTGTTAATGCAACTCATCCAGAGCTCCTCCCAGTGGAGGCTTTGCCCCACCAACCTCAGTCTGCTCTCAGCCCAGCCCCTGTCTGCCTGGTACCTCAGTTTTCGAATGTCTCCATTGACGAACGTTTCGGTTTTCAAACGCTGTAAACCCAGAAGGAAATGCTTTGGTTTTTGAACATGCCTTGGAAGTCAAACGTGCCACGTGGCTTCCACTGAGTGCAAGATCCTGAGGCCTAGCTGTTGGCTATTGAGCTTTCAGTTTTTGAACGTTTCAGAACTCAAACAGTCTTCAGAAACAGATTCCGTTCGAAAACTGAGGTACCACTGTATTGTTATATGATGCGAATGTATGTGTGAGGTAGAACAAAGAGGGACAGTTTTAAAGCTGTGAGATGAAGTGTTAGTCCCTTTTAGAAAAAAAAGTAGAACAAGAAGATCTGCTGCATGGCAGAATATATTTATTTAAAATTCAGATGAAGTCTATAGATGGAATCCTGTTTATATTTAATCAAACCAAGTTGCACCCTTAGAGCTGTTTCTGTAGAGCTTTGCTCACAGCTGAATGAATCATTTGCAGTGTGTAATTTGTGGTGAATTTAGTTTCCTTTGTGGAAACGTCCGTCAGCAGAAAATTTACAGATGTGGTTCAAAAGCACTTAAAATATTTTACATGGCATTCTATTTCCACTGTAACATCATGTTACACCAGTTATCCCATGTTGCTGCTCTAAAGTAAAGCTTGGGAACTGTTGGCTGTTTCCTTAAATGTCCATTGTATGCAATTATCAATACATAACCTAGGCTTGGTATCTTAGAATTACGGGGCTGGAAAGGTCTCAGATTCCTTCAAATTCATTCTGCATGTTGTGGCAAGATCAGTCCCCCTTCAAGTTATATTGCAGAACACAGCGTTCCAGATAATGAAAATGAGTTAGATAAGCTACACATCGACAGCGAAATCATTGCTGCCTCAACTCCAGTTATGGTAATCAACTTTGGCTGTGAAACAAATTGCATTGGCAGAATCTCTGTTTTAGAAGAAAACTTCTTATGGACCACAGCAAACGTCCTTAATCTTTCGCACAGTAATGTTCCAGAGAATACCCCAATATCTTAAGGTTCAGGCATTCTTTTTTTCAATTATTGATTGTAAAAGAGGGTTCTGATGATAGATTAATATGCCAATTTTTGGATGGCTACATATAGTTTGTGTTAATGTGTTTTCTTCTTCTGAATTTTCATTATAATTATCTGTAGTGCCTTTAAAATTCAGTTTGTTCACATGTTTCTGTGATGCCTGTAAGCACATCATGTGCTTTCATGGACCCGCTCTTGCCACACACACCCAACTTAAACTGGGCATGAAAGAAGCCTGACTTAGCCAATAAAATGTGTCCTGCCCCCCCCCACTCATCACTGCAGAGAGAGAGAGAGAGAGAGAGAGAGAGAGAGAGAGAGAGAGAGCGCTAGGGACGTATGCATGTAGGGCCCCCAACTGTTTTTGTGGTTTGTATTGTTGTTATTGTTAATATTAAGTTAAATTTGTATACCACCCTGAAGATCACAGGGCAGTTCATAAGATAAAAATACAAATTAAAAACATAAAATACATAATAAAAGAGCAGCAAAAGTAAAATGAACCAGTAGCGCCCCTTCCACAGGCCATAGAATGTTAATCAGCCAAGTGCCTGTTTGAAGAGAAATGATTTGGCCTGGCTGTTAAAGATATGTAATGAATATATTTTCAAAATACAACGGTACCTCGGAAGTCAAAAAGAATCCGTTCCGGAAGTCTGTTCGACTTCCAAAACTTTCGGAAACCAAGGTGCGGCTTCTGATTGGCTGCGGAAGCCGCGGAACACTCACTTCTGGGTTTGTGGCATTCGGGAGCCAAAACATTCGCCTCACAAGGCGTTTGGGATCCAAGGTACGACTGCACTATGATGACGATGAAGGCCCCAGGCGAGTCTCCATGGGGAGAGCATTCCACAAATGGGAAACCACTGCAGAAAAGGTCCGCTCCCATGTTGCCACCCTCCAGCCATTTCAGGATCGCAGTGTCCGGGTCGATTCATATGGGGAGAGCGAGGTATTTAAGTCTTGAGCCATTTAAGGCTTTATAGGTAAAAAATGTTACATTGAATTGGGCCCGGAAACAAATTGGCAGCCTGTGCAGTTGTGCCAGGATCAGTGTAATGTGCTCAAACTGTCTTTGTCCCAGTGAGCAACCTGGCCTCGGAATTCTGCACCAGCTGGAGTTTCCAAACCGTATTCAGAGGCAGCCCTACATATAAGGCATTGCAGGAATCTAACCTAGAGGATACCAGAGCAATATACTCATGGGCCCAAAACAGTTGGTGACCACTGTGCTACTGTGTACAAATGTCCCATGCTTCCTTTGTTCTATACGTCATCTGAAGCTGGAAGTCACATATCTTCCTCATGGGCATGACAGCTAAACTCCAGATTTGGTACCTCGAGTGCCACTATGAACAGTTCAGGAAAAGTGGTCTGTAAGAAGGGAGGGAAGCCATAGTCTATAGAGCAATGAATTATCTCCTCTCTGTCATCCCCTTCCAGATAAACTGTTCTACAGTGATATTGTGGTAAGAAATTATTTATTTCTTTGGTAGCAAATGATTTTGAGCTATGTAATTCTAGATACACTGCTTTTTGTTTGTTCATTGTGGTATAGCGGATGTATCTATTTTCATGATTATAAAAATTATTTATGAGTAGATATTAAAATACAATTATAATAGCTTATGATACTTCCAGAAAGGCAAATTGCTCATCAAGATAGACCAGTTTACTGGTCGTGTAATAGTACCCTAACATGTCAAGTGTTGAAATACTTCTCAGGGAATTGAAACTAATTGAGAAATGGTTTAGTGAGCTTTAGTCTAGGCTGCTACTCCACATTATTGCAATTCAGTAATTAGACATTATTTACTTCAAATTATTTCATTTACTGCCTAGTGTTCATAAAGTATGTTATTTGTACACTATTTTGAGAGGTCAGATGTTTTGAGCTTTTAATTTTACACAGAAAACATACTGAGGAAATATTCTAAGGGACAATGTGATATGGGTGATGAATTATGATATGCAAGCTGCTACTTGATATATTCCTTTCGAGGGGATTTTCTGGCAACATGTCTAGGTAAAGGGACCCCTGACCATTAGGTCCAGTCATGACCGACTCTGGGGTTGCGGCGCTCATCTCACGTTATTGGCAGAGAGAGCCGGCGTACAGCTTCCAGGTCATGTGACCAGCATGACAAAGCCGCTTCTGGGAAACCAGAGCAGCACATGGAAATGCCGTTTACCTTCCTGCTGTAGCAGTTCCTATTTATCTACTTGCATTTTGACGTGCTTTCGAACAGCTAGGTTGGCAGGAGCTGGGACCAAGCAACGGGAGCTCACTCCGTCACAGGGATTCAAACCACCGACTTTCTGATCAGCAAGCCCTAGGCTCAGTGTTTTAACCCACAGCGCCACCTGGGTCCTTATTTATATATTTATACAAGAAGGTGGGTTCAAGGTGATTTTGGCCATCTTCCAAAAACAGAAGAAACAATGGAAGTAAAGTGCATAGTAAAACATCACAATTTCCCAAATCCAACCTAGATCAGCAGCCTGGGGAGAAGCTGGGACCAAGCAACGGGAGCTCACTCCGTCATGGGGATTCGAACCGCTGTCCTTCAGATCGGCAAGCCCTAGGCTCTGTGATTTAACCCACAGTTCCACCCGTGTCCCAGGCAACATGTCTGCTCTCCTACAAAACATAACTTTCTAAATATGCGTAATGCTTCAAAACAATACAAACAGTGGCAGAGCTTCATGCTCCGGCACCGGGGGGGCGGGGCGCGCAACCCGGGGGCATGGCGCGCCTCCCGGAGGGGCGGGTGCCGGCGATGGCGCTAGTCCAGACTAGCATAAATACGTCAGGAAACGCTCTTGCAGACAATTCTGATTCTTGGTAACTCTGGTATCCTGGTAACTGAGGTTATCAGCGACCAGTTTAGCTCTCACTGGACAAACTACAAGCTGGAGGCCATAGGTCGCAGCTTGGAGTTTGGAGAAAGCTAAATTGCAAGCCCAGGTTCAGACAGCAGCAGAACAACCAGGGTGGTGCAAAGCAGCTACAATCTCCCATCAGAACCCTCGTGGTTACACATTCATGCTAAGCCATGCTTTGACTTAGCACAATGTGCGAGCCAGACCATTGGCTCCAAAAAGCTGCTTAACTGTCACTAAGATGGAAATTTGCTGCAGCTAGGCAAGAGGCTGAATGGAGGAAGTGTGGCTTGAATGCAGTTAGCAGGCAGCCTGTGTTATGTCTGGGAATAAAATATAGGGCTCTTTAATTTTCTGAAAGCACTTCTAGGTATTCCAAAATTTTATTTTCATCCGTAGCTGTCGTTTTTGTGGCTTTAATGGGAATGCACAAGTGTGAAGTTGCTCTTTACAATCGTTTTTTGTGAATAAATACCTGTGTGATCTAAATTTTGTAGGAATGCTTGCATCATCTACACAGATACAAACTGAGCCTGATCTGTAAATCTGTTTCCGATTTCAATGGCTCTCTTAACCATTGTATGTTAAGAATGAACTATGGGAGTGGTATTGCAGGAAATGAGGTAGTTGATTCTTTAAACAAGTTTACAAAGAAACAAATTGTGAAAATCTCTGTTCATGTTGCCCTTCAAAGAGTAGAGAGGAGAATAGATAATGCCCTTTAGCTTACAAGTTGTGTTCACCGTTTTACATTGAAAGAGTGTATTTGTTACATTTGTGAAGACAATAGGCTCCATAAACAAAAAACTGCACAACTTAAAACTGGCTCAAAGCTGTGGGACAAAAAGTAAGCTTATAGGAGAAAAGATATTAGGATAGTCTATCTATTTATTTTTATTTTGAATTACATTAAGAGATTAGTAAGTCAAAAACATAAGAAATTAGTGTATTACAGGATTTCTGCTGCCAAAACACGCTATGCAAATAATTGCAAGTTTTAGAATTAATTATCCTTTAAATATTACTTACATAAAATGTGGGATTTGGCCATAATGGCAAAACTAACCATTTATATAGGGACAAAAGAGTGCAGACTAGACAGTAGAGAAATAACTTCATAATATACTAGAATCTTTTCATCGAATAGTATAAAATAATTTACTAAATCCAAACACAGTTTGTTTTTAATTGTTTTGCATGGATTGAGAGATTAGTAAATGAGCTCCTGGCTCCTAGGGAACATGATTTTTCTTTGACGCCAAAGTGGTTGACCTGGAGAAACAGAGAGATTAGTGCATGCTGCCTTTGGGGATACTGCATTTTGGTGTGTCCCACTTCCAGGATGATAGCTTCCCTCATATGGAGAATGAGTGTCTTGGGGAAGAAGGTCATCACTCTGAGAGAAGGAGGAAGTGATTCTTAAGAAGGGACTCATTCCTTGTGTGATGGGTAGTTGTCCTCTCATGCCAAGGATACTCCTCCAGAAGGTTGAGAAAAGCTGGTAGTGAGCAATTATGTCTTTAGGGACACAGGAAGCTGGGTATGTGATGGGTTTGCAGACCACAGGATTTGCCTGCTTGATGAGAAAGTTGTGGGTGTCACCTCTCAGCTAGATAGCCAGGTTGGGGAAAAGACATCGGTTATGGTGCAAGCTGGCACCAATGACACTGGGTAATGTAGTTGTGATATTCTGGAAGCAAAATATAGGCTTCTGGGTTGTATATTTAAAGATGGCTTTCTCAGGGATGCTGCTGGTTCCACATGCAGTGCCAACTAGAATGGCACAGCTGTGTAGTCTCACTGAGTGGATGAGACAATGATGCCAGTTAGTGGGGGTTGGATTTGGTAGGCACTGGCAGGGCCGTCTTAAGCGCCCCTGGCGCCGTGGTGCGCCGGATCCTTCTGGCGCCCTCCCGCCCCGTTTCCCAGTGCGGCTGCCACAGGAGCTGCTGCACAGCGGGCGGGCAGGCAGGCAAGCACAGCGCGGGTGCCGTGGGTGCAGCTGCGTGGTGGACCGGCCGGCCAGCGGGTGGACGCAGCGCACGTCGCCCTCCTGGTGGGCCGGCGCCATGGTGCCCTGCGCAACCCAGCCTGCACGTAGGGCCGGCCCTGGGCACTGGGAAACATTTGGAGATAAGCTGGGCCTGCACAAAAGGAATAGGTTGAGATGACTATAAGAGGAGCATGCTTTCTCTGCAATAGGGACTACTGGAGATGTCTCTCCCTGCCTTTCCGTGAGAGCCATTTACAATCAGCATTCTTGTTACCTTCTGAGGGTTGCTCCCATTCATTGGAAGAGAACATTCCCTTGTCTTTTAGAATGGTGATTAGGAAATCCTGAATGTTAAACCTCCTGAGGTCTTATTATCCAGTCATTTTCACGCATGCATGTAGAGTTCAGTGAAAATGGGAATGTGCAAATGATGCAGAAATTGGACCCATGGAGTTTCATGCTTCTAACATGGAGCTCTTCTATCTAAAGCATGATTGGCTTTTGATTCTTTCAACTAGAAAACTCTGCTTTGAAATCAGTGGGATTCAAGAGGCTGCCAGAATAATTGAAGCTTTGGATGTTTTGCCTATTATCTCTCTTTTTTTAACATTTCAGCTGGTAAAAAGACAATGCAAAATGATTTCTAAAGTTTGGCATTATATATAGAAGATGTTTCCATATTTCAGGTATTAATCGCACTAGCGTTTGAAAATTGCATTTGATTTCATTTTGATTATTCATTGACCATACCCAAGTACCTGCTTCACAGCAGTAAATCAAATATCAGTCACAAGCCTATTAAACCCTTTATCTTAGGGCTTCAACTGATGAATTGCCTGACTTTTAACTAGTTAAATGCAAATACCTGCACTGTGAAGTCACAGAAATGTTGAGGATACTAAAGGGCAAGTTCAGTTATTTTTCCAATTTGGGATCATATAAAAGCCACTAATTGCCATTAGAAAGCAAACTTTAATATTTCTGTGTCCTTCACAGTATATCGATAAAGCCCTAACAGCTGGGTACCATCTCCTATAGGATTTCACTCAGGTTTTAATATGTTGTAAGAAATGCCTTTCTGTCCTTTTCCCACCAACGTCTATAGTGCATTTGGTAGGGATTTGGTGACTGAGCCCTGGTTGGTGATCTTCCAATGAGAAATATATTTTTATTCATGCAGTCTGTGTACATAGTTACTTTATATATGTTGGATGCTACAAATGTTCCTATAATAAATTTCACTTTCTTTTAAAGACACGAGTTGCGAATTATTTGTCCTTTTACTGTCTACATTTTGGGTATTCCAAGCTTCACAAATAAGAACCACAGACTGAATATGTCAAACAATTCAACTTTTGGGTGTTTGATTTGGGTTATAGCATTGTATAATTGTGATTATTTCTAACCCCTGGGCATACATATCCCCTGGTATAGGGGTGGAGGTGTAAGAAACAGAAATGAGACATGTTCCCCCACTGATGGACCACAATTCTAACCCAGAACCCTTTTGGTTTATGAGTCTTTACCAAACTAATCAGTGATCCAGTTCAGTGATTTGGGATGAGCTTGGGAACACAGTGTTCTCGATACTGAGTGATCTTCCATACTTATTGCCACTTTATTCTGGTCATGTTTTGAGTATTAGCTATGATATCATGCCTACCCAACCTTTTAGTTGTACTGTGATTTTTTTAAAAAAGGTGGTGTGTTTTTTCAACTTTCTTTGCAGAGACTCTTCTAGATGACTTCCTTCTCACATATACAGTCTTCATGACAACAGATGATTTGTGTCAAGCTCTGCTAAGGCAATATCCTTCACTGGTGCATTAATTTAATATTCCCTAACCCACTTTACATTAGCTTTTAAATATGAGTCATGGAGGAGGACCAAATGAACCTTCTTCATTTCTTAAATCTGAGATTTAATGTTTCCTTGGTTTGTGGGTTCCTTAACTTGGTATACTTATTGCGCTAAAAACCATCAAGGGAAGGAAGAAATTATAGATGTTTCTTGCAGAAAACGAAAAGTATTGCACTTGGTGTCTCAGTGGACTTCACTTTACAAAGACTGGTTACATGAAGACGAGCATCTAAAGCAATTTCTGAAGGTATGTCCACACAGCTGCATTTCAGCACTATATGATAATGTCATTGATATATGCTTGTAAATTGAGAAACAGATGGGAAGTGAACTTGTTAAATGCAAAGACAACTTTACAAATACATACTAATAATCTAAGGGCATTGTTCTCTCTCTGAGCATGGTTGGTGGACCTTTTCCATGTGTGGCATGGCATGCATTGTGGGATTTATGATGCATCTTTACCCACAGCAGGTGAATTTGCCTAGTCAGTCCCCCACTTCTGTCTGCCTACCCCATGTTGCCTTGCTGCATAATGGAGAAGCCTGGAAAGATAAATCTACCAAGGCACTGGGGTAAAGCTGTACAATACTGAAGTGTGCACTTCACTTGATTGCTACCACCTCAAACTATGGACTTGATTTGTGGCCAATTTGCCACTAAGGTTCATCACTACTTTTCTAAGATCATAATCATCACTCTGCCTCATGACTACCATTTGACTCTAGCACAATTCTCTCTGTTGGAGAGTTGATATTAAAGGGAATCTATCATGACTAAGATCTGCAGCTTATTTGATCCGAATGCATGAGGTGGTCTATTTTTGTGATCTTTTATAAGTTTTGTAAGTGTGTCAAGCATTATTGACGCATTAGTGGCATTTATGACAAGTGTACCACCATTCAAATAAAACGGATCATCCCATTGTTGGGGTGACATGATTAAAGGAGTTAAGACAAGGCTACGTGGGGGAAGACTCTTTCTTTTGAAAAAGAACCACCTGTATGCCCATTGTAGTAAGGGAGAGTGTGAGAGAGTGACCAAGACTCCTGCTGAGCTGGAGCTGCCCAGAACTTTATGCTAAAACAAGCCCAGAACCTCAAACCTAACATTGAAAAGGACTGTAGGTCATCTGCTTTGCACACAGAAGATCCCAGGTTCAGAGCTGGGTGAGAATCCTGGAGAAGCACTGCAAATCTATGTACACAATACCAGCTCGGATGGTTCAATAGCCTGACTCAGTACAAGGCAGCTTCCTATGTTTCTATTGTTGTTTTCTTTTCTTTTATTAAAGGCTTATAAATATAAAGAGATAAGATCCTGAGATTTGAAATTCATTACTACATTCAAGACAGTATAAGTACAGTCTACTATTTGTTAGTATTGCTGTTGTACTTTCGATGGTTGGGCGGCAGAGGTGTGATGAATCTAGTATGACGCCGAGGCGAGAGATGCTTAGAAGCTTGTGGCAGGCTTTAAGTAACATCCTGAAATGTCACTTTAGAATGTTTGCACTGACTAATGAGAGTTGACACTTTTAACACCGTTACTTAGGAAGGGTACGGAGACTGCCTCTTAAGGCATCAGCTATCGTCAACTGGTGGATGTGTTTTAAACAAATTATGCGCTGAGAGATTTTAGCTTGAAAGCATTTGTGCAGTTTTGCTTTAACAAGCTAACAACTGATTTCCTGAAAGGGGTGGTACGATGTTTTGTACTTTAGCCATCAGATCAATTTGATTGATTGATTCTCTCTGTGTTTCCCACCCCCCTCTCTCTCAACCACTCCTTGCTTTCAAGACAATATACAGGAATGTGTTAGACGATGTCTACGAATATCCTGTGCTTGAGAAAGACCTGAAAGAATTTCAAAAATTGCTGGGAATGCATCGCCGTCAGTAAGTTGTTGCTTTGCTTTTTAAGACCTTTTGCAGAGTTATAATTAGTTTTCAGTTGACAATTTATGCTTTTGTTACTTGAATGAAGTGAGGCCAGAAGCAGCGTACGTGTCATTCCATGCGTTTAATATTTGTTCAGGCAAGCTCTGCCTTTCTACAACTACAAAGGAATAATTTGATACGACATGTTTGACACATACAGCGTTAGCAGAAATAGAGTAATTCTGATTCCGTCACACTAATTCATCGTTCTACTATGACTTGTATTGTAAACAGAAGATTTGTAGCTAGGTGTTACATTAACATGTCTTTCATATTTGCAGTAGGGATGGAATTGTATTTAAGAATTTAGACAACAGAACTCATTGCACACCCACTCACTGTGCTCTTTGGCTAACTGCTGTCCCAAACTCAGGCACAGCCAGCAGTGGACCAGAGTGAAGATTTTTCTGCTCTGGTCTGCCACCGAAGCACTGAATGCTGATCCATTTGGCTTTTAGGTGTGCAATGTTAAGATCTGCAGTTTTGTAAGAAAATTTCCATAGGAAAATAAGCACTTTAATCTTGTAAAATTATTTCTTGTCATATGGAACAAGGTGCTAGTTAATGACAAGCACTTTTGCATTACATACAGTTGAGGTCAACTGTAGCATCATGCCTTCTCAATAAACTGCAAGATCATATCTGCACAGGTCCTATTGAATTCAGTAGGACTTATTTCCAGGTAATGCTACACTTGTTCCTTGGGCATAGCTTTTAATGCCCTCTTCTCTTTGCTCTTGTTAACGGCAAAGATCTGGATAATATCAACAGTTAGTTTTTGAATAGAGAGACTAATGTATTGTCTTTTTGTTTCAGCACTGTAGATGAATATTCACCTCACAGAAAGGTAATGCATGTAATTGGTTACTAGTGTATACATTTCTTTCTTTTAACTGTCTAGTTCTTTCAATCAATAATGGCAAATGGCCATTAAATACGCTCTCCTGTACAGGTAGCATTGCTAAAAGCATTTGTTCTTGACAGTTCACCTCTGCTTCTAGCCATGCAAGCTAAGCTAAGGTCGCTCTGGCATTATTAGTGTTTAACTAGTCTGTTCTGAGATGCCAGAATTCAGCAAAAGCCAGTCAGCATGTCCTTGCCTGCTTCAAGTTAGACAGCTCTGAAACGGAGCAGATTTCAGCAAGCAAATCTGAAAGAGATACTGATTGCAAATGTCAGGGGGCTCTGTTGGAATAGAGGCTGTTTGTTGTGTAGCGTGTGTCGGAGACAGAGAGAGAGATGAAAATGTTACCCAAAAATTTAGGCCAGACTGTGTTGCTGTGGAAATGTGATGTTGTGGTCAAGAAATTCACTATATTAAAGCTTAGGGGTATAATACTCTTCAAAATATGACAGTGGAAGCATAGAAAGCAGAAAATAAGATGGTGCTGAAATTTATTAAAAAACCTTCTTGCAGTTATTCTCAGTATTCTTTCAAATTTGTACTACTTCCTCTTGTCCAGAATGACAGCTCCCAGTTTATTTAGCCCAAACAGGGTGGGTGGGTTTCCTGTTCCTTTTCCTTTCTTTTTTTTAAACCGCCCAAACATTTGCGGTCAGATTTATTTTCAGTGTTTCAATAATTGCATTTCGTTCATTGTTCTTTTCTTCCACCTCCCTCCCTCATAGCATAAAGCCATTTTACATCAGTTCAGTCTCAAGGAGAACTGGCTCCAGAACAGAGGGACTGTGAATGAAACAGAGGAAGGTAAGCATAATGGATGAGGAGCAAAGGAAACAAGGAGGATGTCATTTTACTATATTTCTGCATATATGTTGGAAATAAAGAACCTTTTTCAGTGACAAAAGTAAAACCACTCAAAAGAAGAAGAGTTTTTATTTGATATCCCGCTTTATCACTACCCAAAGGAGTCTCAAAGCAGCTAACATTCTCCTTTCCCTTCCTCCCCCACAACAAACACTCTATGAGGTGAGTGGGGTTGAGAGACTTCAAAGAAGTGTGACTAGCCCAAGGTTACCCAGTAGCTGCATGTGGAGGAGCAGAGACACGAACCCGGTTCACCAGATTACAAGTCTACCACTCTTAACCACCACACTACACTGGCTGGCTGTTCTCATAGAGCTATGAGTTGAGAAGCATCCAATGCAGTGAAAATAGTGTTTAGTCTTTTGTCAAATATGGCTCTCTTCCTATGAAAATGTAAAGTGTCAACTGCTACATTAAATTTTCTCCCAGCATCTATGATAAGGATTTTAAAAAATCACATGATGGAGGTGCAAATATATAATAGTTTGAAAAATAAATTGGATATTGGGATCATTTCATGTATCTAGATTTCAGCCTTTCAGGTGAAATGCCTTAAGAGTTTAGTATTAACTCAGGTAAAGATGAAACCTGAGTTGCCACATTATATGTTTGGCCTTTAACATGATTGCTTGGGTAGCCTGTGGCCCTCCTAATGTCCCATCATTCCTGACCATTAACGATGTTGACTGGGGCTGATAGGACAACCCTCATCAGCATGGGTGTCTGCAGGAATTGACTGAGTGGTTACACAGCCTGGGTAGCTAAACCTGACCTCTGAAAAAGTTGGTAGGCCTGCTCTCCATTTAGTGGTGGATTTGGCGCCCAGATAACTGCTTTTGGCTTATTGCTAAAAACCTCAGTTCTTCGTCTGGCTAATTTCATCTTCCCCCCCAACCCTTAATCAGTTGCACTGCTGCTACAATAAACTTCATACCCATCCCCCTGCACTTCATACCTCCCTGGGTAGCTTAACAATATTAGACTACACGTAGCATATATATCCATCCCACTCCTGTCAGCAAAATGAGTATAACAACACTTTTCAGGTAACCCACACACACTCATCTATGGTCCTGCCTACTGTAGTTTGGTAATGATTGGTGGTATCTACATTGGCATCAACAGCATTTTTTAAAACTGTTTTTGACCTGAGTTAGAAAGATCAGGAGCCTTAGTTTTTGCTACTATCTTTTGTTTTTGATTTGATGCACTGCTCCCCAGTCACAGCTACACTAAGATTCTGGATATCTGAATGGTTTTCTATAGTGTACCAATCACAATCTCCACCAACTTAATACCGACTTAAGTTGCTTAAAAACAAACCAAGATAAATAATTGGTATTCACTCTAGCTTCCTCTTTGTCTAATAATGGGCCAGATCTGCTTCCCTAAATGCCAGTCATTGCTATGAATTCATTCATTGGCTAGAGTACTTTTTTCTAGCCCCCCCCAACCCTCCCCCAAGCTGATTTATAAAAAATAAAATGACCCCGTTAAGGGGAGAATGGGTATTGTAATAGCTAATGGGCAATGTTTCCCCAGCATTGCTATCCTCTGAAAAACAGTGTCCTTTGCATGAAGAACTAAATATTGTGCTGGTCAGGTTTATTGCCAGTAAGAAAGAAAGAAAGAAAAAGAAAAAAGTACAGGACCCCTGGGACAGTTAAGTCCAATCAAAGGTGACTGGGGTATGGCGCTCATCTCGCTTCAGGCCAAGAGAGCCAGCATTTGTCCACAGACAGCTTTCTGGGTCATGTTGCCAGCATCACTAAACTGCTTCTGGCGAAACAGAATGCTGTGGTGGAAACCAGTGACGGAAACCAGAACGGTGGCTCTGTGAAACCAATGAGCCTCTTGGGCTTGCTGATCGGAAGGTCTGCGGTTTGAATCTGTGCAACAGGGTGAGCACCTGTTACTCTGTCCCAGCTCCTGCCGACCTAGCAGTTTGAAAGCACGCCAGTGCAAGTACGGTAGATAAATAGGTACTGCTGCGGTGGGAAGGTAAATGGAATTTCCATGCACTTTGGCTCATGTCATGGTGTCCCGTTGCACCAGAAGTGGTTTAGTCGTGCTGGCCACATGATCCGGAAAGCTGTAGACAAACACCGGCTCCCTCAGCCTGAAAAGCGAGATGAACACAGCACCCCATAGTTGTATTTGACTGGACTTTACCATCCAGGGGTCACCTTTATTGCCAGTATAGGATTTTACACACATGCAAATTGTGACTTGGTTTTGGTCTGGAAGCAGTGTTGGGTTTTTTTGTCCTTGCATTTTTCTAGGAAGAGGAATTGTGCCTGTAGGTCCATGTAGCAGCAGCTGTGGCTGCAGCTGTCGAGGAATGGCTGTCAAACCAGATGTTAACCAAAGCATCCCAGCAATTTGGAGATGTTGCACCCTTCAGTGAAATCTGCTTCTGTCTGTTGATTGATTGATTTTCTCTCTTTTCACAGTTTTTTGTCGTGTGTATATAACAGAACATTCTTATGTCAGCGTAAAAACTAAAGTATCCACTTCAGCTCAAGAGATCTTGAAAATTGTAGCTGAAAAGCTCCAGCATTCGCAGGAAGACTTGGCTCTGGTGGCTCTTTCATTCTCTGGGGGTAAATTATTTTCAGCTATCAGTAGACCCAGTTTTATTCTCCTTCATTTTCTGTATCTTATCTATAAAGAGAGGGATGGCACTTTCTAGTGCAAGGATAGGGCTGTTCCCCTATGGGTCCACAGCTGGATGACCATAGTTACAATAAGAAGCTACTTAGCAGAGAGGAGTTTCCATGGCAACTGCTAATTCTTTGGTACTGTTGGATAATGCATTTCCACATCGGGTCTGGATTGCAAAGGAGTGTTCTCGTGTTCAGAAACATGTTATAAGGTTTGCCATTAAGAGATAAATCTCCCAGTTCATAATTTAAACTAACCTGAGAGGTAACTGTAAAAAGGGAAGTGACTGAAAGAGATATTTCCCCTTTGGACTAGCTGAGGTGTATTTGTACATGGAGGAAAGAAGGGGGAGGAAACGGAAAAATATGACTTCTGGAAAAAATGTATCTGTATTACAAATGTATTTTGTAAGACAATGTAAGTAATGGGGTTCTCCCCCCCCAGTTTTAAAAGACCCCTGCCTAGAGTCCACACATCATTGTGAGAAATAACTTTTCATATTTAATTCTTTTTTTAAAAAACAAACAAACCAAGGTCAGATTACCTGCCCCTTTGGGGGGGGAGGATAGGCTACTGCTGTTGATCTGTTTGACCAGCCTGGCTTTGGTGTTTTACAGTAGGATTTTAGAGTCCCTGGAAATACGTTTAATTTTGTTACATCATAGTATTATATGAGGAAAATGCATAGAAAATGGTTAACTGGAAATGTGATGGGGTTTATCAAGAGGCGACTGAGTGGATTTATTACACAGTATAGATTCAAGGGTGCTCCTCTGATGTACATGTGTGTGCCCAACACATATAGACTTCTCTGTTTTAGGTCAAGAGCTGTTACACCCATTCAGTTCAGGAATGTAAAGACAGGAGACACACCTGAAAGTAACAGGCGCAATGGGAGATTCATTTATCATCTGCCAGTAGGGGAGTAGTAGTAAGTGAATAAGATTGGTCTGATAGATAAATTCCTAGAGAAACTATTCTTAGTGGTTTCAGAAACTATAAGAAGCATATATGTACTTACTATCGATACAGTGAATTCTGACTGTAAGAATGCATTTTGTTCTGCAAAATATGTCAATATTTCTGTTTTTCTTCTATACTAAAGAAAAGCATGAATTACAACCAAATGACCTGGCAATCTCCAAATCCCTTGAATCGTCGTCTCGTATGTTCGTATTTCGGAAGAATCTGACAGATACTCTGGTAAGGTTGTGTGTACAGGGTTCCAAAATCTTCTGGTTTCCCTCAATACCCAAAGTAGCTGTGAATTTTAAGGTTGTACTAAAAGCCATGCTAGGTACCTTTATTAGGCCAACCAAAATGTCCCGAAATAATGTGCAAGCTTTTGAGTTCCCCAGAACTCTTCATTGGACTAGAATAAAGCCTTGGAAGGGAGAGAGAGGAAACAGCTGGTGGTGAAACCTTGAGTCTACATCAGCTGAGAGTCTTGAGAAGGTAGTAAACAGCCAAATGAGGCTCTGTCTAATGTCCTGGCTTCATCTAATGTGTTTTCTTTGTATGGCTGTAAAAGGTGTTTAAATTGCACAGTTAAATCCCGTGGACTTCGCGTCTCAGTAATATTTTTATACAACCTTTACAGCCAGGAAATTAATTATTTTTACCAAAGCTTTATAGAGATATGTTTTATCTATGCTGTGAATTTTGTTTTAAGTGACACCTGCACTACATGCATCTTAAGACGGGTAATTCAGTCAAATGGAAACTGGCATTTCTCATTGAGGGAGAGGGCATTGATACTAACCACTTTGGTGTTGTGTACAAGCCTTTGTCTTAGAAGAAAATATCACTCATACGCTGTGTATAGCTGCTAGGAGTTTGGTGTCATATCAGCTTAAGAACTAATAGATAACAGCTTTGGTTTTACTTGCTTTGGAAAAATGGAAGCAATCTAAATGTGCACAAGTGGCAGCCAATCTCACCTTTAAGAGACAGCTGTTTCATTTTCTTCTTTAAAAATGTCTTCTTGTCCAGTGTGTCTAGAATCAATCATTTTTCATCATAGAATTTTTTAAAATGAACTCTATTATCATGTATGGAACCATGTTTGGCACTTGTACTATAAAATATAATGCATTTGTTTTCTGTTGAACATAATACTGTAAAACATTTTACTTGGAACATAAACCTCGCTGGTGTAGAAATTTAGTTCATAGCCAAACACATTTGAGATGTTGGTTTCAGGCGTTATCAGGAATAACAGGATCTGTCCATTTATGTTCTCTCGGTTTCTAATTTTTCCATTTTTAAATTCAGCTCTCCACATTTTGAAGCAATTTGGGATTATTTTTTAATCCTCATGAAAATTCATTAGCATAATAATAATAATAGCCACAATAACAACAACAACAACCATAATAACAATAATTTCATTATTTATACCTTGTGCATCTGGCGGTTTACAGCATATATAAAAAGCATATATTTTTACCCCGCCCATCTAGCTGGGTTTCCCTGGAAACACTGTGTCTGATCACATTGAGGTTTCCATGAGCATTCAGATGAGCATGAGTAGAAGTCCCCTTCAGATGTTCCTTATTCAACATGGGGAAACAGAGAGGGCACAATATGTGTGGCCTGATGTCACTTACCCGTGTTTGTATTTTCTGCACAAGCTTTATGCCTGAACTGGGCTTATGGTTTTCTGTGATGTGTTTTGGTTGTGTGTGTAATTGATTCTTAAGAGTGGTAAAGGTAAAGGGACCCCTAACCATTAGGTCCAGTCGTGACTGACTCTGGGGTTGCGGTGCTCATCTCGCGTTATTGGCCGGGGGAGCTGGCATACAGCTTTCAGGTCATGTGACCAGCATGACAAAGCCGCTTCTGGCAAACCAGAGCAGCACACGGAAATGCCATTTACCTTCCCGCTGTAGTGGTACCTATTTATCTACTTGCATTTTGACATGCTTTCAAACTGCTAGGTAGGCAGTTAAGAGTGGTAGAGTTGCCTAATGCAATAAGAATGCATTGATCTCCTTAGTATCGAAAGCTAATTCAGTCTTAGAGCCCATTATTCTTTCAAGGCAAACAGTTTAGAAAAGGTACTGAAAAAACATTGCTTTATGGTCAGGATTTCAATTATGTATGCTTGTTCAGGAACTATTTCTGTCTGTTATTGATTTAGAACCCTTTTGCTGAAAATGAGGAAGCCCAGCAAAGGTCAGTGAGAATTCTGGGAATTAACACATGGGACCTTGCTTTGGAATTAACAAATTTTGACTGGAGTCTCTTCAACTTGGTTCATGAGGTAAGGTGCAATGGATGAAAATGCTTGCTGTAATCAGTGCTCAGTTCTCCAGTTTGTGCTGTTTTCAACCATATGTTTGCTCATGTAATGCCTTCTTCTGGGGATCTCATAGTATGCAACTTTCTGTGACCAATACAAGGGCAGATACAAATGTGTTAAACTTTGAACCAAAATTAATGCCCATAAGTAAAATGCAAAGTGTCTCTCATTGCTTAATGGAGCTAATTTTTGCTGCCACCCAAATTAATTTTTAAAATCTAAATTACTTGAGACTTTGAGGAACTAAAAAGAACAGAGTTCATCAGGCTGTCATTAGTTCTCAGACTGAAACCTATAGCAGCAATTAGCGGATGCCAAGTTGGAAACAAAGCGTTCTTGCATTTTTCACAACTATGTCCAGGAGGATAATTGCTGAAAATCTCACAAGATTACTTGAAATTCTGGACTCTTTCTGCACTGCTTGAGGTTCGTTCATAAATTATTAAAAGGAGTTGTCTGGCCAAGTATCAACAGTTACACTTTTCAGAATGGTTAAATTCTCATTTGCATTTTTTAAAAGCCTAATTACTCTTTTAACTGTCTTCCAGCAAGAGCTGATATACTTCACCTTCAGCAGAAAGGGCAATGGGGAAAACACTGTGAATCTAAGTCTTCTGCTTCAAAGATGCAATGAAGTTCAACTCTGGGTTGCTACAGAAATACTCCTTTGCAACCAGCTCTGTAAACGTGTACAGCTAGTGAAAAAGTTCATTAAAATTGCTTCTCAGTAAGTTTCAACCAATGCGAATGTTGAATTCACATTCAGTCTTTTAAAACTGTACTTAAGGATAATGAAATGATAGAAAGGTGTGTTGCTGTGCCATGAATTTGACTAGTACTTTGTGATGTGCATATAAAATACTACACGAGGCAAGGACAGACTATTTTGTCTTAAAACACACACACACACTAATAATAGTTACAGGTAGGTAGCCGTGTTAGTCTGACGTAGTTAAAACAAAATATAAAATAATTTAAAAAATCCTTCCAGTAGCACCTTAAGAGACCAACTAAGTTTGTCATAGGTATGAGCTTCCGTGTGCTTCTTCAGATACACTGAAACAGAAGTCACCAGACCCTATGTATAGTCAGAGGGTGGGGAGGGGTATTACTCAGAAGGGTAGTGGGAATGGGTGATTGGCTGATAGGAGGGGTAAACCTGTTGATGACTGTTAACGACTGTTAATGACTGCAATTGGTCTTGCAGGAAAAGCAAGGGGTGAGGTGCTAGGGAAAGCTTTATCTTGTATAATGAGATAAGAATCCAGTGTCCTTATTCAGACCAGGTCTCTCCATGGTTTTAAGCTTAGTAATGAGTTGCAATTCAGCAACTTCTCTTTCCAGGACATTCCAAGACATTCTATACAAGATCTCAAAGCAGCTGTTTTATTACAGAAAAATTTCAGAAACAGACTGGAAAGAGAAGTTGCTGAATTGCAACTCGTTACCAAGCTTAAAACCATGGAGAGACCTGGTCTGAATAAAGACACTGGATTGGTCACAGACTAAGCTGCTTCTGGCGAACCAGAGCAGCGCACAGAAATGCCGTTTACCTTCCCGCCGGAGCGGTACCTATTTATCTACTTGCACTTTGACGTGCTTTTGAACTGCTAGGTGGGCAGTATACCGTGCATTTATACCGCACCTTGGAAACTTATTGAAGAGCATGACATAAAACCCTAAAATACATGAAATACTCGGAATAGGAATTCCCATCTGTGTAGCTTGGTGTGAAAACTATTTTATTAACTTGCAGAAAAACAAATAAAAAGTATTTCTAGATAATCAATTTATAATGCAGTATACTCTGCAAATGTCACTCATTAAATGCATGACATCCATCCATTTTTTGCAGCAGTGTTTCTGGAGCTGCATTTTCCAAGCATGTAAATTGCAATTTTGTGTTGCTGGGAAAGTGAAATTCTCCCACCAGACAGCACTACCATTGTTAATGCAATTGCTGTGTGGAACATAGTTACATAGACAAGCAGGACGCACCTGTTTGATAATGTGAATGTGACCAAAGGTAGCTAATAACTGATCAGGGGAATATGTAGGTTGCACATTAATTAAATTTGTGGCAATAAACAACAAAATAAACTGGAGGTTTGCAAAAGAAAAAGAAAAATGAATCAGGATTGTAGGCATATGTGTAAACAACACTGGGAGAGATTTAATTTAGATAAGCTCAAAGCTGTGCTACTAAGCAATACTAATTCCAGGATAAAGAAACAGAAACATGATTGCTTGTTAATATTTGGTAGTATTGAGAAGACATTTGAATCTTAATAATAGAAAAATGAAGTATTTGGAAGAAGTATGCCACAGTTTCTAATAGATATAGTGAAACTTCTGTGCTTATTGCTGCACTTGACCTATCATATCTCTGCATTATAATCCAAGATGTGAATGAGTTTCAGAGATGGATTTAGGGGAGCATAACCAGTTTGATTGCACAGGGCACTGAACCTCAGGGACAGTGCAACTGTTATTAAGAATGGAGCACAAGAAACAGCCGCTTGGCTCTTCCTTGGCACAAGTGAAATGTGCAAATTCACATGAATGCGCAACCACAAATCTCAGGCTGCAATCCTAAAAATGGGGTCAGGTCCATTGAACAAGTGGGACTTGCATAGGATTGTTCTATTAGTCTTGCATCCTCAGTTGATTTTAAAGTCAAATGTCACTGCACAGCCTAAGGGGGCTGTCAATAGGGCTAAAAAAAGATTGCCTGCATTGTCCCTATAAGTTAAACAATAACGGCACCAGGCACAGATCAGGGAAACAGACTGCATACAGGTACAAGAACTCTGGAAGCACCTTTGAAGGGCCTAGTGGTTATATTAAAGTCATGAGTTTTGGCAGGAGGAGGTCGGTTACTCTCATGACATTAAAGTTGAGGAACAGAGAAAAACAATAATTTGGGGAGCATCTTACTGGGCCTGCACCTAATTGGGTAGTTACAGAACTTAGTGTTAATATACTTGGAACAGTTAATCTATTATGCCTCTCCATGCTAGTAGTATTAAGGCTTTGTATCTATAGAACGTTACACCATGTGTTTGTTTTTTGTACTTTTAATTTTCGTAGCTGCAAAGCCCAAAGAAATCTGAATTCATTCTTTGCCATTGTTATGGGTCTCAACACTGCATCTGTCAGTCGGCTTTCTCAGACCTGGGAGGTAATACAAGTATTTTGTTTTTTAAAATTCATTTCAATTCTTGTTTTAGCTTGCAGCCCACAGGCCAACCTTGGCACACTTAGGAGGCCAATTTGGTTCATGAGGTCATTTCCCCCAAATCACACCCACCCACTCTCCAGCTGACATCACTTGTGACATCAGCTGATGAGCAGGAAGACAGGGTTTAATCATGCATTGACTGTATGCCCCGTTCCCAGCAGGGAACAAGATTCTGCAGTCAAGGAAGCAAGATTTAATTTCTGCTCATTAGTTGATGAGTGGGGATTAAAGCGCTTAAGATGTTGACTCAGCAAAATACTGTGTGTGCGGGATAGATATATGGTGGATCCCCCATGTGGGTTAATTCATAAAAGAATTGACTAGATCCCTAGGTCTAAAGTATGGTGCTAAACACACTTTCCAGCAAGAGAGAGCCCCCAGCAGAATACTGTATTGAAAAACACAAAATGATGCAGCACAGTTAAGCATGGGAATAATAGTCAGATAGACCTTTAAAATATCCTGTTCTAGCCACTTATGGCACTTTTATCCCCCTCACAATAAACACACCACACAATTAGTAAGTTTAAATACTTTACTTACAAACACCAAACATCAGATTCATATGTTGTCCCATGTAGAACACAGGTAGAAATATTGGGTTTACAAAATACAGAAATAGCTCTACGTATGTGGTCTGAGCATGTAGCGAGCAAGCTCAGGCTTGTCCTCTCTCGGCAAGTTCACATGATGAAAGAGAATGAACAAAGAAGGAAACTTAACTTCCTTTCAGGTGAGGGCCATGATCTAGCTTAGTCTAGGAATACATTTCTGTGGTCTTAACCCCTTCATGCATTAACTAGGCCTAAGCTTGCTAGTTATGTTTGATGGCAATTTCCCACAAAGACCAGAGTTGTCTGAAGGCTTAAGAGGGTCTGGCAGAACCCTCCCAAGTGGCTCTGCCCTCCCTTGAAGAGCTGTCTCTAATCCTAAAAGGGATTGTAACAGATTCTTCTGTCATATGCTCCTGCGTTGTTGTGAAGTAGGAGAAGCTGCAATGGAGTCAGTCATTCCCTGAGTTTGAGGGTGATGGAATTGTGCATGGTGCACAATCAGTTACTGAGGGCCCACTTCCAAGTGGTTCCTTTAAATCTTGGGATGACACTGGGAGATAGATGCAGAGGACACAACTCTTCCCTATTTAAAATAATAAAATCAGAAAAACTAGCCTTCCCCCTGAAATGTAGCTATCCCCGCTGCTCCAAGAAGATTTTAGTATCAGTTCAGGCTAGAACAATATACTGTTGATACCTTTTACTTTTTTTAATAAAATAATCAGAAAGGCCTTAAGACAAATGAGGCAGACAGAGATGTTAGTGAATAAAATGAACACAGATTTTAGGAAGCAATTATAAAAGAATTATGAGAGGGGCAGTCTCAAAATGCAAAAGGATTTGCATCACTCTTGAATATTATTCATGATGAGGAATTCTAATACTAAGGGGGGAGCGATTTGATTTTTTATGAGTTTTTTATGATGGCTAGTCACTGAAAGAAATATTAAATACTTTTCCGCATACTTGATTTGCCCCCCCCCCCATATAGAACCTCATTTCCTTTGATATTTTTTGTGTATTGCAGAGAATCCCTGGAAAGTTTAAGAAGCTGTTCACTGAACTTGAAAGTTTGACAGTAAGTATGCTTTCTACAGAAAATACTTTGATTTCTCCAGCTGTTCTCTTCCAGTGCTTAATGCAGTGATGAGGAACCTGTTGTCCTCCAAATATTGTTGGACTCCAGTTCCCATCAGCAACAGGTGGGGTGCCCAATGGTCAGAGATAATAGGTGTGGTAGTTCAACTACATCTAGAGTTTCATCAGCCATTGGTTGATGAAAACCTCATCATGTAAAGCTGGGATCCTTAGCTTTTTAGCTTCCTGCAGACATGTAGCTCCAAACTCCCCTAGGGCAGGCATCCCCAAACTGTGGCCCTCCAGATGTTTTGGACTACAATTCCCAACTTCCCTGACCACTGGTCCTGTTAGCTAGGGATCATGGGAGTTGTAGGCCAAAACATCTGGAGGGCCGCAGTTTGGGGATGCCTGCCCTAGAGTGAATTACCTCTTATTTCACTCAGTCAGTCCTCTTTGAGAAACATTTATCTGCCTCATTTTCCAAGGAAACCTTTTATATTTAAAGCATATTGAACTTGTGGGTTTGTAACAGATTACAAATTGCCATCCTTTAGAAAGGGTATTGATTTTCTTCTTTCCTTTCATCGCAATCAAATTGTTTTGGTAGGACCCTTCCCTGAATCACAAAGCCTACAGAGATGCATTCAAGAAAATGAAGTCACCCAAAATCCCCTTCATGCCTTTGCTCCTTAAAGGTAATACAGTTTCTTTATGTATTAGTACCAAAGGGGTGAGATAAATTTTTAAGCATATTACTGATGTTCTGTGCAGGTTTACCAGCAAGTGCAAGGGTAACTGAATGCAATGCAGCTGTGCATATTGATAATATGTTGCACATTATGGATGGAGAAACCAAGGAGCAAGAAAAGAGATTACGTGCTGACAAAAGAGGCAGCAGAGAGGGTGAATAATGGAACTGTAAGATAAGATGAGACCTAAGATAGCTTCTAGAAACCCTTTTGTTCTTCAGCTGAGAATTCAAAAGTTAGCTTAATAAAAAGCCGTTCTTTCCCTGTTTCTGTTGTCCAATAAGTGAGATGTCCTGATTAAGGAGAGCGTGTGTTCAAAAGTAAAATACTACCCTACTGTAGGCTGGCCATCTTTAATTCTGATAGGTTCCCTGCTCTCCCCTTTTTCTGATGACCCCGGGGTTTTGCTTTCTTCATGACTGCTGATCTTCTCTTGCACCTTCTGCTGCCTTCAGTCTTGGATGATGGAGGCTACAATTAGGAGGGACCATAGCTCAGCTGCACATAATATGCTTTGCATGCATCCCCAATCTTCAGTATCTTCATTAAGAACAAAAACAGAGATATCTGAGCCCCACTGCTGGTCAAAAGCAGACAGTACAGATTTAAATGAACCAATGGTCTAATTCAGTGTAAGGCAGCTCCGTTTTAAGGCCTAATTGCAGCACAGTAACAGAGAGCATGTTTTGGACACAGAAGCTCCAGGCTTCCATACCTGGTGTCAACCAGGTAGCTCTGGGACAGGCTGCTTGAGAACTACTTGTCCGTGTTGTAGACAGAACCGAGCAAGATGGACCTATGGGCTGCCTCTTCATAAAGCAGCTTGCTCAGTTCCTGCTGCATCAGGCCTTAACTAGTAATTCTCAGCAGCATGTCTTGCTCTGCTTCGTGCCTGTGATCTTGTAGCCCCTACAGGCTATGTATAATGGATATAGGTCACACTTGGGTGCATCTTTTAACGGAACACATTGCAGTGCCGGCAATTCTGCTGAGCACTCGGCTTCTTCCAATACAGTAGCTCCATCCTACGATTTATAATCGGCCTTTGTTTCTATCTTCTCTAACCACCCCACCTCTCTTTTCTGGAAAGCCATTTGTAGAGGCTCCTTTGAGTCACCACGAACGGCCCCGGCTGCCTTTTTTCCTTTTCTGTAGGCAAAGGGATTAAAGCCCTTTGGCATATCTTCATATAAAGAAACATCTCCTTTGCACAATGGGATTCATTGTTTGAGAGTGATAATATATTGCAACAGAGTCTTTAGTTATAAAGCCATCTTTGAAGAGGCTGTGTTTTAGGGCACAATCTTTTTCACACAAAAAAGTCTAAAGGTCAGGGTCAAGGTCAGCACAGGCACATACAATGTTGTGTGGCTTTATATGGGTTTTGTGAGCCATGCCCAGCTACAGTTGTTTTACGGTATCTAGAAATTTTACATCTTTGCCATGACTGGAACATGCACATACCTGGTATATCTGAGGGTAACAACAACATTTCCTCCTTTGGATGCCTCATTTTTTTCATTCTCCTTGGGCACTGTCTGTTTGTGTTCCTTTCTGTCTGTATCTGTGTTAGTACAGGGTGAGTCCTTTAAAAGAGGCCCCATGGATGCAGAGTACACATGTTCTTTTAAAAGACTCAACCTGTATATGCCCAGTACTAAATTATTCTTGGGGCCTGGTATCACCACCCATAGCACTCCTGTGGAGAAGTCTGTCCCTCTTGACATTTCTAAGTTGTTGGACTCTTGTGTCCTCTTTGACGTACCTCCATGATGCTCCTCCCTATTATTCCTGTAGAGTTTGCATCCAGAAATAACCATGTCCCACTGCTTTTCTCCATCACACCAGGTTTCCATTTTGTCAGCTATTTCTATGCTCTATTTTAGACCAGTCCCTCCAACTTGCCCATCTTGACTTGGAGGCTTCCAACATTAGCATATGAATGTGTTTATCCTCCATCTGTCTCTGCAGATGTCTTTGGGACATATGTTTCATCCCCAGAGTGCTTTGGCTTCTTTCAATGTACTTCCAATGCCTAGTTCTCTGGACAGTTTTTGAATATTTCCATCCTCACTTCTGGAGGATGATTTGTCCCAAACTGGATGCTCCTCATCTCCTATCGGCTTTTCCACAGCCGTCATTTTAAAAGCAGCTGTGCCTTTTTTCTTTTTTATATCTAGTGCTTTCCCCCCCTCCCCCCTCCCCAGCAGCCTTGAATGGGCCCTCCAAGGAGAAGTGTGGGAGGGAATTAACACCTTTTAAGTTAGAGTAAGTAAAGCAGATGTCGGAAAGGAAATTTGAAATAACCCCTTTCTTAAATAGGTAAAAAGTACCTCAACAACAATACCCCTTTCAAAGTAATTGAATTTCTACAGCAAACCCTGTTGTTTCATAGACAGTGCTTTTGAAAATCTCGCTGATTTTTCAAATATTTAATAAAACACTGTTTTGCTCTTTACAATACAGCTCAGATGCAATTTTCTGCTCCACTGAATTTATCCAGGCTCATAGTTGTTGGCAGCAAAGCAAATTTCTATCTTTTTTTCATTCTTTCTCCCTCCCTCCCTGTTTCTCATAAGGCTTTTACTGCAGTCTTTAAAGTTTTTTTGAATAATAATAATAATAAACACTTCAGGCTTTTCAGTGGAATGCCTTCTTTATTAGCATTGACAGTAACAATTTCACCTTCTCCATTTTGCCTTAGTGACAGGGCAGGCAAGGCATTGCAGTGGGGAGTGTATAATAGGCAGTGTTGGCACCTGAGTCTAGGAGGTGAGGTTGACAGAAAGCACAGCAGTGTGGAAAGAGTGGAGAAATGAGCATCAACCAAGGCATCCTGTTTCAAAGGGACCAGTTCTGACAAGTTTAAGAAAGCAAAGGAACGCATTAGTGGTCTTGGTATTGGCAGCGTTACAGCCCTTCGTTTATGCTAACGCCTGAAGAAAAATCCAATAGGAAGTAGGTAGCCTATTGATGCTGTTTATATTGTTCTGGCAAATTTGTATATGTGGGTGTGTTCCTTACAAAAAAAAAAAAGGTACCACCCTTCTCTACAAACAGGTATGCCCGTTTGTTCACTCCGACCCTTAACCAGAAGAAGAGAGCCAGTGTGGTGTAGTAGTTAAGAGCGGTAGACTCGTAATCTGGTGAAGCGGGTTTGCTTCCCTGCTCCTTCACCATAGCTGCCAAGTTATCCCTTTTTTACAGGGATTTTCCCTTATGCTGAATAGGCTTCCTCGCGAGAAAAGGGAAAACTTGGCAGCTATGCTTCACATGCAGCTGCTGGGTGACCTTCACACTTCTCTGAAGTCTCTCAGCCTCACTCACCTCAGAGTGTTTGTTGTGGGCGAGGAAGGGAGATTGTTAGCTGCTTTGAGACTCCTTAAGGGGAGTGAAAGGCGGGATATCAAGTCCAAACTCCTCCTCCTCCTCCTCCTCCTCCTCCTCCTCCTCCTCCTCCTCCTCCTTCTGCCATGTACAGGTGTGTTAGGGTTCTATGTGGCTTATTTCAGGATAGTCAGCTTTTGCCCAGAAGCCCCCAGCTACTGATCTTAAAAGTTGGACAAATTTCCTGTTTGTTTTAAAGCAGTGGTTCCCAACCTTTTTTTTTTTTGGCCATGCCCTACCTACGCATCTCTACAATCCTGATTCCCCCCACCCTCGGTGACATATAATTTTGAATAATAAAAAAGTGAACTCCTATTCACATGGAGGAAGCCTGAAAGACCGTTAACTTGGTCGCTAACACATTTTCAAATTGCCCCCTTTAAAAATCACACTGCCCCCCTTTGGGGCATGTGCCCCTCATTGGGAACCATGGTTTTAAAGTAAGGGAGATGTGTGCTTCAGCTATGGAGAGGGGAGGAAGAACACATATTTTAAAGAATTGGAAGGACTGAAAATGTGGAAATTCACAAATTCTGGTTTCCTAGATGAACCCTTCAGCAAATAATACAATAATATACAGAGGGTTGTAGAGTTGGAAGGGACCCCAAGAGTCATCTAGTCCAACTACCTGCAGTGCAGGAATCCCAGCAAAAGAATCCCTGACAAATGGCCACCCAGCCTTTGTTTAAAAACATCCAATGAAGCAGAGTCTACCACCTTCTGAGGCTGTCCACGCCACCATCAAATCACTCTTATAGTAAGAAAGTTCTTCCTAATGGTCAGTCAGAATCTCTTGTAATGTAAAAAGAAAAGTACCTAATGTGCATGATTTCATCAAGAAATTGACAATACATGAACTTCTGCTTTCCAATACTGTTTCCCCCCCTGGTTCTTTAAAAAATAAGGCTTTGCCCTTTCTTAGAGTTTTTCACCAATGTTCAGAGAAAATCTAAGAATAATGGAACACTGTGTTACATTACTGTCACCATTTCGTGCCATGTAGCGTAAAAGTGGGGGATATTTACTATATTTTTCCATTCATAAGACCCCCCAATGTATAAGACGCCCCCTATTTTTGGGGACCCCATTTTAAGAAAATGGGGGGAGAAGGCCTCCGTGTATAAGACGCCCCCACATTTTTGACATTATTTTAAAGGGGGGAAACCTAGTTTTATACACGGAAAAATACGGTATTTATTAAATTTCTATACCACCCTTCAACCAAGAATCACAGTGCAGTCTACAAATTTTGATGTTTGTTTTGTTTTTTCAGATGTAACATTTATACATGAAGGGAATAAAACTTTTCTGGATAACCTTGTTAACTTTGAAAAGCTGGTATGTAACACTTTCTGTTTTTAAGTCCAATATTGTGGCAGGGCGGGAGGCTTGCTACATTGTCACTTATCCACCTTCCATTTTTAGTTTTTTTGTTTCGTTAATTCTAGTTCTTCCTAGTACTGTAGTGTTTTTTTAGAAGCAGGGGTACTGTTTATTCCTCATTTGATTCTGCTTTCCATTGAGAGTTTCTACAATAACAGTAGGATAATGAGCTTTTAACCAAAGGTTCAGCTAGACACCATTTTATTCTATTTTCAGAGATTGGACACAAGGTTAGTCCAATAAAAAAAATGAATCTGCATAAGAATAGAGTGTAATATAAATTCCAGTTTGTTGTTTCCACTAGTGTCAGGTGGTAATCTTTCTTGTAGACTTTGGGACGCCTGTCTACAAGCAGAACTGCATATTGTGTTGTGATATGTTGGGCAGGCGTATTTTTAATTTATCACATTTATATTACACTTTTTGTCTGCCAATGAACTTATAGTATTTGCATTTAATTAAGTACTTTCTTGCCCAAATACATTTAACTCTGACTACAACATTATTTATCTCTCTTTGAAATGTGTCACATTAGCACGAAAAGTAAAGTAACCCTTGATGCACACATGATTATCAATTTGTTTAGGTCCTCAACATACTTTGCAAATGTAACTGCTGCTGCTATCTTAAGAGGCAAATCTGCTGCAGGGCGGTAGGGTGTCATGGATAGGAAGGTGGCAAGCCAACAGCAAAGGCTGTCTTAACGTTCTTTGCAAGAGGGGGAAGCAAGATGGCTGGTGTGGGGAGCAAAGCCTGCAAGAAAACATGCTCCCAAGCATGCCATATGGCTAGAAGACAGGATTAGTTATTGAGAGCAGGGGACAGCAATAGAGAAATCGAGTGAAAGATGCATTCTTGCATCCTGCTCCCAGAGTAAAGGTAAAGGGACCCCTGACCGTTAGGTTCAGTCGCGGACGACTCTGGGCTCGCGGCACTCATCTCACTTTACTGACCGGGTCATGTGGCCAGCATGACTAAGCCACTTCTGGCAAACCAGAGCAGCGCACGGAAACTCCGTTTACCTTCCCGCCAGAGCAGTACCTATTTATCTACTTGGACTTTATGGGGTGCTTTCGAACTGCTAGGTTGGCAGGAGCTGGGACCAAGCAACGGGAGCTCATCCCGTCGCGGGGATTCAAACCGCTGACCTTCTGATCGGCAATCCCTAGGCTCTGTGGTTTAACCCACAGCGCCACCCGCGTCCTGCTCCCATAGTATAAAAGGACAAAAACTGAAGACTCATAGCTGTATCGAAGCTTACATTAATGCTGCCACAAATGGCATGTTTTTGCACCAGGCAGAAAACTAGGAAGAGCTGCTCTCTTGAATCTCAAGGAGGAACCTCATTATGAGTTCTTGTTGGCTTGTCTTGCAAACAGAGCCACATTATCAGAAATATGATTTGCACAATCATGGTAATCTGGCATTTCCACAGAGCTATTCCATTCAACAGCATTTTTATAACTCACAACTGTGGCATGATCTGTTTTATGCCAAGCAAAACACGGGCTAATTTTTAGTAGGCAATCAGTTTTTCTTATTCTTTGGAAGCTAGGCAGTTTGTGCTTTTATGTTTTTATGTAATATCGCTAGTGAGAGCTAATTGCAGACAGGTTGCTTCAAGTTTAGCTACTAAGAATTGTTTGGGTCTAGCTGAATGTCTCCTCTCTTTAGATAACAATTGTGATCAAGTAATAATTGCAGGAAAACGTTATGGACCAAGCCCTCAGCTGGAGCAAATCAATGTAGCTTCATGAATCTATGCCAGTTCAAATCGGCCCAAGATCCAATCATACATGTGCAATGAAATTGGAAAGGTTTTCCTCTCTCTAATCGGTGCAGCCATCTGTGACCTATATTGCTTAAGAAAAGAACAGCATAGGAATGAACTCTTTTAAAATAACTATTCATACTAAACTATTGCAATTCCAGAGGCATACTGGGTAGAATGTTTTTTCTGAAGTTAAGAATTCTGTTCCTTCTTATGTCATGCCATCTAATCCCCATTTAGATAGAAGCCTCATTCATTTGAATGTCATTTCACTAATGGAAAAAATGTGGGGCCTGCCTGGATTGCTAGTCATTTTTGTAAACAATGCTGATGTTAACTCACACATACTGAATTCTTATACTGCAGATACATGCAGAATTCAGATAATTTCCCACTGTTCCTGTAATGTATCAAAGCAGCCCTGAATCAATGCTTGAAGTTATCCATGATAGCTTTCTCTTATAAGAACACACTTACATTTTCACATCCTCCCCCCAAAAAAAGAAAAACTGGAAATGGGAAGAGAATATGGCTTGCCTCCCATGCTAAAGGAAAGGTTATGCCTACTCTTCTTGTACAACTACCAGAGTAGCTTTTTTGTGAATAAATAAATATTCTATTAGATTAATATTCAGTGGTGCCTTTTGTATATTATCTTCACAGCACATGATTGCAGACACAGTCCGGTCTTTGAGACACTGCAGACACAACCATTTTGGTGAGTAAAGGTTTCTCTCTTTAACCATTTTTTGCCCAAAGCACCAGGGACTTAGGGTGGGCATCTTAAAGACTATTCACTGTCTGTAGCATAAGCTTGGGAAATATAACTGAACCAGTACATCTGGCATTTACAAACACCATTGCTTATTGTTTTTTGACTGTTTAGAAATAATCCTACGAATGAACTAAAAGGATTTACGCTGAAAAGGGATCAACTTTCTTGTTTGATGCAATCTTTTTTTGTTCATATTTTCAATTTTGTTCATATTATTCATGATTGAGGCTATTTGTCTGAGATGATAGACCTTTTCTACACATATAGAGAATGTGCTTGCTTGCTTGCTAGCTTAGAGGTTGTTTGAGGACAGGAGATATGGAGAGCTAATCGCCTTAGACCCAGGTGAAATTAGAGGTCTTTGGAGAGGCATCCTCAGCCATATCTGTTTAATTGATTATCACAGTGTGGCTGGAAATAACCATTATTATTTTTTAAATTAGAAATGTTGACACCTGTAGTTAATTGCATTTTGGGCACGAGTTCCGTGAGGGAAAGCTGTAGAGCAGGCATGTCAAACCTGCAGCCCTCCAGATGTTTTGGCCTATAACTCCCATGATCCCTAGCTAGCAGGACCAGTGGTTGGGGAAGATGGGAATTGTAGTCCAAAACATCTGGAGGGCCGCAGGTTTGACATGCCTGCTGTAGAGTAACTGATCTCATTCATTCATTTTTCTTTTGTCTACACTTTAGGAAATGAAGTTCCCCAAAAAGAGCATCAGGAGCTGAAGCCCTACGTCCATCACTTGCACATCATCGATAACCAGCAGATGTTGTTTGAGCTTTCTCATAGGATAGAGCCTCGCGTATGAGTTCACATACCTGCAGCACTTTCAATTAAGTGAATGTTTATGCCAAGCATGTTGCTTCCCTTGGAGAGAGGTGAATACTGAGTTTTATCAGTAGCTGATGCCATAACAAGCACAGCCATCTCTTGCAAAGCAGGAAGAGGAGCTGTTCGTAGCAGCCTTCTGGGATGAGAGAAATGCCATATCCATTCAACTACAGACGGGGGAAAGAGAGAAACAGCATTCTTCATATACAAAGACTTGACTTCTTCTTCTTCAAAAATCTTGGTCCAGAGTAGCTTTCAATTCAGACTCTTATCAGTGTTAAATTGGGGGGAAAGAAGACATTGTGTCACTATGAAGGAACTTTTTAGCTAGCAGCACTATGTGAGAAAGGCACTCATAATTTGCCACACATGGATGCGCCTCACTAATCATAAGCTGCCAAAAGCATTGTTTGTTGCCAAAAAGAAAATAGATGAAAACAGAGAAAGAGAAGTATGTACTGAGCAAACTTTCCTGGGATAAGAAGCAACCACTGCTGCATGAGCATAAAGAATGACAACTTGTTAGAGCACAGCATACAGACTCATTCAAACAAATTGTAGAATTGGACAAGCAGCAGGTGATACTTCATTTTAGCAGCCTCCCCTTCGGAATGTGTTCCACAGCATATAGCAAAATTCCACACTGTTAAACAGTTCGCAGCAACAAGTGCAGTGTTTCTACACATGATTGAGTAGCGGAGTGCACAGTGCTTTCTTGAATGTTTCCCTCGGCTTTTTTTAAAAAAATTAGAATTCCCTTTCCAATTACTCTAATTTAGATAATCAAGCTCATGAGCTGACATGCTTATAGTTTATTACAAAAGGAATGCAGTAGGCTTTACTCCTTGATATCTGTACCATAAGATAAGTACTGCAGTTGCCTTTAGATGGGTGTAATGTGACTTCTAAGCAATGGTTAAGTAAATAAGCAAGAATCTATGAGATTGTAACAACCAGCAGCTTCCAACAGGGGGAAAGACCTCAGTCACCCTTAGGTTAAATGTCACAAAAGCAAAAACATCTGTACCTCAACATTGGAGGGGTGTTCTGGAATGTTTGCCAAGGGCATTACTTACACTGCCAATGAAAACTTTTGCTAATTGAAGTAGCTCCCCCACCTACCCACTCAATGAACTAGATTTCTGTAAGAGTCTCCAATATGGGTCTCCAATAAAATTAGCATACAAAACTACCTGAGGGAAAGCTGGAAGAGCTACTACCGTAAGTGGCATGCCTATCAATCATTATTTATTAAGACTGAAAATGATAAATACTTTACAGCTATGTGAAACCTAACCTGCTGTGAGTGCGCACACTTCATTCTTTTTCACTTTGAAAGACCAAATAGACCTAAGGGCTTATCCGCACTATTAGTTCAAACTTTCAAGCTGTGGGGCTTGAATCTGACAAGAGGCACCTTTTCATATTCTCTTGAGAGTAGTCAGTTTTGGTTCATGTGAGTGAGAATCTCCTTGAAAGTCAAGCGCTCTTTTTGGAATCACAGTGCAGTGCAGCATAGCAGAGGAGCAACTATGATGGGTCCTATCCAACAACTTTTTTGACACTTGCATAGCCACACTTCCGGCAGAAATATAGCTCTCTAGCGAGGGAAGTGTGATACTCTCTGGTGCAAAACTGGTTTCTTGAAGGTACCTGAATCTGATGGTCACAGATTTCTTGGGTTATATACTATCTGGAAACTTGTTTCAACTCCTTTCCCAAAAGCTTGTATCAAAGGGTCACAGCCTTTAATGTCAAAACATGAGTCAAAGGTGAACAAAGAATGACAGTAAAGGGTTGCAAGGATTTGCCTAGTGAGTGTGATAAATACGATGCAAAACAATGCATTTCACTGTGAAAAATCTGTTTATATGCATCTTTATACAATATACTATTTTATAGTGAAAATGGGAGCATACTTCTTGTGATACTATGCCAGACAGGAGATACTGCGGGTTAAATCTAGTGTTCTTTGAAATGTGAGTCTACTAAAGCAAATGAATTCTCCTTTTTTATTACAGCTGCTAGGGTATAATCATTCACGAACTTTTTTCTGCACAAGCTCCTCCCCAAGGGATTGTGTCCTATTGGAAGAAAAATAATATCAGCTTTAAATGGTAGGGTTTTTTCAGCAGGGTGGAGATTCTTTCCAATGCATTTTGGCCTCCCCAGTATGGAAATTGTGGAAATACTGTACAGTGTAATGTAAAGACAAGATGTTTCAGAACTGTAGCTATATTATGAATATCCTATACATGTTCTCCTGGCAGCTGCTTTTTTTTTAACCCAGTAAAAGGGAAAAACTGGCTAGCCTTTGAGTAAATATACAGTATGCATTTATGTAGGTGGTTGCACATGTTAGAAACAATCCAGATAACCTATATAGGCATATGAATGGAGTCTTATATGAGGTTTTCCCTAAAGCAACTCAGCTGAAGAGGCAAGGATTTTGTTAAAAAACTGAAAAGCAGCTTGTCTCTTAGGCAGTGGGATTTGCTATAACAAAGAAAAAAGAGAGATGTTGGGCTGCATGCATTATTTCCAACCGCATACATGTAAGTAGCTTTATTTTAATTGCAGTTGTTGTAAATAACTCCTTTTATGCGTATAAGGCTAACTGGGGGGGGGGGGAGAGCTGTCGGGCCCAATTAGGCTTAGAAGTTATCAGTTCCTCACCTGTGGTGTTGAGCCACCAGACCTTCAGGTAGTAGATCTAAACATAATGAAATGAGATTCTCATGTCCATGTTTGCCTAAAAACACTAATGCAGAGGGAACTTTGTAAGAGAGAATCAGGACATGGTTGCAAAGTTCATAGGTTATCATATATTACCTTGTTGGAGAGGTTTCCTAAAGGCAGGATATAAATTTATGAAATCAAAACAAACCCTTCCCACACCTATTATTCGTGTCAGCAAAATGCCCCTGGCACCCAAATGTGGGTTTTGAGGCCGTAAGAAGCTTGACTGTGAGTAAAAATGGACTGGGGGGGGGGGGTTATTTGATTGATACAAGACAGTTAACATAACACCCCACTTACTAAATCCTCACTTGTTAATGCCACCTTGCTCATATATACATTGACTAGCATGTGTTTGCTGGTATAATGTACAGATCCTACCACAGTTAATCCTTTTTCTTTTCTTTGTTTGCAAGGTAATAATGTATTTTCAGCTCTGGCTTCCTTGTTCTGTTGCTGATTTGAAAGTCACTTCCCAATTTCACGAGAGGACTTGTTGAGTGTGGTACAATGCAAATATGTAATGATTTAAAAAAATTATTTAAATTTCTACTAGATTTGGCTAAGCAGTGCTGTACTCCATAGGCAGTTTCTCTGTTGTCAGTTACTGAAGTAACGAATAACATCTTAAAGATATTCAGTGGCCAGGATTCAGGCAAAAGGACAAGCCAAAACTAAATTCTGGTTTCACTGATTAAAAATTTCATGGACTTAGCTAGAAGTCCCAACCTTGTTGATTCTGTCTACCAAGTATGCAGAAACGATTGTGCTTTTTAAAATACGTTTTAAATAATGCTGACACGCACTGATACGCTGTTACAAAGAAGACAGTTATTCTCAGTTGTTGTCTTACTGCTAAACAACCAAATGGTAGGGCTTCTTGAGAAGTGCACTCTGAAGTGCGTTCTGTTAAAATGTACAGTTTTGTCTCCAGGGTTCAGCTCAGGAAAATCAGGTGTGTAAGTTTGCAGCACAGACAAGCTGTGGGCAGTGCTGATTGGTTAGTACCTGGAACATCACAAACCTACCTCTCCCACACCCCTGGAGCAGTTCTGCAACTTTTTTTTTAAAAGAAAAGATTGTTGCTTTAAAGAAAAGAAAAAAGATGTCAGATGAACATAAATTAATGTACATATGGCACTTCAGAATAAAACATGGGCTGCCCTTCTGAAGCATGAGGGGAGAGTTAAGATTGATGATTGAACCAGCATTCAGGTAGGTAGTATGTACATCTTTCATTTACAAATGGGAAGGAAACTGAGAGAACCCCCTGGGAGAAAAAAACTGCTGTTATTTCTGTACATACTCTAAATCTCACTGGCTTTAATAGAGAAATTTTAATATATGCTTTATTCTTCCATTAAAATCCAGGGACTCAAGAGTCTCTACTCCTAGACACACTCACCTGGGAGGAAGTTTCATTGAACACAGTGTGACCTATTCTGGAATTAAACCTGCATAAAATTGTGCTGTAAATTAGTCTGGCTCGTTCCCCTCTGTTAATCTATATATACAGACCTCAGTAGTTGTAAGAGAGTCAGCAATTAAAATGGGGGTTAAGAATAAACAGTGTTCTGCAGCAGTACTTTGATGTACAGTCTCTTCATGAGTTTAATGTGTTAGTTTCTGGTAAGCAAAGGGGAAAGCTGCAACAATTCAATGAAAGAAAATGTTGTAAAAAAAACTACAGTGAGCTGTAAATATTAACCTTTTTAGCAGAGTTAAATTACTATTTATTTGCATAGCCTATTTATTGCATTCTTCTAAACACTGTTAGATACTGAGGCACTGTCAACAAACAGAGAGACTACTTGCATTGTCCATTCTACCATCTCTCGAGTGCCCTCATTGTGTGAACTTGCATTAACAGTAATAGACTAGATTGCCCAAGCCAAGGTTATTTGCCTAACTTCTCAGGGACCACACCTTGTACTTATCCAACATTACTAGAACTTGTATGTATGAAATGCTCTGATTTACCAGGATCACGGTTGCCAATGTATTCCACTACATATTTCATGCTTGTTGGCCTCTGTATATTTCATTGTGTTGTGTATTTATGAGAGCTAATAAGCAATTGCTAATAAGCAATAATTTATATGTCGAAATGGCCAAGCAATACGAAGATAAAACTTGTAAAAGCAAATGTTAAATGTTTAAACTTTTTTAATATTGCTTTTCAAAATATAAAAACATATTAATTGAATTGTCTATGTGAATCTATTTTGACCTTTGTTTCTGAATCGCACACTTCATGGGCTGCTGCTGTAGAACATGAGCATGAGGGTGCTGCTTTCAAATTTCAGTATAGTCATTAACTCCCTGGGTGACCTTAGCCAGAACATCATTTCTCAGCTACACACCCACACAACCAGAGAGAGAGAGAGAGAGAGAGAGAAGAGAGAGAGAGAGAGAGAGAGAGAAATATGGGGTTGATAATAATAGCCTAGCTGATGATTGCTGTAATGATTTCTGAGAGAATGCTGGGAGCAGTTAAGGAAAGCAATGGGATGGTCACTGGTCCATAATATTATCCACCTACAGCCTCATTAGCAAGTTATGAAGTCCATAAGTTAGGGTTATTTATATCCAATCACAGCAGCGGCATAGCCAGAAAATACAGCATCTTAAATTTGAATTTGAACTGAAAGACAAAAATGATCTTCCAAAACCTAAACAGTTCTAATGTCAGCAGCTGCCAAGCTCAAACTGGGAAATGACTGTTCTATGCACGGCTATACCTTACTGTGAACTGCTGAAAATAGGTTCAGTTATATAGAAAGAACAGTATTGTTCTCCCAAGCCTCATCATGCCCTTTCTAGATGTTCCTCGTGATTTGGCCTAGTTATAAATGCTTCTGGTGGTGCATTCTGACGGTGGAGATGAATTGTGCCTCCAAGTTACCTGTCTCCCTCTATATTGTCCTCTAACTATGACAGAATGTAGTGATCACTTGTGAGGATGAGTAGAAACAAACTAGGGAGGGACCTATGGAAAGGATGGTGTGTGTGCAACTGGTTTTAGTGCTCCTGGAACAGTGGCGGACCTAGGCGTCTCAAATTTCATTGGCACCCTGTGGATGCTAAAATCTGGCACCCCACCCCACCACCCACCTCTCATCTTCCATTGGATGTTATAGTTGTGACTCCCCCTGAAGCTCTGCACCCCGTGTGACCACACCGGTCACACTCCTCTAGATCCACCTTTGTCCTGAATACCTTTTACTGTTCCAACCCCATTCTTAGTATATCTCTGAGGTTCTATACACTTAGGTGAAGCATCACAAGGAGTCACTGCTACCATATATTGTTATATGCCAACCCAATCCCTGAGCAGCAAGTCTCCAGAGGTACCTGCTTTCCCAGGGTTCAGTTTCAGTGGAAACTCTGGTATCTATTTCCACACATATAACCTGAGCATAGGATGGAGGGGTCACAGCATTAACACCCCCATAGATCTGGCTTTGCCTTTAAATTTCCAGGGGACCTCCAATGTCCAGCACATAGCAACCTGTCTCTCTGCAGCTTCCAGCTTTCCCCCCTTACACACACAACTCTAGCTATTGTTCTGCTATGTACCAGCCAGGTAGGGGTGTGGGGAGAGGCCCACCCATTTGTTCTATGGCACAGAGCAACTTCTTTGGTTATGCTAAATTGTGGTACTTAGCTAGCCAGCCAAAGCCATTACCTTAACAAAAGAACTGGCCTGGTATGCTCCCCCCTATTTGTTCTACACTCACAAATATAGGAGGTCTAGGGTATTATCCAGACTGATGCCCCCCCCAAAAAAACCCCTCATAACAGTATAAGCCAGGGAGTCTGTGTGAAATCATCGATCATATTCCTCCTGGAGTTGGTACAGTTAAATCTTTAAATTGTAGTTTCTAATTTTTCTGGTCTTGAAGTTTAGTTCACCACATTTCTGCAGCAATTCTAAAAAATAAATAAAAATTGTCTGCATACTAGTGCATATTCTTCCTATTATACACATTTTTGTATGCAGTTTTCCCCGAATATGCACATATCTGCCAGCAATGTTCCCTAATGCATTCTTGTATGCTATTTTCACTAAGAACCGCACCACAAAGTTCAGGGAGGTGCATATTTTGACAGAGATGGGTTCATGTTTGTTCCTATGCTTCCTCTCTAATACTACTCAGGGAAGTCTAAACTAAGTTCCGATATACACTGTCATGAACTGGCAGGACACCGAAGGAGGGGAAGGGGATCCCAGTGGGTGATATAACCACAACTGGTACACACTAGGGCAAGCTGAAGATGGGGAAGGGGAGATGGGGGACTTAGGAAGTACTCAAGGGACATCAGAGGGCATCAAAGGGGCAGCTGCCAGTTCACAGGAGACAAGGGAAGTGGACACATCACAAGAACCAGAAGGGTCCTTGTCTCCATAAATAGTGGGAGATGTAGTTTAAGAAACAAAGGCAGATGAGAGAACACAGCCAGCTTACTAGTTGCTCAGGTGAAGATCGTGGGATTTGTTAGTTGTGGGAGGAGGTTTTGTGAACACTCAGCTTGATGAAGCTCAGGGCAGGTGAGGATCACATGCTTCGTTTAGATGAGAGACACAGCTACTCAGCTGGAGCAAGCTCAGGTGCATCAAGTAAGATTGAGAGGAACAAAAGAGAAGGAAGGCAGAGACTTTGTGCCTGCTCAGCCTTCATCGTTGATGGGCTATGGCTTGGCTGTTTCGGAAATGCCACTGGACAGTGCTTTCAGGGCTCAACCTACATAGCTGCCAAGTTTTCCCTTTTCTCACGAGGAAGCCTATTCAGCATAAGGGAAAATCCCTTTAAAAAAGGGATAACTTGGCAGCTATGCTCAACCTAGGATTCCAACCCTGGGTCTTCTTCAGAAACGGTAACTGGCCTTACATTCTCACTTTGAACCTTTCTCATTACATTGGACCTGAACCTGTATTTGATCATTGAACTTTTTGACCCTCTGCTGTTGCCCTTGGGATTGTGTGCACTTTCAGGTCTTACCTCAGAGTACACCGGGGCTCAGGGCTTACAACTACCGGTATACACATAGTACAATAAGTCTGCAAGTTATGCACATTTAATTTGTGCGCATACAGCTTTACACACATGGCAAAAATACAAATAAAAGCAGGTGGGGAGGGGGTAGGGTTTGAGGGGAAATGATTTTGGCAATCCCATCCTCCATTGAACCCAATGTGTTTTGAGTATACATGATTGTGGCTTTGGGTGCAATGCCTGGAACATAACTCCCGTGTAAGTTGTGGGCTTACTGTAGTTTCCTTCCCTTTTGTTGTAACCATGTCAATATAACTTTGTTGTTGTTGTTGTTTAGTCATTTAGTCATGTCTGACTCTTCGTGACCCCATGTACCAAAGCACGCCAGGCACTCCTGTCTTCCACTGCCTCCCACAGTTTGGTCAGACTCATGTTGGTAGCTTCGAGAACACTGTCCAACCAATATAACTTAGGCATCTTAATTCAGAATTTTCTAAGATGAGCTGTTAGGCCACAAAAGTGATTTCCTCATAACTGCGGGAGGCAGTGGAAGACAGGAGTGCCTGGCGTGCTCTGGTCCATAGGGTCACGAAGAGTCGGACACGACTGAACGACTAAACAAACCACAAGTATGTTCTTTCCAGAATGTAGACATCCCAGTGATGTCTGCAAAACTGCAGACATCACTGACATCTAGTGTCTTGAAGGCAGGATCCCTGCTGACGGTTTAATCTGTGATTTTGTTATTTTTTTAGGATGGGCAGATGCTTTGCCGCACTTGCTTTAATTTGTGCATTAGATTTGTTCGCTCTATGCTCCTGGAAGAGAATGTTTACTGAGCTTTTCCGTTGAACCTTTTCTTAGTTAGTTCTGCTTTCTCTTTTATGATGAGAGTGCACATTGATGCTGTCTAGAAGCTAAAAGGAAGAGTACTATGGCATTCTGATATGTCGCTCACAGCAGCAAGTCAGAGTGGTAGACAGTGGGAGTTCTACCCATACTGTTAGCCAAAGGTCTACCATGCCTACTGAGCAACCTAACACCTAACACTGAGCTAATAATCAAAATAAGGTTTTGGTGTGTGTTTTAAAGTAATGTGAGAACCTGAATTATACCAACTGGCCAGTTAATTACCTTTGGTGTTACTGCATTTTTAGCTGTCCTATGAAAGCTCAAGAATCAATTGGTACAGAATTTGGAGTGTATAAGAATAGACTTAACAGAAAACACCAGAAGTAAAGACGAATGCAAGAGGTGGCACTATATGTGTGTGGGCGTGTGTGGGGGGGTGCGTTATAATGAATATTACCAGGCATTTGGGGGGCAGCAAGGAAGATGAGGTGGCGCATACAGAGTTTCATGACAATTATTGGATTTTGACCTCTGTGAGCCAGATTCCTCAGCTGCATGGCCAATTTGGGTGGGAAGAGCTGCTATCCCTTAAGTTTTCTCCTTCTACACCCACAAAGACGAGATGAACCATATGGTACAATTCTGTGTTGACTTCAAGCAGCAGTGTAAAACAAGATGTATTGGGGAGGGGTGGCGGCAAACTGAAGATAATGCTATAGATGTGGCGTACTGTATTTGGACATCAATTGATGTTTCTCCTTGTTTGCATGGCACAGCTTTGCCTCTGCATTTTGAGACAATGGTTCTGTTTTCCATGCAGTACAAAGATCTGCTTGCCTGGCATTGCTTGTACTCTTTGAAAAGAGCTGGCTTGGCTTCCTTTAATCTCCTCAGGATTACAATTGCCTCCTTTTAATGGCTATTATTGCTTTCCTTACGCTGTGTCATAGCTCTGGGTGGTGGGAATTGTACCTTCAATACATACCCTGAAGGGATTTAGCTATTTCCTGTTTTATACTTTCCCCTCATTATTGTGCTTATAAAACATGGCACACTTGAAGACCTGAATTTTATTTGTTTATGTATTTATTAATACAGCAACACACTGGGTCTAATTAGAAAATTGTTATCTACAAGATTGAAGGATTTATTAAACATCAGTGCATATTTCCATATCTGTACGTTTATATGGATATCGTTTTGAAATATATAAGATTTCAGGGGTCAAATATGTACCTTGGCTTTGGTTTCTTTGAAATGAAGGTGACTTGAGAGTAAGGGCATTTCTGCAATATAATCTTTAAACTACATGTATATACAAGCTGAGCATAAAACTAGTTCACAGCATCAACAATCCAAAAGATCCTGCTTACCCATTAGGTTTCTAGGGGGCTACCAATGCTATAGCTTTAGTTTCTTACAGAGAGCAAGCCAGGTCTATGTGTCTCTTTCAGACCTGGTTTCAAAACTGCCAATATTTTGTTTCACATGCAGTTTGATGACATCACCCTCCAGCCATAGCTGCCAAGTTCGGGCCTGAGAAATAAGGGACTGGACAGGAAGTAGCAGACCGAAAGTAGCGCTGCCGCCATTTTGGAACTGGGCGGAGCATGCTCAGAAGCTACTTTTGATGCTGCTCTGCCCTGTTCCAAAATGGCCGCCGCACCAGAAGTCGCGCTGCAGCCATTTTGGAACTGGGCAAAGCAGCATCAAAAGTTGCTTCTGAGCATGCTCCGCCCAGTTGCAAAATGACCACCACGCCACAACAAACCAGGAAAAAACAAAAAATTTCGTTTTTTCAGCTGGGAACAGCTGGAAAAACGGGGGTTTCCCGGGGAATACGGGAGACTTGGCAGCTATGCCCTCCAGCTAAGACTGAAGAGGAAGAAAAATATGTCCCCTTCCAGAAATCTCTCTAGGTGTTTCTGTGGCCAAACATCACGTATAACTGGCCATAGGGCAGTCAGTTATACGGTACATTGCCAAACACGGGGACTGCATCACACACACACACGGCAAAAAAGGACATCAGTTTGAATGATATTTGCATATAATGACTGGTTTAAAGATAAGAATGTGTAGGAGTAGGAGTAGAAGCCTTGATGTTGCTCAGCAGATTGTGATCCGAGGACTAAGCAGCGACACAATTCACCACTCTAGTGAGATGCATCTTTCTTTAGAAACCAAAAGAAGCTCCCAGATTGAGGACATCAGGCAGCCCTTCAAAATAGAAGGCTTTGCTTTTGGAAACATCCTTCTTGGACATTTCTCTAGTTATGCAAAGATCTGTTCTCTCAGCAAGAGGGACTAGGCTATATTTAACTACCTCTTTTTTCAGCCTTAATAAAAAGATTTGGTGAGATGCCCCCAAACACCCCAAGACTAAGTATAGGAGCCAACTTCGAGGGGTCGAGGTCCCTTGCTCCCCTCCCCAATAAAATATTTGAGGCCCCACCCCAAAGTTGATAGGTCAAATAGTGTATGTGTGCCATGCCATGTGATAGATTATGTGGGGCGGGGTTGACCTAGGTCCTCCAATATTTTATTCAGGTTGGCACCCCTGGGGCTAAACATGCTCAGCAGGCACATAATCCTGGCTTACTATTGAGGGGAAGCCAGAAGGAGGCGAATGGAACCAGGCAGCTGCAAGAGGAGAGAGGAAGAAACACATATTTGCAAAAATGACAAGAGAGAATAATCTCATTTGTCTGGATAGATCAGCAGCAGCAGCATTATTCATTAAATTTGTATAAGCAGTGTTTTCGTGCGCTGCTCTGGTTTGCCAGAAGCGGCTTTGTCATGCTGGCCACATGACCTGGAAGCTGTACGCCAGCTCCCTCGGCCAATAACGCGAGATGAGCGCCACAACCCCAGAGTCGGTCACGACTGGACCTAATGGTCAGGGGTCCCTTTACCTTTACACTGCCCTTCATCCAAACATTACAGGGTGGTCCACAACTTAAAAATACAAAAGGAGAATACATAATAAAACAAAACCACAGCGATAACCACCGCCACCCAACATGTTTATAAGGCTATAGAATGTTAATCAGCCAAAGGCCTAGTTATAGTGAAACATTTTTGCCTGGTGCCTAAAGAGATGTAATGAAGGTGCCAGGCAAGTTCCAGTTGCTGGGAAGCACAAGTAGGGACAGTGCTGTTGCATAAAGGTCCTGCATGTGGGATTATCATAGGCATGTCACTGTGAGAACGGGATGTTGGACTTGATGGGGCCCTTGTCTAACCCACCAGGGCTCTCCTTACACATTCTTAGGATTTAATCAGGATGCTGAGGAGACCCTACATTCCTAGGGTGGAGTCACCTCTTCATATCTAGCTTTCTTTTCATGGGGTACCACATGAATTTGTACCAGCAAGATCCTGTTTACAACACCAGTAAACAACAGTTGTGCAGACGCAGAGCTTTCTGCTGGGCGTGTTAAATGACACAAAAGGCATTTTGTGTCAGTATATTTATTAACCTACAATATGAAAAATGATGGCAATCCTTATATCTGCTTATGACTGTCAGATGTAAGGAACTGTACTCCTCCCCACTCAAATTACAAAGAGCTATACCTAATATAAAGGTAAAGGTAAAGGGAACCTTGACCATTAGGTCCAGTCGTAACCGACTCTGGGGTTGTGGCGCTCATCTCGTGTTATTGGCCGAAGGAGCCGGCGTACAGCTTCCAGGTCATGTGGCCAGCATGACAAAGCCGCTTCTGGCGAACCAGAGCAGCACACGGAAATGCCGTTTACCTTCCCGCTGTAGTGGTACCTATTTATCTACTTGCATTTTGACGTGCTTTCGAACTGTTGGCAGGAGTAGGGACTGAGCAACGGGAGCTCACTCCATCGCGGGGATTCGAACCGCTGACCGTCTGATCGGCAAGCCCTAGGCTCTGAGTTAAACCCACAGCGCCACCCGTGTCACGTCATACCTAATATACTCTATATTAAACTGCAAAACCCATCTAAGCATCACAGCAAAAAAGAGAAATGGGCTACAGTGCTGTACAGTCCAGCCACACTGCTATGGAAAAGGGACTGTGGATGATCCTCTTACAAGGAAAAGTAGATGCAATAACCATGTGTTTGATTTGTTTCCATTTTGTGTTACAAAGCACAAAGAAGCAGGACATTCCAGCTGGTACATGAATATTTACATATCTGCAATAGGAATCCTTGAGCACCATCTAGTGGCTTTTATATTTATCACTGTTCTATAATAGCAATGCAGAAAGATATGGAGGTCTCATACACCCCAGGTAGTGTGGTTGCTGACCTTGAGCCAGACATCTTGGAGAGTGAAGTCAAATGGGCCTTAGAAAGCATTGCTAATAACAAGGCCAGTGGAAGTGATGATATTCCAGCTGAACTATTTAAAATTTTAAAAGATGATGCTGTTAAGGTGCTACACCCAATATGCCAGCAAGTTTGGAAAACTCAGCAATGGCCAGAGGATTGGAAAAGATCAGTCTACATCCCAATTCCAAAGAAGGGCAGTGCCAAAGAATGCTCTAACTACCGCACAATTGCGCTCATTTCACACGCTAGCAAGGTTATGCTTAAAATTCTACAAGGCAGGCTTAGGCAGTATGTGGACCGAGAACTCCCAGAAGTGCAAGCTGGATTTCGAAAGGGCAGAGGAACCAGAGACCAAATAGCAAACATGCGCTGGATTATGGAGAAAGCTAGAGAGTTCCAGAAAAACGTCTACTTCTGCTTCATTGACTATGCAAAAGCCTTTGACTGTGTCGACCACAGCAAACTATGGCAAGTTCTTAAAGAAATGGGAGTGCCTGATCACCTCATCTGTCTCCTGAGAAATCTCTATGTGGGACAAGAAGCTACAGTTAGAACTGGATATGGAACAACTGATTGGTTCAAAATTGGGAAAGGAGTACGACAAGGTTGTATATTGTCTCCCTGCTTATTTAACTTATATGCAGAATTCATCATGCGAAAGGCTGGACTAGATGAATCCCAAGCCGGAATTAAGATTGCCGGAAGAAATATCAACAACCTCAGATATGCAGATGACACAACCTTGATGGCAGAAAGCGAGGAGGAATTAAAGAACCTTTTAATGAGGGTGAAAGAGGAGAGCGCAAAATATGGTCTGAAGCTCAACATCAAAAAAACCAAGATCATGGCCACTGGTCCCATCACCTCCTGGCAAATAGAAGGGGAAGAAATGGAGGCAGTGAGAGATTTTACTTTCTTGGGCTCCTTGATCACTGCAGATGGTGACAGCAGTCACGAAATTAAAAGACGCCTGCTTCTTGGGAGAAAAGCAATGACAAACCTAGACAGCATCTTAAAAAGCAGAGACATCACTTTGCCGACAAAGGTCCGTATAGTTAAAGCTATGGTTTTCCCAGTAGTGATGTATGGAAGTGAGAGCTGGACCATAAAGAAGGCTGATCGTCGAAGAATTGATGCTTTTGAATTATGGTGCTGGAGGAGACTCTTGAGAGTCCCATGGACTGCTAGAAGATCAAACCTATCCATTCTTAAGGAAATCAGCCCTGAGTGCTCCCTGGAAGGACAGATCGTGAAGCTGAGGCTCCAATACTTTGGCCACCTCATGAGAAGAGAAGAATCCTTGGAAAAGACCCTGATGTTGGGAAAGATTGAGGGCACTAGGAGAAGGGGACGACAGAGGACAAGATGGTTGGACAGTGTTCTCGAAGCTACGAACATGAGTTTGACCAAACTGCGGGAGGCAGTGCAAGACAGGAGTGCCTGGCGTGCTATGGTCCATGGGGTCACGAAGAGTCGGACACGACTAAACGACTAAACAACAACATAATAGCAATGATTAGATTCAGTGGATGCAAATAGATTTTAATTACTTGAGTGGTTAATGTATTTTAGGCTGTCACCAGATTGAAGAAATCTTAGTCCATTATGTGAGTTTTAATTTCATATGCAAAAAGGGATATTACATATGCAAAAAGTTCTGAACGAAATAAAAGCATATTTCTTTGTTTTTTTAAATGATCTGCACTGAAGAGGCTCCATCCTTCTCTTGTACAGGATGGAATTCTGCATTTTGATAAGTACTTGCATGAAAAAAAGGATTTCAAATTTTTAAAAACATGCTGCTGAATTAATTAGCAGAGGATGGGACAGTGGAGGGGGAGAAGAGATGAAAAACCCAAATGCAAAGGAAGGAAAAGAGGCTTATCTTAGTGAGCCCCAACATCAGAGCCACCCTGGCATAGCTGTTTCTAGCTAAATGCATCAGCCGTATGATAGTGAGAACCTGTGTTTAATTCAAATGCATATTCATTATTAAGCTGGGATATAAATTAAAGCAGCTAAATTTAACCACATCCAAACAAATGCTTAACCTGATGGTTGAAGATTTCTAGTTATGCTTTGTATTACTGGCGCAGATTTAATTATTATATTAATAATAAATACATTCAGTTAGTCAATCAGATTTCTATTGTTTGAGCCACTGGTAACTATAACATTTATCACAAAAAAGCAGGCAAACAATCCAATCAAAACATAAGTTAAATCGTATCAGTTTCCCAAGCTGCAGAGTATCAAGACGTAAGATTAATAATTTCCCCAAATCATTTTGATTAAAAAAAATCTGCTTGGCAGGCATCACTGTTTTGGGTCCAAACAGCAGTCTATACCTTTTCATTGCTAACAACATATAAGACTATGCTGTGGGTTACAAACTAGTCTTGATCGCTTGGCAGCCTTCTAATTTGGAAATCATTTGATAGACCATATAAGGAATTCTGGACTGGATGAAGAAATCTATTCCAAGGTGAAATTGTCTTCAGTCTGGTCTGATCCACATAGACAATGGCAGTCACGAGCTGCCTATTGAAGAATTTACCAGCCAGGTATTCTTAATCTGAAATCAGAGCTGAGAAACCAGGGGGAAGTTAATTATTGCAGACAAATAGCCTCTTTATGGTAGGGTTTAATTTTAATATACCAAACTGAGGACTTGGAATTATTCATCTATATTTAGTGTTTGTTTTCAGCAGAGAAAGCCAGGCAGAATGTTGTAGTAGTTTGATGTTGACTTAATCAGGTTCCCCTGTAATGCCATCACAGGATACAAGCATTCAGAAAAGCTCTAGCAACTAATTGTTCAAATATGTGTCAGAGGAGTATAAAAGCACCTGAACATTCTTGCATACACAATTTAAGATGTGTGTGTATAAAAAGAAACATGAAAAGCAGCCCTCTAGAAAATGCTACTTCTGAAACTCTTTATTCTTCTTCTGAAAAAAAGGCCTGTGCATACATAGACCAGTGGTTCCCAACAGGTGGTCCGGGGACCCCCAGGGGTCCGCGAGCTATGCCAGAGGGGTCCGCAAGATGCTATTAGAATAAAAAATATATTAAATATATTTTGTATGATAACAGATTTTTTGTTTTGGCCGCTTCCTGCATGAGCAGAGTCTAGTGCAAAACTAGAATTAGATAGAGGCAGTAGTTCTGCTGTATGCCGTTAGGTGGCGCTTTACAGACACTACTGTTTTGCAAAGAGGCAGCGCGCGCATTCTACTAACGCTCACCTCCTCAAGATGCTTTGTGCACGTTGGCTTAATTTGTGCGCTACTGCGCAGGTACCCTGTCTTCTCCATTCCCCTCCCTCCTCCCTGGCGTGCGCTGCCTCTTTGCAAAACAGTAGTGTTTGTAAACAAAGCGTTGTTTTTCGCGGAAGCTACAGTTCGTATAGTTAAAAATGAACCGTTGGTTAAAAAGTGGTCCGTTAAAACGACAAAGGCCTACAGATGAAGAGGAAGATAATGCATTTGATGTTCAAGCAAGTAAGTCAGTGACTCTCGAACCGATCTTGTCAGTGTCCATTGAACCTAAATCGTAACTGTAAAAAACGTATAAATATAAAATATAAAAAGACTCTTAATTTGGCTCTCACTTTTTAATTTTAGGATTAGGAATTAATGGGGGTCCTTGTCACAATAGCGGCTCGATGAGGGGTCCTCGAGAAAATTTTGTTGGGAACCCCTGACATAGACTATTGCCGAAATACCATCTGTTTAGCAACTTAGTTATATCTCTGTCCTCATTTGCTTCCTTGACATTCCACTCAGCACTTCTTTGTCTTCTGGATGACTTAATCTGGTGCCGAAGGGTGAGTTTATAATGACAATGTGTAGGATTTTTACTTGTTGTGAGCATGCCAGCTGTGCTGGTGTAACGTATTGATGGCAAGCGCCAAACATTTTGCAGCCTGGTGGAGAGAGGGAGGGAAAGCTGTTGTTATAATGCAACTCATGTACCCAACAATCTTAGCAGGTGTCACTATGGTAGGGAAAGTGTGGCTTCGTTAGATTGCGGTCAATAGCTACAGCTGCAAGATAATGGAGATGCAAAGCTGAAAAGAGCCACACACAAAAATGCCATGGAACTGAAATCTTATTTTTTAAAAAACAGTAAATATTTAAAGTTATGTTGAGGCCTTCCTCATGGTCCTACAATTATCCAGTGGCTAATATTTTTGCATCCGTCATAAAGGTGTACAGGTGACATACTTTGATGTATGAATAATTCCATGATGTATGAATAATTCCATGAGCAAGGTGCACTATGGTCTAAACCACTGAAACTCTGGGGCTTGCCAACCAGAAGATTGAAAGTTGGAATCCGTGGAACAGGGTGAGCTCCCATTGCTCTGTCCCAGCTTCTGACAACCTAGCAGTTTGAAAGCATACCAGTGCGAGTAGATAAATAGGTACTGCTGTGGCAGGAAGGTAAATGGCGTTTCCATGCACTCTGGCTTCCGTCATGGTGTTCTGTTGCGCCAGAAGTGGTTTAGTCATGCTGGCCGCACGACCCGGAAAGCTGTCTGTGTACAAACGCCAGCTCTCTTGGCCTGAATCAAGATGAGTGCCGCAACCCCATCGTCACCTTTGACTGGACTTAGCCATCCAGGGGTCATTTACATTACCTTTACCTTTACCTAATTCCCTGAGCAAAAAAAAAACATTTTGGAGAAATTCAGAACTCCGTTCGTTATTCTAAAGATTTCAGTTTTATTCTGTGCACTCTGCAATTGGCACATGGATGGAATTGTAGTCTTGTGAAGCTGGCCTTGATTGCAATAGGCCACAGGGCAGTGGGACCAGGGATTTTATTAGGGGGTGGCCAAGGGGGACTGAACTCTGGGTCCTTTGCACTGGGCTCCTGCCCTTTCCTGCTTTGTTACAGTGGTACTTTGGGTTACAAACACTTCGGGTTACAGACTCTGCTTACCCAGAAGCAGTACTTTGGGTTAAGAACTTTACCTCAGGATGAGAACAGAAATCGCGCGCCAGCGGGAGGCCCCATTAGCTAAAGTGGTGCCTCAGGTTAAGAAAGGTTCCATGTTAAGAACGGACCTCCGGAACGAATTAAGTACATAACCAGAGGTACCAATGTATTTTATTAACTTTGCTTACAAGGTGGCACAGGCCATGGCAAATGTATGGCACAAGCCAGTGCCCCAAACCATTTAAAGAAGAGACAAACTGCTTAGGTGGGCATGATCCAGAAAGGTGGCTCATACATTTCTTAAAATAAAAAAGAGAGTGAATATTTATTACAAGTAATTAGCAGTTTTATAGGTAGGAACTACACCATACTTGTAAAGCACCCAGTTTTCCCCAAAGAATCTTGGGAACTGTAGTTGAGCTCCACAGAGCTACAATTCCCAGCACCCTTAACTATACGATCTGCTGACATCAGCATGGGCAGCTGACCAGTCAGCAATCACATACCGTACTTAGATGGCGCTGACTGAGGTGCCTCCTGCCTCAACCACCACTTCCCAATAGTTTATGATAAGCATGGGAATCTTCCTCCACACAATTGCTTTTCAGTAGCAGCCAGAAGTTCCTATTAGTAACTTCACACGCTGCCTCTCTCTCCAAGCAGCAAAAATAATAAAACAGAGCTGCATGCAAGTCACATGTAGTAATCATACTAGGGAAATTTTGGGTAGTGATGGCTGCAACTGCATCTTGTTTGAAGGGCTCTGTGAAATTGTTGGGGTGGGATCTACAGTGTCTGTAGCTTGACTTCCACCTTCTACCCTGATAAACTCTAAAATATGCATTTCCGGAGCATTTGACCACTCAAATGTCCTTCATTTGCTCCCTTCATTTGGTCCCTGCCTGCCTCTGAGAGTGTTCTTCCTTGCACTTGTTTCTCCCTCACTGACAAGTTGCTCAGTTTGGCTATTTCCAGCAGCCTGCTCCCTGTCCGCTCCAGTGAAAACACTCTGGTATTTTCGACAGGGCTCATGTCTCATTTCTTGCATTCCTCCCCTCACTGACAAGTTGCTCAGCCGAACTGAACTGAACTTGTATTCAGCTTTGAGATATGTTGGTGAGCACTCTCTCTATGAGTGTGTGCATGTGTAGGGGAACTAATCATTCCCAAACAACTGGTGGTGCTTCTTAAAACCAGGTTAATTATTACATTTCAATTAATCTTTAAATATTTATGTAGGGTTGCCATATTTCAAAAAGTAAAATTGCTGACACTCTCAAAGAAAACCAGCCAAATTGGTGAGCTTTTTTTGGGGGGGGGAGAGAGAACCTCCCCACAAAATAGTGATTTTAAGCTTTAGGAACTGTTTCCACTGCTTTTGCTGGGTTGACATTTTGCAAATCTGACAAAATTCCCTCCTGGTGCCATTTTTTACACCCGGAAACCAGGACATGTCCAGATTTTTTCCTGATGTATGGCAAGCCTGTCTTTATGTGAATGAATCATTTAAAAGCGGGCAGTAAAAGGTACAGGTGGTGACCATTTTGCACAGGGGTTCTGTTCTCAGCCCCTGTGGACATTGCTGGAGCAGATATAAGCACGCCCCACCCCATTCCACTCCCATACTACCTTCTTCTGGGCCCAAAAAGACCTGCATGTTGGTGATTGTGCATCAACTGGATGTGCCTAAAATGGTCACCCCCCGTATGGGCAGTAATATGGATTTGCTCAAAGGAAAACAAAAAAAGTGTGATTTGAGTGGAACAGTAGCAATTCTAAACTATATACAGTGGAACCTCGGTTTACAAACGCAATCCGTTCCACGGAGGCATTCGTAAACGGAGGGATTCGCTCCCCAAAGGCACGCTTTTGCGTGTGCGCGAAGCGCCGATAGAGCGCTTCTGCGTATCCAACGCCACAGAACCCGGATGTAAACACTTCCGGGTCTGTGGCGTTCGTAAATGGAGGCGTTCATAAACAGAGGTAGTTGTAAACCGAGGTTCCACTGTAAGTTAGTTTATATATAGTTAGTTTCCTGATATTGAGTTACAATCCACATTAACTACATTCACAAGTGTTGCTTTGGACAACAAACGAGAGTATTAGAGCCAGTAATCTATGCATCTGAAAGCATCCTCAAGATTGATTTGCAACAATGACTTGACATATTTGGGCCTCACCATTTCAGAGATCTTCTATTTCCCGATCCCTGAACTTATCAGTACAATGTGCTTTTCTGGATTGGCTGACCATCACAACCAATATTGTAGCGTGGAGTAGGAAGAAATGCTTACTGATCCTCCTCACAGCATCTCTTTCTTCTGCAAGTCACAGCCCACCCTCAGAAACTCCTGCTGATCTGCTCGCTTGGCCAGATAGATGCTCTTGCCATACACCCACCTGGCCCAGCTGTGTCTTTCAGCAGCACTTGTCGACTGCCAAGGCAGCTTTTAATCTTTCACTTTTCAATGAGTGCTAAAGTAGTAGTTTTTAATTATTCTTTCTTATTCTAGCTACTTAAAACAGCAGTAAAAGGAAGCAGAGTTATTTGTACAGCTCAGCTGACAAGAGATTGCCGGCTTGATTCTGAAGTGTGTGGCAGCACTATTATGTTATCAACTGGGTGGACCAGCAAAAACCACCCTCAAGGCATCTAGATTCCAGTGGCTGTGGCTTCTAAGGAGCTGTTTTCATTTATCTAGGTTGCCACTCCTCTAGGGTTTGAGTATTCGTTGAGGGAGGTAAAAATCTCAGAACCATCAAATCTTATGATTTAGTAATCGTACAAGTAGCAGATGCAGAGCCAGAATGCCCCCTTTCATTTTGCCTCTTTTTATGCCCTACAAATTCCATTCCTTTCATAATGGATGCCTGGCACTTTGCTGTTATTTAAAAAGTAAATAGCCTTCCTGCAGGGAATATAAATAGGAAGTAACTTGACTGCAAAACGTACCTCCAGTTGGCACAGAAAGCAGGAAAGAATCTATTGAGTGGAAAAGAAAGCTTCAACTCAACTATATTGAACCCTCCAGAATGTAAGAGTAGCCGCTTTTGACATTGCAACCCTGAAAGCTAGAAGTTCTACCACAATTATGGCATATGCTGTCCCTCTTTTATGGTCACTTGTAAATCCCTGTCCCCAATTTTGTCCCTATTTTTGTAGAAGCTGTGTTAAATTTTTGTTAGTGTGAGTTGCTAACATTGTAATTCATCAGGGTGTATTGGATCCCTTCACATAGCCTTTGGAAGTTTAGCCTTCAATTCCATGCATGTAAAGATCTCATTGAACTTGGTGGGAGTTACTTCTAAGAAAACCTGTATAGGATTGTGCTGTTATATTTTTGAATGAATGCATGTTGTATTTGTGCATATTTTGGTTGGCACATGTGCATGAACACCAAGACAAAGAGGTTTTTCATTTTTGAAGGTTTTTTTTTTTTGGGAAAGCTTACCCCACTTTCCTTCCTTTCCTTTCCTGCTGCCTCTTCTGCTTCAGGTGTTTTCACCCAGCTGAAGGATACAAAAACCTGGCCTACTTCTATGAACTTTATTCTACTTTAAGATGAAGATTGGGAGTACAAGCCCCAGAATCCTTGGTGGAAAACTACACTTTGCAGGGCCTTCTCCTACATGTTGATGTGCCTAGCTGGAGTGCATTTTATAATCCAGGTCTTTCAAAGCAAATGTTGCTTACAGCTTGTGATTTATTTTGAAGGAAACAAACCATGAACCCAGAAGTAACACTAAAGCAAACCAAGACTCAGCTCCCAGCAGCTCAGGAGGAGGGAGAGGGGAAGGAGCAAAGCACATGCAATTTTAGTCCCATGCCTAAAGATGACATGAACCCATATATTGTTAGAGAAAAGCAATACTTTTCCTTCTCTTGAGTTTGCAGTTGATGCACTTTTTACTTTAAACCACATGAGGGCATTCTTTAGTGATCTAGCCACCTTCTGTTTGTAGCTTCTCTGCCTAAGTTAACTTCATCCATAAATGCTGAGCCATTTTGTTTTATTGCTCTTTCTCAACTTGAGACAAACAAAATGTCTGATTTTCCCCCCACACTCTCTCATCTCCACTCATCCTACAAATAGTTCATGCATGAATAAGGCCTTTGAACTCCAGAAATTGTAAGTGATTTTCTCACAAGTGCCACCACCCACCCAGCTGCTCCCAGTAAGCTCTTCAGTGCCTCCTGAAATCTGACACTGGCTCTGTCTGACTCTAGCATGAGCTACAAATGTAGTAAAAAGAGAGAGCAAGCTGCTGCTACTTTAGTCTACAGGGTAAAGATAATATCTGTGAAAATTCCTTTATGTAAAAAAAGAAAAGAAAAAAGGAACACAGTTCCTTAAAGTAGAAAACAAGCACAGCAGGGAGCAAGTCTGGGCTAGAACCTTCTTCCTGATGTACTACTAATTCTTTTTTAGCTTACAGGTAAGTTTACATGGAAGAATGTTCTAAAAAATGAGATATCCCATCAGTAGTCTGAAGCAGTACCATCTACTCTGCTACCTCAGGATTCCATTTTCCCTACATGTAGACAAGCTTTCTAAAAAGAGCCCCTTGCACATACAACTATAAGGTTTTCTGCATCATTGGAACCCCTGCTTGTTTGGGCATTTTAGCCACATGGGGCAAGCTCTATGTGCCCTGTGTGTAAACACAGGTTCTCTTTTCAGACCTTATTTAAATGTGTGGAGAAGGTTACTACTGGTATGTGCAATACCATTCTCCCCATGCATTCATGTAACATCTAAAGCGGGGTGGGTGGGTTCTATTGGGGGGGGGGTTTCTATGATATTCTTGTAAAGAAGCTGGTAAAATGCGGGCTAGACAATGCTACCATTCAGTGGACTTGTAACTGGCTGACTGACTGAACCCAAAGGGTGCTCATCAATGGCTCCTCTTCATCCTGGAGAGTAGTGACTAGTGGGGTGCCACAGGGTTCCGTCTTGGGCCCAGTCTTATTCAACATCTTTATCAATGACTTGGATGATGGGCTTGAGGGCATCCAGAGCAAGTTTGCAGATGACACCAAATTGGGAGGGGTGGCTAATACCCCAGAGGACAGAATCACACTTCAAAATGACCTTAACAGATTAGACAACTGGGCCAATCAAACAAGATGAATTTTAACAAGGAGAAATGTAAAGTACTACACTTGGGCAAAATAAAAAATGAAAGGCACAAATACAGGATGGGAGACACCTGGCTTGAGAGCAGTACGTGTGAAAAGGATCTAGGAGTCCTGGTAGACCACAAACTTGACATGAGTCAACAGTGTGATGCAGCAGCTAAAAAGGCCAGTGCAATTCTGGGCTGCATCAATAGGAGTATAGCGTCTAGATCAAGGGAAGTAATAGTACCACTGTATTCTGCTCTGGTCAGACCTCACCTGGAGTACTGTGTCCAGTTCTGGGCACCACAGTTCAAGAAGGATACTGACAAGCTGGAACGTGTCCAGAGGAGGGCAACCAAAATGGTCAAAGACCTGGAAACAATGCCTTATGAGGAACGGCTTAGGGAGCTGGGTATGTTTAGCCTGGAGAAGAGAAGGTTAAGGGGTGATATGATAGCCATGTTCAAATATAAAGGATGTCATATAGAGGAGGGTGAAAGGTTGTTTTCTGCTGCTCCAGAGAAGCGGACACGGAGCAATGGATTCAAACTACAAGAAAGAAGATTCCACCTAAACATTAGGAAGAACTTCCTGACAGTAAGAGCTGTTCGACAGTGGAATTTGCTGCCAAGAAGTGTGGTGGAGTCTCCTTCTTTGGAGGTCTTTAAGCAGAGGCTTGACAGCCATATGTCAAGAATGCTCTGGTGGTGTTTCCTGCCTGGCAGGGGGTTGGACTGGATGACCCTTGTGGTCTCTTCCAACTCTATGATTCTATGATTCTATTTCTCTGTAAAATAGGGGCAGCAGTTTTAAGAAAGGGTATTAGCAGGGACTGAGCTTGGTCTATAGCAGGAAATACCCTTGCACATTCTTATTTTATTCTAGGTAGTTACTGACTACCCCCACTTCCTTGAAATTTGCCATTTATTCTTGAAAGTGTTTTTAGATGTATAAGAAGGGTCACTGTGATCAGAGTTATTCGTTTATCATTTGTATGCATTCTGTATGCCAACTCAAAAGGCTGCTGCTGTCAGTCCCTTTAGCCACACATGCACACACACTTTAGTATATTAGCAAATATTGCCTCAAACAGGTGCACACTAATTATTTATCTATGTATAGCGGTCCTCCATTTCCCCTCCCCCAGAAACGCAGCCCAGGCGAACTCGCATCTCCTTTTTATCTTGATAAAGAAAGGGTGTTCTATTCATAGGAAAATAGTTGGGTCGGGCTCTCTGGGGCTTTTTGTTTGTGCTCCACGGGGTGCCTAATAGCTCTGCAGGGGTAGGAATCCAGTCACGCAAGCAACCTACAGTATACACTGACTGCCAACCAAAAAAAGTGTTAATTAAAGGGTGTCAAATTCAAGGAGAGCCAGAAGTGGTTTGGGGAAGGGGCGAGGGGGCATATTTTCCATAGAGAAGAGCATATAGAAGAGAATCTTTTCCCCCTTTCTTTCATTTTTGTGAATTGTTCCATAACTGGATACAAGGCAGCTTTGCAGTTATGGCAGACATTCAGCTAGCCCTCTTTATTGTTTTAAAAAAATCAATAAATATAATTAAACTTACACAGCACACTCCCCACTGTTGTTGACAGTAGTTGTTTTATCTGAATAAAGAATGCTTTCCAGGATTTTGTAGGAAGTGCTGCATATTTATGCAAAAAAAGTTGTCTATTAAATCTCTTGCATAGTATTTGGTACACAAAAGCTTTAGTTTCCACTTTGTATTTCAAAGCACTGTGCAATTTGCTATAAAAGCAAATAAAAGTGTCTGAACGTTCATGCCACATAAATCAGAGTTGTACATAAACTGTTGTGAGTGAAGGTTCCCCCTTGAAAACAAGTTAAACTCTACACATTTATTATTTCTTGTTAAATCAACGGACTGAAATTGCTGGGGTTAATTTACTTCTCGGTGGAAAAGGTAAAAGAATAATACAATCATTCATAAGTCAACATTCTATTGCCTGCATATAAAATGTTTAATATATATTGTCATAGACAGAAACTGAGGGCTTACAATAACATACTGAAGTTAATTAAACTGCTGGGACAGCATTAATGTGAAAATTGTCACACTCTGCAGTCAGTTACTATTTTGTCCCACACCTGATTTCTCCCGCTGTGTACATACTGTACATACTGGTACATACATTTACCTCTGTTCCTGACACAGGCCCTGTCTTTTGACAGTAGATTGGTAAAAGTATTTGGGAATGAAATCAGTATAGACTAACGTCTTAAATTCGTAAGCTGAATTGTGTGATATTTGGATCATACATTCATCCTTTTAGTCTCAGGTAACAAGGTGCTATGACTTACTTGTCTGAAGTCTCTGCATGTGCAAAACAGATTGCTCACCTCATCTGCTAAAAGGTTGTCTCCATTTCATCACAGATGGATCATGAATGAAAATAACTGAGCTTCCGGCTGCCACCATTCTTGGTGACACAAGGATGGCATTATTTTATGTTACACTTCAACTTAGTAGTACACATGAAAAGGTAGCAGCCCCTCAAAGGTTACGTAGTGGTACATACAGGTGAAACTCAGAAAATTAGAATATCGTCGAAAAGTGCATTCATTGCGAGAAGCCAAGTTGCAGGGAACCAGGCAGAGGGCCTTCTCGGTGGTGGCGCCTGCCCTGTGGAACGCCCTCCCATCAGATGTCAAAAAGGAAAACAGCTACCAGATTTTTAGAAGACATCTGAAGGCAGCCCTGTTTAGGGAGGCTTTTAATGTTTAAGAAATTAGTGTATTTTAATGTTTCTGTTGGAAGCCGCCCAGAGTGGCTGGGGAAACCCAGCCAGATGGGCGGGGTATAAATAATAAATTATTGTTATTATTATTTCAGTAATCCAACTTATTATTTTTTCTTTTTCTTTTAATTTTTACAAATGCTTTCTTTTGGAAATTCCACAGTAATAAAACAGTTACAATAATACAAAACTAAACATCGCTATTACATTTCATTAATTACATTCCATTTATAATTGACCCGCCTAACAATAAATAATTACAATTACAACAAATAAAGGCTTGACATGTCTTGCTTTGCATGTCATGCACCTATCTCATATATTGGTTTCACCTTTTAAGTTGCATTACTGAAATAAATGCACTTTTCGACGATATTCTAATTTTTCGAGTTTCACCTGTAGGGTTGATAAGCAGCCATAATAAATGGAACACAACTTTTTACTTCTAGGTCAGTTGCCTTTTGTGTGAGGCAGCCAGAGACAAAAGTGTGCAGAACAACAGAGGCAACTCTTATTTGTGCAGCAGGTTAAATTCCTGCCATGCAAAAGTCAGAGGTTTGCACACCCATGCACACCCCCATACAGGGCCATAGCTATGGGGTGGCGAGGTGGGCCCCCACCAGAGTTGCAGGTGATTGCCACCCCCCCCCCCCCGCAAAATCGGCTAAAAATATGTCCATAAATATAAATACAATATTGATTATTGCTTCATAAGAAATGGTTTTAAATAGAAGGTGAATTGAATGAGTGGAAGGGGGGGGTGGAGGAGAGGCGGAAAGAAGAGCTAATTTGTCTGTGGCTAGAGGGTGCAATGTGGACAGTTCTGCCAGGGGCGCAATATCACCTAGCTATGGTTCTGCCTCCATACAGGCAAACAAGAAGCATTATGAAAGTCCAAGGACATACTCCAGCCTAGCAAAAGCACTCTAAGAGAGTCGAGGTGCCAACTTGAGTAAAATATTGGGGGGCCCTGCCCCGCATAATCGATCATATGACAGTGCACATCTACACCATTTGAATGGCAATGCACATCAACTTTGGGTGGCTCCCGATACCCACAAATATTTTATTGGTGACCCCAAAGGGACCTCGGCACCTTTGGGATCTAAGGAGAATCCTAATGACTGGATAAAGAGGACTGGAATGACTGACTGACTTGAGTCCATTCATTTCAGTGGGTCTCCTCTGAGTTGGACACAACCCTCAGTTATGAGGGAAATGGATTCTCTACACCTGCTGAGATGATCTTCTGCTTGCTGTACGCTTCAGATTTGAACTCTTTGTGACAAACTGAACTATGGGTGGCTTTAAAAATTTGTACATGAGGGATAGAATTATTATATAGCTGTTGATCTATATGCTGCAGGGCTGTGTATTTTTGTATAACTGTTATAGGAGTGATTACGAACTGGCAAATGGTTTGAGGTAATTTAGAATCTTTTGTTTGTTAGGCAAGGAATTGGCGGGAACTTCCTTTGGGAATGTTGAGGAGAAACAGGTGATGGCAGTTAGAAGTGACAGTTAGGAGAGCACTGGCGAATGTTATGAGGGCAGAGATTGATGGCTGGGCATTTAGATGGAAATGGTTATTATATTTAAACAAAAGGATGTCACACCAAGTGCATATAGAAAGGACTATCATAACAGTGCAACAAGCCCTGCTGCACTAAATAGTTTGAGATAAAGGGAAAAGGTGTACTTTTAATTAGCTGCTGGAATCCCAAAGCTGCGACAGATTTTTTTCATTTGGATGTTTTCTATTCTTATTTGTTTTTTCTTATCCAATTATTATTATTTTTTAGAAATAAGTTTGACTATCACAGCCCAGACTCACCTGACACCTAAACAATAATAAAGAAGGTGTGAGGCAGATCTTCCTGTGGAAAAAGTTCTCTTCATCTGCAGTAGGTAGTTGCTAAACTTATCAGATGAATAGTTTCAAAAGATGTAAAAAAATAAGTGCTTAATAACACGTATTAATGGACATATTAAGGGACGCAGGTGGCGCTGTGGGTTAAACCACAGAGCCCTAGGGCTTGCCGATCAGAAGGTTGGCGGTTCGAATCCCTGTGACGGGGTGAGCTCCTGTTGCTCAGTCCCAGCTCCTGCCAACCTAGCAGTTCGAAAGCACGTCAAAGTGCTAGTAGATAAATAGGTACCGCTACAGCGGGAAGGTAAACAGCGTTTCCATGCGCTGCTCTGGTTTGCCAGAAGCAGCTTTGTCATGCTGGCCACATGACCCAGAAGCTGTACGCCGGCTCCCTCGGCCAATAATGCGAGATGAGCGCGCAACCCCAGAGTCGGTCACGACTGGACCTAATGGTCAGGAGTCCCTTTACCTTTACCACATATAAGAATAATAGGGAATAGGTAAAATAAGGGTTTAAGAAGCTCTGTATTTGGGAAGGTTAAAAGACCTGGTGCACAATCACGTACCATATGTCAAGCAACAGAAATACCCCCCATCCAAGTAACATTAGGTAACTTCTTTACTTAAATACTGCCATTTTTGGTGTATGTTTTTCCTAGTGGACCAACATGCATGTTTTGTGCTCTGCAAAATATGAAAAATAACCAGTTGCCCTCTATAAAAATTAAGTGTTGAAATATGAAAATTATCTACAAAATGAACAACAGTATGATGCCAAGATTGTGTTTGGTTCAAAATAATGATGATGCAGCTGTTTACAGGAGCCTTAGAAGAAATCTGCCAAGTACTGAAAATTGTACCCCATTGATGTATATAACACCAGAGAACCCAGATATACTTGCACCAAACACAGACAAGCTATAGTGTATTTACAGAACTAATGAATTGGTTCCACTGCAAAGTGCCCCTAAAGAAATTCTCATTTGAACTCATTTTGGCTAACCTCTGATTAGGTATGTTCTGTAAGACACCTATTACTATATCAAAAGAGAAAGAGGAAAATCTGCTAGAGTAATATTTTATTTCATGGGAGATGTGATATTAGTTAGAACTAGAGTATTTGATGAATGGGTGCATGGAGGAAAGCAGTTCTGAAAACAGGCGAACACTGAACCTAAGGACAGCTGCTGCAATTTCAAGCCAAGTTCTAGTAAGGTTTGTTTGCTCCACATTTCTGCGACATCATTTTATAGTTTGCAGCAGCAAATGTTATAAGAAATCTCTAGCAAAGAATTGTCAGTACCTCACCAAACCACAACTGCCTGATCCTTTGGGGGAAGACTTGAAGTGATATAATAAAACCAGTATATATTGGTAGTGTAGGCACTTCCATGTTATTTGTGGAAATATCTGGAATCTTGGATGTAACCAATTCTCAGATCTTAATGGCTGGGCTTGATAGACTCATAGGACTGGAACGGACTGCAGGATTGTAGTCCAACCTGCCCACACAAAAGCTGGATCAGGGCACACATTATGATTTTCTCACACTGCAACAAGCATCCCTGACCAAAAAAGGTTACCAAGTCCACATTATGAACCAATGAACACAGACAGCTCTCTCCATACAGCCTTCACACCATAACTTTGTATATTTATTGTTGCTCCTAGAAGTACTTGACTCTGAAGTCATTTAATGGTTTTCTATACTATAACACGGGACGTGGGTGGCGCTGTGGGTTAAACCACAGAGCCTAGGGCTTGCCGATCAGAAGGTCGGCGGTTCAAATCCCTGTGACAGGGTGAGCTCCCGTTGCTCAGTCCCAGCTCCTGCCAACCTAGCAGTTCAAAGTGCAAGTAGATAAATAGTACCGCTACAGCAGGAAGGTAAATGGCATTTCCGTGTGCTGCTCTGGTTCGCCAGAAGCGGCTTTGTCATGCTGGCCACATGACCCAGAAGCTGTATGCCAGCTTCCTCGGCCAATAACGCGAGATGATCGTCGCAACCCCAGAGTCGGTCATGACTGGACCTAATGGTCAGGGGTCCCTTTACCTTTACCTATACTATAACACATTGAATTTGGCCTGGTAGCTCACAACCAGTGCACTGCCCTGGGAATAGTGATGTAATCTCATTTTGCCTGATCATTCTCAGGAAGGCACTGGGTTAAAATTCACCACCTAGAATAGGGTAGTGTAGGAAAAACCAGATAAAAAATGGGATAATTGAAAGTGTGAAGGTGGACATTTGGACATTGCAGCCAAATGTTCCAAATATTGGACATTCTGTGCCAATTGGTGTCTGTAACAATATTCTAATTTCAGTTATGATTGGTAAATTTTGTGCAAATCAGCCTGATGTTGACAAACATGGCTAACAAATATATTGTCACTTTAAAAATCTTCACAAGAAAATATTAAATGCTTCCCAACCACATGAAATAGAATTCATGGCCAGCTTTTAGATTTTCCATGCGCTTATTTATCCTGCTTTTTAAAAATGGTGTCACACTTTGCATATAGTAAATATTTTTGGTTTTAGATTATATTAAACATGCATCTTTGAAAATTTGGTAGAAACAAGTGTTCCCTTTTCTCCTTGTTCATTCCATGATAAGTGCTTTATGTTTGGGGTTTGCTAATGCAACAGTCATTTCTGAGAGCTATCCAAACAGAAACCACATCAATAAGATACTAAACCCTTAATTACAGTAATGTATGTACTGAGGATTCCTCCTCCTTCTCCCCTGCATCCCTATTTTGTTCCACCCCAAACCTTTCTTCATTCCCTTGGGCACAGACTCCTAACTGCAGCATCTCAAGCCCATCACAGCGCGTGCACTTAAAACGGCTGCAGGAAATTTGTTTTACAAGGCTGGTTTTAACCGAACTACCTGCTGTGCACCACATTGCTACTGTTTGGGAAATGAATGATGGGAAAAGCAAGTCTGTGATTTCATTTGTTCAGACCGATTAGTCACACGTTGCATACGGTATCATTTGCTTGTCACTTAATGACTGACCAGCCTGCCTGAATCATTAGTGCTGTAGCGCAATGAAAGGAAGACATAAGCATAATGAGGAACTGAAGGAAAGTGGAGTGCTGTTTTACCTAAAAGAAATGGTGCGCAGAAATCCAGCACAGCTGCAGGTGTTCCAATGACAATGTGGGAAGCAGTTAGCTTCCAATTTAGCAGAAAATTAAGAGCGAAAAAACTGTTATTTGTGAGAGAAGATACTCATGGCAAGCAATCATCCATGCTCTATATCCACAAGATGAGCATTCAGCTGTCTTTGTCGTGACTTAAAACAATTGGTATCTTGGGCAGCATTCAACACCAGATTGGTGCTTATTATGTGCAGTTTATTCTTTCTTGGGATATTTTGTTTTTCTCCCCCCCCCACCCCCACAACCATTTTATGGTTAATTTGCTTGCATGAATGTAAAACCATTTAAACTGAAAAATCTGGATTGTGGTTTATCATTGTGCTCTGAGCTGTGTGATGCAACATAATTGCCAATTTTCAGATTCATAATTCATTTTGATTCATGCAGCTTCATGCAAACCACACTTTACAAACTACTAACAAGCTAGATTAGAGCCTGCAGATTCCTTTGGTCAAATAACACACGTTACAGAGCTGTGCTTTGTAAAGTCAAATTATAAATGTTGTTGACAAGACAAGTAACTTCACTTCCCAATCAAAACATCTTGGTTCTGGGAATATAGGGAATAGATTCTGTATGTATAGTCTTAGCAAACACACATAGTCAAGATTACTTGGAGGTATGAGTTCAGTTTCCAACAAATTTTCCTGTATAATAATGGGCATGTTGCATTTGAAGGACATAGGAATTGCATCCATGCCTGAAGTGTCATAAAGATGTGAAGTTTTAGGTCAGTTTCAAAAACTACTGCTATTGTAGGCATCTATTATAGAGATTTAACCCAGTTGTTTCATTTAGCTTGTGCACATTCTCTAAAGTGCCTAAAAGTGCTCAAAAGGAACCACAAAATAGATTATCTGGGAGAGGAGAGATGTTCGTGCTTTTGTAACTGATTTCAACCTCTAAAAATGGTCTTCCAAATAACATAACTTCCACGTAACTTCTTAAGATAGGACTATAGCAATTATTTTAGAGGGTCTTAAAGGGAGGATTCAAGAAATGGATCTTTCATGTTCAGAGACAAAACCTGTGGAAGGCATATGACTGACCAGTGTGGGTCAATGAAGTTTCCTTTGCTTAACTCTGCTAAAGAATTGTGATATTGGTGGCAGAAAGTTGGCGAATGGAGAACGCTTGAATTGGTATAAAATGGTTTTGTGACTTGTGGGACAGATGGCAAGTGATGCCTGTGCTGAGGGAGAGCAATATAACAGACTTAGTTATAGAATAGGTTGTACACATACAAAGAAACATAGGAGCCAACTCCTAGGGGTTGTGGGGGCTTCGGTCCCCCAAAATAAAATATTTGCAGGGGCCGTGCCCCCAAAGTTGATGGTGTGTGCGCACTGTGTCATGTGATCGATTATGCGAGGCGGGGCTTACCTGGGCCCCCGCAATATTTCATTCAAGTTGGCAACCCTGCAAAGAAAACATTCCCCATGGGTACATTTTTGAAATTGTGTTATATGCTCTGAAATATTCCATTAACTGTTCCTACTGAGCCATTTTAATCTGGTCCTCCTTTCTCTACAGTTGTGAATCATGCAACCTACTTTCCTAGCATTTTTTAGAACTCTCTTCTGTCCTTAATAGGGCTGCCATAGGTCTGGAATTTCCTGGACATTACTGGGATTTCAAAGGGGGACTGACGTCTGGGGGGGAGGGATTTCCGAAAAGTGGTGTGTTTTGTCCTGGATCTTAGGGAAGTCAATCGAAAAATCGCGTTTGTAAAAACAGCTTTTGGGGTGTCCTGATTTTTTACTTTTTGAAATTTATCAACTGCCCAGGGTGGCTGGGGAGACTCAGCCAGATGGGTGGGGTACAAATCAATTTTATTATTATTATTATTATTATTATTATTATTATTATTATTATTATTATTACCCTAGTACAGTACTTAATATTGCACATTGGTTTCAGGTTTCCAAAGCACACTTATTGTTTTCTCTGCTCTTTATGAATTCATTTTCTCCCATTGGCTATCTTACAGCTTTGTGGCTTTTTAAAAGTGCCTTCCTACTTCTTTATAGATATTTTATGGGACTTCCTATACCTCTGCAAATCTTTGAAAACCCTCCAGGTAGATTTGCTAGATGTCTTCAGTCCTCCAAATCCAGAGTACAGTACAATTCCTGCCTCAAATACATTAATAAATGGCTCAACCCCAGAATTGTCTCTGATCAGGAAAAAATGCTGGATCAGCAATGTTACATTTCCCCTGGGAGCACCCTCTAGTGGTGATGTGCAGCCATGGTTGAGAAATAAACTTTTTCATTTGTTTCCACCACCGTGACCAATTTTCTTTAAAAAAAATATTTTAAATGAAGTTTCACTTGAAAATTTATTGTTTCTTTATCCATAACATTTGTATGCTGCCCCGTAACAGTGACTTACAGTAAATATAAAGTAATAATATGAAAATTCATTAAAAAAACTGCACAAATATGGGATATAAAATGAACTGTAGTAAATCTGAAGGCTGGGAGTAAAGCTACAAGAAAACATGAAGAAACAATGGGTTCCAAATAACAAAAATACATTTGTTAAAGTATCTTGGAATTTGGCTTACACTGGAGATATATATATTGGAAGTAAAAAAAAATTGGATATTGGAAGTAAAAAACAACATTTGTTCCCAAATCTTGTTTCATATATAAATATCCCATGACAGGAATGGAGGATGGTCTGCTTGGGTTAAAGGGACATTGCCCAAGTAACTTCAGTCTGCCATCAACATTTGCCAGATTCTCCATCTTAGTCTCAGTGCTACCCTTTATAGCAGCAGGGAGAAAGATGGGAGCAAAACTCAAGAATTCATTTGGATAGCAAAACCACCTGCACATTATTGCTGATTAGGTGGCTAGTTTTACTGCATTGGAAGGACTGGATGAGGCTCCTCTGATAGCTTTTTGGTTGGAGAACCTTTCATCTCTTGCAGCATATGAAAAAAAACTATGTTTGCCTGCAGGTGCAAAGAGCATAACTTTTTTGAGACCTAAGACCCCTATTTTGAACTATTTGCGTGGTATACATGCCGTATGGGCTCTGCCAAAGCCCTACACCCCCCTCGCCTATCCAACCCACCCTTCACCTTTTCCTTCTTTTTAATACTTGGTTTTGACCACATGTGGCTGATTTTGCAAAATGGTACTGTGAATTGACATCCTTTGCTGATATGTTTTCTTTTTCCTTCTTTGTACTGTTATGGAAAAACTTAAAAACCAATAAACTTTGCATTTTAGAAAAATAATATGTGAATATTTCACTATACCGTTCATGAAGTAACTGGTAAAGGACTTTTGCATTCCACCAACAATATCTGATAAATAAACTTGACCGATCACTGCTTTGCAAAATAATGATAATTACAACATCCTGAACTTGTATAATCTCAGCAGTTTTGTTTATTTAGTTCTCCACAGGACATCCATCATGTCTGTCTTTTTTTGTCTTGTCTTATATTTTACAGTTTTCTTTTGCTCCCTGTCTGTTCTCACCAGCTGGTCAGAGAAAATATTCAGCTACACCCTATTTCCTTTCACTTAATAGACACACTGTTCTGTTCTGCCAATTTTGTGTATAATAATTTCTTTCCCCCTGTATTCCTTTCCAATACACTGGTCAGCTTTCAGCATCTACTTCATTAACCATAGACTATCAGCAGTTTATGAAGGATATTTTATTAGGTTGGAGCCGGGGGGGGGGTGATCCTGTTCCCTCAATCCATTTTTGTATGGTATTCCTAGATTTGTGTGTTTGGTTTTACTCTCATAGTTTCAACATTTGTGCTACTTGGTTCTGGGTTTTTATTTAGCCTTTTTTTATGCACATATGCACTCCAATCTGCCAATTTGGGCAAAGAAGATGATTACGGCTGCTTGCCTTCTATAACAATTTTAAATGTTAACTATATTTAGAATGAAAGAATTATATGAGAACCAAACACACATTACAAAAAAAGACATGTATCAGCATCATCAAGCTGCATCCTTCCAGTATGTGTATTTGGGGCAGTGATGGTGGGGGGGGGGAGGAAACAGGAGCAGCAAAGCAGATTTCTAGATGGGAGAGTTGTGTCCCCCCGCATGTTAAGATCTCAGAAAGAAAACATAGGTTAATGACAGGAATCTAGCAATTGGGGTGTAACAAATTGGGGTGCAAGCTCCTTGTTTGAGAGTGCCTTGTTAAATTTTTTAATTATTTATGTATTAAAGATTTCTTGAATTACAAAGGTATGTGCAGTGTCTCTCATATTTTTACATGTATCATTTTTGCAAATCAGTTTCATTTGTTAAGACACTAAGAAGAAAGAGGGAAAACGAGGTAGATAGGGGGTGGGAGGGTGAATGGATGGAGAACCAACACAAACAAAGCCTTGTTTCAACTGTGTGTGATGTACCTGGGAGGGAAAGTGCTGCAAGGATGGCTATTTCAATAGCTTGGAAAAGTTTGGTGTGTTCCAGTCGATCAGCAAGGCTGTTTCTTTGTTATGTCTGTTTGCCCACAACACATACTGAGTCACGGAAACACCCACAAAGTTTTCAAAAATGTAAAGTTCCTGAATGGAATTGACATGGGCTTGAATGACTTTTTCTTCAGTGTGGTAAATCTGAGAAAACTGTAAGCAGTTTTGGTTTTCATCACTGAAACAAGTCCTCCCGGATGTAATAAACAAATGCAGGTAGGAAATGTAGATGGGCCAATGGTAGAACTCTTGTGCAGATTGGTTGTGATGAGTGGCATGGTTTTTCTCTTGTATGGTTTGTCTAGGTGCTATAAGTTCCACATCAACTTCATCTGCCAATTTCACTTCTTTATTATTTTGCTAAAGTTTCCTCACTAGTTTTCCTGTGTTGTCCCATTATCCCCAGTAACTCTTCTATATGTGCTTTCATTTTCATTACATCTAACTTCACAGACTGCAGAGCTTGGGTGACTGGCTCTAGCAATGAAGAATACCATAAAAGCTGTTGTCCGTGTTGCTTGATCCTGCTGATTGCTTGCATTGGGAGACAAGACTTATGTGATTTTCTGCAAACACAGAGATATTTTTGTATTTTTTTTTTAGTCCACTGTATTTCACATAGTACAACTTCTGTTTATTTTCCTCTACAGCATTTGCATGTGGCTTTTTCAGTCGCTGTTCAACTGACACCTTTTTCCTGCTCATGACAGAAAGGAAGTTAGAAACCTCTTCATGAGAACCACTGTGCCATCCAATATGTGAGTGCTCTCTTGAAACTTAATTGAAGTCTTTGTACCTAGTACAAGCTTTGTAATGAATGTGTCTTGTACCTTTCATACTACTGGCTGGGAAAATAAAATGCAATAATGACAGTCAAGGCCATAGCACTTAGTGTCTCTTTCCCAAGTAAAGGATTTTTGCCACCCATTTCCCAAGAGCCTTGATGGACACCTTTGGTTTCTATTCCTGGCTACTACCACCCCCTTCTGCCCTTCAAAAAGCAGGGCTGTGTACCAGCAGCACTCCCTCACCAGATCATAAAAAGGCACCAGAACTCCTTTGTTTATAATTGTGTTTTTACGGTTTCCAAATCTTGTAACATTTGCAGAAGCATTAGATCAGAACAAGTAGCATTCATCTTCTAAGCTGTCTACTGGCCTGGGAAGGCTCTCCTGCAGAAAGGTGCAGAGAATCCAAGTCTAGCAGCCACTGTCGATAGGAGTGGTTTCAGAGGTCATTCTAAACCTCTTGTTGACTAGCTGGATATGTGTGTATCTATGCACATGAAAATAAATAAATACATTTAGAATTAGAGGGGGCATGTGCTCCTTTGCCCCTCCACCCCCACCGCAAACACCACTGGTTACAAGAGTACATGGATTTCTTTGACAACAAGGGCACTGGGAAGGAAACCCCTGTGTTGTGTATGTGGTGCCAATCCAGCTGGGTGCACACATAGACCTGTCAGATAAGCAGCAGTCGTACTGGCCTTGCTCCACCTCCTAGATAAAAGCAGAAGTACATTTTATCACAGTCGAGTGATGCAAGTGTTAAATGACTAAAATGTGGCAAATATAAAGGAAGCTGCTTATGCATCATGTTAATTTCTGGTTTTCAATGAAACTTCAGAATGTATTGACTTGTAAAATTTTGATGTGACAGTGAAACAAATTGAACCCACCTGCTGGGGGCAACAACCTACTGAGCTGAATGAATGAAAGCCAATCCTTTGTTCATAATCTCTGAATTCTTTACTTTCTCCCCCCTTGACCTCCCCCCCCCCCGCAAACCGTTTGTGATCCATTTGAATTCAAAATCAAAATAACATAAAAGAAAATATACACATGGTTTTAACCAGCAGCACATCTATTTAGGATCTCAAGAGTGATGACATCCTTTCCCTCTCCTAGGGCCAAATTCTTCTCTCACTTGGACTGGCAAGGTTGTTTTGGTGTAAAAATGAGGGAAATTTATTGTCCCTGCTGTGGCAAAGAAAAATAAAATGGTCTCAATGAAAGAATGCTAGTGGTGAGTTAGGGGTATCCCCACAGAGTAAATTGTTTGTCAAAATCACATGATTCATTGTATTTGTCTCCAAGTTAGATCCCCCTACTGTGGGTTTATATTCTAGTGAGTCATCCTGGTGGGAGAGTGAACCTCAAAGGAAATGGTTGACTAAGTGGTTATTATTTATTTTTAACTGTTCTTCATTAGGCAAAAGTGCGTTGATTTAATCTCCTTATCAAAGGCCTCCTTTTATAGCTCCCAACATCCTAAACAGAAAAGATTTGTCATGAAAGACCCAGTGCTTTTTTGGGGACAGTGCTCATCAGTAAGGAGCACTTTCACCTCTCCATTCTTGTGCTACTCATGGCCCTTTTATCAACATGTGAGTATTAGCACTTCATTTTTTTTCCAAAAAAAAATAGCACTGGAAATACCTATCCAATATTCTCCATGTGAATAAATTTCTTCTCCGATTTTAAAGCCATTTGAGTATGATTTTATTTTGAGAATGTTTGGTCAGCTGCTTTGAGACAGGGGCATAGAGTTGGGGGGGGCGCGCAGCCCTAGGTGCATGATTTTGAGGGGGCACGATCCCGGTGGCCCCCACGCAGGGATCCGCATCCTGTCCTGCCTGTCGCCAGCAATCTCTGGGCCTGCCTCGCTGCTGCATCCCCAGTCCCCTTGTTGAATGGCCGTCAGCAGGTTTTGCCCACCAAGGTCAGTATCGTCCGGCTAGGCTTCTCCCTGCCCAGGTGGGCAGGTGGTGCCCCGCGGCCCTGCTTTGCTCTGGTAGTGAGGGCTGGGCTGTCACAGTGGGCTCTGTGAAAACTCTGCGCCCCGCCCCTGCCCACTGTGTGTTTCCCCACAGTGGCAGCAGCAAGGGCTGGGCTGGTACCATGGGTTCTATTCACCCTCCACACCACACCCACATCCTGGGCTCTGGCAAACAACGCAACACCACTGCTTTGAGAGCCACTCAGAGTTATAAAGTGGGGCATAAGTATTCTAAACAAACAATGGTTTGCCTAGTACTAGATATTAAGCCATTAAAGCTCATGGCCACCACCCCATCCTTTGGCAATGAATTGCATATATCAGGGGTGGCCAACTTCCAAGAGACTGTGATCTACTCACAGAATTAAAAACTGACAGTGATCTACCCCCTTTTGGGGGATTCAGGTCAAAATTGTTGAGCTTTTTTTGGGAAAGAAAGCCCTGTTTTGGGGGGTTCACATAAAAGTTGTTGAGCTTCTTTAGGGAAGAGGAAAGTGACGTTGAGCTTTTTTTTCTAGGAAGGAAAGCCCTGTTTTTGGTGGTTCAGGTCATTTTAGGGGTGCAGGGCAAAGATGTTGAGCTTTTAGCGGAGCCAAAGCTTTTTCGCTTCTTTGGGGGGAGCCAGTGATCTACCAGTGATCTACCAGAGACGTCCAGTGATCTACCGGTAGATCACGATCTACCTGTTGGGTGTGCCTGGCATATATTAATCACACGTTGGATGAATAAGGGCCGGTACTTCCTTTTGTCTGTCCCAATTTCCCTACCAAATGTCTTGTTTCATAGACTGTCCCTTGCTTTTACCAAACCCTCTCTGTTAACTTCAGAAGAACAACAGAAGAATCTGAAGTTAAATCCATGGAAAGCTGTGGAAACTTGAACGCTGTGGCACTTTTCCAAAAGGGACGTCTACTTACGTTCTTGGTTCCCCTGCTACTGAGAGGGTCTTAAAAATGTGAGGATTGAAGTGTTTAGGTGCACCTGTACAGACACCATCCCTTTATGTCAGGCATACCGTAACTAGCACTGGAAGCCTGTGCTGTACTAGAAATGTCATTGAATACACTGAAAGGAGAAACCAAAATTGCAGCTGAGTGCAGCTACAATGGATGATTATAATACAGAGCAAACTATTTCTAGCAACAAAGGCCCTGAGCATATTAACTCATTCAGTGAGTTGCATTGTGTATAATTCTTGCTTACACTTGCTGTCATGCGCCGTAGTTAAAATTTACACTCTTTTATTGGACATGAGAAGATATTTTTATTTATACCCTCTTTTGTTAGCCATTTGGCTTCATAATAATTAATCAAGCCACCAAAGCATTATCATAGTGGGGAGTGAGAAGGACTTATTTGCATTATTAAGATATTCTAACAGGGTATCTCAGTGTGTTAACAGCTCAGCTACAATATGGGCCTCTTGTTTTATGACAAGTTACAATTTTCTTGTAATGTTAGCTGAAGTTCATCTCAATAATTATGCTAAATTAAGGAGTCCTGCATATATAGAAATAAACATTAAAATGCATTAAATTGAAGTGAAGAATGTAATTTAATCCCTCTACAACTAAACGAAAGTCAGCACAAAGAGTACCAGTTAGTCCTTGTTTCACCCTGTTAGGCCTTGATAAGACACACCACCCTCACTTTCTTAGGTGTCCTTTACACACACACACACACACACACACACACACACACCAATATTGGGTACTGCTTTATCATGGTGAGTAATATATATGTGAATAACATAACCCCATGACATAACCTTCAGCTGCCCCGAATTTGCTGGCACTACTACAGAAACAATTATTAAGCCATCACGGCTTCTTCCTTTGCCACGAGGAGTCACCCTGATTTGAGCTGCTTTTTACAGGGGGAGTTTTAGCATAGCTGCTATTTTACCCAAGGTCCCTTTAAGAGTAGTTTGGCTCCCCGTCTTCTGCCCCTGCCCATGGGTACATTATGCGGTGTGGGGGAGGAGCAAACATTGGTGGTGGAGGGCATGTGTGAGCAAAGGTGGTTTTGGGAGCCTGCAGCACCCGACAGGACAGGAGAAGGGGGAGAGCGCTTTCAAAATACAGTAGGAGCCTACCCTGCTGAGATGCTGGAAGTGCTGTTGCTCTCTCCCCTTTCCTCCCTCTCCTCTCCCCTTCATATTGCCGTCCCCCCCACTCCACAATTCCTCCCCATTCTGCTTTTTGCACCACAATGACAGTTAGCCGGTCCTTTGCTACACAGCTCCATTCACCCACCATTCAGCACATGCATTGCCCCCCTAAGTAAACAGAACCTAGGAATGTGTGACCAGGCAAGAGAAAGAGGCCGATGGAGAGGAAGGCATATGGGGGCAAGGGAGAAGTGAGGCAGAGGTTTCCCCTGCATATTTTAGAGTCTTCTCCTTCTTGGAGAACCAATAAGAAATACTACCCCCGGCCTGCAAAAAAAAAAAAAAAATCCCCACCACTCTTAACCCCCCCCATCCATCCCTTCTTTCAGCCTGCCCCTTTTAAACAAAATTCCTTCCATTTATCATTTCATTCATCCATCCATCATTTTGCAGGTTATTAAAAGACGGCGGGAGGGGCACCATTAACTTTCTTTGGCGAAATACCATCCCATCATGATAACTGTGCCCACTTCTCCCCACACACCTTTTTCCAGCCCATAGTTCCTCTCTTTCTCCTAATCCTGTCACCAATTCTGATTCTCTTTCTTCTTTGTCCTCATCCTCTCTTCTCCACCACTTCCATTTCTCGCTCAATTGGGTTGCCTCTTTGCTTTTGTCTTCTCCCAAGCCTTCTCCCCCCCCCCCGTTTCCAATCTTTTTCTCTTCCTTCCCCCTCACTTACTTATTTCTCTTTCCCCTTTCTATCCCTTTTCCTTCCTTCCTTCCTTCCTCCAGTCCTCTTTCCTTTTCTTCCTTTCTTCTTCATTTCCCATTCCCGTCATCTTCATTTTCTTTTTCTCTCTCTGCCCCCTTTTCCCTTTCCATTTCCCCCCCTTTTAATTCTTCTCTTCCCCCTTTTTCCTTCTTTCATTTTTTCTCTCCTTTCCTGATTCTTCCAAATTACAGCAACTGTTTCCTGTTAAATTACATTTCATAGGCAGGGCAACATATATCACTATATAAAGAGCTAATTGGGAGATCTTATACATTTCCCATGTTTGATCTCACCTCGCTCATATACAAATGTGGGAAAAGCTTCCCGAGGTAAATCAGAATGTCCCTATTTTCATCTGAGTAATATTGGAGGGTATGTATAGTACATGTCTTCAGAAATCAACATCCTGTTGGGATGATACTACTTGCATGCATTCGTCCCATTGTGGTCCATGGAACAAGGAACCTGACTGTGCTTGAGTGTCTCCCACAGTGCTTGCACAAGTGTGTGATGGAAACCTTATATCTCTGCATCTTTTGTTTGTTGTGGAAGATGCATGGCAGATCCCTGGGCCTGAACTGACCTTTTTGGGGAACGAGGTTTCCAGAATGTAGGCAAATATTGGTCATAATAGATGAGGTTCAAGGCTTTATTCACAAATTAAAAAGTAACAAATCACTGGGACTGAGTAGAATCCCCCAGAAAGTTCATTGGGGGAATTGTTGCTATCCAACAAAAATATGCAACTTGTCTTTAAAATCAGCTTCCATACCAGAGGACTGGAAAGTGGCCAATGTACTATTTTTAAAGCAATTGAGGTGGGTGGGTGAGCTCACTGTCTGTTGTGCTGAAAAACATAGTTCAAGATAAAAATATCAAGCATATAGAACAGTGGTCAGCAACCTTTTTCAGCCGTGGGCCGGTCCACTGTCTCTCAGACCATGTGGTGGGCCGGACTATATTTTTTTTGGGGGGGAAATGAACGCATTCCTATGCCCCACAAATAACCCAGAGATGCATTTTAAATAAAAGCACACATTATACTCATGTAAAAACACCAGGCAGGCCCCACAAATAACCCAGAGATGCATTTTAAATAAAAGGACACATTCTACTCATGTAAAAACACGCTGACTCCCGGACCATCCGTGGGCCGGATTGAGAAGGCGATTGGGCTAGATCCGGCCCATGGGCCTTAGGTTGCCTACCCCTGATATAGAGGAACCAGTCTTGCTGCAGAGGAATTAGCATAGTTTCTTCAAAGGGGAGTCCTGCCTCAACAAACATTTTTTGCACCAGGAACTTTGGGATACACACACAAAATGGCATAAAACTCTTGTTCTTTTGGCTATTTTTCTATAGCTGGAGTTGGAACACTTTCAGGATATTTTCAAGGTACTACTAGACCATAAGCCTTGAAATGTTTGAGGTCCTAGATCCCTCATGGAAAGCAGCATTTTATTAGACTTGGGGTGGCACTCTTCCCCTTTATTGTTCAGTCATGCAGTTCTGTTGGAAAGCATTGAGATGATCACTTCTAGGCTTTTGTATAGCTTGATAGCTAATGGAGTTTGCTCAGTGGGCACGGGTAATCCACTGATGTTTCTTAAACCTGGAATGGAGATGTGTGAGAGAAAGAACAGCTTTACAGTTAGTTTGTCAATGTGTTTGTCTCTGGTCAGAGAAACTAGCAAGTCGGCTGGCAAGAAGCAGCAGTGGCCCCTGTTGCTTATAGGAAACTGATGCTGGTTTAGGATGACGCCCGTTCCTTAGGATTCATGAAAGGGTGGCGCGTTCTGTGGACTGTAGCAGTACTTTCCTACCTGCAGAGCAGGTTGCCATGGAATCATCATCATCCAATCATTTGTCCAAAACATGGATGATGCCAGCACTTTTATTTGGCATTCTATTTAGTAGGCATCTGGTCTTAGTATTGCTAAGTGCTCAAATTCACCAAGCCAGACATGTGTCCCCACAACATTCATTTAAGCCAGAAGTACAGAGGGGAGAAAAGAGGGTTTAATAGCAAAAAAAATACTGTTTCACAAAATGGAAATCCTCTGTTTGGATGCTTTAATGTATGAACAGCAGACATGTGATTAAATATTCTAAAATTAGCCAGATTGTGTTTTCTACATCGCTACCTTCTACATATTTCTGTCCCCAAACCGTAATTTATAACCACAGTGTTGGAAATCATAATTTAGAAGTAGCTTTATCCAGTTCGTTTGATCAGTGTTTAAGAGGGGCTTCCTCAATTAAGTAGTCACTCTGCCACAAATAGTCCTGAATTACACCTTTGGATAATTAGGTCTAGGCAGAAAGTGGTCATATTCATTTTGCTTTTAAACCGGTTCTGTTACTGCTTTAAGAATTCTTTTGTCGGTTTGCTTACTTTCAATATTTCCATCCTGCTCTCAGTACAAATAGCATAATCAAAAGTTAAAATAATATAGCAAACTTCATACATTTGTAAATTAAACTAAAACTGCATTACAAATACAATGTTGATATAAAATGCATGGGCATTTTTAAAAAGGGAAGCCTAATGGAAGATGTGTGCCTTAGCTACTTGTCAAAGGCAAGTGGTAGTGGGGTCTGGCAAACATCCTTGGGCAGTGTTCCATTGCCTTGGTTCCACTGCAGAAAATAATCTGGATCTTGTGAATGGATTCAGCGCTACCAACTAACCCCTTTCATTTATCCAAAGTTGCTTACCTTCTCAGATTGGAGTAGCCCATGAGCATAAAGTACAGACAGATGAGTTTAATAATAGCTATGCTCAAGGCTCCACAAATGGAGACTTTCAAATTAATGAGATAATGCAACCATTTTGAGGGCATGGTGATCTGACCAGTAGTTCACTTTTTCAGTGATTTTGGCTTTTACAAATGCTCCAAACTGAACTCACAATATCCAAGAAAGTCTTCAAAATGATTTAAGTCAAGTATGCTGAGTCATAGTTAATGCTGTACAAATATACCTCAATCCATTTGGATATTCATTTGCACTTTCATCTAGTAATTTATGTTCTGCTGCAGTTGGTTTATTTTGCCCAAATCTTTGTTCTGTTTCTCATTCACTGATGTGGAAATATACTTCTTTTTTATGTAACACATAATAGACAAACATATATTAGCTATCAACAGATATCTGCAAATCAATTACCTCCCCTGCATGTTTCATTTCAAAGTTAATGAAAGCAAATGACTCATCACAAAACCATCCATGGCTGCAAACCTAGCTATATCTACTCAGAAATTCCACTGAATTTAGTGCACCATGCTACCAGCCAAGGGGCCAGGACTGCAGCTACTTTCACTACTTGATTTCACAATTCATTGTACATTTGTCACCCTATCCCATTTACCCCAGTCAGGAATTTGGGAAGGATGGCTTGATTATAACTCAAGATAAATAATAATAATAAAAACAACCCTTCAGGTGGTCAAAATGTGGAGTCAGATCCAGGTGGTTCTCCCCACTTTGACAAAGAAGAGCACTTTAAGAGGACTTTAAATAACTTTGCGAAAAGAAAAATGAGAGATGTAGTCCATTGGTTTTTAAAATTCACAATAAGATGCAGATTAAGGTTGAAATTCTAATCCACACTTCTGGGAGTAAGCACCACTGAATTCAGCGGGGTTTACTTCTGTGGATATAGATGTGGTTAGGATTGCAGTCTTAGTGCACATAGGCTGCCTATCGCAACAAAAAAACTTCAGAACATATAAATGGGAAGAGGCACCTATAAATGAATATACAGTATAAATAACATATATTGCAAAGCATATTGTATACAGTAATGTATGTATGTTAAAAACAACAGTGTATGTTGTAGAGCAAGCTTCCTCCCTCAACCTCGGCCCTCCAGATGTTTTGAGATTGCAATTCCCATCATCCCTGACCACTGGTCCTGCTAGCTAGGGGATCTTGGGAATTGTAGGCCAAAAACATCTGGAGGGCCGAGGTTGAGGAAGCCTGTTGTAGAGAGCCAAAGGAAATCATTTTCACAGCAAGATACCATGCTGAAATGGGACTGTTTGAAGGAGGCAGTGGTAAAAACCACACCTTAAGAAACCTTCCCTGGATTTGGAAAACCAATTATCTACTGGCCAATTGCTAATCTCCCTTTCATGAGCAAGGTTCTGGAGTGAGTGGTCACAGACTAGATCCAGACGCTTTTGGAAGAAACTGATTTTCTGGATCCATTTCAATCGGGGTTTTGGCCCAGTTTTGACACAGAAACTGCTTTGGTCGCCCTGTATGATGACCTAAGCTGGTGCAACAAGTAAGCTTGTCTGCTAGACAGAGTGGTTCTGTTCATGTGAGAAGCCAGTTACCGTATCTTGTAGTGAACAGCATTGCAACGAAGCCAGTCTTATTGTACTTTGCAAACACAACAAACTGAAAAAAATCAGGGCAAGGTAACACTGGCTGTGCTATTTTTATTGCTACAATCTGTTCCCTAAACCGATACATCAAATTATGCCAACAAGTTAGAAGTGACTAATACATCTTAAAAACCCCTATTTTTCACATCTAGTTAATTCCAATTACTTAGCGTAGGTATGGGGAAATAAGTGACCCTCAAATGTTAGTGGACTCCATCCCCCATCAGCCCAGGCAACATGGCCAATGGCTGGAAATAAATGAAGTAGTAAAGCAATAGTTAGAAGGCCCCTGGGGTTCAACACCCCTGGTTTAACATGAAGTGCCACCAATCTCCTTTAAGGGTCTCGCTGGTTTAAGAGCAATTTCACATATCACTTTAACATCATACAGTTGCTGATTAGGCAATGATAAGCAAAACTGACATTAAATAGTTAAACATTAAAAGGACAAAGAAATTCTAAATCATCTGATGAAAAGAATCCAACTTTATTCATAGTAATGACTCACATTTATTCCAATCAGTTTTGAATTCTAATAAGGTTCCCAGTAGTAAACAATTAGTACCACCTACGCCAAATAAAATTTCTAATCGACAGGTAGTAATGACAAAACACATTCTGCAGCCAAAAACTATTTTGGATTAGCCTATGGGGATTTTTTTTTAAGAAAGAAAATCCAGAAAGGAAACTTCAGCAGGCCAGCTGGCTAATGCTTGGGATAATAACCCTGCATTTCTTTGAAGAAATAATAAGAGAGAATGATCAACAGCAATAAAACAAAGCTTCCCATGATACGATGTACTATGGATAAATTCATGTGCATTTATAACAGTCATTTCTAGCAAGCAAATGCCAGCAGCATTCAATAGCATATAAATACACATTTTTTCAACGACTGTTGTTTCATTCCATTACCTCTCTAGTTGTTTCAATGGAGTTATTACTTACTAACACCACTTGAAGTAGAATCGGAATTGCATAAGTTCAGTACAGTCATTTCCCTACCCAAATGTTAAAAAAGCAAAACTTTTTTTCCTCTTGCTGCTCCCCACAGAACCACTTCTCGCTGTTATTCCTTTTTGTGTATTTCCAAAGGTTTAAGCACTTCTACGTTAATCTACAACAGATGAAAAGGTTGAACAGCTTCCGTTTGTTTTGGTCTTTGAGGATCACTTCTGATAATTGGCAAACCCAAATATCATGTAAGCATCACTATGGAAGTTCCTAGTAGGAGTTACTATTTGCGCACCATTTTGTGACATTTTGGTGGGTGTAATAAAGCGGTGCCACTTCCAAAATTACAGCTACTAATTCTATATATTTTGGAATCAGGGTACCTGAAGGATTGCATCCTCGAGTACAAATCTTATCAGAACATCATAGTAATTAACTGAGACTCTTCTGTGTGCCCCAAAATTACAGTTAACTCAGTCAAGAGGTGTTGAATGCCTACTGATATTAAATGGCTTTAGTGAAATCCAATTGGTTCTTCTGGCTGTTCTATGTTGTTTTCTTGCAGATTTTTTTTCATAATGATGGTCTTTGTGTTTTCATTGGATTAAGATGTTTTAATATTTGTATTGCATCTGTATTTGAACTTTTGGAAAAGGCAGGATGTAAATGTAAACCTCTGGCTTGCAAATTGGATATGGCTTATGTTCTAATACCATTTGACCCACAGCGTTCGCTGGTCTGGGTTGATGTAGACCTGTCCCCCCCATGCATATGTGAGTGGGTGAATGAAAGAGAGAAAAAGTAGGCAAAGTATTTGCAGAGTCATAAGGAAAGGGCTGGAGCTTGCACATGGCCTCCTGGAGATGTGGTTTGCCATGCCTCGCTTCTTGTACATAGGGACAAACTACCTGAAACACTTGGTGCTATATATTTTAAATATATGTACTGATTCCCCCCCCCCTTTACCAAAATGAACAAAAGTGGCATGGGAATCGATATGGTTTACATAAAAGATGCAGATTGTAAATTTAACCTTTTTCAGATGACTAAAACACTTCTAGCAAATTCCAGTACTGTACTGTATATGTGAAAGGTTGCTTTTGATATGTGGTTCTGCCATCTATCTGTAAATGCCAGGCAAAAGATAACCCACATTTTGTAATTATCTGGCCCCTGTTAGCTGGGAGCAAGGCAATTGAAATGAAATGATATTTAAGTTGACTTCACTGTGTTAGCTGGGAGCAAGGCAATTGAAATGAAATGATATTTAAGTTGACTTCACTGTGTGTAGGATTTTCATCTTGTCCCACACCGCACACTACTAATTTCTGCTCTGTATTTCAAATGGCTGTATATCAAGAAATAAAATATGTAAATAATATTTGGAAGGGAACAAAGCAAATGAGAGAAGTCAAACTTACTTTGTTCCTTAAAAGAAAAAAGAGCTTTTAAAATAGAATTTCCTTGTCTTTCTGCCTGTGAATTCACAGGGTAACATTGAAGGTAGATTTTGTTGCCCAGCAGATGGCAATGTTGCTACACAAAAACCATCACAGATTTATAACTTAGAAATTGTACCAAAACTTTACAAGTGGGTGCACTGTAAGAGAGAGAGAGAGAGAGAGAGAGAGAGAGAGAGAGAGAGAGAGAGTTTGTTGGCTTAAAAAACAACTCACTCCTTGATCTCTTGGATTGCATTGTATCCTATTGGCCTAGCATTTATCAAACGATGCACAAATAAGTAAATATTCATGAAAATAGCCAATAAGAATAAGTTTTACCTGCTCTTGCAAGACACATGGCTATCCAGGATCACTTTCCTTCAAAGAACAATATATCTCAACTATATTTGATGAGAGGCCTGACCCTTTTCCTTAGCACCACTTTGGAGAATTTTATTCTTATTAATTTTGCTTGCTGTTCAGATAAGGTTGCTAAGAGCAAATGAGCTGCTGTATATTTAGTCAGAGCATTGATCCATCTAGCAGAGTGTTTGGAGATAGGCAAGGACTCACCAGAGTATCAGCCTAGAGCCTTCCCAGTCCTACCTTGGACATGCTAGGGCACTGAACCAGGGAACTTTTGCATGGAAGACACATGTTCCAGAAATGGGCCCTTGTCCTGATTTATCTTCATTCCAGAAAACATTACCTCAGGCTGCTGTACAGGACCCAGTAAAACTGGTGACTGGCCACCTCACCTACCAAATACGAACAAAAACAGCCAAAAGGGAATGTGCCAAATATTATATGTGTGCTTTCTTCTGATTGAGAAAGACTGATGTGATTTGTACATGCATGCATGCATGCTAGAGAATATGTTTAAATGTCCTTTCAAAGTTTTAAAGAAGTCTCTCAGATGAAATAATTAGTTGTAATAATATTAGAAACATATTTTATACCTTTTTTAATTTTAAACAGAGTCTGGAAACTAAAACACACCAAAAGGAAAAGCAGCAACTTTAGTTGGAAATAAAAATCAAAGCTTAACGTCTTTGATTGGTGACGAGAATATTAAACCTAATATATTTTAGTCTTTCAGACTTTTGATCTCCCACCAGCATTCTGAAATGGTACCATGTCCTAAAATGGTCTGATAGTGTGTTTTGAGAGAGGAGGAGTATAGCATTTTTTCTTAGTGCCTCTTAAAAAATATCAGACTAGTTGAACCCAGGACATTGCTAGGAACATTGAGGATTCTCTGGGCACTAGCACATGCCATACATGAAACTAGCACATATTAATTTATAAGTACATATGCCTCTGGGCAAATTAAGATGGTGGGTGACTGGTGTCCCACCACATTGCACTTTGCAGTGCACCCATTTGTCTTGTAAGTACTGTACAGGGTGTTTTTTAATGACAGAAAAGGGGGGCTGGCACAAAAGACCCAGAGCTTAGACTCCATGATCCTTCACTGAACCATCATCACTGGTGTTTTGCAGTGACCTGTACTGAAAGTTGGAGAGTGCGGTGATTTCATTTCGGATTAGGCCAGACCCAATTCCATCCGTTGAAATACAGTGGGATGACACCCCCCCCCCTACTTTGAGCACTGCCAGTGGCAGAGTGCATGCCTGCTAAGGTGCAGAAATGCCTTACTGCTGTGTTCCTGTCACTTAAAATCTTTAATTTTAGATAGTTAAGCAAACGTTACAAACCTCCATTTCAATAACACACTTTGCATGTAAGGTTTATGATCCTTATCTTGTTCAGTGCAGCCTGTGAGTCAGGCCATTTACATTTCTATGCCACCAGCAAGGGAATTCATGCTTAAGAGACTTAACAAGCTGAGCGCTGTTCAGTAAGCTCACCAACATTCTTAATCCTGTGCCTCATTAGGTAGCCGGTCATCAGGCATGTCCACAGGTAGATTGTGATCTACTGATAGATCACGGGGTGTTCCTGGTAGATCCTGGTTGATCTCTGGCCCTTCAGTAATCTCCTTACAAAAAAGCAAGCAAGCAAACAAACAAACAAACAAACAAACATACAAACAAACAACCCACCCAACTTTGGCTTACTAAAAAAAGCTCAAGCTCCACAACTTTGCCTTCCTAAAAAAAGCTCCACAACTTTGGGTAGATCACTGCCAGTTTTTTTTATACTGTGAGTAGATCGCAGTCTATTGGGAGTTGGACATCCCTGGATTAATGCATCAATTGTTTTGCCTTCCAATCCCACCACCCCGCTCCCGTTGCTTCTTAGGTTCTCCCCAATCAGACAGCAGCACTGTAGACTTGGGCACCATATTTCCCCCTCTTTGTGGCCTTTTAGGACACTTCAGCCTGTCTCTATTTTCTGGTAGGATCAGTCACATGCCAGCAAATTCAAGTTGCACAATTCAAGTTGACTTGGCACCCATGCACAGCAAACGTGCTTCCCCCAATATTAGACTTCCTGCAATAAGGTAAGGGTCAGGAAAATGCACTAGGAAGTGTGGCATAACATTTTCTTGATGCAAGGCTCGTCTGATTGTCCTCAAACTGATCAGAATGAATCCTCAATAAATAGCCGACATCGTCTAATTTCCCTGTAATCAAACCGGGATGAACGTTCAGTGAACAGATTATTTGGAGTAAGTGACCTTTAAAGTGTGGGTGAAAAGTAGTTTTGAAGGATAGTTGTGTTTTGGTACATATATTGTTTTGGAAAGTGCAACTTTGATGGATTCAGGATTCTATGATCTTTTCAGTGTCTATTAATGACCTTCCTTTTATCAGCCTGGATAGCTCAGTTGGTTAGTTAGACCATTAAGAGTGTGGTGCTGATAACACCAAGGTTGCAGATTTGATCCCCATATGGAACAGCTGTATATTCCTGCATTGCAAGGGGTTGAACTAGATGATCCTCAGGGTCCCTTCCAACCCTGGTTCTATGATCTAAATGTGTACTGAATTGAATTTCTTCTGCATCTTTAAATATGATTCGCATTATTAGGTGATAACATACACTGACCATGGTAAAAGGCTCTGAACAAGAAGCAGACAGTGTTTTTCTGCAGGGAATTAAACAAAGATGCAAATTAGGTCACATCTATGCTTTGCCCATCTCTGAACACCAGTTTTCATTACAAATCAACAGAATAAAAACAAGGATAGTTTCAGTATGAGTTTACAGCTCATTTACAGCTAACCTTTCAAGAAGATTGTGGGGGGGGGGAGAATGTAGTTGTAGTTTGATTTTGGAAAAGGATCTTATCTAATCCTAAAACAAGAGCAGAGCACTCAAAGACAACAGCTTTTCTAAATGTCTCGTGAACTGAATTTTGGGGTTGAGGATTCAGATAATTTCCTGGCATTGGTTTTTTAACCATTATGTTGTTCCTGGGGCAGCGTGGCAAGTTTCCATAGCTGTTCTATACCAGTGCTGCTTTCTGGGAAAGTGAGATAAGCCTATTCCTGCCCAGCAAACAATAACCAAACCAGAATATTCTGCAAAAACTTTATAAATGTAGTTGTTTTCAAGAAAGAATATTAATTACAAACCTAGTAACAAAAGCTGACAAAGAAATTCTTATTTGGCTTTGGGAAAATATATCTGCCCCAATGGTTGATTTATTCTCATAAATAGCCCTAGTAGCATTTGCAGTCCATTCTGTGTGTGCTCTCCACAGATATATTCCCTCTTCAGGGAGCTTTGCTGTAAAATTGCTACCTCATAAAATAGGAACTAAATTTACTATGAGGTTTCTTATTGTTAGCAATGGCACCCAAACAAACGTTTGATTGTTCAATTTCAGCAATGGTGTGAGTTCCTCTTCCACCTTTATTTGGGCCTTTTATTTTGAGTATTAATTTGTAGACAGACTACTGCATAATATATTGTTTAGTAATAAAAGACCTTTCTTCCCCAGCACAATCTTTTCCTTCATTTTTCCCAACTTGGTTCATACTCACATATTTCACAATTTCAGTGTGCATAGAGAACAGGGAGCCACAATTGGTGGATCTTACCCCAACTGGTGAGATTCAAGCAATTTTGTACTCAGAAATGACAATATTGCATGAAGTGGGCCTAAGGTATAATCATTGCTTTATGATTTTTTTTTAAAACAAACATGTTTCTACAGTCAGTATATCTGTTTTTGGCACTGTTTTGTTCCTCAATTGTTTCTGTTTGTTCCAAATTCTACAAGATTTCATTTGTTCCAAATTCTATAGAAATCTGAGAAAAGCTGTTGTTTTGGCTGCTGTTTAGTTTTGCTAGGAGAGGGAAAAAACTGAGAATAAAGGCAAGCTTTGTTCCTTGTAAAATTAAATGACACCCAAATGAGAGAAAAAAACAGGAAAAAGAAAAATCTACAAGAGATGAGAAATGTTTGAATCTAGTGGGTGGAGAAAGAATCTCAGCCTTGAGAGGACAGCTGCAAATTTAAATAATCAAAATAGAGTGAGAAAGATGCTGTGAAAATATAAATATCTGCTGCTTAAACTGCCTGCATTTTTAGATGTTCATTCTCAGTTTACATAATTAAGGGGGATAATATTGACAATTTGCAGAAGAGGATAAGCACTCCAAGGCATTAGAAGAGGAGTTAATCATATCCTAAATTTAGAAGATATAACGCTTCTCCTGCAATCTATTTCTTTTGAGGTGCTCCAACTGAAAGTAGAAAATGGAATGACTTTTCGGGGACGAGGGTCCTCTGATTGATCCGTTTCCTTATCCGTGCATTAAATTGTAATAAAAAGACCCAATGATAGGTTATGCGGCTTACACTAGGCATCAAGAACAAAAAAGAGCCTTGCAGCACCTTAAAGACTAACAAATTTATTATGGCATCAAGTTTCATGGCTTTGAGTCCTCTTTTCAGCTGAAAGTCCATGAAAGCTTATGCTTTAATAAATGTCTCGAGCTTTTAAGATACCTTGGGGTTCTTTTTTTTCTTTTGCTGCCATAGACTAACATGTATACCTCCTGGAAAATCTGGGTATCTAGGGCTCAGGAAACCCTAGATCTGAAGTGGGAAACCTTTGACCCTCCAGATGTTGGCTTGCTACTCCTATCAACTACAGCCAGCATGACTAATTGCCAGGAATGATGGGAGTTGTGACAATATCTGACAGGTCCTCACTGTTCCCCATCACTGTTAAGGACAAATAGATTTACATAAACTTTCGTGACATAAACTTTCATGGATCAAGGCTTTCTTTATCAGGTGCATAAAGCGTTCTGTTCAGCTGCCACATATATTTCTATATACATGTACATACATGGTTATAAACTGCCCAGTTAAGAAATAACAGTACTGTGTAGCTGAGTTGACTTTATAGTAGGATTCAAACATTCATTTATGTTGAACAAAAGAACAAAAACAGCTTTTTTCAAATTTCTTCCTTGCATTCTGTAGCATAAATTGGCACCCTAATATACAATGGCCTGGATCCAGACTAAATTAATTGCACTTAACTCCCATAGAAACCAATGTGAAAAGTTGGCCGTGATTAAGTCCCATTGAAATCAATTTGTTTCATAATATTGATGTTCTGCTTGATTGGGAAAAAAAACCAAGCAAACCCTCAAAGCGGTGATCAATAATAAAATAATAATTATTGGTGCTGACCTTTAAAGCCCTAAATGGCCTCGGTCCAGTATACCTGAAGGAGCGTCTCCACCTCCATCATTCTGCCCGGACACTGAGGTCCAGCACCAAGGGCCTTCTGGCGGTTCCCTCGTTGCGAGAAGCCAAGTTGCAGGGAACTAGGTAGAGGGCCTTCTCGGTGGTGGCGCCCGCCTTGTGGAACACCCTCCCAACAGATGTCAAAGAGGAAAACAACTACCAGACTTTTAGAAGACATCTGAAGGCAGCCCTGTTCAGGGAGGCTTTTAATGTTTAATAGATTACTGTGTTTTATTTTTCTGTTGGAAGCCGCCCAGAGTGGCTGGGGAAACCCAGCCAGATGGGCGGGGTATAAATAATAAATTATTATTATTATTATTATTATTATTATTATATTGTTGTTTAGTCGCTTAGTTGTGTCCGACTCTTCGTGACCCCATGGACCAGAGCACACCAGGCAGTCCTGTCTTCCACTGCCTCCCACAGTTTGGTCAGACATTAAAAAGACATTAAGGCCTGAATTTATTTATTTTTTAAACCCAAGCACAGCCAGATTAAAAACAAAGTTAAAACATTCAAGGTTTTTTTAGAATGCAGTTGGACACAAAATGTAGAGTTGGAAACTGAAAGTTGAAAAATGGGGGAACATACAAGCTTTGGGTGCATGTTTATTAAGCACTTAGATAACAGGCAATGCCAGGGACTGTATTCAAATTATATAAGGCGACAGTGCGCCCACTTTTCATACTTAAAGCAGACTGCCGAAACCCTATAAAATGTCCTCTTCGTTGGGCAGAACCTGATCTTCACCTGCAGGCTTACATAGTAAATACCCTTAAAGTACTCATTTTTTGATTAATGCCTGCTGTTTACCAAACTAAGTAAGATTCACAAGTGAATAGCATTGATGGTAGATAAGAAATACCAACTCTTATGAAGAAACCACCATTGATACAGAGTATAAGCCAGAGGGAAAGCATGCTTTATGTATGGCTTTTACTCCTTTTTTTAGTGAGTGAGGTGGCTGATGGGGAATCCGTCCTTTAAAGAACCCAGTAAGATTTCCATGCAAGGCCTAGCAGAGAAGAACAGCTCTAATCTGCCAAGTGTCCACAACTCAGTGATAAGAGTACATAATTTGTATACAGAAGGTCCTAGGTGCAGTCCATGGCATCTCCAGAAAAAGTGATCTTGGGCAGCAGGAATGAGAAAGAACTTTGTGTGAGACTTTGGGATGCTGCTGCTGCTAAGAGTAGAAGGTGCTTGCCCAGATTGACAAAGTGTAGATTCTCACACACTGGCCAGCTTCCATTTTGACCTGAAATGTTCATTTTGGGCTTCTCAGAGGCATGTAAAGGCAAGAAGTCGATGGGGGGGGGGGAGCGCTGGCCATAGCTGTCAAGTTTCCCCTTTTCTCGCGAGGAAGCCTATTCAGCACGAGGGAATTTCCCTTTAAAAAAGGGAGAACTTGACAGCTATGGCGCTGGCCAACAATGGCACCCACCTGAGAGGTGCCAGATCTATGCTCCGGCTTAAAAAAAGGCATTGAGAAGAACTCTTGGTTCTTCTAGGCTAAGCTAGTGAGCAAACCTCTGTAAACCAAGAGCAAGATCATGGGAGTTCAAGTGTTGCAGGAAGATTATTCCTTAATCTCTGTTAATTGGAAATAGACCCATTTTTAAAAAAAACAGCACCTTTTTATGTATTGTTGCTGGCTAGTTTAGGAAATAGTAAGTTGCTCCAAGATGCAGTCAACAGAAACTGTCCCAGCGCATATGTACTTAGGAAGGGTTGCCGCACCTACCAGGTCACAAAGCATTGTGTTATGCTTTGTGGCTACCTGGTGATGGAACATCAGCACCAGAGATCAGTTTGGCAGCCCAAATACAGATTGTTTGGCTGTATAAGATACACAGGCTTTGACTTGGATCCACAACACATCACATTTATGGGAATGGGATGCTCCTGCTACTGGAAAGGGCGGGCAAATTTCACTGGTCCCCTTTCCTCCTGCAGCCTCCTGTGCTCTGCAGAACTGCTCAAGAGAGTTATTGGATCCTTCAAAGTACAGTAGTATGTAAGGTGGTGTGGGGACTGGGTGGGTGGGAATTGGTAAAAATCACCTCCTCATATCCACCAGAGGAAGTTTCTAGATCGAAGGAGCCCTTTCATTTACAGAAGGACAAGCCTAGATCAAAGTCTAGATTTAACCCTAAATTGAACCACCAATAGCAAGTTAATATATTGCATAGAAGCAAGGAAAGAATAAGAACAAATCCTCCTTTATTGTTTGAATGGAACTTCTGAAATTCTTCTGTAGTGAAATTCATAGGCTGCTTATGACCACAAATAAGATCTGTGAATATTGTTAGCTAAAAAGGAAACCTAAAAAGCACAAGAAGCTCACAAGTTTTCTTGCCTGTATCACGTGGAGTAACATTTTCTTGTGTTGTCTAGAAGATTCAGGCTCTTATACAAATGGCTGACATTAAAAAATGTGTATATAAGAAATGTGTGGGGTTTTTTTAATAGTACAAATATTGAAAGGCTGAGGAAATGAGGGAGTCATTGATTAAAGCACCTAGACTCTGTGCCTGGACAAGTGTGACCGTAAGTAAATTTTAAGTTTTTTTTTTTGTTTGTTTTTTGGTATGGAGCTATAGCTTATGAGATGGTGATTACCCTGCATTGCCGAACAGGTCTCAGCCGTTCTTTTTTACTTACCGGAGGATTTAAAGAGCAGGAAAAAGAGGATTACAATTCCTCTCGGCAGCAAGTAATCCCTTTAAGTTAGGTATGTCAGTATTCATTGAGAAGTGTGGGAAAGTGCAGGCTACTTAAAATGCTTGACAGGTCTAGGAGAAATGTAGTGGCAGGAACTTGGGATCAGAAATCTTCAGAGTGCTTATTACAATGGACCCCACGACCCCCAAATTAGAAAATGTTAGAAGCACGAATGAAAAATGGAGCTTATGAAATGGATTTTAGTTTACTGCTTGTATTTTGAGAATCAACAAACAAAACACCAAGATACAGTATTTATTCAATTAAAACATACTTGCCCCCTTTTGCAAGGTCTTTCAACAGATGATGCCCTTATTGTATAATTATATTTTATGCCACTATAAGACTACAATGAAGGGGACTTGTATAAGTGGACAGATGTGGTACGTTTTCATAGCAGCTAATAATGTCTTCATGTACACATTTATTCTGCTCAGAAAGCAGCAGTTCAAAAGTGCTTCAGCCCAATTATAGGGTGTATCATAAGTCTCGAGCAGAATTATGGTTATGAATTTCACTGCATGGTTTATATTCAAAGGGCTGGGCAATCATCAGAAATACTCTCATAAGATGATGAGAAAAGTCAAAGGCTACTCCAGACCCAATAGTTATAAAATACACCAAACGTGATATATCGGGTTGCAGCTGAAGAGCACCTAGGATCTAGCTATAACATCAAGTCTGAAGACACTGATGAGAGACTATAGAAAAGGTAATAACACAAAGACGATCAGAGCTTAGAGAAGACTTTGAAGTAAAGGTGAAAAGAGGTTTTTGAAAAGTGGCAGAAATTCAGTAATGCATGGGAAATCCACAGTGGTAAAGTGAGAGGTACTTGAGATACAGTTGGGGAGGTTACAGCCAAATTAATTCCAGTAAAATGAAGAAGTGGACTCTATTGTTAAGTTAAAAGCAGAAAGAACAGCCTAATCGCCAAACATTTTTAAATGAAATACTAGTGAAAAGAATGACTCCATATAAAAAGGATAACTGTATAAAAGTGTAAAGTTTTTTTAAAAAAGAGGGAAGAAAGCAGCAAGCTGGATAAAATAGCCCTGGATATTATACAGTTCCAAAGAATATTTGACAGTTCTGAAGGTAGCTGCACATTTGTATTATAATGCAGTGCAATTTTAATTCAATGAAATGTACAGGACATTCTACTGCAGTCATTTCAGATCAGTCCTTCATGGTTTGCATGAACTCCTGGACAGCTTTCCTAAATGGAAATGCTTCATAATGTTGAATGCCAGGACAGGCAAAAACAGAAACCATAAAAAGCATCTTGAGAACACAGAAGTCTCCAATTTCACAAGAAACTTTGGTAGTGTTCATTTCCCCCACTTTATTTCCCCCGTTTCAATAAAGCTCCTATTCACACCCATAAACGGCAACTGTATCTTTCTCTGTTGTGTGGCAATGTCCCTCCCTCCCCGTGAGAATAAGACACAAGACACAAATGATAGATTTTAAGTGGGCAAATAAGGCCACAACTTTATTGGTTACGGATGTTGAGCAGTATTGGCTTAGGCATTGGAACCTAACCGACTATATCTGACACCAACCCGTGTGTTGGAGTCTGGGAGAAATTAGCCACCAGAAAGGAGCCCAGTGATGTACATCTACTGGAACTCCTCCTGTGACCATCATTGGGCGTGCCTTATGGCCCCGACCTCTCCAGGTTCAGGACAAAGCTCCGCCCCCGGAAACCTTTAACGGAATACTTCTCCATTTGCTGAGCAGGTGATGACGTAACCTGCCCCCTTCTTCTTTTTATGCAAATTTCCAATGCCTACCGCCAAACCAAAAGTTGTGACGGATTGCTACGAGGTAGGCGAAAAAAAACCATCTTGGCTAGCCCAAGTGGGAAAAGTCCTACCCGGCCCCTGGCCAACCAGGCGACCAACCGAAGTCCATAGCAGCGTCAGCCTAGCCTAAAGGGTGGGCGGGCGGGTGAACCGATTGTGCTGGCGAGCAGGGGCAAAGAGGCCGAGTTCCCGCCTCCGGGCTGTTTTGAAGGAGACAAGCCCCGTCCCCCAGCCGACCTCATTGGTCGGCCTGGGGTTGATGGAGGCGGGAATGGCCAATCGCGAAGGGGCTGAGCTCTCAGCCCCCATCGCGAGAGTTCTGTCGGGCCTGCCCACAACACCACCTCTGTCGCAGGCGCGGAAGTGGTTTTGTGGATATGCAATGCAAACTATCATTTAAATAGGCTGTGATTTGATGTACTGTACTGTGATGGTTCTGTGTGTGGGAAGCCCCTTTTACTCACCACTATTAGCTCTGATATAGTCTGAAATCTAGCCAAGGATGTTTTTAATTGGATGACAATATCATAATCAATGAGAGCTTGTTACATTGTGTCAGATCAAATATTGCTTCATTGCTACACTACATGAACACTAGTTGATATATATGCATATGTCTGTTTTGCAGCCTACAGGTGGAGATTATAGACATTTCTGAAGCAGTAACATAATAGGTATTCTTGTAAGCCAAAGTTTATCTTTTCTGAAGCTGAAACTATAGACATTTCTGAAGCAGTAACATAATAGGTATTCTTGTAAGCCAAAGTTTATCTTTTCTGAAGCTGAAACTTTGGGTCCCTCCAGACTGGTGTTTTATCGTGGGTGTATTCTGCAAGATGTTATCGACGCAATAATATTGCATTAGTGGTAGATTGATTCTGATTTAGTTTTTTCTGCAATGCTTCCCCAGCAGCTACCACATTGTGGTTGTCTGGAAGGGCTGTAGCACAACAAAAGAGTGGGGTGGGGAATAAACCCAAGCATTTGTGGTCTGAAATGTTCCAGAGAAAGGAGTTTTGGTATACTGTATGCATTGATCGGAAATGAAGCGATGTGAGCATCCCAAAACTTTTTCAAGTACGAACAGTACTGAAAGTGAGATGATATGTGATTGCCCTGATAGCACCGTGAGCACGTCACCATGGATTTGCAATAAAAAGGAGGGCTGGAGGTGGTCTTTGTTCTAAAGCTAGCACTCAACCCTGTAACATCCAAAAAAAGAGATTACATCTGAACTTGTGCAGACAACATTTTCCTTGCCACTGATTAACCATTACTTTGTTGTTTAGTCGTTTTGTCGTGTCCGACTCTTCGTGACCCCATGGACCAGAGCACGCCAGGCACTCCTGTCTTCCACTGCCTCCCGCAGTTTGGTCACTCATGTTGGTGGCTTTGAGAACACTGTCCAACCATCTTATCCTCTGTCGTCCCCTTCTCCTTGTGCCCTCCATCTTTCCCAACATTAGGGTCTTTTCCAGGGAGTCTTCTCTTCTCATGAGGTGGCCAAAGTACTGGAGCCTCAGCTTCAGGATCTGTCCTTCCAGTGAGCACTCAGGGCTGATTTCCTTCAGAATGGATAGGTTTGATCTTCTTGCAGTCCAAGGGACTCTCAAGAGTCTGCTCCAGCACCATAATTCAAAAGCATCAATTCTTCAGCGATCAGCCTTCTTTATGGTCCAGCTCTCACTTCCATACATCACTACTGGGAAAACCATAGCTTTAACTATACGGACCTTTGTCGGCAAGGTGATGTCTCTGCTTTTAAGATGCTGTCTAGCATATGCACATTTGGAATTTAGGCTAAGGTGGTTAGCATAGAAGCTGGTTTGGTAGCAGCAAGGATACCCCAAGGTGATTAAAGCTATAGGGTGTGTATGTTTGAGGGTCTGTATGTTTGACTGGTTAGTTTGTGTCAGACTCTTGGGTTTGGGTGTTCAGCGCTTTTTTGTTGGCAAGAGGATGTTGCTGTTAGTTTTCTTGAATTTTTTTAGATTTTGTTGTGATTTATGTGGAAATTGTTCAGTTTGGTTGCATATTTTTAAATGTTTTATTTCTTGTTTATGGCTACTTTTGTTATGTTGTATTAAGTATTTTTTTCATGTTGCAAGGCACCTTGAACATGGTTTGAACTGTGGAAAGGTGGCATACAAATAAAACTAAGTATTACAGTATGGCGCTGTGGAGGGACCCAGGTGGCACTGTGGGTTAAACCACAGAGTCTAGGGCTTGATGATCAGAAGGTCGGTGGTTTGAATCTCTGCAGCGGGATGAGCTCCTGTTGCTTGGTCCCAGCTCCTGCCCACCTAGCAGTTCGAAAGCACATCAAAGTGCAAGTAGATAAATAGGGACCGCTCCGGCGGGAAGGTAAACGGCGTTTCCGTGCGCTGCTCTGGTTCGCCAGAAGCAGCTTTGTCATGCTGGCCACATGACCCGGAAGCTGTCTGCGGACAAATGCCGGCCTATAGAGCGAGATGAGCACTGCAACCCCAGAGTCGGACACGACTGGACCTGATGGTCAGGGGCCCCTTTACCTTTACGTAATTCATCAGCACTGTTTGCAAATAACTCAGCTGGTTACAGCGTGGTGCTTATAACACCAAGTTTGCAAGTTAGATCCCTGTATGGGACAGTTGCATATTCCTGCATTGCAGGGGGTTGGACTGGATCATCTGTAGGGTCCCTTCCAGCTCTACAATTCTATGATTCCAACCAGTGCTTTTTTCTGGGGGGACACAGGGGTATGTATACTGGCCTCACTGAGGGGCAGTATTTCAAGATGAGTAGCAAAATGAGAGTACCCCTAAACATTTTTAAAGAAAAAAAGGACTGATTCTAACTCAGGCATCCCCAAACTGCGGCCCTCCAAATGTTTTGGCCTACAACTCCCATGATCCCTAGCTAACAGGACCAGTGGTTGGGGAAGATGGGAATTGTAGTCCAAAACATCTGGAGGGCCGAAGTTTGGGGATGCCTGTTCTAACTTAAAAAATCAGAAAGGTGGGCTGGATAACCTGGCCCGACCATTCCTATATATACTAATTACACTGAGACAGGAGATATGCTGCTGTTCTGCTACTTTTCTTACGTTCAGCCTGTGGGGAAGAAAAAACAAAAAATTCAGAAAATCCCTATACAATATGGTATCGAAACCATAGACACATCTCCAGCATCCCAAGAAACACTGCCAGAGCCTAACAAGTGGGGACTACACTGGCAAAGGTGTCCACATGCAGAGGGAGCCAATAGTGTCAGAGGCAGGGGCACATGTCTCAAGCTCATCCCCTGCATCACCAGTGCTAGTGCCTAATATCTGTACAGTCAGGGATTCAGTTCTCCTTACGCTCCTCACAACATCTGTTTTGGTGCACAACAACCAAAAGGAGGAAGAAGGGGTCACACAAGACAACTCGCACATTGCTATCTGCAGAAGAGGCCTACAGAGAGTACACTCGGTCCCCTGGGATACAGGGAGAAAAGTAGTCAAAGGCAGCAGCCATGACATGCAAAGGAGGGCAGCCACAGATGCACATGGAATCAATTACCAGCTAAAATTAGACAGACACCCAGAGTCATGATGTTTAGTTGCTTGCTGAAGACGTATTTGACTGAGATGTGACCCAGTTGCTTATGAAATATTACTTTTACATCTGGAGGAATGGTTTTGCTTTTAGAATGGTTGTTTTATCCTATTTTAATTCTGTTGTAAACAACTTTGATAGCCTCGGGCTGAGAAGTGGTTTATAAATAAAGAAGTGATAAACATGGATCATGGACTCCCCCAGTAGATCACCGTGTAGGGTTGGAAAGCAAGAGACGGAATAATAATAATTTATTATTTATACCCCGCCCATCTGGCTGGGTTTCCCCAGCCACTCTGGGCGGCTTCCAACAGAAAAATGAAATAAAACAATCTATTAAACATTAAAAGCCTTCCTAAACAGATGCCTTCAGGTAGCTGTTTTTCTCTTTGACATCTGATGGGAGGGTGTTCCACAGGGTGGGCGCCACCACCGAGAAGGCCTTCTGCCTAGTTCCCTGCAACTTGGCTTCTAGCAATGAGGGAACCACCAGAAGGCCCTCGGTACTGGACCTGTGTCCAGGCAGAACGATGGGGGTGGAGATGCACCTTCAGGTATACTGGACCGAGCTGCACTTGTCTTGGCACGGAGACATGCCAGGTTGAACAGATCCCCATCGCTCCTCGAATGAAAGTACACACTGTCTTCAGTTGAGCTGAAGGCATAGGAAAGCAACAGGGGGAAGTATATGCCAAAGAGAATTGGTATATTGTTTCACACTGCTCTTTATAGGGAAAGTGCCCGAGAATGAGCCGTCATAACTGGATGTTGGTGTACATGTTCTTATGGAAGGACACAATTTTGTGAAGTTTAGGTGGGCATTCTATTCAGCTGAAGAGGTTATTAAATATCAAAGCAGAAATGTATTTGGTTCAATTTGACCCTTTGGCATTTTCTGTGTAAGTTTGATTGTAATGTGATAACTAAATGAGACCAGGGAATAGTGGGATACTAGAATTATGTGCAGTACAGCTTACCCTGCATTTTAAGCATGAAATACAAACTCAACCCTACATTTATTTTCAAAAGGACCAGAAAGACTGTAGTATAGCCTTTGAATAATGAAATAGTGAGAAGTTGGTGTGCTTTTTAAAATATCAATTTCAAATTAAAAGCCCACTTTGACCACTGTACCTGTTTTGAAGGGGTCTAAAAGAAATCTAAATACACAGCGTGTGATTGACTTGAAGGCTGAGATCTCAGCAAAACTAGAAATGTACAGTTACAAGTTTGAAGATCAGAAATCTTCTTGACTTTCTGATCTCCTTTCAAAGGGGGCCAGGGGAGGATGTGAAATATAAGTAGCTTAAGAGATTTGAATAAAACTTTGGTATCCATACGTAGGACAAAATTGTAAATAACGTAAGCAATGTCTCAGTGTCACATCCATGCCCGTTCTCAAGAGAACAATGTCTATTAAATACTTTGCTTTACTCTTATTTTGTATTCAATATGAACACCCTGCTTGAGAGTTCATTTACAGACAAATGTGTTTTTGTAATCACTCACTAATTCATAGGAAGTAGTTTCCCAAAGACTTTAACAAATGATTTGGGATAGCCTAATTCTAATCTAGAATTCAGACTGTTTAAACTCCAGAGGACCAGATCCAGGCTTCATTTGCAGCTTTGAGTCATTAGGTAGAGAATTAAAGATTGGTACATCTCTGTTCTCCGGTCAGTTGAGGATGAGTAAATTGTCCTTACTCGTTGCAACCCCTCCTTTAGATTCAATTCTGGACTTTTCCCTATGCAATTGAGGGCAGTGAAAGTTTTTGATTCCTTTTACGACTTCGTGTATATAAGATCTAACTATGGTTCCCAACAGGTCGTCTGCGTCGCTCACAGCTGCGTAATAGCCCGGTTAATCCAAGATGCACATACTTCTCGTTGAGTCCTACATCTTTAAGCAGGGGAAACATTTCACCTGGTGAATGACCGCCTGCAACTGCAGCTAGTAATGTTTGGAGCCAGGCCTAGGGGAAAAGGCGGCAACACTCAGTTTGAACGGCTTCCACGCCCCGAAAAGGCGGGGAAAGATGTAATGTATTCCGGTAGAGGCCAATATTGGACTCGGTTCACCCTCCCCACCCCCGTAAAGATTTGTAGGGTACTGGAACATCTGTATCTAGACCCGCGCGACTCTTGCCTGCTGGGCAAGTTTCGAAAGAACCCGCGTAGCTCAGCCCCTTCGCATCTCCCGCCACCGGACTGTTCCATTCCGATCTCGGGGAGAGTCTTTGGTGCCCAGTGTGCACGGAGACCCCAACCGCAAGCTCCTCTGCCCAGCAAACCTGGTAAGGAGCTGTTAAAACAGCGCCGAGGGCATAACTTCTTCCAAAGCGTAAGATGGAAAAGAAAGGGAGAGGGGAAGACGGCAAAAACCCCTACTCGCCTCCCCCTTGAACGACCAAGGGTCGTACAATCCCACTCCCGGACGTCTGCAGGCGGCTTGTTCGAGCTCTAGCTAGCAGCTTCTCGCAAGAAAGGGGTGCGTGAGTGGGCGCGCGGCGGGCTTGTGGGCGCGCGAGTAGGATGACCGCGGAGACCCCGAGGAGGAAGGTGAGGCGGAAGCGCCCCGCGGGCGTTCGCAGAGCTTCGGAGTTTCGCTGGGCGCGGGGAGTTTGGCGCCAGTTTCTCAGACTCTCTTGCGCTCTCCTCGCTGGCGAGCAGAATATATTGGGTTGTCCAGGGGGTGTGGTGGTCGTTGGGGGGGGGGGTCTCCTTTTGAGCCCCCTCTCGCCAAACATGGCCCCGACGCCTTGCTTGCAGCGCCAGGCCTTGCAGTCCTGGACGTCTCCCATAGAAGTGCCTGGCTTTTCTCCACGGAGCAGCCACGTGCGTCCAGCAGGACGGACTTTTCTGCCAATGTGGAAATTGGGCGGGGGGCGAGAAGAGAGATAAATCTGCCCAACTCGCTCTACAGCCTTTGGATTCATTGCTTAGCTGCAGCTTTCCCCCTCCTTTTGCGTAATCTCTTGCTGTTTAACCCGGCAGGGTTGGGGACAGTCGAGTGAAATACCTCGCTGCCTTTGTTTGCATACTTCCCTAGTTTGTGTGCTTCTCTGTAGTTGCCCGGATTCGAGGAGTCTGGGAAATGAGGAAGTCGCTGATGAGAATGGCCTGCCGCGAAAGTTGCCCCCCGCCCCGTGTACGGTTGCCTGATCACTTTTTTTTTTTTTGCAGTAAGGATAGTCATGGAAGTGAAGGAATCTGAAAAAGGAGCGAAAGAAGGGGGCGTTTGGCAAATAAACTCACTTGCATTGTCGCGAACTCAGGTGTAAGCTGACTCATAAAACTTTACAGTTTATAAAGAAAACTTGCAAAGTTTCCCTTAAATGTTTCAGCGAGTGTTACTCCCGAAAAGTATTATTCACATTTAATACTTTTCCTTTAATAGTACCTGTGGCAATACTAATTCCTTTAATAGTACCTGTGGTGACACATGCACACACTACATGTGTGAAGGGAGGTGTTCATGGTGAGTTCTGTGACCTTTCCCCTCTGAAAAATAGCACTGAGTACGTTATATGGAAACCAAAATTTATTTAATTTGTTGATGGCCCAATATCCAAGTAGACATGCATGGTTTTGGATCGCAAGGTTTTAGAGAAGTGTTTTGACAAGTGGGGAACCTGTAGCCTTCCAGAGACTTGCCAGACTACAACTTCTTGGCTTTCAATGGTGTTGGAAGGCCAAAAACAGACCGCAGCTCCCATCAGCCCTGACAGTTAGCCATGTTTTCTGGGACTGATATAAGTTGGAGTCCTACAATCTATAGTTTTCCTCTTCCTTCCTGTCCCTTTTTCCTTGTGTGTGTGTGTGTGTTTTAGATTGTAATCCTATGAGTAGGAACTCTCTTGTTTTCATTGTATGTAAGCTGCCTTGGGAGCCTTTCACTGACTGAACAGCGGGGCACAAATACTCTAAATCAGGGGCGGCCAACTCCCAAATCAGGGGCGGCCAACTGTGATCTACTTTCAGAATCAAAATCTACCCCCATTTTTTTGGGTTCGGCTCAAAGTTGTTGAGCTTTTTTTAGGGAGAAGGAAAGGGGGGGGTGACCAGATTTGGTAACCTTTTTTGGGGGAGCACTGCCCAAATACTTTTCTTACCGGGGACAACAGAAACTTTTAGAGATTTCTTGGGAGAGAGTTGCATAAAAGCACTCACAAAACTGTACGCTGCACAAACTCCTTTACCCACTCCATTAACCTACCTATCAAGATTTCTTTAAAAATACATGCCTTCATCCATTGTTAGTGTGACACCTGCATCACCATTTTGGTAACTAACTGTTCAATATCAGACGAGTACTGTGTCAGGGCCAGCTTCAGGGAATCCTTAAGGTGCTCATCTGTCATGTTTGAACGTTGCGCTCTCTCTCTCTCTTTCTCCCCCACCCCCTCAGCTACGGGCACCCATCCACCTCCCTCTCTCTCTTTCTCCCCCCACCCCCTCAGCTAGGAAGAAGAAGAAGAAGAAGAAGAAGAAGAGTTTGGATTTGATATCCCGCTTTATCACTACCCGAAGGAGTCTCAAAGCGGCTAACAATCTCCTTTTCCCTTCCTCCCCCACAACAGACACCCTGTGAGGTGGGTGGGGCTGAGAGACTTCAGAGAAGTGTGACTAGCCCAAGGTCACCCAGCAGCTGCATGTGGAGGAGCGGAGACACGAACCCGGTTCCCCAGATTACAAGTCTACCGCTCTTAACCACTACACCACACTGGCACCCATCCACCCCCCTCTCTTTCTCCCCCACCCCCTCAGCTAGGGGCACCCACCCACCTCTCTCTCTCTTGCTAGCTGGCTCCCAGTGGCTCAAAGGGACAGGGACGGGGGAAATCCCTCTGTGAGTCGCGGCTCCCGCTTTCCTCCCACGCACACAAACTCACACACACCCCTCCCTCTCTGCCGGCATGAGGGAGGAGGAGCCAGGGAGCTCTAGGCAGGCAAGAGGGACAGGGAGCAATCCAGCCATTCTGTGCAACGCACTAACACAGTCACACACATACTGGTAAGCTCAGTATCGGGAAGAGGGAAGGAGCTCTCCCTGCAATTGCTCACGGTTATTGAGCTTTTTTGTGGGGGAGAGACAAGAGTTCTTGAGGGGTTTTTTTTAGGGGGAGAGCTCTTTCTTTTCTTTTAGGCTGGCGATCACTAAGGAACCCACAATCTACCCGCGATCTACCAGAAACGTCCTGGGGATCTACCGGTAGATCCCAATCTACCTGTTGGCCATGCCTGCTCTAAATAAACAGCATTAGGAGTACCAGAGCTTCCCCACCCCTAGTGGAGAGCATTCATAGTGGATAGATGAAATTGATCTGGACTGATTGCCATACTGTAATGTGTTCATGAACTACCCTGCAATAATAATAATAATAATAATAATAATAATAATAATAACAACAATAATAAATTTTTATTTCTACCCCGCCCTCCCCAGTCAAAACTGGGCTCAGGGCGGCTAACACCAATAAAATTACAATAAAACATAAAAAGCAATTAATTAAAATACAGATTAAAATACAATATTAAAATTTAAAATGCAGCCTCATTTTAAGTAGTCCATAAATCCAAGCCATGAGGGAGGAAAACACAGGGGTCAGACTAAGTCCAGCCCAAAGGCCAGGTGGAACAGCTCTGTCTTGCAGGCCCTGCGGAAAGATGACAAATCTCGCAAGTCTACCTTCAATGACTTGGTTTTCAAGAAGTATTTGGTATAAATTACTCTGGAATTTTAAATGCAGAAGATCCTACTGTTAAGCATTGGTCAGTCCTTCTACTGCCATTGCTTTAGATTTTATTTGCCCCCCCCCCTGGTTTGCTATATACTAGTAGGGTTTGTTTGTGCCTAGTGTGCTAATTTATACCAATGGAAACATTATTTCCATTATTATCGGTTATAACAATGTTTTATGTTTGACCTACTTTGAAAGCATTGCTTTCAGTAAATGGTAATCTGAAACCCGGGAGAGCTGCTACCAGTTAGTGTAACAAAGGGGTCAGCAAACATTTTCAGCGGGGGGGGGGGGGCTGGGGGCTGGTCCACTGTCCTTCAGACCATGTGGTGGGCCGGACTATATTTTGAAAAAAAATATGAACGAATTCCTATGCCTCACAAATAACCCAGAGATGCATTTTAAATAAAAGCACACATTCTACTCATGTAAAAACACACCGATTCCCAGACCGTCCATGGGCCGGATTGAGAACGCGATTGGGCCGCACCTGGCCCACGGGCCTTAGGTTGCCTACCCCTGGTGTAACAGGTACCTGTACTGGTGGATCAGTCAGCATAATGCTGCATCCTATGCTCTGAGCTGGTTTAATGCTACATCAGAGTCATCTCGTCTTTTTGGTTCATAGCATCCCCGCTTCCCCATTTGACCTGTGAAGCCCTAAGTTAGGGATGGTGAAACTGTGACGCTCAAGAGATTTGTTGGACTGCAGCTCACATCATGCCTGACTATTGGTCATTGTGGCTACTCCCATGTGAACCTCTTTGCAGTTCAAAGTCACCTGACAACCTTCAGCTGAAGGCCAGAATGTCCTTCATGAAAAACACAGCTTTCTCCTGAAAGTCCCAGAGCTGTGGAAAGGCCTTCCATGGGCTCCTGTTGCATATTCAACAAGCTTGGTTTAGTTGCTGCTGCTTTTTGTTGATTGCGTTGTTCTTGTGGTTTTTTTTTATTTGAATTGGTTTTTATCTTTGTTTTATACTGTACAAGGCTTTTGAGATCTCTTCTGGCCATGAAGTTCTGTATAATTTTAGCATGTAAGTTAAGAGCTTGCTAGTTACTGACTGGTGGAGTTATTATGAGCAGTCTCAAGGTTGATATTGTGGGGAAGGGCCCCTTGGATCATTCAATGGTTTGCTTTTTCCAACTAGCTGCACATTTTGAGGATAAAGTCACTTTACTCTGGAGTCACCTTCACTGTGTTAACAATGGTTAATTGTTAACAACTGTGTTAACAATGGTTCTGGTCCCAGCTACTAAGTCCAGAAAGTAGCATGAGAGTGCTTTTCACTATCCTGGGAGGTATGCAGTAGTATTTTATCCCCAGTGACTTCCACTGAAAGGTTTCAATCTGTTGGAAGCAGTTGTTTGCCTGTTTGAGGCAAGGTTCAATCAGCCTTATCTGCTTTGACAATCTCTAGTTTTCTCTTGACCAGCTGGGGAGGGGGGTTGGGGATGTGTTTTGGTGCTGTGCATTGGAGATGCTTTGAGCACCTTAAGGGGGGTTCCCCAACTGCCAGAAGGAACCACAGGTTCAATCCACCCTAGCTCAGAATGCAAGTAGCTTGTGGGTCTCAGCCTACCAGTTGTAGGCCTGCGGTGTAGACAAACTGCCAATTTCACAAAATTCTCACCATGTCAGTAGATCCACCCACTTCAAAATACTCACTTTCCTTCAAGCTAGATGTTTCTTTTTTAATAGAGCAGAAACTTTTAAAATGAATCAGTTAGTTATTGTGTCAAGGCTGCAAAATTACTTATAAACATTTTAAAGTAAAAAGTTGTGAGTTCTTGGTGGCAAGAAACCAGCTTCTTTGATGCACTGCCACAGTTGTTCTGTGCAAAACTAATTGATTGACAAGGTCTATCCTGTATCAATCTTGTATGTTATACAGCTCTCATTCAAATGAAGGCATTGGGGCTCCTGAATGTTTTAAGAATATTGAAAATCAATATGGAGGGAAGAGGGCTTGGAACACAAAAGTCTCTTTTGAAGCCTCTGCAGTGTTACTTTATTCAGAGTCCCTCCATATCCATACCCCAGAGATCAAAAAAGGGACTTTACTCAAAAAGGGTCCCCCCCCTTCGTTAATAATCTGTAATTACACCCCCGTAATGACTCCTCTGGTACAGATGCAGAATAAATTAGTTAGGCATACGATAATCGCAGCAGTGGCCAGCTCAGTTGTACAATAGTTCAGGAACTAATGCACTTGCTCCTGGAAGCCATTTATTCTTAGCAACTAGACTCCACAGCTCCTCATATGCATTTTCCATTACAGCACTAAAATGTTCAGTATTATAGTGCTTCATTTTTAACTCCTCTTTCCCAGTCGCACTGAGAACTTTGTTGACTTGTTTTGTTTTGGGAAAAGCTGTTGTTCAGGGGTCCCCAGGTCCCTGCTCTTACCGGCGCGGTGCGGTGCGGCTGCCGACTTCCGACCTGGAAAAGCGACGAAAATAGCTTGTGTGCACGCGCAAGCGTCATTTCCGGTGTACTTCGGGTCAGAGGAGGCTTCTGCACATGCACACAAGCTATTTCCGGTGCTTTCTAGGTCAGGAGTGTGCCAGAAATAGCGTTTGCGCATGGGCGCGCACAGCCATGTGCCCCTGCGCGCGCTCCCCCACCCTCCGGCCCACCACGCAGCACAGTGCTGGAAGGAGGCAGAGGCTTGCTCTGATTCACTACCTGACAGATGCTCAGAGTTGTGGTGTTCCTTGGGTGCAGAAGAAAGCTCAGGGTTGAAAGGGAGAAGTGGAGGTACAGCTGCTTGCTCTGAGCTCAGAAAGTCTCTCAGACACAGAGTGAAGCTGCATAGCTCCAGCTCTGAGCCGCAATGGGGAGTTGCATTGCCTCTCTGCCTGTAGGGCCAGGTTTGGGTTCCTATTGCTTGGCAGAGCCTGGGTTCCATCCTGCCATGACAAGGGTGGGTGAGCACCTGGTCCTTACTCCTGAGGAAGTGTGAAGTGATTTGCAACCTAAATCAGCCTTCCTAGTATCCTCTGTGTTTTGACCTGTGTAGTGGTACTTTCATGTGTGCTGTGTATGTTTAATTGAATTGAGTGGTGAGTTAATAACATGCCATTCTTGTGAAAGATGCTACTAATAACTACTATAGCTAACTTTATCTTCCATTTCTCTTTATGAACTGAAAACAGATGCTCAAACTGGCTGATATATTTAATACCCCAAGTGATGATGAAGATTTTCTTGGGTTTGGAGCGGATGTTCCCATGGAAACACTGTCACTGGAAGACAGCTGTGAGAGTTTTGATTCACTAGAGTCAAGAAAAAAGGTAGGGGAATATTGTAAATCTCCTATAAATCTGAAACATTATATTTAACCATGGTGAAAACTAAAATGGATTATCCTTTTTCTGAATTTTTTTTTCTAAAAATGCTTTTGGAATGTAGTGCATTTTACTGTTTGCATAGACTATGGAGGATTAAACACCCTTAAGTGCATTCTTTAGCGCTCTCCAGTTGAAATAAATGAGGCAGAAAAGCACTGAAAAACTTGTTTGTTGCGGAGGTAGGACTTAAATTCAAGTCTCCTAAATCTAAATCTCTTTAATACATTGACTTCACCGTGTTTCAGATAGTAAGGACTTGATTATATTTCCCATGTTAAACTTGCTTGATTCTGATTACAGCAAGGCTTAGGACATGACTATAGCCTAAATATATGCATATCGCTGCCCTTTTAGCAGTTTAGGATTAATTTTCAACTTGGTGGAGAAGATAACCCACCCAGATATTTGCTTGAATGTGATTTAATCATAGTTGCTGATTTGATCTTTGAGGTCAGTTTAACAAATTGCAGTAGGAATGATAAAAGCAAAGAATGCTTTGACTAACCTTAGGTTTAATGTGTAAATTTATTAAGAGGTTGTCTTATATAGAGGTTGTTAGACCATGTATTAATTGGTGGCTAGACCACATTTTCAAGATGATGCAGTGGTATACCACTGGATGTTAGAAATAGTTCTGGTCATAGCCACCAGTAGTCAAGCAGGAAAATTGGCTTCAGGACTACATCTAAACTTGAATGATTCTTTGGAGAGAGGGTCAGGAAGTCAAGAACACGCTGGCAACCCACTCCAAGTTGAGCATGATCACCTCAACAATTTGATGTAGTTTATTGGCTCTCACACAGCCTGTTATTGACTCCTGGCACCTATCCAAGGAGCTACTGCTTTACTGGAATGTGAGGGAAAGGACAGATAATTGGTGTCCACAACATACTAATGACACCCAAGCTTCAAATCTCACATGGCCTTTTCCTGCGGCTTCAAATAACCCAGAGATGCATTTTAAATAAAAGCACACATTCTACTCATGTAAAAACATGCTGATTCCCGAACTGTCCGTGGGCCGGATTTAGAAGGCGATTGGGCCGGATCCAGCCCCTGGGCCTTAGTTTGCCTACTCATGTCTTAATGTCTGGAGATTCTGCTAAAGGTACTAGAACAATTCTTTAATCTGTTTAGAAAAGAATGCTGTGATTCCAAGGGCCAGCACAAGTTTCTCAAGAACTATTTATGCTAAACTAATCTTAGGATTCTTTTTTAATGCCTGTGTTTCTCCGAAAATAAGACACCATCTTATATTTATATTTCCTCAAAAAAACCACACTGTGGCTTATTTTCAGGGGATGTCTTAATTTGTTCCTCCTCCTCCTCCTGCCGCGGCTGGCATTGCTGCTGCGCCTATCACTATGTCTAATTTCAGGGGTTGGTTTACATTCCTTGAATGCTTAAAAATCCTGCTATGGCTTATTTTATGACTACGTCTTAAAATAGGGGAAACAGGGTAGTTACTAATTTGGTAGATCAGTGAGCTGCTGTAGATGTAATATATCTTGATTTCAGCAAGACTGTTGTCAAGGTCCCCCACAATATTCTCTTTGAAAAACTGGTAAAATGTGTACTTGACAATGTTGCTGATAGGTGGATTTGTAGCCAGATGATGGGCTATATCCAAAGAGTGCTCATCAATGGGTCCTCATATTCCTAAGAGAAGTGAGAAGTAGGATACTGCAGGGTTCTTCAACATCTTTGGTATAAATGACTTGGATCAAGGAATAGAGACAAAGCTGATGACACCATATTGGAGGACTCTCCTTCACTAGGAATGTTTCTGCAGCTGCAGATTTTCTGCATTGACACGGGGTTGAACTGAATCATCTGTGAGGTCCCTTCCAGGAGATATGTACATCCTGCTCCAAGAACCACGTCAACATTCTTGTTTCAGTCTGTCTCAACTATAAATACAATTTCTCATTTAAAGCAACTTTCCTTTTGTGTGTACGCTCCCCCCACTCTGAAGCAGCTGCACCACAGCTATCAGCAGAAGAAGTAATTTTACAAAGAGAACCCCTCCAATTATCATAGGAGATGATTTTCGAGTTTAAAGGAACAGTATATAAACAATTCTTTCTCTTGTGTTCCCCTCAAAGTTTTTCTCTTAATCCATTGTAACTGTTTTTCACTTACATTATCTCAATATAAAGAAGTGTATAATTAAATACAGGGAAGTGAGGGCAGTATTGTAAAAGGGGATAAAGATACTTAGTGAAGTGCAGTTGTATGAAAGGTCATTTAGTCTTGCATGGGAGGAGCAAGCGGCAAAGAAAAACGAGGGAACTGCTCTCATAATGCACAATTGTGACTCACCAGAGATGGATGTTTTCTGCAAATGTGTGTGAGTCCCCCATCCCCCGCCCTACACTAGCCTTAGAAAGAAAGAAAGCCTTAGAAAGGTAGAAAGATTGACAGGTGCTTTGAAATATTTTCTTTTTACAAACCTCTCCACCTGATTTCATAAAGTTCATTGTGACTCTTCTATGTGCATAATAAAACAAAATTTAACTTGCAAGAAAAAAACACCTATAACTTTTTGATACTAGATCAATAATGGGAAGTTATTTACTTACGTACACTGTGTGTGTGAGTATGGGATTGGGGGGGCAGGGAGGGAGGGTCAGATCCACACCATACATTTAAAGCACTTCCAACACACATATAAAGCACATGTCTTCCCCCAAAGAAAGCTGGGATCTGTAGTTTCCACTCTTACAAATCTAGTTCTCAGCACTCTTAACAAACTACAGTTCTCAGGATTCTTCAGGGGGAGTCGCATGCTTTGAATGTGTGCTGCATATGTTTTAAATGTTGTGTGGCCAGAGAGAGAGACATACATTCAGACTGTATTAACATATTGGCTTGAATCCTAAGGTAACTTAAGAAAGTCGTGGAAGGAAACTTCCTCGTCCTTTCCTCCTCCTCTAGGGTACCTGCCATTCTGAGAAAGCTGGATGGGCACAATGTGATGGTACATGAGGGGCTGAAGGGGTAGGAGCAATTGCCCCAAGTAAGTCTTCAGTCCCTTTCTTCCCCTTTTCTCCCTTCTCCCACACCTTCCCCACATGTCAGTTTGATAACCTCATGTTGCATTAACTGTTTTTATCGTGTCTCAGCTGATTTATTTATTTTTATTAAGAAATTAATGGAAGGTAAGCCTATTCTCGTCGTCGTCGTCCCCCACGGGGACAGCATCATTCAGGAAGGCATCCTCATAATGGCTACAGAGCTGAGGAAGGGATGAGAAGTTTTTCTTCCTTCAACTTTCTAAAGTTATCTTAGTATCCAAGCCAGTGAGTAGACATTTTAAACACACATCAATGGAAGGAGAAAGTTGCATTTTCCAAAGGGAGGGGAGCAGGAAGGAGTTGCTCACCTGAATTATCTTGTTTGCTTTATCCAGGGTTGCATTTGCCCTCCCATCTCCTTCAGCTGGGTTTTGTTCTTTCCCAGTTCACATAAACTATCTATGCAGGAAACCAGGGGTAGGCAACCTAAGGCCCGTGGGCCAGATCTGGCCCAATCGCCTTCTCAATCCGGCCTGCGGACTGTCCGGGAATCAGTGTGTAGAATGTGTCCTTTTATTTAAAATGCATCTCTGGGTTTTTTGTGGGGCATAGGAATTCGTTCATTCCCCCACCCCCACCCCAAAATAAAAATAAAGTCCAGCCCACCACATGGTTTGAGGGATGGTGGACCGGCCCACAGTTGAAAAAGGTTGCTGACCCCTACAAACTGTTAAGCAGTCTACTCTGATTTTGATAGAGAGGATCTTTTGGGTGTTTTTCTTTTTGCTTCATTGTTCAGGGGACAATGTTGTGTTTTGTGTTTGGTGTTGCAGGACGCTCATTTTCAGCCCAAGTATCTGACTGAGAAACTGAGAGAGATTTTCAGAGAAGACAGCGAGTCAGAAAATGAAGCGTTTGAAGGATTTGAAGTAAATGGAGAGGATGATATGGAGGTACAGGCCACACTTTTCATAGTATTTATTTATCTTCATATACCTTTGTATCTCCTGTGGTTTTGCCTCTTGTTTTAATAAATATTGTGGTTTAGGACTGTGACTTGCACTGAGGTTCAGGACTCAGAAGGCTGCAAAAAAATTGACTGAAACTTACAGCCTACTAAACAAGATTTTCTCATACCCCTTCTCACATTGAGCTTTGCACTGTGGGTACTGCTGCAATTTATCTCCTTTCTGTACCATAAAGGTAACATCAGAACTGGTAACTAATGCTGCCTACTGTCTAGAGGAGGAGGTTTCTCCCAAGTAGCATGGTCTGGGTCTTCTGACATTCCTTTTGTCGTGTGAAACTGAGTTGTTATTGTGCAGTGAAGGGACAATCAGATTTAAATCCCGGTTTGAACTCTCCAAGATCTTAGGCATACAACTTCTACTTGCTACCTGATCCTTTGAATAAATAAATAAATATGGAGATTTGAAGGATTGAACATGGGCCCTTTTGCATGCAAACCATACACTCTGCCACTGAGCTGTGATCCTCAACCTGGATTTATTGCAAAACACTGTTACGCATAGCTACTCAGAAGTAATGTCCTTTGCGTTCAGTGAGACTTACTTCCAGGCAAATGTGTATAGGATTACACCCTAAATCAATTGCAAGCTTAGTTCTGCACGCACAACTAATTTCTGTACATTAAGTGCAATGCATTATTTGTTAAAGGACAAGGAGTGAAGTCAGGAGTGTTTCTGCAATGAATTCATTGGCTATTCTAGAGCCTCATTTTGGTCTATAATTGAGCACTATCGTGATATATAACATTCTTGGCCTTGTTTTGTTGCAGCACATACAAGGAGCAATGTGTCCCTATGCTCAAGGCTGTCTTGATTTACATGAAATTTGTCCATTTAAATTAAAAGTCAGATCACTTTTAAAAACATGCATTTTCAGCAAGGCCTGTGTAGAAATAATGAAAATGTGGTTTTTTTAATTCATTAGTGGACCTGGAAATCATTGCATGATAGATGCAATTTTATTATAGGTTGTTTCATGCATTGTTTTTAGGCAGTGGAATCAGATCCAGAAAATGATCCATTATCCTTGATGGCGGCAGAACCAGAAGAAGAAGTGGAGGTGGAGGAAGGCAGAGGAAATGCTTCCTCCAGGAGAAGTAGCTTTGGCCTTCGTGTGGCATTGCAGTTTCCTACCAAGAAATCTGCTGAGAAGAGGGCACCTAAAAGACGTTCTTCTAAGTTCTGCTTGATGGACAGCAAACACCCTTGCTCTCTTACACAAATAAAAAATAATAAAACTTGGAAGGTGGCAGATCAGGAAGCATCTTCAGGGTCTGAGGAAGATTCTAAAGAGGAAGAGTCTAAAGAGGCATCAAATGAAAGCTCTAGTGCACTGCTTAAAAGAGCCATGAATATAAAAGAAAATAAAGCCATGGTGAGAACTGGGATGGAGGTGACATTGTCATACACTAACTGTAAAAATATATTTCCGCAGTCCTGGTTTGCACTAATAATGAAGACGATGGAAGGAAATTGTGGACATGACAATTCTAGACCCAAAACTATATGTATGTTAAAAAAATTAATTTGTCTTATCTTACTAGATCGGTGTGCAACACAAAACACATAGCCCATCATAGTCAAACTGAAAAAGCTTTCTGGTACACAAATATGGGCAGGCTGTCTAACAGTATAGGCACCAACACTATGAATGCCTAGCCCTATGCATGCTCAGGTCAGACCTCTCTAAAAGAAGGCACACGGTACCTTGAATTGAATCTGAAAGCAACTGTTAATAGCAGCATTTGGTTATGCCACTGAACCAGGGATAGGGAACTGGCATTGCTTCAAAATTTGATGAATAAAGGGTCACAGATTTCCCACCCCTCTGCTAAAGTATGTCTGAACATTATGAGCCTTAGGTTTCTGGGCTCTCCAACTCTTAGCAGGTACCGTACTAACATCAGAAGATCAGAATTTTTTATTTGTTTTAGATTAAGCACAGTTTGCAATGTCAGCCAAATTCTAATCTCTGGCTACTCTAAGCCAGAGGTTAGTGAAAACAAGCCGGCTTCATAAACTATGATTTGAGGTTGCTTGTTTCTGCTAACCACGGTTAGTCCGTGTTTGGATCTCAACAAGCTAAGTTAATCTAAAACAGAAGAAAAAACTTTTGAATGCTTTCTTTACAGTGCAGGTGGGGTGCATATTCTGTGGCATATAGCTCTATTCAAAGGAAGCACCACATTACAGTATCTTCTCCTTTCAAGTTAATGACAAAACCCATACACATGTGGAGTCATTGCCATTTTGAAAATGTGCACTTTAATTTTGGTATTTTGAAAACACACTTTGAAATTGAACAACTATAAACAGATTTACTTTCTTAAGATGTAGCATTACAGGACTTTCACATCAAAAAATTTCACATCAAAAAATTCGTAATAATTTACACAGAGAAATGGAAAAACCGGGGGAAGGGGGGAGAAAACTGCAAAGGACAATGCACATATTAAATATTTATCTATACAGAAGAAATTCAGTGTCATTTTTCTCATTTCAGCTTGCTCAGTTATTAGCGGAACTGAATTCTATACCTGACTTATTTCCAGTGAAAACCCCTACCTCAACTCCTTCGGTAAGTATCAGTAAATACTTTTGGGAAACCTGCAATGCACTGCTAAGATTTAAGAATGCTTCTTAGGAGACATTCTGTAGTTCGATTTTCAGGCCAACATTAAAAACAAATATCACGTCTGTTATGAAGTGTGTGCATGCAGAAATATTATCAGCTTTTCCCAGTCCTTCATATACATACTAGGAAATGATTGGGCTCTCGCTAGTTATTTTGCGACTCTTCCCTTCCAGTTACTATACAATTGCATTCTTTCATAACCAGCTTTACGTTATATGCATTTATTCTGTTTAGGAGATTCAGGAAGAAAAAATGTGTTTTAAAAACTCCCCTGCAAATTAACTGAAGGGTACGAAGAGCAACTTTGTACAGTTTTGCGCGCTTCCTTTTTTATACTACAAGAATTGCTACTGTAACATTAACAGCCGTAAGAAAAGGGCCAACTTAGACATAATGATGAACATTGCGAATGGATCTCCATCTTAAACTTTTATAAAAAGTATCCACGGAGCAGTGGGGTTAACCCTCCCCCTCCTAGGACATGATCCTGTTGAAGATATCCACTTATCAGTTGGAAAAAACATGCAAACGCTGTTAGGCATTGCATGTGTTTCCAATTGGGGCAAATAGCAGCTTTGAAAAGGGCTGAAATGTTCAGTGGAGAAATGAGTTAATCCCTTCCCCCAGGATCCCAGATCAGGATGGGAGTAGTGCAGCTGCTATTTGTAGAAGTGTAAAATGCATTTGCACTATCAATTGTAGTTTGGCCCAAATAAGTTCATTTTATAGGTGGAGATTGGCATTGTGGTATAAAACAAGACCCTCAAAAGGGTGAATTTGGAAGGGTTAAAAGAAGTTGCATCTATTTATTAACACAAACAGGTAAAGGCACTACTGCAGCTACATTCTACAAAATTAAAAAAGACCTATGGTGACTCATGAAAGCGCTCTTGTTTTTTTCTAGAAACAGAAGAAAACGCCAAGGAGAATGTTTTCAGAAGGCCAGATAGAGCGTCGAACAAACCCAACCAGAAATGCTCGTCCCCCAGAGAAATTTGCCTTGGAAAACTTCACTGCTTCTGCAGTCAGATTTGCAGAGCAGCTGAGCAGTTTGAGACAACAAAAGCTCTTAAAGCAAAGACTAAAAGGGGTACATGCCAAACTAGTTCAATATTTATTTTGTGTTGTTTTTAGAAACCACCTCACCTAACCCCAGAGTATTTTTGGTAACAAGGACTGGAACACTAAGGGCAAAGTGTTTCGAAAACAAGCCAGTATTTTATTGCAGCCAAATAGAATAGGATGTGGTGTGTGTTTGGTGCCTATGAAAGTATCTCTGGTTTGTAAATGGGTCTCAAAAGGTTGGTGATTGGATTAGTTCTTTTTTTGGGGGGGGGGGATTAGTTCATTTGTTTTTATTACCAGCTATAGAAAATAATGGATGCTGTAAATGAAAAACCAGTATTATCATACATTATAGTAGATCAGATATATTAAATAGGTAGTATGTTTTGTATTTTAAAGAAATGCAATATGAATCCTAAAATATTGCTCATGGTGGAGGGGGATAGTCTATATTTTTGTTGTATGTACAGTTTGGAATGGAATATCTGTATCTATATGTAATGTGCACAAGATAGGATAGAAATGAGACTCCTTTCTAGAGTGATAAGGTTAGGAAGTGAGGCTGAGCCGAGCACAAAGGGTATAGGGAGGTGGTTGTTGTTTTTTAAGTTGAGTTCTAAGCAGACAATTTGAGGACGAAAGGAAAAAGAAGCTCACTGAGTTGCAGGGGAAACACCTGCATGAATAATGAGACGGATTGTTCAAAATATGGTTTTTATTGTTCTTCAAATAGTGGAGCATCAAGTCATTGGTTTAGAGACGTTGATGTTTCTTTCATAGAACAATTTGGGGCCACCTAAAAGACGAAGATCATCAAAATACTGTTCAAACCGAACAGTTGAAGATATTACAGATGAAGACTTAGAAAACATCGCAATAACAGTTAAAGATAAAATCTACGATAAAGTCCTGGTAGGTGCATCTCTTCTTCTTGGGTTTGATGAAACTAATTTTTTGAGCACATATAATGCTTGAGATTAATCTATTTTGACTACTTTAGTACGCTGAATGTTCTTTACATGGCGTTAAAATTTATGTAGTAATTAAATTGCCACAGCACTATTTGTATTGATTTAGATGTGTCCTTTCCTGCCGATTGCATGTAGAAGACACCCAATAAACAGTGGGAGACTGTAAACCCACTTTTAGGAGGGTCATGTGGTACCAGACCAATGGCACCAGGCATCTCTTGAGCCTCTACCCTCCTTTATTCTTTGCCTTGCTGTCGGAAAAAGAATTTCTTAGCCTCCAGGCTTGGGGGGGAGGCTGTCATGTGGAAGAATGCTCTAGGAAGTGTTGAATGATTATGAGAGAGCTTATTGCATAAATGGCTGGAGCTGCAAGGTATCTTCCCTCCCTTTAGTTCTCCAAATGTTAGCTGCAATCTCGTCATGTTTTTGTGTGCGGACACTATGACAAAGTAGGGCAGGACATACTTCTGATATCCATCAATGGACTTACCCACCCAGTCAGGGTAGAAAAACAACTGTCTACCGTGTTTCTCATATTATAAGACACGTCTTATATTTATTTTTTCCTCAAAAAAACACACTATGGCTTATTTTCAAGGGATGTCTTATTTTTTTCCTCCTCTTCCTGCCGCGGCCAGCATTGCTGCTGCGCCTATCTTATTTTCGGGGTATGGCTTATATTCCTTGAATGCTTAAAAATCCTGCTATGGCTTATTTTATGGGTATGTCTTAAAATATGAGAAACAGGGTATTAGCCTTTTTGAAATTTTTGATTTTTAATTTCAAGTAACAAAACATGCCCACACAGGGAAACAAATTAGTTGTTTTGCAGAAAAGAAAGAAAAATAGAAGCTGATGGTGTAGTTTTAGGCATTCCAAGAAAGGCAATAGAATGCTGACATATATGTATAGCTTTTCGATTGGCTATGCACCAAACATCAAAGGAATTGTGTTTATGTAGTATGTTGTAGAAGGATGTTTTCAAAGAAGGCGGTTTGTGTGGGTTTTGTGATAGGTGAGGCATTCTGCTTTTATCAGAATAATCATTAAGTACAAGATGTAAGTTACCACCTATCCCTGTTTTGCCTTGTTTCAATGAATGCAGTAATGTAAAAGTTTCATCCAGAAATTGTTCTTGTCAGGTATTGCGAACATAAATAGAGCATAATGTTGAACAGGAATAATCAAACAGACCTTTGAGGAAGATAAATCTTACATTAGGGTCACTTAGTATGTCTTTTAATTGAAAATCAAGTTTGAGAGAAACCCAGATTGCTGACCTCCCTGCATTTGGAAGTACCTTGTAAAGTGTACCATTCTACCTACGCTTTGGAGAAAGGATTTTGTGTCAGTGTTTTTGTTGTTGTGTGTCTTGTTAAAAAATAAGGTCTTTCTCTAAGGCAGACCATACCCTTTTAACTGGCGTATCCAGGCCATTTACATTACATTACTGCAATTAAGTATGCCACTGTCAGAGGCGTAGCAAGGTCAGGTGGTATCCAGGGCAGAACTTTTTGGCACCCCCCCTCACATCGTGGGTGCCGAATGTCACCCGCCTGTGATTCCCAAGCCTCCCCCGAGCTGTCAAAATGAAGGCAAAGTAGAACAGTTCCCCCCCTCCCCCAACGGCTCGGGGTAGGCTTTGGAGTCATGGATGGACGGCGCGCCGAATATCACCCCCCCCCTCAGAGATGACACCTGGGGCTGCCCGCACCCCCCTTCCTACGCCTCTGGGCACAGTAAGGTTAATTTAAAATTATGCAGCCTATACCGGACAATATATCTATTATCCATCATAGCTCACCCTGTCGCGGGGATTCGAACCACTGACCTTCTGATCGGCAAGCCCTAGGGCTCTGTGGTTTAATCCACAATTTTAAATTCACGTCTACATTGTAACATTCCTGGGCAGAGATGTCTTCCATTGAATTTTCTATTATGATTTTTTTGCAGTGTTCTGAGCTTTTGATACAAGTCAAACTTTAAATTATGAAGGAGCCAAAGTGAACAATGTTGTTTCTCGGGGCTTAGCATTTCTTTGTTTGGGATAGAGTGTATTCTCTTGATGTGTGGGCAAGGGGTGGGGAGCCTAGTTGTTCCTTTATATAATTCTCTTCTTACTGTGCTCATGCTAGGGAAGCACATGCCATCAGTGTCGACAGAAGACTATTGATACCAAGACAGTTTGTCGTAACGAAGGCTGTGGGGGTGTGAGGGGACAGTTCTGCGGACCATGCCTACGTAATCGCTACGGAGAAGATGTGAAAGCAGCACTTCTAGACCCAGTAGGTATCTAAACTTTTCAGGTTGAGTGATACCAATGTATTGTCTAGCTACTTAAATTATGGGAGCTCTCGTAGATGCATTGCTATCATACGAGTCTTAAAAAACATATTCCTGTTTCTGTGCTAAGCCAGAGCACCTATATTTGTTGACTAAAATAATGCCATTTTCTCTCTAAGGACTGGTTCTGCCCTCCGTGCCGTGGGATCTGTAACTGCAGCTACTGTCGCAAACGTGATGGTCGTTGTGCCACAGGAATGCTCATTCACTTGGCAAAGTTTTACGGTTATGATAATGTAAAAGAATATCTTGAAAGGTAGGAAGCTATTGGCATTTTATATCAGTGGTATGCATCCAGATTTTCACAGGTGATTAAATCTGTAAGAAACTGAAACGCAGACACGAGGAGTATCATGAGCTTTCTCCAAGAAGCAACCATTGAACTTTGGGAAGTTCTTTGTTACCTGTCATATCCCCAAAATACCAGAGTCAGTAACTGAACTATCTGTGTTTCATAGTCTGTATTCATTACATCCCAAACAGAACTTATCCACCCCACATGATGAGATGTGATCGCTTGATGTGTAGAGACACTCTCAAAGCACGAGTTCTGCTTTGGAACTCATGCTTTGAGAGTGTCTCTACACATCAAGCATGAGTTACTTGTGGATTTTCCATAAATTCTGAAATTATCCTGCTTATCTGAATGTCTATTTGTGTTTGTACCTAATACTAGATAACTCATCTTGAGTAGAGGTACTTTATAGCTGACCAACTTGGCCTGTGGTTTGATCAAGTCCCCCACTTTCCTGATTCAGTATTAGGAAATCAAGAAATGGCTATAACAGAATGAATGAAAATTTCTAACAAAGTAGCCCTTCCATTATGGAGAAAGCCTGCCCAATTAGAGACACATATGTGTAGGGCAGGCACCCCCAAACTCAGCCCTCCAGATGATTTGGGACTACAGCTTCCATCATCCCTAGCTAACAGGACCAGTGGTCAGGGGTGATAGAAGTTGCAGTCCCAAAACATCTGGACGGCTGAGTTTGGGGATGCCTGGTGTAGGGGCTTTTGCTCTGAGCACCTTAAAAATCGTGTGTGTGCTTTTTAAAGGCACTGACTATATAACTTGTTATTTTGGGGCAGAATTGGATGAAATCTTCAGACAAGTTGCCCTTCTGAGGGAAGGAATCCTGACAAATTTTAGAAGGATGGCTGAAGTGCTTTTCCTGCAAGGGCAGCCTTTACATTTTTGGGGTGTCACCTCCTCCTGTGCCTGCCTGTGCTGAGGCAGCCCCATGAATGCTCTGTTCATGCAGCTCCCGCCTTGGCACAGGCGGGTGGCCTCTTCCTCCTGGGAGAAAGGGGGAGCCTGCCCAGCTGCCCCAAGGCAGTTGAGGCACAGGTGGGTGGCTTCATTAAGCTGCTCCACTGAGGGGCATGCACTTCAGCAGAGCAGTTTCACGCAGCCCCCGCTAGCTGAAAGTGGGGGGACTTGATCAGCTGAGAAGCAGACTGTTTAAGGACAGCCCCGAGGGGGGCTTCGTTAAACTGCTCCACTGAGCTGCATGCCCTTCAGTGGTATGGTGGCAGAGGGGTCGGGAGCAGTGGCTGCTCAAGCCACGATCTGTCACCTTCACGCTTTGCTGCCCATTCATCACTATGACTACATAAAAAAGTCCCCTTATGCTTTTTCTTTTTCAGCTTGCAAAAGCAACTTGCTGAAGAGGATTGAAAATACCAGATTGTAAACCACCGCAACTGTTCAATTTTTTGTACTTAATCAGAGTTGGCGCCTTAAAGTTTTACCACAATAATGTTTATAAAATATAGGACAGAACTTTAAGAAATGGATATTGTACAATATGACAAAGATTTCTCAGGAAAATACCTGCTAAAGGAATCTGTGTTGTGCATTATTTGCCACAGTATGCTCCAAAAAACTTTGGAGACTAAAACAGCTTCCATTCATTTCTATGGAGGTTTTTTGCTGCTTAGAAATAGACTCCAGCTGCCAGTGGTTTAATATTCTCCATAGGTGCAAAACATGCAAATAGTTGCAGTCCATTGCTTTTAAAAAGGGATGACGCACCTGTATTCCTTCAGTTGTTGGACTATAGCTGCCATTATCCCTGACAATTGAGTCAGGAGTCCAACAGCACAGTAGGGCCACAAGTATTGTAGAAACAGTGCTAGAGCAACGTATTATTGCCAGAGGGAGAATATTAATATTCCTAGCGTCCTACTGTTCATTATTTCAACTGCAACCAATCTCTTTGGCATATTAGTTAAACATTAATTTCCATATAAGTAGGTGTTACTTCAAAAGCTTTTGAACTCCTTGGGGGCCACCATTCCAAGTTAGTTTGCCCCTACACACCCTGGCCAGGATATGCATATCCTTCTATACAGCCACGTGCATGCAAGTTGTGAGAACTGCAAAAGGAGATTGAACGTGGTGCAGTCAGGCAATACATTGGCTGTTGCAGCAAACTGATAGTGGCAATAAGGTGACATACACTGGAGTATTTAACCTAAGGTTTATTTTAATATATTTTTAACTGATGTTAAAATGATCAGTACAGCACATTTCTTGAGATACACATCCTTTAAAGAATTTTTTTGGGTACCTCTCTGCCTATAAACAACGTTTCAGGTGTAAGTTGCACATACTGTGAAATTACTCATCTGCTTTTGAGATGTCTTGATTGTAGGTGCATTGCTGTGTATTAGAGAGAGAGCTTTGATACCAAGCAGTGTGTCACTATCCCTAGGGCTGCGTGTGATAACGCCAAGCAATAACAGACCAATATACATGATAATTCAACGTGAACAGAGCTCTCCTGCTTGGGCTTACACTGTAGCAAAGGCTGGGCTAGAATTTTGTACCTGCTAAACTGCCAGAAGCAAGGCTACTCCCGCAAGCACCCACTTAGCTGGCTTTTCTTTGCTTTTGAGGTTAAAAGTCCAGACGTATGTAGGCCCTCTAATTTTAGTTTTATAAACTGGGCATTTATAAATGTTTTTCGTTTCTTGCCTGTCTACTGGGATGGCTCTTACAAAGATGACGGGCATCGCTGGAGTCAAATCCTTTAGCCGGGCTTCAGCTATGACGCCTGCTTGAATGTCCCATTTAGCTCCTGTAATCAGAGAAACACAGTTTTTACTTAATTTTTTTAAAAAAAGAGTAGTTTAAGAGAATACCATTGATTGTATCTTTGGGGGTTATATCACAGGTATAGTAAACACAGCCATAGCATAATGCTAGGCATGTGCTGACTCGCAGATTTTTTCGAGTACTGTAGAGAATATTGGGAGTGTTTATATCTTCAAGTAAGGACCTATAGAATTGCGTGGAAGGTTTCTCAGCTAATATAAAATGCTGCATAATACTAGTGAATTTAACAATAAAACAGTAGTATGTAATTTTGTTCTGCAAAGGTAGCTAGCCAGTGTGGTGCCTCCAGATGCTAGTGGACTACCGTTTCTATCATTCATGACCATTCTGGGCCATTAATCGCCAGAGGGCACAATAGTGGCTACCTCTGGTATAAGACATCTGGTATTCTGTTGAGACAGTGGGCCCAAGCTATTGAGTGTGGCTTTTTCAGAGAAGATTGCTAGCACCTCATTTCATATAAGCTTTCAAAATTGGAACAGCAGAAAAGAATATAAACTTGATTTCTCACTTTTGTACCATTTTGGCTGCACAGCACCCATCAACAGCTTCTGGATTGCAACATTGGTACTTGTATACTTTTGTTTTCTGCGTCTGACACATTTCATGAGTGGGTGCCTAAATCTACATTTCATTTTTTAGTCAATAATGTTTACAGACTCTAGCAAACTTACCTTCCATAAAAAGGCCAAATATATATGCCCCTTCCCTTGGTGGATGACCATAATCCTCTCTACTTTTTTTGGTAACATCCGTAGTCAGACACATCTTATCCAGAGACCAGTTGTTCTTCCGTGCCATGCTTTGCATAATGGCTTTCAAGGGGAAAAAAACGGTTCAGTGGATGTATTATTTTATGGCTAAAAACTATGACTGTGGGTGGTGTGGGGTAATCTTAAACATAGCAAAGAACATATAATTAACCTAACTGCTGCAAGAATAAATCTGCATTTTCTTTAAAAATTGGGCCTATTTTTTTTGTGTGTGTCACAGATTTTGCAGAATGTATTCCCACTGAAATAAAATGATCCTAGACGCAAAGTCATTTTGCAGTCTAGTTACATGCTTTCTACAGCACTGAACTGCTAAACTCTTCTCGATTGTGGAAATAGTATCGTAATTAATAGGAACCTAATTTAATATAATTTTAGTGCATTTTAAAGATAATATCTTAAATTATGCTTCCATCCTGCCTCTCATCCAAGTACTGATAAGGCCCCATGCCTGCTTATTATATTCAGCCACGTTACAGCTTTTGATACTTCTGGATCGTGCTATCTCAAGTATTACTTAAAGCATTGCTGATTCAGTATGTCACTCAATTGTCAGTGCCTTGACTTACAGCATTTTAGCCCTGATGAGAAAGTTTTATAATGAAGTGCTCTCGTTTGTTCCATCTGTAATACACTAGCACTTCACATTCATATTTCTTAAGAGCTAGTTACACTGGAAATTCCACAAAGGTAACCCTCAGTAAGCCATTATATAAAAATTGTAGCCCTACTGTGCAATCTAATTTACTTGACCTTTATAAGTCAGTAGTACATACCAGTCAAAAAAGACTGAGGGTTAAAAAAGCCGGAAAGCCACACCACTGCAGGAAGTACTAGATCTTGTGTCCAGATATCAAGTTCTCGGCATCGCATGAGAAGGTCGTTAAACCTGAATGAAAAGCAGCAGATGGATCAATGTGTCATGAGAAGCGATCATTAAAGAAATAAATTTGTATTGTGATTTGCTAGCCTATAATCTATAGCCTTTTGGTGGTGGTTTATTATTACGATGTGGGTGGCGCTGTGGGTTAAACCACAGAGCCTAGGGCTTGCCAATCAGAAGGTCGGCGGTTCGAATCCCTGCGATGGGGTGAGCTCCCATTGCTCGGTCCCAGCTCCTGCCAACCTAGCAGTTCGAAAGCACGTCAAAGTGCAAGTAGATAAATAGGTACCACTACAGCGGGAAGGTAAACAGTGTTTCTGTGTGCTGCTCTGGTTCGCTAGAAGCGGCTTTGTCATGCTGGCCAAATGACCTGGAAGCTGTACGCCAGCTCCCTCAGCCAACACAAGATGAGCACTACAACCCCAGAGTCGGTCACGACTGGACCTAATGGTCAGGGGTACCTTTATCTTTAATATATAGCCTTTTGTTGGTGGTTTATTATTACGTCTCTGAAGGGAGCGTGCTTTCTTGGCAGACATGAAACTAATGAAATGGGGCAACGGTGCCCTCCTTTCTTATCTTTACCCGAGATTTAAGAATGCGGTCTTTCAATAATAATTGGAGGTACCCGCTTCCCCTGCCTTTAGATGTATCCTGGAAAAAGAGGCCCTCCCCCTCTTAAATCCTGAAACATTCATGATTAACATTAAAATGACACTGCTATGCAGTTATTGGTCAAACATGCTCAGTGCTTAATAGATTTGGAATCCTTATTATATGTAAGGCAGTTAAAGTGAATGACTATGATTGAACATACCATTGGGCAAGGCTGTAAGTGGATGGGTAAGCCAGTTTGGTCCAAGCATCTGGCACCAGGTCATAAAACAGTGACGACTGCACAGCTTCCATGGTAACAGAAAACGTCAGCTCGCCCTAGACATTTGGAGGGAGAAAAATTAAATCCCAAGTTCTTTTAAATACACTTTCATAATAAATATATTTCTCTTACTTTGAGACCAAGGTCTAGTTGTTTAAGCGACTTCCGTATCTCTTGAATGAGAATGTTCATCCTCTCACATTCTTGAAAACAAACAAGAACGTAAGGGCTCCGTATAGTAGACTTCTGCATTATTTCAGCCATGTTAAACTCCTCTGGCAACTTCTCCAGAATTTCATCCAGGACATTCTTCACCTTGAAACATAAATACAAAGCAAAATCAACAGAAGTTGCTAGGCCACATGCACGTTCTCTTGAAAGTCCCTCCAGTATGTGCCCTGCAAGCCACTTGGTGTGTTTGTTTAATATTCTGCTGCTGCCAGTGCCCTGACCCAACGCCCCCTGAATCTTTGCTACATTGGCAGACATCTTGCAAAACACCAGATATAAGCAACTCTGTAGAACAGGTTGTTGATGCTAGTTGGGTGGAGGCAGAAGTTAAAGGCTATTTATTTGCAAAATTTATATATGACAAAAACATTTTAAATGGTTTACATAAACCAACATAAATCTTATCTGCTTTAAAACAAATGTATGCATTAATGTGTTTGGGTAGGCTTGCCTAAACGAGTAAGCTTTTAGCAGGCACCAAAAACAGCACAGCAAAGGTGGCCTGATATTACAAGGGACTTTCAAAGAGTAGAGGTGATTGCACTGAGAGATTGATTCATTGCAAGTACAGAATGAACATTATGTGGCACTGCTAAAAGTGCAAGTCCAGCATTTAGAAGGAGAGCAAGCTAAAAAAGAGAAATGTGGATTAGAGTGTCCCAATTTCAAATTAAATTGTCTTCAATTTAATTTATAATTCACTCATCACTCATGCCCTCTAATTCTGCAGTGTGGTATGGATAGATGCCACACTAAAGAAGCTGGCCTCCCTACTAGCCAAAATGGAGTCTGCAAATGTACAAGCTTCTCCATCATTGCAATTATGCTAAGTATAAGTAGGTATTTTTCCTTACTAAAAGCTGTGTTTCCTAGTAGCTTTCTGTTTAGCTATGCATTCTGCACTACTGTAGAATCATAACCAGAAGGCCTATACACATTATCATCCCCTCCCATTCCACACAACGGTGTTGATAGGCAGCACCCTTTTCTCACAAGTAATTGACAGCATAACAGAAGGTGAAAAATTGCTTTACTGTACAAGGGGTCTGTGTGAACTGGGACGAATTGTTCACTTGCATTTCCTTCACTGAAGGGAACAAGGCCACACCACCAACAAAGGACTAGCGCTTCTCACAGGAGAAGCACTCAAACTGAAAAAAAAAAGTGATCTAAAAACTAATGGCCAATGTACTGTCAGTGCTGAATTTTCCTGTGTTGAAACCTGTTTTGGTTTTTAATTAAGTGGATAGAACCCGGGGAAGGGGGGGAATTGCAGAGATTGTTGTACATTCTTTATGACCATAATGGCAAAAGGCTTTTGCCCAAAGGTAATATGCATTCAAGCTTCCTCCTACATAGCAAGCCATGTATTGTCAAAATAAACTTCTGGAACTAAGATTTTGCAGGGCACCATAATCTCACCTTTTCTTCTACTGACTGTCCTGATACCTCTCCAGCAAGTAGATTTCTGGGTTGCATTTCCAAGAGTGTTTTGAAAAGGTTTTCTGACAGAACTGTCAAGAAATCTATCTCGGCATTTGGGTGAAGACCATACAGTACAGGGTTTTCGAGTGGAAGCATTTCATCTATATACTTGTGGTATCCTGAGTAATCCAAATTGGGAGGAGCAAGGAAACCTGGAGCCAATGCAAAGTCGCTTTCAAGCTGCAGTTGATGGGGAGGGGAAATAAATGACTTTGAGTATTCATTTTGCATATTTCAGACAATCTGGTCTTAAAAAACTTAAGATGTCTTTAAGCAGTGTCAATTCACGGGACACACCTTTGATGACAACAGCAAACTAAGAAACAGATGATACGTTAGAGCTCCATTTGTAATAGGATGAAACACAGGGCTCGATTCAACTCAATAGTTGTGCTAGTGGGAGTTAGCGCAATGAAACCTCGCACAATGGAACTTTCCCCTGTCCTCCCCCTGTGCCCCCCACAATTCGCTCTGAGGGATTGCGAAAATCTCCAGAACAGCGGGGGCAGCGGCGGAGAAGAGGGGAAGAGATATGCGTGTTCTGATGGAATGACATTACTAGCATGATTCTGAATTCCACCCCTAATTTCCCCTCCCTCCTTCTCCATGCCACAGGAATTTCTGGTCCAAGTTTTTCAGTGCTTATGCAAAACTACCACCTATGCACAAGAAGGAATCAGAAAACTTGGGGTAATTATTAGATTGGCCCAGGAAAAAAAACCTAAGGGGGGGGAGGCCAACTCAAACAGCCCAATGACAATATCCATGGAATGTTTATGCGGGGGGGGGGGGGGGTGACAACCAGGAACTAGGAGGAGCTGAATAGATTGGATTGAAAGAAGTGTGTGCATGAAGGCAGGCATGCCCAGCGGGGCCTGCCACAGCCACAGGTAGGCCCAGCCACAGGAATGTCTGGTGGGCAAGCTGCAGCCTGCACTCCCCTTGAAATTCTTTTTTTGGGGGGGCTCAGCCCCTCCTAGATGGTGCCCCTGACCAAGCTCTAATTCTGTTGGCACAGGATCCCAAGTTTGCCGAGGGAGAGAGTGGGCTTTCTAAGCAAAACCCAGAAGTCTACAAACCCTATTCTGCCATAGATGCATGGCAACTCCACCTGTTATGGCTGTGGAAAAAATGTGAATATTTGATGTGTTATACATGCATTTTTTTACACAGCCATGTAGATGCTTTCAGGAAACCTGGCTCTGTCAGGTTTCTCAAAGACATCCTCACATTATGTGCTTGCTGACGAGAAACCCCGATATTTTTCCACTGTAATCAAAATGCATCTGTCTGCATGGCCTTGTGCATGTAGTGCTTCCGAATTCTTATCCCTAACAGGAGTGTAGTAATTACCAATCTGCAGCAGCACTGTAGGGTGCAGGCATATAAAGGGAAAAACAAAAAAGTCAACCCAACATTTCTGGGTTGGATTTTTTTTGGGGGGGGGGGTGTTATTTATTTATTTATTTATTTATTTTAAAAACTTGCAGTAGGAATTCCTTCAGTTTTGAACCTGCATTTTTCGAATATTTTGAAAGAAGGATGTTTTCCTTATCATCAATTCACACTTTGTGTAAACATTTTATATCTGCTACAATTAGGGCTATTTTATTACTGAAGAGTGCAATCCTATGGATCCTGAGAAGTCACCCATCCTCACTTTCGACAGCTTAGGGTAAGGCAGTTCAATCACTTCCACCACCCAACGGCTTTGGCTTAAAATATTTAAGGCTGCAATCCTGCCTTTCTACCTAGTCATCAATCAGCAGTGTTTTATTTGGTTAAATATATGCCTAGTCCCATTTAAGTGCTTCACAAAATGCATGATGTATTGACTACCTTAATGATTAAATGCAACTTTAACCTGTTAACCAATGCAAATAAATACAGACACATGCCAGATCCCAGTTAGGCATAAAACTGAGACAAATATGGTATATCCATTGGCCATTGCTTACGTTTACCTTGTCTGTCAATGAAGGATTTTTTGTTTCTTTTGGTGTGCTTTGGAGGAGAACATTGTCCAATTGAACCAAAATGAATTATCTGGTTTCTGAATATGTAAGTAGACCTGCCCCTAGGGTTAGTTAACTAAGAGCACCTAATTCCCACCATTTCTTTCAGGTTCTGTACCTGTATTTGACACATATTTGAATGAAAGTTCAGGCGTCTGAAGGTTAATGGACTGCCTGGTCTAGAAATAGTAATTCTTATCCATGGGCTAGATGCAGAGGAGGCACCAGCGGAATAAGCTTCCCACATGCCCCCTTGACCTTAACTGTCATTTAGAGAAATCAGCTTCCATGGAGGTCAGAAGTACAGTAGTGTTTATCCTTCCCATCTCCATGGTAACTCACTCCTGGGTCTTCCAATTGACTTCCAATTGTGCTAAACTGAATGTGGCTTTGTGACACATGAAAACCTAGTCATTACAGAGTGAATAGATGCAAGCAAACTCACTTCACTTCAAACCACTGCACACACTTCCAACTGCGGAATCAGTGGGAGAAAATGGAATGTCCTTAGGGCTATCTATGTTGCATAGCAGAAATGATCTTTTGATGCTCTACTTGCCATCTCCTACTGCTAGATAAATGGTTAACTTTTGGAAAAGACAGAATAGCTAGGTTGCTTTCTGTTCCACCTGTGCATTCTTTAACCCCAGTGAAACTGATTGCGTTATGTCGAAATGATTCTGGCCTAGCTTACACCTTTGTGCCGCAACCCTAAAGACACCTACCTAGAAATAAATTCCATCAAAACCATCGTATTTACTTCTAAACACACTTAAGATTGTGATGTGCCTTTTAAGACCAGGATGTATTGCTTGCCAATGTTGCTAATGCAAATGGAAGAGAATCTTCGTTGGAAGGGATCTCAAATGCCAGTGCGGGAAATCTATTGCTACAGAATCCCTGAAAGGTGTCTCTGCTTAAAAAAATCTCCAACAAAAGTGCCCACCACCTCCTGAGGCAGTCTGTTCCACTGTTGAACTGGTCATGCGGTAAGGAAGTTCTTCCTAACGTTTAGTCTACAAACTTTTCCTCGTCTACCCCAATCTATACATTACCAGAGAAGGGCTCATAAGTTCTTCTAAATACGTGCGGCAGAGTCTGCGGTCCCAGTCATCAGTGATGTGTCCACCGTACATAATTTCACCAAAGAGATAACGCAAATCTTCCCAGGGAACCTATGGAATACAATGGAATGTGTAATTAAAGAACCAGTTAGCTTTCTAAGGAGGACACAACAAAGTCACTTGGCATAGCTCTGGCATAATAAAACATGGATTTCATCAGCACAAAGCGCATTGTATTATCCCAAGAGGGGGGTGCGGGTCTCTGTGTGTGTGTATTTAAAAGCACATAATCATAATGGGACCACTGACACATTCTGCTGCCATTGGTAGGTGTGTGTAAACACAGGTAGAACCAAAACAAACATGGTGAGTGGATCCCAGTGGCTGTGGAACGCAATAAAAATTAAATTTTTTCAAGGCACCTGATTCTATTCCCTTTGCTTTCAGTTAAGAAAATTGTTTCCTTTTCCAGTGCTAATTAAGACAGCAAAGCTACAATGATTGTGTTGCATCAACAACTGCTGCAGGGAATTATAACTTGCTCATCATAAAAGTGCACTGGCTGTACTCCCCCCCCCCCCATTTTGCAGCCATTGCTTAGAATTTTGCTCTCCACTCTTCCCATGTGTAACACAATTCAGCTGAGAAAGTAGACTCTAATCCACAGAAGCTTATACAATAATTCTGTCAAGTCTTTAAGGTGCTACAAGACTTCATTGTTTCCCTGTTTCTGAATAAAGCTGTGTGGAAGCAGCGGAACCATGCTAAACCATGGTATAGCAATATGTGCACAAACAGGAAAGAGCTGTGAGTCTTGGGCTTGTGCTTTCCTTCCTCCCCCACAGCCACATTTTGCCTGGGTTGATGGAAGCAGAAATCCAAAACTACTGGAAGGAACACAACTGTGAATTTATTCATTTCTTTTGATAGTCTACTACTGTTTGTACAAAATGCACATTGAATTTCAAGACTAACATGAGAATTTTTATTATTATTATTATGCTTTGTAAAATAAATTTCAGAAGTTAACAGAGATTCAATCCAGCTATTTAATAATTGTGATTCAGTAAAACTGATTTTTGTTTTGCCTGTTCTCAGTGGTATTATTTATAAGCTATGGAGGCCCTGACAAATTGGGGGTGGTATGATTACTATCAGAGGCATATGAGTCTTCTGTTTTGGAGGGAAAGGCTTTGGCAAATCATACAGATCTGTGCAACCCAGAGACCAAAAAGACCATGCTATATTTCAATACGTTATTAGAAATCATGATGAGACAGCAGGGGCAGGAGGAAAAAGGCACCAAATGGTGGCAAAAATGTCAAAGCATCAATGCTCTTTGCCTAAAAGGTTACATTTCTAAACTTACTGCCACAGACATGAAATAATTAATTTCATATTCTGTGTTGACAGAATTTCAAAACTCCCCAGTGAACTAGCAAAAATCAGTTTCTATAGAAGTCTCTTTAACAAACTACTTCAAAACCAGCAGAAGACTACTGGATTAGGTAGATTGCTTTAGTACAGAGCAAAGTTCTCCAGCTTTTCAGAAATCAATAATAAAAGACTGAAGAAAGTGCAGTCTGCCATCCCAAAGGTCTCATGGCCTATTGTAAAAGTAAGCAGCAAATCCCCCGAGAGGGCAAAACTACACAGAAGGAAATGTGTAAAATGAAATTGATCATGTAATTCGAGAAATAAGTTTAATAGAGTAGATTTGTACCAGCCACATTAGGGCTGCGCAAAGTTATGCATTAGAAGTAGGCTCCAGGAGCATGTTTTGTAACCCTACTCTGCAATACAGTAAATGCCTAAAATGCATATATTAGAAAAAAGTAAAAGGCAGTAAGGTGGCACGTGAGAAGTACAATGCAGTAAAGAAGAAAAGTACTAAGGGGCAGTGGTTTGGAACAGACAAAGATCAATCGTAATGAGAAATGAAATCTAGTCTAGTATATATTGCTTAAACAACACTGCAAACTAAACTAAGGCAGTAATCCTATAGCAACTTACTTGGGAATAAGTCCCAGTGAATTTCTGCATAGAAAGTAAAACCAGCTTTACAGTTATTAACTGTAATGTTGGTGGGATCGTTTCAATGATTTGGAAGCAAAATACGACCACAGACAAGTTTTCCAAATATAGGAGGGAACTAAAGGAGCCAGATGCAAAAAGGGGGAGGGACATAGCTGTCAAGTTCTCCCTTTTTTAAAGGGAAATTCCCTTATGCTGAACAGGCTTCCTCGCGAGAACAGGGAAAACCTGACAGCTATGGGGAGGGAGCAGAGCTCCTGCACCGTCAATAGTTATGGAGAAGAGGGAATTTAAGTGCATGTTGCTTGTCATGACAAGGTACACCTGCTGAAACTCCCCCCGTCTATAGAATTATTAAAGGAGCAGGAGCCCTGTTTACATGTGGCTACCCTAGATGGAACCCAGAGATATGAAGCAGTAGACGGCATGGGGAGATGCTGCTGCTCACGACCTCCAGTCAGTTGCCTTGCTGTTACTTACTAGCAGACAGAGAAGGGGGGTGAAGCGGCAGGGAGGTCTGCACAGTACAAAGGCGCTGATGGAGACAATCTGACATGCACGCTGGTGAATGTGCACTGCATCAACTTCCTTGACCTCTACCTTCTAGGAAGCAGCAGCTACATGACTAATCAGAGGTCAAGTGAACAGCAATGCCCCATCTCATTGTCAGTCACTGAGTATATGTCTTACTAAGTACCGTAAGAATATATTAAGAAGCAGGGCTGTCTCAAGCTCCGGCGCCCTCACAGTGGTGGGCGGGCTGGCGCCCCCCTGCCAGCCCGGCACCCTGGCACCCCATGCCACCCAGCCTACCCCTAGAGCCGGCCCTGTTAAGGGGAAGGGGGAAAGGTAAACAAGGACTGTAAAAATTATCCATTATGCTTTGTGTTCTCCCCATGGAAGGGCTTTGGGTGGATAATTTTGCTTAGCTTACCTTCAGAGGGCAGGCCAGGTCCAAATGTGGCTGCTGGCTCACTAAGTTCAGGGGATTTGAGACTAAAGGTTTGGATGAGTGAGATCGGGCCCTGACCAGGCCTGGCTGTCTTGGTCAGAGTGGGAGAGAACCTTCAATATCACAACAGCTTAGGAACCAATTAAGGATATTCTCCTATGGTTCATAGGAAAGGTGTGGAAAATTGCAATGTTTTGCATCAAGTCCCATGTACATCACTATAGAATAAAACACTTATTGAAACAGTGACACCGAATGTCACATTCACAAAATAACTGATTCACAGTAGATATCCAGTTTTTTTATTTATCTAATCTGGAAAAGCTAGAAATTGCAGTATTCCGAATCATACTGCAATTGCAAGTTAGCAAGTTGCACAAAACTAATTCCCAGGCTAGAGTGAGAATATTGGATAGCTTAATTACTAACCGAATTGCATGTGCATAACTGAAAGTACCAACCTACCAAGTCTTTGCTAGACTTAGAAAGTATTAACCCACATTTGCTATATATGTGAATAATTGGTTTAATGAATGGTAACACCTGAACGGTTTTGCATCTTCCGATTGGCAACCAATCTCAAAACAGAGTACATCATTCATCTAGCTTTAAACTTGAACTCAAGGGGAACATTCCCGAGAAAGTCACAACAAGGTGGCCTCCTTAATACATAATAACGACACATGAAGGAAATACATCATTATTTATATATGTGACGTGCTGTAAATTGCTTCCATCATCAGAATTAATTGTAGTGATTATTAATGCAATGTTATGAACTGTCAGGACTGCTGTATGTAATTACAGTTGTGCAAAATGCTTCATTACCTGCCTAATGAATTTGGCATATGCACATGTAAAGCACTGTTTTCGTTAACATAATGAAGGGCTTGTATGTATGTATTTATTTATTTATTTATTTGTTTGTTTATTTGAGTCAGTAAGTAAACCCACCAAGTGTGCAACTGGTTCAACCTATGTTATGAAATTTAAGCATCCTCTGTGGTAAACCTTTGATATGCCCAATTTGCATACCCAACAGCAGATACACATTTCAACTATTTCACTAAGGAAATATATTTCACCTTCCCTTGTTCACTTCTAAAACTAAGGAACACAAAACAAAAAATATCACCACCATCTTGGGTCAGAAGACACTTATGTTACCTTAGAGTTTGCTTCCAGATAGTTGTAGAGGACATTGACACAAATGGTGAGATCTCCTACGTTAAAAGGGTATCTTCGATTCCATCCTTGAGGTCCAAACTTGAGTCTCCCAGCAACACAGGTGTGAAAGTAGCAGAGGGAAAAGAAGATACTTTTGAACTCTTGTTCTCGGGTACACAATTCAAGTGTATCCTGTTAAAACAAAGGAATATGAAGAAGGAAAAAATCCCACCAGTATTTCTATCACATCAACCACAAGCTTTAGAGACTACCGCCGTAGTTTCCTTACTAGGATTAATGACACCTAAACAGCAACAATCAGAATCTTTTAATATTTTCAGCTTAGCAAAAGGTAAAACTGGAAGTGAGTAAATTTGAAGGACCAGCAAAAAAGGACTGCACCTCCCAAGATGGGCACTCCATTCTTGCCACTGCCATCCCTCTTACTACCTGTTCCTCCTCCCAGCTGTTGTCCCCATTTCTCCTCCTCCTATCAACCCTCATTAGGTTTTCTGATTTCTGGGTTGTGGCAACAGCACTGGTCACTTCTTTGTTGCCTGCCCTGTCACGAGAAAGGGCAAACAGGGTTCTTTCCCACAGCAAGGCATTTGTGACAAGATGGCCGACAAGGGCGCCTGCAACACCACAGACACGAAATCTTGTTTAAAATTCAAAAAGTGTTTCTTACACTTTTACAACCAAGCAGTATATAAATTATGTCAAATAAATAACTATCTACACCCTACAACCCAATGTGGTAGGCAGTGCAAGTGCTCCCCCCTCACCCAGAATGCCTCATTCTGAAGAAGAAATAAAGCAAAACTACCAGTGAACATTTTCCCCTCACCTGGTCAAAATTATAGAGAGCAGCATGAAGATTTGCCAGCATACCAGTAGGGGGCTCGTTAATAATTTTAATACTGTTCTCTAATATTCCTTGAGGTATGACGTGTTCTTCAGGACTTGGAGCTGGTTCTGCACTTATAAAGACACGGTAGTCGGGGTGACTTTCTCTGCTGTGTTCCTCCAGTAGCTTCTCCAATGTCCCCAGCCATTTGACCACGAGGTGTATGTTCTGTTTGAGAGCAAGCAACACTACAATTATAAGAGCAAGTTTATTATTTTCAATGTAGCTTTAATTATCTCAGTTGCATAACAAGAACAAAACAGCCAATGCTCCAAATATGATTTAATTCTAGGTTTCAAGAGCACAGGAGTAAAAGATAGAGACTTTATTTTAATATGTTTCATTAGGAAGGACTTCATTATCTCTAGGTGCTATTAGGCCTTGATTTGCTAAGCACTAGCATATATAAATCATGTCAACTATAACCACCCATGCACTTAAGCCTGCTAACTCTCTCCAGAGCTCAGATAATGTTCAGTAGGATTTAGGAACCCTGGGATGATTAACAAAAGCGACAAATCAGAAGCTGGAAAAAGTACTAATGTCTGACTGCTAAGTATCACAGTCCCAAAGTCTAGCAATGACTTGGACATAGAGGCACAGAGCTTCTCCATAGCTGGATATTTTTCTTTGGACATCTTCCCCAAAATTGTGTGGACATGTGTGGCTCTAATGCACACATGCTTGCATGGAAGAAAATGCAGGCCACCTACCCTTAGTAGGGGTAGGGGACAAATGCAATTCTGTTCATATTTAAAGGTGAACTTACAAAACTCACATTTTTCACAACAATATGTGAACCAAAACGCAGCCATCATTTGAACTTTGCAGTCATCTGAACTTTGCAATTCTTGAGCCAAACAATGTGTACAAAAATGCATATACAATGGTAAAGTGTGCATATAAATTAATGAAAATAATATTAAAAGTGCATTACGTTGGGGAAAATTACTTCACATAAATGTGTATATGAGACAGAGTGGCACATAAAAATGTGTATAGAAGGGGGAATTTGCACAAAAATGCTGTTTTGCAAAGTCAGATGTAGAAATGTGTAGGACTGAAATTAAGATTGGAGAAAAGAGGAACGATGAAATTGACATGTTCGCCAATTCTTATTTTTTTGTTAAATTTCCTCTTGCAAGTTTATTTGTCACTGCATAATGGATACTGGGGGACAGAGGAAAATTCTCCATCTTGCAAAACTAACCTCACAGATATTTATGATGAAAGATGATCTCCCATTCCTGTGGCAGTCATTTTGGAAGAGCCAAAAGAAACAAGCAGTAATAAGGCAGGTGGTGTCATTTGTGTGCTTAACTTCAGAAAGTTAAGTAACAAATCCCATAAACCACTCTGCAAACCTTTTGATCTGCTATCATGATCAGTGAGAAGAAATAATGCTAGGTGAAGTTGTCGAAGAAGAAGAAGAAGAAGAAGAAGAAGAAGAAGAAGAAGAAGAAGAAGAAGAAGAAGAGTAGTTTGGATTTGATATCCCACTTTATCACTACCCGAAGGAGTCTCAAAGTGGCTAACATGCTCCTTTCCCTTCCTCCCCCACAACAAACACTCTGTGAGCTGAGTGGGGCTGAGAGACTTCAGAGAAGTGTGACTAGCCCAAGGTCACCCAGCAGCCGCATGTGGAGGAGCGGAGACATGAACCCGGTTCCCCAGATTATGAGTCTACTGCTCTTAACCACTACACCACACTGGCTCTCAATTCCTCAGAAGGTTGTTTCTTGTTGATTTTTTTTTTTCAGGTTAAGTATGTGCAGAGTAAGCCCCACAACAGAACACATAAGGAACAAATCATGCCATTTCACACTTACTTGCAGAATAACCCAGTGCCCATGCCTGGCAGCTTTCTTTAATACTTCCTCTGCAACAACCTCTTGTCCTTGTCCCAAAGATATATTATGAAATTTCCCAGAATCAATTGTGAAGTCAAGTTTTTTTCCTGCAAGTGGAGCAATGGAGGCGAGCAAAAGTGGAAAGGAGGAAGGGGATGGAGGGAAAGGGGGGGGGGAGATAATGCCCCATTAATTCCACCAATCACTGGGACAATACACATTAGTTCGTCACTCAACACAATTTCAACAAGCAAAATTGTGAGCTCTCAACAGCAGCCTTATGGCTGGTATTAGGGGAAAAACCCTGCAGAAATCTGCTCCCTTGGTTTTAAGATAACGAACCTTTTGACATTTTGATAGATGCTAGGTATTGTTACCGAGCTTTATAAACTCTTACAGGGGGTGCAAGCCATTTCCCTTATAAAAAAAGGGAGCAACATGTGGTAGCTATCACATCAGTTTTTTAACTGATTGGTTCAGTGGGTAAATGTGCAAGCCTCTCACCTTGTGAGGCCCGAGTTTAAATTGAGCACAGTCAGGTCACAGCTGTATTAACCTGGTATTCTCAGCAGAGTCAGTGGGGAATAGTAATCCTAAGTACAAAGCGACAGTTTCTTACACAATTGAATATAGTTTGTATAATGACCATTATTTAGTCACAGGGGGCACAAGATTACATGAGCATGGAGAAAATTGCCCTCTGGCCCTCATCTACTCAAAAGGTAAGAAACAGCACAAAAGAGCCTGCATTATGCCTAGCAGAGGAATGTTCAATCTAAAAATTTCTTCACGCTGCAGCGTTAATAGCCTCACACTTTTTATCCACCCTTCCAGAGTGAATGGAGGGTTAGGGCAAGAGAGGGGGAAATCTTTAAAACTTAACTCTTGTTGAGGAAAACAATTCCAAATTTAAATCTGCTTTATTCCTTGATAATGACTATTTGTGGGCTTTTTTTGTGTGTTAGCTTAACATGCATTAATTAAAGACCGACTCCCGCTCTGTCTAACTCAAAGCACAAACCCCTGTTGTTACCAATCATAAACTATGCATTAAGAAAAGCTCTGCGGACTTTGCAAATCAGCAACATTAACAACTATTGGAGAGAGTTCCTGTTACCCACAGCCATGTCAGAATTCCTACCAAAATGCCTCTGAATGTAGCATGTCAAAATGAGGGCCCTTTCCATCATCAAGCATGCATTCTCTTTTCCAACACTCCCTAAAAACACACTTTGCTAGGGCTAAGTGAGGATTGTCCATGTAGCATTAAACCACGGTTTAGCATCCCATGTGAACACGACAAATTCTGTTCCCATTTTGTGTTTTGCAGGATTTGGAATGTTGCCAATTCACCTGCCTATGTTTTAAAAACCAGCCCAACAAATACCTATTCAACAAAACATGCTTACCAAGTGTCTCCACATCTTTAAGAGGATCGACTCCAGGAGAAAGAATGAAAAATATCGGAGTGGCTGGACTGCTTTCTTCATAAGATTTTGCCAAGTCTATTCTTGTGCCATCCACATACTTTGAGCCGAGCTTTTCCTCTACAAAGTTTCTACAAAAATGTATAATGTATAATAATGAACATATGTTAACATAAAGAGAAAGCTTCCTTATCCTGGTGCCATACAGATGTTTTGGACCATTCCCATCATTCTGGTCATTGGCCACCCTGGATGGGGCTGAAGAGATTTGTAGTTCCAAACATCTGGAGGGCACCAGGTTGGGGAAGCCTGATTCAGAGCATTAAGAGTCTAGCATACAGTCTGCACATGCTAATGGGAAAGAGGTGGTTGAGGCATACATCCTTAGTGTCTCAGCTGTTTTTCTGGGTCCCAAGTCTCACACTCTCTATTTTCCAAAATATCCTTTCAAATATATTCTATTCCACCAACGTGTAGAAAACCCGAGAAGCTGAGCTAAGTTCTGTTGTATGGCTTGAAGGGAAAACATCCCAAATGACGAACTGTTGCTTCTAAATTAACCAGGAGCCACAATCCTAAGGTCTAATTCACATAAATGAGTGATGTTTCGTATTGGTATTTTAAATCCAGAGTACATTGAAGACTCTCCATGTAACAGTCACTTCATATGCACCACTTGCCTTGCTCAACTCAGTGTGTGCATTTCATTACATCACCGCAAACAACAAGAAAGAGAGGCGGCAATGGTGTGGTAGAGTTGACAGTTCTGTGAGACAAGTGGCTAGGTACTTATTAAACTAATTTTAAAATCCTGCTCTTCAGCCAAAAAGGCTCCTAGAACAGCTTACAAATCAATCAATCAATAACAACAACAAAATAAGACAGTCCCTGTCCACAGGCTTACAATGTATGACACAAAAGGAAGAGTGTTTGGGAGGGAGGAGAATGATATGAATGGATTACCTCATGACATGCACATAGATTTAGAATGGCCACTGTACGGCCATACATTGATGTGTTTGATGCTTTTTTTAGTTATTTCTGTAAGTGTGATTTGACAGATCATGCAACTAGTGCACATAAATAAATGGAGTACATAAATGAATGTGATAAATATAAAAGGAGTTCACAAAGTCAAACATTATGCAGTACCTCAGAGCGTATGTCATCCGATCTGGGCGTAATGCTCGTAGCATGATAAGCTTCTGAAAAGAAGTTTTACTTTTCCATTCCTGAGGGAACTTTTCCTTTTCTGGGCATTCTGAATCTACCCATTTTTTCCATCTCTTGGCAGAACCTTCTATATCTCTATCTAATCCTCGAAATTCATCCATTAAGGCAATGGCCTGAAACAGAACAATGGCATGCCTGATTTATTGACACGTCAACTGTTTGCACTAAGGAAGAAATAAGTGGCAATTATTGAGATGTTGTTTACCCTCTCCCACCACACATATTACACCACCTTGCAATATACCAAAGTGTGTAGGATTTTGCCAAACCTTAGCAATTTCACCATGGACCACTAAACCTTAGTGTGGGCATTGCCAGTGTGGCACATCTATGGGCACACAAACAGCCAGCGAAGTTTTCTTTGGTGGCCACAAGCAGACCCGAGCTACTTTAGTCCAAAACCTGCCCCATAAAGGTTTTTCCCTTCCCCACTCAGAGCAGCTCCTCCTCTCTCCTATATGCTCTCCCTTGTTTGAACATGCCCTTCCTTCCCATCTGAGTGGACACCCTTCCTTCTCTTCTGCAAATTCATGGAGGACAAAACTATCAATGGCTACTAGCCATGAGGGCATGTTCCACATCCACTGCCAGAGACACCTGTCTCTGCATACCAGTCGCTGGGAATCGCAGATGTGCTCATGTCCTGCTTGCAGGCTTCTCTCAAGCATCTGGTTGGCCACTGTGAGAACAGAATGCTGGCCTGGATGGGTCACTGACTTGATCGAACAGGCTGTTTTCATGCTCTTACACATGACAGCCTGTGAAGAAGAGATCTGGGAGTGAGCAAGCAAGTGGGGGTGCTTCATATTATGAATAACCCTGAGATCTACTGATGAAGGGTGGCATACAAATTTCATCAATCAATCAATCAATACTGAGAAAGGTAGAGAAGCCACTAAAGAAAAGTGGAAATGCAGACAGGCAGGTAGCCATGCAGTCCTCTGCTTCCAGGTCTTTCTCGGTACTGAGATGGAAGCAGAAAAGTGTGGGTTGTGTGTGTGTAGAGGTAGGGAGTGTAATCCCTTGCTCACATCCTGCATGCTGGAGTGGGTTGCAGATGGCAAGGCCCTCAAGCCTGCTTCTTCATGGGGGAGCAGGAGAGAAACAGAAGCCATTCCCATATAAAACAGAATATTTTGTGCAATGTAGAGAAGTAAGCACATTAAAAAGTGTAAATGGTGCTCACAACTAAGCATAAAACTGTCTGGGTATATGCAGGCATCTGCTTTGTTCCATATAGGCAGCTGGTTGGTCGTGAAACTTACCCTAATGGCACTCCATGACTGAGTAGTTAAAAAGTCCACAGGACTTTTGTAAGTGTGTTCAATTGTAAATCGTAGCAGGAAATTCAGTTCGGTGAGTTCTATTTCTTTACTTCTCAACAAAATCTAGGAAGTGAAAAAAATTGGGAAATACCGTGAGAGTCACTATGAAGAAAGGTGTTACTCTAGATCTGCACTGCCATAATTCTATGTTATACATAAGTAGCACAAAGTATTGAGTATTTCTGCCTCCATGGCCGCTCTTGTTAGACATACATTTTTTGCACTTGGTCTGATGATGATGACGACGACGACGACGACAACAACAACAACAACAACAACAACAACAACAACAACAACAACAATTTTCCAGCCCACCCATCTGTACACAGCTTCTCTGGGCTGCTTCCAACAAAATTACAGGAAAAGGAGAAGGGAGTGTCAAACCCATATATTCCCTTTGCGACACTCCAAAATGTGAAATCAGCACTACAGTGTTGGTGCTGCCCTTTAAAGCCCTAAACGGCCTCTGTCCAGTATACCTGAAGGAGCGTCTCCACCCCCATCGTTCAGCCCGGACAGTGAGGTCCAGCACTGAGGGCCTTCTGGCGGTTCCCTCACTGCGAGAAGCAAAGCTACAGGGAACCAAGTAGAGGGCCTTCTCGGTAGAGGCACCTGCCCTGTGGAACGCCGTCCCATCAGAGGTCAGAGAGATAAACAACTACCTGACATTTAGAAAATACCTAAAGGCAGCCCTGTTTAGGGAAGTTTTTAGTCTGTGATATTTTAATGTGTGTTGGAAGCCGCCCATAGTGGTGGGGGAGACCCGGCTAGATGGGCGGGGTAAATAATAATAATAATAATAATAATAATAATAATAAAGAAGAAAATGGACTCATACACATTTCTCAAATGAACAGTTCTTAAGCAATCATCCTTTCGAATATGGATGTGTGGAACTTTAGGCCTGCGGCCAAAAATGCAGCATCTCAGGGCTCCTTATCTGGCCCTCATGACTCTTCCTACCCATGTCCCCATCTCCTTAGGCCACACTCCTGACTGGCCCTGGTTCACACCTTCCTTGAGCATTTTGGCCTGGCTGGAATGTGTCCTTGAACATGGGCCCTGCCAACCACTGGCATGTATGTGGTCCCTGGGATTGAACAAAGCCTTTGGGCTAAAAAATGGTTTCCCTGCTTCGAGAGCAGCGGCGAATATATATTTTTCCCCAACTCAAAGGCTGCGTTACATTATGGTCATCCTTCTTGGGGCTGCATGCCAGAGGTTGAGTGGGGGCCACAGTCCAAAGTGGGCAGGGCTATAGACTTCAGGCTACATTCTATGGCAAAATGAAGTTTTGACACACACACAACCAGTTACATCTGTCAATACACAATAAAGGAACGAAAGAGGCATTATCATAACAAGAAGGACACGTTCCAGTGAGGCAAAAGCACTTCAGGCTAGTGCAGAGCAGGGTTTGTGTGAGAGTAGCCTGGGGAAGAGTCTAGTGAGGTGGATAGTGAGGCTGGGAAGGGCACACTATGAGTCTAGACTGCCATTCATTCATAGGTCAGCTTGCTGCTTTTAATGCCAGGAGTCATAGGTGCCAACTCCCTGGCCATGAAGGGGCCAGGCACTCACAAATTTCAGGTATAGCATCCACGGCACCGAGCATCCATGGTCACAGGGCCACGTTGGAGCCTAACATGGCCATGGCAGAGATCTGCTGGTGTTCCTCATCCCCTCTCAACCATAGCAGCTAATCATTTTACAGCTTGGAAAGTGAAAGTATGCAATCTGCTTTGGAATAGTATACAAAAAATGTGCACTCAAGACAACCTACTTTCTGAAGACGAAAAAATGTAGGTTTTTAATATTTCGAAAATCCTTTGGGAGAGCAGACTATAGGAAACTATGGAAACACTCCTTAGACATGCTGAATACTTTATTTCGTAAATCGCCAACAAATATTTGTTCCTTTAAATGCTGAAAATGTTTGCTATTCCCCGCTGCAGGGGCAGGATGAGTTGGAATAACAAATAATGACGGTAAATATCAGTTGCTGAACAAAATTTCTCTTCCCAAAGGAGAAATTCCTGGTAGACATTCTCTCCCATACAAATCATTTCTAAGCCTTAAATATTTGCCTCGTCTAGCTCTGACTTATAATTAAACTGACTGAAGTAACAAAATTCTTTTCAACTACATTTAAAGCAGGGACTTTGAGGGATCAGGACTTTGCAAGTTAAGTCTGTACACAACTGAGCATGTCCGATTGTGTCACATCCCTCTGAGTCTTTCATGCTAATTCTCCACTGTTCTTATGTTGAACCAACATGTGTATCTCTAGACTGAATTGATGCAAGCAATTAAAGTTGGCTTTTTCTCACCTGAAATGTTGTCTGGCCCAGAAAAATTAGCTTGTCCCTTTCAAAAAGTCCCTGGCCTACGTAAAGAAAGGTGAAATAAGTAATAGCTTCTGTTAGGTTGGAGATGCGTCCTTGGATATCATCCGATGCTTCTGCCCGCTCAATTGCTTTACGAAAGACAGTGTTGAAAGCCTAAAGGAACACAGAATTAATTTCTCACATCAGAATTTCCTTTTCTTGAGGAACATTTTTGAAACCTGGATTTGGCTTCTATCATTCAAAAGCACAGTAACTCAGAATGCTTTAAAAACAAGGTCAACAACATAATTATAATCTCTTAAAGACAGAAGGTGCTAATTGCTTGAAACTAGCTGCTGTAATCTTAGGGTAGATCCAGTGTAGCACAAGTATACACCTGCTTGTGCAAGAGGGCTTCTCTTTCCTTTCATCTCCGCTTGAATGCCTCTGGAGGAGTGGATGATCCTCGGGAGCAATTTTTTGGGACACACACATTTTGGGGGCAGAGAAACCAGGCCCGCAGTCTACAAGCAGGTTTACACTGTGCAAGGCAGCAGGTGCCATTGGATGTCACCATAAGAATGTAAACCTCAGGTGCACAGAGATTATTCATTACATTTCCTGTTTCTGTAGACAGGTATGAGGAATAGGATCTGGCCCACTTCAATGTTCTTTCCATTCTTCTTTGCCAAAGTGGGGATTTGCAGCCACTGTTGATCAGCTTAATCAATAAACTTGGGCCCTGCCTATCTGATCCAGAGGGACATGTCACTCTGGAGTTGTTAAATGCCCTCGGGAGGCCTCAGGGGACATGGACGGATGGACGGACACACACACACACATATACGCGCACACACACTGGCTGTCAGCAGCTCTGATTGACACTGTGATAACCTCTTCTAAACTGCATCCTGCTGATATATCTCCCTTTGAAGCTGGAGATCAACAATAGTTTTTAAAAAGGTGGTATGGCAGAGCCATTTTTGCACAGTGTATATGCCTCTTTCTTTTTTTCCTTCCCATAACTCTTATGATCAAAAAGTTACTGCAAGCTTTTAATGTACTGCAAAACTCAGAAAGCATGCTTGGTCACATAAATTGGGGTACAAGTATAAATGAATGTACCTAAACATGAGTATTAGTGGCTCCAACTTCCACATTTCTGAAAGTTAGAGCAAATCTCATGAGGTTTACTACACTGTGTTTATTTTTTAGTATCAGAATAAGGATAAGAACGAACCTTCAATGAAAACTGATAGATGGGATTGATTTTGCTCAGATCATGAATGGCGAAATAAAGAAGGGATGCTCTTGCAGCTGCTGCCCTGTAATGTTCTCTGGCTTCGTTAATGTTTACTTCATTTTCTTTGGCTTCTGCTACCTATAGAGCAACATGTTTGAAAGTAAATCAAGAAAGCCATCATCGTTATATGAATAGGACTGTGCTGTTAATCTAGCATCTACTTCAACAGATTTTAATCTAAGTTTAAATTGAGGATTAGTTACACCGAATATAAGATGGAAAGATATGGGCCTCCATCCTAGAAGAATCTTCAAACATCTGAAGAAATATCCAAAATAATGAACACGTGTGGTGAGCCACTTATGGTGAACTGGAGCTTCATGAATTGTACAGTGGTACCTCTGGTTACGAACTTAATTCGTTCCAGAGGTCTGTTCTTATCCTGAGGCACACTTTTGCTAATGGCTCCCCCGCTGCGCGCGCGCCTCCAGCGCAGAATTTCCATTCGCATCCTGGGGCAAAGTTCACAACCAGGAGCAGCTACTTCCAGGTTAGCGGAGCTCATAACCTGAAGCGTTCATAACCAGAAGCGTTCTGGTACCACTGTAATTCAATCCCTGAAATGGTTTCCATGGTGGCAGTAGGTAGTCTTCTTATGTTTTTATCCTTTCAGTTAGTGTTTATATGCTGTTGGCCCTATCATTGGCTTCAGCAACATGTCAGGAAGTTGTACAGATGTCGTTGCTATTCCAATCACCCCCATACAGCATGGTCAATGGTAAGGAATGATGTGAGTTGTAGTCCAACAACAAGTGAAGGGCTAGAGTTCAGCCACCCATTTTTAAAATGGAAAGGAAAGTGGGAAAAGGTAAGCAACTCTCATCCAACCACCATGGTAAGCCCATCTCCATTCCAAGTGTGACAAATTGCCTTCCATTATTTTGAGTTTACTCAATGCTCCATCATCAATATTAGTGAACCCTGAAACATGGAGAAAGGAGTTCTATCTATCTATCTATCTATCTATCTATCTATCTATCTATCATCCATCCCCACCCCACCAACTCCAAACTATTCTGGGCTGCCTCAAAAGATGCCAAAATGCCTGGAAAGGAGTAAGCCTTGCTTCTTCTATCTTCACTTGTGATTTGCACAATGCTCCCTCCACGATACAATGTATAGACATAACATGTTGCTTTGAAACAGACAAGTATCAAACAGTAAAACCACAAGTGCCTTAATCTCTATCTCTGCAGCAGTCGACTTTGTGGTCTCAAGTTTCTCCACGAGTTCAGTGTCTCCCAAGAAATTGCCCTCAGCAGCGGAAAGGCGAAACAGCAGATCATCCTCCAAGCGCTTCAGCTGAATCTTGAAATCATTCTGCTGTTTTGTCAAAAGAGACTGGCAAACACAATGGGGGGAAAGTTTTAGTTGTAAATGTGGATAACTGATAGCATGAAGAACTTTTAAGAACCTATTCTCACAGTGCATTGTATGTGCCTATAAGTGCTTCCAGCCATCTTTGGGTGTGAAACAGACTATTACAGTGTAAGTGTACTACCTAGCTTATTCAGTGGAACCTCGGTTTATGAATGCAATCCTTTCCATGTAGGCGTTCATAAACAGAGGGATTTGCTCCCCGAAGGCACGCAGATCGCTTCTGCGCATGCGCGAGCTGCGCAAAAGCGATCTGCACATCCAACTCCACAGAACCCGGATGTAAACACTTCATGAACAGAGGTAGTTGTAAACCAAGGTCCCATTGTATATTTGTTCACCTGAATGCATATCCAGGCAGACTTGTGGTGGAACAGACAAGGTTTGTTGTTATCCCGTTAAAGTTTAATGGAATTTAAGCATGGTCAACATATTACCTTTTGCATGCAAGATCCACTTAAAATTTTGGTATAATGGTTTATCCTGCTAGCATTCATCTATAGCACTGACCTACACTCCTAATGGCATGTGGCAGCATCAGTTTATGATTATTATTTTTTGAAGTCCTCACGAAGATGAATCAATATACAGTCATACCTTGGTTTTCAAACGCCTTAGGAGCTGAAATGTTTTGGCTCCCGAATTATTGAAAATCTGAAGTGATTGTTCCAGTTTTCAAACGTTCTTTGGAACCTGAACGTCTGACATGATTTCTGCTGCAGGAGCTTCCTGCAGCCAATTGGAAGCCGTGCCTTAGTTCCCGAACATTTTGGAAGTAGAACAGACTTCCGGAATGGATTCCGTTCGACTTCCAAGTTTCCACTGTACAGTTTTGAGAAATTTCTTCCAATACACCCATTTTTGCAAAGCAATTTTCCTTAATATAATGAATTCCTGTATGTGATTTTCACTAATATATGCATTCTATGCATAGTTTACCCCAGTATAGGCATTTTTGTACACATTACCTGGCTTGAGGATAGCATTGCAAAATTCGGAAAAGTGTGAATCTGACAGGATGGCTCTGTTTTGGATCACACATTATTTCAAGAAGTGTGAATTAGACATGCTTAACTTTAAATTAGAAATGAACTGAATTTAGAATAGAATCATAGAATCGTAGAGTTGGAAGAGACCACAAGGGCCATCCAGTCCAACCCCCTGCCGAACAAATTTCTACCAAATCGCTACAAGACCGGGTATAAGATTAGTTGGCCGGGTGATAGAAATGCATTCTCTCCCCTGAACATACACATTTAGTCTAAAGACAACTGGAAAGTGTTATTTTCCATTTAGTGATGCCTTCACAAAGCCAATTCTGATTTACTGTGTGATGCTATAATACCATCATATTCACTAGTAAGCAGTACAACTGACAAGAGATATATGGATTTTGTAGAGGGCGCTGAAAGTGCTAGGGAACTGACTAATTCACACGTGGGTTTACCTTCACAGTCTCCAAATCAGGTCTTTCAATACTAACAGCCTCAGCCAACAGCTGGTCCTCCAAACCATCCTTTGTAACTGTGAAATTAATTAGAGTGGTCTGAGCCTGCAGCTCTGGCTTGTAGTGAGGATTAGCCAGCTTAGTGTGAAGGATGAGACGGAAATCCTTGTTGAATTCACATTCTCGATCTTCAATCTTAATATACCTGATATCAATTAAAATGAAAACTGTTACAAAGCACAGCATTGATTAATGCAGCTTATCAGCATCTTAAGATAAATACAGAAACTATTTCACATGAGACAGAGTTGTACGACGGTGCATTCCACTTATATGCCTCTGACTACTACACCTACTTGAGAAAGGGATTGTCCATTTCCCATTATTGACACCAACACTAATACTTTTCACTTCTGATGTTAGTAAGAATGCACCTGATATGAGCAGCCTGTTGAGGATATTAAATAAGGATGCCAGATTAACCCAAAATTTATAGAATGAAGGCCAGGTCCATCAGTTACTCCTATTGGTATCAATTGTTTCACTTGCTCATGTCTCACTTCTCTGTTTTCTGAATTAGTCTGAGAAAGGCTGAAAAGTATTATATTTGCTTATTTATATGAACACAGAAATTATGAAACAGTTGCTTCCAGTTTTTCCATTCATCTTTACAATTTTCTAAGTTGTAATAAACATCTGTCTAATTTTTTGTTTGGGTTACAAATGATTTGTAAGGATGCAATAAACATAGACCGAGCGATTTTGCAAGAGGATACTTATAAACAGTTTTGGACATCTGTATTTCAAAACTAATTCTATGAAATGCAGGATGTATTCTGTGTATTTTTCCCCTCCTGAGGAACATGCTTGTAGTGAGTAATGTGCTGACATTCATGTTTGTCAGCAATATACTTCTTACTGCCTCCCCTTCTATACCTATCTCTATTTCAAACTCGACCCCTTAAAGTGAAGCTAGTTCAGGTTTCTAACACACGTGAATAATTTCACTCCTCTTTTTAACCCCCCTTTATTTCCCCTCTTTTCCTGATGGATCATGTCCTGTTCTCTAACCTACACGGGGAGTAAGATAACTAAAAATATCAATGAACAAAAAATGTCAAATGAGCTAAAAACAAGAGTATGGCCACTGGGGACACTGACAACATTGTCAAGGGCTGACAGGAGGAGGTTGAGCCCAGGGGTAGCACAGAATGGGGAGAGGACGAACCTGAGGAGAGGGCCCAGTGGGCTTGGGGGCCCACTGCTAAGGGGCAGAGAATCAGAGGCTAGTGAAAGGGAGGGGGAGAGGCAAGTATCCATTGATTCTCACCCATTCCTTCACCACATCTTCCCAGCTCCTTCCGGGGAAGAAGAGGTGCATGAGAGTGAGACAATCTCTGCACTCAGAGGGGGGAAGGGGAGAGGCGCAGAGCACCAGGCAGAAGGCAGGGCAATTCTGAGGTGCCACCCCCATCCCCTCGATCAAGAGGAAGTAAGAAATGCAGGCAGCAGAGGGAACGACAGCCTTGCCTCTTTGTAACTGGCAGCGGCACTCACCTTTGGGGTGCCTGGTGAGCAATGCTGCTCTACCTGCAGCACCCTGTTGATTGCTACTGCCCCTATGAGAAAAAAAAACCCGTGCCAACTTCCATTCTGAAGGATGTATGCACCCAATTTATAGACAGCCCAAAACAACTATCCACACGCACGGACAGATCTCTTTTTGGTATGGTACTATTTCATCAAGCTAAATAAAATAACAAGTTTCCACTGCCATTTCAATGTGTAGGAAAAGGTTGGGCGCAGCATATATGCTGAACATTTGACTAAGCTGACTGCAGGTCCATAATGCAGGGGGACAACGGAAGACTGAGCTCAGAAATTAGCAACGGAACTAAGAGGGCAATTTTGTAACTCACTGTTCTTGTTTGTTTATCAAGAATCTTACCTGGGGAACAATACTCCGCTACTGCAATGCTAAAATGGCTTGTTGTAAAATGAGTTCTGGAGTCTTGCACTGAGATTCTACTTTATAGGTCCTCATTGCACAGAAGTAATAAATCACCCCCAATTTCTGTGGTTATTTAGGTATGAAAGGCAAGTACTGCACAATGACTCAGTGAGTTTTATCACTGCAGCTAGGTTGGGTTTTTTGTTAATTGCAGGTGTGGGGAAAATAAATGTTTGTGCTATTGCTCTTATGGGTCAGCTATGACATTAGCCAAAAGTAGAAGAGACCACAAAATCACTATGTCAGATTCAGCAATACATTTGTGTCTAGGATAGTATAGTACAGGACAGGGGTCAGCAAACTTTTTCAGCAGGGGGCTGGACCACTTTCCCTCACTTGTGGGGGGCCGGACTATATTTTTGAGGGGAGAAATGAACCAATTCCCATGCCCCACAAATAACCCAGATGCATTTTAAATAAAAGCACACATTCTACTCGTGTAAAAATACACTGATTCCCAGACCGTCCGTGGGCTGGATTTAGAAGGCGATTGGGCTGGATCCGGCCCCCGGGCCTTAGTTTGCCTACCCATGGTATAGGAGATGATGGTGTAGCAAGCATGGGTTCAAGTTTTAGAACCGTGAATAGGTGATGTGAGTAAAATTCTTAGACAAATAAGGTGGGACTTCACCTCCATGTTGCAGAGGAGAATCTAAAGTTTATGTAGAGACCTCTAGAGGAAAATGAAAAAGCAGCCGAGTTCACTCTTACTCAGAGAGCTATAGATCCAGATTTCTATTGTGACCTTGGGTCAAATCATTTATGTACACAAATGTTCTTCTGCGGGAAAAGGAAATGTAAAACTAAAATAAATGTACAAACCTTGCTGTTTACTTTTCTATCACATTTTCAATGAAAGCATAGAAGGGTAGGTTGCTTCTCCTTATGTAGTGCTATGAAATTCCATCTTTGTCCCCTCAACTAAATCCCCAGTCCACACATTGCTCACTTCCAGGTTGACTACTACAACATTTAGAACAATATACAAACATAATAATGTCTAATCATATGTACCAATAGCAAACTAGTTCTATGAATCTGGGTTTTTTAAATAGCCAAACTAGCCCCATTTTTGCAAAAGGTGGAGGTATCAGTAGCCTCAAGAGAACCGTGAAATCAGCTATAGTACAAAACACTTTAGAGAGAAATTAGGCCAGGACTTTGGACGACAAAAACAGCTCAAATGAACATGCTTAGTGGGCCTAAAATACTGATGGGGAGGGAAGGGAGAACAAAACCCCACAAGCAAACAAACTACTGCATTTGAGAACAGCTTAGGTGAACTTTTAAGGTGAAGAAAAGTGGCAGACAGATTCCTGGGAAAGAAAGCAAATGTGAGCAATATCTTCATGCTTTAAGGGGGGGGAAGTGTTTTCCCCAAAAAATCTAAAAAGCCTTGCTTCAAAACCTGCTGTTTAAAGTTAAAAGCTTCCCCATCCAACCAGAGAACTCTAGTAGCTAATGCAGAGAGTGAATCTAAACATATCAGGTGTAGAATTGTTACCTAGCAATCACAGCAGGCCAACTGTTCAAGTTGGTCAAACTACTGGAGAAGAGAAATTTTTTTGAAAGTTGCACAGCTAGCCTGAAGTTCGCGGCAAAAAAAGAGGAGCCTTTCCTATGTATCAAAAAGTGAGTTAATAATGTTGCTGCTGCACGAAGGCACACGGAACTGTCTAATTTAAGATAGAAGGAAACTGTTTAATATTATCTGTTAAATATTATCAAATGCATACCATGAGGGGATGTATATAATGCTATGGGGTTGAGCTGCAGTGTGCCTGAGGCTCATAGCCTCCCCCCTTTTCCTTGGCCTGTGCAGTTAAGGCTTTTTAAAAAAATGATTTAGCATTATGTTTGAACCAAGTCATTGATGCTACCAGTAGCGTAAGGTCTTGAAGTATAGCTGGCCTGATTTAGCACAGAACACAGACCTGTTTTTCAGGCCTTCCCTTTGGCTCATAACTGTGTTGGCTAGAGAGTTGCATTAGAGGGAATTACCTCTGGTGACAGGAATCACTGTGAAAACTCGATTATAATTATGGTAATAATAAAACTATTTGGTTGTTAAAAGACCATTGAATGCAGAGAGACTGCCGTTCTGATCTACAGATACTAGTTCTCTTTACACAAAGGTATCTATAACTTTGCTGTCAATCAAAAATATGAGAAAAGCAGTAGAAGCTCCTTTCAGATATCTTAAACAATCTGGGGGACAAGATGTGCAAAATAAATAAATAAATCATTTACGGGTAGATGCTCTATTCAAGGGGCTAACTTAGAGAGATAAGTTACAGAGATAATCTTCTCTAAATACTTTACCAAGTACACTCAGCCCATAAACTGGATTTTCCTGCCCAAAAGGTAGGTTTTACTGCTTTTCCTTAATTTTGTTTATTTTGACCACCTACCTATGCATCATCAAATCCCTCTTTCATATCATTAATCCCCTGTAACACATGCTCACCTACAGAATTGGAAAACCTATTTAAATTCAGGTACAGGTGAAACTCGGAAAATTAGAATATCGTCGAAAAGTGCATTTATTTCAGTAACGCAACTTCAAAGGTTAAACCAATACATGAGATAGATGCATGACATGCAAAGCAAGATATGTCAAGCCTTTATTTGTTGTAATTGTAATTGTCGTTAGGCGGGTCAATTATAAATGGAATGTAATTAATGAAATGTAATAGTGATGTTTATTTTTGAATTATTGTAACTATTTGTTTTATTACTGTGGAATTTCCTAAAGAAAGCATTTGTAAAAAATTAAAATAAAAATAAAATATAAGTTGCATTACTGAAATAAATGCACTTTTCAACGATATTCTAATTTTCCGAGTTTCACCTGTATTTGCCCTGTTCAATCAGCTCGCAGAGCTCCAACGATTTCCTGTACCTTCCATGTCACTCCAAGACAGTAGTTCCCATGGCATTAGGATCACTCCAACCAGAGCTAGGTAAAACTAGGTAAAACTTTGCTCCCCTTGCTATCTTCTTTGGATTATCAAAACGAATGGTTTTGCTCGAACCACATTGTCTCTCCTCGAAGAGTAGGGCTTCTTTTTCTCTTAGATCAAGTGTACGTGCAAATGTTTTAGTTATAATTGCTTACCTGCATACTTCTTACATAGTTAAATCATGTCAACAGGCATTTGCTTTCTGTACTCTCTTCCTTGCAACAAACTAACACCTTGTGTAGTTAGGTGTGAGTGTGTATTCTTGGGTTTGATTAGGAACACATTTGGAACAGTGTGCAACTTGACTCCAGCACACCAGATTTTGCTACTCTCGTAATAAAGTCAGATTAGGCATCATATATGAGTAGGTCACATGTAACAACACCTGACTGCTTCATGGGAGAATACATACATATATATAGCAACTGGATACCTATATATAGCAAAACATAGAATCCAACAACTATTAATTGCCCTCTTCTTAGCCCTGGTAAGCTTACCTACTAGTGGTGAAAAAAGGATTTTTGGCTCAGGTCAGTAGTGGGCTCTGCTGGGGGGAGTATAACAACTGTATTGATATCTCCATACACTATGGATGGCTATTATCCATGCATAATATTTGTGAGCCACATCTTATGCGCACACCTCTCTCTAGACCAGTGCTTAGTACACAAAACAATAGCTGTGCCATCTCTAAGACACCACATTGCAGGGCTGCATCTTCCTCAATGTAGCAAGTTTTCAGCTCAAGAATAATCTCAATAAAACGGAGCCAGGATAAAATTTTATGAAGTGGCTTCATACAGCAGAAGGTTTGCTAATATGCAAAGCTGGTAAATTTGCTTTGGAAGGAGCACAAGTTGATAAATCTTCCTGGCGATGGTTTCTGTCGATTGCTATTGTAAGATATATTTTACTTAAAATTAGGATTGTCTGAAGCTCAGTGGATCTAATTATTTGTAATTACCCAGTTGTTGTCAGTATGTGGTCATTTTATGACAGCAGTAGCAAGTGTGTGGGTCAGGTTCAACTGTATATCTTTTCAAACACAGAATTAATGTACTATTGATAAAACCATTACTAGAACCAAATTAAAGTCTGAGCTGATGTATTGGTCCACAGGGTGCTGTCAGACATGAAAGGAGTAATTAGTATTCATTACTTCATACTCTACAACATTCCAATTATTAATGAACTTCAACTGTTGGTCTGCACCATATCTATCATCTGCCTCTTTCCAGTCTTTCTTTATTAAGGGGGGGGGAGGGACAAACACTGAAACAATTCCTAAAATTAAGAAAGCATAAAATGTTGATAACTTTGCTAAACTTTGCTGCAAAAACTGGAGCTTGAGACCTGTACAACATGTGATCAACTATTTAATGGATTATGTTTTTAAAATGAATGGAAGGACTCAGTCGTATGCACATACCAATTAAATCAATCACTGCTTATTCAGTTCTATGGGGAGAAACATGCATTACACCAACTGAGAGTCTTGTGGCACCTCCAGAAATGAATATATTTATTGCAGCATTCATTTTTGTTAGGAGGAGCTCTAGTGAAGTGTATCCTCATTTGGAAGACCTCCTCTTGTCTCTCATTCATATATATACCAATTTAATTCATCTACAGATATAGCCAAAGCCCCACAATTCACCCAACCACCAACAGTGAGGCATCAGGAGACCTGGGGGTAAGCCCAAGATTTGCCAAGGGAAAAAAAGCACCGTATTTTTCCGTGTATAACACGCCCCCATGTATAAGACAACCACTATTTTTGGGGGACTGCAACAAGGTTGTTTGAGCTTTTTTGGGAGGGAGATTGCCCAGAGTTATTGAGCTTTTGGGGGTGGGGCATAGCCTGCCCGCCACTGAAAATCGCACACATTACTATCTGTGTATAAGACGACTCACAATTGTGGCCAATTATTTATAAGAAAGAATATCGTCTTATGCACGGAAAAATATGGTATTTGAAATAAAATGGAGGGAAATTATTTGACTGTAGCTGGCTGCAATTGGGCACAAGTTTGTCCAACCACTTCAACAAAAAAATCAAAATGTAAAAACTAAAATCCTCTATACCCTTGTATTAATTTATCAATTACAATTAACAACACACTTAATTCTCTGATGACAATTAAGTTCACAAAACTTCAAATAATGTAGTTCAAATAATGCCCCCATCCCCATACATTTCAAAGTTTTAAGTGTTGTCATGTTGCAGTTTCCTTAAGTCACAGACAGGTGGCTCTGTGAACTACAGAAATATGACCATTTTCTGAGAGCTGCCAGGGGTCAGCAAACTTTTTCAGCAGGGGGCCGGTCCACTGTCCCTCAGACCTTGTGGGGGGGCTGGACTATATTTTGGAAAAAAAATGAACGAATTCCTATGCCCCATAAATAACTCAGAGGTGCATTTTAAATAAAAGGACACATTCTACTCAAGTAAAAACATGCTGATTCCAGGACCGTCCGCGGGCTGGATTTAGAAGGCGATTGGGCTGCATCCGGCCCCCGGGCCTTAGTTTGGGGACCCTGTGCCAGGCCATCACAGAGCGGCGGCAGCAGGTGGCCCAACAAATGGTCCAGGTGAGCTGCAGAGGAACTGTCACAACAGGTCGGGGCTCTGCTGCCCCTGCACAAATTATGCCATTTCAGCCTTCTCCTCCAAGCAGGATGGCTGCTGAAGAGCTGTCCCAGGCTGTTGTGACTCTACCTCCGCAGCTTGCCACCTCCCTCCTCTTCATGATAGAAGGTCTAAAGCAGTGTTTCCCAAACTTGGCTCTCCCGCTGTTTTTGGACTACAATTCCCACCATCCCTAGCTAACAGGACCAGTGGTCAGGGATGGTGGGAATTGTAGACCAAAAGCAGCTGGAGACCCAAGTTTGGGAAACACTGGTCTAAAGGGAAGGGAAGGGGTTTCTTTCATGGCTTCCCTGGGCTGCTACAACCTTTCGCCTTCTTACACAAGAAGACCTCAAGAGAGTGGTGCATTTGCCTGTGGTTTGTCTGGGCTACTGACCCTTCCTTCCTCTCCTTGTGGGAGAAGGTCTAAAGAAAGTGGAGTGTTACTTCATGGCTCCCCTGGACCACCTCCCTCTTCCTCACAGGAGAAAGTCTAAGGGGAGGAGGCAGCTTGGTGAGGTTTATGAAGTGTGGGGAGAGATGCAGTTGTCCCTCCTTAGTACCTTTAATGTCTTTCCCCACAGGTAAATGGCACCTGGTTTGGAGGGTTTACCACTGCCTCCCTCAGGCAGGAGCCTTGGGATCCATAGCAACTGCTGAAGTGGAGAGGAGAAAGTCTAAAGGGTTGCTGTGGCAGGGGGAAGGGGAGACAGGATGGAGGTGGAAGGAAGAGTGAGAGGAGGTTGGCAAGCTGGGCAAGCAGCGAAACGTCCCCCAAGATATACGGTACATCCACACACGTTGTATATGTAGGCCTATTGTCAAGAATATATTATGTGAACCCAAAACTTCTCATTTCCTGGCGGCACATTTCCCTTTCTTTAAGACAACTTTTCTCCACTAAATGGGAGAATACTTGAATGGGCACAATTAGGAATGATAGAGTCAGACCACTGGTCCACCAAGCTCAATATTGTCTACAATGACTGGCAGCACCTCTCCAGGGTTTCAGACAGGTGTTTCTCCTAGTCAATGCCAGGTACAGGTAATAATCAATGCCAGGTACAGCTGGTAACAACAGTAGCAACAACAACTTTATTATTTGTACCCCGCCCATCTGACTGAGGTTGCCACTCTGGACAGCTTCCAACAAAATCTAAAAACACAATGAAGCATCAAACGTTTAAAACTTCTCTATACAGGTAGGAATAAAACTCTGGAGAGACACTGCTAGACAGTGTTAGATAACATCAAGTTAGGTGGACCAGTGGTGAGACTCTTGTTGTTCCTAACTAGGGACAATATGTGCATCCATGTTGTTTCTATTAGGATTCTGATGTTTGCATAAAGATTTAGATTCTCCAAGACCCACATCCAAATTTCCAGTATCAATACACCTGTTTCACAATGCACTGCCTAAAGGAACAATACATAAAAAAGGCACAGGAGCATCATCCACCTCTTCCAGAAGGTACTTACTTCCCTTTTTTAACCGTGTTCCTTCCAAGCAGGGGATCAAGTACAGGGTCTACTGCTTCATCCAAATTTTCAATCAAGACAACATCCCCACAAGCCAAAGCTCTTTCAATAGTTTTCAGGAACCTTTATGTAACAACACAAAATATGATTAGAAGATGATACTACGGGTGGATTACTAACGTCTATAGAAAGCGAAGAAATTTGGGAAGCTGGGAAGTGAAGAAATCTGACGTGGTAGAGCAGGAGGAATGGTAGTGCAGCAGAAGTACCCATACTGTATAAGTAAATTTGGATTATTTGACACTATTGTACTGCTTTCTGAATTTCTCTCTCTGTATGAGACTGTTAGTTATCAGTGGTGGCACATATACCTCTCTATTCCCCTTCCCAGCACACATCTTGAATGGACCAAGAAAGAAAAGCACTGAGAGACTCCCCCCCCCTACTCTACAGCACAAGAGATCAGCCAGCAAACTTTCTCAAAAGCTTCCCATCCTATAAAAACCTTATAGTAGACTAGCGACGATCCGGCTCCTTGCTTTATTTTATTTTTTGCCTTTCACTCCCTGCTCACTCTTTGGATTCATACAAAAGTGAAAGTGTCCAGGCTACCTGTTTTTGTTTTGCCCTAGATACACCTGAGGAAGCTTGAACAATTGTACGCTTGATGGAGGGAGGACCCCAATGGCCAAATCAGAGACCTCCTGTTCCGAGGCACTGGAAAACAGCTACCAGAGAGCATTACCTGAAGCCTGCATTCAAGTTTAACAGCTTGATAATTTACAGTGAAGCACCTGAGATACATTCGGTGAACTAGGAGGGCTCCCTGCAGTGGCAGACTTGATAAGCACAAACAGAAGTGAGAGGAGATCTATTCTGAAACAGCAATGCCAGCTTTAGATTATATTGGTTAAAACCCACCTTGGCTGGAAAAGAAATGTATCATGTTGTCATTTATGCACAGGAGTACTTTTTCAATGCATACATACCCCTTCTGTCCTAGATGTATGATTTTAAGGTTAGCTCCATATTTATTCTTTATCCATTTTATTCCTTGAAGTTGGGGGTCTATGAGAAGTGGCCAGCGCTCACAGTTTGTAAGAATAGAGGCGTTTTCGGTTGACATTCTGTCACTGGGCAGACCTTCATTATTCCATGCTGCAATTGTTGCATCATCCGTCAACATGGCAATCACGTCTAAGTCTTCACTAACTGGAATGGGAATCTTCGAAGCAAAGAGAAATATAACTTTATAATAAAGTTAACAAAAGAGCCAACAAGGTGGTTTTGTGAATAAGGGCAGATATAATCTATTTGGCAATGGCACATTGGGTAAATAAATTGCATTCAGTTGGAGAAAAGCAGAACTGCATTTTCTTTATAAAAAATAAATAAATCCATGCTGAAACAGAATCCAGAGACACAAGTTTTGCATTGCAAACACTCACTTCTTGAGATTTCAGAAATGGAAGCCACATGCGTTCCATCAGCTCTTGGCGATAGGGCTTGGTAAAGGATCCAATGTAAGAAACAAAAGCTGCCGTTAACAAAACGTCCCCACACACTGTAATTTCTTGCGCTTCAAAGGTTTTAATAGATTGGGTCCAGCGAATGTTTTCAGACTGAAAGACAAGATTATAAAATAGCATGGGGAAATCACACAAGTACGGTACATTTTTTTTGGTCTCAGATTAGAGTTTCTGCCAAAATGTGAAGATCAATACAGTAGATTTAGGCAGGTTGAGTGCCTTTGAGACAAACACATAAACAGTCCACCAATCAACGGAGCATTACTAATATGCTCTATGGCAAAGACCAGGTCAAAGGTATGCCCAGCAACATGTGATGTATCAATGATATACTGAGACAGCCCCATGGTTGTCAAGGAGGTCCCAAAGTCCCAAGCCAGACCATATGGGGCTATCATTGCCGGCCAACCCATTAACAGCTTTTAGCATATATTAAGCAGAGATATGTGCAAAAACTCGATCTGCCTAATCATTCCGTACCCATGGCAAAAGATAGGTGGCCATCAAACCTCCTGCTGGGAAGAAACCCCAGCTATAACAAGACCTGTGATTTGGCAGAGGGCCTTCAGCTGGTGCCTACTTTGTGTATCTTGTGGCACCAACTGACGGTTTCCTCTTCCACCAGGTCTTCCCAATTGGTTGTGTGAGTGCTTGCAACGTAGATGTCATGCACATGGTAACATGGCCATAATGTAACATTTAATATATGGAGTGGTGATCATGGTTTAAAAATTCTAAATTATTCATTTTTTGTGATCTGCCCTGACACCACTTGTGATGAGGGACAGGATACAAATCCTATATTCAATAAACTAACAGCTACACATTCACGGGCTCTCAGAAAAGGAAGCTGAAATTTCAAAACACAGCTATTAAACTGAACTTCAATATGCAGAAAGTATGCCCAGCAAAGGAGATTACAACAGTTTTTCCTGTTGAATGTAGCAGCTATTACACACTGCAATTCTGTATTATTTCAATATAAAACATTCTTGCTATCTGGTATCTTTTACAGGACCTATTAGTTCCTTTCTTAAATCACTAGCTGAAGTGAACCAAACAAACCCATTAACTTGCAGGAGGGATTTTTGATTTATCCATTCTCTTTCCCTCATTGTCACTGGCTGGTAAGTCAAACAATAAAGTGCACCTACCTCATTCTACAAACTAGCTTTGAAATCTGAAGATTTACTAAACATAGAATGATTGTCTATTTAAATCTTCAGTAATTTTACTGTACCACCCCAGCATCATAAATCACAAGTGACATTGGCTAACAAGGGTTTAAGAGTTGGAACATGTAGTGTAATAAATTTCCAGACAGTTAAAAATCACTATAATTTTATTCTAATGCATTATAGATTGCCTGTAATATCATCCTGGCCGGGGTGACCCATTTCTAATTTTGAACAGCTGTTCAGCTCGGGAGTTAGTTAATGATTAAATATAAATTGCCTGATTTATTAGTCTGAATGGTTGAGCTTCCAGGTCAATGGCATATAGACAAAATCATCAGTCTTGATGCTTTTCAGAAGTTAACTGTCTCCTGTTTAAGTCAAAAAGAATTTATTCTCTGAGGAAAAGTGTTGACGCTCTCAATTAATTGTTATATTTTCTTTTTTCTTTCTTAGCTTACACAAGTACTTTTAAAGCGGAGAGGATTGTCACTGTTTGGTAGTAACTGAAACTTGGAGGATTCTAACACAGTAGCAACTCAAGATATAAGCAAGGCATTGTAGGACCCAACGAAAGATATGCAATTCTTTTTTTAAATCTTTACCTACTTATAATATTGATGCAATGCAATTTCCCCTTCAGAACTACTCTGGAGTAAATGGAATGCAAGCTGCAGGGCACCTCAGCTATAAATACTATTATTTTTAGCAGTGGAATCCTATGCAGGTTTAATCATAAGACAGACCTTAGATTCCAATGAGACTTACTCCTGTGCATTCTACTGGTTTCCAACAGCTCAATCCTATACATTAGATATGGGGACCTTTGGCCTACCTGGTATTGATGAACTACAACTCCTGTCATCCCTGGCCACTAGTCATGCTTGTTAGGAGTAATGCAAGTTGTAGTTCATCAACATCTGGACGTCCAAACACTTCTCACTCTTGCTATGCAGTCGTACCTTGGTTGCCGAACAGAATGCGTTCTGGGAGTCCATTCGACTCCCGGAACCGTTCAACAACCAAGGCGCGGCTTCCAATTGGTTGCAGAAACAACCATAAACCACTTTTGAAATTCCTTGTGAGTGTTCTCTGTGTATGCCTGTCTGTTTTCCCCTGCACACAAATGGGTTCCCTGGAACCCACTGATTTCACTGGCTTAGTGCCATTATGTTAAAATTATTAAATAAAGCATTAAAATGCAATTAAAACAACTATGTGCAAACTAACCATTAAATCATTATCTGTTTTGATATGAAGATGCTTTCCTGCAGACGGAAATAATTAGAAAACTAAACTCCTTATAGAGGGTGGGGTGAAAAGAGAAAGGGAAAAAAATATGGGGAAAATTAAAGAGGAAATTAAAGAAATGGAAAAAGAATTGGTAAAAGATCCAAGAGATGAAAAAAAGTTGATGAGATTAAAGGTGTTGCAAAAGGAACTCTCTATATTGGTAAGTCAAGAAATTGAAAACAAAATAAGGTGGTCTAAACAAAGAAATTTTGAATGGGGAGATAAGGTAGGGAAATTATTAGCATGGAAATTAAGGAAAAACCAAAAAGAAAGATTAATTACAGAGATAATGTATAAAGGAGGGAAGTTGAGGAAGCTTGAGGAAATACAAAAATGTTTTAATTCTTATTATAGGAAATTATATGAGGAAAAGAAAATAGGGGGGGGAAATTTGGACAACTATTTTGCGAAGAGGAAGGAATTTCAGATTATAGAAAAGGAAGAAGAATTGCTTAATAAACCGGTAACAAAACAAGAGATATATGAAGCAATAAAAAAATTGAAACTAGGAAAATCACCGGGGACGGATGGCTTATCAAGTAGACATTACAAAATATTTAAGGAAGAATTAGGCGAAACCCTCCAAAAGGTAATAAATGATATTATGGATAAAGGATCTATACCTAAATCGTGGCAAGAGGCGTATGTGATATTAATTCCTAAAGGCGAAGATGAAGGCAGACAGGTAGGGGATTTTAGACCGATTTCATTACTCAATGTAGATTATAAAATTTTTACAGATATATTGGCAAATAGATTAAAGAAAATATTGAATAGGATCATTGGGCAAGATCAACAAGGGTTCCTCCCGGGGAGAAAAATGTCAAAGAATGTCAGGATTTTAATTGATTTATTGGAATATCTAGATTGGTCACCAGGGAAGAAAGCAGCCCTGGTTTTCTTGGATATAGAGAAAGCATTCGATTCTCTATCATGGGATTTTATGAAAAGGTCATTGAAAGAAATTGGACTTGGAGGAAGATTCATGAGAGGAATTAATTCAATTTATAATAAACAATCAGCTAAATTAATCCTAAATGGGGAGGTGTTAGAGGAATTTAAGATAGAGAAAGGAACGCGACAGGGCTGCCCCTTATCACCATTATTATTTATATTATCAATAGAATTTCTATTGAGGGATATTAAAAAGGATACCAAAATTGAGGGAATAAAAGTAAGAGATAAAAAATTCAAGATAAAGGCATTCGCAGACGATATGATTGTTATGTTGGAGGAACCGAAGGAGTCAATTGGAAATTTGAAAAAAGTATTAAAAGTTTTTGAGGGAGTATCAGGGTTAAAAATAAATGGGAATAAAACAAAGGTAATGCTCAAAAACATAAGACAAGTAGAAATGACCAAATTGAAATCGGAATTGGATTGGGAGGTGGTGAAGAAATTTAAATATTTAGGCATAGTAATTAGTATAAACAACATTGAGTTATATGAGAATAACTATGGGAAAGTTTGGAGGGAAATTAGAAAGGATTTGGAAAGATGGAAAGATTTGAATTTATCATTTTCAGGTAGAATTGCTACAATTAAGATGTCAATCTTACCTAGAATTCTATTCCTATTCCAGATGTTACCCATTTTGGGGAAAAAAGATATTTTTGAAGGTTGGAGGAAGGAGTTAAGTAAATTTATCTGGCTGGGGAAAAAACCACGAATACAATATAAATTACTTACAGACATCAAAGAAAGAGGAGGATGGGGGGTCCCCGATTTAAGGCTATATTATGCGTCCGCATGTATGTGCTGGCTTAAGGACTGGATAGTTATGGAGGACGAGGAACTCCTAGAACTGGAGGGATTTAGAAATGTGGCCGGATGGCACACCTATTTACTCCAGGAAGAAAAAGAGAAATATAGACAATTTGCTAATCATGTGACGAAAAAATCATTATTTAAAATTTGGCAAGAATTTAGACCATTACTAGAACCCCAAACACCATGGTGGGCATCCCCCCTTGAGATGACATCAATTGGAGGGAAAGGTACAAACAAGAGATGGCTGACGTATCAGAATTTATTAATTAGAGAAGATGAGCAATGGAAGTTACGACCTTATGAAGAGATTAAACCGTATTGCAATAGCTGGCTGCAGTACCACCAAATACAAAGCCTTTTTAAAAAACATCAGCAAATAGGATTCGGGAAAGGGAAGTCAAAATTACAAGAATTATTATTGGAGAATAATACGAAACCATTATCAAAAATTTATAAATTTCTCCTCGAATGGGAATTAAAAGACGAAGAAATAAAAGAGACAATGACAAAGTGGGCCCAGGATTTGGGGAGACCAATTTACAAAATACAATGGGATAATTTGTGGAAAAACTCAATGAGATTCACAGCCTGTATGGGCATAAAAGAGAATATGCTCAAATTGGTATATAGATGGCATCTGACCCCACAAAAATTAGCAATAATATATAAGAATGAAAATGATAATTGTTGGAAATGTGATGCCAAAGGAGGGAACTATTTTCATTGCTGGTGGGGATGCAAAGAAATATTTAAATTCTGGGGAAATATATATGATGAATTAAAAAAAATGTTGAAAATCACTTTTGGGAAGAAGCCAGAATATTTTTTATTAAGCATATTACCAGATAATATGCCAAATGACAGGAAAAATATTTTCTTATATGCGTGTGCGGCAGCTAGATTATTGGTAGCTCAGAAATGGAGAAAAAAAGAAGTACCCACAATTCAGGAGTGGCAGTTAAAATTAATAGAATTTATGAATATGGAGAAGATGACAGCAGCGATCAGAAATATTCCAAAACAAAAATCTAAAGGGGAATGGGAGAGGGTGGAAGAATATTTTAAAAAAAGAGATATAAAAACGGAACTGATGGTCTGTTTAAATTAGATAGCCTTGGGAAATAACATAGAGAATAAGAAGAGTAATTAAAATAAAGTTTCTAATATAGAGGCATATATTACTTTGAAGTAAGGAATCGCAAGTGAAGGGAAAGGGAAAGTTAAGCGATGTGTTGCGATCTGGAAGTAATTTTTATTCAGTTCTCTTTTTTGTTCTTTCTTTTCTTTTTCTTATGCTTTATTAGTAGATGTAAATTGTGAAGTTTGATATTATTACTATTATTTAGGATTATTATTATTATTATTTTTTGTTGTGTTGTTGTTTTTTTGATGTATTGTATTTTAAAGGATTGAAATAAAGATGACTTTTAAAATTAAAAAAAAAAAAAAGAGGGTGGGGTTTTTTGTTTGTTAATTAAGTGTATATTCTGTATGTATTAGAATAGGATTAATGCATTTTATGAACATAAGGAAGAAACAATGCAATGACTGTAGCCCACTTATCCAAAGGTTAAGAGCATTGTGGGTGGATGCAAAATGACTCTGCCCTGACCTGAGGATTATTCAGTCTCAGTGCTCATTAACCAAAGGCTGACCATGCTGTCAGAAAGAGTTCACTTTTCTGCACAGATCTAGCGACTTAGTTACAGAGACCTTTCTCTGGGGATATACAACCCATGGAGCAAACATATCACATATGATGCAAAAACAGCAACATAATGTCTAGGGCTGGATAGCCGATTAGGCTAAATACACTGCAGGGGAAGACACCTGCAACAATAGCTCCCCACCCCCCAAAAATAATTTTCTACAGTATAATTATTCCAGAGTTCTGAAGTGTGCACACCCATAGTGCTCTTTAAAAGAATAAATAAACAATTATCTTAGCATCTCACTGGAACATATGAAAATGAACTTCTTAAGTATGTCTGGTGAACACATGGTGATTAAGATGAAGTCCCAGTTAAAATTTTTGATGTTAATTTCTAGCCCAGGCAATCTCTAATCTAACCAACCTGGCTATTGGAGCCTGAACAGAGACTTTTCAGGAACTGTAGAAGGAATGCTATTTAAGCTGCTATTTAAGCAGCAAACTTTCTCCTAGAGTTCAGATCAAGGAGTCTCACTGCTGCATGTAACTGGAAGGTGAAATCTTTGGTGCACACTTTAGTCATGGATAATAAGGAGTAATGAGGACGATTACTTAAGTAGTAAGATAGATTCTTCGTATGCTCAATGGAAATGTGTTATTATTTCACAGAGTTCCGCCCTGGTACTGAAAACTGGTTCTGGAGCTAAGCTCCAATAAACTCTGGCTCAAATTAATCCTTTTGTGTGCACACACTAACCTACATCATTCCAGTAGGTAGGGAAGGAGAGCAAGCAAGGTGCTCCCTGCTGGGGCAGCCTGCACAATATCCATGTTGCCATACTGGTTTGTGTTTTCCCTCTTCCTGTTAGTTTAAAGCAGCTCTCATTTCAGCAACTCAAAGGCATCTAAAACCTGACACTCCAGAAATATTTCATTTCACCAAGACCCTTCTCTTGAATACAGGCTCACCTGCTTTGATCAGAACTCCTGAGAATGATATTAATGAATACCCTACTTTTGAATTATGGTGCTGGAGGAGACTCTTGAGAGTCCCATGGACTGCAAGAAGATTAAACCTCTCCATTCTTAAGGAAATCAGCCCTGAGTGCTCACTGGAAGGACAGATCCTGAAGCTGAGGCTCCAATACTTTGGCCACCTCATGAGAAGAGAAGACTCCCTGGAAAAGACCCTGATGTTGGGAAAGATGGAGGGCACAAGGAGAAGGGAACGGCAGAGGACGAGATGGTTGGACAGTGTTCTCAAAGCTACCAACATAGAATCATAGAATCATAGAGTTGGAAGAGACCACAAGGGCCATCCAGTCCAACCCCCTGCCAAGCAGGAAACACCATCAAAGCATTCTTGACATATGCCTGTCAAGCCTCTGCTTAAAGACCTCCAAAGAAGGAGACTCCACCACACTCCTTGGTAGCAAATTCCACTGCCGAACAGCTCTTACTGTCAGGAAGTTCTTCCTAATGTTTAGGTGGAATCTTCTTTCTTGTAGTTTGAATCAATTGCTCTGTGTCCGCTTCTCTAGAGCAGCAGAAAACAACCTTTCTCCCTCCTTTATATGACATCCTTTTATATATTTGAACATGGCTATCATATCACCCCTTAACCTTCTCTTCTCCAGGCTAAACATGAATTTGACCAAACTGCAGGAGGCAGTGGAAGACAGGAGTGCCTGGTGTGCTCTGGTCCATGAGGTTACAAAGAGTCGGACACAACTAAACAACAACAACAACTACTTGCCTCAAGTCCTTTAACAAGCCTGTTAGCCAGCTCTATAGTCTTATTGGTTCGGCTGACCTCTTCTTGACATCTAACTTTTTCTGCCGTTGCTTTTTCAAAGGATGCTGTGAGTTTGCACAGATTGCGATCCAGTTCCTAAAGAGAGAGAGAGAGTTAGTTTTCATTCATTCATTCATTCATTCATCATTCATTCTTCACATACTCCTCTTGGTGAATAGTAAGAATGGTAATACTTTCATACAGTAACCATCTGAAGCCTCACCAAAATTGCAGGCCACAAGTGTCAAATGTTTTATGCTACTTGCCTCACTACTATTTCCTTCATCTTCTCTTACTCATTTCCCTTGGACATCTCATGTCACATTTATAATTCACGCAAGAATCCCAGTTGCCCATATCATGCCCCCTAGCTGCCATCGTCTCAGCTGCGGATGTCACAACCTTTGATGTTAATAAAGCTTTAGTCGACATAGTTGCTTTGGCAATAGAGAAACAGCTGGGTCCACATTCCAAACTCTTTGAGCAATTTATGCAAATATATGAGGATTTTCAAATGACATATTGCTCATGCAGATCAGTTGAAATGGACAGAACTCCTGAGCTGCTTATCAGAAAAAATCCATCTGAAATTGTCAATGATGTTAAGTGGCTTTTGCCAACATGTCTATTAGGGCCTGATAGAAAGTGCAGTCCAGAACAGCTGGAGGGCACCAAATAGTCAAAGGCTGATGTAAAGTCTTCAATGCCAGTATTTTATCTTGGTATTCTGTGTGCCACTATAACCTCAACAATATGTTTCATTTTGCAATCGTATAAAATCTAGCTATAATCTCGGAGCCATTGTAATGTATTTTATATCCATAGATAGGGAGGCCACCCAAAGCGAATTCAGGAACCACAGGGGGTGGGGGAAACCCAAGAGTTATAAAATTGGGAGTGATAAAATTGTAGAGAAGTGAAATAGCTGCAATGCCTGGTTAACCAAATACACAAGTGTGACTAGAATTCATGTGGGTAATGAGGTAGCTGATCCAATTTTGTTTATGGAGGCATTTATGGTAATGATTTGAAGGTTGATCCATTCTGCATGGCAAAATGCCACCAGCTCTTCCGAGAGCTTTTAAATGGAGACTTGAGCAATGTGGAACATTAACTGCGATCCTATGATGTTTAATGGACTATGAACAAGTCTTGAATGTAGCAAGTAGAAAGGTGGCTAATGTGGACACCTGCCCCCTCCCCCCAGCATATTTCTAGTGCCAAGACCTGAGAGTGTGGGGGGTGGGGTGCGAGTCTGTTTCTATGAAGATGGATCTTATATTTCTCATGGAGGGGAATAATCAGCAAAGTTTGTTTGCTGTTCATTAGATGGGAGTTACAGGCTAACTCCTCCCCATATTTTTCTAGTTGCCTTTGATTGTTTTTTCCCTGCCTTCTGGGCCCGCAAAACGTGTGAATCATCATGCCAAATTCAGCTCATCAGCTATGTAGGGCAATTCACCAAAAGCTTAATAAATTTCTTGTTCTTTTGTGCTTGCCTCTGTCTTCAAAGTAAGGTGGGATTGTCTTGTATTAAGCGGGTCTTCAGGATGATCTTAAGCATATCCGGCGCTGTGGTCCCTCCGGTGGCCCCCCCCAATTTACCAGAGCTTTTTAGGGAGGACGGCACTGCCGATGGGGCTGGAGGCGGGCAGCGGTTGAAGGGTGGCTCCTCCGGCGGCGAAGAGGCAGGGGCTGGATGCGGCACCTCCCGGCTCAACTGGCCGCTTCATGTCGCGGTGGCCATGGCAGACGGAGGCTCTGGGCACAGCACTGCATGGCGGAAGCAGGCAAGGGCAGCAAGCTGATGCCAGGAGCCCCACATCCAGCCTCCGCCTCTTCCCTGGCGCTCTCCAGAACTTGGTGCCCTGGCGCCCCGCACCACTAGCCTCTATGGGTAAGACGTCCCTGCAGGTCCTAATAGGTGGTGGGCAATGCATGGCTCTGTGGGTTGCAAGTTGTGTAGTCTTGGAACTGTTCTTTATGATTCAAGTGCGAGGTTGGATGATGTTGGGATAGGTTTTTTTTATTAAAAAAACCCACATGCAGCCTGTACCTGGGTATGCCAGAATGCAATCCAGGAAGATGAAAATGTAAATAATTACATGCTGGGGCTATTTAATGCTTCTGAGCTTTTCCTTTCCTGCAGTCAAGTGACAGTGGGAAAGGGCTGAGGGAAATGGACTGCCAAAATTTTATGTGCATGGGAGGTGAAACTAGTGGAGACATTTCACCAACAGTTCTCTACAAGGTGACGGAATGCTCCAACAGGAAGAAAAGTCGCTCCTGAGAAATATTTTGTTCAATATTAATTGAACCAACACCACCAAGAAGGTAAGGAGGACTGGAAGGAGCAGAGCCAGAACCTATTGCTTTCTTCAACAATATTAAAACCAAATCCACAACAGAGTCCAAAATTCTTCACCACAAAAAAATGCATATTATATGGTAGGGCTTGAGATTCTCCAGCAGTCTGGGGTGTCTGTGAAAAAGAAGATTCTCACATAATTTATCAGGAAACACTTTTCTGTGAAACTGGTCCAGCCCCATCAGTTCATACTAATATCTAGCAATGTTGTTATCCATAGTCAAGTGTCCTCTAAAATTTACTTACTTACAGGTACCATTCAACAAAAGATACTTTCCAGTGTTAATGAAAATCTTCCTACCAGATTTAACCTTCACTCTCTCAGCTAAGCATGGCTGGAGATTAGGAATTAATTACACCTTAACTACCCCTTGAAAACTCACATTTAATTGTCAGTTTTGTTCCTGGGAGGCTTTAATAAAAGATTTACCCCTTTGGAGGGGGGCGGGACTTTTCATTTTAAACACAGAAGAAATTAATTAAAAGCACAGTAGCTCTAAAATTGTTGAGGACTTTTCTTTAGGCGCATTCCAGTATGGGAGTCTGGGTTAGAATGCCAGCACACTTAGGCACACACTTCTGAATCACTGGTTGCTAATCCAGTTGCTGAAATGTTATATAGTAAAATGAAACAAAAAACCGAAACTTAAGATTTGTGAGAAGGCAGCCTGCTATATAGGTGCTACTGAAGGAATTTTTTTATTTTGCTATATAGCAGTTTTACAGTCAGCTTCAAAATGAAGCCAGTTTGGGAAACCCACATAAACCTTTCTCGATTATTACAGACCAGACTGAAGAGTGAAATTTCAAAGCAACTGAAAGCTTTGGTTACAACTTAATTTTGTTTGGTGTCATTTCATTGGTTCTTGAGTTTGAAAAATATGTTTGGGAAAATTGAGGCTACAATCCTTACCATCATTAAAAGGGGATTAGGCCCCAATGAACACAGTGAGGCTTACTTCTGTATAAAAGGTGGATGTAAGAGCATTCCGAGGGGGTTGTGTTGCCCACCCTGCAGTCTGCTCAGAGACCTCTTACATCAGGCACCCCCAAACTGCGGCCCTCCAGATGTTTTGGCCTACAACTCCCATGATCCCTAGCTAACAGGACCAGTGGTCGGGGAAGATGGGAATTGTAGTCCAAAACATCTGGAGGGCTGAAGTTTGGGGGTGCCTGTCTTACATCCATTGGTGAACTGCACTCTAAAATACGTTTTAACAACATTTATTGCCTCTAAATGTGAATAGACAGTCTTTGGATACGAATGTGCAATGTGGTACTAAATGCAGGGGCTCTCCTCAGTCATTGCTAGGGTACACAGGACACAGTTTAAATTTCTGCACCACTAAGATAGAGGCAAAGTTTACATATTAAAGACGTACAAAGAGTTGTGTAGATTTAAATAAACCTTTTGAATCATGTAAAATATTTTCATGGAAAGATTTAAAAATATCTGTTTCAACAACATTAATTTTGCTGTTGCATACAGCTGACAAGGATTTAATTTGTCATTTTGAAATATATTTTAGCAGGCATTAAAAATGAAGGGTTGTTAGCACAGTGCCATCCAAATTGATGATGTGTTATTGATTACCAAGTAATAGCTGCAACATTTATTAATCATTACAGAAAATTACTAGGTAAAAAGAATACTTCTGTATGAAAAATTATAACCATGCTTTCCCAATAGAAAAGCACTGGTTTATGGGACAGGATTCCATTGGAAATCCATAAGATGGGGACGACTACCTGTGACTCTATTTTTCAAAGGCGTTAGGTTTGTTGAACGACAGAAAGAATAGTAGGCCAATAAATGGCAAACAGACATAATGCTGAGGGATGCATTGAGAACTGAAGGCCAATGAACAAATGGATCAAGTATTGATAAAGGATGCTACTTGATAGAAAAGTTACCACCATACAAATGTACAAGGCACAGCATCTAATCTCATTATAAGCACTGGCAGAGAACTCAAATTAAGGACTGAGGAATAGGCTACATAGTTGAATTTGAATAGCTGAGATCTTTAATTACAGTGGTACCTCTACTTACGAATTTAATGTGTTCCGAACGCACATTTGTAAGTAAAAAAAAAATGTAAGTCGACTCCCATAGGAATGCATTGGGAGAAAAAATTCGTAAGTAGAAGCAACCCTATCTAAAAATTCGTAAGTAGAAAAAAATCCTATCTAAACCGCATTCAAGATGGCGGATGGAGCTCCATTCGTAAGTAGAAACATTCGTAAGTAGAGGTACCACTGTATATTTTGAAAGGGTAGGTGATCAAAATAGCATACAATTTATCTTGCAAGTAATAGGAGGTCATATCCCTCATGGCTAGAATTTGCTTTGAATTAATCTAGTAGAAGACTAGTTTTGTATCTTGCACATTTGCAAAAAGTGACCAATAACAAATACATTTATTTAAATAAATGTGTATTATGTAATAATGTGGCTGAATGGGTTTGGGGGAAATTCTCCAATTTCATGTTAAAAGATTCAGTGCCCACCCCAAACAAAAAAGGAAGATATATTCAATTGGTTTATGGGGGGAAATAATGCCCAATATATCATATATTAGACACCAAAACAATAGCTTTATAACCTGGCAGGGCTAGAAAGCAATAAAACACCTTCTCTTTACAGAGAGCCTCTGTGCATTGCCACAAAGAATGCTAGCTTGTTAGATTTGCTACGAAGTAGGGCAAGATTAGGACTGGAGTAAGGCTACAACCTACCCCAAGTTTTTTCCTGATGGCTTCCAGCTTTTCAGTAGCTGCTGCAAGTTCAGCATTTGCTTGGGCCAATGTTTGGCGTTTTGGCTCCACATCACAGTATACCTGGGAATTCCAATATTAGAAATTCTTTAAACTATGATAACACAAAAAAGTTTCAACAAGAAGTGATGAAACGGTCATGTTTTTATCGCAAGGTGATCCACCTTCAGTTGTTTCCACAGTTTATTAGACAATATTTCAGCCAGAATTGATCACACCCTCCCTTCTTTTCAAGTTTTCAAGACGCACTTGCAAGTCACAGGGAGAAACATCACAGAATAGATAAATTGGATGCATTAGATATACATTTAATTAAAAGTAACATCCTGGAATATGATAGATAATCTAACACTTGTATTTCGGTAACCATTTGCTATCAGATTGCTCTGCATTTATTTGGTGCATCACCATCCTAGCCTCTAATATGAATGGAAGTCTTTTCCTTCCTTTGCTGAAAAGTCTGATGTCTCCAGGGGAGGCTGGTTTATTAGGACAAACAGAGCATTGGCCCACCAACTTCAACCTGCCCCCCAACCCCACCTCATTTGCCTGACTTCTTATTTACACCCTGCCCAGGAGAATGGCGCTGCCTGTTCATTTCCTCCTCCTCAATTTCTGTTTTGCCTTTGTAGAACTAATCAGGGAGGGGAGGAGGGTTCACTAATGATGGTAACACCCCGATAAGGCATTTTCCAGTGCTTTTGAGGCTGAGAGATGGGGACTTGCATAAGACCACCTGGTAAGTTCATGGTGAAGAGGAAGCTTGAACTGAACTTGCTCACATATCTTAGCAGCTAGAGCATAACTTAAGAGGGACATCCATTTGATATGTTCTAATAAAAATAAGTTACACAAAGTTTGTACCCTGTGCAACCTTCATCTTGCTATTCTCTGCTGAAAATATTGCTTATCCAATGAGCAGCCACCAGATACCTAAGCTATTTCCCCAATTTATTTCTCCAATTGCAACAAACACATTCAGTACCTCATAGAATTTCACTATGTTGATAACCCAAGCACAGAGACCAGCTGCTGCAAATGACTTAGTGCGAACCAGGTTTGGGTTGAATTCCGTGTCTTTCAAGTAATGTTCTTTGACCACTTTTAGACAATTCCCTGGGATGTGCTCCTTGTCATAGTTAATTAAAGCTTGCAAGAATTCATCAACCTGGAAGGCAGTTAATGCACTTAACTTATTACTGTTGAATAACACTTCAAGCCTGCAAGTTGATTTCAAAATACAAAAGGTTAAAACCCAAACAAGTGTAGTGACCCCAGTTTTTAAAATAGCAAATAAGTATTGAGCTAAAAAGTAAGCCATTTTATGCATATTTACTTGCAAATGATAAGTAGAATCCTAGAAGTATAGAATTGTAAAGTTGGAAAGGGACCACAAGGATCATCTAGTCCAACTCCCTGCTGTGCAGGAATATTTTGCCCAACGTGGGACTCAAACCCATAACCCTGAGAAAGTTTACTCCTGTGTCTCAATATATACATGAACATTATTGTTTAAATTCATATCATCAGGTTGCAATGCAATTTAATAGATGGTGATAATGTTGCAAGAACCTTTCCCATGAAGAGTCTAGCTGCTTTCCAGCTTCGGTCTTTTGGTACCCTCCCTTTATTCGCCAGTAGGACCATTACAGCAGCTGTAACGTTGGTCACTGCAATTGGTGGGTTAGGGAAGGCTTTCAGTTCAGAAAGGTTCACCTGAAGAACAGCAACAAAGATGGTGTTGAAAGAAAGCCAAACACGTGCTGGGAGAACAAAGGGCATTGTGACAATTTGAAGAGATTGGCAGGGGTTAGGATTGCTCTGCCTAAGTGTGCTTGTGGAAAGCTGCATGGACATAGGTGTGTGGGTGGCAAGGCTCAACCTGAGGCATTCCAGGGGTCAGCCAGGGGGGCCCTTGGATTGGTTGACCGTCAATGAGGAAAGCTACGGAAGGGATAAAAGACACAAGCTCCACCTTCACCTTGCACCCTAGTTGGCAGCATAGCTGCCAACCCTCAATTTTTTTGCGGGAAACTCCCTTATTCCAAGCCACAGCTGTCAACTTTCCCTTTTTTTGCTGGAAATTCCCTTATTCCAGCGGCGTTTCCCGCTGCTATCCTGGATTGTTAGATATACCGTAGACTGTCCCCGGGACAGGTGAGGCTTGCTGATCCCTTATTTTCAAATCCGAAAGTTGACAGCTATGGTTGGGAGCGTTGTGGAGATGGCAGATTGTCTACCAGTTAACTCCTGTCCCAATCCCACTTATGATTGTTCCGTTACTTGGCTATCTGTGATCCCCTTCCTCTACTAGAGCTGAAGATGAAGAACAAATGAAAACTAAGAATATAATGGGTGTTATTGTATCAGAGCAAAAGATCATACAGTACAACACTCTGCCCCCAATATACAGTCACAACTGGGATGTCACTGTTTCCATGGTGATACCGTCTAATGGAGGAAATATTAATTGGTTTGGATATTTTTGTGTTATTAATTATACTGTTCTGTGTTTAACTAGGATAAGCGTATCACATTTTATCACATAGTGGAGCTAGAAGGTTGTTTGTTTCACGCAAGTAGATGCAATTCAAAATGGAATCTGATGCAAAAACCGATCACCAGAATGGGTTCATGAAGTCTTTGAATTTCCATTAAAACTATCAAATTGATACACGTCATTGTCACAAAAGGTACATTCCAAAACGCAGAAGTGTTGAAAAGATTACCCAGGACGAATTAATGTGCTTGGAGCGCTGATAAAATGCAACATATCCAAACTGAAGGAAATGCTGTTTGGATGCCATGAAATAATTTAATATAGCTTGGCATTCATTACATGAAAAACGAAATAATCTGGAAAGACCGACAAAGAGAAAAAGACTTGTCTGCTCCATGAGAGCATGATAACTACCCTAGTAATTATCCCAAACACTACCGTACATTCTTGGAAAAGTGAGCAGGCTGTAATTGGGGTGGCGGGGGTGGGGTGGGAATTAGCAGTCAAAAGGTCACATGGTAGACAACCATACCATAGTTTGCTATTTACCTTATTAAGTGTGTTTAAAGCTGCAGTAGCAGCCACCAGGGCAGGTTCTGCTTTCACCAGGTCATCCTCACACTCTTTCTGTTTCTGAGATACTTCTGCTTGGATGGCAACAACCTATTTGAACACAAACTCTTAAGTTTTGACTAAGGCAGCAATCGTGGAATTAATTACTTCAAAGTGGGCTTCAATTAAATCAATTGAGACTTAATTATGAGCAAACACGGTTAGGAATAGAATGTAGGGAAGGCAGTGAGTACCTGACATTGCAGTATTGCTAAAGCCATTATTAAAACTAATGTATTTATCATGTTCTGTACATGATGAACCACTATTATTTCAACAGGTTAAAAAAAAGGGATGACCAGTGTTAATTATTGCAATATGTAGCATTAAAATGTTTCTGGATTTCCGTAGTTGAAAGATATATCTGTTGCGCAATGCCCTCTCAATTTGAATAAATTACATTGTTTAATCTAATCTTAATAATTGTTTAATAATAATAATAATAATAATAATAATAATAATAATGTTATCATTTATACCGTGTCCATCTGGCTGGTTTCTCCAGCCACTCTGGGCGGCTTACAGCATATAAAGATTTGTAAAAACACAAGAAATTAAAATTTCCCCAAAACAGGGCTCCGTTCAGATGTCTTCTAAAAGTCAGATAGCTGTTTATTTCCTTGACATCTGATGAGAGGGTGTTCTACAGGGCGGGCACCACTACCAACAAGGTTTTAAATTTATTATAATCCATGATACGTTGATCATTCATTTTAAAAGTGCTTTTGGCAAGCAAAATAAAAAAATTCCTTCCAGTAGCACCTTAGAGACCAACTAAGTTTGTCATCGGTATGAGCTTTCGTGTGCATGCACACTTCTTCAGATACAACTGGCAAGCAGTTAAGGAAATATATGATGAGGTATTTTGAGGGTCACAAAAAGTAAGTCTTATTCTTGAAAGCGTTGACAGGAAGTTATCTCCTGATAATCACACAGTGTGCCAAAGCTTATTGCTTTAAGAAATGTGTTTTGAAACATGTCAACAGCATCCCCCAATCCTAACACCATCAGAATACCGAACAACAGCAATCAGAGGCTCAGCAAGGGAGGGAACCCTAGTACAAAAAGCTGCGCTCAGGTTGTTGGTGAGTGCCAGGCACTTTGGTTCTATCCTGTCAGTTTTACACAACCTGCACTGACTGCAAGTTTGTATTCCGAGGTCAAATCAAGGTACTGGTGTTGACCTTTAAAGCAGGAGTAGCTAATCCACAACTGGTGGGTCAAATCTGACACAAACCGTTTTTAATTTTTTTGTATGCGGTTTTACCATTTCATAAAATTGTATTAGCAATTCTATATATATTTCGTATCAAATTTGGACACAACACCACATTCCACAATGGGGAGTGCTCTTAGCAACATAAGGTATACAAATGTCACACCTGCGCAAGGTAAAAGCCCCTTTTTGGGACCTCAAAACTCAGCCAGCAGACCCTGCCGGGCATGCTGGGAAAAGAACCTACAGGAGAGGTAGCAAAACATCACCCTCTAGTGGCGTCTATACTGTTACTGCAGCTAAAAAAAGCTTCCTTGTGTGTTTGATGACCCTATATAATGTTGTATGTATGTGACTCTAAAGCTTGGGTTCAATTTTATATCTGCTTACAGTGACTTCAAAAATGGTCAAAAAAGTTTTTAAAATCATTTTGCGCATGAGGGTTTTTTTTTATCAAATCTCTTTGAAAGTAAGATTTTATCTAATCTTTAATGAAAGCTCATCAAATTATTATACAGGGAAATGAGGTTGTAAAAAGGTCATCACCCTATTGGGGGATCCATCAGCATGGTGTGGGGTGTGGCACAGGGCCTGTAGCAGGAGAGTTCAAACGAAATACGGGGAATGAGTGGAAATGCCTTTTGGCTCATGTTTCCTAAGTTGTTCTGGTTTACAAGTCATTAGGTTGGGAAACAGCAAGATGTGACACTTTCTTTCTTTAATCATACTTTCAATATGCGTCTAGTTTTATGTAACAGAACTAAAAAAGTATCTTGGTTAATGAAGCCAAATATAAGTAACGTTAATGTGAAAGACAAGTTCAGTATGCAGAAGGACAGGACACGGAATCTGGACAGCTAATGCCGAACCCCAGAAAGTACACCACAGAATGCAAAATTTGGAAGTGAAACTGCAGGTCAGTGAAAGGGACTTCAAGAACAATTGAGCTGTTCAATTGAACTAAAAAAAAAAGCCTTTAAAAACCTGAAGTGCTCAAAGATGACTCTCTGACCTTTACTGTATTACATACAGGCCTGATTCCCAAGATCCCCATCCATTATATGCTTGAATGAGTTCAGTGCTTATTGTTCTTTCATATCATTAAAAGAGCTAAAAGGTTGGAAAAATGCATAATGTAAAGAAAGGTCAAGTGGTAATCATGGTGTGAAATGTTGAAACATGTGTAAGTATAATAATTCTTTAGATTTTATGCTCCCTGGAGAGGTAGGTGTTCAAAATTGTTCACCTACAAAGGTTTATTCTGTACTAAATATAGCTCAACAACACTAAATTGTGGAATTGCACTGACCTTTTGCTCCTCTGCATCAGCGATGGCCTTTTCCTTGCTCACTTTCTCAGTCTGAAGCCCTATCTTGGTAATCAAGGCTTCAGCATCTTGATTTCTCAGTTGCAGTTCTGCCTCTTGAGAGGCAAGTCTGTGTTTCAAGTCCTCCACCTAAAGAACAGCAAAGGTATCAGTTTGGAACAGGTGTTTCTGGAAACTGTGTTTAGTAGAGACAGCTTTCTGAAAAGGTGGGTTCTCAACAGCTGGATATCAATGAGAGCGTTTTTGTGACTATTAACTGCAACAAGACCCCAAGTAATGATTTGATCTGCCTTAATTGCTTAATAAGTGAACACTGTGGGGCACACTTTTTTCTTCCCTTCCCCTTTATCTGTTAAAGAAATGCAGACTTGCCTCTCTTCAAGCAGTTAAAAGAAAGCACACAGAGCTCCCAGTTTTAAAAGACAGAATGAACATCTAAACCAGGTTTACTATCATATTGGTATGTTTCATACACTCATAATCACTGGACTGAGACTGTGTATTAATTGAAGTATTGATTGCTAGTATTTTATGATAACTAAATAAAAACCCCATGTTCAGAGGTTGTGCATCACTGGATATCAGTTTCTTAGGGAACAAACTATAGGAGAAAGCTCTCGCCCTCAAGACTTGGCTTATGGGTTTCCCAGAAGCGTCAGCCTGGCCTCTGCTAGAAGCAGAGATGATGATGGAGTAGAATATTAAATGGGTCCCTGCTCAGATATCCAACTGGAGTGTTACTTGGAATGAGACCTACTTTCATGATAAACCATGGATGTATTAGCCACCTCTGGAACAAACCTGGATCTCTGAAGTGAAGGGTGATCAGCCGTGCTGCCTGGGGCTACTTTAGCTGTACAGTGGTACTTTGGTACTCGAATGACTTGGCTCCCAAACAAATTGGCTCCTGAAAGCTGCAAACCCGGAAGTAAGTTTGCGAACATTTTTTGGAAGCCAAACGTCCGACATAGCTTCCGATTGAGTGCAGAAAGCGTCTGCAGCCCACCGGAAGCCGCGCCTTGGTTTTCGAATGGTTTCAGGAGTCGAACCGACTCCCAGAACAGATTAGGTTTGAGAACCAAGGCACCACTGTATATGAATAATTATATAGATCTACACCAGGCTCTTGGACTTACATAGTATTGTTGTTGTTCCTCTTAATTCCATTTATGAATTACTGCACATGAGGCACCCTGGAGCACTTTACTATATAAAGCAATTTGCAATTACATAAGCTAGCAGTTGCTATGAATTGTGATTAATTACTGCTACTGCATGAGTTTGACCAAACTGTGGGAGGCAGTGGAAGACAGGGGTGCCTGGCATGCTATGGTCCATGGGGTCACGAAGAGTCGGACACAACTAAACGACTAAACAATAACAACTGTTTATTACTACTACTATTACTACCTGAGAAGCTGTTGTTTTCAGCTTCTGAATGCCATTCACCAGGCGTTCCTTGTGCTGGGACATTCTCTGGATTTTCTTCTCCAGGAGGTTTTTATAAAGCATGATTTGCTCCAGAAAGCTTTTGGGAGTTGTATAGTTGTATCTCCTCTCATTCAGCCGAAACTTTGCACTCATCTCATTTACACTGGTGTGGGCATAGGCCATGAAACGGCAAATAGAGTCATGAAACTGTGGCTGAAAACATAAAAGGGCATGAAAGGGCATTTAAATTTCAAGTGTTAAAAATTCAGCTAACGAAATATATAGTCAACTGCAGCACAAACTACTGATTCTAAGACAAGTATGCACAAACATATGAATTTTAACATTTAAAAGTACCTAGACAATGATAAAAGATTTTTCATTATATGTATATTGTGTATTTATGTATAGTATGTCTCTACATGTGAGATAGACACACACACACACACACACACACCACTTAAAATGCTGCACTAGCAATGAAAGCAATTTCCATTTTGTCCTCAGTGACTTCTACCATACTTAACTTTCTAATTTGTGGAATCACATCTCCCTCATTTTAATGATTATTTATTGCATTCAATACAAGATGTACCCAGTTCAATTAATCAGGGGAAACTTAAAAATCAATTAATATGAATTAAATGAGCTACTGCAACTCTTAGAAAAGTCACACATAATTTACCAAAGAATTGTCAATAATACTTAGGAGATCTTTAGGAAAATTACTCATGAGCGGTTGTTGATACAGCTAAACGTTTCGAGCCAGCATAATTAATATTACAAACAGGTTCATTTAGACAACTTGTAATTTATCTCCGAAACAAAACTTATTTTTAAACACAACTTCTTTTAAAAAGAGCTGCTTTTAAACTACAGAAATGAGAGTGCAATTTAAATACACATAATCAGTACACAAGTTGGGTGCAAAGTGACCAAACTCCTGTTTCCCCCAAAGGATCGTTTTGTCTATGTTCAAATAACTTTTAGATGAGACCAGAATCCGCCTTAGAGCTTAAGAGGCTAAATTACTCAGCCCATCATTTTCTCTCAATTTATCTCTCTGCCATGGGGACTTTCTTACAGAACGACTGGCTTCTTCCCAGCCATGATCCTTATGAGAGACCTTTAGGCAGCAGTTCTGAAAAAGCCTTTGGTAACAACAGTTTCCTTTTAAAACTAGCCTGGGTAGAAGCTGGTTCCGGTAGAGCTGGAAGTGGCTTGAGACAACTTGTCCCGGTGGGGCAAAATAACTATTGTTGTCAAGCTTAACAAAATGGCACAGCATGGGAGGCATGCTGGGCCAGAGAGCAGCTGGTTGTAATTCACACTGTTTTTCAGAAAACCCTAATCGTTCTGAGCAGACCTCTTTGATGATTGGTCTTCCCTGCATTTTCAATTTGTCACTTTCTCTTATGATAAGGTCAGCAGTGACAGCACTTCCTGACATTAACAGCTGTGGCTTCTAAAAGGGTCATTGTGGAACTACTAATTGCAGTAATTTCATTAGCATAAATTATTTATTCTGCCGTTCATTTATCTCCAAGGTTTTGGTGGTGTTTCGTTCAATACTACACCTTATTCCTCCCTGCCCCCCCCCCCCGCCCCCGTATCGGCTCCATCAGTCAGCAAGGCAAACAATATGATTAATGCTAATTTGACCCTTAAGAAAAAAAAGAATTATGCAAATTGCCCCATTTTATTTAACTCTGAAGGATTAAACAGCAGTAAACCAATAACCAACACAAATTTCTTCTAAATAAAATGTTTTAAAATGTTCCCCGTGACAACTAGGAAATCCTTTGAGGCCTGTTTTTCAAACATATACACGCTCATGTCCACACAGACAAGCCCTGATCTAGCAAACAATTAGAAATAAATTTCCATGCATTGATATCCCTTTAAAACATGTTACCATACACATAAAAGGATGAAGTATGGAGCTGCAAAGCCCTGTAGCCAGCACCTGTTGCCATGCCTGCAGTATGCTTTAGCAACCAGGATACATTGCTACACAGCTGGTTGCTGCCGTCTGATAATTAGCTTTCCAGTAGCACCTTAGAGACCAACTAAGTTCGTCATAGGTATGAGCTTTCGTGTGCATGCACACTTCTTCAGATACACTGAAACGGAAGTCATCAGGCCCTTATGTATAGTCAGAGGGTGGGGGGGGGGGTGATAAGGGTCTGGTGACTTCTGTTTCAGTGTATCTGAAGAAGTGTGCATGCACACGAAAGCTCATACTGATGACAAACTTAGTTGGTCTCTAAAGTGCTACTGGAAGGATTTTTTATTTTTATTTTGACTGCGTCAGACCAACACGGCTACCTACCTGTAACTGATAATTAGCTGTTTAGGTTTGTTTTGAGGTACTGATTCCAGGTGCCCATCTTCTTCCCTGGCCAGTGATTGGATTAACTGAATTTATTTTGTTCCATGTTTCTGTCATGCAAGAATATGGTATGTAAACTTGTTGTTTATTTGTATGTTATGTTACTTAGTTTGTGTAAGGATTATGTTACATTGTGATTGTTTAACTTAGAGTATGCATGGCTGACGAAGCCCGGTTGGGCGCAACAAGGTATTATCCCGGAATCCTTGTCGTACCATACCTTCAGGTTTTCCATCTGATCCGATATCTACATACAAGGAACGTTAGAATCTTCAAAGCAGGGATACGTGAAACGTCATAAGATAAGCATACCATGTTGTGGTTATTGCCAATATGCAAATTTAGGAACTGAATGGACTTTATCTCCTGAACATCCATAGGACTTTAATTTCTCTTGATATGTTCTGTTTGCATGATGTGTTGGTCTATGGCACTTTGTGAGATATTATATGTTGAATTGTGTTTGAAATAGAAGTTACATAGTCAAAAACAGCAGCAATCACCTGGCAGAGAAGATCACCAGAGGCAGTAGTAGTACGCATGCAGCTCATTGTTATGAACTTAGGCCAAATGGTTTTCCTTCGGACTTTTATCACAGGGAGGAGTTCCACGCAGGCAGGCATCACCACTCTACATGTGGAGTTCCTCCCGGTTCTGATGTAAATTTGCATGCCGACCAGCATGGGAGCTCCATGTGTACATTTTTCATGTAAGCAGCAACACTGTCCAAGAATTCCATTTGATATGCAAACTTGGCTGCGACGTCTCATTTTGATTGATTATTTCATTCTCCCAAACTTCCAGCCTGCCTTGATTTTTTTAAAAAACAGTGTCTCATTCAATGCAATTACGGTACTATAGCTTTGTAAATCATGGGGTTGGGTCAATTAGAAGTTGACTCTAGGTTCTACTAATGAATTTAATTATAGATCTTGAATTTGTTGTCACAAGTTTACTGGAAAATGCAGCTCATGCACACTAATGACCATTATATGTGGTCAACTGTCCTTTAAACAAATGGAAATAAAAGGTTTCCCCTAGATATCTAAAATCAGTGTGGAGTAGATAAATTGTAAAATAAGAGAGAAAGCCACTCTACATCCATCAATCTTCAGCTGACTGAATACACTAGAGAAAGGGAGCAGGAATTTTATTTATTTTTCAAGGAGGTTACTTTTTTTATAAAAAAATGTGCTATCTAATAACCCTCATGCATAGTATATTTTGATTTTGATTATACCACTCTTTCATCTCATCCCTCTTTTTAAAGGACATTTACTTCCTCAAATCAAGGCACTGAATACAGCTTTACACCACCCCATTATTTCTTCCACTACCTGTTACGCCTGTCACTATGTTGAGCATAATGCTCCTGTTCCTTCTTTTAGCCTTTGAGCGCTGTTGTTCCCTTTGCTGTATTTTATGCTACTAAATTTTAAGTTGTATGTTACCATTTTATTCGTGAGATGCCCAAAGAAGTGTGCCATAGAGTGGCCTTATTACTACTACTACTACTACTACTATTATTATTATGTTTACTATAGTTAATATATATATAATAGGTACATTATTAAAATAGGATGCAACACTGCCTGCAGGTTAATTGAAGAGCTGCTACATTTCACAAAACCCTTATAACTGCAAAAGCAGTTTTGTGCAAGCTTTAAGGAGTCAGCTTCTCTCTGTCTGTCTGTCTGTCTGTCTGTCTACCCTAAAATACTTAAGACAAGAACAATTTAAGAATTGGAAAAACGTGGCTTCCCTTCAGCAAAACCGTATCTTGGGATTTGCTGTACATCTCAATTCCTTGTCCAGGAATTATCTTTGTAGGCTCCAATTAACATTTTTGTTGTTGCTGCTGCCATATTCTTCCAGGACCTCTCACATTCAGTTCATGCCACTCGGGAAGTATCTCACGAAAGTGATTGTACTCAAAACATCAGTCTAGTTCCACCTAGCTACTCAAGCCACTAGCACATCCCTTGCCCTGAACCACAAAACAGGTAATTTGTTGTGCCAGGACAAGTTTTCTTGCACTGAAACGAATAGAATTATACAGTGACAATAAGATATAAAAATGACGCTGGCTGCCAATTTGTGCTTGCGGAGGGGGCAGGATTTGCAATAAGGTATGGAGATGGGTCTGCAAAAATATAGGGAGAGTGTGAATTTTGTTGGGGGGGGGAGACTTGGGGAGGGATTTAAACTCTGGTGACAATGTTAATAAAAAATATGGAACATAGATTAATTTTAATTTTCATCTAGATGTCCATAGCCGATTGTATCATAAAGCTTAATAATTTAAGAGCAATTCTTAATTAAAATCTAAACCGAAGTGACACTCCACGTTGGCTAAAGCATTGGTATAATATCCACTGTTTTTAAAGTATGTATTTCCCCCTTTAATCAATGAGGAGTGGTTCATAATTTTATTCTCATTCTTACACTCAGAAAGGCAATAGGTTCTAGCAACAAAGTTATCCAATACATTGACGCAATAGTTTCATTCAGTAAGGGTACCTGAACATCTCCCTTGAGTTAGGAACCCACTAGGCTGCACCACCAGTAAGTATGTCGCTGGATCATTAACTTCAGTGGATGTAAAATGGCATGTGCAGAATAACATCTGTAGGAAGTGCCATGACTTTCCTCTTAACTGCTAGGGTTGCACTAGCCCTCATCCAATATTATAAGTTTGCTAGTGCACACCATTGCATGTGCAAGGCTTACTATGTACAGTATTTACCTTTGATTTCTAGCATTAATAATTGCAGTAACTAACTTCTGCTAGGTTTATCAAGGCAATCTTCTGTGACAATATTGACCAGTATTCATTGTAGGTAGCTCTTAACATATTCCTAAAATTCGTTTTATTTTGAAGCATTCCTAAGAGGGAGAGGTAAGTCTGGCATCTTTTCTTTTTTTAAAGGAATATGTAAACAACATATATATGTTGATAAGCATCCAGAGTTTCACATACTGGGGAAAACAACAACACCCCACATAGAATAAAAGTAAAGCTTTGGGAAGCCCTGAAACTAAAAGTACTCAGAAACTGAATGCATCACAAGAAATGACAGCTCTAAATTTCTGGAAAAACTGCACTAATACGCTACACTGCCCTGAACAGAAAATAAAGACAAGTCTCTCCATGGCCAGTAGATGTCATTGGTCATTCTTTGTAATATCAGAAAAGCTGTTTCATAGCTCAGTACTGGCAGCAGAAGAGGTAAAGGAATTAAAACTAAATTTCATACCCCAGCCCTCTTTTTGACTGCTTTCAAATCATTTGGTATAATTACATTTAGATGAAATAGAAGTTTTTTTTAAAATAAAGTATCATTTCTCACAAGAAGGGGTATTACCCTGACCACTGAAATGGGTTTCTTGCTGATGTTAAGTAAATACATTTACCGAGCAGAGATCAGTTTACGCATTTCCAGAAGCATAGCATGGATTTATAATTGCTGTTAAGACCAGACCTTTAATGGCTGCCTTTGTAACATTGCAACAGTGTCTTCCTGCCACAAAATTCTCTTTTCTAGGACAGGAAAGCAATGCACTACTGAGAACTGATGCATGCAGCCCTCTTGAAATTCTATACTTCCCATCGTTATAAATTCCTTACATAACCATCACAGCAAACATATACCAATGCTACTGCTATATCAAACTAAAACACTGGAATAATAGACAAAACAAAGGTATAGTTTTCTTTTGCTTTCCTTCCTTTAAAAATATTTATGGAAGAAAATTCTGATTCATTTCTAGAGTGCTGCTTTTTCAAGTTTTTGAACTATACAGTAGAAACGGCTCCTATAGCAGGAACCGAATCTTCTTTTACATCAATCTCTGTCGTCAGCACCAGTATTGATGTCAGGTCATTAATATTTGGCTTTCCTCAATGGTTAATCACCTTGATGCAAACCTTAACCTTTCCTGAATTTCCGATTCCTGGTCAAAGTTGATCCAGGGGGGGAAGTCAAATGATGAACATAACAAAACACCTTGTAGAGCTGGAGGACAATGTTTTATGAGCATTTCTCCATCTGGCTCTTTATCACCCTCAAGAGAAAGCTGGAGTGGGGGGAACTAAAGAGGAAAATGAAGCTGAATGATTGATAAGCTTTCATACAGTATTCAGTTCTGACTTCCATTTTTTTTAGATTGTAGTTTTTTTTAAGAATAATCCCAGTGATATTTCTTCCCTAGTTATTTCTTGCAAAAATCTGCAAGAAAAGAGAAGACAAAATGTTGTCAACTTAGATGCCCTTTTAAAGGGAGACTCGATTTCTCATATTTTCAAAGCTGGCTGAATTTTTTGCACAGCTCTCTACCTTTAGAGAACCTTAGAAAGTGGGGGGGGGGAGGTCAGAATTAAATCACTACAGGGTTGCAACGTTCAATTCCTTCCATTTTCAGGTATTCAAGTGCAAAGCCCATGAATTGGTACAGTTCCATTTCAGGGAGATCTCTAATAGTTCAAGTACAGATGTTAGGATCATTGTACATTTTGCCTTAAAAAAAAATTCTTCCTATTTCAAACCGCCAAAATTGCGCTGAAGAAATTGGCTGCACATTATTAGGTAACCGCCATGAACTCTGCAACCTTAAGTGAAGACAAATATGTGAAGAAACAAAAAGGAAACCCCCCCCCCAGATTGTCCATGATTGATCTTCCAGAGAGCTGTGCTGCTGCTTTTGCATATGACTGGCAAGTTTGAAACTCTGTACCTTAATCCCAGGCGCCTCCTCAATGAACCTCCTGCTGACGGACTGCAGGGCCTCCTGCGGCCACTCATGAAACCAGTCAATAGCTGTGCAGTTAACTATGGCTGGGAACTTCCGAGCTCTAACTCTCAGTGTGGAACCGACAGGAGAGAAACACAGAATGATCTGTGCAGATGAGGAGGAAGGGAAAAAGAAAGAAAGAATGAAGTATATTACATGGCGATCAAAGAGAGAGGAACTCAGTCAACTGCGGTGGCAGCGAGCCACTGCAATCAGGCTCACAAATGAAAATGCAATCTACCTAGCAGCTAATGGAGTTAGGCAAATTAGGATTTTACACCCTAAAAAACAATGTTTTATTCATTTGCACTGTGCTTGGTGCTTCACCAAAAAAATTCCCACTTGTGGGTTACCTCCCCACCTAGGTCCAGTATCAGTTAATGAACTTCATTAACAATCATATTCAGTCAACAGAGCAATCAATTTGACATAATACCACTTCCTGGGTTTCTGATCCAGTGTAGGGTCAGTGTGATCCAAATTATTTAAAGAAACAAATATATTCCTATTGGGTGAGTTTTTTTGTTTTGATGCAATATATCACTGTCATCCTTCAGATTTTCCTAATGGGAACCTTTTTTTCCTAATAGATTTTCCTAATAGGAACTAGATAAATGCCCATAGATTTTCAAATAATCTGGTTAAAGTATGCTTTGCTGTGCCTCACATCCTAGACACTTTGAAGAACGTCCACCAGATTTAAATAGAATTTAGCACCCAGTAACTGAAGTCCTAAGTCACAACAGACGTTCTCCCCTTCCATCAGTACATGTTGTCTTCCAGATGTTTTAACTAATATCTTCTGCAACACACAGTCTCTACTTTAAAGTCTGAATAGATACTTCCTATAGCTGACTCTGGAAGTAGTAATTTTGCACAGTGGGACACCTGCAAAGCAGTAGCAAGGCAATGCACATTCTGAAAGCAGTTTCTAAAAAGCTGTTAAAAATAATGAAGTCATGAGTGAAATTAGAGGATCGAAGACAATGGAAGGAAGGAGTTTCAGAAGAGATATATGCTACCATCTACACCCCTCCTCCAAAAAACAGTAGCAAGAGCCAAACATTTTGAGAGCCAAAATTTCCTCCATATAAAACACAAAAACCAAACACTCTTTTTGAAGCAATGTGTGATATGGAACAGTTGTCCAAAGTAAGGCATAGACCAATTTCAATTGGGAAAAAAAAGTTTTACTGTCATGTTAGTGTCTTTATTTAGTTCCATACTGCAACATTATCCTCACCCCAGCTCTTAAAAATGCAGCCAGGAAACAGTTCTATAATATATAGCAGGTGGAGAAAGCTGTCTTTACTATCAGAGAGTACTGTGCACACGTCAATAATTTCTGGCCACCAGAGTTCAAGAAAGTGGTGGACAAACTAGAGAACAATATGGCAACATATATCTAGAAATCATAGCTTATGGAAAATATCGAAGACATTGGGAATATTTATCCCTAGATGGGCACAGGCAAAATGTGGCACAGAAAACTTAAATCTTTAAAACACGGGTTCTGAATTTGTTAGACACTAAACATAGAGGAAAGGAAGATGGCCTTGTACGGTGTTGTAATATCTATGGCGTTCATATACCTAGTATTTAGCTGTTCATCACTAGTTAAAAATAAGTATTCTTATTTATAAGCCCAGATCCATTGTTTCTTACTTTTAGCTGCAGTCGTACTCTATCTAAAAAGAATCTCCAGCAGTTTTCTCTACTGTCAATAACACCAAGTGCCCGTATCTCACTCCTAACTCCTGCAATTATACCATCCATGTCTTCATCACTGAATAGATCTGGAACTTCTCCTACAATGAAATAAAAGGGGGGGTGAGGAAGTACCCACAATTACAAAATGAACACAACCGAATTACAAGTTTCAATATGTTTTGCTCTTTTGGCTCTAAACCTAGAAACACATTTTTATTTTGGCTGACTCTGGTAACAAGTACAGTGGATGCTCGGGTTGCGAACGTGATCTATGCGGGAGGGACATTCGCAACCCGCAGCCCCGCGTCTGCACATGCGCAGGTTGCGATTCGGTGCTTCTGTGCATGAGCAAAGCACAATTTAGTGCTTCTGCGCATGCACGAGTGCTGGAACCCGGAAATAACCCATTCCAGTACTTCCAGGTTCGGCGCGGTGCGCAACCTGAAATTACACAACCTGAAGCGTCTGTAACCCAAGGTATGATGGTAAGTGTCTGAGAAATGGCACTAGCTATGGATTAACCCAGTTTTGCTTAAAACTACTGTTATATCTGTATTGAGTTTTCTACCAGTTTGTCCACCTTGTGTTCTTTAAGGTAAGTTCAAAAATTAAAAAAATGCAGTCACAAATTTATATTTAATAACAATTCTCTTGCTACAAACATAAACAGCTCCATTCTAGACCATTTGGTTTTGGAAAATGTGCCTTCCAAAACTACAGGTAGGACAGGCATCCCCAACCTGCGACCCTCCAGATGTTTTGGCCTACACCTCCCATGATCCCTGGCTAACAGGACCAGCGGTCAGGGATGATGGGAATTGTAGTCCAAACACCTGGAGGGCCAAAGGTTGGGGATGCCTGGGTTAGGACATCATGCCTCCCAAATATGGTTTCTGTAATGTCTCTAATATTACTACACTGTATTAGGAAGAATATGTTGATATTTTTAAATAATAATAATAATGACAACAATGATTAATAATAATAATAATAATAATAATAATAATAATAATAATAATAATAATAATATTCCGCCTTATATCCAAAGGTCTCAGGGCGTTTCACAGAATATGCTTAACCTAACTAAAATACTCCCATTGAAATCATTGCGACTTTACCACTATTGATCAAAGCACATGTAAAAACTACCCTATCCCACTTTCTGGCATGATGGAGTCAATCCATTCAATCAGTGTAAGTGAATCAATATAAAAGAAACACCTACAAATGGAACTTGCACCTATACATTCCATGACCTTGATATTAGCTTCTGAAGAGCAATGTTGTTTTTAAGCAAAGTAGGCACAATACCCAACTTAGCTGGGTTAATACACTTTTCCCCAAAGGACATCCTAGCCATACCAGAAAAGCATCTCAAAGACAAATAATCTCCTTTTTAAAGTTCATTGAAACGGCAGATAATTTGTCATTGGGAGGATCTTTCAAGAAATGTGTAGGTCTAATCACCTGATGCCAACAAGTCATTAATCAGCACAAGAAAGCGTTCATCTGGAACTTGAGCATCTGTCAGCAAAAACACAGTGGGAATGTTCTTGGCTCCCGTCTTTATATACAGATTGGCAAGATCTACCTGTAAGGAAAGTAGGCAATCATTCATGTTACAAAAGAATGCTGAAACAAAAATGGGTGGCACCGGTAACCAGTGTGAAAATACATGCCACTTGAGAGCTACTCGCTGCTGTTTAGCATCTTTGCTTCATTTACATGGCGCATCCTTTTCCAGAATATTTTTTAAAAAAAAACAAAACCAAACCAACCCAGATGTGTTTTAAGATACCAGGTGAAGAGAACTGTGGTTTGATAAGTTTGCAAGGAAATAAGTAGTAATCAATGAAAGAAAATCTTTCCCCTAGTGTTCAGAAAATTGTTATTAATGTTCTGCCAAACAAATCAGCATCATCAAGAAGACTTCAATCATATTAATAATGCCTGTTTCATGGGCTGTAAGTATTTCACTGCATACTCATTTTATTTTCAGGAGGAGTATCAAAATGAATTCACAAAGAAGAAAAAACGCAGAGCTTGGTACACAATTCAGGTTATCTGAGCAACTGCTTAGGGTCACACATCTTTGCAATGGTGCCTATTAAATATTCTCCAGGTTGTCAGGCAGACCTTATTAACATAATCAGATCCCACGCAGTTCAGCAAGTTACCCAGCCACATAGGTGGGGTTCATCGCATGGGTCTCTCTCATGGAATTTGTATCCCTGTCAAGGCGGGAGTCGGTCAGCAATAACTCACAAAGTGCCAATGAAGGCAACTCTTTATTTAAAGAAACAAAACAGCTCAGGCCAAGAGATCACAATTCCAAGTGTTGGTGCTGACCTTTAAAGCCCTAAGCGGCCTTGGTCCAGTATACCTGAAGGAGCGTCTCCACCCCCATCATTCTGCCCGGACACTGAGGTCCAGTGCCGAGGGCCTTCTGGCGGTTCCCTCACTGTGAGAAGTCAAGTTGCAGGGAACCAGGCAGAGGGCCTTCTCGGTGGTGGCGCCCTCCCATCAGATGTCAAAGAGAAAAACAGCTACCAGATTTTTAGAAGACATCTGAAGGCAGCCCTGTTTAGGGAGGCTTTTAATGTTTAATAGATTATTTTATTTCATTTTTCTGTTGGAAGCTGCCCAGAGTGGCTGGGGAAACCCAGCCAGATGGGCAGGGTATAAATAATAAATTATTATTATATATATATATATATATATCACAGCAACTATTCCCAGCAGGTCTTGCCCAAATAAAGATCCCTGCCTTCTCACTGCTTACAATAATTTGTGGTGCAGACAAACTAAGTAGCAACTTTTCCCAGCCCCTGGATGATACCTTCTCACTAGCATCACGCCACACATTAAGAATGCTTTACTTCAACCCCTCAGTTTCTAAATAGCCCACTTTCAAGCCTACCGTAGCAATTCTGAGGGCAATTATGTAATAATTGTTGTTTTTACCCTGAGGTCTTGAATTGCGTAGTCTTTCTTCAGTGTAATCTGAAACACTTCAAGAGATCCAATATAGGCGGCCAGTCTTGATAAGCTTTGTTTTCCACTGCCACCCACTCCAATCAAAAGCGCATAGCCGCGAGAGGACTGCAAGATTCGGCTAATGCGACATCTGGCGATGGAAAAGGAGCAACATGATTAATGGCCACAGAAAAGTTATTTTATATTTGATTTTAAAATATTTCTAATGCACCCTTCATCTGATGCATTTTAGGAGGGTGTATAATAAATGTAGAAATTAATTTAAAATACACTGACACACCTCAAAACATACATTGGAACAATTTATAGACTCAGAAGCAACAAAAGACTATAAAACTAAAAGCAAGCTGAGGCAATATAATCCTTAGAATGCCACACACACACGCACATGCACACGCACACGCACACAGTGGTACCTCAGGTTACAAACTCCACTAACCCGGAAGGAGTACCTCGGGTTAAGAACTTTACCTCAGGATGAGAACAGAAATCATGTGGCAGCAGCGGGAGGCCTCATTAGCTAAAGTGGTACCTCAGGTTAAGAACAGTTTCAGGTTAAGAACGGAACAGAGGTACCACTGTACACACACACACACACACACAGAGAGAGAGAGAACCTGGTGCCAAGGATATTGTAACTGTGGAACCAGCTGTACCTTTATGGAGAGGGAATTTTGAAGCTACGGCACCACTACAGAAAACAATTCTATTAACTGCATACTACACCAACTGTCCTACATGAGAGTGGTGCAATAGCAGCATTTTTTGGCCTTGATATTCTACATACAAAAATGGGTAATTCCAAGCTAGAATTTACAAGTCATGTGCGATAATTTTGTTCTGTTTTAACCTACTTTCTAGCAAATTTATTTAAAATTATAGTTTGTAGTGTTGATGTTTTTCTGTAAACCACGTACAATTTTTTAAAAATAATATGAAGCAGTAATAAAAATAAATAAATGAACTATGCTGAATTCAGACCATAGTTGAGAACATTTACTTACACGTGTTGTATAGCATCCTCAAATAAGACCAAGTTCATAGATGCATTCAGTTCATTGTAGTTCTCTAGAGCCTTCACAAGGATATTTCTTAGCCCTTCCCAATCCTTGACAGGCATATAGTTAGGCTCTGCTACGCCATTTGCAAAATGACAGTAAATAAGTGGTTGCTGGAGAAGAATGTGGTCGTCCAGATCCTATTAAGTTGGCAACATAACATCAAAAGGAGAGACTGAAACACAGGGATATACACAACTTGGAAATGCATTGCTATTTACCCTACCTTAAATGTGCAGAGAATGCCCTACATTCTGCCAAGATCAGAGGCTGTTACTCAGCATTATAAATAAATAAACAAAATGTGTCAGTGTATTGATGGCATCCTACACCAAAATCCTGGATGACCTATCCCAGTGGTTTCATGTAGCTGTTAAGAAGTACCAGAAACAAGATGGAACCCTGCAGGGCCTGAAAAGCCAATGGCCAAGGGGTTGAACAAAAGTCATGAAATAAATCCAGTCATCTCTGAGTATAATAAATAACATAGAATCAGGATGCAAGATAACCTTAACAAGATTGGAGAACTGGGCCATAACTAACAAAATGAATTTCAACAGAAACAAATGTCAGGTTCTGCACTTAGGCAGGAATAATCAGATACACATATATAGGATGGGGGACGTCTGGCTTGACAAAAGTACAGTGAAAGGGATCTGGGGAACTTAGTAGACCACAAGCTTAACATGAATCAACAGTGGGATGCAGCAGCAAACAGGTAACATAAGCTACATCAACAAAAGTATTGTGTCCAGATCAAGGGAAGTAATAGTACCACTTTATTTTCCATTCTAAGTCTTCTTTGCTAAGTGCTCATCAAGTTTCTTTTACTAAATCTTCTTCAGCTTGCTAGTGTTCATCATTTGTTTCTATCACCATGTACTATCAAACTCATCCAGAGAGTTAAATGCAGGCTATATGCAATTAAGTTATTTTCCCCCATTCAGAACTGCTACTAAGAATATGCTATTTTGTGTCATTCTTTTAAGGGCAAGAAGATATTAAAAAAAGTAGAAAATATGGGTTGCTACACATCTAGAAACATTAGTGGCAAAAAAGAAGCAAAATTAGACATGCTATAAATAAGTTACTTTTTAGTTACTAAAGCTATATATAAATTATAATTTATTGCATTTCTATTTTTTTCTAATTAAAGAGAGTGCCACTGAAGTTTAGCTGTAGCCGCACGGTTTGCACTATCAGTCTTGGTCAGTTATCTTATTACAGCATGGATCTGGGTTCTTAAATGAGCCCCTATCAAACAAACACCTCACTACTGTGATTTCCACCCCCATACTAAATTCTCTTCCTCAATCTGACGTATATATTTTTCCTTCCTATGCTTCACTATTAGAAAGAAAAGCAAAACAGATTATTATTTGGGCCGTACTAGTTTTCTTGGGAGATTGACTTTGACCCTAAATAGTTTCCAGATTGGCAAACTTGTCACCAGCGCTGCAGTAGTAGGCAACCATTACCAGTCCAAAGTTTTACCTCAAAGAATCTGTGCGCAGCGTCTGCCAGCTTTTTATGAAATGAACTGCAATCTTTTGCCTCCACCAGTTTATCTCCATAAACACGTGAAGATTCATGAAGCCACAAACGTACAAGATCATTTGGATGCTTTAGACACTCCTGCTTAGCAAATAAAATTCCCTACAAATAAAACAGAAAGAATATGTTTATAATACTGGTAAAAGACAATTACTGCAAGACACCAATCCTTGTGTGGAATAGCTGCATATTCCTACATTACTTTTGTCTGAGATGATGGAAACCTTTTGTTTAGGGTTGCCATACATACAGAATCTCACGGACATACCCAGAACACTGATTTCAGAAGCAGTGTCCGGGCGGAAATCAGCAAAATGTCCGGGAAAATCCGGGTGCACAGCTTACTTCTGCTATCAGACTCTAGCAGAAGTGAGGGAAGGAACACAGCTTAAGAGATGGCTCTTGTGGGGTTAGTCATAAAAGCAAGGAGGGTTCAGCTTCTTTCACCTTTTGCTCTTCAAAATGAGTTCCTCACCCATGCAAATCCCTGCATACACAGTCAGGCTATCTCTAGATATTTTAACAAACAAAACACAGACCTGGAACTGTCATGTATACTTTGAGCCTCAACAGCAAGGCAAACTTAATTACAGACTCTCTTGTGCACATCAGCATTTGATACACATTCCAAAATGGATAAATTCTAACCTGTAATTCTGAGAAGTAAAAAAGAGTTTTCATGCAAATAGACTGCCTGTGCAGATAGAATCTACTTTTAAAAAAACAACCAACAACACCCCATAAATTGGAATTGTAACTTTATTAACTAGCTTGAATTATTGCATGCAAATGACAATTTAACACCATAAACATGTGTGTGCATATGTTAGGCCCAGAAAGTCCAGACTTGAGAGAGAAGCACACATCACATTTATAAAATAAAATAAAATAAATGTCCAGTAGCACCTACCGTAATAGACCAACTAAATTTGTTCTGGCATAAGCTTTCATGTGCATGCACATTTCAAGGTATCTGAAGAAGTGTGCATGCACATGAAAGTTTATATATATATATATAGAGAGAGAGAGAGAGAGAGAGAGAGACTGTGTCAAACCAACACGGCTGCCTACCTGAATCTGAATCACATTTATGTCTGTATCAATATCAGTATCTGTATCTGTATCTAAAACACACAACAACAACAACAACAACAACAACAACAACGATGACAACAACAACAACAACAACAACAACAACAAACCTGGAAGATATTGGAGAGGTCTCGGAGGTTGAAAATATAATGAAATTTAATAGCTGTGGGGAGAAAGTTCTGAACCATTGTCTGGTGGAGCCATATTGCTGCTTGGATGGTGGCAGCTGCGTGTTTCAACACTGATGGATTAAAGCCATGGTGCTGAAAGTGGAAATCAAGGATCTTGCTATAGATGGTGCTTAGAGCATCAGTAGATGGGAAGTTCATTGCAAACACTGCAAAGTGTCTCTAAAACATGAAGAAAATGCTTGCTTTAGGTACTTATCAATGATAAATTATGTACATATTTGTGAATAACTGAAGATGTGAATAAACATAGGCCAGAACCTAGGTTAGCAAAGGGTATAACTATTAATTTGGCACATGTATCCTCATGCTATTTATTTTTCAGATCGAGAGCTATTGTCAAGGAGTACGTTTTAAGACTGTTCTTCTCCACACAAGCATCCAGGTATACGGGGGGAAAGAATTTACCGCCTAGCCTTCACTAAATGAGAATCCTTGAAAGACCACCAAAGACTTTTTGTCTCTGGTTGCAAAGCTTCTTTGTCCAATCACTTTCTACAAAAAATTGCTCTAGTCCCTAAATCTTGGTAAGTAATGCAAGGAACTAGAAATAGCTTCTCTCTCAACAGGAACTGCTCGCACTGGGCTCTCCATGACTTCCTTAAACTGCGTTTTAAGTACTCCACTTCTGCCTGGATTGGGAATTTCGTGCACATAAGTGCACAACCTGGACCCACTCCTCCATTAGAGCTCCCTTGTTTATGAGTCTGGTACCATAGAATCCAACCATATTAAAACAAAAAAGGTACAATGCAACTGCTTTTTACCATCACCCTGGAAAGCTCTCTGTGAATAGGAAAAAGCCATCATGAAAATGCTATAGGATAGAAAGGCTATGTGATACATCCAGGACCCATACTCTTTCTAGGATTCAAAAGCCTGATATGCAGATTGGGAGCAGACAGGAGTTATTAACAGCAGCGGTGGAGCTTCATGCTCCGCCACCGGGGGTGGAGAGCAGGCACACTGCCCCCAGGGACGTGGCACGCGTTCTGGGGGTGGGGCGTGTGTTTTGGGGCAGGGGGCACTGTGCGCAGGGGTGGGGCGTGCGATTTGGGCTGGGGCGGGCAACCGCGATGGCGCCCCTGGGATCGCGCTGCTCGGGGCGGCCCGCCCCCACTGCCCCTATCTTCCTACGCCCCTGATTAACAGAGAGTTTGGGATGCACTGAAAGAAAGTCCATTTGGTGTCTGCAGCGAAACTTTTAATAGCATCCCAAAGAACTTGCCCTGTAGTGCTTGGCTACAGTTTCTAGGCCTTGTTTATGTTGCAATTATGTGGTGATGAAGCAGATTTGTTCCTGATATGTGTTTCAAACATACTCCAGCCCAAGGAAATGTGGCAGGTTCACATAAATAGCATGTCCTCTGTCACAGATCTTAGCAAAACATTGTGCTGTTTTACATTTACAATTCAACTCTACTCCAAATCATAATCCGTATTTTGTGAATGCAGTACAAAGATCTTGTAGAAATAATCTGTCAAGGCTTCAGTAATGAGAATCTCTAAGCATACACTTTAATTCTATGAAACAATATGCAACCTTACCTGAAGTCGCTGGTTGATGGTGAAGCTGCCAACCGTTGGATTCATACAGGCAACATACTGACAATTATGAATTTCTTTTACAGTTAATGCCTGTCTATCATACCTGAGGCAGAAAAAAGATTTCAACATCTAGAATTAATTTATCAATTATTGTAGATGACACCACAATGATGATGACACAGAACTCAATTACACAGATATCAAATAGGTTGACCATTCAGCTTGCATTAAAATGTAAACAAAGATATAAAGGACAAATCTGAGCAAGCAGCAGAACAATGAACAATTATCCAGATACGGAAAATCTAAAATTAATCTTATCAGTTGTTTCAAACTTGCACTAACAGTTTTTATCAGCAGAATTACTTGTTCATTCCTAAATTACACAAGTGACTGACAGAAAGAGTCACTTACCAATGCCCATAATCTATATGTTGCCGAATCAGTGTGTGAGGCTGAACTGTTCCATAAGCATCCACTTCCGGCATGTTCATATCATCAATAAAGTAAACCAGTTTCTTGTTTCCTACTGGACCAAATTTACGCCCCGCTTTTTTCTCCAATGGTTTTTCAAGAATCTCTGAAATGGATTATGCTACATGACTACTGGGTGAAATACTGCAGAGGCTAGCAACTAGACAACATACAAATAAGAGATAGAAATGTATAAAAGGTATACAGTGCAGGGACTCAAATTCAGCTCCAAATCAAAGCAGTAGCTGCGTTTGTTACAGCAGTGCATTTAATCTTTTTCCACTCTATTGGTGATGTGAAAAGGATCCTTCTCATTTTGTAGTGCAGAGTATCATGAAGCATAGTAAGCCCATCAGGAGACTCCAAAGGCAGTTGCAAATATGCAGCGGCCATAAATTATGCTGCTCATTATGCTGGCGTTTCTGGAAAATACAGGCAGAGCTCGCCAAATCTGGACCATTTGTTGGGAGCGGTATTAACCTATGGTGTTAGGCACAAGTGATTCTTCTAACCACAATCAGGCTTAACACTGATAAGAGTTTAAGGAATGGAAGCAGGTTGCATGACTGTGAATATGCACTTTTATGACTATTCCCCTCCCATCTCCTGCCCGCCTTTGTTACAGGGTCATGTGTGCCCATTGGCAACCTGGGTTAAATGCCCTCCTAAACAAGGCATTCTACAGTAACAAATGTAATTACTAGCCTTTGTTGTTTTCTTGCTGTGAAGTAGCATTCATTATTAAAGTTACTTATAACTGGTTATTAATCACTTTAAAGCGTGATTCACTAACTTCCCAGCACTAACATGGGAAGCTGTGCTGTAGTCCAACCTGCACTCATATTTTTTAGGGTCCTAGGTAAGCCCTTCTGGAGTAGCAGGTATTGGGTGGTTTCTATCTTGGAATGAACTAGGTTTTAAGAAAAAATAATAATCTTTTGCATATTAACATTTAATCCTGCCTGTTAGCTTTGAAATACAAGCAGATGCTAATGAAAGAATTGTGAAATATTTTTGTTAACTATTTCCTAGGAAAACTGCAGCAAGTAATTTATTAACTATTTCTCTTAAAGACTGTTAAACTTTAATGCCTTTCTCCTTCCTCTTTCTCTCTCTCTCTCTCACAAATGCCAAAAATATAGCAGAGAGAAAATGATATTTGAATGCAAACACAAAAGCAAGTGGGGGGGGGAATGCAACCTTAGTCTGGAGCATTTCATAAGCTCTGTTAACAGTTATCATTGTTCCAATACTAAGACTGGGTACACAATGTTTTAACACATATTATGCTGCAATAATCTTATTAAAACAGCAGGTAAACCAGCAGAGTAATACTGAACTTTCTGGCATGTTTTAATGCCTTAAGGCTTGAATTATAGTTCTCAAAAATGGCATTAACTAGTTGGTGTCGCTTGCTGCTGCTGTATTGCTTTTTAGCTGTGATATGAGGTATAAGATGTTTGAGAAGCAATCTAAATTTATCCATGAAAAGTGTGGGAGTGTAAAATACACCATACCCATTGTCAATAAAATGCAATCTTCACTTTCTGCCTCTGAAATAAAAACTTTGCATTCATCACTAAGAGGATCTGTTGCAGGGGGAGGGGGAAGGCATGCAATTGCGTATATGTTTTCAGTTTCAGGAACCTTTCCTTGACAGGCATGAGCAAGTTGAATATATCCAAATGAACGTAACCTGTCCAAAGAAAGTGTGGGTACATTTAGCCGTACAGCGTCGAGTGTTGGAAAGGAATTGGGGGTAGTAGAGCCATTCCCTACTCCCAGTGTCCCTGGCATATATTTAACCATTAAATACCTTTAGGTACCAGGCAAAAACGTTCCTCTATAACCAGGCCTTTTGGGCTGATTAACATTCTATGTCTATGGCCTTTCAAATGTGTTTGTGGGAAGGGGAGTTACTGGTTTGTTTCTGTTCTCGTTTCATTATGTATTTTTTGTTCTCACGTTGTATTTTCATATTGTGAACCGCCCTGTGATCTTAGCATGAAGGGCAGTATACAAAATTAATAAATAGTAACAATATTAATGACAACCAGCACAGCCACTTGCTAGTGGCAAATGCAGGAGACTCAGGAAGCCAGCATATGCCCACTGCTGTGTCTCCCCACTGTTTGGGGGCTGAATCAGGGACCAAAAGGGGCATAATTTGATTGTTCTGAGTAATCCGTTTTTATTCATTAGTGTTATAATACACCCTTTAATTTTGATTATTTATAAACAGTCAACTCCCTCATTGTAACCAGACTTCTTCCTGCAACATTGTCTGTTTGGGAACTTACTTTGTAGTGCTGCTGATGTGGTGTAATAGTTGAAGGGGACTTTGGACACCAGGAAATCTTCAGAGAGGCCAGCAAGGCATTCCTCAATAAATACAGTTTTCCCCACTCCGGCATTTCCAACAAGCATAACAGGCTTGCCTTTCTCTAAGAGCAAATCTGTGAAATATCTGAGACACGTGGTCTCAGATGTGTGAACAAGGACTGCCTGAGGCATCAAAAGGATTTTCGTTAATATGATTTGTATTAACATGCCACTGAAACAGCATTTTCTTTAAAAATAAAAATAAATAGTTTCATTCCTTCTACGTGCTTCAGTTTTCATTTCTCTGCAATGTAAGGGTGAAAATCTAAGTGGTTGCTAGGAGCATGTATGCTTAGAAGTGAACATAAAGCATTTTCACATGCATGGCCTGATTTCAAATTGGTGGTTGGAGGGAACTCCCACCGTGCCCCGCAGCCAGCCCGGGGTTTTTCCAATGGCCTGGCCACCTAAATAGGCGTGTCAGAGCAGGATGCAATGGGCCACAACCACTGCCCACCGCCAACCGGGTAACCGTTATGCCTTAAATTCCCTCTTTATAAGATGTCAATTTATTTCATTGTATAGTAAGTAAAGAAATAAAGTTAATCTTCATAAAAGAGCCCCCACCACAGACCATTACACTTCTCATTATCAAATACAGCCACACAGACTAAAAACAACATTACATGCAAAGATAGACTTCTAAATAGCTTCATTTTCCAATGAGCAGGAAACAATGAAAACACCAGAGGATAAAATGAAAAGCTGCATGTGCTCATTTTATATTAAACATGTGCTTACCTGCAACGGTGTATCCGGATCCATGTCAAAACTGATAATTTTATCACTCCAAGGCAGGAATTTCTTGGTTTTGGGGTCAATGTAATAATCAAAGATGGTTCCATGTGATGGAAACTTAACAGCTTTCATCTCTTTCAGCCACCAGCGGCTAAACTCAGCTTGATAATTAGAAAGCTAGAAAATTTTAAATAGGTTCTTAGTTTTGGGGTGTGTGGGTGTGTGTGTAAATTGTTCAATGTACTTAGCAAGTTTGATGGTTAAAAAAAGGCTTATAAAATTATTCAAATTACATGAAACTATGAGCTTTATGTTCATGAAACTATGAGAGCTGGACCATAAAGAAGGCTGATCGCCGAAGAATTGATGCTTTTGAATTGTGGTGCTGGAGGAGACTCTTGAGAGTCCCATGGACTGCAAGAAGATCAAACCTATCCATTCTTAAGGAAATCAGCCCTGAGTGCTCCCTGGAAGGACAGATCGTGAAGCTGAGGCTCCAATACTTTGGCCACCTCATGAGAAGAGAAGAATCCTTGGAAAAGACCCTGATGTTGGGAAAGATTGAGGGCACTAGGAGAAGGGGATGTCAGACGACAAGATGGTTGGACAGTGTTCTCGAAGCTACGAACATGAGTTTGACCAAACTGCGGGAGGCAGTGCAAGACAGGAGTGCCTGGCGTGCTATGGTCCATGGGGTCACGAAGAGTCGGACACGACTAAACGACTAAACAACAACATGAGCTTCTTTGTTGCCCCAATTATGGTAACCATTTCCACTGGGGAGAACGAAGAACTTAGCTGGCATCTTCCTGTGAAAGGCCAAACCAGATACTGAAAATTCTATGCAAAATAAATTAATTGCTTCTGCACATTGTTTTAGTGGTCGTGAACACTTCCCTTACAGATTAAAGAAGATGTGCTAAACATACCAAACGGAACACCATGACAGAAACCAGAGTGCACGGAAATGCTGTTTACGTTCCTGCCACAGCGGTACCTATTTATTACTTGCACTGGCATGCTTTTGAACTGCTAGGCTGGCAGGAGCTGGGATAGAGCAACGGGAGCTCACCCCATTGTGGGGATTCGAACTGCCGACCTTCTGATCGGCAACCCCAAGAGGCTCAGTGGTTTAGACCACAGCACCACCTACGTCCCACTAAACCATATATCATAAAAACACCACAGTCTCTGCTGTGTCATGTTTCCTCTTGGAACCCTGGGCAAGTACCTGGAACCCCTGGAATCTTGCACTGCTTGGAGATTGGGTTGGTGTGCAACAATATGTTGATACAGCTCAAAGTGTGTTGGAAACAAGAAATTCCTTCTTCAGTGGCAATCCTAATCAGTTCCCCTGCAAAAATTCACCATTGCCGTTTTCTCCTTGCATTTTAGGCTTTAGAACTCCTATTCTTCCTTTCAGCAATTATGGGAGGTTAGTGATCCAACACCTAGATCTTGGGCTTTGAGCCCCAAAACAAATACCATCCCCAACACAGAGATTGCCATCTGATTCTCTCCATTGAGACACAGTCAAACCAGTGGATTTTCACCATGGTTTCATTGCACATGTCATAAAGGAAGAGAAGAGTTTGCTTGTCCGAGTACACCTCAAAGCAAACTGCTTCCTGCCTACCTGATCTTGAAAGACGGCACCACCAAATGCCCACACACAGGCAAAGGCAAAATATGTCTCGTACAGTTCTCTCGAACCATCAAGGGGCACATTTTCTGGAGTTAGTAAGCAGTCAAGGAGAGAACAAAGTGTCTATATAACGAAAGACAGCAAAAGCAAAACATTAAAAATATTTAGCAGGTTACGAGTACTTAGGAATTTGACTTATATCAAGTCAGAACATTGGGTTATCTACAAGGGATTGGTAGTGTCTCTTCAATGTTTCAAGCACGGGTGTTTCCTGGACATTCCCAAGACAGTTTGCATACAAAACATAAAATCGTAGTGTCGCTAGGGACCCCAACCAGCCACCTGTAATGCAAGAATATGCCTTATGGGGGTCAAACCCATGACCTCGGCATTATCAGCACCACGCTCTAACCAACTGAGCTAACTCCTGCTGGTTAACATGTTCTGTGTTGTAGCACTGAGCTACATCATATAAATCACACAATCATATAAATAAACCTGAATGTAACTCTAATGAAGATCATACTGGAGACCTTTTTTCAGACATCTGGAAATAAAAACACAGCATCATGTGGGTGAAAGCTGTCCGTGGTAATCTGCTTCCATAACTGTACATACATAGTGCTCATTTATTGTCTTTCTATCTGTATCAGCTCCAATCCACTGCAGAATTGTAGAGTTGAAGGGGCCACAAGTATCATCTAATACAACCCCTTGCAATGCAGGAATCCTTTGCCACACGTGGGGCTTGAAGCTGGCTTGTAGCATATTTGTGTTATTCGTTACAAAACATTGCTTTTTTTATATGTTTTTGTAGTGCGCCTTGTTGCAGAAAGATGGGTTGGTTACATCTTAAATGAAGTCAATGATGATGATAATAATAATAATAGTAGTATCTGCACAAGTAAAAGCATACCTGAACCATGCTGTTCTCAGGAATGGGCGTGATTGTCTTAAAGTTAGTTTTGAGCTGATCCAAGCATAGAGGAACGTATTTATCGAAGAGGATTGTCAAATTGGCTTTTTCAGATTGGTGACTCCTTGTCTCTATCCAGCTTGCAACGTATCTGAAAAAGAAAACACAATGGTTTCTGCACAGATTTGCTTGATCAGTGCAGGGGCTTACAATTACTTTCCTGTTAGTGCTGAGAAAATTCAGGAATAGCTGCCTAACTGGCTTAAAAGAGCCGCAATTGGCAAGCAATACTGTCTGAGATGGCAGCAGCACGAAAGGCACAAGGATCTGGGCTTTGAAGTGCTGGGAGCCAAGTGAAAGCGAGTTGCCCTCTGGGACACCAGTTGGCTATTCCTACATTAGAGGATTATTACTGTGAAAACTAATAAAAACAACAAATTGCTGGTGTGCAGTAATACTGGAAAGTGACTAGAGGAAAATCCCAGGCTTTGTTTTCTTATTTATTACAATATTTGTAACCTACAAACTACCAAAAACTGAACAAAATCAGAAATTTGTGCCATCAGACCAAAAACAGTTGCAGAGCCAAGAAAAAAAACAACAACCCCAAAACATACTGTATTTATTTCTTAGCTATACTCCAACATTCGTGTTTACAATAATTTCTGTTTTAGAGTTTTGGGAGACTTTGTTAGCCTCATGGAAACCTGAAGTCACTTTCAACAATTGAGAAATATAAAAAGGAAAATATAAATCAAGCCTGTGCCATCATATGCCAGCTGTTTTTCCATGAAAATTTGCTAAAGTTGACAACAGAATGTCATAGAATCATACTCATAGAATTGTAGAGTTGGAAGGGACCAAGAGGATCATCCAGTCCAACCCCCTGCAATGCAGGAATCTTCTGCCAAACATAGGGCTCGAACCCACAACCCTGAGAGTAAGAGTCTCATGCTTTACCAACTGAGCCATAGGAGGTACTTACGGATTCCAGCCAAGGTCCTGTGGGTTTATGTACAAAATACCTGCCCTAGATACGGTGGCAGGAGTGGCTGTTTTTAAATGGTGTATCTCAAACAGCAGTCTCATGGATGGTGTCAAAGAAACCCGTTCATTGCTAGCAAGAGTCAGCACCTAGACAGAATCAAGTTATTCTGATAGCTGCATCCACAACTTGCATTCTGATAATAAATCAGAAAATTGCTATCGTAAAAATATCTGTTAATATTTAAAGGCTATGTTAAAATTAAAATATACTTTGGCCTTCATAAGGGTAATTCTGCATTCTGAAATACGCATGGCCACAGTTTATATATAAGAAAGGCCACCAATTCCTACGGGGTGAGGAAAACACCAGATAAGCTTATTTTTACAGTTCAAATTAATTTCAAGGCAACTGAATGTCAAAAACTATTTGCATATAACTTATTACTGGTTAACTTAGGAGAGGTGCACTTGTGTGTAGAAAAGGAGCTGTGGTTTACTGCTGTGAAAAATATCCTTAGATGTAAAGTAAGAACTCATCTCTCCATACAAGTTGATCTACTGTACACAAAGGACTTGATAAGAAGTTATAGAAGGCCATGGTTTCCCACTTCATGGAACAAATTGTAGAAACCTGTTGACTTACATACTCTCCCTTTCCTCTCTTTTGCCATATGCCAGGAGAAGAAGTTTAGAAGCACTCACTTCAACTTTTAAACAAACCACAATTCCCTATTACATCTGAATTTAGCTTTGTGAGGTCAAGCAAATCACCATTTCCGAAGTTAACAAAACATATTCAGAAACCCAGGTTTGAGCTTGGCTTGTTGAATTAACTAGAGTATAAGCAACCACAATCCCCAAGGGTTGGATTTACTTAGGAACTGTTTTGTTTTCAACAAGAAACACATATTTTCAGCCTCTGCCCTAGCACGCATGAGAACAGACTTATTTGAGACTGGGATTTGCCATGCTGTGTTAAACATGGTGGGAAACATATGAATGGGCCTCAATTTTAATGAATGGTACTAGAATGCAAGAAAGTAATGCAGCCTGGGTTTTGAAGACACGGGGCTCATCCACACTTCCACTTGCCCTGTGGTAGAAAGGCTTGTCCTGTGCTTTCCAGGCATGGGTCTGAATGGTTTTGTCCTGGGAAACCCAACTGCCAGTTGGTCTGATTCAGCGGTAAACCACAGGTTTTCCCAGGGGAAAGTGGCAGCGCAAACAGGGTTGTGGATGAAACTGACTATGAGGAAAGATGCCATGTAAAACATAGGGTGCACATTCTACCTATCAGAAACATGGAAGAGGTATGGCAAAGGAAAACAAATGAGGAAATAAAGAAGAGGCAAAATGCAGAGTTGTCCAATGGGAAAAGAGAACGTGTTTGGTTTTTGCTCACCTTATTATCATCCATAACAGTATTGAGCGACTCAATCCACATAGGATCGATGTCCCCATCTAAGACAATCCACTTGGGCCAATTATGGGTCATATTAGCTTGCTCTCTCAAAAGAGATGAGAAGAGTCCTGAAAAATGGGAGGCAAATAAGTTTTGGACAAAGGAACTTTTAAATGATGAAAAATAAAAAAAATTAAAATCCAACTGGGGTCCAAAGAACCCTGGGCACAAAGACTTCCAAGCACATCCTGGAGTTTCCCCGATTTTTTGTTCTGGCTACAGAAAGCATAATATTATACTTGGGGAGGACAGGATTCAAAAACAGGAACCCTTTGGGTCCAGGCAATGTAGTTTGTATGGCAGGGGGAAAGTTTATATCTCTTGACATCAGAATCAAGTTCAGCAGTCCTACCTGTATACCACAGGGTTGACAGCAGAACTGTATGGCAAAGCCCTGGAATACTTTGGCAACAGAGAGAGTACATGGGAGTATATGATGAAGAAGGTAAAATGGTGCAGGCAAATAGCTTGATAACTAAGTAATGATCTGTGCATGAAACTAGGGCAGTACCACCTCAGACTGCAAGTGGGGAAGAACTCTAGTTTGAATACTTCTCCATAACTGCCTGCATGCAGAAAAGTAGTAAGGAGGGTAAGCAGAATCTGTTGAACATGCTACATTTTGTATGCACAGAAAGGGTGTAAGAACAAAAATGTTGGGATTATTCAAGCCTGATCTTTCCTCCCCTCGCCTGCAGTATAAAACGGTGTGACCCCAGGAAGCCTACACCATGTGATTTCGCTGTATGAATATCCTAGCAAAATAAACATCAGTTGAGGGATGTTTTGCAGGAAAACGTGAAGACTGTGCAGTGAATGTCACAGGAATTAAAATATATCCTCTACTTGCCATCTTTCCATTCTCGAGTAGCATGATGTATGAAACCAAAGAGTTCATCAGTAGTCACAGCTTTGGGGTTCAAGTCATTCCAAACAGGCTTCCGCTTCATGTTCATATAAGTCCTGTTCAGTGTTTTCAGAACCTGATGAACAGCCAGGAGAAAACTTCCTTGTTAGGATCCAGGTCTCAATTTGGGGGGAAAGTGTTAGGTTCTTATATAAATATTGACACTGCTTTTTCCAATTTTCCATAACGTCTTGGGGTCAGATCCAGATTAAACTAGTTCCCACTTAAATCAAAGACAAGCTGAGTCATGATTAATCCCCCCATTAATTTTAATGCATTCTAAATTCCACTGCCTTAGTCTGGACTCAACCCTCAGTTTACAACGTTTTGATTTATGGAGCCCTGTTTCCTGAGTCTGGGAACCACCTTGAGCTCCTTGCAGGAAAGGTAGGGTATAAAAATCCAGCAGTAAATTAAAATTTAAAAACTAAGACCTTTTGATGAGAAATGACAATGGGATGAAAAAGATGTGGGAGCAATGGCTCTAGAAACCTACATTAAACTTACCTAAATACTACTGCATTTTCTTAAGGCTTTGAGACTGAACCGGAATAATAGGAAACTAACAAACAGAGGAGGTATTGTTCCCGAGAGAGAATAATTGTGGGGGGAAGTCCCAGAATCATAGTATTCCAGACTGCTCCTGCTGAGCCACTGCTTCCACTATAAAAGGAAGCCACTCCAAATCATTACCGCCCCCTAAACGCACCCACGCTTGAACTTTATTTCTCCACTGGATTTGGTCTTTCCCATCTGGGTGACCAGATGAAAGAGGAAGGGAGGACTCCTTTCCTAATTAAGTGGTTGTTGTATGTGAACTAATCCCTGGATAGTTTGAGTCTCAGGGAGGGCAGGGGAGAAGTTTCATCTCCGTCATGATTAGCCTGACCATAGCAATGCTCAACTTTTCACTTTAAAAACAGAGTTGAGGGGGATGGCTGAAGTAAAGCATGCGGCGTTATGCCAGCTGGCGTGGAGCTTTCTTTCTTTTTTTTTCATTTGCAAAATCTGCCATAAAAAAACAACTGTTAAAGCACCATGCTGTACCTTGCTTTTTCCAGTGCCTGCATTTCCGACTACAAAGACAGAGTGACGCACTGCCAGAAGCTCCTCAAGCTGAACAATCTGTCAAACAGAATTAATACACAGCCAGTGGTTTTGTTTCCTTGTCCTCCCATTACCACTGACACCAATTACCTCCCACAAAGCAGCTTCCCACCCTCTCCTGTAGTCAGGAAACGGTTTTCTCCAAATAACTTCAAACAGGATAACCTGAAGATGGCCCATTAGTCTCTCAAGGCCCTACACCCAGACTTGAATTAATGAATGAGCCTCAAGAAATGAAAACAAATCTCCCCATCCTTTTTTGTTTGCTAAGCCACACAACAATATCCTGGAAAAATGAACAAAAACACTAATGTCAAATGTCACCGACTGCTTGATGTAACTACAGGACGGGTGGCAAATGTAGGCGAGATTCCTCATTCTAGGCATCTTTTCAGGGACTGAAGATAAAAAATAAACCTAAAGGGGCAGCAAGACTCACAAAATGAATTTGAATTAGCTTGCCAAATATACTATAGGAGAGGTAAAGGTAAAGGGGCCCCTGACCATCAGATCCAGTCGTGTCCGACTCTGGGGTTGCGGCGCTCATCTCGCTCTATAGGCCGAGGGGGGCGGCATTTGTCTGCAGACAGCTTCCAGGTCATGTGGCCAGCATGACAAAGCTGCTTCTGGCGAACCAGAGCAGTGCACGGAAACGCCGTTTACCTTCCCGCCGGAGCGGTCCCTATTTATCTACTTGCACTTTGATGTACTTTCGAACTGCTAGGTGGGCAGGAGCTGGGACCAAGCAAAGGGAGCTCACCCCGTTGCAGGGATTTGAACCGCCGACCTTCTGATCAGCAAGCCCTAAACTCTGTGGTTTAACCCACAGCGCCACCTGGGTCCCTATAGGAGAGGTATGGACATGCAAAACTGTGGGTTGGGCTGATTCAAGCAGACTCTTTCAGTGGAGCATGAGGCTAGCAGCACAGGTCTCTGCTTCTCCTCAGCAAACATCTCACTGTGGATGTTCAATCTTAGTCTGAATTCCCTCATTCAGGGTTATTGTCCACAAATGAGACATAACAGTGGCCTTAGATCTCCCAAGTTTGACTTCTAAATCATATCATGACTGTTGTTTCATATGGCCTGTCTGCAAACACGAGAGTTGGATCCCCATGAGGTGGGCTGTGATGGCTTCTTCTGCTTCTGTGATTCGCAGTGAGCCTCATACTAACAGTCACCCATCTTCTCTAAAGGCAAGCAAGCGTAGCTGCTGTGTTTAAAATCTTGGAGGCACAATTTGAAGGCTGATAAGGGGGGGGGGGAAGTCCACACAGAACACTCCTACACTACAAAGATTAGTTTATCTTTCTCTTCTATTTTGATTGAATAAAGGGACACAGCAAAACAAATGACAACCCCAGTGCCTCAAATTCAGTACTATGTAAAGCATAATAATCACTGGTCACTGACAAAAATCTAAGCAAGTTAAGGACATATGGCAGTGAGGGAAGGAAGCATTTTCCTGACTAGACAGGACCAGTAGGTCCTACATATTATTTCAGAAACTCAAATCTTTACTTATAACATTGGCCTACACATGTACAGTAGTATTACTGAAATACCACCACTTTCAGGACACAAAAGGAATGTTATCATTGTACACAAGCATAACCTTCACATTCAACACAACCTGTCTGCAATTATTTTTTGATTGAAATTCTTAAGGGGTGTAATTAGAGGCAATGGATTATTTTACTTTGAGAATAAAGCTCTCCTCAGGCTGCAAGCGAAGCTCCAGGGTAGACTGTTTAACCATCTGTTCAAATTGCAAGTCCCTTTTCCTTGGAACATCCAGAGCCGGAAACAGGTCACTGATTAGGCCCATGAAAATGGGGATATCATCTGTCACTATCTTGGGCAAGTTGAAGTCCCTTAAGGCTCGCATAAGTACCTGGGAAAGGACAGTCAACCACACGTTATCACACCTGCAAGAGCTTTCAATCAACAGAAAATACGCTTTTGTAGTAACAGAGTTGAAGAAGCATTCCTTCCTCTGAGTAAAGAACAAATATGGACATCCATTAAAAGCAGTGGTGAGAAACCCTCAGCCCACAGCCTAATGCCCTCTGGACCATTACTGGGCCAGTCTTGCTCTGCACACACCCCCTCTGCAAATCACTTTTCATTTTCAGTTTTGTGTGTGCTCCAGGATGGAGGCAATCCAGGGGCGGGGGGCGGGGAATGAAGGTGGGAGGAGGGTGGTAATGGTAATGGGAATGGGAATGGGAATGGGTGGGGCAATGGAAGGAAGAGAGAGGAAACTATGTTCATGTGGGTGGTGAAAGGAAAGAGACAAAAAGGACGGAGGAATCACAGAGATTGAGGGAGATGGGATAGCAGAGACAGACAGACAGACAGAGGAAGCGTGCTATGCAATATTGCAACCCACTTTGGGCTCCATCTCTGCCCATGACTAGCATGACAAATTACCCCTAAGGAAATGTAGCCTTTAGCAGAAAATAATGTTTCTTACTCCTGCTCTAAAGAGGTAATTTTATAATTAAAATCAAACTGGGGGGGGGGGGAAGCTATTCCAACATTATGCTGATGAAGCACCAATCTGTGCTACTACGTACCTGATCTTCAGGTCTAGCCTTGTCTCCTCGCTTCAGTGAGCCGGCAACTACCAAAACAGACTTAACAGCACGAAGGCCCCAGTCATAATGATCCTGTGGTGAAGATATAAGGGGGGGAAAGATTAATTGTTGACCTGTCAAACATGGCTAAACAAATAAATTCTCAAAACCTGGGAACCAAAGTTGCTGTGCTGCGCTTTTGTTTTTGATGATATTATGGGTGTTGCCTATGGTGGGGTGAGAAGAATTTCTAAAAATGAGAATATCCAGTCAAAGGTTCCAAATACATATACAGGCGCACCCCACCCCCACCCCCCATTTACGTGCGTTCATGTCATGTGCAACTGTGCATGCGTGCAGCATCAAAAACCCAGAAGTGGAGGAGAGGGACTTGAAGAGACTCAACAAAGTCACACTGTGCCTCCGGTTCGTGAGGAGACCCTCCCTGGAGCATTACTATTTGGAAGCAATCTATGATCCCTGGGAAGATGGCCGGTGTGTGTGTGTGTGTGTGTGTCACAGAATGCCACCACAGTCCATCTAAAGTGGATCCTATTCTTGCTCTGCCATGGATTCTGTTCCCCACCACTGCCACTCCCACTATAGGACTGCTCTGTTGGGCAGAGTTGTGCTTGATTAGGGAACTGTTGTCTTGGTAGGGTAAACCTGTATTTATTATTACAGTTGTACATCGGAAGTCGAACGGAATCCGTTCCGCAAGTCCGTTTGACTTCCAAAGTGTTGGGACACCAAGGCGCGGCTTCTGATTGGCTGCAGGAAGCACCTGCAGCCAACCAGAAGCCATGGAAGTCCTATCAGACATTTGGCTTCCAAAAATAGTTCGCAAACCAGAGCAGTCACTTCCAGGTTTGTGGCATTTGGGAGCCAAAGCGTTTGACTCGTAAGATGTTTAGGATTCAAGGTACGACTGTATTATGCATTTCATCCTGTCTGTATCAATTTTATTGGTCTGTGACCAAAAAATTAATTCATTAGTAAGACTGTTACAGGTTAGGATTAGGGCTCCTCAAATAATTGCTGTTTGCTTGCCTGAACCTTTTAATTAGCTCCTTCCCTTCTGAGTTGCTCCTTGCTTTCAGAACCCATCTTGTTTTTTCCTTTCACCTGTGTCTGTCTGTATCCTACTTTTCACTCTTCCCAGTGAATATTCTTCCCAGAATATTCTAGTGTTACCAACCTCACCTTTTGCCCCTGATGTTGTGCTTTCAGGTTCCCAGATAACTAATGGCTACTAATCTCAAATCACACCAGCAACACTGTGTACTTGGAGCAGACCCCTTAGGCTCATGGGCCACTGATAGACCATTGTCTTCAATGCTTTGAGGATTCACAGTGGTAAGCAATGGGCAGAGGCCATACATAACCTGGCTCGCAACATGTGCCAATCTCAAAGAGACTCATGTTTTTGTAGCAATCCAGCAAATGAAAAAGAGATTCCTTGTAATATACTTGGAATCAAGTTTCACCGAAAATCAATGAAGATTACTTCCATATAAACATTTTAAGAGATTAGAATGTAAAACAAAAATTAATAGGATTACATAGGCAAGTCTATCCTTTGGAACATTAGAATGCTTACAGACTTGAAGATTGATTACAGTAATCAGAACCAAGCAAACATTACATTGTCTAAAACAAAACACCAACACAGAAACATTTTCAATTGTTTCCAATAATGCTGAAATAAATGAATAAAGCCAAACTAAATCAATATTCAACAGACATGACAAAGTTGTACATATGAAAAGGTAAGCAATTCCCTTTTCATTTAATTCCATCTGTTCTGCTTCATCTGTTGTAGGCTACAGGGCTATACTGGGAGAACATAAATAATTTTATGGGGCCCCCAATGCATGTAGATGTGATATATTGCCGATAATGTGTGCTTTCTCAGATACTGTGAATAGCTTGAGTAATTTTTTTGCTTTCAAAAGCATCCTAAAAGCATCCTACATTTTATTTTGCAAGTTTGTATTGTAGCACAATACCATTTGATTAGCATGGGAGAAATCTCGAGGTCCAAAAGAGCCCTTACCTGTTTAGAGAGAAGTTCTCTACAGAGAGTATACAAGGTAATAAACTTCCTGGCTAACAAGCGTGCATCAACAAACCCCTCAGCAACCAGCATAATTTCACAAATTAGTTCAATGTCAGGGACAACCATTGCACAGGGTCTAAAAAAAAGTGTAAGAACCAAAGACAGGGATTAGTATTTAAATATTGTGAGAATAACAAATGCCCATCTCACCTAAATTCAAGACAGTGATGTCTACAAACATTTTAGCAGAGCTCAAGAGAGTCACAATTATGTGTGTCACTCATTGCTAACAAGAACTTCCAAAGCAAAAGCAAAAACAAAAAAACAGGCTAATTACTCGTTGGAAATTATTAGCATTTCCTACTAGTGCTATTTCAATGGAATCAGCTGATGGGTGTAGGCTTTGCAAGTCCCCTATAGACAAATCATGAAAATATAAGATGCTGTTACAGGGAATCTGCAAGATGGCCCTTTATGTTGGTAAAAAGCAAGACTAGACAAACCACCAGTTCCAACTTGATTTCTTCCAGAACGAAATTCTGGCAAAATGATACCATTCCCAATAGTTCCAATTAGAGTGTGTGTAAAATAATAGTTTATTAGTTTCGTGATGTGAAACCAAATAACTAATTAAAATACTGCAGTAAGCACATAACATAGATGGTTTTGGAACAGTAGGTTATCTAGTTTGGGGGGGACCTCGGATCTGTGGGCCAAATGTGACTTGCCAAGCCTACCTGGACCTTGGGGCTCTTCCCAAGCCATGCCCTGCTCCATGCCCTTGAGTATTTTTGCTTGGCTGAAATGTGTCTTTGAACTGGGACAATATCTCTTGCTTGTAGCGTGTTTATAGAAACATCCGAATTTTGCATGGCTGGAATGTGACTTCCTTTGGACAGTTGGCCACATCTGTTGCTTTGATCACTTTTGCTTCTAGCCCAGCCCACCAATGGCATGCAAGCCCCTGGAGGGCTTCCTGCCTACAAGGAAATGTGTCCCTCAAGCTAAATGTGGTTCCCCACCTTGACCCAGTGAAAGGTCATTGAAAATAAGTCAGTATCAGACACGGAAGAGACATATTAAGGCAGTTACAATCTACATGACTGTCTGAACTGTGGATCTCATGTGCCATATTTTAAAGATCTGAAACAAGAAACCAAAAGTCTGTCCACAAAACGGAAAGCTGGGAACTTAGAAAGATTTTTTTCTCGTTTGGGGTGAAAGAGACATTCAGGAAGGAATGTGCTAAGTCCTGCTGCTGCCCAGGAAGGCAAGGCACTTGTGACTAGCTCTTTGTCCTGCATCATAATAAATGAGTTGTGGGCCTTTCCCCCCCTTTTTTTTCTTAGTAATAGGGAGATACTGTTCAGTGCTTTAAGAGAATTCAGTTAGTTTTAGGTTTTCATCCTAACTCGTTTAGTTTTGTATCGCAACTAGGTTTTTCACAGAACAACAACTTCTAATGCACACTTAGCAAAGATACGGAAATAATTTGTCTCCCTTGGTTATCAAGGGAGCTATCAAGACTGCAACTTCGGAAAACTCTTTCACACAATCATTGTGCAACAAGTCAAGTGCAAACCAAACAACTGACATTAGGTGGCATAAGTGCTCAGAATGTGAATCTGCTTCATACTTGCCTGAAAAGAGCTTTCAGATTTTCAGGTAATTCTGTTCGGCCTGCATAACCTGGGTTCATAGTAATAAATATTCCAACCGATGCTTTCAGTGCAATGCTTTCTCCAAGGAATAAAAACCTGCATCAATAGCACGATAAAAGGAAAGAAATGGCTGAAAGTGGTTGGGATTTAAGCAATTCTCTTTGACTCCATTTTCCTCTTAAACACACACACACACACTGTGGTCAGAACCCAAATTCACACAGCTAGTTCTGAATACCCAAGATGATTTGGGCCTTGTGCTTCTGGAAGAGCTGCTCACCTACCCCACTCTGGTATTGCATAGCAGAACTTATTTTGAAACTGAGGTGACTTTCAAAACATTTCAAATGAAAATAAAATGTGCTAATGCTATGTTATGGGAGGACCGCTGTTTCATACTGGACAGGGCAGGCCTAAACCTTTCAGAATGCCTAAAGTAGTTTGATTTAATTTCTTTTCAGCATTCCATACAACTGTATCAAACCATAACTAAACAATGGGTTGAGTCCAGACCTTTAGGTCACATGTTCACCCAGTGAAATCAATGAAATTTAAATTAGTTGTAACAAACAGAGCTAACCTATGCCTAGCAGGGGAGCAGGTAGGTGGAACAGAGCGACAGAGATGTCACATAGACCTGCCAGGGTGGATGGTAGGGGAAGTAAATTCACACCCCCATTCTTTTCTGGTGCCAGCTCCATGCTGGCGTAGCAGAAAGGTTCAGATCAGATGCCTTTCCAGGAGCTAGATCAGTATAGGATCTGGCAGATCCATAACTGACCCTGCTCCATTTCTCCTACACATACCCAGGCTCCCTGATTTGAGTTATTTGCCAATGGTATTTTCTGCAGAAGAGGTCTCTGCGGTGGAGGTTGGCATAGGTTAATGGACAAGGATGTCTGCTGAATCATAAACCCTTCCATCAGCACAGATCATGAGTATGTCTGCACTGCAGCCTAGCTTGTGTGACTAGCTCACTCTGGATCTATGCCAACATGAAGTGTTAATGGTTAAAAATGCTAAATAGGTCTATATACAGTGGTGCCTCACTAGACGAATTTAATTCGTTCCACGGGTCTATTCTTATAACGAAAAATTTGTCTAGCGAATCCCATAGGAATGCATTGAATATTTTTTTTTAAAAAAAATTGCCCATAGGAACGCATTAATTGAATTTCAATGCATTCCTATGGGAAACCGCGATTCGCTAGACGAATTTTTCGCAAAACGAATTTGTCTAGCGAGGCAACCTCCGCTAGAAAAATCATTTCTTTAAGCGAAAATTTTGTCTTACGGGGCGTTTGTTAAGCGAGGCACCACTGTATTTTCCATTGAATAGCTAAGCAAAACAGATTCAATTAATAAACAATCCAAAATTCAAAAAATGAAATTCATAACTAACAAGGGGATAATACCCCACATCATATGCCAGTCACGATTTTTGGATCCGATTTCCAACTAATATCACATGATGTGTAATCATTGCACTTGTTGCTCCATGACTTTTATTGCATTTCAACTGTGGAAAAAAATGCTTTATAATTGTTGTTACGGAGGTATGAAATATCTCTGTTTTACACAGTGGAAACCAAGGCCAAGAAATAGTGCCTTGTCCAAGGTCACATAATCTGTATATGGCACATGCGAGACTTCAGCCTAAACCTTCCAGGTGAAAGTTCAACCCCTCTTAATCCATTTGGACTGGAGCAACAGATGAAAAAATAAATAAAGCATTTTGAATGTGGAAGTATTTATTTATTACCAAATATAATAAATAAATCAGAAGAATCAGGCTTAACAGGATACACAGGATAAAAAACCCCCAATAAAACAGCAGCAAATTATCCTCATTCTAGATAGAAAGATAAACTGACAGGCACAAATGCAAATACCTTTTCAAAGAGGATGTGAAAGTTAGCACCAGTGGGTGGTTTCTTCATATGCTGCATCTTCAAATTACATTGAATACATTAAACAATTTTGAAGGATGTATCTATTAATATACTCACTGTTTTTTCTTATTTCTTATGGCATCATGGATGGTCTTTACTTGCACAGCCACAACGGAAAGAACTTCTACTGAAATTCGGTTGAATTCGTCAAAGCAGCCCCAAGCACCTGTCTGGGCCAAACCTTTATAGATGTTTCCAATGGACTATAATAAATAAATGTACAAAATTCAGATTTTGTAGTTTGCTTTCTGAAAGAAAGCCTTTTCCTTATATGTAAAGCAACAGTTAATCATTTGTTGCATTTATAAGCTGCCCATGTAAGTGAGTGATATACAACTAATTAATCACAAAACCCTGTATTATTGCACTTCCATCTAATTTATCTATTACCGTACTAGTTGCCTGGTTATTCTGTCTAGTGTGTTCAAGAAATCACAGCATTATGCAGAAGATGATATTGAACTGTGCATATAGGAACTGGCTTTGTTCTACAGGAAGAAGAAAATAGTTTGCAATTTGGGACGTACTGTAATTCAGGGGACACACATTCCAATGGTGTGCCTTGATTTTCCTGAACACAAATGAATTCACCCCCTTTTTACTGAGTTGTTAAAAGGAATCACAGCAATATCCATGAAAAAGAGAGGAGCATAAAAGGCAACACTGATGCACCTATTCTCTCCCTGCATTTGTGGGTTTCAATGGGATGTCAGGGGCAGGAAGAAGTTTGAGGAGTGGGGTGATGTGCAGGCAGAGGGCAGGAGGTTGATCCAGAGGATCAAGGGTCAGAGGTTTGTGGGGTTCTGTGCCACCCATGAGGCAGGTGCCAGAGATGGTGGTAGAGCAGGCACCCCCAAACTCGGCCCTCCAGATGTTTTGTGACTACAACTCCCATCATCCCTAGCTAACAGGACCAGTGGTCAGGGATGATGGGAGTTGTAGTCACAAAACATCTGGAGGGCCAAGTTTGGGGATGCCTGTGGTAGAGTCAAGGGGAAGAGACCAGGCAGCCAGAGACAGGGGAAAGGAGGCGGAAAGAGAATTGCAGGGCATCTCAGAGGTGGAAGAGGCTGTGTCAGTCCCAGAGAGGCCTTTGGAATCTCCCATATCCTTCTGTCTCCATGGACAAGGAGGGGCTTAAAACTCAGAAGGAATCATAGGGCACTTGTCCATACTGCGTCAGATAAGCGAGTTTAAATAAGCTGAAAGGGGCGTGGTAATGCTGTTGCTCCAACTCTCTGGGTTGGAGCCTAGGACTGTAGAGGTAGATCGCCTAGCCAGCTAGTTGGCAGGGGTGGTCTGTATAACCCTTGTACCTTAGGAGCTGATGTAACCAAGGGCTTTGCCAACAAAGAAATAAACTCCCAAACATTTCTCATAGGGCTGAGTGTGCTCAGGACATGGGGACAAAATCTGCACGTTTTGATATTTGGTGTCCCAGCTTCCTATCAACAGTGGCCACAAAAAGGGATGCAAACATTTCTGTGCGTATAACAACACACTTATCATGACAGTCTTCCCTCATAAGAGCATCCCCTCAATACGGGCTCAGCACCTTGTAATCCATCTGTTCAGAACAGTTGAAGACATAGACCATCATCCCAAGTGCATGGCCCAAATCCTTGGTTGTCTCCGTTTTGCCTGTCCCAGCTGGACCTGCGGGAGCTCCACTCATTGTTAGATTAAGGGACTGCGTAAGAGTGATGTAACACCTTTAACAAGCACAAGCACAGTTACTATTAACACGCCAACAGTCTATTTACTTTAGTGGCTGACATTCCAAATCCACAAAAATGCAGGAACATTATAGTTGATAAACTTGCAGTAAGAGTATCATTATTATAAACTGTTGTTGTTGAATATTTATATCATCCTATTCTATCATCAAGTACCTAGAGGGGCTGCCTCTTGTTTAAGAGGTCTCCTGTTTAACAATAAAACATTTTTTTTATTTTTGTATCATTATTATTATTGATTGTTAAATTTGTATACCACTCATTTGTAGATCAGGGCAGTTTACAACATAAAAATACTATCTTTCTATCTATCTATCTATCATCTATCTATCTATCTATCTACGAACAAAAACAAACCAAGAATCTCCCCTCCCCTCTTCTGTTTAGCTTCAATTATTTAATTATGTTTCCTTCTTCAAACTGATTTATACAATGTTGCTTAATTTAAGCTTTTATATTAGGTTAGCTTGCTTTTATTGTTTTACACAATGTTGTATGGATTTATTTTTGAGCTTCCTGATATTATGATTATGTATGACTGCTTCCAATATGTTTTGAATCATTATGCTTACTGTTCATTTGCTATGTTGTGAGCTACTTCTTGTGGGAAAGTGGCTTACAAATAAGCAGATGCCAGATGATAAAACATCTCATTTTAGTCGTTACATTTTGCCCATCATTTTCATGATCCTAGAGCAGGTAACAATGTTAAAAGCTAAAACGAAATGAAAGCAATCTACAGTAAAACACAACCGAAAACCATAGCCTGCCAAATAATAATAATAATAATAATAATAATAATAATAATAATAATAATAAAAAATACAGCAAATACTTATGCGGCAATAGTACCACAGTAGGTACACAGAATCTGGCAAAATATATCCCATCAGTCCCTACTAAAAGTCTGGAAAATAAAAATGTATTTAATTAGTGTTGAAAGAGGGCCAAAGACAATGCCAATATATTTCAAAACCCTCCATTATACATCTACACATTGGGTAATCTTCCTTTACACATCATTTGCATGAAGAGGCTCATAGAGCAGATAGGAAGCAGACCCCCACATCTGCAAAGGAGCAATCGCATGTGAACAGCTGATCACATTTAGTTGTGCCATGTGATCAGGACCCCCAATCATGCAGAAGTCCCAATTGCATGGAACAGCCACCCCTCTACAGATGCTGAGATGGCAAGCCCAGCTACAACAGCTAGTTCCTCATCCTCGGCTACTTCTCACGCCAGCTCAGAATCAGAGCACTATGTTGCTGGCAAACACCGGGTATCTGATTTTTATTTGCGCAGTCTACCCCCAATGTAAGCCTTAATTTGGGGGTAATATTATGGGGAGCCAATGCAAAGTCATGCAAATTCAATAAAATCCTTGTTCATTCCACAGGATACAACTTTAACCTAGACTCTAAAGAATGTGGGTGCGCAAGAACACATGTACATGCCTGTGTTTCCTCTGCCTCTTTCTGTCTGGTGTGGGGAGGGTACATGTGAGAAGCAACCAGAGAGGCCGATGCCCATGGCATTCTCTCAAACTTCCAAACATGCCCATGCACTCAGAAAGGCTGGCAACCTTGTGACTATGGAGCTATAATACAGGAAAGCTGTGATTTCATGCCAATGGAGGAAATCCCACTGGGGGTCAAAAGTAAACTCTAGGAAGTCTTGTCCAACAATTCTTAGGCGTAAGGTTATCCCTTTCCTTCCTTGTCATACAATACAACACAACACACCACAACACTTCATAACTGTTCAGATTATATGGGGGATACCTTTTATTCCCAATGCAATTATTTTACTTTACAATGTGACTGTTTTTCTCAAAAATGTCTCATTTGCAATGTTAAGGATTTCTCGCAGGGGAGAATGACATCTCACTTCAAGTTCACATTCTACAAGGCGGATCAAGTCGAGGTAGCCCACTATTAGCCAAAGCAGATTTTACCTGTCAGTTAAAGGTGTAATAACCAGCCGAGGGGTATTTCCCAAATACTCATAGTAGTACTGGAACTGAGCATCACATATGTTGGCAAAGCAGTGTTTTTGGGCCCAATCCCATCGATGGCGCAGTTGTGACAGCCAAGCAAAAGCTTGGGAACTGGTGACCTAAAAAACAAAACAAAAAAACACATCTCCATTGCACAACTACTATGCCGAGGGTGTTAAGAGATGAAAGGAACCAGACATGCCAAAATGTCAAAACTGTCATCACTCATTTTCACGCCTCATCCCCAGTCTTTCCCAAGCAACATCCCTCATACTGGCAATTATAAGGGATTATATGCACTCCTGGGCATTTCCGTACCATACAGACGCAAGCGTAATGTAAGAACTGTTTAATGGAGCCTTTTGTTGCAGCAGACATTACAACTTCTTCTGCCAAGATCTCTTTCACCTTTTACAAGAAACCAACTCTGGGGATTTGATATGACTCAATTTGATCTGACTCAATATTTCATATTTCCTCAAAAATATCCTCTGGGCTCCATGAAACTATTATATATTTGATGTCTCATTTGTTTCTCACCTGCCCTTTTAATCTCATACTGTACAGTACTGTCTCTAAAATATCCGTGATATCAGTGGAAACAGAGCCCTTTGTGTCACAGGCAGGTGATGTAGGGCTGGTGCCTGCTTTTGGCACACAAATATTTTTTTTCCCTCAATTGCAGATAGCAAAGTCTACTTACGGTTCCCCTATCCCCTTTCTCTCAGTCTCCAGAGGAGGGAAGCAGAAACCATCTAAGACAGGTGGAGCCCACAAGCTATGAAAGTGCCTACCCATAGACTTACCACAAAACAACAGCATCAGTGGTTTGTCTGAACAGTCGTTTGAAAAGTTTTGCTCATGTGCTAGAGCCCAGGCCCCATCCCCTGACATACACATGTCAAGCACATAAGAGCTCTATGCACACATATACGTGGTTCCAACCCATGCACTTCCCCACTTCAGACATCCATGTTCAATCACAACCCATGAGCAAAACTTCTGAAAGCAGTTTCCTTCCTCATCAAATAGCTTCAAAGACACCCAGCTGTTGTGCACCAACAAATTGGTGCCAAGGTGCTGTGACAAAGCAGGAGCTCAAAACTCCAATTTTACTGGTTCCTGTTCCTACATTGTTCTCAGCTGCCTGCTCCAAGGCCCTCGTGGCTTTAGAGCTGATAAACAAGTGGTGGGTGAGGAGTTGTTTAAGATTGGGTGGCTGTCTGTAGGCAATGAAAGGTCTTCCTCCCAGAGCTTTCATTGCCTACAGACAGCCACCCAATCTTAAACAACTCCTCACCCACAATAATACAACCACCAGACTTAACATGGACACTGGTACCAGAGCCTGCAATAAACCCAGATGCCAACTTTGCTGCCACATACACCCGGACAACATCATTACTGGCCCCAACAACATCCAACATACCATCTCAGGACTATTTAATTGCTCATCTTCTAACATTGTGTATGCCATCAAATGCCAACAGTGCCCTTCAGCTCTCTATATTGGACAAACAGGCCAAACCCTACGCCAAAGGATAAATGGACATAAATCTGACACCAGGAACCACAAGACAGAGAAACCAGTAGGACAACACTTCAATCTCCCAGGACATTCTATACAAGATCTCAGAGCATCTGTTTTATTACAGAAAAATGTCAGGAACAGACTGGAAAGAGAAGTTGCTGAATTGGAACTCATTACCAAGCTTAAAACCATGGAGCCACCTGGGATGAATAAAGACATTGGATTCTTATCTCATTATGCATGATCAAGCTTTCTTTAGCACCTCAGCCCTTGCTTTTCCCCTGCAGGACCAATTGCAGCCATCAGCAGTCGTTAACAGCCATCTACAGGTTTACCACTCCCATCAGCCCATCACCCATTCCCACCCACCCACCCCCACCCTCTGTATATACATAAGGGTCTGACGCTTCTGTTTCAAGTGTATCTGAAGAAGTGTGCATGCACACGAAAGCTCGTACCAAAATAAAAACTTAGTTGGTCTTTAAGGTGCTACTGAAGGATTTTTTTTTTATTTTTTGCTTCGACTCAGACCAACACGGCTATCTACCTGTAACTTGATTTTTTATATATATATATACCATTTTTTCTGTTTGTATTATTTATAATTGTTTTGTTGCTTCTGGAAAGCATTTACTCATGCTAATTACCCATTCATTTCATAAAATTGCAGAGCTGGAAGGGAAACCCAAGAGTCATCTAGTCCAACCCCCCACAATGCAGAAATCTCAGCGTGCAGCTATCCATCAAAAACTGGACCCAGTTTAGCTTTGCAAATGTGCTGGCAGTTTTATCGCTGCACCGCTAGGATGAGTTTTACTTCAAAAAAAGTGCATTTGGGACACATTTAGGACTGCAGCAGAGAAAATGAAAAATGAAACGAACGAACAATAATATAAAATGAAGTAGTATGAACCAGTCCTTGGACCCTGGTATGGAAGACAAGATGGAGATTTAACTTTACCTTCTGAGCAACAAGCTTTGCTACCACATCTCTTGCATGAACATCTATTGTGCAAATAGTCATGATCTTCTGTCTGTCACTTGAAGTCAGCTCTCCCAACAATAGAGAGATAAGAGCATTTAGCTGAGTGATCTGAAAAAGGCACAAGGAAAGAAATGTTATTGAATGGAACTCCACTGTCTTAAGCACCACTTGTTGGTTTCTTGTATGCAATTAGTTAATTCAACTGCTGTAACAATTGTGCTGTATATGCAAAACATGTATATGCAGTACACGCACCAGCTTAGACAATGCTAGTAATTGGTACTGCAATCAAACAAATGCTTTTATTCTCTTCGTTTATATTCATTCTTGCTGTAATAAAAGCCTGTGAAAACTACACGTTGGCTATTAAGCATAATAAAATTTGTTAGTCTGTAACAAAACTTTTTGTAGTATGTTTGCAAAGACACAGAAACAATCTTATCTATGAACAGGCAAAGGAAATGCTTCTTTTATCACAGATAAAAGTGAGTAACCAATAAATACAGCTTGACAGGGCATTGTTTAAAACCACTCCTACAGACATATTTCATTTGTCTTAACGCTGGTTAACACAAGAACTGAGTCATAAGGTTTTTGCAGGACTGTGCCACTTCCAGCTTGCATGGGAAGGGGGAACTGAATTTTGCAAGACTGCTCCATGAAAAAAGCTTTGTGCACTGGCAAGCCAAGGAAATCAGCAAAAACTGGCCTTTCCTTGACAAGTCATTTTTCTGTATGAAGGAAGACTCTGTGCTTTGCGGAAGCATTCAAACAAGCAACATCCTACACATGCACTTGCAACCTAAAGCAGTAAAGTTCAGGTTGATGTTGCAAGCAGTGGCGGAGGAAGGGGGTGGGGGGCAGCCCGCCCTGGGTGCGATCCCTGAGGGGGGTGACAAACCTGCCCTGCCCCCAATGCCGCAGCACAACGGATCGGCCCCCTGCAGCTTGCCCCACGGCGCTGCACGTGCACCGTACGTAGCAACATCACGCATGTATCGCTGCCACGCTTGCACCACCAGGTGGTTTGCCCCGCCCCTCGACACACCACACTGGTGTCGAGAGCCTTCTTTCACCCCTAGTTGCAAGCTTTGTAAACTAGCCCTATTTTATGTATGGCTTGACTGTTACATATATAAGGAACATATCAATACTTGTTTCTTATGATAATCCTTCAAGGCTGTTTCGAACCCTTCTTCCAGCCTGTCAAATGCTATTCCCACATCAGTGGTCCACCAGATTTGAGAGCCAGTGAGTGCTACTTGTGCAGGATAGTCAAAGATCCACTGGTCTCTGGGCTTTTCCTCATAGACAGCTACAGCTTCTGTGATGTGATGACGCACTGTTTCACGCATGACTTCTTCAAGGCGTTTTAACCAGGTTTCCACCTTTTGGAAAAACAAACCATTGCAGACTTTAGGTTTGGGTGCAGACTAATTTAGGTGGACTTGTCCCATGGAAATCGTGCCAAACTTGCCCCGCTGATTACAATGAGACCCAGATTAGCCTGTAGTCAACCTACTGGGCCAATTCAGAATTAACGCAGCTTGAACTGTGGGAATGTCTGGTGTCCATATATTCCCTCTCCCCACCCCTCCTTCCCCCATGTGCTCCAATTCTCTCTGCCACTTCCAAATGTATGTAAACCAAGCAAGTAATAGTTTATATAAACCACAATTTTCTCAATCAAAATGTAACAACCAACTGAGGTTTGTCGCTAAATCAGAAGGAAAGGAAAGGAATGGGAATGCCCATGTGGAGGGTAATGGGAGAGCATGTGAATACAGGTCTCACTCACAAAACAGCAAACCATGGTTTGCCCCTGCATTTAAAGCAACCCACGGTATATGGTATCCTAGATGAACAAAATATACGACTTCCATGCAGTTTTTCCATTCCATCCCCACAGCCACCTGAGCTTAGCAACATTTCTGTTGGACACCGCTTACAATTAAATCTCACTATGAAAAAAGAGATGCAAGAGGCCAGCGAAAAAAGTGCTTATGGGTGCTCTCTCCAGTTCAACTCCTTGGTATTCCGGAGAAATGCAGATGCTGAAGCAAGGCAGACAATGAGTGGACAGCCCAAGACTTACTGTGAAGCCAGCTGCACACATCACAGCTCATAATCATGCTTCTTATGTTGCAGTGCAGACAGTGAAAAAGACTTATGCTACCACCACTGCATTCTCAAATACCAGTCCAGTGGCCCTCTCCAGGGCAGTCCTGGGTTTATTAAGCAGACATACTTGCACAGATAGAACAATTACAATAGCGAGACGTTGAATTCCTCCTTCAGATTAGTTGGCTCATTATTATTATTTAAAAGCTTCCTACCTGTCTTAAAAAAGAAGAAGTGATCTACCCACATGTGTGTGATTTGGGAGGGGGGAAGAGTTGTTTTGAAAAGTTTGTTGCAAAGATGCATAATTACATAGTTGAACATTTCAATAGCCAACAGGCTTATTGTTTTCCCTTGTAACTTCATGTTTTTTAAAACCAGGTGGTAGATAAGAGGGTTTGTGTTGTTGTTGTTGTTGTTGTTGTTGTTGTTGTTGTTGTTGTTGTTGTTGTTCTTAAAAATAGCAAAAGAATTTATGAAGGTAAAATTTCATTATGTATTCATGCCTCACCAAAAATATGTTTCAGGTACTCTTACAGCACCACCTTATGCATGTCTACTCAAAAGTAAGTCTTACTGAATTCAATGGGTACATCTGTACAATATTGCAACTTCCAATCACCTTCCTCTGGCAAAGCAGTATGAATGTTTCCACTCCAATTTACTTACACATTTCCCCCAATTTGAGCAGGTAAGTATAGTTTTGCCATCAAAAAAAGCCAACATACCTGGCCACCACACTTAAATTCAGCAGTGAATGGGACATATTCCTTTTCTTTGCTGTACATTCCTAGGGCGATATTGCTGGATTGCTCTTTGTCATCTTGAAATTTAAGATCAGCAGTGTTGTCAAAAAGTTTAATAAGATGACAAGTCACCTGCATTAAAACAGCAGCATACAATTAAGGAACTCAGTCACCCCAGGTTTGCTCAGATTTTAATCACCTTCTCTTTCACTCTCTGCTATCGCATTTCTTTGCAGATAATGCTTTAAACATGATTACAAGAAACTTTACCTGTTTTGGCTGTGCTCCTTTTGAGAGAATGTCAAGTAGATCAGCAGATGAAATGAAATAGAACCGAGGAAAAGCTAAGCGTTTGGTTTCCAAGTATTCGGCGAGAGCTTTTTCACAAAGATTAAGCCTGAAAATTGAAAGGGGAACACTTCGGATATCCACACTGAATAATCTATGGCACTTTTTGCACCAAAACATGCATGTATAGATGTTGGTTTTCAAGGACAGTAGCATTCCTTTTTATGCTTATCTACTCAGAAGTTCCACTGAGTTCAATGGGACTTATTTTTCAGTTAAGTATGTACAGCACTGCAGACAGTGGAAGCTGGGGTGGTGGAGCCCTGCCTCCCTCTGGCGGAGTCAGTTCTGCATACTGGGATGAAGACTGGGAGGGGCTGGGTGGCAAAGAGATTTAAATATGCTGGCAGGAGCACCCAACAGTCTCTGCTGGTGTATGTGCCCCATGCCCTTCATCACTGCCCTTCCTCTCCCAGCACCAATACTGATTGCAACCTTAAATTGCTTGCCTTCAGCATAGCAATATGAATGTTTGTCAGCGTTCAGCTGTGCCACAAGAAAAAACACATAAATACAACTGCAACTGAAAACAGCCCAAATTACACACCACTTAACAACAAGATTCTCTAAGCAGTTTACATTACAGAAAAATAAAGAATCGTTAAAACTGTAACATCAAACTACACTAAAATGCCTGCTTGAATAAAGAAGACTTCAGCAGACACCAGAGGTTTAGTAGGTAAGGAACCTATCTTGACTTCAGGAAATTCCACAATGGGGGACCATTAACAATGACTCCTCCAAATGTCGAACAGGAATGTAAGGGATCCTGAACCCAAATTGGCTTCATGCAGGTGTTTAAACCACAGTGGGGACAAGGTTGCACCTTGACTACACCATAGCACACAGACCATGGAGCTGAATCTGTCTCCCAGTGCTACTCTTTGGACACTACCCTCTAGGTAGGAGCAAAAGCACTGTAAAACAATGCCCCAACACGCATCCCAAATAACTAGCCCAGGACAATACCCATGGTCTATGGCAGGCACATCCAACACATAGATCATGATCTACCAGTAGATCACTGGATATCTGTGGTAGATCACTGCTAGATCACTGGCACCCCAGAAAAAGCTCACCCAAAATTTCCCTCCTCCCTAAAAAAAGCTGAACAACTATGACCTGAAGCCCTAAACAAAAATGGGCCTCCCTCCCTCCTAAAAGAAGCTCAACAAGTTTGACTTCAACCCAAAAAAACAGGGCTTCCCTTCCTTAAAAAAACTCAACAGCTTTGACCTGAACCCCCCAAAAGGGGTAGATCACTCTCAGTTTTTAACTCTGTGAGTAGATCACAGTCTCCTGGGAGTTGGCCACCCCTGGTCTATGGTATCAAAAGTTGCAAAGAGATTAAGAAGCAGAAGCAGAGTCACAATCCCCCTGTCCTGCTGTCAATACAGTTCATCCATCAGGGCAACAGAGACCAATTCAGTCCCCAAACTGCACCTGAACACAGATTGAAATGGATCCAGGTAATTTGTATCTTTCAGGAATACCTGTGACTGCTTGGTTACCACCTTACCGAAAAAGGATCGTTTTGGACCAGGCAGCACTTATATATTGCCTTCTTGCATGTTGTTTTCATATATATACACGTGTGTGAATACTTTACACTGGTATATGCTTTTTGTACTAATTTCTTGGCTGGAGAACTGAATTGCAAAATTCAGAAAAGTGTGAAGTTTTGAAAGACAGTTGTTTAGCTTCATATATTATTTCAGAAAGTGCTAATTAGATATCTCCATTTACTTCAATAGATTGGGCAGCTCTGTATACATCTGTTAACATGAACAAACCTGCCACATCCAACTAGAGCCTTGAACTGCTCTTACTGTTAATTAATGGAATGGTGTTTGTTCAGCCTTTGTGGTGTTCCTAATTAGGAATGCCAAATTCAAATGCCCAAATAACATAATTAGGGTCATTAAAATGCACAGACATTTAAACAAGTTTGAAAAAGTGATCTTATCAAACACTAGCATATAAGTACGTACTGTATTTATGGGAATCTAATGAGCCATCGAATCTAATGCACACCTCAATTTTCAAAACCTTAAAACCAAAAAAGTATTTGCTGGGGAATGAGTACTATTGTAGTTTTCCATGCCCTATTAAAGGTCATTAGTTTTCCATTCCCAATTAAATTCAGCAGTTAGCCAGTATTATTTTTCTTTCAGATTATTGTTCCATCACTGTTTGTAGCACACTGCTTAATATTGTTAAGCGTTATAAATGCATGTTTAATTTTTAAAAGATAATCTAAAACAAGATGAATCCCAAAGCAAACTATACAGACCATCTCTTGAGCAATCCTTTGCTGCTAATTATTGTATACTGGAATATATTAGAGAAAACAATTAGCTCAGCTTTACCTGCGTTGCAAATCCTCAAGCTTTTCATATAAATTGGGCTTGGTCGTTGCTTCCAATACATTTTTTGTATTTGCTGAGTCATTCATTAATTCCTGCGTATAGGTGCAGAAATAATCATTTCGATATTTTATGCTCACAAACCTTTCCTTGTAATTTTTGCTAAGACAAAAAATGGTTCGTACATTTTCACAAGCAGTTATCCTAGGTCTGCCATATTTTGAAGGGCAAAAAAGAGGACACATTTGCAGACTTCTACTTTTAACAATGGATCGCTGTGACGACTCTCATTTTAAAAACCCCTACTATATGTAGGCTATAGAAGCTGTAGATAGATAGATAGATAGATAGATGATAGATAGATGATAGATATAGATAGATAGATAGATAGATAGATAGATAGATAGATAGATAGATAGATAGATAGATATAGGATTATTATACAAGCAGGGACCGGGAGAGAAAGGGACAGCAGGTGAGAGGAGGTGGCAGGCGGTGTGTAATGGTCCCCGGGCAGGACTGAGCCGTACCGGCAAAGGAGGCTCGAGTGCAGGCGGCACCGCTAGGAGGAGGCAGCCCAGCAGGAAGGGAGAAACAAAAAAAGAAAACCTGGACATTTTGGCAATTTTTAAAATTTCCCAGACAGAAATTATACCCCTGAAAAAGAGGTGGTGTCTTGGAAAAAGACAACCATAAATCTGCTGGTGAGAGTCATGCTCAAGAAAGCTTTTTCTTCTTATACAGGTAAAACTTGGAAAATTAGAATATCGCTGAAAAGTGTATTTATTTCAGTTGTTGTTGTTTAGTCATTTAGTCGTGTCCGACTCTTCGTGACCCCATGGACCAGAGCACGCCAGGCACTCCTGTCTTCCACTGCCTCCCTCATGTTGGTAGCTTCGAGAACACTGTGCAACCACCTCGTCCTCTGTCGTCCCCTTCTCCTTGTGCCCTCCATCTTTCCCAGCATCAGGGTCTTTTCCAGGGAGTCTTCTCTTCTCATGAGGTGGCCAAAGTACTGGAGCCTCAGCTTCAGGATCTGTCCTTCCAGTGAGCACTCGGAGCTGATTTCCTTCAGAATGGATAGGTTTGATCTTCTTGCAATCCATGGGACTCTCAAGAGTCTCCTCCAGCACCATTATTCAAAAGCATCAAATAAAAAATAATAAGTTGCATTACTGAAATGCACTTTTTGATTATATTCTAATTTCCCGAGTTTCACCTGTAGTTTAGGTCACCCAAAAGGCTCCCCTAAACAGTGGGGGATGGTGAAGACCCTACTGGAAGGGATGGTCTGTGGCGTGGTGGGCTGAGAGGGAGCAAGGAGACTCCAGGAAACTGGGCAGAAGCACCAGCTGAGAGTGGAGGGATCCAGCCAACATTCATTCATAATCTTATCTTAGCTTATAATATATTATTTAGAACAGTCACATGACAGTGGGAGAGATCCTACCTCCTTCCACACACCAACACCAGTAACTGGGTAATTCTGACTACCTATCCAAGAATGCATAAACGTCATAGGAGTAGCGTGTATTTGAAGAGTGGTATAGAAAGATTTAATATACATTACACATCCAATCCTGGGAGCTGGATATTGAGATTTCATTGACATATAAGATTGCGAGTCAATGTTTTTGCTAAAAAGAAAAGGGGGACAATGGAATGGTCGATTTTAATCATGATATTCCTCATTAACCTTGAAATCTGCATCAATGCCATCAAATCTCTTCGAATCTTCAGGAAGCTGGTCTCTGATATCATCTGAGCCAACAAAAATGCTTTCAAGATGAGACCATGTACGTTGAACTTCCATCCAAATGAAAATGACGGAGTCTGCCACATTCAGCTTTTTTTGCCAGCCTAATACTTGTTCAATGAAATACTCAACGTATTTACTTTGCAGAATTATTTGCAGCTGAACCTTGAGAAAAAAGAAGAAGAGTGGGAATAAATTTAAAGGATAAATAAAATTAATAACAGGCATAGGAGTCATAGCTACAAAAGTTTTACAAAAAAAATCTTGTGCAAGCTATTATTACAGTAAATCACAGCAAACGACATTTTCAAACCTTGCAAATGGACAGCATATTATTAAATGATTCCATACTATCTAGGAAAAAAAGAGACCGACCAAGGACCTGTAATTTTGCTAACTCCTACACAGACAGGAATTTTTGTTAAAACCGTATACAGTCAAGGACACGTATAATTTCACAGACTTAACATCTGGGACAGCTAAGATTCACTGTAAATACCGATTCTGGAAACAGTGCCTTAGGTTTGGTCCAATTATAAAAACACATTACTAATTCAGCAACAAGCACATTTACTATTTACATTAGCAAATAACATCTTACTTGGTTATTGTCTAAAGTCTCAAAAAGCTGCTCATCAGTTTTCAACAACGGAATACTGGTTCTGTAATGCTCTTCATACGAAAACTCCATGGTAGCCCATATTTGACTGATTTCTATGAGAACCTGATTAACACATTAGAAACAGGGGTTTGAAATATATTTAAATCAAGTGTTATTACCCAATCAATAGTCTACAGAGTTCTCCTATGCTGCCCAAATCCATCTAAAGCAGTACCATTTTCTTATTGGCTGGGGTGAGATTTCATGTACTCCTTAGGTTGGGGTGGGAAAAACCTATGGCCTCCAGATGGACAACAACTTTCAGCATCCTAGAGCATTGGTCATGTTGGCTGTCGCTCATGGAGGTTGTAGTCTAACAACATCAGGAAGGTCATAGGTTTCCCACCTCGCCTCAGGTCATGGGCATATTACTTGAAATCCTTACAGAAATCCACACATTTTTGGTCAAATATAGGCAGAAGAGAAAAAGAGGGATGGCGATTTTTTCCCACATTCTGCACATTTGATTCACCCTGCCTGCAATCCCCTCCTCCTGAATTCACTTTAACTAGGATACCGTCTGAAATTAATTCAGGTGGCGCTGTGGGCTAAACCACTGAGTCTAGGGCTTGCTGATCAGAAGGTTGGCGGTTCGAATCCCTGCGACGGGGTGAGCTCCCGTTGCTTGGTCCCAGCTCCTGCCAACCTAGCAGTTCGAAAGCACATCAAAATGCAAGTAGATAAATAGGAACCGCTATAGCAGGAAGGTAAACAGCGTTTCCATGTGCTGCTCTGGTTTGCCAGAAGCGGCTTAGTCATGCTGGCCATATGACCTGGAAGCTATACGCCGGCTCCCTCGGCCAATAATGCGAGATGAGCGCGCAACCCCAGAGTCGGTCACGACTGGACCTAATGGTCAGGGGTCCCTTTACCTTTAGGATACCGTCTGAAATTAATTCTGGATTTGGAAAATGTCCAGTAGGGCTAAGCTTCCATTCATTTTCACAATTCTAGCTTTGTACATTATCAGGGCAAATGTGAATTGATAAAATGCCAAAAAAAAAACACATTGAAACGAGCAGTCTCAATATGATTGTAGGCATGACTGCACTGGGACTCTTTCGGGGGTTCAGTTTTACTGGGGTTCGGTGTGTACTTGTGCACACTGATGTTGTTGTTGTTTAGTCGTTTAGTCGTGTCCAACTCTTCGTGACCCCATGGACCAGAACACGCCAGGCACTCCTGTCTTCCACTCCTTCCCACATTTAGTCAGATTCATGTTGGTGGCTTCGAGAACACTGTCCAACCATCTCATCCTTCTTGTGCCCTCAATCTTTCCCAACATCAGGGTCTTTTCCAGGGAATCTTCTCTTTTCATGAGGTGGCCAAAGTATTGGAGCCTCAGCTTCAGGATCTGTCCTTCCAGTGAGCACTCAGGGCTGATTTCCTTCAGAATGGATTCTTCTTGCAGTCCATGGGACTCTCAAAAGTCTCCTTCCAGTGAGCACTCAGGGCTGATTTCCTTCAGGGCTGCACACTGATCAAACACTGCAAATGTGCAATCTCCATCCAATCACATCTAGACTCTTTGTGAATGTTCAAGACTTGATGTTATCCGATTAAGATTGCTTTTCTGCAATGTTTTATCAGTAAAAATGAGCATGCAAAAATAATGATCCAATCATAAATATACAAGCACAGCAAGACTGCTTTTTTTACAGGTAATAGAGGACCCCTGGACAGTTAAGTCCAGTTGAATTATAGACTATGGGGTGCGGTGCTCATCTCTGCTTTCAGGCCGAGGGAGCCGGCATTTGTCCACAGGCAGCTTTCTGGGTCATGTGGCCAGCATGACACTTCTGATGCAATGGGACACCGTGACAGAAGCCAGAGTGCACAGAAATGCCATTTACCTTCCCACTGCAGAGGTACCTATTTATCTACTCACGCTGGTATGCTTTCAAACTGCTAGGTTGGCAGAAGCTGGGACAGAGGAATGGGAGCTCACCCTGTCACATGGATTCAAACTGCCAACCTTACGATCAGCAAGCTCAAGAGGCTCAGTGGTTTAAACCACAGAGCCATCTGCTGCGTTTTACAGTGTTTTATCAGTGCCTACATGCACATTCTTTGGAGGGAAAAGACAAAAAGAAGTTTAAAGGTACTGAAAAATTTAATAAACTCTGACTGTACCTTACTCTGTACAACAAGTAGGGGAAGGGGGAAAGCCAACAGTGGTGGATCAGTTCTACTTTGAAAACAAGAATAGGTAATTCAAAATTCCAAAATCCAAGAAGAAATTTGGAGGAGAAAAGCAGACTAACCTTTTCAGTCCCAAGTTCTTTCACTGCTTTGTCAACAATGTTCCGGACATCATCTTCCACCTTATGCAGCTTCAATGCCAGCAGGTCTGCTAATGTTGTATCTTCGGTTATTGAAAAATGAAGCTGCAAAATACAGCAAAGTAGCAACCGGCTTTCAACACATGCTTCAGTTTTGCCTGTTTATCTTTTAATGAGTGAATTACCCAAACGATTTATGAAGCTCACATCTCTACATGGGCAAGGTGTGAGAGTCCAAATGTATCATTTTTTGCCAGTCAAATGGTATATAAATTTTATGTAATAAATAAAATACAATTATATGTTATAGGGGGGGGAATAGATAAAGAACAAGCTTTTTGAGAGTTGAGAAAGGAGAAGTCAGGCTATGTCTACAGTGGTGGATGACCTACATACCTATCAGTCATACTCAAGAGTAGACCTACTGAAATCCACTCTGATTAAGGGTTGGAAATCACCCTTAATTTGTGAGATCAATATAGAGACAGAATTTGGAAAGAAAACATTTGTGCAATATGTATCCAAGGAGGTAAAAAATGGAAAGCGATGATGTTTTGACCTTCAGTCTTCTCTTGTTCTGTTCTTATTGCTCATAGAGTTTGTGAAGGAGAAAGACCTGGCAGATTGTGTTCCATTTTGGAGTATGAATTACTAACATTCAAAAAGAAAGAGGCACCTCCTGACTAAAGTCTTGAAGCTGCTATACAAAGTCTGCGAGCTGTTTGCATTGGAGTTTTATGAACTGTTTCTGAGAATCATAAGCGCAGAAATAAAAATCATGGGAATCACCACTGTGCTGCCTACCTAGCTAAAGTGATGCTGCTGTGCACCAGATTGGTGCAAGGGAGGGCAATGCGGGTCAAGGGCAGGTGAAGCACCAAGTTGTCAGTGTCTAAGTGCATGTGGATCTGTGCCTGTCACTACTGGCAACACACTGCTACCCCCAACCCTGTGCTGCCCCGGCCCCATCCCAATGGGCAGTTGTGCCACCACTGTCCGTAAGGCAACGAAGCAGCATGCCACCTCCCGTGCCACAACTGAGTGGTGGGAGGATGAGAAGCCATATTTTGGACACAAGAGCTAAGAGATCTTTACAAAGGAATTTTAAAAAAAGATACTTACACCTATTGCATCCATCAGCTGATACCAGTGTCTGTCTCTCATTGCTGGATTCTGCAACTCGCTTACAATCCTCAGTGATGTCAACAGGTTCTTTATGGTTAACTCCAGATTCATATATACATTCCAGGAGCGAACCTCTTTATCCAACGACCACATCTCCTAAGGAAAAGCATCGCAAATATGTTATGACAATGTTGCATCACAGCACTGGGTCGCACAGCACTTGGTATCATTACTTAATATCACTGGTAAAATATTAAAAGCAGCAAAAAAGTGTTGTGGCATCATAAAGACTTAGCAGATTTATTTATGACGTATGCTTTTATTGCTATTGTTGTAATCGTGTTGCCGGAATTGGGTTTTTACTTTTAAACACTACCTAGAGAGAAATAATGTAAATTCTATCTGCTTCTAGCATCTTGCTTTATGCTAGTTCTCTATGTAGATCTAACCCAGGCTTCCTCAAACTTGGCCCTCCAGATGTTTTTGGCCTACGACTCCCATGATCCCTAGCTAGCAGGACCAGTGGTCAGGGATGATGGGAATTGTAGTCTCAAAACATCTGGAGGGCCAGGTTTGAGGAAGCCTGATCTAACCTGATATGTTGTGTCAGGAAAAATAAAAGTGACAGCATCATTTTATACTTTCCATGCATCAGAGACCTAAGCTTGAGTTGAAAAAGAGTGTGATGATTGAAAGAGACCAGAGTTGATACTTTGGGAAAACAACAAACGCTGCATGGGTAAGGGGGGGGGAGCTAAAGAAGCCAAAGAAAGGGGGAGAAATATGAGAAGCTATGGAACTTGCTTTAGCAAATCTTCTGAGTTCTGTGTCCATCTGCTCCATACTGATTTCTCTCCAATGGCTTCTTGTCCAATCATTAATGCTGCTCTGAAACAGGAGAAACAGAGAGAAATGTCAATGACATTTGGTAGAGACAAGTTTCTGCAAGGAAACAAAATGATAGTTGAGGTAGGGCAGATTACAGGTTGCTGTTTTTGTTAAGTGCGTTATTTTCAAGGTGCATACCACCATAAACACAGAAACTAGCAAAACAAGCCAGAGGAATGGGTGCAGGGTATTGAATTAGGGTAACGAGTGGCAGTGCTCAAGTGAATTACCCCTGTTATCACCAAGAGAGCTTCAAGGTAGAAGGAACTGCTGGTTTGATCCCTCTGGCATTGCAGCACCATCACTGAGGGTGACCAGGAGTTGATGCAACCACCAATACAGGAGGAATTCAAATAAAAAAAATTCCTTCAGTAGCACCTTAAAGACCAACTAAGTTTTTATTTTGGTATGAGCTTTCGTGTGCATGCACACTTCTTCACACCTCTGAAGAAGTGTGCATGCACACGAAAGCTCATACCAAAATAAAAACTTAGTTGGTCTTTAAGGTGCTACTGAAGGAATTTTTTTTATTTTACTTCGATCCAGACCAACACGGCTACCTACCTGTAGGAGGAATTCAGTTACACAAGTTGCCTAACCTAGCCCTAGAACAGCACTAGAGAACCTCTAGCCTGCCAGCCTAATTTAGCCCGCAACGCTGCTCCCATACCCAAAGCCACACTTGCCCTGTATGATGTTGCTTGTGGGGCAGATAAAGATGCAGCTGCAAATTCTGGCCTGTTTCCCAGACCGTACTGCCCATCCCTGCTTAATTCTACTTGAATCTGTTTTGTGAATAGGCAGAGGCAAAGTAGGAGCTTTGCTGGCCATTCCCCGAGTTGGAAAGACGCATGGGACTGCTACAAGAAATCAAGCCTTTAGTGTCATTGGCCCAGTCTTGTGGAAAACTCAGTCAATGTGAGATTCAGCAGGCGCCTTCCATTTCAACTTTTAAATGGCTGCTGAAAACTTTTCTCTTCCACTATGGCTTATGCAGGCAATTAGGAACGCATCTTTCCACAACAGTTTGCTGATTTTAACATTTCCATATGGCTTATATGGTATGATTGTATGTACAGCAGTTGTAAACCACTGATTATTTTTTTCATGGCAAGCGGTATATAAGTGTTTTTTTAATATATAATAAACCTTCAATGTGGCAGCTATTGTTTATTTATTGTCTTCCTCATATACATATCATGGTAATGTACAAAGCAACTAAAAGTTTGTTGAAAACAACCCCCAAAATCAATGGAATGGGAATGTTTTCAGAGAAGTGTTCCCTCATGTGCATTCTGAGGTTGTTCAAACTTCAGACCTATAAAAAGTGCACAAGTTTCCCTCTTGTCCTTTGAGATTTGTTCACACTGGTACAAGTTTTGCGCTGAGTTTACATTTACTGGACTATTTTAAGGCACTGCATGTTTGAATGACTTCTGTCTAACTAAGAAATAAACAAACACAAAAACCCATCAAGGAAAGGGTTAGTCTAAAAATCTTCTCCTTTGGATTTTTTTTATTGAAGTAAATGTTATTTCTCCAATATTCTTTTTTTTTAAAAAAAATATTAAAGATATCTTAGTTTACAAAAATACATGCATTGTTCTGCTGCAGAAAACAGTGACCAATTACGTAATATAGAATTGCAAGTATGCACTAAAATATATTAAAATCCAAAACTGAGCAAAACTAAACATATGCAACATTAGGGAAATATGTCGCAAATCGCTAAGATGCGTGGGAACCTCCCTGCCTATTGACACCAAGCAGGCACCATCATTGTGCTCCTTTTAGCGCCTGCTTAAAACATTTTTGTTTACGGAAGCCCGATGTCAGACACTGGTGTCAATTTTTTAAACTGTTAATTTTTAGATTTTCTTTAAGCGTTTGTTTTTAACTACTTTTGTTTATAATTTTAATATTTCTTAGTGGTTTCAGTGCAACGAGGTGGTATATAAATTCTGCTAAGTATGTTGCAAGGCATAGCAATTCATGTACTTAGCCACCAAAATGTCTGATTTGTTGCGGGGGAGTTTCTCTCTCATTCCCTCATCTATTTCATTTTGATTCCATAGGTTTGAGTCCACAGCTGAACTCAAGTAGCCTTGCATTATAATAAAATAAATAGTAGTAGTAGTAGTAGTAGTAGTAGTAATACTGTACATTATTTATACCACACCCATCTGGCCGGGTTTCCCCAGCCACTCTGGGTGGCTCCCAACAGAATATTAAAAATAGAATCAAACATTAGAAACTTCCCTAAACAGGGCTGCCTTCAGATGTCTTCTAAAAGTCAAATAAAAATCACTAGTGTCAATTCTTTTTTTAAGGTCTAGGGAATAACATTTTAAAATCTTCAAGTGCCATGACAACACTGCCACTCTTTCAAATGTTTTCAGTTCCACGTAACCGACAGTGGCACAATGCCCTTTTGAAACAACAACAACAAAACTCTTACTGTGACATAAATGTTAATATCCCACACTCCCTTCAGCAACTTTATTTCCTTCCGACATTGTTTCACTTGCTTGTAATCGGGAATGACCACTTCAAAAAGACTGGCAGATTCCTGGATGCATAACATTTCTTCTTCCAGAGCTTCCAGTTCCTGATTTGCCTTAGAGATGTAACACACAAGTTAAGTTTGGTTAAAACCCAATCAGGGTAACAGACAAAAGGACCTACCCAGGTGGATTTTACAGGGCTTTGTGTAGGAATAGCGCAGATTTCGTTTTCATTTTCGATATTCCAAAAGACAGACAAGGTTCATTTATGGGCCAATTCTTCAGCCAGCATAAATCACACTCACTGCAGTAGCACTGATTTCTATCCTTCTCAAGATTTGTACATTTACATCCATACAATGACACATACAAACACCAAAGATTTGAGCATACATGCACTATATTCAATAGCAGGTAGACTTGTAGCAGTACTATTTTTATTTTATTATGTTGATCACTTAAATATAAATTGGTTACAAACTCTTTGTTCCAAAAACAGGAAGCACGAACCCACCCAACACAGCTTTGCCCAAGCCCTTCTGGGGCATTAATTCACAGTATGCTCTTTTCATCCACCTGAACATAGAAAACTTTTGTTCTTTTTAATAGTTGAGGACTGCAGTATCATCTGTGTACTGCATACAGATATCAAGTGGAGGAAAGCAACATTTCATTCTACACAAATGTTACTGAGCTATTTTTCAAAATCTGTGGGCATTTTTAAAATGTGCATGTGCTGTTTTCTAAAATGTTAAAGGCTGCTCTAAAAGAAAACAAGTGCACACGTTAAATACAGCACTTAAATGTCAAGCTTCACACACAAAAAAACCATGTTGAATACAAATTGTACAATATGTAAATAGAGATCTCTGTTTTATAATGAACGATTTACCAGCATAACATGCGCCTCTGAGATTTCTCCATTACCTTATCAAGAAGAGCATATGGGGTTTGGGCATCAAAGCGAAAGGGAGCATATGCTCTAAATCTCTCTCTGAATCCTATCTGCTTCCCCTGATGAAAGAAACGCAGGCAATAAATTTTTTCAACACTCTTGTCCTCATAAAAACACCATGTGTGGGTGGGTGTACACACACACACACACACACACACACACATATTCTAAAACACACAAACATCCTTTTAAAGGTAAAGGTACCCCTGACCATTAGGTCCAGTCACAAATGACTCTGGGGTTGCGGCGCTCATCACGCTTTCAGGCTGAGGGAGCTGGCGTTTGTCCGCAGACAGCTTCCGGGTCATGTGGCCAGCATGACTAAGCCGCTTCTGGCGAACCAGAGCAGCGCATGAAAACGCCATTTACCTTCCCGCCGGAGCGGTACCTATTTATCTACTTGCACTTTGACGTGCTTTTGAACTGCTAGGTTGGCAGGAGCAATGGGAGTTCACCCCCGTTGCAGGGATTTGAACCACCGACCTTCTGATCGGCAAACCCTAGGCTTTGTGGGTTAGACCACAGTGCCACCCGCGTCCCACACATCCTTTTTTTAAAAAAAAAAACACCACAGCACCACGTGCTTCCCTTTAGCTTACATCAAAAATAGCACATTTCTTTCTGAAAAGGGTAACCTCAGAAGTCAGGAGAGGAGCCACTTCATGCTTTATAGACACTGCGAGTTTTTTGGTGGCATTCCATCTTTCAGGCAGTTCCTGAAGAACAAAGACAAATTGATGTTGTGATAGTTTCTGGATACTTCATACTGCAGGACAGTTTTGTCAGGCACATTCTGCAAACTGTAGGAGCTGTTCGTTCATGACTCACTCTGAAACAGCTAGGATTCTTCCCCATATGAGAGAGAACTGCCTGGCTCAAATTCAATTGCAATTAATGCTGCTCTCAACTTTTCAACACAAGTGAAAACCAGTTCGTGACACTTTTCAATGCACAAATGGCAAAGATGGGTGGTTTTGGCAAAAAATGACAACTTATCTTTGTAGCCGTAGGTAAAGGCAAAGGGAAAGACCCAAACACTACATTCTTTGAAAGTCTCATAAATCACTGATGTAAAATCCTGGAGATGTTAACTGAGAAAACAGAAATCCAGAGTCACTGTGTTCCCAAAATAACTAGCTATATGGTTCTTTAACTCTTGACCAGTATATTTCATTCTTTTCATATATTTCAGTGATCTATTCCAACTTTCTTCCAGATACATGTCACCTGTTCCTGCATCTGAACCAGCTCTCTTTAGGTCGCCAAGTTGTCTGAACCAGAATGTAGCTACAAAAAAACCCAAAAGCTTCTAACCTTGTAGTTGGAATCAGATACAGGGTGAGTCCTTTAAAAGAGGCCCGACAGATACAGAGTACACATGTTCCACGGTGCCTCTTTTAAAAGACTCACCCTGTATAAATTAGTACACACTAGCCTAATTTAAGTTCAACAGCTTCAGTTTTGTTTTTCATTCTTGTCACACTTACTTACACAATGCAAAAAAAATGCAAAAACCTGGGAGGAAAAATATACAAGTTCTCCATACTAAGCCCTACCAAAATGAACAAGAAACAAAAGAGCTATCATCCAGTTTCCATTCATTTTAGTAACCTTTATTGTATGGGGGGAGGGGAATCATGTGTATGTGGGTGTACACACACATTTAACAAACCCTTGACCTCTTAATGCTGGAGGGAGCAATGTGGAGTGATGAGAAAGTTTCATTATATTTCTTTCTTTTCCGGAAATGAGAGATGGTTACTCAGCGATGATCTTCACAGACAAATAGAATTATAGAATATTATATTCCTAAATGTACAGTACCTCTACTTGAACATAAACATGATCTGGCATCTTCTGTCCATAGCTTTCCAAAAGCATAATTGTATCTTTTAAAGGCTCAAAAAGCTCATCAGTAGCTGCCTGTCTGTTTCTCACAGCCAGGAGGTGAACCATAACATCTATGAGTCCATCATAATCTCCTTCCTTTAGCTCTTTTTGGAGTCCAACATCAGTCATTTTAATGAATTCTTCTAGGTCAGCAAGGCTATGAAAAAAAAAGATTTTCAATACTAGAATCTTTTTCTGATATATGTACACATGGAATGAGCACTGAGAACGATAACCTATGGACTGCTGCTGTTTAGACTATGATTTCAAATTTTCTTGGAAGCAGCTAGGTTTATGCTGTCCTTACTGGAAAGCAATGGAGAGGAGAAGAGGCATAGGTCTCTTTCGCTTCTTTCATCCCTCTCAGTATCTGCTCCTAGGCTGGGCTAGGAAAAACTCCTGCAGAATTACTGCCAGCCAGTGTACACGGTACTAAGTTAAATGGACTACTTGTCTAACTCAATATAAGGCAGCTTCCTCTGTTCCTATCACGAGAAAAGTGGGTTTGGGGTGAATGCTGTTCCTCTGACCTCATTTCTACTGCTCCCCTGTGAATTTTCAAAGGTCTCGACTTGTCACTTTTGAATAAAAGAGAAGATTAGATCAATAAATCAGAACTATTATTTTAACCCCCCCCCAAAAAAATACCATTTGTACCTGTCAATGACAAATCTTAAAAGGTATTCCTTGAACATCCAGCTCCACTTCTTAATAATGTTTAGCAAACTCATTTTGAAAGGTTTCATGTCCAATTTAAGCCAGCCTTCAAATATCCTGAAGTCTTCAAATTTTCTCATTTGAATGTAAAGATTCTCATAGATGTCAATCTACAACAGATAAGGTACGTATTACAAGGATAAAAGATTTGAACTCTGAATATATGAATACATGCAGCTATTCCACTTCCTTGCCTGCTCTTTGAATTGCTCAGTTATTGGGCATTGATCAGGGATGCCAATGTCAGCACGGGTTTCTGTTTCTTCAGGATTCAACACACGACTGTAGAACAGAAATTGTTTCATAAATTCTGATCTGTCATCCACCCATAGATACGCGTAAGTTTCAAGAGAGTTTTTGAAGTCCACAGCTTTGGTTATAATATCTGCCACTCTCCCCATAACTCTTTGCCTGGTCTCAAACAGCTCTGGCATGCTGTCCATGTCATTCTAAAGCCAAAAAACAAAGGGGAGGGGAGTTATTTCAATTACTGTACTTCTGTTCCTCTATATGTGAACAACACATATATTGTTTTAATCAGCTGGTCTGTGCATTGTATCTTACTTCTAATTTTTTGGGGGGGGAGTATTACCTGGTAATGCTGTATTCCCAGATGTTTTGCTACTCTCTTCACTTGGGCAGATATTTTGAAAATGTTGCTTAAAAGTTCGTCTATTAAATCATAAAAGCCATCAGCAGCTTCCTTGTCCAGTGAAGGTTTGAATTCAATTTCTGGGACACTTAGGATCATTTGAAGCTCGAATAACGGAGCTGGCTTCAATGTTTTCTCTGTGTTTTCCAAGAAAAAATTTAAATTGTGCAATATGGCATTAAAAAGGCCATCAATTATGATGTCATCAATGAACTCCAGGTAAATTTTCCAGTAATCTGAATCCAGGTCTGCTTTAAAGAGCATGGAGTTTTCCTAAAAAAACACACATCCCAAAACAGGCACTTTGAATTCTACTGTTGAGACAAGTTTCAATTTTATTTTATTTTTTTAAAAAACATAATTAGGTAACTATCAGATCCATGTGGGGAATTAAAGCTACTTATAAGTGTAGAAAATTAGCACCAAAATGGATTTATAAATGAATCTGGTAACAGTGTGCATGTTAAAGGACCTGAAATATTAAAACACCATTTTATCACAATCAGTTAACATCCGTACTTGAATATATATTTTGCAGTGGGTTGAAAAGATGTGTGTGCATGTTGCATATATTAAATTTCATGCTCGACTCATTATCATGGTGACTTGTTCCAAATATTACCTCTGTAAGCCTGTGAATCTTGCAGCCATCTTCTTGGAATAGCATGAATCTCTTAGTAAGTCTATCTTCTTTGTCTTCCAAGTTCATTAAAGCATCTTTTCTATTGTCCTTTCTATAAAAGAGGGGATGCTCCAACCAATGCTTCATAATTTCCTGAATGGCCTTAATATTATCCTTTGACCTTTGAAGTCTCTGCTCTAAGTCATGAACCATAGCTTTCACAAACTCAATGTACTCCCAGCAGTTCTCTCCCTGCCATGTGAATATTTCTTCTGCTTCCATTAGCTGATCATCAATGGTCCTCAGTTCACTTTCAATGAGAGGGTATTCTACTTCCAAAACAGTCTGTTTAACCTTGTTATACCACTGGACCACGAGTTCAAGATTCCCTATATACTGTTGGTGTAGAAAACAACAACAGAATGTTCAAATCTCTACCATGAAAACACTATGACCCCAACCCAACAATTAGCTCAAATCCAAATGTCCCCAAATTGTGGGTCACTTAGACATGTGGGTCAACCACCTGACTAACTAGATCAGGCATCCTCAAACTTTTGCCCTCCAGATGTTTTGGACTACAATTCCCATCTACCCCAACCACTGGTCCTGTTAGCTAGGGATCATGGGAGTTGTAGGCCAAAACATCTGGAGGGCCGCAGTTTGGGGATGCCTGAACTAGAGCTGTAGAATGGAGGCTCCAGCTAGACTTCCATAACCAGAATGCCTTTGTTGAGAAGGTCCTTTGGAGTGCTTAAGGTTGAATCGTCCAGGCTTTTCAGTATACATTAGATTGTGGGGAAGAAAGTGTCATCTGTACTAAGGAAAATCTGCAGAATACACACTCAGGCCAAACTGAAGATTCTTAAAAACACATACCTTAGCAAATACCCCCCTTTTCTTGTATAACTCCTGTGCTGAATGTGGAATATCGGATCGATCCAAAAACAAGAGATATTTCACATCTCTTAAAATAGCAACCAGCTGCAAAGAACAATACACAATATAATCTTTCACAGGGTAGTTAAGGTTTGACACTTTCCAAGATTCTAGTTTCACAGAAGGAAGCACTTCGGGGGGGGGGGATGATTGATTACAATGTAACCAAGTACAGTGGTACCTTGGTTCCCGAACAGGTTAGTTGACGAACAAATCGGCTCCCGAACGCTGCAAACCTGGAAGTTAAGTGTTCTGGTTTGCGAACGTTTTTTCGGAAGCAGAACCTCCGTTTTGGCTGTTGGCATTGTTTCCAGGGCCAATCAGCCAATCAAAAGCCATGCCTTGGTTTTCAAACGTTTTGGAAGTTGAACGGACTTCCAGAATGGATTGAGTTTGAGAACCAAGGAGCACTGTATATGATGAATGGGGAATTTCAAGCCCACCAAATGTTACTGAACTACAATCCCATTGGAACTTGTAGGCATTGCCAGTCACCATGGATGAAGAGAGTGGTAGTTCAGTAACATCTGGAGGACCAAAGTTTCCCATACTTGGAAGTAAATCCTGCTGTTAAGTCATGTGCGGAAGTCCCATGGTGCAATGGTTCAGTGCATCTGCCTGTTATCTAGGAGGTTAGTGGTTCGAGCCCACCCAGGGATGAATCAGAATTGTAGAGGGACCCCAAGGCCCATCAATTAAATAAAAAACAATCAACTCAACATTAAACTTAGGATTCATGTACTTTTTTCTTAATAACAACAAATTCAATTATTACGAAGGACTCAGGCTGCAATCGCAGGCACACTTATCTGGGAGTTCAATGGAACATACATCTTGAGTTGATGTGCCCTGTCATTCACATAATAATAATAAAATTTTATTTATACCCCGCCCTCCCCAGTCAAAACTGGGCTAACACCAATAAAATTACAATAAGACATTAAAAAAGAAAACAATTAATTAAAATACAAATTAAAATACAAGATTAAAATTTAAAATGCAGCCTCATTTTAAGTAGTCCACAAATCCAAACCATGAGGGAGTAAAACACAGAGACAACGAATTTACAGAGACAACGAAAGTGCTTGCACTGTACCTTAGGATCAAAATTCACACTAAGGAGACCATCTTTATCACTGCGTTTAATTAGGGGTTGATCTAAATTGAACTGGCAAACTTCATCCACCTTGGATTTCCAGTTACAATAGATTTGATCTTCATTCTGGTCAAGCAAGGTCAGCATCTCTATGTATTTCTGATAGATTAAAGCACCCCCTGTGCTTTCTAAGATTCTAAAAAAGAAGACATTGTTTTATGCTATAAAGATGCCCACAAATGGTGGAAATACGAATGGATGTGTGGCCACTTCCATGCAATGAGGCCGAGTGTGAGGGTCTTGTGCAACAAACATATTCCCTCAAAATATCAAGACTTCTAGCATGAGGAAAATGATGAGAAGATCCACTGTCAAATGTGGGATAACACTTGCTTTGAGACATCAACAAACCTCCCCCGCAATTCATTCAAACTCAGAATGAATTGCCAACATCACCTAATCTCCCTAAAAAAAGTCAGGATGACTGCTCAATAAAGCAGGTCATCTGGAAGCACCCTGAGGGTGTAGGTATGCAGTTGAAAACTGGCAATAGGACAGCATCCTCCAGCATGTGAGCTTAGTGGATTACGCTTTGTGGCACACAAAAATGTGTGCCTTCGAACATCTCATCACTTTTCCCTCATTTCTTTGCCTAGTGGCTGCTTGCTGTCCAAACAATGCACCAATATGCACCAACATGCATCATGTGAACAAAGCAACACATGTACATGAGTGATAGCTGGTGGGGACAGCCTCTCTCGGCCTGTTTGCTAGGTCAACTCAAGGGCCTCTTATCAACAGTTCTGTCCGTGATGTTGGGAAAAGGCAACCAGGTGAGACAGGCGGCCAAGGCCAGAAACAAGCTGGAAATGGCTGCCCCATATAGAAAATTAGTCTCTTCCCCCTGCTTTTCCCTTTTTTTGTTATAAAGTGTAAAAATATGGACTAAGGCTGCCAGCATATATGGAGAGAGACACGTATAGGATTGCACTGCAAATTCATGTGATCATTGCATTCATTCTAGGAAACTATTTTGATATGGAAGCAGGAAACTTGAAAGCAATCAAGCAATTGACTATTTTTCATGAACCGTTTCCAATCCCATAGAGGTATACTTACGGATTTGAAACAAATGATACTTTTGACCAGAATGACTGTATGCGAGCTTTAATTTCTTGGGACCATTTAAGGTTTCCCGAAGTAAATGGCATGTTTTTATTTATTATTTCATTCCCCACTTCCACCTGTGGTGATTTAAAAAAAAAAAAACCAGTTAAGTTATTCTGAATAAAGCGATTGCGAGAGAATTGAAGATGGAACATGTCATGTACCTGCTTCATGTGCTCATCATATAAGTGTTTGCAATTATCCAACTCTTCATCAAACATCTGTAGTAAAATTTTGTAATTTTTGCTAAAAATGTCTGCAATAATAGGCTTCTCCAGAAAATACCCCAAAATCACTAGAAGCTATATAAATAAAAAGACAGTGTCAGATTTCCCAATTACACAAATCCAATTTTCTCAATGCAGAAAGAGGCATTATAATAAACCAAAATAGAATATTCTACAAGAATTAAAGAAAATTTGGAGCACAATATCTGCATATCACAAAAGTGCAAAAGTGACAGCAACCCAATCTGATTATTACTTTAATTGCCTTTTCCTATTTAACCAGAAATAATAGTTGGTCGGGGGGGCGGGGGGAGAGAGAATAAGCATACATACCTATTATCAGCCATCCAAGAAAAGGGAATATATGCAATTTGGTTAATTTGTACAGATTGAGAATTGTGTTGATGTTTCTGGAAATATGGGTTAGTTTGGTACTTAAAAATAAACACAGTGCTTACACAGAATTTAATTCTATGTCCAGACTAACCAAGCACAGAAATTTAGAAGTGGCAGAAGTGAAACTATACACAATGGGCAGCTTTAGATGTCACATTCCTTGCTGAAGCTAGAAGCAAGCACTGGACCTTCAAGCTCCCATCTTGTCCCCACCCCCACCCCCTCGTGCTCTTGTGTACATCAACTTTTGCACTTTTATTCTGGTCCCCTTAAGACAGTTTCTCAGTACACTGGTACCTCCGGTTACAAATGGGATCCGTTCTGGAGGCCCGGCCATATCCTGAAAATTTCGTAACCGAAAGACCGCTTCTGCGCACTTCAGGGTTTGCCGCGTTCACAACCCGAAGATGACGTTACCCGAAGGTAACGTAACCCGAGGGTCCACTGTATGTCCAAAATAGCGAACTGTGGTTTACTAATCATTAACAAAGTAGCATTCAAACAACAGTTTTTCATTTCAGATGCAATGGGATACTGTGGTTTAAAAGCACTAAGGCAGCGTGCAAGAGGTGGAGGAGAGGGAGAGCTATTTTGGTCTGATGCATGTTCCTGGCATAACAAACCATAGTTTATTATCTAGAAAGTTTTACTCCAACTGGCCCAATGTGAATAAACAGAGTGCAGCCATATTATTCCACACCAAATTTCTGCCTTAACGTTAACATTAAATAGGCTGTTTGCAAATGCTATTCTTCTTATGGTCATAGACTAAATAAGCTAAACATAGTGCATGCTTGCCTTTAAAAAATTCTGACATATAAAATCAATACCAGGAAAGGTTACTTTTCCTTTGAAGAGTACAAAGTGTCTGGCAGTGCCTGATGACCAAATTATGCAAGATGCCAAGCATCAAACGGGAGCTACTAAATTATCTCTGTTCTCAGTTCAACTCGTGTGAGTTGAATTTATTATTGTTGATGTATTGCCTGAATCTCAAGAGCAGGTATGAATACTTAAATTTGGGTTCCTCAAACAGCTGCCTCCTGCACCCCTGCAATGTTAAACCTCAGCACAGTCAATGGAAATTAAAAAAGCTGTTTCATAAGGATCAAAAGCGGAATGTAAAAAAGTCCCAACGTACATTACACAAGATTCTCCTTAACCTAAAGCTACTCTGACAATCCCAGTCAGTATTAAGCGTATCTGCTGACATATTCACAAACAGGCTTTATGACAATTCATGGGCTGAAATGCATGCAAAGTTATCACACATTGAGGCTCTAATCCTAATCCCACTTACCTGGGAGTTAGTCCCAGTCAATTCAGCCGGGCTTACTTCTGAGTAGAACTATAAAAGATTGCACTGCCCACCCTGTATTAAAATACTGGTAGTTTTCCAATGAATTTTTATACCCTTCGTAGTAACTTGCACATTCTACCCACAAACTGATATTGCAATTACTGGAATGGCACTAAATGGTGGCAAACAGATTGAAGCAACATTTTCATTGTTAAGCCCTTCATTACTGACCTTAAGTGCTGATTCCAAACCTGAACAATCAAGGAATCCCACACAAAAAATTGATCCAAGGCGTCTTTCAAACTCCAGAGTCTTGTGTTTAAAATCCACATAGTCTTCTTCAAATTCCTGTGGAATATAAATTTACAACCAGTTAGATTTTTAAGGAAATCTTTTTTAAAAAATGTATTGTAAGATGTAGGACATAAGCAACAAAACTGGGCCTGCTTATGGAGACAACTAAAGCCAAAGATGAAGTGAATAACTATGAAATGTGCAGTGAAGTATATTTGTTTTACCATTGAACTGATTTAAAATCATTGTCTGAAGTTCCTCGAAGTAAATTATCCTATCATACAGCCAAATCCTAGACCCACCAGCTAGTCTTAGTATCCCCCAACAAACATGGATAGGATAGGATGACAGCTGTAGTGAATTCCAGATAAAGGCAGGATAAAGTTGTTTACCAGGTCCATTTGCAGAAGTGATAGTACAATCAACACTCCAAAGAGCACAACTGAAAAGCTCAAAATCTTAAATACTTCATAATTAATAAGGCCAGGGCCATGTCCAATGGGACTTTATGGGATTTAACATTTGCTAGACAGTGTCCAAGCAGATTAATCTGGATTGGTGCCAACTAACAACGGTCCCCACCTGTCTTATCTCAAGTTAGTATTCTAGCAAGTTTTAACAAGCCTTACAGTTCTCTTTTTTTGTTACTTTATCATGCTGTACTAACAAACAGTACCTGCTGTTCAAATACACTACCGTTTACGTCAACAGAGTAAGCAATGACTCAAACTCTTAGATGCCATTTAGTACAATTTTATTTATTGTATATAGACTTTGCTACATAAACAGTAACTTTGAAAAAAAAACACCTCAGTACTCTCTATCCTTTTTAAAACAGCAGCAGCAACCAAGTGCTTTTGATCACAACAGTAATTTCTGTGTGATTATAGAATGTAATGCAATGAAATATTTCACTGCAATATTGTTAACTATTGTTTAGTTTGGTCTCCAAGTGATGGAGCCTACAATCTGACTCAAAGGCTGTTCAAGTCTAATTTACTTCAGTTAGAGCTAGCTGCCTAACTCTATGCACAACCGCACCCAAACAGGAGCGCCTGAAACACTCCACACATATGAGAGGGGCATGGAGCACAGATCACAACTCTTTGTTGAAAACTGACAACAGACCAAATCAAAAATGTAGGTTGGAATTGCAATTTCCTCAAAAAAAATCTGGGTTCACACATCCCATCAAACCATAGTGCATGCTGCTGAAATGGTGGGCAGTTTGTTTCTGCCCCACTCCCATGACACTGCCGGGAATAAGCCATGGTCTGGCTTGTTGTGTTGTCAGGAAGCTAGCCTGGCTATTCCAGGAATTTCAATCCTTACTTAGATTAGAAGGTTACTGGCATGCAGTTTACACCACTTCTCACCCCCACCTTGCCAAACTCATAACACTATGACAAAGGATCAAGCTATTTAGGTTTGATTCTCTGTCTGAACCCTGTAGCTAATTTGCCACGGATTTAATTGCTGAACCACAATATCAGATGACTTAAGCAATCATCTTTTTTTATTTAAAAAAATGCATACAGCTCCCTCCTTGAACAGCACCACTTCAAAATGCAGGTGTGATAAATGACGTATCTGAATGCTTTTCTCCTGCCCCAACCCCAACTTGAAACAGCAACATTTCCCTTGTCAAGGAAAGAAATATTCTTATTTTACTTTTCCCTACTTTCTTCTCCTTCCTGTGCTAGACTACAACATAAACACCCCCAGTGTCGATTGTAGGGTGTGTGTTGTTCAGCTGCGCCAATTTGGAGCTTGTACTGCAAACAAGCAAATAAAAAGCATCTTCTTATTCCCTGACTAACTGGCGTCAGAAGGGCTTCAGATGCTGCTGTGACTCTGCCATTCAAAACTTCCCCAGCTCTAGTTAGGATTACCCTGCCTATTTATTGTATGTCCAGATACTTGGGTGCTTGTTTTTTAAATGTACACAAGCATTCAAATATGAAACCCCGTATCTGCATTCTGATGCGGCAAAGGTGATTGCATTGTAGAATAGACAGTTATCTGCTTTTGGGGAAGAACACTATTTTTCCTACAGCTCTGTTGGAACAAAGTAAACAATTTGCTTAAAGTAAAATAAAGGAAAAGGAAAACAATCAACAAACAAGAAGGATCTTTAAGATTAACAAATTCATTAAGGTATAAACTCTGATAGACCAGAGTCCATTTAATGAGCTGCATTAATAGTTATATGGGTGTGATTTGGTATTTGAATAAATCAAGTCATCAATAACTTTTATAATTTTATTTCTGAGTTTCAAGTGCAATACTTAAACCATGCTGAACATACCACGCACTTGAGACATGAAAAATATTATTCACAAAATGCTTTACTTGCTATTTTATATAGTCATAGTTTACGACGTATTAACTTTCCTGTTAGCAGCTATTTTTCAGCAAAGCTTTTAGGTGCCACTCCAAAACCCAAAGACAAACAGTTCCTGATAATGTGAATGAAAACAAATGTATAGTGATGACAAGAAAAGCGTAACTGGTTAGTTCTTAGCTTTACTCTTTCATTTCGTCAATATCGAAGCTGCACAGAGAAATAAGGTTTCTTTTATCTTTAGCCACCTTCACACTTGTATAATATGCTTGAATGACTATTAAGCTAAAAAGTCAACCAGCTCCAAACCAGAATTGTTTGAAAACTTTCTGTATCACACGTCAGTCCTGAGCAGCAGAAAACACGTGAATGTGTTTGATGTTTTCCAAGGAACCATATATTAATTTAAAACAGCATTCAGTGAAATAAAATCAACTGGTATTGCTCAAGTATAGTACAAAACCTACGGTATTTCAAATATTCATTAATAGGGGCAGAGTAAAAATTTCAAAATATGAAATATGGATAAGGAGCTTAAACTTGGTACCCTATCGTCAAAACTGACATTCGAATTACCAGTACTAAGAACACACACTTGAGGAAGAAAGCAGTGTAAAGTTACTGAAAACATTTATGGAATCATAGAATTGTAGAGTTGGAAAGGACCATGAGGGTCATTTAGTCCAACCCCCTGCAATACAGGAATCTTTTGCCCATCGTGGGGCTCGAACACACAACCCTGAGATTAAGAGTCTCAAGCTTAACTGAATACATGCCTCAAGTCTGAACAATTTATTCTCACCGAGAACATTCTTAGATCAGGCTTTAAATTTGTTAATTTCTTCTCTATGCTGTGCTTCTCTTCCAGACACTAAGTTTGCAAGTCACAGTAAGACAGAGGTGGGAAACCTTTCTCGAAAGAGCCGTATTTCCTCCTGCAGGTCATATACCCATGATAGATGGTTCCAGAGGCAAAAGTGGTCAGAGAAACAAATGCAAATTTTACCTCTCTATCCAGGCAAGCAAGAAGCATCAGAATTCAAGGACACATTCCAGCCAGGCCAAGACAGACAGTGCAAATAAGGGCGGGTAAGGAGAGCACCATGGCTCGGGGCCTAAGGAGAGTCTCACGGGCCAGAGAGCCATGAGAGGCTGCATTTGGCTCCCAACACTGAGGTTCCCCATCCTTGCGGCAAGCTATATAACATGGATTCTAATGTGTGTGCAAATTGCACCAACTTTGCTCCTCAACAGAGCTAGGAGCAAACAAAACGTGATCCTTGGCTTAGCATTATGGTGGGATTGTGGTCAGTTTTGCTCCAAACCTCAATGATTGGTGAGACAGAAACAAACCTGGACCTATTATGGCTTGTTTCAGTGAAAAAAACAATGATTACAACAGCTGGATGTAACTCTAAGCCAGGGATCATGGGATGTCACCTCCGAATGCTAGTAGGGAGGAGCAAACCAGGTACGATTCACTTGTGCACGATAAGGAATGGCTTATGGGCTTACCATGATGCACATGCATTGCCACCGTATAGTCTTGCAATTTCTTTAGGATTAAAAAACAACAACACCCAAACGCAAATATGAAAAATGCTATATTACCACATTGTTGTAATCTGAGGGATCATATGTCTGCTCTTTAAAAATGTTACAGGACTTCATGAATTCTTCATTCAACTTGCAGATTTGGTCATTCAAAATTTTCCCCTTGATTCCACCAAACTCGAGTTTCTCCAGCTTCTCGAACTCAAGCGTAGTAACAAAAATATCCTAAAACAATAAACGCTATAATTAACCACAATTCCTGCCACAATGAAAAACTGATTGTGTGTGTGTGTGTGTGTGTGTGTGTGTGTGTGTGTGTGTGTGTTGCTCTACAACCTTGCATTACACATTTAACATAACCCAATAGCTAGAAACCAGAGGTTTCTTTCACAAAGATGTTTATCCACAAAAAAAAACCTCTTGGAGAATGTTGGGCAGAGGTGATTTATTGGGTGGGGTTGGACTTCCTGGTTGTGTGTTTTCCTCCTCTCCTTCTGTGTTAGAATATGGGGGGGGGTGTCTTTCTACGAATACTTGGAGGTTCCAAGAGTAGGACTGGTAAGAAGTGTGTCATGGGAAGAATCCTGAGTGCCAGACAGACCTCGGCCCCCAGGCCTGAGGTTCTTCACCCCTGGTGTACAGGGTTGCAGCCTCAGTTTCATAAGCCTAGATCTTATATACACCTAACCAGAGTAAGCCCTATTAAATTCAGTGAGATGCATTTCTAAATATACATAAACAGGGCAAACAACAGAACAAGATTACTGCAAAGAGCACGCTGCTTTTCTGCCATTAGTTTAATGTGAAGTTCCAATTGGAAAAGCTTTCAGGGAAGACTTGATTCTATCCTAAACTAAAAGCTAATCATGAATTTCTCTATATATGGCACTACCAACATGTGTAAAGGAACGTCTTCTGTTAAAAGATGCAGCAGTAGATTTTCCTATGTAGTTTAATCTTAACTGTAATATTAGTAGATATTATAGTAGTTGGTAAGAAATACCTCTATTTTTTCCAAGCGGTTTAGAAACATATTGAACCTAAGAAAGACCATATTTGGTTGAAAATCCCATGGTTTAACCTCTTGACTATTAGTGAAATAGGTTGCGATTTTTTCCCTTTGGCTAAAAAAGTTATCCTTAAAACTTCTTAAAGTACGAAGAGCATCTTGCACTTGTTCCAAAGTTTCTTCCGTTTCTCTTTTCATAATATCTTCTGGTGAAAGGTATGATATAGCCTACAGAGAGGAAGTAATAACATTTTTAAAATGTACCACCAATAAATGAAATCTAAGAGCCACTGGCAGGAAGGTAGTGCCATTGCAGTATTTTAAAAGACAGTATGTTTGCAGCAACACACAACTATATAAATGAAGGTTAAGTCTGTTGACATCACTTTGGAAAAAAGTCAAACAAATTATGTACATTTTCAAAACCTACATGTCTACTCCAAGTAGTAGATATGTGCCTCTTACATACATAAGCTCAACTGTGAACATCTTTTCACTGCAAGTGTATTGCATTGCAAGTAGAATTTCATTGGAGGTTTATCATGCAACCATCAGGTTGATATTATAATTGGTTTGCTACAGTTTTGCACAGTATGTGCCATGACTAGCTTACAGCATAACCAACAACCAGCTTTTTTGAGGGGGATTGCAAATTTCTCTCTAACTAGTGAACTACCCACAGTTATGACGGTCTATGAAGACAGTCAAGTATATTTCACATGTGCAATGCATCTCAATGGGCTTTGTTCACAGACAGACATTCTCTTTTCTGTTCTGATGGGAGTCTCTGCCAGCAGAGGCCAGGCTGCCCACAATCTGGAGTTTAAGTTCTGCACCCACCCTACCTATATAGTCCCTACGCTTGCTGCTTTCCCTACCATGAGTCAAGAGAGGTAGAAGCTAGGGTACTGGCACAGAAAAAGCAGAAAAAACGGCATCCACTGAAACAGTCAATGCACCAATAGATTTTGTTTACAGATCAGAGTTAAGATTTCTGTTAAGTTATTGGAATTGCCTCTTTGCAAATAGGGCAGTTTATCGATGTCAGACTATGAAGTAACCTAGCAGTTCACTAATAAATCCCCTGTGGTCTTGAACTTAGCAGATATTGCCATTACAGTTTTGCTATCTGATAAGCAATTCCCATTAACAATATATTAAAAATGGATGTTGTACACAGCTGACAACATGAAAAAGTGTTTGTAAAAAGCTATGTGATCTTTAAAGAATGCTGCCTCTTTGTCAGACAAACAGTGTATTGTATTTTTAATAGAGAGCACATAAAATGGCAGAATTTATGACTATAATTATTTGTGTGTTATATAGCTTTTGTTGTAAAAACAGTATCTTGGGGCTCCGGCAAATTCACGATAAATACTTTGGGAGATGGGAGCTAAAAAAATAACTAACACCAGATAAATTTATACTCTCTTGTCTTAACAATTCTCCTGTATTGATTGACCCTTATTGACTAAGGCTGAAATGCTATGCGCATTTCCCTGGGAGAAAGACACACTGAAATCTATAAAACTACTCCTGAGTAGGCATTTATAGGATTGTGCTTTTCATGCTTATCTAGTTGTCTATTCACAGCTTGTACTACCTGGCTAATGAGAAGATTGCAGAATTCCTGCAGCAGAGATATGATTCTTGCTGGCGTATTGTAAAACTTGGAGTGACTCCAGATCAGACAGATGGTGTGGAACAAAGGGGGAATTAAAATATGTATCTTTGGAAATTCTGTGTCTTGAAGATGCTGAATATGTCTTTGCAGAGGTCTCAGGTAGAGCTCAATATCTTGGGCTTCAATGAGTGCTGAGAAAAAGAAAAGAATCAAGTATAGCAAATGGCGGTGAGTCAGAGATTAACACTTTTGAGTTTTTCTACAAAAATGGCATAAAACAATCCCTATGCCTACAATAAAGCCTGCTGAATCTCCCAACACAGTGGCAGCATGGGGTTTAGGATAAATTTGAATGCTTTACTCCAATTCACACGTTTTGTTTCTCTGACATTCCTCTTTGCAAAGTAGAAAAGAAAGCATCGCCATTCGCATCCACCATTCAGATGACCTCACATATGAATCAGCAGCAGCATTCCACATGAACTCTTGAACAATTTCTCCTGCTCCAGAGACTAGGGCCTGAACCAATGGATTCAAGTTACAAGAAAAGAGATTCCAACTCAACCTCAGGAAGAACCTTTCTGGCATAAGAGCTGTTCAACAGTGAATGGACTCCCTCGGAATGTGGTGGGCTCTCCTTCATTGGAGGTTTTTAAGGAGAGGTTGAGTGGCCAGTTGTCAAGGATGCTTTAGCTGAGATTCCTAACAGGGTATCAGTATGGCGCTGTGGGTGAAACCACTGAGCCTAGGGCTTGCTGATCAGAAGGTCGGCGGTTCGAATCCCCGCAACGGGGTGAGCTCCCATTGCTCGGTCCCAGCTCCTACCAACCTAGCAGTTCGAAAGCACCTCAAAGTGCAAGTAAATAGGTACCGCTACAGCGGGAAGGTAAACGGCATTTCCGTCTGCTGCTCTGCTTCGCCAGAAGCGGCTTTGTCATGCTGGCCATATGACCTGGAAGCCGTACGCCGGCTCCCTCGACCAATAATGCAAGATGAGCGCCGCAACCCCAGAGTTGGTCACGACTGGACCTAATGGTCAGGGGTCCCTTTACCTTTATGGAACACCTGTTTCATATATGAAGTCATTTCTACAGTGGAAGAAAAGAGGATACGCTCACTGCTCAACCACATAAAGTGCCTAAGCTAGGCATAAGCACTCCTAGTCACTAGAGACTCCAGTGACATGTTCCTTTAGAGGGAGTGCAACCTCTCCCAGAACAGGCTGTGTACCTAATTCACCAATCACAGAATACCACCTTATCACAGACTACCACACTCAATCAATCAAGCTTTATTACGGTCGTATACCAGCTATTAAAATAAAAATGCTTTACAGGGCTATGGGGGTTGCCATTCGGGGTGGATATAAGAGTCTATAAGTTTGAAGGGGCTATGTTTCCAGATAGCGGGTCCAACTGGCCTTTCCCCTGGTGCTGCTCAAAGTTCTCAGTTTCGTACCCGAGCAAAGGAACTACTTCCCACAGTCCAATCCCGCGTTTACTATTCCAATGGCTGTCTTGTTCTGGGGGGGAAGACTGGTCCTGCAGATCTGGGTGCAGAATCTGGCTACCATCCGAGTTAACTTTTGCTCCTTTCCTAATAGTAGGGCCTTTAGTTTGGCCTTATCTGGGAGGTCGGCCAGGCTCTCCAGAATGGGGGCAATGGTATCTCTACGTACCTTATCGAACAGAGGGCATCTAAAAAAAAGATGTTCAGGGCTGCCTACTTCCCCCAACGGGCAGGAGCAGAGTCTCTGCTCGTATGGGATCTTTCCGAATGAGCCTAGCAGCACTGGCGAGGGCAATGCTGAGCTTCGGGCGAGCGTGAAGGCTCTTCTTGAGTTTCTGGATTCAAGATAAAAGAGATACGATGCCAGGGCAGCAACGTATTTCTTGTTTTCAACTATATTGAAATCCGGGGACCTCATGCTGTCCAGCTGTCTCTCCGTGTCCACAATTCTTTGTCTGACCTCAGATCTTGCTTGGTCTATGCCCATGGCCAATAGGGCTTGGGGTGAGAAGCCCAGTTTCCGGAGAGTGGCCTGGACCACAGACTACCAAGTTTCCTTTCATCTACTCTCAATTTAGGAAGGATAATCTATTCTGATCTAGGGGATTAAAAAAAAAAGTCCCATCAAAAATGAAAGTGAAGCACTGGCTCTCCTGTGTCACCTTTAAAGGCCAACACTTTTCAAAATCTATGAAGAAATTCTAGCTGCTTTAATGAATTTTGGCCAACATGCAAGAGAATGATTTCTCCTGGTGGCTGTTTACACACAAGATTAACTTTCAAATTCCAAAGTGTAAAAGAAAGAACATTTGCCCGCCTAGCAAGGACCATGCAAGCTTAATCACTTGCTGAACTCTTTGCACATTTGGGATAAAGTGCCCCATAAAAATAATAAGCATTATGAGATTTCATTGACATTTCATTTGATCAATATGCAGACAAAATAGTAAAACATGACCAACTGGGTAATACACAGTTAGAAGTAAAACTACCTAGTAACAGTTTTACCACATGGAACAGTCTCTAAATAATGTTTACAAAACACTCTGTGTTAATCTAATTGCTTAAGCATTTTATCTTGCTTCGTATGGAAGTAAAAACATCCAAACTTTATACATATAAATTATGAGGACACCTAAGGCTGTCCCAAAGCACAGGCAGTTAAATTAATGCTTGCAGCAATACATCAAGAAGTATTATGGATTATTCCATAACACACACACACATAAACATACACATTTCATTCAGAGAAATTTACCATTTTCTACTTCCTTGTAAATGTCTTGAAAAGTAGGATAATAGCTGCTCATCTTCACTTTTAAGATCCTAATCATTTTCTGAACGATGGGACTCTTAAGCTGGAATGAGAACAGAACAATGAATCTCCAGCAACTATCCAGTATATTTTAAGAATTCGTTTTATCACAAAATGCAGTGGGCAGTGTTCAATCTTTGGACAGACCAAGCAGCAGGGTTTCACAAATCATTGGATATACATTTGAAAATTAATTTCCAATCCTAACAAATCATACCCTTGAAGGTGATTGCCAGAAAAGTATTTAAAATGTCGAGTCTTGGGGCTGAATGTTTATTGCACCAAATCTCAACTACCACAGCCCATTTTTAACATAAGGATCAAGTTTGTGGTTTTACCTGCTACACCCCCTCCTGGACAGATGCTTTACAAACTTTGAACTTTGCTGGTTCAAAATAGGTTTCAAATGGAACTGGTCCCTTAGAACAGTGTTTCCCAAACTTGAGTCTCTAGTTGTTTTTGGACTACAGCTCCCATGATCCCTGGCTACTGGTCCTGCTAGCTAGGGATAATGGGAATTGTAGTTCAAAAACTGATGGAGACCCAAGTCTGGGAAACACTGCCTTAGAACATGGGTCACTAGTATTTATTCATTTTTTAAACTTTGCTATAGCTTAGTTAGTACCAAGGTTAGTTAGACCATCTGCATGTTTATGAACCCGGCCATTCTTTAAAGCCCACCAGCGGTTTTGCTCTGGGTGCCTCCCCTGCCTCCCCCTCCTCAGTAGTGGGCCCCCCAACTGTGGAATATTATCCCAGGGAAACCTGACTAGTTGTAGGTACTTGGTGAATATAATTTTCTCTTGTAGTTTAGTACAGGGGTATGGAATATGAAGCCCTGCAGATGTTGCTAGAATCCAACTCCCATCAGCCCCAGTCTGACCAATGCTCAAGGACAATGGAAGTCGAGGTCACAATTTATTTATCCTTTATTTACACTGTGCCTCGCAGGACGAATTTAATTCGTTCTGCGAGTCAATTCGTTTTGCGAAAAATTCGTCTTGCGAATCGCGGTTTCCCATAGGAATGCATTGAAATTTCTTTTTTTGTCCATAGGAACGCATTAATTAAATTTCAATGCATTCCTATGGGAAACCGCGATTCACAAGACGATTTTTTCGCAAAATGAATTCATCTTGCGAGTCACCATCAGATCACAAGACGCATTCGTCTTGCGAAAAATTCGTCTTTTAGGGCATTCGTCTTGCGAGGTGCCACTGTACTTTGTAAGTCACTTTTATCTTGCCCAGGGCAACCCTAAGCAACTTACAACCAAACCAATAGACAATGAACCCCACATGGGTACATTAAAACCAAGAGGAAAGAGAAATACATTAAAATAAAATAAAAATCCCACCCACTTCTAAAGGCCCACAGATATTTAAAGGCCAAAGGCCTGCTTGTAAAGTTTTTGCCTGGCGCCTGATGATGATGCCAGGCAAGCCGCCCCGGAGAGAGCATTCCACAAACAGGGAGCCACCACAGAAAAGGCCCATTATATGCTCCAACCATCTTGCCCCTGTGAGCAACCTGGCCACTGAATTCTGCACCAGCTGACATTTCCAAACCATCTTCAGAGGCAGCCCTACATATAACATGTTGCAGTAACCTAACCTAGAGCTTACCAGAGCACAGACAACAAACTTCAGCTTGCCTGGCAGTACGTATCTACAAGTTAACAACTACTACTGTATCCAATTTTTCAACTCTAAATCACATTATATACAAAGATACAATTACAACAATGGTCACGAAGTGCTAATTGCTTACCTGGTCATATATGCACAAGAGATTATCCTTTCTTTCTTCCCAAAACTTTAGCTCAACCTGAGGATCTGAGTGAAAGCCATGAAGAAGAGTTTCAGATGAATTCCTTCCCACAGTGTCTTGTATTTGATGCGACCACTTGATAACCATTGATTCTATTGCATGCAGTACTGATCTTGCGAAAGAGTCTTGCCTGCAAGTTAGGAAAATGGCAGGATTCCCACATTCTTAAATTCAGTGACATTTTACAGTGCATGTATCGGCTCTATATTCCTGTCTTACTTTGCACTTAGATCAGTTTATATTGCTTAGCATCGTAGGCCCTTCTATCACATTTTTTTGTTTTGTGTCATTTTCTGTCTGTTTATCATCTTAGAAACAGTCTCTCTTTTACACTGGGAAGTGCCAATTTTCAGTTTCACACTGAAAACTTTTCTACCCCATTTCCAACGTCTTTCACCCCTATGCTAAACAGTGTCCAACCAGGCAAATTTGTTCAGATTTGGCAAACCAAATTGTAAGCCAAATTGTTTTCGGGACCATCCAGTTTCAAACTCTTATTTTGCCATTTTTTTTTTTAAAAAAAAGGTATCGTTGTTAATAGTTTAATAAAATCTGCCTTTAAAGAAAAACAACTTATTTTTCTGTGAAATAAAATCTAATGCTGATTATTGCTATACCATTTTGATTTTGGCGTAAAATAGGCTTTAGTAATTTGTGCCTTTCTAAAAAAATAAAATAAAAATAATGCAATAATCAATACATCTGTTACTTATTTCACTCATTGCAATTACATTCCAAAGACTTGAAGTACACAGCGCTTTGCTTGGTATTGTACATCTCACATTGACAGGTGACTCCCACCATTCAGTTTTATTGCCATTTTTAAGGATTCAACCAAAACGTTTTATCCTCTGCTTGAAGAAACATGAAGCAAAATGCAATTCTTTTTGATGTAAACACACACACACACACACACACACACACGAGAGAGAGAGAGAGAGAGAGAGAGAGAGACTCCTTACTTATTTTCAGTACATATCTCATGCAACTCAGTCTCTCTTGCAACTGTTGGAATGGGAAGCAGAGTTCTTCCTGACATAGCTCCAGTCATAACATATGCCTTATTTCTCATGATTTCTACATGACGTTCCATGTCCAGGGAAACAACATGTGGCCACGACTCATTATTTTTCTTATTGGAAAGAATGGGCAGTACAACCTGAAAGAAGTGAGAAAACAGTGGTGGGATAGAGGCAAAACACATATATAAACTAGGGCTGCCATATGTCCGGATATTCCCGGGGTTTCAAAGGCGAAATCAGGGTTGCCAGACTCAATAGTGGACAGGACTTCTGTGCCTTTAATTGCCCTGCTCTCTTTTGAGTCTGGAAACCTTAAAGAGAAACCAGCAGACCCTTTGCTTGGAAATTAATTAAACAAAGGGTCTGCTGGTTTCTCTTTAAGGGTTCCAGACTCAAAAGAGAGCAGGGCAATTAAAGGCACAGAAGTCCTGTCCTCTAGGCGAAATAGACGTCTGGGGGTAATTTCCGAAATGTGGCACTTTGTCCTAGATCTTAGGCAAGTCAATCACGGGTCTTTTATGCGTTTTTGTCTTTAAAAATTTTCAACAACTTTGGAGGTGTCCTGGTTGTTACTTTTTGAAATATGCCAAGCCTAATATAAATGCATTGCAGAGAGGGGCGGGTGGGGGGGGGAGGCTTCAAACCTAGCAGCACTTTCAGTTTCTTAGTGACACGCCCCAACATGTTTTCTTTTTCAGCCCCATCCTCCTGCATTTTGGATTATACTGGGCATGGCTTTATATAAACAATGGCATATATATATATATATATATTGTACATTAGGTCATGGAAGAACATTTGAATGTCAAGTAAATCAAACCCAATTAGTAGAAAAAATTCTCTATAATGGTAAGGGAGAATACGTATGCACAAGTGTTGAATAGCTGGAAACTACAGTAGATGGACGCGAGTAATTTATTATATTTACAAAAAGGAATTAGGGATAGAGATATAAATTGCTCCAAGTTTTACTCTTTGTAGTATGTTCTAAGAAGAGTCAGGTTTTTTGCATGAGGATAATGAGGAAGATCCTTGATTGATTGTGAAATGGCTAGCATAGCATTTCTGTCTCTTATCTTCACACTTTTTAGTCCTTTTTAAATAAAGAATTTTTTATATATTAAAAAAAACCCAACGTGGCATGAATACTTTGGACAGCTATGTAGTAAGAAATAATCAAAAGCATGTTGAACAATGCAAGATCTTTACATTAAATATTTGACTAGGCATTTCTGCTGTTGTGAAATTCTCAGCTGATCTCTGTGCAATAAAGTAGTTAAGTAAACAGTCACTGTGGCACTATGAATATGATTTGTAACCACTACATTCACGTACACTTGCTTGTTGCTATACATCTCCCATAGTGATAATGTTTGCTAAATGCAAACTTGCTGGTTAAACTTAATGCTTGCTAAATCCCATTTCACCCTTTTATTTCCAGTCTCTTGTCCAATCTGCTTGCAATAAAGAAATAACATGCAGACTATTTATTTATAGCTTTTATAAAGCACTGTTCATAATGTATATCCCAGGGCAGTTCAGAACATAAAATTATAAACAATAAATATAATAAAACAAAACACCAAGAGCACTTAAAGTCTACAGGCTGAGCTGCAGAGTAAAACTCACAGTTTCTAAAAAGTATTTAAGAATTAGTTGAAAAGCCTAGGGTATTAGAAAAGTTCTTGCCTGCCACATATAAAACTACAGAAGAGACACCAGGTATAAGTTTCCATAACTGGGGTTAAAGGATCCCTTTTCATTTGCTATCACCAATTTTGTACATGATAGAGGGAACTTTTCAGAGTAAGCAACAGCGCAAAGGCAGAGTGATCACTTATTTACCAAGTAAATTTGCTCTCAAATAGCCATTCTCATTAACATCTACCCTGGCCTGCCATTTTAAGTGGAAAGCATGCAAGGACAATGCTCTCTACAACATATTATGGGAAAACTAAGTCTTCATTAATGACATTTTGACTTCCCGCAGAATAAACCCTGAAGCAGAAATCCTAATCAATGACCTGCTTCCTGTGTCGTCAACAAGACATGGTTTTAAACCAGGCACCCCCAAACTTTGGCCCTCCAGATGTTTTGGACTACAATTCCCATCTTCCCCGACCACTGGTCCTGTTAGCTAGGGATAATGGGAGTTGTAGGCCAAAACATCTGGAGGGCCACAGTTTGGGGGTGCCTGTTTTAAACTATGGTTTAATGTGAATGAGCAGCACGTTGGGGCAGAGTGCTAAAAAGTTGTCACATCACTCCTTCCCCCTTCTGCTTCGGACAAAACAAACCAGAGGCTGGCTTGTTGTATCTTCCTGGCATGGGTTCATTCATGGTTTCCTTTAAGCAAACCACAAGCAGTAAGCCAAGAACAAACCTTGGTTACTGCTCTAGGATTGTTAGGGGGAAACAAACAATGAAACCAAGTTGAGATAATAACATTGTACAGAAGCGCAGCAGGGTGGGGGAAGAGCTGCAAGATATTTTATACACCATGCCACCAACATGCTCTTTCACATTAAACCAGTTTGTTTTAAACAATGGTCAGTGTGATGTGTGAAATTCTGTTTGCTTTTGTGAGCTACCGAGTGTTACTGTCTGCATCCCCTACCTTATATTTTACTTTACAAGGAAATAAAGGAGGGTTGAATATTCAGGTAAAAGACACCCTGGTTTTTTTTAAAAAAAACTGAGGGACCACCCCCACCCCCAGCTACGGACCCATGCTACCCCTTCTTCATAAACCCGATTAACCAACATCCTGGTCAAACCTATTTGATCTAAATCAGATGTTACAAAGGATCCCCCCCACACCTGCAAGTTCGGAGTAGGATTGAAATCCATTTATTTGGTGTAGTGCGGTTAAAGACTGAGAAATTAGAATTATGGAAGAAATACATAAGCTAGAAGTACCTCTTCTAAGAAAATCATTACATGCTCCATAGGTGCTCCAGACAATTCTGCAAATTTGAGGGCTTCATTGCAGTTTTCTGCTCCAATGCAGTCTGTGTTCTTCATAATACAAACGGTTTTGGGTTTCATGCCGCTTCGTATCTAAACCAGAAAGATATAAGTTACAATTCTCAAGTGAATGAATTGTGACCATATGTACTCATTCATTTGATAATTTATATAGTGTTATGAGGGTTTTTTTGGGGGGGGGGGTACGCTGTATGCCAGAGTCCCTTCTCATTTCTGGATGCAACAAGGATCCAATTGCTGGAATGGCCAGACAAGTTTCTTGGTAATGGGTCATTAAAGCAACAAAGTAAGCGACTCTGTGCCAGACTACAAATGAGTGGGGGCCCCTCCCACAAGTCACTGGTAGTTAGAAAGACAAAAGCCTTCAGGTGTGTGAGCTAGAACTAGAAGCAGGAAGCAGGCTGGGTAGCTGATAGAATCATGCATGATTTCTGCTGGAATCAAAGGCTGTGGCTATGGGAGAAGCAAGACCTCATTGGGATGTTAATGCTGTGAACCCCTCCATCATAGGCTCGTGTTGCATATATGTGCAAATAAACCATACGTCATATGAAGACACCACAGTCTCCGCTGACTACTGTCCCTCTTTCTGAGGAAACTGAACTCTGGGCAAGCTCCTGGAATCTTGCACTGCTTGGAGATTGTAGGTTGGCATGCACCACTATAACTGTACTAAAATGGGAATTAAGACTGGGAACCATGATTAAGATAAACAACCATGCTCCATTGCTCCATGCAAACCAGATCAGAGTGGAATAGCTCTTGAACACAATAGGTTTGGTCCATAATATTGCAACTACAGAAGATTACCATAACGCGGTACCAGGACTGCCAAGATTCATGCTCACATGTTGCAACATTCCATAAACAACTTTGGAAACTATGGGGCATAAGTTTTCCGGGACAGCTGCAATGTATCCCAAACAAAAAAAAGCCCTTTGATGACTGGAATGATGTGCACATTTGCACAATGTACAGAAGATTCAGTGAATTAGTGGTTGTATATCCTGCTGTGGTGCTTATATGCTTCTGGATTGGAGCTTCCACAGTGTATGTGTGTATGTATGTTTTGTGTTTGTTTGTTTGTGTGTGTGTGTGTGTGTGTGTGTGTGTGTGTGTGTGAGGCTGCTGGATTCCCTGTCTCCCTAGTCACAGCCTTGCTGCTCTACTAAAGGAGAATCTATGTATGGAAACTTATTTCTGGTCATTTATTTCCCCACAATGAAGGATTATGGAGGCAATTTATACTTAAGTATACCAACACTAATAACCTTGATGTTAGATTAGTAAATTTGAAAAATAAAGTAAACTTTTAGGATTGTCATATTTTGAAGAGCAAAATGGATCCTGAAGCTGAGGCTCCAATACTTTGGCCACCTCATAAGAAGAGAAGACTTCCTGGAAAAGACCCTGATGCTGGGAAAGATTGAGGGCACAAGGAGAAGGGGACAACAGCGTGCTCTGGTCCATGAGGTCACGAAGAGTTGGACACGACTAAACAACAACATGGATCTCTGTGACAACTTGTTTTACATACCCATGAAAAAGAGGATGTGTCCTGGAAAAAGAGGACATACGGCAACCCTAATTAGTAAACTCATTTTTAATTTCGATACCTTTTTTCATTAGGGTTGATCCAGATTTATTACATATTGCTGTGAGTATGAAGCATACTTCAAAATTATTAGCTACTGTAGTGGGTTGCTTTGATTTTTCTTCTACTACTTTGTGCAATGCAATGGCTTTAAAATAGCTGTCTTATAATTAGCGATGAAATTCAGTACTTTTAACTCTAGTTGCAACATATTGGTACAAGTTGTATCTAGTTTGTTTGGCCTTCCCCACCTAAATTTATAAAGTAAGTGTGTTGTTATGAAGATCAAATCTGAAGTAAAAAGTAAACGAAGAACAAAAGAGAATTCCAGATAATCAGAGACTCCCCTTACTTGTTTCACTTTGAGGTCTCATCTCATTACAGAGGAACTGTAACCATGAACCTTCTCATCACAGACACAGCAGTAGGAAAGAAGTATTGGACTTCACGTCCCCTCCCCTATGAACTGGTATCATAACTCAGCAGTTACATCAGAATCCAAGTTGCAATCTTAACTCATGTAAAGTCAAGGGGAGATAATTTAGCATAGCCACACCAAGTTAACAGCTTGTGATAAACATGTTGTGTAAACATTGTCCTCTCCTGGACAATGACCGCTCCCTTTCTCAAGCTCTGGGAGGAAGACCTTTCATTGCCTACAGACAGCCACCCAATCTTAAACAACTCCTCACCCACAATAATACAACCACCAGACTTAACATGGACACTGGTACCAGAGCCTGCAATAAACCCAGATGCCAACTTTGCTGCCACATACACCCAGACAACACCATTACTGGCCCCAACAACATCCAACATACCATCTCAGGACTATTTAATTGCTCATCCTCTAACATTGTGTATGCCATCAAATGCCAACAGTGCCCTTCAGCTCTCTATATTGGACAAACAGGCCAAACCCTACGCCAAAGGATAAATGGACATAAATCTGACATCAGGAACCAGAAGACAGAAAAACCAGTAGGAGAACACTTCAATCTCCCAGGACATTCTATACAAGATCTCAAAGTAGCTGTCTTACTACAAAAGAATTTCAGAAATAGACTGGAAAGAGAAGTTGCTGAATTGCAATTTATCACCAAGCTCAAAACCATGGAGGGACCTGGTTTGAACAGAGATATCGGGTTCTTATCTCATTATACATGATAAGCGATCTTCAGCCATCTCAACCCTTGCTTTTTCATGCAAAACCATTTGCAGTCGTTTGCGGTCATCAACAGCTATCAGTCAGTCAATCACCCATTTCCACCACCCTTCTGAGTGATCCCCCCTCCCCATCCCCACCCCTCCCCACCCCTTCTCTACATAAGTGCCTGGAAACTTCCATTTCACTGTATCTGAAGAAGTGTGCATGCACACGAAAGCTCATACCAAAATAAAAACTTAGTTGGTCTTTAAGGTGCTACTGAAGGAATTTTTTTATTTTACTTCGATCCAGACCAACACGGCTACCTACCTGTAACCATGTTGTGTAAAGAAGCTTTTGAAAGCTGTGAATCACATGGAAGCAATTACCAATACAAATCTTTCTGAAATTCAGTTTCTCAGCAAAATGACTTAAGTGTTACATATAATACACAATAGCATTTTTACTGCAGCAGAGAATGTTTCTCAAATAAGTAAACATGCTCTTCAGCAAACAAGCAGAAAATGCACCTACATTGTTTACCTTACAGATCCAGAAACAACGGCCACACCTATTGGCATTTGTTTGGGTTTGTAACCTGCCACATTGCTCAGGCTTTTGGTGAGTTACAATACAGAAACACAATCAAACTATAGTTCGCAACAGATAAATCAGACTTGCATATTAATAAATAAAAAACCAGCCCAGGCACAAAGGTCTTACAACATTTTCCAAAAAGACTTGGGCTTTAGCAGGTCTCAAAGGAAAGGTGTTCTATATTTTGGGGCAACCAGACAGGACTATAGCACTGAACATGTTTCAAACAGTATATGTGAGATGAGGTTCTACCAATGAATTAACTGTGCACCTTTTACAACCAAATGGAAATATATGAAATATATTGACAGACTAGTGGTACATGGCTCTAGGGATTAGTGTTAAATAATGCAAACTCATTCTGAAGTAAGAACTGTGCATTAGAAACTTCTCAGGAACAGTCCCCACAACTTCGTTATGTATGGATGCTGTAAAGAAAATAGGTTGCAGGTGGGTACAGCCCACAGGTAGGCCCACAATAGCCAGCAATAATTTTTGTCACTGGAGGTTGGGTGGGATAGAATAATAAAATCACAGAATCATACAGCTGGAGGGGACCAAAAGGGTCATCTAGTTCAAGCTCCTGCAATGCAGGAATCTTTTTTGGCCAACATAGGGCTCAAACCCACATGCCTGGGATTAAGAGTCTCATGCTCTACTGACTGAGCTGAACAGCTCTCTCCCCCCCCCCCTTATGAAAATGACAACAGTCCACTGTGGACTATGGTCATGTTCAATCCAATTCAAAAGAAAGTGACTGTATACACATGGATACAATCACGTTGTATATAAGCAATCTGAAGTTGTATATAAGCAATCTGAAGTTATAGTCCTACAGTGCAAGCATATCAGTATATGCACCTTTTTCCAACACCTGATGATATTTTGGAGTTAACGTCTCCTAGAATGGCTCCATAGGAGCCAAGGCCCTTTCAGCTCCCCCAATAAAATATTGGAGGGGTCCGCACCCCCTTAAAGTTGATGGGCATTGCCATTCAGATGGTGTGTGCCATGTCATGTGATCGATTATGTGGGCTTACCTGTCCCCCCCCCCAATATTTTATTCACGTTGGCACCCCAGGCTGGCTTCGAGATTTGGAAGTCACCCATACCAAACAGCATGCGCAAAACACATCCACATGGCTGGGTGTTGACGGAGCCCACAGGAGGCGAAGGAGAAACCAGTCCACTTGGCGCACTGCAAGATTACAGAAGGGCGCGCCTGTTCTGGCACCCCACCCAAACACCTCCCTGGCCATTATTTACCTTCGTCCCAGCTGCTAGCCCTCCTGCCAGAGAAAGGCAGAAAGCCAGCAAAGGGAGGCGGCTGTTCTCCAGAAAGTCCTCCAGGAGCTTCTGGTTGTCTTCCTCCGCCAGGAACTGACTCCATTTGTCGTCTTTCAGCTTCAGCAAATGCGCCACGCGACGCCCCACGAACTGGGCCCTCGCGTCCTCCGCGAAACTTTTCTCCTGCGCCGTCTCGTCTTCGTCCTCTTCCATCTCCAGCCCGAGGTTCACACAGGGAGGAGCGGGGAAGGAGGAGGCGACGGCGGCGCTGCAGCTGCAGCTGCAGCAGCTGGGACACTTCGTTGGCGATGCTCTCCTTCGCGGCTGCGCGCCCTTCCCAACTTCTCTCCGCGACGCGAAGCTGGACGCCCTTTCCTCGCCTTCCCCGCGCAGTTCTGGAGATCCCGCTAGTTAGCGCGCGGGCAGCTCACCTGCTGCTGCTGCTGCTTGCGCTCATTGCCGGCCCCCGAGTTGCTCCCCACGCCCCCGCCAGCGTCCGGCTCAACTCGCTGCTCTGCCTGCTCCAATCAGCGGCGGCGTCCCGTTGCCCTGGGGACGAGCGAAAAAGTCACGGCCGGGCCACCCACAGCCGCTTCTCAAGGGAAACAAATCAAAGCCCTGGCCAATTAGGGCCACGTCTTGCCAGGAAGGAACCATCAGCCGCTGCGGGGGTGGAGGGGGGGCAACGGAGAAGCTAACGGGTGGCGAAGGTTTTTTTAATGCCTGGTGCGTCCCACGGATGTTTAGCGACACACCTCCAGGGGTCTCTGCCCCCGTGCGCAGAGGAGCGCGCACCGCAGGTCCTCCCCACGAGCAAATGGACTGGCTCGCTTCAAGGCAGCAAAACTAGCCACTCGATAAAATGCTTTGATTTTTATAGTTTCCAAACGGTGTTTTCATTTGGGCAAGGTCGGGTGCTTCTGGGCAGGTGTTCGCAGAAGCCCAACTTGCAGCCAGTGTCTTCAGTTTCTCATAGTTTTGAAATGGCAAAGTAGGCAAGCTGCAGATAATAATAATAATAATAATAATAATAACAACAATAATAATAAATTAATAATAATAATAAATAATAATTTATTATTTATACCCCGCCCATCTGGCTGGGCTTCCCCAGCCACTCTGGGCAGCTTCCAACAAAATATTAAAATACAGTAATCCATCAAACATTAAAAGCTTCCCTAAACAGGGCTGCCTTCAGATGTCTTCTAAAAGTCTGGTAGTTGTTCTCTTTGACCTCTGGTGGGAGGGTTTTCCACAGGGTGGGTGCCACTACCAAGAAGGCCCTCTGCCTTGTTCCCCGTAAATTGGCTTCTCGCAGCAAGGGAACCACCAGAAGGCCCTTAGCGCTGGACCTCAGTGTCCGGGTAGAACGATGGGGGTGGAGACACTCCTTCAGATATACTGGACCAAGGCCGTTTAGGGCTTTAAAGGTCAGCACCAACACTTTGAATTGTGCTCGGAAACGTACTGGGAGCCAATGTAGGTATTTCAAGACCTGTGTATTGTGGTCTTGGCGGCCGCTCCCAGTCACCAGTCTAGCTGCCGCATTCTGGGTTAGCTGTAGTTTCCAGGTCACCTTCAAAGGTAGCCCCACACAGAGCGCATTGCAGTAGTCCAAGCGAAAGATAACTAGAGCATGCACCACTCTGGCGAGACAAATCCGTGGGCAGATACGGTAAGGTCTCAGCCTGAGTACCAGATGAAGCTGTTAGAAAGCTGCCCTGGGCACAGAATTAACCTGCACCTCCATGGATAGCTGCGAGTCCAAAGTGACTCCCAGGCTGCGCACCTGGTCCTTCAGGGGCAGAGTTACCCCATTCAGGACCAGGGAGTCATCCACACCCGCCCACCTCCTGTCCCCCCAAAACAGTACTTCTGTCTTGTCAGGATTAAACCTCAATCTGTTAGCCGCCATCCATCCTCCAACCGCCTCCAGACACTCACATAGGACCTTCATCGCCTTCACTGGTTCTGATTTGAAAGAGAGTTAGAGCTAGGTATCATCCACATATTGATGAACACCCAGCCCAAACCCCCTGATGATCTCTCCCAGCGGCTGCATATAGATGTTAAAAAGCATGGGGGAGCGGACAGAACCCTGAGGCACCCCGCAAGTGAGAGCCCAGAGGTCTGAGCACTCATCCCCCACCATCACTTTCTGAACACGGCCCAGGAGGAAGGAGCGGAACTACTGTATAACAGTGCCCCCAGCTCCCAGCCCCTCTAGACGGTCCAGAAGGATGTTGTGGTCGATGGTATCAAAAACCGCTGAGAGATCCAGCAGAACTGGGAAACAGCTCTCACCTTTGTCCCTAGCCTGCCGGAGATCATCGACCAGTGCGACCAAGGCAGTTTCAGTCCCATGATGAGGCCTGCTTTTTTCCGCAGATGCAATAGAGGCGGTAAAGAAGGTCTTATTCGCCGTTGCTATTGCCACTTGGTAGGCTCGACATTGAGCTCTAACCCGTGTGCAGTCAGATTCAAAATGAGTTATCCGCCACCGGCGCTCTAGCAGTCTCAGCGATTCATTGCCCTCAGATCCATGGAAAACCACGTGGCTGTCTGGGCTCCATGCAATCGGAGAGGGTGCTTCAGAGCTAAATAGTCAATAGCCCCACATTCCAGCGGGCCACCAGGAAATCAGCTGAAAGGCCATCAACATGGGATAAAACATCCCTTACCACTCTCTGGAAACCATTTGGATCCATTAAGTGGCAGGGGTGGACCATGCGAATCGGTCCCACCTCCCTGCAGAGGGGAAGGGTTGCGGAAAAGTCCAGTTGCACCAAGAAGTGATCTGACCATGGCACTTTAGTTTTACTTTTACTTAATGTCAGATCACCAACATCCATAGAGGTGAACACCAGGTCTAAGGCTTGTCTGCGGCTATGAGTTGGCCCAGACTTATTCAGGGACAGCCTCATGGAGGCTATGCTTTCCACAAAGTCCAGAGCGGCCCCAGGTCGTGTCGGCATGGATGTTAAAATCCCCTAGGACAACCAAACTAGGTGTCTCCAGGAGAACACCTGCCATGACCTGAAGCAGCTCGGGCAGGGAATCCTTGGTGCAGCGGGGAGGTCGGTACAGCAAAAGGAATCCTGTACTGCCCCTATTGCCCAATTCCAGAACATGCACTCAGAGAACTGGGTCTTCCCAATAGGACGCCTGGTGCAAACTAATGACTTCCTAAAAATCACCGAAGTCCCCCCTCCCTGCCCACAAGGTCTGGGTTGCTGTGCATAAGAGAAACCTGGTGGAAAAGCAGTGGCAAGGACAGGCTCGTCTGCTTCATCCAACTAAGTCTCTGTTACACAAGCCAGGTCAAGTCCTCCATCTACGATCAAGTCATGGATGGTAGTGGTCTTATGGATCATTGACCTGGCATTGCAAAGCTGCACGTTCAGGTCGTGTGGGTATCCCTTGCTGATCCAATAGCCATCCGGTCAAGACCAGACCTGGAGGCAAGGATAGTCCTCAAACAATGACTAAGCCTGCCTCCTCGGTAATGACGTGGTCTGGCCTTAGCATAACTCCTCCTCCTACCCGTGATCCCTGAGATTGGTTGTCCCAGTGCATCCCTCCTGTGGAACCTGCCCCAGCCATTTTGTTGGCTGGGACCCACTCCCAGGCAGCCCTGACCCCTCCCCTTAAAATCAAATTAAAACCTATACAAACAAACAAACAAACAAAAAAACCCGAAAACAGTAAAAGTTACAAACACACCAAAATTAAACAACTTCCCACACCTGACTAAACATCCATCCCAGATGCAAATACCCTAAGGCCCAACCTATGTCTAAGGCCCAACCTAGACATAAAACATTTGTCACATTGCTTGCCCTTGTGTAGTTTTTTCTTGTTTAAAGAAATACCAGGCTGGTTGGGGAGCCAGGTATGCACTATGGCATGTGTCACTGGGGCTCTAACCGAAGTGTGAACAAACTTTGATCTCCCGATGTTGCTGAACTACAACTCCCATCACCCCTGGTTATTGGCCAAGTAGACTGGGGCTAATGGGAGTTGTAGTTCAGAAATATATGGGGGTGCACACCTGCTCTCACCCTTTGATGGTGCTTGATTAGGAATGTGTCTTCCTGCTGCTGAACTATATATTACTTTTATAGCACAATCCTATACGTTTATTAGGATATGTGTCTCCCTTTGTTCAATGTTGCTTACACACTATCTTATTACAATCTTGATGTTTTAAAGGTTGTTTATGTATACACCACCTTTAATACTGAGTCTATGAGTGGAAATAGGACTCAAATATTATAAATTAGTACACACAATACAAATATTATTAATAAATACAAGTTTTTTTTTAAAAAATAAACATACATTCAAACTCAAGAGAATTTTAATAGGTTACTTGCAAAGTATTATTGCAGGCAACAACGTCTACACAATTTTAGTTTCAAATCCACAAAAACACACAAAATGTATACAAATTAGCATAGTAAAAATTAATGCCTTAGAGGCTTTGCTGGCAGAATTAATTTGCAGATTCTAGAATGGGTGTTTCTTGTCCCCCCCCCTTTCCCCCTTTTTCTTACAAAAAATTTACAAGTGAAATATTACTACAAAACTTTTTATAAGGTTTTCTGCAAAACATTTACAATTTTACCACCAACTATTTTTTTTTGTTTCAAAATCTTTATGTAGATTTAACACCCTATGCTGCACATCAATTTTTGCGGGATGACAATTTAGTGACATGCATAAAAAAATCACAAGGCATTAGAAATGGGAGACTTAAATACAAATATTGTTGCAATAAAACAGTTATAAAATTGAAAAATAGGACCCAAACATCATGCTTACCTAAGTTTAACAAATAAACCTTTTCTTCTAAATAACACACTTTTATTACTTCTCTCATGAAACAGTGTGATAAATAATGACTTAACACCAATTTCTAATGTAATCAGGAAACACATACACAACCCTATCCCAAGAAAGCATTTTGAAAATAAAATAAAAAACCTATTCCAACACTGGAGTTCTACCATGATAGTTACACTTTGCACTGATAAGTACGATAAAGCAAAACCTTGTAATGGTGGCAAAGGGAATGAACAGTGAAGTGGCATTAAATAAGGTACTACTGCACATCTGTGCCCTATTACATACAAGTTACATCCCACTGAGTCAAATAAAGGACATTGAAATTTACGATCCTTCTAAGACTGAAAAGTGGACTCAGAGTGGTATGCAGAACAGATTATTAAAACCTTTCCAATTCCAGGAATAGTAAGTGCACCTGCTAACACAGATTAATCTATATTAAGCCTCTGTGATGCCAACCAGATTTTGATACACTTGTAATAGGGATTTGCTGCAGATTAAAAAATAATTTCCATTTCCTATCTGCATACATAAAGTGTGCAAAAAAGAATATTTATCAGCTGTGCAGAGCACTCATGCCTTCAGTTTACAAAATAAAATACTAAGTTAAACATGATTCTTTAAAACATTTTATTTGCTTTACTTCTAGAGCACTGATTGTGAAGCCTAATGATAAAATATGTGTTTGATGCTGCAGCTGATCTGCAAAAATAATAATTAGCATTACTTAATGGTCATCTGTGTTAAATGTATCATCAAATTGAGTCTGAGGTTTTAAAGCCAGGTAAAATCAGCTGAAAATATTTTAAATAAAATATACAAAATAATATATAAAAACCCAACTAAAATGGAAAGACTTGTTAAATGCCTACAAAAGGTTTAAGAAACTTTCACTTATAACCACAGTGTAAAAATGTGTAAAATTGTTTTCTTTACTATGTATGTAAGTGGAAAGTATAAAAGACTTTCAGCTTGTATTTCACTACACTGGGCATCCCTAAGTGTACATAGTACAAAGGTAGATCGTTGTCTTTAAAAATGCATGCAATGCCATAAAACTGATAGTTTATATAAGGTTAAAAACATAAATCATAATTTTTAAAGGATACACATTAATTTCTTGCACTGTACTTGCAAGTTCCATCATCAAAATATTTTGGTGTAAAAACATAAAAACCAGAAAGTCATGTGATCTTTACCAAATGGTGGATTTGCAAAATATAATATTTGTGTCTATGGGAAATGTTTTAAATTCCAAAATATATTTGGCCATATTTCTGTGGCATACTCAAATTTGCACTGATGCCCCAATCTAGAAAAGCAGAGCACACAAAAACAATAAATTGCATGTGTGGCTGATATGGATGCAGCTGTTTATCTGGAAGTGCATCCCTATCCTTGCATTGTGAGCCTCATCTGGAATATTCATCTTTGTCCAGGGCGACGAGTTGTTATGGTCAACTAGTTGTCAGTGACTACAGCTGAATCCGTGACAAAAAACAAACTGCTGCTTTTTGAACTGTACTGGCTTAACCAAATGCATACTGAGGAAGTAATAACTTACCTCTACCAATATACAGCAGTAATATTTTTTAAAATATGTTCTCTTTCTGAAGAATCAAAATTATTGATCCAACAAAAAGTATTTAAATAATTTTATTTGCTAGCCTATCCAAGGGTGTGTGTGTGTGTGTGTAAGATTTTGATGGGATAAAAAAAAAAACCTAACGGAAAGGAAACAACAACAAAACCAAAACAAAACAACACTTGCAACTACTTCTATGCTTCCAAAGGGACTTATGGCTTGAGCCTCTCAAATAGCAGCCCCCAATGCCATATATCAAGCCGCTTTTGATACCAAGGGGATTTTCAAAAGGAATTTCTGATTTCTGATAAGGCACAAGGGCCTGCAGTTCAAATAACCTTACTGAGTGTGCCTTTGGACAAGCCAAAAGTAGCTTTTTGGATCCTGGACAGTAGTTTTTGAAATGAAAGAAACCGAACAGGTTTAGATTCATATTTTTGGTTGAAAGTATTCATCCATTTCTTTGGCTGTTATGTCAAAGTCTAAAGAACTCAGTATGATAACCACAGTATTTGCTACTGACAAAAGGTTGACATTGGTGCATGAGGTCTACTACAATATCCTATATCCCACCATTTCCAAGTATTCTAATAAAATTTAAATATTTAAATCACACTTTTTATAAATGAAGTTAACCAAGGCTTAGCAATGGATCACCCATGTCTTGAAATGGGATGTGTTAAAAGTATAGGACTTATCACATAGGTTCCTATATTTAACTTTTACATAGAAATTAATTAAAATCTTTTGTCAATATATTTATATTTGCTACAGTATACACTGGCTCTATAGATCTCTTTATCTCTCCTAGAGAATAATTTGTGTTTATTGATTGTCATTATACACACTACTATAATGTAGTGGCCAAAATTATCTGAGGTGCACCTCAGAACCATTTAACATGCTGCCATCTGAATTATTTTTAAAAAATGACCAAAGATGGCCAGGTTTACTATATGTTTCACAAACAAAACAAAAAACAAAAAGTTTTCATCTTTACGAGATTATTATGCGTTTTTGTTGTGCCGTTTGAACAAAGAAAGTTCCTGTGAAAATTCCAGAGACATTCATGTGAAAACAACCCTAAACAACAGACACCCTGTTGTATATTTGTACTGTTTGTTGTTACAACAAACACTTACATATAATGTGAAAAGAGAAGGAAAATCCAATTAAAATCATTTTCGTGATATAGCTACATAAATTAGTACAGTGTGGAAGCAATATTTTCTTCATCTGCTGTATCCATAATTTATCTATGACAATTGGCCCTGTATTTATTTTTGATTTGTTTTATCTTGTTATACAATGTACACTTCCTGTGCTAGTCCTCCAACTTGGAATACTTTCAGAAATCAAGACTGACTACATGATTTCCTGTTCTGTAATACACTTTTACCAGCCCACTTTCGTATCTTGAAAGGTATGTAAACTTAAGTGCAACTCTAGGCATTTGAATAATGTTCCTTCAGAATTCTTCCATGTTTGTTGAAACAGTAGGGGTTGCTGGGTTTGAATCTTGAGAAATGGCTGCAACTGTGACAATCCTTGGAGATCCGAGCACCTCAGTAACTGAAGGGTCCAATTCACCTGAGGTAACAATAGCGAGGGCTGTTCCCCCACCTTTCTTGTTCTGGTGTGTTTTGACATGCTTGGAGAGATGGTCACTTCGCATAAATCTTTTAGAACACTCTGGGCATTCAAATCTCTTCTCACCTATTGGGGGAAAAACAAAACAAGAGTTGTTCAGTAATTAATTTCTCTATTAATATTATGGGACAATTATCTGGCTACAATCAGCAGTATAGCCACAGTAATTTCAACTTGTTATGTTGTCTTAATTTTGTCTTTCTAAAAGTATTATTTTGAAGACCAGAAGCATGAATTTATGGAACCATGGCACAGTGAAACAACTGGTGTACATGCATGTGTGCCCACACATGAATTTAGTGCTACGGTAATACTATCTGCAGCAATTGCTACCTTTATGAGCTGCCTGGACTTGACTTTTTTCTTTCATCATGTGGAAATCAATTAAAAACCTTTACACATGACTTTTCTCACAGTAAAGATGTGTAGTGATATATGCAAATATTGTGAACAGATTCAAGTAACCCTTTTTTACATGATGTTTCCTTTGGTCTACAAAGACATGAACGTGAAGATATGCACTTAAGAAAACTTAAAGGGACCATCAGAGTGCCTAACGTGGTAAATGCTGTCCATATCAATTACAGTGGACCCTTGGGTTACGTTACCTTCGGGTAATGTAACCTTCAGGTTGCGAACGCGCCAAACCCGGAAGTGGGTTTGCTGCTTGCGCGTGCACAGAAGCAGTCCTCCAGTTACAGAATTTTCAGGATACGGCTGGGCCTCCGGATCCCTTTTGTAACCGGAGGTACCACTGTAGTAACAACAACAACACCTTTATTGTCAATGTACAACCTGCATACATTGAAATTAACCGAGCCTCCCACCCCCACAAACACTCAATCTCATTACACCAACCCCCAAAAGTCAGTTGCACTATATTATTTTCCGTTCAGCAGCCTAACAGCCCACGGATAGAAACTGTTTTTTAGCCTGTTGGTACGACTGATTATACTTCTATATCTCCTGCCCGAGGTTAGAAGATTAAAGAGGTGCCGGCCGGGGTACTGTCAAATGAGCTTCCTGGATCCAGGGTATGGTCGACACATCCTTGCAGCAGGCAGTGGTCCCAGCTGTCTCGGGTAGTAGTAAATGGAAGATAATATCTCACCCATTATCTAACCAACTGATCACTGTGCTCTGCAGGAGAAAGTTTCCTGTAGGTGTCATCTCACTGGACAAAAGCTGGTGGGATAGAACTGTAAGAAGAGCCTCTGGGCAACAGTGTCACTGTTGCTTACCGGCGAGGATGAGACAGCAGTGAGGGTGGAGTCATGGGAATTCATCTGCAGAATCAATCTGCCTCTCCCAGCAGTATGGCCATGCTGCCTCAATCTTGCTGCTGCCTTGCCCCTGTTCTTCCTAGTAAGTGGCATTAAGGTTCAAAAAAGGGCAACCAAAATGATCAAGGGGATGAAGTGTTTCAGAGTTTGGGACTTTAGCAGCGTTTGAGACTTTTTGGTTTAGAGGACAGGTGTGTAAGAAGTGACAAGATAGAAGTTTATAAAATTCCATGTGGCACAGAAAAGTGGCTAGAGAAAAGTTTTTCTACCTCTCATAATTTGTGCGATGAAGCTTTATGTTGGAAGATTCAGGACAGATAAATGTTGGAAGATTGAGGAAAGATAAAAGAAAGCATTCCTACCTATGCAAGGTTCTGATGAGGAGACAAACTTTTATTTAAAAATGAAAACACATATACCTGTAGCACAATGAGTATATTATAAAATATAAAATACACTTTAAAACATTTGTACAGACTATTCACTGACCTGTATGGGTTCGCCTGTGTCTTTGCAGTTCATCACTCCTCGTAAATCTTTTCCCACAGAAGATCCAATTGCATACAAATGGCCTTTCTCCAGTATGCCAGCGAAGGTGTGCCCGGAGATGAGATGTTTTCCCATAAACCTTTCCACAACCTTCAATATGGCAGATATGTTGCTTCTTTTTTCCTGGTTCGTTATTGCTTCTATCAAGCACAAAAAACTAACGGTTAACCAAAGTACAATTTTGCAAAACACATTAAGAAAAACAATTTGATCCAACTACTCCCGAAACTCCCCACCCTGAACCCTATCAGATTGCAACAGCCCAGTCACAAACACCTGCTTTCGGGGGAAGGTGACTTGAGACGGTCATGGCAGGTCAGTTGCAAACATTATTGAATGAAACAAATTATCCTGGCCCGTTTTAATCTGGGTTCAGGCCTAGTTATGGGACTGAATCAGCCTCAGTCACCCTGATGGATGACCTTTATTGGGAGAAGGATCACCTGCAGAGGGTGATCCCTTCCATAAAATGTAGGATTTGGGTCCTTTAGTGCGGCAGCACCTAACGTTTAGAATTCCCTCTTGTTACACAGCAGACTGGAACCATCTCTATTGAATTTTTTGTACCTACTGAAGGCCTTCCTTTTTCAACTGGCCTTTTAAGTGAGTATTTTTATTTCCACCTGTATTGGATTTGAAAGTGTTTTCATTCTCTTTACATATGAAATTGTTTTATGTATGCTTTTATTAAGTTTTCATTTTAACGTCTCGAAATAAACATTTACATAATTTCATAATCCAGGACTTCCCTTCTTCCCCTTTCCTGGTTCATTTATTGAACTATTATTCCTGAATGTTCTGCTATGTCCATTTTTGTCAGCTCCATAGCTGCCAAGTTATCCCCTTTTTAAAGGGATTTTCCCTTGCTGAATAGGCTTCCTCGCGAGAAAAGGGAAAACTTGGCAGCTATGGAGCTCTCCTATTTTACAGCTTTCAATTATTAGTTAAACTGTTGAGTTTATCTTAATGCTACCAACATCTTCAAATGTGTACAGTTATTTCCCATATAATCAGCAAAGATTTTCCTTTCCTCTTTAAATGCATATTCTTCTTGCTTTCTTAATCTGTTCATTAGACCTGTTAGTTCCGCATATTCTATCAATTTAAGTTGCCAATCTTCCTTGCTTGGGACCACACTCACTTTTCATTTTGGGGCTAACAGAGCACGACCCCCCATTGCTGCATACATAAACAAGTTTTTCTGACACCTGGGAACTTCTGGCTGTACTATTCCTAACGAAAAGGCCTCCGGCCTTTTTGAGAAAGTTGTTTTAAATGTTTTTCCCCATCTCATTAAAAATCATTTCCCAATAATCTTTAACCTTTTTACATGCCCACCACATATGAAAAAAGTTCCCTCCATTTCACTACATCTCAAACACAGATCTGATTCTGCTTTATACATCTTAGCCAGTCTACTCGGTGTTAGATGCCAACTATGAAACATTTTCATATAGTTCTCTTTCAAAGTATAGCATGCAGTAAATTTCAAATCATTCTTCCAAAGTTTCTCCAACAGATTGTGTCCTATATCCATTGCCCAATGTGTCATTGAGGCTTTGACCAGCTCATCTTTTGTTTCCCAATCCAATAGTAATTTATACATTTTAGACAATGACCTGTCCTTATTCTGTATTAACTCTCTTTCAAATTGTGAGCTTTGGTCCAAAAACCCTAGTTTCTTATCCAATTTAAACATACTGTATAACTCAGGCATCCCCAAACTTCGGCCCTCCAGATGTTTTGGACTACAATTCCCATCCTCCCCGACCACTGGTCCTGTTAGCTAGGGATCATGGGAGTTGTAGGCCAAAACATCTGGAGGGCTGCAGTTTGGGGATGCCTGGTATAACTGGTGGTATTGTAACCAATCTGTAACATGGCTCCTGAAATCTTCCATGGGTTTCAATTTGGGTTCACTCCCTGTCAAGTCCAACAAATCTCTGTAAGTCGTTCATATATATGTTTTTATTGTTAAATTGCTTTGAAACATTTCACAGGAAGCTATTCATAAATAGAATGAAATAAATATATTTATTTAAAGCAGGAACAGAAATGCAAGAGCAAAAGGATCACCGCTGGCCCTGAGATGCTTGGCACTTTACAGCTATTATGGGAATTACCTTCCTTCTCCTTCTCTGCAGTTAGGGCATGAACAAGCAACTCTTCTTAACCTTTTGCCGGGTTGCACGTCTTGATCAGAAGCTTGCTGGGCTTCATGCAACTGCACCTGAATTATCTGATCGGGACTAACTGCACCAATGGCTGCATTTGTGATGCCTCCTACTGCTACAGTGACAGGAGTTGGTGTAGCTTGCTGTACTTTTACTCCTCCATCCTGTCCTTGTTGTTGACCTGTAAAATAAGAAAACACGTGACTTCTTTAGTTAACTCACAGTAAAACCACAACATGATTTCAATATCATACTTATTCCAATATAAGATGGAGAAAAGTCACTTAAATTTATTCATATGCATAATACCGGTACTTTAGGACTAGAAGAACCGTCTCTCCCAAAAGGTAATAATCCCAGCACCTTTTTAATATAAAAGGAAACAGTTGGACTCGCAAATTATGTTATACTAATTGCAAGCGGTAAGGGAGAACTCATGATTACAAAATTACTGAATTCCTTATCCAGGGTGGAACTTGGCCAGAATGGCTGCAGCTAGTTACCAATTTGGGCAGTGAATCCATTGTTGGAAGACGCTACTGTAAAAGTTGGTACTAGTACAGCAGTGTTAGAAACTGAGATATGAAAGCTAGGAGCTAAATGGCACCTTAAACCTATGTTAAGGGCGCAACAACGGAATGTCCAGGCACGTTTTATATAACAAAAATACAAAGTTGAAAATGAATGAACTGCAGTTAAAATATTATGTTCATTTCTCACATGGTCTTCTAGTCCTTCCCCTGCCCACCACCGAAATATTCTTAAGAGGGTCTCTTCTCCAGTCTTCAGAGAGTAGCTGGAAGTGGGAAGGCAGAAAAAGGCCCTCCTTTCCTTCCACTCTGCAGTTTTAATCTGAAATCTTAGGCGCAGTACTGTGCCTAGAGCTCAGAAACTGCTCACACTAATGAAATTCCCTGTCGCAAAATGTGCCTAGAACAATGGTAGTTTCAAACACTGTAGTACAGTGTAAAAATAAATGAAATTGTGGGCATAAAACCTGTTGTATTTGCCTGTACCTGCTGCACTTCAACTGGTCTCTGCAAATTTAATAATGGTGTTAAGTCACCTTAAAAGTTGTAGATAATACAAGATACACAGTTTTAATAACATAGTAATTTAATAATAATATGGGATTCCTCATTTGCAAGGCCAGCCATCAGAACTTTCTGGAAGATTCAAGATCTTTTGGAGTGCACAAAATTTTCTCCCTTCTAGAAAAGCTTTTTTGGGCTGACATTTTCATCAAGGCACCACCAGTTCAGACCACACAAGCAAACAATGTGTGCCACTTTACAATTGCTTTCATTGAATTGCATTTGCCATTTTAATGCCTGCTCCCCTCCTTTACATAGTTCATTTGGGAGTGTTTCACAATCCCTTTTGTTCTTACCATCCTGAACAATTTGGTGTCATCAGCAAACTTGGCTAGCTCACTGCTCATCCCTCCAGGACACTTATGAACAGAAATACAATCTGCAGTATGGAAATGAGTGGGATCAGCTTCAAATTTCAATGTTGTGTTGCAGCAGTTTTAGAGTTTAGTGAATACCGGTACTTCCAATAAAGAAAGTCATTTGATTGGCTTGTGAACATCTATCTAAAAGTTCATTTCTGGGCACAATTAAAAGTGCTGGTTATGACTACCAAAGCCTCGCATGGCTTGAGGATAGGATCATATGAAGGACTACCTTCTCCAACACTGATTGGTTGAATTTATATCCCACCCTTTCTCCCAAAGGCGCTCAGGGCTCCTGAACAAATCAGCTCCCGAGCGATCAAAACCCAGAAGTGAGTGTTCCGGTTTTCGAACGATTTTCGGAAGCCGAACATCCGGTGCAGCTTCCAATTTGCTGCAGGACACTCCTGTAGCCAATTAGAAGCCACACCTTGGTTTTTGAATGCACTCCCAGAATGCATTCTGTTCGAAAACCAAGGTACGACTGTACTGCTAAAGTCACTGCTCTCCAAAATAACTCATTTTCCTTTGATCTTCCTAATGGAACTGTGTTTTAATTTCACAAGCAAGACCCAAGTAAAATCCATTACAAAATGTCTTCATAAATGATCTGGATAAACGGGTGGGAAATGGTACAGCCAACTATGCAGATATCATCTTCATTATTATTTATTGAATTCATATGCCGCCCTATACCCGGAAGTCTCAAGTAAAACTAAAGCATTCAAGATGATAAAATCTAGAGCAGGCTGCAACTGAACTTCAGAAGAATCTCTCCAAACTTGGTGACTGATCATCAGAATGACACGTGAAAATCAACATTAATGGATACTTTGAAGAAAAGGGTCACTAAGGTTGGTTGCAGTCAATACAGAATATGCCTGCACAACTTAAGATATGTTTCACTGAATATGGCCCTTGAGCCATGTATTGCGAATTAACAGGTGCTTGTCAGCTCCCCCTAATTTTTCAGACTCAGACTGGCAACATATGGGGAGGGGGAACTTTTATCGGCACTACTGGTGGGCTGGTTCAGTTTAATCAATCACAGGTAGGTTTGGCAGAGAATTATGTTGAAAAGACAGCAAAACAGAATAGACCTAAAGTGAGGGCACTGTTCCAAATCCCTGTGTTACCTCTTCCTGTGAAAGGAAAGGTACAATTATTCGTATTCTGAAAAAAGCCTCATTTTTTGCCACCACCAGTGCTGTTTGAAGAAAGGAAGACTCATCATTCTAGTTTCTATTTATATTTCTAGTGAGCAAGACTGACTGAGAAGTATTTTTCTTGGAAGACAAGGTAGGGGAGTCCTCAAATAATTTATGAAACAGTCCTTGGTTTAAAATGGATCATCTAGAGATTACTTCACTCTCAGGTATTTATGATCCTTTAAGACCATGGCATGCTCAAAGAAATATGTCCTGGGCACAAAGCTTACTATGGGTTTACATGAAAGATATATGGTTTGATGGTGAAGATCAATTTAGAAAGCTGGAGCAAATTTTGCAACTGCAAACCAGGCTGGAATCGGAAGGCTTCAATTTGGGCTGAACGGACAAGAGAGAATCCTTTCGCCCTTATTTTAAAAAGTTGTGAAAAACCTATTTTCTCAATCTGCCTGATCCCCGATCCCTTGAAATTAATTACTATTTTAGTGGAATTTATGTTGAAGGAAATGTGCTTAGAGTAACAAGATTACTCCTGTAGCTAGATCGATCCTTTCTTCAAAACAAGCCATATAGCTGGATGCTAACTTCTATTGTGAATAACCAAGTTTATTTCAGGCCTTTGTATCTCTGAACCTAACTGCCACATTTTCCGCCCTGTGAATAACACCTGCAAAAACTCCAGTGCAAATGTAGAGGTCCATGATTTTCTGTAAGCTGCAATGTGGTTCTAAACAACTTAAATGACCAATAAAATGTATTGAATTAGTCTGCATGACCATATCAAAAAAGAAAACAAAAACATTTAAACTCCACATGAAAGCTTAAATCTCTAAAATACAGAATTTTGTATTTGCTTTTACTAAAACAACAAAAAAGTTAACATTAAAAAATAAATTTTTTAAAGGTGAGATATAAATCAGAATGATACCTTTAACACTTAAAATCTCCACCACAGTTGTCTAAAATAGTTTCAAAATGCTTTTCTGAGGCTGAAGGCCTTTACCGCAAAAAAAGAAGAAAATACTACCTTCCAAGTCATATACTGATTAGTTCCTTGAAACTGAAAATTTAGGTTTCTATCACTCTCCAGTATTTCATTTTTTAAGTAAGGGCTTCAACTACTGTTCTTTCGTTCTTTAATAGGATTTATATACAGCTTAATCATCTAACCCTCTGAACAGTTTCCATAAAATAGACATTAAAATTTGCAATAAAATCAGATGTTAAAAAGTTAACCTGATAATTTTCAAAAAAAATATAGAGTTTTAAAAATTATATTATAAAATAAAATAACATATTAAGAAACACATAAAATTTACCTAACTTGATAGTATAGGCTTGCTTAAACAAAACAGTTTTTAGCAGGTGCCTGCCTAATGTCCATGACATAGGTGCTACCACACTGAAGGACTGATTCCTTGGAAATATGGAAAGAACGCTATGTGGCACTTGCAAATCAAAGCAATTGAGTGGGCACATATAAGGTGATCCTTCAGCCCAGTCAGATGGGCAGGGTAGAAATAAAATAATCTGAAAGTCATAGTAAATATTGTTCTTATCATTATTAAAGTACGCTGGCTCCAAGCTTCCATTACATTAACCTGACATGAAATATTTATTTATTTATTTATTCCTACATACATACATACCCTGCCCATCTGGCTGGGTTTCCCCAGCCACTCTGGGTGGCTTACAACAGAATATTAAAATACAATAATCTATTAAACATTAAAAGCTTCCCTAAACAGGGCTGCCTTCAGATTTCTTCTAAAATAATATGGGTGATGGGTGCTGCCCACAGATGCATACTCTGCCACCAAATCTCTGATTGGTTACATCTGTTCAGAACAGGATTGCCTAAAAACTTTCCAGTGTTCCATTTTCATGGGAAATGACAGGTATTGTTCAAATTGATGCTGACATTTTGCACATGATATAAAATACTTGGGAGAGTAAAGAGAAGCCAGGTCAATTTTTGCTCTTGCATTCGATACTCTTGAGGATGTTTCTGTTTTCATTTCCAAGTGAATTCAGTGCCTGCACCGAGAGTTCACACTGCTGCAATAAACTGGAAAATTCTGAAACCAGAAACCACCCAGAGCTAGTGCCATCTGTTCCACAAGGCAGATCTTGAGATTCCCCTAAGACAGGCCTAAACTGTCAGAGCAACTGATTCTGTGAAGACATTCATTCTGTACAGAAGAATGTTTGGAAGGAGTGAAGTGGCACTGACTGGCCCCACTGCCAGCCTACTTTTGAAATCTCATCTGCACAGGTGCCTAGGCACATTCACCCTTATTGGCGTGACCATATAACACTACTCTACCCCCTGCCCACTCCTGGTAACCTTGCTTGCCTAGCTAAAAAGACACTGCAACAAAGCCCAGCTTGCTGGGACAGACACAAGGAAGATTTGGGCAGCTGTGGCTCTTTCCAAGGACTGGGCCCCTCAGTATTCAGTGTGGCAGGCCACCCTTTTCCGGACAACCCCGAAAAGATGATACTAAAGGTGATGGCAGCACCTCCTTTTTGAGTTTGTTGATCTGGTGCTTTTTCAAAGCTAGGGTCTTATGTAATAGTGGGATGTTTATGACCTGTTTCTGGGGACAGTAGCAGAGAGAGAAGGAAGTTGTGATGCTTCACCTGCTGTTGTGGGATCTTGCCCGCCCCCCCGCCCCCCAATAGGAGACAGGAGGGGAACAAGTATTATATGGCAAGTCTTTTTTCCCTCCATGCTCTGGCTATTTTAACACTCAGCTGATAAGAATTTTGTCTACTGACCAGTTAACTACAGTGGGAGAGAGAAGTGGTTTCTGGCCCAGGGCGAAAGCCTGTTGGTGTAACTTGTCCAAAGCCCCACACCCTGGGTGAGATAGGAGGGTTATACACACTTGAGAAAAGAGGTGCCTTGATTGCTGGTTTTTCTGTTTCTTTGCCAGAAGGTTAACTGGCATCCCCAATGCATGTACAGTGTGATGTATGGGTGTATCTTGATTTTGCTTTTTTATATAGTTTTGATTATAGATTTATTATACTTTTAGTGTTTAAAGGTAAAGGTAAAGGGACCCCTGACCATTAGGCCCAGTCGTGACCGACTCTGGGGTTGCGCGCTCATCTCACATTATTGGCTGAGGGAGCCAGTGTATAGCTTCCAGGTCATGTGGCCAGCATGACAAAGCCGCTTCTGGCAAATCAGAGCAGCACATGGAAACACCGTTTACCTTCCCGCTGTAGCGGTTCCTATTTATCTACTTTTAGTGTTTATTTTGTATTAATATGTTGTTCACCACTTTGCAGCCTTTGGGTCAAAAAGTGGTATAAATTAACCGTAATTATCTCCAGGTAAAGATGTGATCAGAACCCTATGCAAGTTGCCTTCTGTACAGACAACTTGGAACACATGAGGAAATGTGTGAAAGTGGGGCCAGGCCTCTAATACATGTCACTCACACATTTTTTGGTTAGCATTGTGTGTTAGTGCAGCCCTTTACTCTGTCAATATTAAGGAACTGTGATGCATTACAAGACTTGGTGAAAAGTGTATCCCCTAAAGTCAAAATGTATACCAGATCTGGCACCAAGGTAAGCACCTTTCTCCAAGGAAAGTGTAATTAAACTGGTAATTGAACTGTTCAGCTCATCTGGCATTTCAGTGTTCTAACACAGGACTGGTACTGTTGAGACAATTTATTATCCTATGGCTGAGACTCAAGAGACCATGTCTCATCTGTAAAAGCTGCTCACATGCTATAGTTGAAGATTTATAACCTGACAATACCAAGTCTACCCATCCCTTGACTCAGCCTGGTTGGATACAAACTATTTGGAATTCTTTTACCGAGGCTCAAAGCTCTGAAATGAAAAGCCTTTTTGATGAAACATTGGGAAAAGAATAAAATCTAATTGGTCAAGGAGTACTTGGAGCCATAACGTTTTTCCAACTGCAAGCTGAAATGTTTGATTTAAAGAATTTGAGCTGTGACCCGAAGTATAACTACAATATTAAAAACCAGCAGTAGCAAGTCCAGTTCTAGCGTACAACCCAATTGTGCACATATCTTCAGTGAAAACAACAGGGTTTTTTCAATGAGCTAGGTAACTACTTGGGTAATAAATAGTAGCAAGGGATTGCTTTTAAACCCTGTTATTAAATACAGTAGACAGTCTATTTTAGAAGTGCCTCAATGATATGAGCTTTATTTATGAGCTCAATGTTTCCCAAAGATTGTAAGTTTAACCTGCAGTAACTGAACTTTAGTGCTAGCTGTATCTTTGACTCAGGAGGGCAAACTTCTGCTATTTCTGCTATGGTCTGCCACAGCTACTATTTTTGGAAGGGGAGAAAAAGGGGGAAATTTGAAGTCAAGCATTTGTGTCGTACAAAGCTAATAATTTTTTAGTGAGGATAACGGCATGGCAAATAAACTATGGCTTATTGAGACCACATAAAAAAGCAGTCTTGCACAGAAGAATTTCCAACTTTGTTTTTCACTGTAATGCCACACTGAGCTCAGCCAAGGTTTGACAGCATGTCATCTGAACTGGAACTCATGGTTAAGCTAACCATGCACTGCAACCAAGGTTTGGTTACAACTTGTGGTGAGGAAGAGAGCAAAACTACTCATTCCAGTAAGGATGATATGCTAAGCCAAACTTTGGTTTGCTGCAGCAGTAAAAAAGACCAGGGAGGAGCTAAGTGGCAGCAAGCTCCTCTCCAGGAGCCCATAGTCTTGGTAAACCATAGTTTTGCTTACAATATCATGTGAACCAGCTCAGGGTCAATGGAGCTCACATGAAATAATTAGGTTTTATAGTCTGGGGTTCTAAATTGAGAAAGATAAGATATTTAATGGCTTATTTTTAATAAGTTATATTTTTAGTGCTTTTCACTATTCCGAGGCCCCTTGTTTTCCACGTTTCTTATGGAAGAATAGCTATATGGTAACTCTTCCTCTCAGTACCTAGGCAAAAAGATAGTCATCCAACTCAGACAACAGTATAGGTTACAGAAGGCAGGCAACCACACAAAAAGCAAGTATATACAAACTCTAACACATAACTGTAAAACAGTCTTGTCTTAATCTATATAGAAAAAACAAGCTCTTTAACAGACTTAAAAGTTTAAATTAGAGCAACAACAGGAGTAGAGCTGCTATGTACTCTATTTATGAATGGTCATATGTAGGCTGATGCCCAGTTATATCAATCAGTGAAAAATGAACCTTTCAAGGCTAAAATACTAAGCACAAAGTAGAACACCTAATAATAATAAATAATAATAATAATAATAAATTATTTATACCCCGCCCATCTGGCCGGGTCTCCCCAGCCACTCTGGGCGGCTTCCAACAGAAGAATAAAACACAACAATCTATTAAACATTAAAAGCCTCCCTGAACAGGGCTGCCTTCAGATGTCTTCTAAAAGTCTGGTAGTTGTTTTCCTTTTTGACATCTGTTGGGAGGGCATTCCACAGGGCAGGCGCCACCACCGAGAAGGCCCTCTGCCTAGTTCCCTGCAACTTGGCTTCTCGCAACGAGGGAACTGCCAGAAGGCCCTCGGTGCTGGACCTCAGTGTCCGGGCAGAATGATGGAGGTGGAGACGCTCCTTCACGTATACTGGGCCGAGGCCATTTAGGGCTTTAAAGGTCAGCACCAACACTTTGAATTGTGCTCGGAAACGTACTGGGAGCCAATGTAGATCTTTCATGACCGGTGTTATGTGGTCTCGGCGGCCGCTCCCAGTCACCAGTCTAGCTGCCGCATTCTGGATTAGTTGTAGTTTCCGAGTCACCTTCAAAGGTAGCCCCACGTAGAGCACATTGCAGTAGTCCAAGCGGGAGATAACTAGAGCATGCACCACTCTGGCTAGACAGTCTGCAGGCAGGTAGGGTCTCAGCCTGCGTACCAGATGGACCTGATAGACAGCTGCCCTGGACACAGAATTGACCTGCGCCTCCATAGACAGCTGTGAGTCCAAAATGACTCCCAGGCTGCGCACCTGGTCTTTCAGGGGCACAGTTACCCCATTCAGAATCAGGGAATCCTCCACACCTGCCCGCCTCCTGTCCCCCACGAACAGTACTTCTGTCTTGTTAGGATTCAACCTCAATCTGTTAAACATACACATATAGACCTAGTGATATTTGTAATAAAAGGTGGTGATTAAAACTTTTGAGATTTGCCTGCATCGGTGATTGTTTTAATTTTCTGAAATTCCACACTTAAAGCATAGGAAATATATATGGGGAAAGGGGAATTGGGTAAACAGATAATAGCTAAACAAAGTTCATTTTCTGAAACAGAACACCTGTGCTAAACATGGGAATTAACTACATCTTTCAGCTAATCCTCTTTTAGTTTTAAATAATTTTCAGTTGAAGATTTGCAGTTCATAAGGAGATGGTTCTGGATCACTTTCACCAACTAATTTAAGTGGCTTGAGTCACCACTGAATTAACCATAATTAGTCCTTCTATTAGAATATGTAATATCACGTTGCAATTTGAACAGAGGACTTAAACACAAAATAAAGAAAAGCTTAAGTGAGTAGAGAGTGGGAAAGCCCATGAAGCATCAGCTATAATAATTTATAATAATAATTTATTATTTATACCCCGCCCATCTGGATGGGTTTCCCCAGCCACTCTGGGCGGCTTCCAACAGAAAAATAAAAGACAATAATCTATTAAACATTAAAAGCCTCCCTGAACAGCTAGCCTTGAGCGAATAACGAGGTAGCAGAATTACAAAGAGTAAAAGGTGACGGTCACTTCAGATTCTGTTGGATGATACCAGGTTTTATTAGTGCTGCCATATGCAAATAAAAAGCTAGCATGTTAGGGAGAAAAGTTCTAATCCAGTCTTCTTGCTGTTGTGCTAGTTTTCTATTTGTATGGAGGTTTGGGGGTTGTTGGTTTTTTTTGTAAAGCTATTATGGTAATTTTAACAGAAGTTATCCACTTGCAATCTGAAGTAGCATAATCCTTCCTAGCACCTCATCCTGTCAATGTGTAGCCAGGACTTGAAACTATCTACGGTAGTGCCTGTCCTGTAGGAATGAATTTGAAAGATGGGACTATGTATTATGGCCGCCAGCCATGTGTGTTGGCTGGTGGCCATAATATATGAGGAATCCTTATTCATAAAGATGCTCACTCCTCACCATTAATAAATATAATGTACACTACTGAAGAGTAATAAATGGAGTCCTTAAGAGATTAGTATCTACTGCCGCCTTGCTACTTCCTATGTTATCTAAGCAAGATGGAAATGCTGTAACACAATAATGGTCATTATGTCAAAAAAGAGGCCGCTTACTAAAGATCTTCTATGTTCAAGAGACACTTTAAAACCCACTCTGAAAACTGGATGCTGGACTAAATGATCTGATCTGAACTGATCCAGAAGGCTCTTCTCATGTTTATTCTACAGATGGGCATCTCTTAGTAAAGCAACAACACTGGTCACACCAAGGTTTAAAAATGAAGTATGTGAGAGACCAAGGTTGTTACTTCTGACTAAATCTACATGGTTTTAGCAGGGGATTGGGGGGGGGGGAGAAGTAGTGGAAAGTTATTGCTGACACTAAAGGAACTGACGGCAATCATCAATACTGTATGTGTACTGAAAGAGGCCTGGTATGCTGAAGCTACACACCAGGAGTCCCAACATGGCCCACCAGGATGCAATTTACAGCTTATGTCTACAAATGAACTTATATAGAACCAAGTTTGTAATGTTTTATTGAAGTTCTGTGGGGAGGAAACAGCTGTTTATACAGTCTTTGTACAATTTGTCTACAATTCTCACTTCATACATTAAGACAGTTACTTTTCACTTACTGTTATGGTGCACAGTTTGCCAAAGCAAAAGCCCTGGAAACTGCAGAGCCAGGTTTGTCATTGAAAATAAAATATTAAATTTTCTATAATGCACACCATATATATTCAGCAAGGTGTCATATCAATACAACCAATAAATTAAGGTGAGAGCAAGAGATCAGTTTTCAAAGATTCTCCAGCCATAACTATGGGGCAAGCTAGACATGACAGAAGCAGAAAATGGGTTGCTGCCACATTCCTATAAAACAGGTATGAAGTTATTCAGTGATGCTGTTGAAAAGCATAGGAAGAGGATCCTTTAAAAGAAATGTATCCCCAAAACTTTTCCTCCTAATTACATTTCTGCCCATCAGAAGACAAACATCTCGGGAGGATGTTTAGTGAGAAATAAAAGTAAACAATTCAGTATCTACTACCATTCATTCATCTTCCTTTTATAAAATTCAGCAGGACATGACAACTACATCCTGTCAGAACGCAATATATACTTAAGTCTCCAGGACATATATCAGAATTGAGCCCAACCTCCAGATGAAAGCTGTTATATTGAAAATGCTAGAACATAGATTGGGACAACTGAAACACAATGGTAAGCCATGGCATGAGCTTTGGACTTCCTCCTTCCCTTGCCTCTCCCTCATGGCACTTAGAAACTTTCAAATTGTAACCTGACTAATTATGCCAAAATGACAAGCTATAATTGCCAATAAACCACAAAGGTTTTTTTCATTGCTGCATGCAAGGAGGGAACAAGCTTTATATCTGAATATCCTGAATATCCTTCAAGTGAAACAGGTTTTGAGGTTTATTCCAGGTATCATACACTTAAAGAGAAATGCTACTTTTAAGCAATTCTTTAGGTACTCCTTTATTCAAAGGGGGGTGGGTGGAGGATAACTGGTTTCAAGAAACACCTCTTTGTGATTTACATGCCAACCCTCCAAACATGTTATACCTATTTGTTTTCCAAGTTGGAAATAGGAACAAACCATTATTCAATATGTTAAGTGTTCCATTTCTACAAACAATACCTCACTTTTAATTCATTTCATTCACTAGTAGAATTATTATTTGCCATGGCAATTTTCTTGCAATAGGAACAATTAACTAATTTTACGAAGTTTCAGACACTACAATACAAGTTGTATCGTATGCAATTCCAACTGATTTTGACAGGGCATTAACTTGCACACATGTTTCTACATCTTTCAACATAATTTATATTTCTGTTTTGCTGGTTTAAAAAAAGATCTGCAACTTTTCCTCGGAGAATCAAATAAGCAGTCAGTTTGCATAGTGAATTCCAGGCTCCTGAACAGAATCAGAACAACATTAGATGAACACACACATTGTACATATTAATTCAGGTAATAATACATTCAATTATTCTTTAGTTGCAGGATATAGCCAAATTCCAACTTAGGCATAGTAATCATGACTTTTAAGTAGTGATTTATGACTTAAGCCATGTACAGTACACATTTATTCATCCACTCACAAGAGACAGCTAAAATAATGAGAATAATTAGAGCTGCCAACCACAACTGTTGGTGAAAGACAAAAGTTAAGCACAAGCCAATGTAACTGTTAGTAGTGGAATCTGTAAGGTGTTTCTTATACTGTACAGCTGAAACGCAAGGTGCCACCTGTGTTCTCCACACACATACTGGGGCTTTTTACACTGGAACACTGGGGCTTCCCCATTCCCAACCCAGGCTCTTGCACCACCCAAAAACACATTCTTGAAGGTCCAGGAACCCTCTGTTCCAGCAGTCAATTTAGTGCAAGCAAAAAGGAATCAGTATTTTTAGGCATTGTTAATGTTGATCATATATAATCTACTATTTTGCTATTGAGACTTAAAAGCAGAAATGCCCATATCATAGTTAAATATTATCATTACGCCAATACCATCACTAAAGGATATTCTTAACAGCACTTACCAGCAACACTTGTAATGGTGACTGGAACTCCTTGCACTTGAACACCTGCAGCACCCAAGTTGGCTACACTTACTGTTTGAAGATTAGGCACTGAAGCAATCTGGGCAGCATTTAGCGTTATTGGTGTACCAGCAACAGCTACTGGTGCAATTTGAGCTATAGTACCACCACTTGAAGATACAGGGGTAATGGTTAGTTGCTGGGGTAATCCAGCATTTTGTACTTGAAGATTTGAAAGACTTTGAAGATTTTGGACCTGTACTGTGTGCCAGCTGATCTGTCCTGATGGGGTTAAAGTTGGTGCTCTTATGAGAACTTGAGTTGGACTCACTGCTTGTAACTGAACATTTTGCAAAGGCTGCTGCTGAATTGTCTGAATAGTTTGTCCCGACTGCAGCTGAAAAGACTGTGGAGAAATAGCCTGAATGATCTGCTGCTGTGGCTGTTGGATCTGTATCTGCTGCAGAATAGGCTGACCTACTATTTGCACCTGCTGCAGTGAGTTCGTCTGATCCTGCACATTTTGCAATCCATTAGACTGACTAGAGTTCTGAGTCTCTGTTTCTGATGTGGCGGTTTGAGGTTCTTCAGTACTAGACTCAGAACTGGTTGCTGTGTTTGCATACCGGCCCGTTTCTGCTGTACTTACTAAAGTTTCGCTGCTTGTAAGCGATGTGGAGGCAGTAGTTGTGCAAGTGGAAGATGGAGAATCTGGCATAGTACTAACAGCAGTGGTTGTGACAGGTGTGGACAGTAGCTGATTTCCATTGGAAACTCCACTATCACTGGACTGTGTAACCTGTCCAGTACTACCACTAGCAGCAACATTTATTACAGGTAATGCTAGAGTCACTCCCCCAATGTTTATAGGCAATGAAGTTACAACTTGTGCCTGAGTGCCGGCAATAGGCAGCTGCAATGGAATAGAAACACCAGGCCTAATCTGGACTGGCACTGTTTGATTTGCCAAGTTCTGAGCAATAATATTCCCAGAAGCTGTCCTATTTGTAGCTGTAAGAATAGCTTGATTATTTCCTGCAGGGATGAGCTGGAATTGACCCTGTAAATCTTGCAGAGTTGTAGTAGTAGTAGCAGGATTGATCTGAATTTGTTGACCTTCTGTCGTTTGAATCTGTGGAATCACTTGGTACTGAACAGTACCTCCTGGATTCTGTACTTGTATGACTTGAAACTGTCCTGGAGTTACCGCAGAAGAATTGCTTGTCTTCGTCTTTGAAGGGGATGCATTTCCGTTGTTACTACTGGAGGGACTTGCTGCACTAGAAGCAACAGAAGGTGCCTGTTGGATGTTGTTCTCTTTTGAAGTAGGAGGAGCAGCAGCAGCCGCAACAAGCTGCCAAGCATTTCCAGCAAGCTGAGTCGTTACTAATTCTAACTGTTGTGGCTGATTTTGAAGTTGCACCAAACCTTGGCTTGGATCTATAATAAGCTGCTGTCCAGTTGCTTGATTCTCACCAGGAGTCCCTATTTTGCTGCAAGTTGCTGCCAGCAGAGCCAGAGGAGAAGGCTGAGAATCCTAACAGAGACATAGTGTATTAGGAGATAAATAGTACTTGCAAACTAAAAAGCAGTATCCTGAGTATTAAAGAATGCTAGAAAACATGACAACTGAACAAAAGGTGATAAATAACTTATCATGCTGAGTGTCAGCTAATAAACCCATTCACTCCAGCCAAAGGTTTTATACCTGCCCCCCCCCCAAACATCTGTAGTAAATACAAGAAAATTTGCCCCATCCCCAAACATGTCTAGGCCATAAATACTTGTACCCATCTTATAAGCCACAAGGCAGTATCTCTTGAACTGAACTGAAAGTAATTAAGCCTTGCTTTGCTTCCCTCTATGTTTTACCTGATTGGCTCCAGCTTTGCTTTTCTTATTGTTGTTGTTTTCAGCCTCTGGAGATTTCTCTCCCTCCGAGGGCATAGCTTCCTCCTTCTTTTGATCTACCAAAAGACAAAACAAACACACAATCTATTAAACATAGCTGTTCACTTTGAATCTGCAGCCAGGAGCAAATCTGTCAGTACATTCTCGCCAGCCCTCCGTTCTTAACTCAGTCCATATTATTATTATTGCAGAAAAGGGAGTCCTAAAAGAAAATAAAAAATAAATAAAATAAAACGTGGTTTGGGAAACCCGGCCCACGGGGGGCTGGCGAGCGAACACCCAGGAAAAAAAGGGGAGGCTTGATTGGTTTCTTGCTCTCGGAGACTATAAGGCGGGCCGGGTGGGGGGTGGCGGAAAACCACCCACAGCCCTCCTCCTCCTCCTGCCCCTAAAGCATCTACGGCTACTGAGTGGCCCAGGATGCTTTAGGGGCAGGAGGAGGGAGGCGCAAGGGAGGGGAAAATGGGAGGAAACAGAAACGAAGGAGGGATGGATGTGCACGGGGAGGGAGGGCCGGGAAGGAAAGGGGGGGTGGAAGAAGGAGGGGCAGAGGGAGGGATAGACCGGGGGAGACAGAGGGACCCAGAGGGGACGGAGAGGCGGGAAGGCGCGCGGGGGCGGCGGCGGGGGAGGGAAGGAGGCAGGGAAGGGGCGGAGGGGGGCTACGTACCGCTCATCCCGCATTAACGCCCGCTGAGGCGCGGCTCGAGGAGGAGGAGGGGAGGGACGGAGGGCGGGGTGCTGGGGGTGTAGCGGCGGCGAGAAGGCCGGTCGCTGCCGGAGCTGGGAGGAGCAGGCCGGCCTATTTTTCCACGAATGGCCGCCGCTGGGCTGTGGCGTAGGTGCCCGTCTCTCCTCCCGCCGTCGCCGCCTTGCCTCAGCGCCAGCGCCTGATTGACAACTGGGAGCTGGAAGAGGGAGGGGGCGAGAGGAGAGAGAGGACGCCGGGGGTGGAGGAGGAGGAGGAGGAGGGGCGGGGCCCGGCGAGGCCTAGGCTGACACCCACTGAGGAAGGAACCCAAAGCAGGCTTAAGCGTCTCACAGAGCAGGGCGGCCGGCCTGGCGGAAAGGGAGGCGGGGAAAGGGGAGGAGCCAGGGCGGCGCGAGAGCCGCACGAGCCAGGCCCTCGCCTTGAAACAGGCCGGCCGGCCGGCCTATACAGAAGAGCTCGCGGCGGTGCGAGGAGAGGGTGGGTGGGCGTGGCTAGAGGGCGTAATGGGTGAGGGGAAGGAGTGGGGCTATTAACCGCCGTTGCAAGGTGGCGGGAGGGGGAATTTCTTGGGTTGTGTGGGGGAATTGCGCGCGCGAAAGGGGAAAGGGAGGCGGGATCAAGGGCGGGGCGAAGCCGAAAGGCTTCTGTTCTCCATCCGCCCCTCTGCTAGCCGCTGCCGGCGCTCACGGCCGCCGAAGCCGCTGATTGACAAGTCCGGGAAAGCCAGGCGACGAATGAAAAGGGGAGGCGAGAGCCCACTCGCGCGCCTGTAACTGACAGCGCGGGAAGGATGCGCTGCCGCAGACGCGCCCGCCCACTGCTGGCGCCCATCCTTCGGAAAGAAGGCCTCGCTCTTCAAACTTGTCGGGGCAGCCTTATTAGTTCTTCTTTCTTTTAGCTAACCTAGACCGTTTATTTTTATTTTTAATTTGCCTTTGCTGGGGCGCGGGGTGACACCTCCCCCTCCTCCTCTGCAAGATACGAATTCAGAGGAGGTTTTTTTTTGGCGGGGGATAGGCGGGGCTTGAATCCTGGCTTGTGATTGGTTTTAGTGCAGCGCGCTGCATGTGGGGAAGTGTAGTGCTCGAGAGAGCCCGCGCTTGCGCAATGCTAGACAGGTGTTTTGCTGTAAATTGAACCTAGATTGGATTGAGTCTCCTTAATCTCTTGTTGTGAACTGTCATGCCTCTGCTACACGTTGCAAGCGTGGGAGTTAACCTTGCTGTTTGTTTTTTTGTTCGTTTTTTTGAACTTTAGAAGGAAAGAAGAGTGCAGGATGAAGGTCATTTTGGCAGTTTTTTCTTTAGACGCTGTTGGAAGCATCTGCAACAGAAGTGGGATACCTGTGGCCCTCCAGAGGTTGTTGTAATACAACTCCCGTCATCCTTTCTGTCTGAGGCTAATAAAGAGTTGGAGTCAACACTATTTGGAGAGCTGCAAGTTCCTCATCACTGCTCTACAGGTTGAATTTATGAACAACCAAAATCGAGAATATTCTTTCAGTTTGTTTATGGCAGGTATGGCAAGGTCCAAACCCAGAAGACAGAAATATAAAGAAATTCAAATAAGAATTCCAACAAGGATGTAGAAGGCACTCTGGTTTACATTTCTTCAGGTTCATATACAGACTCTGGACCTGTTTCTTAGTTCAGGAGATGCCATGCTTCAGAAGGAAAGTACCCATTATGTGGTAGTTCCATGACTGGATCTCCTGGTGCTTTTTCAAGCATGCAGCTGTTTGCAGGGGGGGTTTTGACACACACACAAACACAGCATAGTAGCAGGGAGAAGGAATCGAACAACAAATTTCAGGTCCCCTATCTGCAGGTTTATGAGAATGATAGTCTGTCATTTCCTTCCATCTTGGGGTTTTTTCTTAGGCAGCACCTATGTAACAACCTTCACTATCTTTGGGCTTCCAGGAGATTCAAGTCTCTGAGGTGAGACCTGGAGAACTTGTGGCTGCAAGCTCAGTTGCTGCCTTGCTATCATTGCCACATTTACCGCTTTGGGAGAAGATAACCACAGCTGTTGGAAAATGCCAACCCAGCACTATCCATTGATCTCATCTGGATGGTCTGGTTAGCACTGTTTTATGCCCGCCATCTTCCTGAGCTCTGCATAGAACTGTAGAAAGGGACACGAGAAGTCACGCAGTCCAACCCCCTGCAATGCAGGAATCGCAGCCAAGGCATCTGTTACTATTAGATATTAGTCACTTGTTTCACAGACGTCTCCAAGCAACTTAAAAACATATTTTAAAACATAACCGTAAGTACATTATAAAATTAACGCATTTATTTTAAAAAAAAGGCCTACAAAACAGAAAGCTATACAAAACAATGCCACCCTCCCCCCATAACAACCCTATGAAGCTTTGGCAGCATACTAACAGCACAAACCATCATCTTAAACCTGGTGCTGAAAATAAGTCAGTGAAGGCACCAGGCACACCTGGAGAGCAACAACTAAAAATACTCTCCCTTCTTATAATCTTCCGAGGTTTCCTCAGAGATGAGATTGGGAGAATGACATGAGATGAGGATCTCAGGATATGGTTAGATTTATATTGGAAGAGGTGTTTCAGAAGATGTTGAGGTCCTGAGTCATAAAAGAGCTGTAAAGGTCAAAATCACCATTTTGAATTGGGCCCAGAATCATACAGCCATATGATTCTAGCTGTAACAGAATTGGTGTTAGGATATTGGTGTTCGCCTCAAACCTCTTAATAACTGGGCAGCTGCATTATGCACTAATTGAAACTTCTGGACCATTTCCCCATATAAAGGCTCATTGCAATAGGCCTATCTTGAGGTTGCCAGAGCATAGTTTGCTGCAACCAAATTATTCCTGTCCAGATATGGTCATATTTGGGCCAGCAGCATAAGTTGTTGGAAGGCACTGGGCCTCAAGTGAGAGCAATGGATCCAGGCAAACCCATAAACTATGAGCCTGTTCCTTCTGAGACAGGCCTCACACCACTCATCTGGTCAGAGGAACCACCCACTAACAGTATCTCAGTTTTGTCCAGGTTAAGCTTAAATTTATCACCCTTCACCCAGTCCATTATTGCAACCAGGCACTGATTCAGTACATTCAATGCCTCAGCTACAGAAAAGGAGGAGTAACAGCTGTGTGTTATCAGCGTGGGTGACACTGTGGTCTAAACCACTGAGCCTTTTCGGCTTGCTGTTTGAGAGGTCAGCAGATCGAAGCCATGAGCTCCCATTGCTCTGTCCCATTGCTCCTGCCAACCTAACAGTTTGAAAGCATGCCAGTGCGAGTAGGTAAATAGGTACAACTGCGGTGGGAAGGTAAACAGCGTTTCCATGCGCTCTGGCACTCGTCACGGTGTCCTGTTGTGCCAGAAGCAGTTTAATCTTGCTGGCCACATGACCCGGAGACTTTTCTGTGGACAAAACGCAGGCTCCCTCGGCCTGAAAGCGAGATGAGCGTCACACCCCTTAGTCGCCTTTAACCGTCCAGGGGTCTTTTACCTTTACCTATCGGCATACTGGTGACAACACACTCCACTCAGCAGTTGCATGCAGATATTGAACAACATGGGGGACAAAATATATCTTCTCATGGGCGTACCCAGCAAGGAGCAGGGGGGCAGCTGCCCCCCCAAGCAAAACCAACAAACCAACCTTTTTTACGGACCATAACCCGCACTTTTTTCCTCCGAAAACTGAAGGGGAAAAGTCGCTGTGGGTTATGGAAATCGGGCTGTTTTCGTCCCCTCCGCGGCTGCAGCCAGCGACAGGAACGTGGGGAGGGCGAGAAGCAGCCTGAAATTGGGCTGTTTTCACCCCCTCCACGGCTGCAGCCAGCGACAGGAACGCGGGAGGGGGGAGGAGCAACCTGAGCTGGGGGGGGGGCAGACTGGAGCTCCATCCTTCCTTCCCCCCTCTTTCTTTCTTCCTTTTTTCTCCCTCCCTCCCTTCTCTCTTTCTCACCCCTTCTTTCCCTCCCTCCCTCCCTCCCTCCTTCCTTCCTTCCTTCCTTCCTTCCTTCTCTCTCTTGCCTCCCTCCCTCCTTCCTTCCCTCTCTCCCCTCCTCTCTCTCCCCCCCCCTAGTTTTGATCCTGGGTACGCCCCTGGATCTTCTGGCTCCAGTGAAGGCCTCTTCTGGAATGGTCTTACTACTGCCTCCTTCAGGTGGCCTTGGACTACTATCTGAAGTGAAACGTGATTTACACAAAGCATGTCCTATGCCAGTGATGGCCAAACTTGGCCCTCCAGCTCTTTTGGGACTGCAACTCCCATCATCCCTAGCTAACAGGACCAGTGGTCAGGGATGATGGGAATGGCCATCACTGTCCTAAGCCATTAGAAGAAACTAGCAAGGAAGATACCGTAGGTAGGTTTTTTTTTTTTTTACTTTAATAGGAAATACCTTTCTGCCCAGGTATTTCTGCCCACCTTTAAAAGTGTGTGTAGATTCAATATGAAGAGAAGGGAGCAGGTTCATGTCTACTGTCCCTTCATGACAACTTAAATCATGACTTAAATTGCTTTGATTAAAATCACTTCACACTTGGGGATGAGGTTGCTTCCTGCTACTCTATACAGAAAAGTAGGCTAGGAGCATAGGCAGCTACTGCTGAATGTTCCAACATTCCTTAACGTAAAACCTTTTCTGAAGAATGATTGCTGCAGTTGCCACTTTTTCCTAGCAGGCGTCCTTTCCCATCAACAATTAGGAAATAGGCAGACTTCAACAGGTGATACTTTTCTCAGCATGGAGGTGCAGTTTGCAGGATTTTCGCCTGCCATGCAGCTGTTAAAGGCACAAGCATTTTGCCGAGACAAACCCATGGAGAATAAGGTCCATGGCTACTAGTAGTAATGGCTATATTTCTTCCAGTATTGGAGCCAGTACGCTGAGTCTTAATAGGCAGAACAGCACTATTGTGTTCATCTGCATGTCCATTGTGAGAACAACGCTAGACAAGGTAGGGCTGAGATAGGGGTCTTTCTTTGTCCTTAAGTGGGGGAAAGTGGGCACCTTATAGTGGGGTACTGGAAACTCTCAGATAAAGTATTTTGTAGCAAAAGAATTTTTTGTGATTCAGTTTCACAGGGATAATTGGAACTTATTCTCAAATAAATGTGAATAGGATTTCAGCATAAGTTTAGTTGAAGACATGGTGATACTTCTGAGTAACCCTGCATAAAATCAGGCTCTACTTGCTAATTTTCCTTTGTGGGGACAGTTCCATGACCATCATGGTATGCCAGCACCACACAGGTTTCCCCACATGCTTAAAGAGCTGCAGTGTGGTGCTGAAATGAGCTGTCTGAATAATAAAGAAATACGGTACACATTGAGGTTACAGTCCTATGCAGAGTGTAGGCATGTTTGATGCATTTGTTTAAGTGGGCATAGGAGTGATTAACTGCATAGGACCAGCCTGCCTTGAAAAAGGATTGGTGTGCAGTACAACCTTTTAAAACCAAGATTCTGTTCATATAATTAAGGCTTAGTACAGCTTTAATTAGGATGCGGGTGGCGTTGTGGGTTAAACCACAGAGCCTAGGGCGTGCCGATCAGAAGGTGCAAATCCCCGTGACGGGGTGAGCTCCCGTTGCTCGGTCCCAGCTCCTGCCAACCTACGGTAGCAGTTCAAAAGCTCGTCAAAGTGCAAGTAGATAAATAGGTACCGCTACAGCGCTGGGGAAGGTAAACGGTGTTTCCGTGCGCTGCTCTGGTTCGCCAGAAGCGGCTTTGTCATACTGGCCACATGACCTGGAAGCTGTACGCCGGCTCCCTCGGCCAATAACACGAGATGAGTGCTGCAACCCCAGAGTTGGTCACGACTGGACCTAATGGTCAGGGGTCCCTTTACCTTTACAGCTTTAATTGCCACATGGAAGCACTAGCCTATTGGCCATAGGCCCCAAGGAATTGCAAACTGCACCCAATTGTAGAAATGCACGCAATCATAGAAGTGCTGCTGCAGGAACACTGTTCTATTTCTGCAAGCCACCCATTTTTTTGCAAGCTAATAACTTAAATGGGCTTATTTACAAGGCTGACCTATACCTTGCAGTATTCGCACGCTGCCAGAGATGGGCATTATCCAACTAAATTGACCCACTAACTACCATAAGCACATGCACTTGTGCAACAAAACTCCCCCTCGCTCTCCTCTCCCTGTGCCCTCCACACAGATCCCAGATCTGCTCTGGAGGAATGGGGGAAAACTCAAAACAGATTTAAGGAGGTACAGGAATGCTTGAGGAGAGAAGAGGAAGAGCTTTCCCCATGCGTAGCCAAAAGCCTTTCCACTAGAGGATCTGTTTAGTTAGATACTGCCCAGTGGACAGTGGTGGGTTTGTTTGTTTTTTGACATCGATTATTTAAAAATGTTTTAGAACATGGATACATCTCTAGGGCTGTAAGCAGTGTTAACAATGGTGTGCTTCCATGAATGTCATAGCCAAATGTTTCAAAGTCTAGACTAGAGGTAATACTGGTAATGATTAGCAGTGACTGTAGACATGGAGTTAATCCCCACTCACCCATTTCAACCAACACCTCAGTTTTGAACACATTTAAATTGCAAGTGCCATTGGCTTCCAGCCTGTCATCTTCCCAGGGTACAGTGGTGACTTAATGTTTTTCTTCTGTTGTAAGGGGAAATTGAGAGCAATATCTTAAGAAAATGTCCCTGTTCTTTCATAGTGGTCATGCTTGTTTTTTCTTTGATTGAATTATGACAGACAAAGAAGAAGTGCTTTTTTGTGACAGAAAAACAGGGTTTCTTTTTTAAAAAATCAAATTATAAATCATATCAAAATTCTTGCTTTTTCTTCAAGGTTTAGTTATTATGTGTGAGAGAAAAGAAAATTGCTTTCTGATACTCCTTGGAATTATGTGGTACTTGAAAACGTCGTTGCTAAGAAATAAAAGAGTTCAACCTCTTTTACTTGGAGGTGGGAAAAGAACATGGCCATGAACAGATCTCCATCTGCCTAAGAAGTGCACCTTGATTTATGGTTGTGTGTACATATTTTTTATCTTGGAGCACAAGCAGAGTTGTCTGACATCAAAGGCAGCTTTCTTAGGCTGCAATTTATTGTACTTTGGTAGCACCAGTAGCTGCGTGTTTCTACAAGCAATCCACAAAGGTGGACAGAACTAATTTGACACCATGTAACCCAGACACTTTAGTCTACAAGCGAAGAACTACTAAAGTGTTTTTATGTCAAAGTTGTATCTCCTATAATGGTAGATAACAACTGTAAACTACCCAGACGCTTCAACAGCTTTTGACTGCTCTGAAAGCTCAACAGGAAATCCTAATTCAACTGATGTGGTTTCCTGCTGAAATGCATGTTTGTAATGACAAATGAAGGAACACGGTGCCAAAGCCATTAAGATATAGTTGCAGCGAAGACACCATTAAGCTAAAAAGATGGGTCTTAACACCCAGTCTAACTTGGTATACAAAAAACTTGTTGCATTATTTAAATGTTCAGAAAAGTGGGAATAAAAGTGAACTGTGAATCTGTGTATGATGGAATATTGCACATTAACAGCGCACTCTATCTTCATTAAAATAAATGGAGGTTTGATCAGTTTAACAGGATGTGGTCTGAACTCTAGGAAGATGGGACGAAGAGCGATGAGAGAAAACAAACAAACATTGCTGTACATTTGCCCAAACCAAGGGACTACATGGGAAGCTTAATCTGTTATTCAATCTATATTGTTATAGATTCAATTTATAATCCACCTTTCTACATATAGCACCCAAGACAGGTAGCAACTGTGACAGTAATGCAAAAATAAAAAGACAATAGCAACATTTTTCAGTAACAGTACGATTGGAAAGAGCAGATCGAACCACTCAAAAAAACCAATCGTCACATTAAAGCATATTTAGATGAGCTATAAATGAAGAAAACCGGTTAAATGAAACATTCACTTTTGAGACAAATTTATCACAATACACGTGCTTACTAGCTGACCAATGGTCAGATACCTGCTCTATTTATGGCTGTTTCTTGTGTGTAGTTCTCTGCTCCACTATGTGTATTGCTGCAATGATTTCAAAAACGTTACACAAATGATCACCCACCTGCTACTGTGAAGTTATCCCTATTTAACATAAATTTTCACCTCTAATTATCATTGCCTGTTATTTTTGCATCTCATTGCCATTTCAACTCCTCCTTTTACATTGCCGCCAGCTAAGATTTCACTTCATGTATCCAACAAAGTGGACTTGAGTCCACCAAGGGAGCCTATACACCCTTAGCTGAAGCATGAGTGCTAGAGTCTTCCCATCTCTACTTCCTTGTTGGGCAGGAACAAATGTACTCCATATTAAAAGGTAAAATTCACCCTGAAATATACTCAGAGTCGAATAGTGATTTCATGCTCTTTATTGCAGCTTGTAGAAAACAGTGAATGAATCCCCCCCCCCCAAAAAAAACCCTCTGGCTTTATATACATTATTTACACAATGGGTCCCACATGATTGGCTGATTCTGCTCCCCTCCTGGAGCCTGATTGGGCTGCTCCTGCAGGCCAATCGGTTGCTGCATTCTATGATCCTACCCGCCTATTGTTCTAGGACCCAAGCTCAATACATAACACACCCTTATGGAGGACTAGCCCTGTGGAGAGAGGTTTGGAATGCTCCTTCGAGCATCCAGACCTTCCCCATCTGAGATGCCCACCTGTTGCAACATCCACTTTTGAGACACATACTGCCTCACAGAGCAAGGATTCCCCTCCTTCTGTTAGGGGAAAACACACATGACTATGGATACCCACTGAAGCCATTCTAACTCGATCCCCCACAGATGTTCGAGCCCCATGACACAGTACAATAGACTATACTGGGCCACCATGATGGTGATAAGCAGGCTTTCGGGATTCTGAAGATGCAGTCCACGTGGAGTCCCTGTGATTTATACCCCTAGAAGGTTTCCACAGAGTGGTGGTGGTGGATGCACTATTATGTGCAAGAATGTTCCCATGGGCTAGCATAACACGAAGTGATCACTTTACCTCACACCAGCCTAATCAACCGCTTTGATATGTGGAATTGACACTACTATAGGTGCCACATGATACCGGTTCTGCATTTGTAAGAACTCGATTTTTTAGTGTGGCAGCGCCTCACTTTGGAACTGCCTGTCTATTGAGATCAAGCAGGCACCTTTTCTGTATTGTATTATTATTATTATTATTATTATTATTATTATTATTATTATTATTATACCGCCCTATACCTAGGGGTCTCAGGGTGGTTCACAGAATAAAATCAAGATATAAAACCACAAAATACATAATAAAAATAAAAACAACCACACAATAGCTCCCCCAAAACACACACACACACACACACTTTAAAAGGGCATAGGATGTAAATCAGATCAACCAAAGGCCTGGTTAAAAAGGAACACTTTTGCTTGGTGCCTAAAGGTGTATAATGAAGGCATCAGGCGAACTTCCCTGGGGAGATCATTCCAACGGATGGGGAGCCACTGCACAGAAGACCTGTTCTCATGCTACCATCCTCTGGACCTCTTGAGAAGGAGGCACACGAGGAAGGGCCTCAGAAGATGATCTCAGGGTCTTGGAAGCTTTACATGGAAAGAGGCAGTCCTTGAGGTATTGCGGTCCTGAGCCGTTTAAGTCTTTATAGGTCAAAACCTGTACTCTTTTTGGTACCTACTGAAGACATTCTCATTTAGAAAAGCCTACCCAGATGCTTATTGAGACGTGGGTGGCGCTGTGGGTTAAACCACAGAGCCTACGGCTTGCCAATCAGAAGGTCGGCGGATCGAATCCCCGCAATGGGGTGAGCTCCCATTGCTCGGTCCCAGCTCCTGCCAACATAGCAGTTCGAAAACACACCAGTGCAAGTAGATAGGTACTGCTACAGCGGGAAGGTAAACGGCGTTTCCGTACGCTGCTCTGGTGTTGGTGTTCTGTTGCGCCAGAAGCGGCTTAGTCATGCTGGCCACATGACCCAGGAAAACTGTCTGCGGAGTGGACAAACGCCGGCTCCTTCGGCCTGTAACGCGAGATGAGCGCCGCAATCCCAGAGTCGTCTGCGACTGGACTTAACTGTCAGGAGTCCCTTTACCTTTTTATATTGCATGTATTGGGTGAGCATGGACTACATAGTTGTATTAGCTTCACATAGGAGTAAAAGCTGTGAGCACAGACTCAGTGGTGAGATGTTTTATCTGCAGCTAGGAAATAAAACCGGTGATCATCTGTGTTCCCGAGCAGCACAAAAGAGCTACCAAAGCAGTTGATTTATTCTGCCACTGGCATAGCCTGCATTTAAAGCTGGCATGGACATATATGTTCACATTTCCACTCTGTGGGGATGCCATTAGTACAGTGGCTCTGAAACCTTTTAGAAAGGGCAAATATTGAATCTCCATTCATGATCTTCCTATTAATGACAACCTCTTGGCACCTCTTACATCACAGTTTCCAATGCTCACTGTAGGGGGGTGAAAACAAAAGTAAAGAAATGAGGTTTCCTTTTGTCATGAAGAGGCAATGTTAGACCAAACTATTTCCTGTCATTTAAAGTGGAACAAGTGTGCAGTCTCTCCACCCAAAGAGATAATACCAGTAAATCTATTTACTAACATGCTCACTTGACATAAAAGGCCAGCATATTTAAGCCAGTTTTGCATGATTATTTAGGTGGCCAAAGCAATTCTATCTGGCCTCTTGGGAAAGGTTTGCTAATAATTTCAAGTGTAAGGGGGAAATGATGTTTTCAAGATGTAAGTGCTGGCGATAGCCCTCACCTGCTCTCCAAAATTGTCGAAGATTATAGAAAGAGGCCCTGTGATTACATCTGCAAGCTCCTTTAGTACCCTTGGATGCTGTTCATCAGGCCCTGGAGATCTGAATTCATTCAAAGTAGCCAGGCATTCCCTTGCCATCTATCTTGGGCGCAGGGACATACCTAGGGATTAGCCAGGTTGATACCCACCAAGGGCACAGGCCCCGGGGGGAGCACCCAAATCATGCCTCTCCACTCTGGCTCTGAGTGGCAAAGCACCCACTAGGGCAGCTTCGGAGGTGCTGATACAGCTCCTTGCCAAGGGTGCAAGGGAGCCTAGATATACCTCTGCTTGGGTTGCAACTCCTTCTCTGCATCATTTATCCAATTATCACCAGGTTGGGCACCGCTTTCCTTTTGGATGAAGACAGATTTAAAGTAGGTGTTGAGAAGTCACTCAAGAACAGGTGCCTCTTACTTTTCTTTCTAGTTGGAATTCTTTACAATTGTGCCTTCAATATCTCACATTTAAGAAACTTCCGTCCACCACGAACTCCATGGGATCTCACTCTGTAGTTCCTTAAGCTTTTTGAAATCAGCTTTTTTAAAGTCCAGATGGCACTCAACTTTCCCTTGCTTCTGTATAGTGAATCCCAAGAAGATGTGGTCACTTCCTCCCAGGGTTCCCACTACTTCCGCCTCATTGACTAGTTCTTCCCTGCTGGTGAGGATCAGGTCCAAGATAGTTACCGTATTGGCCCGAATATAAGCCACACCCAAATATAAGCCGCACCTTTAAAATTGGAGGGGGGGAGAGAAAGAAAAAATACCTGAATATAAGCCGCTGCATACTGACTGCATACTGGGGGTGTCACAGTCCGGTAGGCGGGCAGTTGAAGCCCTGGCTGGGGACGTCAGGACCAGAGGCAAGATGGAGGTGTAGAAGCAGGAACAGGTGCAGGGCTGAGGGTCCAGTAGCAGGCAGTTGCAGGGTCAAGGAGCAAGGCAGAGGTGAAGGTCTGGGAGTCAAGGAGCAAGGTGTTGGCAAGGCAAAGGTCCAAGGGTCGAGGATCAAGGTGTTGGCAAGGCAGAGGTCCAAGGGTCGAGGATCAAGGCGTCGACAAGGCGAGGGTCCAAGGATCAAGGCGTCGGCAAGGCAAGGGTCCAAGGGTCGAGGATCAAGGCGTCGGCAAGGCAAGGGTCCAAGGAGCAAGAGGCCAGAGGCAACCAGGCAGGGATAGAGTTGCTGTGGCAAAGAGCTGAAGGGAAATGCTGAGCTTTTATCCCTCCCAGTTCCTGCCACCAGGTGCAGTGAGGTATCAAGTGGCCTCACCTGAGTGACCACTCCTTGCCTCTCCAGCACAAGCTGAGGTCTTCACCTGAGTGGCCACTCCTTGCTTCTCCAGCACAAGCTGAGGCAGGCCCCAGTCCTGCAAAGCACTACAGGCCCCAGAGCCTGACTCCTGCCCATACTCCTGACAGGGGGCGGGGGGGGGCGGAGCTGTGCTGCATTGCCAGCGGCCTTTCCCCCTCCTTTCTCTCTTCCTTCCCTGCCTTGGGGGTGAGGGCGGGGGACTACGCACAGGGTGGGAGCCACTTTGCCACGCTCCTGGCACTGTTTGCCCCACGCTCCTGCCTGCATGCTGTAAGGTCACAAATATAAAAGTTCACGGTTGGAATGGGGGGGGGGGAGTGAGGCTTATATTCAGGCCAATACGGTAATCCCCTTGCTGCTGCTTGCACCTTCTGTAAAATTTTGACAAGGCAATTGGGAATTTCTTGGCTATTGCATTCTTGGCAGAGTTTGAGTTCCAACAAATATCAGGGTAGTTGAAGTCTTCCATGACTACTATATCACTCCTTTTTTGAATTTTTGGTAATTTGCTCTAGAAAGGCATTATCTAAGTCTTCAGTGTGGCTTGAAGTGGGCTGCCACAGTAGTTTCCCTCTCCTATAATTTTTGCCCAAATACTCTCAACCTGCCTTCCATGTTCCTTCCTTCCATGGATCTCCTCACAGGTATACGCATACTTTATATATAAAACTCCCTTCCTGTTTGGTCTATTCCTTTGGAATAGGTTATACCCCTCAATAACTACATTCCAGTCGTCACACCAGGTTTTGTTAAAGTCTATAATATTTTCCATCCTCTATTAACAGCTCAAGTTCAAATTGTTTATTTCTCATGCTCTGTGCATTAATATGGAGATAACATAAATCACTAGTCATTCCCTCCAACTGCCTCCTTAAAGTTATTTCCCCTCCCCATTAGCAGGTTCCTGTACCACAACCACCCCCCATGCTCTGAAATATTGTCTCCCTCCCTCTCAGGATTCAGTTTAAAGCTCTCCTACTCGGCTTTATGAGACTTCTAGCAAACACATTCTTGCCAACTACAATGGAACAGCAACACACCCTGCCATCTGAGTTATGGTCCCCAAATTGGGCTCTTATACTGGTGTTGATGTGCTGTGATTGGGTATGGAATCACACCATATTCTGTGCTGTGTAAGACATTGCTGGGTTCGCCTGCATTCAAGTCAATAGGAGAAAAATCCTTTGCAACAGGCCCAGGGCTGCTGTTGAGCTGTGTTGATGCTGGATGTTTTTGTTGTCCTTTTATGCATTCATTCAATGTCTTAACCCCTCTGCACTATAAGGTCCTAAGGCAGGTGGGGTTGTGGCCTGGGTGAATATAGGATATGGGTGAATATAGGAAATGACACACATGGTTTTGTCCTATTTCACCCATGAATAAAATGGAGGGGGAGATAAATCCTGCCCCACACAATCAATCACATGATGTGGTGCATGCACAGCCTTTGAAGGGCAATGCCCATCAACTTTGGGACAGCCCGGCCCCCTTAAATATTTTACTGGGGCCCCCGAAGGGACCTCAGCCCCTAGGAGTTGGCTCCTATGACTGGCAGAATGTTCCCTGGGCACATTTGGACAATTCTGTCAGCCCATCTGTCATGCCATGACATATCTAGTCCTCTGCCACCGTAGTGTGGCTTCCATCAAATGCCATAGGCTACACTCCGGCTATGCACAGCCAGCATAATTCGAGTTTAGGATTGCTCTGAAAGATGTTCAATATGTGCAAGTCTAAACTTTGAAAAAAATAATCAGGCAGGCATCTTCTGGGGAAAATAAGTGTAAGCAAATGAGTAGGTAGGACTGACAATGTAATTAATTTGCTCCCCTTTTTTTTGAATGCTTCATTTCATAAACTTGAAATTCTTTTCAAATAAGTTTTTGGAGGCGGCATGGAATTGATCGCTGAGCCTTAAATAAGGAAAGAAAAAGGAAACAGTATATATATTTTCTGTATCTTGTTCCACAAGGAGTCTTCCTTTAAGGGGGAAAATTCATATCTTTTCCATCTCTTTGAACTCTGTAAAATACCCTCTGGGTCAGTTATCAAAGGAGAGGCAGAGTTCTTTACAGTTGTCTTACTAAAGGAATTACAGGGCTCTCCAAGAAGGTGACATGCTCTGGAGCGCCGTAACGCCCACATCAATAATATTAAATAGAATTTTCTATTAACAGGAAATCCTGTTAAGGATCAACTTCTGGTCTCCCTCTGATTATATCTTGTCTTTTAGTTAGATTTTGTCCTCTGAGACAGTCTTTGAGCAGAAAAGACTTGATTCGCTTAGGTAGTAGTATACCATTTCTTTGCTGCCAGCAACGATACAAGTGTTTTTGCTCAGAATGAACAAAAAGAATGTCCACATCCTCAGGTATTTCTTTTGCGTGTTCAGACCCAAAGACCTCCCCCCTAAATAAATTCACACTTGACTCAAAGTTTGGTTTGGTTTTTGGCAGAATTTAGGCCACAACTTTATTGATTGCAGAAAGTGAGTGGTTGCATAAGCGCTGGTTCGACTAGCTCCCTGCACCGTTGCAGGTAGCGCCGACCCAGGACACCAGCATAGGTCAGCCAAGGGTGAACACCTGGATAGGTGGAAAGCTGGGAACAGGCTATGTTCACCACCCAGATGTCCCCCTGGACTCTGGCACGGGCACAACCCACCAATAGGGGGAGCCCCATGATATACACCAATTGAACACCCCCAGGGTCACCGATGGGGTTGTGGCATGGCCCTAGCCCACGGCCAGGCTTCGGACAGGAACCATACCCCCGGATCCCTTTAACGGGACACCCTTAATGTGGAGGGGCAAGCCAGAGGCAAGAACCGCCCCTCCCATGACAAGGCTTACCCAATGCCTAACCTTATAAAGTTTTGATGATTGCTACTACAGTAGTAGGTGAAAACCATTTGCCAAGTGGAAAAATTCCTACCCGGCCCCAACAACCAGGCGACCGACATTAGTCATAGCAAGGCCATAGTCAAGCAACGCAAGAAAAGAGGGTGGGTGGGCTGGGAGATCCAATGGGGGAGACAAATGGAGGCTGCCCTCCCCAGCCGCGCTGCAATTTAAACACCACGTGGCCACGCTCCCCGGCTAACCTGATTGGTCAGCCGGGGGTGTGACGCAGCGGCTGGGAGTCCTAATGGCGTGGGCAGCATCCCTCCGCCCACTGCCGGGTCAATGGGAGGCCCCAGGTCGCTGCCCGCAACACGGCTGCCCTGAAAAGGGGAGCCATTTTGTTGAAGCAACAGTGTGATCATGCCCCCACTGAATTTAAGTACCCTCACCTGATGAAGCTTGCACAAGCAATCTGTGACTTATCCTACATGGAAGTTGCCACTATGCCTATTTCCTGGGGAACAGCAGAAAAGGGGAAAGAGGGGATTCTACCACCCTGCTTCAGGCACCCTCTGTTCCTCCACACATCCTGTCCTTCTACCCTTGGCTCCTGCCTCGCAGGAGGCACAAAACCCCATAAATTGCTGCCCCCTTCCCCTGTATCAGACTCTGGCCCTGTGGCCTCCATCACACACTCCTCCAGGCCCTGCCAGTGATGCTGAGTAGAACAATACTTAAAACAGTTAATACACTTACTTTAGAAAGCTGGAATAAATTGAAAGTGCTGCTTTTTTTCCTTTTTCAGACAAATCCACTATTTAGTTTTTAGCATGTGGCACCTATATTATATTAATTTTTAATTTGTTTAGGCTTTGCGACTCGGCTAGTGGCATATACGGTAAATCAATATGACTGACAAGTCAGAAAGACAACAATTAAGCAGATGACACTTTTTCTGACATGGATATAAGTTTAATTCAGTGTTTGATATTTTAATTCAGTGTTTGATATCTGATATTTAACAGTATTTGATAATTGACATGCAGTGGTTTTGTTTTTGTTTTTTAAATGAGAGCATCTGATAGTTAACATGTGGCGTTATTTGGAATTTGAGGGTTGGCAGCTTCTGTGGAGAACTGACATTTTGCTCTCGGAGGTAGCAGCAGTCAGAGATCATTGGAGGGGGGAGTGAGCTGTTCATCTGGCCACCCTCCACAGCTGCTGGAATTCCTCCTCCTCTTGAGGAAGCCAGCCTTTTTGCATCTTTGGCTGGCAGAGGGAAGCCTGCCCCACTGAATGACTGATTGAGAATCCATCTGGGAGTGAGAGATATATCGAGATCTGGGCTGACCAGAGGGGTCCCCCTTGGTGGGGAGCTGCTTTGGGGGGAAGCAAGGGCAAGCAGCAGGTACGTAGCTTGTGGGAACCTCTTGATCCTTTGCTGTGGCCTCAGAAGCACAGGGTGCCTTCCATCAGCTTCGGCTGGTGGTCCAGCTGCACCCCTAACCTCTGTTGTCTGTGCTCTCGTAACCTCTAGATTACTGCAATGTGTTATACGTAGGGTTGCCTCTGAAGACGGTTTAGAAACTTCAGTTGGTGCAGAATTCAGTGACCAGGTCGCTCACCGGAGCAAGACAGTTTGAGCATATTACACCGATTGTACCCCGACTGCACTGTCTGCCAATTAGTTTCCAAGCCCAAGTCAAAGTGCTGGTTTTGACCTATAAAGCCTTAAATGCCTTTATGACCCACATTGGCTCCCAGTATATTTCCAAGCACAATTCAAAGTGTTGGTGCTGACCTTTAAAGTCCTAAACAGCCTCGGTCCAGTATACCTGAAGGAGCGTCTCCACCCCCATCGTTTAGCCTGGACACTGAGACATGGGCGTAGGCAGGGGGGGCAGGAGGGGGCAGCTGCCCCCCCTAGAAGCAAAAATAATAATGTATTTTACAGACCATAACCAGCACTTTTCCCCTCCAAAAAACTGAAGTGGAAAAGGCTTTGCTTTAGCAAGAGCAGCTAAGTCTCCGCTTGCTGGGGGGGGGGGACACAGCAGTAACAAAAACACATCAAATAAATAAAGCAAAGTGGCTACCAGTAGTTAAGCAGTTAAGACAATGGAGCATATATCCCCAGGCAAGATTTGATAGCTGACCATTTCACCCTATTGTTCTTAAGTGGGACTTGTTAATGAGCATTCAGGAGCATTAAGAGTTCTATTGGCGATTTAATGAGGGTGCAGACTCAGAGGATTCAATTTGACTAAGGTGGCTCTGCAAGGCTAAAAGGAAGTGAATAAGAAAGGGGGGGGCTGTAGCTTTGACAGACACAGTGATGTTTATAAAAAGCATTGGTGTTCCAGTCTGCCCCTCCTCCTGCATCTGTATACTGTAAATCAGGGGTGGCCACCTCCCAAGAGACTCTGATCTACTCAGAGTTTAAAACTGGGGGTGATCTACCCCCTTTTGGGGGGTTCAGGTCAAAGCTGTTGAGTTTTTTTTTAAAGGAAGGGAAGCCCTGTTTTTGGGGGTTTAGGTCAAACTTGTTGAGCTTCTTTTAGGAGGGAGGGAGGCCCATTTTTGTTTAGGGCTTCAGGTCATAGTTCAATTTTTTTGAGGGAGGAGGAAAATTTTGGGTGAGCTTTTTTTAGGGGTGCCAGTGACCTACCAGTGATCTACCACAGACATCCAGTGATCTACTGGTAGATCACAATCTACCTGTTGGACGTGCCTGCTGTAAATGAAGCAGAGAGAAAGCTGCTTACAAGGCTCCTGTACATGCAGAGTTCCAGCATCACAGCGTCACCCAGAGGCACCCACAAATATGAGTTATCCCTCTCTCTATTTCTTCCTTCCTTCCCTCCCTCTTCCATCCTTAATAAAATAAGGGGGGGCAGATAAGCCCCACATAGAAAGCCCATCAACATGGGGGGATGACTCTTTCAAATACGGTATTTACCAGTAATTGGGGGGGGGAGAGGCACCTAGGCCTCTAGGAGTTGGCTGCTATGCCTAGGAGTAGGACAATTCAAGAAAGCAGAACGATGCATATGGTATGGTAATATATCAATAGAATCGTAGAATTGTAGTCGGAAGGTACCACAAGGGTCATCTAGTCCAACCCGCTGCAATGCAGGATTTTTTTCCTAAGGTGGGGCTTGAACCATGGTTGAAATATTATGCTGATATGCAGCAACGCCTCAGAGCTGTCGTAGCTGCGGCCATGCCTTGCCCCGCCCTCGCCCGCCCTTCCACCCCCTCTCGCCTGCCCGACCCTCCTGTCCTCTTGCTGCAGAGTTCCAGCATCACAGCGTCATCCAGAGACACTCACAAATATGAGTTATCTCTCTATTTATTTCTTCCTTCCTTCCCTCCCTCTTCCATCCTTAATAAAATACGGGGGGGCAGATAAGCCCCACATAGAAAGCCCATCAACATGGGGGGATGACTCTTTCAAATACGGTATTTACCAGTAATGGGGGGGGGCACCTAGGCCTCTAGGAGTTGGATGCTATGCCTAGGAGTAGGACAATTCAAGAAAGCAGAATGATGCATATGCTATGGTAATATATCAATAGAATCATAGAATTGTAGTCGGAAGGGACCACAAGTGTCATTTAGTCCAACCCCCTGCAATGCAGGATTTTTTTCCTAAGGTGGGGCTTGAACCATGGTTGAAATATTATGCTGATATGCAGCAACGCCTCGGAGCCGTCGTGGCTGCGGCCGTGTCTTGCCTCGCCCTCGCCCGCCCTGCCACCCCCTCTCGCCTGCCCGACCCTCCCGTCCTCTCCAGCCAAGCAGGGTAGCCGCCAACGCTACCAGCCCCAGAAGCACAAGGTGGCCGCTGCTGCCACCGCCACGATGTCATTAGGCCCGTTGGCCCTTTAGCCCCACCCACTTTGTGGCCCCTCCCCTTCTGTGCCTTGGCCCCGCCCCTGAACGACCATGGCTTGCCCCCCCCTAGTTTTGATCCTGGCTACGCCCCTGCACTGAGATCCAGCGCAGAGGGCCTTCTGGTGGTTCCCTCACTGCGAGAAGCAAAGCTACAGGGAACCAGGCAGAGGGCCTTTTCGGTAGTGGCGCCCGCCCTGTGGAATGCCCTCCCATCAGAGGTAAACAACTACCTGACATTTAGAAAACACCTAAAGGCAGCCCTGTTTAGGGAAGTTTTTAATCTGTGATATTTTAATGTATTTTAATCTTTGTTGGAAGCTGCCCAGAGTAGTGGGGGAAACCCAGCCAGATGGGCGGGGTATGTATTTTCAGTGGTGGCTTCCCATTTGTTGAATGCTCGTCTGGCACCTTCACGGCTTATCTTTAGGTGCCAGGCAAAAATGTTTCTCTATAACCTGGCCTTTGGCTGATTAAGATTCTATGGCCTTATAATGTATTTGTGGGAGTGGTGTATTGGTTTGTTTGTTTTATTACTTATTTTATGCTCTCATTTTGTATTTTTATGTTGTGAACTGCCCTGTGATCTCCTGATGAAGAGCAGTATACAAATTTAATAAATAACAATAATAATTTCAAGCCTGCTCAAATAAAAACCATCAAGAGGTACTGATATTGAAAGCATCCAGTTTCACATGAAAAATACGAAATAGGAATTGAAATATGAAGTTCAGATGTCTCATCCAATATTTGCATGGTGACCATGGGAAATCTGATGACATTTGGACATTTAATTTTTTTCACTTAGATTCGTCTTTGAAATTTGGTTTTTAGAATTTGTTTTTATTATTCTCATTAGTTTCAGACTTTCTGAACAAATAAGCACTTCTTGGAAATCAGCTTGTAAGATCAGCAAAAAGCACTCTGCAACACAATGTATCTCTATGTACAGTGGTACCTCGGTTTATGAGCACAATTGGTTCCGGAAGTCTGTTCATAAACTGAAGCGTTCATAAACTGAAGCGAACTTTCCCATTGAAGGTAATGGAAAGTGAATTAATCTGTTCCAGATGGGTCCGCGGCGTTCGTAAACCGAAAATTCGTAAACCGAGGTGTTCATAAACCGAGGTTCCACTGTAATCCAGTTTTGCATTCTTTGTATGAGCCTTGGGAACACTTGTGTGAAAAGGCCAATAAATCTATCAGTGTATAAATGTGCAACCTACGAATCTTCTCAGAAGTGAATGGAATTTTACTCCAAAGGAAATGTGTATAGGACTTCAGCATAAATTATGCATTGCAACATAATTTGAATCATAGTTAGTTTATGCAGTCGTAACTTGGTTGTTGAATGCCCTGGAACTCGGACGTTTGGGCTCCCGAATGCCGCAAACCTGGAAGTAATTGTTCCAGTTTGTGAACGTTCTTTTGGAACCTGGATGTCCAACGGGGCTTCCTGCAGCCAACCAGAAGCCGCAATTTGGTTTTCGAATGTTTTGGAAGTCAAACTGACTTCTGGAATGGATTCCGTTTGACTTCCAAGGTGCGACTGTACTATGCTACTTAGTCCTTTAACCAGATTAAGATTATAGCCTTTATTTGTTTATTACATTTGTTAGTCACTTTATCTTGCCCAAAGCAACTTACAACCAACCAACAGAACACTGCAAACAAAAAATGTAACAAAGGCAATGGCATGTCCATATGAAAATAACAAAAAATAAAACAAATAAAATGAATATTATTTATAGTACAGTATAAGCAAATTCCCTGGCAAACTCCCTTAAAAACCTTTCCCTAGCATTAATTATTGCAGATAAAAAAAACCACCAGACTTCCTAGTTTCAGATCCTATTTTTCCACACAAAGACACATTTCAGGCTCATAGTTTGCCATCCCAAGCATTGTTATTTCACAACTAGGGTTTTTAAGTTCCGCATTGCAAAATGCCATTTTAGCTGTTTTTATGGAAAAAATGGCACTGCCATATGTCTGGATTTTCCCGGACATTTTTTTCACGATTTCCACCCGGGCACTGCTGCCAACTGCAGTATTCTGGAAATCCCGGATGTATGGCAGGCCTATTCACAACCCACTTGGTGGTTCCTGCACCCCCACCTACCCCCCCCACACTTTTGGCTACAGCAGAATGCTTTTTCCAAGCTTAATTTCAGTGGGGAAGGGGTTGGAGGATCGTGTGTGTGTGTGTGTGTGTGTGTGTGTGTGTGTGTGTGTGTGTCAGGGAAGGCCTCTAAGGGCTCATGTGCATCACATTAGCAACCTCTGTTGGCCTAGAATAGAAAGCACATTTTTTTAAAAAAAATGTACAGGTGATGGGCTGGAATAAGGAGACGTTATCAGAACTTGGATCCCATTGAAATCAATGGGCCAATCTAGTCGTGATGGTTGGTGATCTATTTAGTGCGGTACTGCTTATTCTGTAATGATACCTCAATCCTTTTATAAGCAAAAGTATGTTTTGAAATGAATGATAAACTATAGATCCAGGTCCGGAAAACTTAGCTACGAATTCACACAAATCGCAACAAAACCCCTTTTGTGCCCTCTTGTGGTCAGTGTCTGCTAGAATTAAAGTAAAGGGATGTCAAAATTACACGGATAAGGTATCCGGTGTTGTCATGGGAATATGCTGCAGTTAAAGAAATCTTCTGGGAGAGCAGAGCAGGAGTTACTCACCAAACACGAGATAAAGAACAGATATCTAAATTGTATTTAAGTTAAGAAATCAACCAGTGCTAAATTCAATCAGTCCTGAATATATGGTTAAATGAGTTTATCAAGGACTTGTTCCTTAGCTATTTATGCTCTTTTTGTCCTGCTCTTTGGCACAAGCACTTTGGAACCAATCCAAACCTCTTTTATCCTCACAGGAAGCTTGTGAAAATATTCCAATAGCAACCCTGCGAGGTAGGCAACGTCTGAGATAAAGGGAGCGCCCTATGGTTAGCTAGGGAACTTTGTGTCTGAATGGGGATTTGAATGTGGGCCTAACCCATTTCCGATCCAGTATTCTAACCATCAGAACTAGCTAGTTTCTTTTTGGCCATGTTTCTACAGTAACACTACATACGGAGTCCTTTGCATTTGTACACACAGCTGAAATCAATGCCATTGAGTTCAACGGGACTCATGCCAAGGTAAGTGGCTATAGGATTGAAGCCTAGAAAAATAACCCTTGGGCTTTCTTGTATTGCATGCATAAGTGAGGGGCTGTATGTAGCTTTAAATTACACATGCATATTTTTTTAAAAAAAGAATTGAGAACTGTGCAGGGAGGTGGATTTAGATTTGTGGATCAAAGTTCATTGGCTCCTTGTGTCCTCTGTGCTGCGTGCTTTCTGGACCAGACAGGTGGGAGAATGTGGTGGCCTTCGAGGCTGTAGAAGATTCAGATATGATCACAGGTAATGTGGCTCATAAAAGATCGGGGTGTGGGTGTGGGTGTTGAGGTCACATTCAAGAATGACCATAGAGACTAGAAGGCAACAACTTTGTGCCACCTTAGTTGTGGCATAAATATAAACTGTTATTCTTGAAAGTGCCACAAGACTCTGGCTGCAATCTAGAGACACTTACCTGAGAGTAAGCCCCACTGAATTCAGTGACCCTTACTTTAGAGTAGACATGAATAGGACTGTGCCATGCCATTTGTTCTTTTAGTTGCAACAGTCCAAAATGGCTACCCTTCTGAAACTTAAAATGTCATCCATGGTGAGTTACTTGTAAAATAAATTTGTTATCACCATCAGATCACATTTGTAACCTGTCTCTTTTCCAAAGACCTTTGTGTGGTACACATTGGATTTTCCCATCATGTGAAATATAGGTAGGTTAATAAATGGCACTGTTGAATATAAGGCATGCCATGGATTTTACAATAGAGTGTAGGTTAAAGAGCGCCAGCTAAATGTAGTTTATGTATGTAAACTGTCAACAATATGATACTTTCTTCTAAACATTTATAGCAAAAATAGAATTTAACATGTTGCAAATAAGTGAAAATTAATACTAGTGGCATTTGTTAACCTTAAACATACAGTATGTTGGGCTTTCATGTTCTCTATTGTGTGTTTGCTTTTTGTTTTTAAATAAGGAATCATGCCTGATATTTTTTAAAATTCAGAGGTAAGAAAGCTTTAATCTACGGCCTTGACAAAAAAAATGTGATCATATGCAAAATGGTATGATGAATGCACATTACAAGATTTGGCATTACCATATTCTCAATATACTAAAACATCAGTTTCATGAATACATGTTTTAATCATAACATTAGGAAGAAAATCTGATTTGCAGAAAAATGCTAAGCAGGCAAGAGTGTATGAACCTTCAATAACTGAGTTTCCCTTTTCTCTCTCTTCATCTTTAAATTCCTTCTTACTGTTTTCCTGTCAACATTTGCATTTGAAAAATTATAGCTACAACTATGCAATTCCATTGTTCGCCCTTGCCAGCATCAAAATGGCAACTTGAAATATTTGTAGCATGGGTGCTTTTATTTTTCGGATTGTATTTCTGAATGAATAAACACTCCCAGCTTCTACAGTAAATGTTTGCCATACTATTTAAGTCAAAACATATGAACTGGGAGCGTGCATAGTGTCTATTATTTTGTCCTTGATGTAAGCTAAATACATTTCAGCTTCAAAAAAGTTTTTTTAAAAAATGAAATCCATTAATGCCTACTTGTTCCCAATATGTTTTTTTTTCCTTTTACTGTGAAGTGTGAATGGGTATGTTACCTATAAAAAAGACAATTATTATAAAAGCATTTTTTTAAAGTCCAAAGGAAGGATATTTTGTTAGGAGCTTATGGATGTACATATGTCATGATACTGTATCTCTACATATATCTCTTATCATGCACTTTTTAATTTTGGCAACAGTCAATAAAAAGGCTGTCGTACAAATAAACGAAAACAAGTCAAGTTGCTGTTGCCATATGATGCAGCACATTCAAGCTTTGTAAATGTTTTCCTCTCCTAATTATTAATCAACTAGAAGCGAATAAGGTGAAGGGGGGGGAGTGAAATCAGTGTATCGTTGTATCATGTGCACTGTACTGTTTTATTAAGGCACTGAAGAAGATAAGCTTGATAGTGCCGCCAGCTTCCTCACAGCATCATTCCCCCCTCATAGACATAAATGCTATGTTCAGCTGTTTTACTCTTTCAAGCCTAATCAGGGCTGGGCAATAATAATCTACTAGACGGTTTTCTGCTGAGTTACCTAGCTGTTGAGTTTCCTTTCCTGCCAAGTGTATCACACTTTGCATTTTTTCTCCAAATTCTGTTAACTATTGGTGTCCTCCCTCCAATATAAGCCTTCCCTCCTCAGATTAATGGCCGGGATTGAAAGATTTTATGAGGCACACGCACGGAGCCAGTTCTGTACAAATATATATATATATTTTAACTTCTTTAAACAGCTGATACCTTTACCATATCACAACATGCTTCTGATCCTCCCCTCACTTTCAAAGCAGTTTGCCGTGCAGCGTGGTGGGACGCCATTTGAGAAAAACAAGCCTAAAAGCCACCTGGGCTTACAGAACTATTTGTGTTTGATTGGGGTTCCTTATCCTGGCCAACATATTTTGCTATTGAAACAGAAGGGGAGGGGGGGAAATCAGCTAGCTAATTCAATCAGTATTTATGTGCATTCTTGTAACTTCATGTTTGCATGCTTATTTCGCTGTGTTTTCACGGCATCAGTGCGACATTCATTTAATATTTTAAACTAATGCGTTCGGTTTTTGCAATGTTGGCATTTTGCAGTCGCTCAATTATGAAACTGTCACATTTCTTGTTGAGAACGCAATCACGGGATGCAGCCTCTTTTTGAGCAACAGAGGGCAGTCTGCGGTTTTAAAAGATTCAGCAGCTGTCTTAGAGGGTTGAATGCAGCTCTGACAGGCTGAGGTTGTAGAAGAGCAAGATTCAACAACAAACAGAAGCGTGCAGACTGGTCAATCTATAATTTATTGGAAACATTACTGATCTTTGCAATAACATCTAATACATGAATGAAAGAGAACCCCATCATTTGAAAAAAAACACCAACCCCCAGATACCAGAGACAGTTATGTCTGTAAAATATACACCATTATTTTTCAGCCAGATCTTTGCTTGCTTTGAAATTATCAGCATTCAGCTGATGGACACTTAATGAAACGGTGTTCAAAAATGCCCTTATTTATTCTGTGCTGTATTAACATATATCTGAATGTTTAACTTTGGACTTTTTAATGTGACACAAATGATACTAAGTAACTTACTTGCATACATTGCTAGATAATATGTTGACTATTCTGGAGCTACTACATTAGTGACAAAAATACCATAATAATTGCAACAGAGAAAGCCATTGTCTCCTCCCTTCATTACTAATATGATCTTTTCAATCATGGCAGATCAAAGTGGGAAAATAGCCTTTTTTAAAAAAAGGGAGCAAAACTAAATGCTAGGATACTTGTTCAGCAAATGCTGAAGTATAAATACTCCTAACCTGTTGTCTCAGAGGAAATTTTGCCACCAGTTAGAATGATATGAGGATAGTGGTAGCGATGTGGGTGCAACTGCTTTTAACAAAGTAATCACGTGGGATTATTTCTTGCACAGTAGCATTTAGCAAACATGATAATGTCAACTGGTTTGATGAAAAAAATGAAGTTGGTGTTTGATTTGACATTATATATATAATAATAATTTATTATTTATACCCCGCCCATCTGGCTGAGTTTCCCCAGCCACTCTGGGAGGCTCCCAATCGAGTGTTAAAAACAATAAAGCATTAAATATTAAAAACTTCCCTAAACAGGGCTGCCTTAATATGTCTTTTAAAAATAGGATAGCTGCTTATTTCCTTGACATCTGTTGGGAGGGCGTTCCACAGGGCAGGTGCCACTACCGAGGAGGCCCTCTGTCTGGTTCCCTGTAACCTCACTTCTCGCAATGAGGGAACTGCCAGAAGGCCCTCTGCGCTGGATCTCAGTGTCTAACAGAATGGCATTGTTTTTCCATTAATGATTCCTGGTAAAGTTATGCAAAAGACATATAAAATAACAGAGGGCAGAGCAATCCTAACAAGGGAGATATGCTGGTGTCCAGAGGGTCTGTGGCTGGAGTTGGGGGTCAGTGTTCTGCCCTTCCATTGACTCCTAAGGGAGGGGTTTAGTTATAGCTGTATTTTGGTGATATAAGTTACACCAAGTTCTGTGGGTGGACCCAGTGAATGATGGAAATTAGGGTACAGTGCGATTTTGTTTATGCCTCACCCCCAACACAACAATTCCCCACCCTTGTGCCCTGTACATGGATGTAGCTAACACCACCAGGGCTCTCTATCACCAGGTGATGGATGATGGGCTTGGGTGATGGGCTTGAGGGCATCCTGAGCAAGTTTGCAGATGACACCAAATTGGGAGGGGTGGCTAACACCCCAGAGGACAGGATCACACTTCAGAATGACCTTAACAGATTAGACAACTGGGCCAAAGCAAACAAGATGAATTTTAACAAGGAGAAATGTAAAGTACTACACTTGGGCAAAAAAAATGAAAGGCACAAATACAGGATGGGAGACACCTGGCTTGAGAGCAGTACATGTGAAAAGGATCTAGGAGTCTTGGTAGACCACAAACTTGACATGAGTCAGCAGTGTGATGCAGCAGCTAAAAAGCCAATGCAATTCTGGGCTGCATCAATAGGAGTATAGCATCTAGATCAAGGGAAGTAATAGTACCACTGTATTCTGCTCTGGTCAGACCTCACCTGGAGTACTGTGTCCAGTTCTGGGCACCACAGTTCAAGAAGGATACTGATAAGCTGGAACGTGTCCAGAAGAGGGCAACCAAAATGGTCAAAGGCCTGGAAACGATGCCTTATGAGGAACGGCTTAGGGAGCTGGGTATGTTTAGCCTGGAGAAGAGAAGGTTAAGGGGTGATATGATAACCATGTTCAAATATATAAAAGGATGTCATATAGAGGAGGGAGAAAGGTTGTTTTCTGCTGCTCCAGAGAAGCGGACACGGAGCAACGGATTCAAACTACAAGAAAGAAAATTCCACCTAAACATTAGGAAGAACTTCCTGACAGTAAGAGCTGTTCGGCAGTGGAATTTGCTGCCAAGGAGTGTGGTGGAGTCTCCTTCTTTGGAGGTCTTTAAGCAGAGGCTTGACAGCCATCTGTCAGGAATGCTTTGATGGTGTTTCCTGCTTGGCAGGGGGTTGGACTGGATGGCCCTTGTGGTCTCTTCCAACTCTATGATTCTATGATTCTAGGTGTAAACAGATATGACAAGATAACTCATTTATGCTCAGCTTGGCGGTGGCGGCGGGGGGGGGGGGGAGGGAGGAGCACAGTGGAGAGATATTCCACATATCCTAACATCTTCCAGTTGACAAATTTGGAAGTTCAGATTGTACTATAATTCAAATGAAATGGAAAGTATCCTAACATACATTTAGGAAGCACGTATTGGATGTTACAGACACAGCTCCTGCAAGCAGCAGGAAAGATTCCCTATGAGGAAAGATCACATAACGTTTAGTTGGGGCTTTTTAATAGCAGCTTCAGGAGGCTGACTTAATTTTCATTGGGAACGTGGCAGGAGTCAAAGGGTTAACCACTTCCACAGTTCCCACCCCCTTCTATTTTTTTTAGGGAAATGTGCCAGCAAACACCATAAACTTAACAAGTGTTTAGTTTGATGATAATGCATAGGAGCAGTATCTTTGCTGTGTTTAATAAAGTATTTCAGGACACTGAAACGCATTGGCAGTTTATCTTCCTTGTTCTGTTGGCCTTCTACAGCAAGGAAGTAGAGGAACTCACAATGCATCTTTCAAAGCCCTCGGAGGAAATGGCATTCCTAACAAGTTTGAAAACAAACACATACAACTTAAGAGCGGTAGGTGAAAGTTATTAGCAAGTCTTTCAATGTAATCATTTCAATGAGAGTTATCCCCACTGGCTGGAATATGAGCAATGCAGTTTCAATCTGTTAAGAAGTGGGATAGGAAGTTTCTTTCAAATTATAGACCTACAGTATAAACTTAACCAACATTGTGCCTCATTTATGCTCCAATTATTTACTTCTCAAACCTGAGAGTTGAGCAGATCCTGATTATCCCTTTGGTTTGCTGAGGAGCAGGCTGGAGTCAGAGCTGGCCATTCAACCATGGGGTGGGTCACTGATTGCATTTGCTCATGAATATGTGGCAGTAAGGGGGACCCAGGTGGCGCTGTGGGTTAAACCACTGAGCCTAGGGCTTGCTGATCAGAAGGTCAGCGGTTCGAATCCCTGTGACGGGGTGAGCTCCCGTTACTTGGTCCCGGCTCCTGCCAACCTAGCAGTTTGAAAGCACGTCAAAATGCAAGTAGATAAATAGGAACCGCTACAGCGGGAAGGTAAACAGCGTTTCCGTGTGCTGCTCTGTTTCGCCAGATGTGGCTTTGGCATGCTGGCCACATGACCTGGAAGCTATACGCTGACTCCCTCGGCCAATAATGTGCGAGATGAGCGCGCAACCCCAGAGTCGGTCACGACTGGACCTAATGGTCAGGGGTCCCTTTACCTTTACCTTTATGTGGCAGTAAATAATGTTCTTTTGTTCGTCGTAGATCTGGCCACTTTTGACATTACTAGGGCATTAGAAAGTGGATTTAAATAAAAATTTGGAATGTCAGTAGCTTCCGTTAATTAAAATTCTTTACCTCACCGTTTGTTACATCATTTGTTACACCATTGGATTTTGAACGAATTCCATATCTGTGACCCAGGTTGTTAAGCAAGGATGTAAACTTGCTTGGTTAAATTTTGTTCATTTATTATATATTGTTATGAGTTGCGCGGGGTGGGGGGAGAGTAGGCAGTATGCTGGATCCAGCAAGTGTTAAAATTTAAAACAAGGATTAAAATTCCTGCAATAGCCAGGCTAACTTCCTGGTGTGGTTGTTTAGTCTTTTAGTTTTTTAGTCGTTTAGTTGTTTAGCCTTTGTTGTTTAGTCGTTTAGTCGTGTCCGACTCTTCGTGACCCCATGGACCAGAGCACGCCAGGCACTCCTGTCTTGCACTGCCTCCCGCAGTTTGGTCAAACTCATGTTCGTAGCTTCGAGAACACTGTCCAACCATCTTGTCCTCTGTCGTCCCCTTCTCCTAGTGCCCTCCATCTTTCCCAACATCAGGGTCTTTTCCAAGGATTCTTCTCTTCTCATGAGGTGGCCAAAGTATTGGAGCCTCAGATTCACGATCTGTCCTTCCAGGGAGCACTCAGGGCTGATTTCCTTAAGAATGGATAGGTTTGATCTTCTTGCAGTCCATGGGACTCTCAAGAGTCTCCTCCAGCACCATAATTCAAAAGCATCAATTCTTTGGCGATCAGCCTTCTTTATGGTCCAGCTCTCACTTCCATACATCACTACTGGGAAAACCATAGCTTTAACTATACGGACCTTTGTCGGCAAGGTGATGCCTCTGCTTTTTAAGATGTTGTCTAGGTTTGTCATTGCTTTTCTCCCAAGAAGCAGGCGTCTTTTAATTTCGTGACTGCTGTCACCATCTGCAGTGATCAAGGAGCCCAAGAAAGTAAAATCTCTCACTGCCTCCATTTCTTCCCCTTCTATTTGCCAGGAGGTGATGGGACCAGTGGCCATGATCTTGGTTTTTTTGATGTTGAGCTTCAGACCATATTTTGCGCTCTCCTCTTTCACCCTCATTAAAAGGTTCTTTAATTCCTCCTCACTTTCTGCCATCAAGGTTGTGTCATCTGCATATCTGAGGTTGTTGATATTTCTTCCGGCAATCTTAATTCCGGCTTGGGATTCATCTAGTCCACCCTTTTCACATGATGAATTCTGCATATAAGTTAAATAAGCAGGGTGGTAGCCTATGAGCCATTAATGAAACAATGGAAGTGGTTCTGTGCCAGACAACAAACTACTTGCCAGTAGTTAGAAAGACAAAGACCAGAGCTGAAAGTTGAGTTATGTGAGCAGGAAGGAAGAAGCTGAAAGCAAGACAGTATGCTGGGAAGGTAGAGGGTCAAAGCCATGCCTCATTTCTGCTTGAATGACCTTGTCATTGTCCTCCCCCACAGGATCAGTGATGGACATTGCCTAGGCAGAGTTCCATGGGCCAGGCAGAGGCTTGGGGGGGGGCCCAACCTCATTTGGCCCATGAGCTGCAAGTCCCCCAACTTTGGTCAGAAGACATGGTGACAGAGTGATGTAGCCCCATGCTGCTCTCTTTGATAATCTAATTATCTTTCCTTGCTGAGGCTTATGTAGTCTTGGTGCTGAGTCATAGATTAGACACAGTTAACTGGCATCCATACCCTGAGCCTGGCTTTGGCCGGGGAGGGCGGGATATAAATAAAAAAATATTATTATTATTATACAAGGTTGGAGTGGGTGGAGCATTCATCTTGGACTCTTTATTGACTCTGATGGTTGTGCATTAATTATAACATCTATTTTGCTGGTGTAACCTTCTTCTAACAAAGGAAGCAGAGGTTAGATGACCATCTGTGATTGCAGGGGGTTGGACTAGATTACCCTTGGGGTCCCTTCCAACTCTGCAATTCTATGATTCTATGAAATGTGATCTAGCCCTGCTGAAGGCTTTGTAACCAACTAAGCTGGCTATTTCCTTCCTTCTTCCCCAGCACACCGATCTCCGTTTTCTCCCCTTACAATGACAATCCTATCATTGCCCAGTCAGCTAACTAAGGACAGGCTTGCACTGTAAAAACAGATATGCACACAACCACTAACATTTAGCTGACTTGCGTGAAATTGTCCCAAATTTACCCAAACATCCATAAGATACTAAACAAGCCTCACTAAGCCCTTTATTGCTCACCTGCCTAGTAGATGCTAAAAGCTGTTTTCCTTGCTTTTGCACATAGATTTGCCAGCAGCTGTTTCAACATTTATAAACACTATTCCTTCTGATTGCCAAATAACCATAAATTCATTTATGCATATTTTTGTATTGCAGGCGTAAAAATAATTACATGTCTGATTAAATCCACTTATGCCTTCATGTCTTACTAAATCTCTAATAGATATAAATTGTTGAAATGCATTGCATCGGAACACATAAATATTACGGGTGCAGCCCAGTTTATCTTTACTATGGTCTGAAGCACAAACAATGAATGGAAATGGTTGTATTCACACCATTTCTTTCAAACTGGGGCCTCAGTATTTGCCCTCATGATAGTGTGATGCTCCAGGTCAATCATTGAGGAAGACCATTCCTTATCAAAAAGTTAAGTTATTCTCTCACAAAGCAGCACATATATTAACAAAGAGAAGACACATAGCGCACTTCAATGAGTAAAGGAGATGCAGTCTTTTTATGGTATGAAGGCATCCATTGTATATTTTCCTTGTCCCTACATCAATGTTATTCTAAATCACAGCACAGTACAATCCTGGTTCCCTTGAAGTGATCCTGCTTCCTTCAGCAGATGCAGAATCTGACCCATACTATTTAATGATGTGTTCAAATCGATCCCTAATATTGAATCAGGCAAATATCACTGCAATGCTTGGTAACGGTTTGACTACTATTAATTCATTTGGTATTCATTGTGTTAGCACTTATCATAATGAATTCATTTGGTATTCATCTGAACGTCATAAGTATTCCGAGTGATACTGCAATTTACGGTAGTATTAATTGATATACTACCTAATTTCCCCTACAAAGGAAAAAATTGTGGTCTGCTCATGAAATACACTCTTTTAACATTTTATAGTGGTAATAATGATGAGACTGAGATACCTAATTCATATATTGGACGTTATTCTTTTATGGTCATGCCAAATCAATGTTAGAATATATGATATGGTGCAGAATTACCGTAAGAGGTGTGTGTGTGTGTGTGTGTGTGTGTGTAAAACAAGATAAAACAATTTGCTTTAACCTTTGAAAGTGCTTTCATCAACAGGTGAGCACAATAAATGAGTTGCATGGTACTATGCATTTTATATCCTCTCTGGAGTTTTGGTTTCAGTTTTCAGCTGAAGGGGAGGGAAAATCACAGCTTTGGTTCTAGAATTCAGGCAGCTGACTGGTTCTGAGTAGACCTCAAGATGCACAGGTTATACAGTGGTACCTTGACTTATGAACGACTCGACAACTGAATTTTTCAACTTATGAGTGGGGCAAATGGCCGCACGCTTACGAATTTCTCGACATCCGAACGGAAACCATGGCGGTTTTAGATAGGGTTTTTTCGACTTACGAATTTTTAGATGGGGTTGCTTCGACTTACAAATTTTTCCGTTTCCAATGCATTCCTATGGGAAATCGTGTTTCCAATGGCGCTTTTCGACTTACGAATTTTTTCGACCTACGAAGGTGCCTTCAGAACGGATTAAATTCGTAAGTTGAGGCACCACTGTAATATGAAGAAAAACAGGAGAGAAGGGCTGCCCATTTTAGAGATTTTAATTCTTTATATGAAGTCTAGGTTTCAGCATCACTACTCCTCTCCCTCCAGGCAACCCCCATGTGCATGAAATTAGCCAAAAGACATATGAAATTAGGCTGAGGGGCATGTGTCCCTCAGACCACAGGTTGCTGACTGATTTCGGTGATGTATGTGTAGGGTTGCCAGACTCAATAGAGGACAGGACTTCTGTGCCTTTAATTGCCCTGCTCTCTTTTGAGTCTGGAAACCTTAAAGAGAAACCAGCAGACCCTTTGTTTAATTTCCAAGCAAAGGGTCTGCTGGTTTCTCTTTAAGGTTTCCAGACTCAAAAGAGAGCAGGGCAATTAAAGGCACAGAAGTCCTGTCCTCTATTGAGTCTGGCAACCTTGAAATAAACTAGAAACTGACTTCTCTGTGTGTGCTAGACATACTGTCTGCTGAATGTGTGTAAGGGAGGGATCGCATCAGCATGGACAAGGACAATGTGGTCAGCCAGACCCACAACCCTAAATCTCTCTGAACTCTCTGAAGAGTTCCCACAAAGATAGACTGGTTGCTGTAAAGGTAAAAGAGATGAATATTCAAAGGGAAGTATAGGTTTAATTGATTTCCTATATCTGCACGGTGAAAACTCAAACATGATGAATGAAACGAATGGTTAGATCTGATGTGCGATTTGGAGCGTAATGGAGTTTGAAAGCGCAGCCTGCAACCAGGTGACTTAACTTTTGAGGTATTTGCCATGGATGTTGGTGTAATAAGCAAGTCACCTCATCAGAACTGGGCATTTGAGCAGGTTTGGGAAAGAAACAATTATTTGTTTGTCCATGGGAGAAGAGGGTTGAGGGTCACAAACCAGAGGCAAAACAGTATCTGTGCAGGCCCATTGAATTAGAGCAAGATGTGCACGTTGTGCTCTTGTTCAAATTCCATATGTTTTTAAGGGGTGTGCGTGTGGTGGAACAGTTCTTAGTGGGTTGTACAAAAGGTCTCCATGCATCCACTCTCCTTGGTATGCTCAATTTAAAGGCTAAAATGAGTCCCATATGTATATGCTAACATACTTCAGTCCATAATTATTTCAAAGAATGGTCCAAAGTCAGTTTAATCTGCTAGTGCACAAGAGAAGTTTGCTTCAAGCTCCTGGTCTTTTATTAGCCCTTATTTCTCTAAGCAGGTAAATTTAGGTAAGTAGGCTCCAGTGAGTGATCTTTCATTTCCTTGAGACAGAGAGCAGAATTGGTCAGTGTGGTTCTGAAGCTTTCCTTTCCATGGCAAAATAAAGGGAAGCTTTGTAGCCATCATTAAATACATTCACTCTAAGATTTACTGTGGTAATAGTGTCAAAGCAAATGGCTGTTTCTTTGGCAGCAAAAGAGTTTTAAGAAGACAGTAGGCATTGTTGTTGTTTGCCTTGCAAATTATAAAATACCTCAAAAATTACATGGTGTCAAACCGTGTGACATAGATTACAAAAATAATATATAGCTCTGAGTTTTATTAAGAAAATTACACCAGATTAACTCTTAGTATCCTGAGACACGATAGCATATCTTAAACTTTATTATTACATAGGAATGGTATTTTGTTAGAAGTATGAATTTTTCGAAAGCAAAATATGGGGTAGGGAGAACAAGCTAAATCGTAAGGGGTTGGATATATTTCCTCATTTAAAGTAACTGTGGATCTTAAATTCATCTAATTTATGAAGCTAATTGAAATTTTACTTATTTACTCAGAAGCTGCCCTATACCAGATCAGACTATTTGTTCACCAGTATTCTCTAATCTGATTGGCCGTTGCTTTCCAGAGTCTCAGGCAGAAGGCCTTCCTTGTTACCTTTTATCTCTGGGGTGGGAAATCTTTTTGCTCCAAGGCCATACCTTTTATCTCTGCCACTCCGGCAGGCCAACTTTGACAGGTTTTCCCATCCACTTGCCAATCACTTAACTTCAGTATCAGCTAACGTGCAGGGTATTCAACAATGCTTTGTGTAGTTTTTGCAGTTTTAATTGTAGACCCTGCTCCCTTCCTGCCCCCAAGCAGAAGCCTTTAATCAAGGGAAGATGTCTGGAACCTAAGCAATAAATACATGCTTGTTACACCATGTACTAATTTTCCAGAAAAGGCCTAATTCTGACATGGTTTTTTAAAAAAGTTTGAAAAATATACTATCCCCTTATCATACTAATCAATGTATGTACTAGTTATCCCACTTGCTTGGAACATGTGTCTCTACACACAGCTGCAAACTACGGTATGTCTTTGTGTTCAGGGATTAAGTCCTTCTGGAACACAAAGGACTTTGGGGTGGGGTGGGAACCATTTTCCACTGCAACCCCTGGCTCTATTCCGCTAGACGTTAGGCTACCGTCTGTCCAGTGCATTAGCAGATGATTCAGTAAAATTGGTCCTTTACTGAGTGTCCTCTCAAATTTCTGTGTCAGACAGCTGGAAGGTTTTCAAGCATGTTTCCAGTTGTGAGTAATACTGAGCATCAAGCATGCTCCTAAGTGTCTCTTTGTGGCACTACTTGTAGATTTAAGTGGCATTAATTAGAAGCCAGTGTTCATAGTGGAGGCGTATATGAGGCAATAAATACCTTTTGTGGGTGACTGAAGGCCACAGAGCTGTGAATCCAAGGTGTTTGATAACCAGAAATGCTGTTTATTACAACTGAGACACAATACGGTGGCCCAAAGCCTTAGTGCTTGATGTGGCCTTGGAGAGAAAGGGATCAGACTGGGGCAAAACTCCAAAGAATATTTTAAAACCTGCTTAATGGTTTGCTAATTGCAGGCAACATCACAGGACATATCAAAGAGCAGCTGCTTAAAGCTGTAGCACTCCATGTAGATCCATTCCAAGTTTTTAAAAAAATCTAAAATAAAATGTAAAACAAATAGAGTGCTAACAGTGAAAAGTACCTATAAATTTAGCTGCCTTGCATCTCAATCCAAAATAGCTTATCTGCCTGTATTGTGCAACTGTCCATTGCTAAAACGTGGTTAATAATAGCCTTCCTTATATGGGTGGCAGGGGTGCCAATTTGAATAAACTATTTGGAGGGCCCAGGTAAGCCAGAACCTACATAATCAATCACAAGATGCAGCACAGGCACACTATCTGAATGGCAGTGCCCATTAACTTTGTGGGGGCAGGCCCCTTAAATATTTTATTGGCGGGGCTGAAGGGACCTTGGCCTCCTAGGAGTTGGCTCGTATGATGATGATGATAATAATAAAATAAATTTTATTTGTATCTCGCCCTCCCCAGCCATAACCGGGCTCAGGACGGCTAACATCAAAATATAAATACATTAAAACATAAAATCCGTTAATCGACTGAAATACAGCTTAAAATCGGATTAAAATCAAAGAAGATCGGAAGGCAACCGGCAAATTATGACTACAGTGGTACCTCGGTTTATGAACACAATTGGTTCCGGAAGTCTGTTCATAAACTGAAGCGTTCATAAACTGAAGCGAACTTTCCCATTGAAAGTAATGGAAAGTGGATTAATCTGTTCCAGACGGTCCGCGGGGTACTTAAACTGAAGCGTTCATAAACTGAAGCAAACTTTCCCATTGAAAATAATGGAAAGTGGATTAATCCGTTCCAGATGGGTCCGCGGAGTACTTAAACTGAAGCGTTCATAAACTGAAGCATGGGTGTAATTGGTTCCGGAAGTCTGTTCATAAACTGAAGTGTTCATAAACTGAAGCGAACTTTCCCATTGAATGTAATGGAAAATGAATTAATCCGTTCCAGATGGGTCCGCGATGTTCATAAACCAAAAATTCATAAACCGAGGTGTTCATAAACTGAGGTTCCACTATATAAGGGTTGGGAATCTTAGGTAGTCACCAGGCTCAGCTATTTATATGAGCCGGTGAGAGGAGTTAGAGAGGCCTCTTATATATAGGGTCTTGTAGGAGGAGAGGCCTGTTGTCTGAGTGCTCACTGAAAGGACAGATCGTGAAGCTGAGGCTCCAATACTTTGGCCACCTCATGAGAAGAGAAGACTCCCTGGAAAAGACCCTGATGTTGGGAAAAATCGAAGGCACAAGAAGAAGGGGACGACAGAGGATGAGGTGGTTGGATAGTGTTCTCGAAGCTACGAACATGAGTTTGACCAAACTGCGGGAGGCAGTGGAAGACAGGAGTGCCTGGCGTGCTATGGTCCATGGGGTCACGACGAGTCGGACATGACTAAACGACTAAACAACAACAACAAGGAGGAGAGGGGTCAGACTGCACCCCGATCAAAGGCCTGGTGGAACAGCTCCGTCTTACAGGTCCTGCAGAAAGATGTCAAGGTGATGGGTGGTGTAAGGTCAAACACGATTTAAAGCAGGTGTCAGGAACCTGCGGCCTGCCAAATATTGTTGGACTTCATCAGCCACAACCAGCATGGTCAGCGACCAGAGCTGATTGGTGATATGGTCCAGCAACACCTGAAGCGCCGCAAGTGTTCCCACCCTGGATAGGAAGCATGTGCTTGCTGTCCTTTCCTCCAACCAGATTCCAGCAGGATTTAAACTTCACACAGACTTGTAAGGTAGGTTAAGCTGACAGCAAGTAACTTGCCAAGTTTTCTTAATTAGTGATGGATTCAGAGCATTCAGACTTCTCTTTTAGCCATGGTCAGAATATCAACAGATCTAGGTTGGCAGGAGCTAGGTATAGAGCAACGGGAGCTCATCACCGTCACATGGATTTGAACCGCTGACCTTATGATCAGCAAGCCCAAGAGGCTCACAGTGCCACCCATGTCCCTTAAGTGGTGTGTTGAAAGCACACCAGTGCAAGTAGATAAATAGGGACTTCTGCGGTGGGAAGGTAAATGGCATTTCCATGCGCTCTGGCACTCATCATGGTGTCCCATTGCGCCAGAAGTGTTTTAGTCATGCTGGCCACATGACCTGGAAAGCTGTCTGTGGACAAACACCAGCTCCCTAGGCCTAAAATGCGAGATGAGCGCTGCACCCCATAGTCGAATTTTACTGGACTTAACCATCCAGGGGTCCTTTACACCTCTACCTATCAACAGGCCCATAAGACAGAGATTTGAGAAATATGTAAAGAGCGTAAAATCCTTGATGTGTTTTAGGATATTCATAGAGCACTAGAAATCCCAAACCTGTATTACAATATGGGCTGGGGTAAGGTATTAAAATTTCCAACTTGTCTGTCACCCTTTACCAACAATAACGTGAATTTGTGCTCACAGTTCAAGACATTGGGAAGGCCAAGTGTAAAGTCTGTTTTCCCCGTTTCAGATGTGCATAGCCTGGGGCACTATGTTGCAATCTAACACCACTTGTTGCAACAGATATTTTAAAGACAACCCTGCTATTCTCTGACCTTCAAGATCCTACAGGAAATTAGAAGTGCAAACACTCAGTTTTGCATAAAAGCAGCATCAGCTATGATGCATATTGGCATCTATTCCAGCCACAAGAACATAACCACAACACAGGGGGGAAAAGGATCAATATCTTTTGGAAAGGAGGATGCTAAGTAAAAGTAGCCGTAGCTGTGCTTGTTTTGTTTAAAAACAAACAAAATGAGTCATCTATTGAAGATTGTAATGAAAGGTTTTTTGTTTTTTGAAAAGGTAGTCCAGACTTGCTAGCAAGTGAAAAGGTAATATTACCTGCTCTCTGCATAAAATGCACACCAACAAATAAGCAAACAGCAATTCCCACTTAGTTCCCCCCCCCCCGGGGCAGGTGACACTTTCTGCTTTGAGAGAATTGAATCTTAAAAGACGGTGACCCATAATAAAAAGGTATGTCACCAAAGGTATTCTACGTATGCAGAGAAATAGCATCATGGAGCCCTTGTACTCCGGAAGCAAGTAGAACCGATGGAGAATGGTAAGTACGTTTTACTTGATCTTCACTTCTATAGCTTGGAAAGTAACAGAATAGTTATAAAGTCCAATTAAATAACACAAGAGTTGAACTGAATGCATAGACTTAGCCTGGGGGCATAAAACAGGCAAAGCCTTCTTTCTATATGGTTCTTTTTTCATTTTTCCTGTGAAAGGGAACAGAATATTTCCTAAGTGCATCACAGTTGATCCAGTTGCAGCCATTGAAACATTTAAAGATCCTAACTTGCAGTCAGAGAAGGTGTTCAGCTGTTTATAGACAGACATAACAGAGATCTCAGTCCACAAAATAGTTTGCTAGAATGGTAACATTTCCTTTGACTGGCACCCAGTTTTAATATACTATCGGGTATAAAGGCGAATTTAAATAATTGGAACCTCTTTCATATGTAATGTAATGTGTTTAGGTTTGGGGACTAATTCTGATATACAGATCCTAAACACCTTTGTAAGCATGGGTTCTTATGCTTTCACTCAGAACTGAGCTCCAAATTGGCTCAATTTTGCAGCCTCTTATTCAATGGCTTTTTGAATTATGCTTACCCACATTAGTGATTACAGCAGCCATAGGTGAAACTATGAAAAACATAGTTCTTCACATATAATGACAAATTGTGGTTTTTCTCTACAAGAATAATCCTGGAAGGAGCCTTGAACTTCTGTACTCCATCTCTTTCTTCCCCAGCTCCAATAACAATAACAACAACAACAATAAATTTATTTATGTATACCCCACCCATCTGGCTGGGTTTCCCCAGCCACTCTGGGCGGCTCCCAACAGAATATTAAAAACACAATAAAACATCAAACATTAAAAACTTCCCTAAACAGGGCTGCCTTCAGATTTATTCTAAAAGTCAGATAGTTGTTTATTTCATTGACATCTGATGGGAGGGTGTTCCTCATATCCCCAGAATAATAGTTACTTCCTGTTTTTCAGAAAACCAAAGGTTACCATTACTTCTAAACCAGCAAACCATGGTTTGTGCTTCCCCCACAAACCAAGATTGCAAACCAGGGTTTACTGAAAACTACAAAGTAACTAATTATCCTAAGTGTGCGTGGGAAGGAAGGAACGAGCCTGAGTTTCCTTCAAGGCTCAGCCTCAGCTACATCCGCATGAGACTCCTGTGATTGTGAAGCTAGTACAGAATAGTGGTTGTACACAAAATTCTGAACTTAAAACCCCAAGTTAAAATTTCAAGCCAGTCATGAACTATAGGTTGCTCTTTAGAAAGCTCCTCTTTTTTAGGTTCTCACCCCAGTGACAATACAGGTTTACCTTATGCAGATAGCATAAAGATTGCTGAGATACATAGATGAAAAACCGAAAATGTAAGGAAAATGCTACATATGTACTTAGGATGGGACCATAAAGCACATATTATGTGCCTAATGGAGCTTTGAGCATTTTTTCCCTCAACCAGCAGTGCCCTGTGCCAAGCTGCTTTTGAAACGTGGAGAGGGGATTTCAGAAATAGATTGTGATAAGGCATAGGGATGTGCTGCTCAAAGAAAAACATTCAAAAATCCCACTGGGCATGGTTGTTAACAGTGGGGCTGAAGGCAGTATTAGATGAAAGGAAAAAATGACTAAGGAAGAAAGAATAATTTACAGAGCATGCTAGAATACTTGAAAGATAAACGGTTTTCTTTAACCAATCTTATCATATATTCTTTCTTGCTTTCCTGTTCCTGTTTGGAAATTTCCTAAGAAATTTCCCAATATATGCATTTACAAGACATATGAAGCCTATGTTGACTAAAGACTAAACAAAACACAGCATAAGTTTAGTAATCACTGGACCAAGAGCATTTCCCTGCTTTAGATGGCTTACTATAATAGAATAGTCACATCTGTTTGTATGTTTTATTTGATCTGATGATTTTTTAATGTTTAAAAAGATTAAAAACATTTTATAATATCTTTACGACCAACAGGGAGAATCCCATTTAATTTTTGTGTAGGAACAGCACCCCATAATTCCCTATTTCCCATCAAAATAATCATCTGCACATTTTTTTTCTGTCAACTGTAACATTGAGGTTATTCTGTAGTGACTTAATTTGCTGCTTATTTCAATATGCTTTTGACTTCCTAAGAAACTATCAAATTCAGCTCTGAGACTGGGGTTATTCCCTTAGGGAGTCCCAAATGAATTTGAATTTTCCAAGGGCTTCATGCACCATTTGTTGTTTATTCCTTTGTAATAGTATTATTTCCATTATGATAATAGGATTATGTTCATCATAACATGTGTTGTCTTCCATAGCGTAACCTCACCTTTCCCCCCAGGAAAAGAGAGAATGTGAAAAGCTTAACAGGTTTTGAGTGAAATACAGTCCTGTGGTCATAAAGTTTTAATGCATGTTTCGTGCAAGTTGGTATATGGTATTTAAACAGTATATAATGGTAATTAAAAATATTGTAAACTGCATTTTAATACATGCAATATATGATTTAAGAAAAAGCCACTCATTCGGTTAATATTTTACCCTAAGTACAATGAATTAATTGCATTACACTGAAGCTGTTCTGCTATGTACAACACCATTTGAATCATAATATTGTGGACAGTACCTCTCAGAGGAAAACACTGTGATTCTGATATAGCATCATTTTCTGAAACTGAACTGATGCAGCAGCTGGTATGTCTCGACATGTTTTCTTAGTGTAGCAGACCTTAAGATTAGTCTATTACAACTATAGGGTTCGTTGGCATGATACTGGCTAAACTGTGAGAATTTCAATATTAACTGGACTTTGGGCTATGCAGGAAATCCATTAGGTAAGTAATGAAAGATCTCCTAGATCTTCCCTTGCCCCACTTGCCCGCCCAACACCTTAATAGAAAACAGTGTCATTTATTGTCCATTTATGTATTTGCAGTGTGTGTTTATCTAAGAATCATTCAATCAAGGTAGATAGCGATTTTCCATGTGGCTCTGGTGCCACAAGCGGAACTTGCACTTTATGGTACAGCTGGAGTGACTTGTGTGTTTCTTTGGAACATAGCAGTGTGTGTGACTGAATGGTTTCTACATAGTTCAGACATGGGGGGATAATGTGTAAGTGTGGGGAAGAGATGAAGGGCATAGCAAAAAGCCATTCACTGTGGAACCATCTACAGTTATGGCCTGTTGTCACTCACTATCCAGAAGGATATTGGCAGTGGCGAGTAGCATTATGGGATGAATCTGTCTTTCTTGCTGGTGCACTCTGTGTGAATTGCATTTCTTTTGGGCTGAAGCCCATTCACTCTCAAATTTAATGTTGCTCTTAACCCTCCTTCAACTGTACTTCACATTTCAGCAGTTACATCTGTGGCCAATTCACGATTAGAGAAAAGGGACGTTGCAGCAAAATATGCATTCAAGCTAATATAATACGAAAATGAATAGCTGCGACTATTTTGTGTGCTGCACGAAACCAATTTTTTTCCACAAGTTGGGCAGACTATGAACTCTAAAGCAACTTTACAATCCCAAAGCTGTTTTGATGGAACAAACCACAACTGTTACAGATACTAGCTGGGTACACTTGTGCAGGTGGATAATAAGCATGTATAATTAGATGAAAGATACATAATGGTTTGTTGTTGGTTACGCATTTACAACAGCTGACGATATGCTTAATGTGTAGTTCACAAATTAAGACAATTACTTATGCCTCCACGGTTAACCAGGAGGATTCCTTATGGACTGCAGCACAAAAACACTCGGTACCTCTGTATGAAGTAGATTCCCAGTGCTGTCTGTAATTTGACCTCCAGCTATCAGTTTTACCCAAAGACATTAAAAAAACCCATCATGAATTGTAGGTGGCATGTTTTTAGCCATCTAGTAGAAAGCATTTTAACTCACCATATCCAAAGGGAAAAAAAGCTTTATGTTGCATCTGAAATGTTAGTATTCAATAATAGGTCTGCATGCAAAATATCTGGTATTTTGCATTTTTACATTTGTGTTAGGGGTTTAGTCAAATGTGAATTAATTTTTCTTTCCATCCTTCACTTTACATATAATTAAAAAATATCAAGTAAGATATCAGCTACATACATACTTGCTTCAGATTCCCTGCATTGCACCTAACATACTTTTTTTGCATCTATGACCATTTGCACTTGAAGAATGGAAATATCCAACTCCAAAAAGAATTTTGACAAAAATTTTAAGCAAGTTTTTTTTCTAGAACACTGTTTAATTTTTGCTATTTTATTTAAAGGCCTTTGGGTTTCATTCTTCATTCTCTTGCACATTGTAAAACTCCTACACAATTTAGTAAGCTAATATACAAAAAAGAATGGTGCTAAAATGCAAGATTTTACTTAGGACCTTCTTAAGTGCAGAGAGCCATGAGTCATTCTGAACTGAGCCGAGCTCAGACCTTGCAGAAAATTGGGCCTAGCTTGCAATGATACTCCTTCCTGTAGTGACCTGGGGAACCAATGACCGAGAAGACTGGAGTTAAAGGCTTTAGAAGTGGTAGAAGTGACTTTCAAAGCCTGGAACTTGCTAGAAAGTCTCATTGTCTATTTACATCAGGGAGCCTGGGAAAATGTGGAACCCAGTGCCCTTCTGCTAAAAGGTCTGAGCATTTTTCATGCTCTATTAATACTTCTGAGCATGCTCTGAAGAATCTAGGAGCATAAGCAGTGCTATTTTTTTCTAAGAAAAAAATGGCGGAACTCACCATGAACTTGTTCTCTTATAATGGCAATGGCACCCACCTGAGAGGTGTGAGAGCAGTTTTTTGTAAGTTCCGGTTGGGGAAAAAAGCCCTGAGTCTAAAATATGCTAAAGCCTTCCACAAAAGCTCTCCTATTAGAATAATGAAGGGGATTGGTGAGGAGAGCTGGGAGGGGCAAGTTTGATTTCCCCCAAAAAGAAGTGGAGGCATTTGTGGAGTGAGTATTCTCTGAGGAAGCTCAGGGAAAGCAACCCACGTATGCAGAGAGCTTGTCCATTATAAATTCTGAATATGACCTCAACAGAATCTAACTGTTCATTTGTTCTAGGAAAATTCTCTTCATCTACTTGGCATCAAATAGAACTGCTAACCCAAGTTGAAAAACTCTGGAAAGCCAGATGGTGATATTTAAATTTTCATTCAATCAAATGTGGGCAAAGAGGTTTATTTGAATATACGTTACTACTCAACACATCCAGGTACAGTGGTACCTCAGGTTACAGACGCTTCAGGTTACAGATGCCACTAACCCAGAAATAGTACCTCGGATTAAGAACTTTGCTTCAGGATGAGAACAGAAATTGTGGCGCGGTGGCGGCAGCGGGAGTCCCCATTAGCTAAAGTGGTACCTCAGGTTAAGAGCAGTTTCAGGTTAAGAACAGACCTCCAGAACAAATTAAGTTCTTAACCCAAGGTACCACTGTAGTTGAATTGTCTTTAAACCAATGGGACTTACCATTTCAACCCCGCTTAGGCAAGACCTATTATATTCCCCCATTATTATTATTATTATTATTATTATTATTATTATTATTATTATTTTATGATTTTCAATTTTATACATTTTAATAATTTCCCCATCATTTTAACATTTTGACATTTCAGAACTCAACTTCCTTCCCCCTCTTTCTGTGGTTCCTTAAATTTATTTTTTATATTTTTATATTTTATATTTTCTGCGTATTCCAAATTAACTTAATTTACTCATTTATTCATCTACTTTAAATATATACTCTTATAAAACTGCAGGTTATTACAATAATCCTGCCAATGTTCTTATCTGTTTACAGTTTATTTGTAAATATTCAATAAGCCAGAGCAAGACTTATTGAAATGAATGAGTACTATATACAACAGGGGTCAGCAAACTTTTTCAGCAGGGGGCTGGTCCACTGTCCCTCAGACCTTGTGGGGGGCTGGACTATATTTGGGGCAGGATGATGCAAGAGCACCACAAGCAACTCTTGCGATGGCAGGGGCTGATGAGTGGCGCGCGAAAGGGCTCCGGAGAGCGGCTGCTTAAAATGGCGGCCACTCGAGCGCTGCTGCTGCTGGCACCAACAAAGCCCAGCCCCATTCCTCCTCTAGGCAGGGCAAGGAAAAGCCAGAAGGAGGAAGGGAGGAGGTGCTGCCGCCGCCGAGGGAGGGAGAGAGAGGGAAAGAACGTGCGCACTGGCAATCAACACGGTGGTTCCTGGACCATCCACTGGCCGGATGTAGAAGGTAATTGGGCCTAATCTGGTGCGCGAGCCTTAGTTTACCTACCCATGATATACAAGAACAAGAGAGGAGGATGAGTAGTAGTAGTAGTAATAATAATAGTAATAAATAATAATAGTAATAATAAATAATAAGTTTGTTATTTATAGCCTGCCCATCTGGCTGCATTACCCCAGCCAGTAAAGGTAAAGGTAAAGGTAAAGGGACCCCTGACCATTAGGTCCAGTCGTGACCGACTCTGGGGTTGCGCACTCATCTCGCATTATTGGCCGAGGGAGCCGACGTATAGCTTCCAGGTCAAGTGGCCAGCATGACAAAGCCACTTCTGGCAAACCAGAGCAGCACACGGAAACGCCGTTTACCTTCCCGCTGTAGCGGTTCCTATTTATCTACTTGCACTTTGACGTGCTTTCGAACTGCTAGGTTGGCAGGAGCTGGGACCAAGCAACGGGAGCTCACCCCGTCACAGGGATTCGAACCGCCGACCTTCTGATCAGCAAGCCCTAGGCTCAGTGGTTTAACCCACAGCGCCACCTGGGTCTTTATCCCCCCAGCCAGTAGTGCTTCCTAATGAATTCTGCTCTTAATCGTTTGTCATTTTTGTATTTTAAATAATTGGGTTGCCCTTCAATATTGCTAGGGCAGTTTGCAAATTATAATACAGTTGTACCTTGGAAATCGAACAGCTTAGTTCTCAAACGTTTTGGCTTCCAAACGTCGCAAACCTGGAAGTGACTATTCTAGTTTTCAAACTATTTTTGGAAGCCAAACGTCCGACGGGGCTTCCATTTGGCTGCAAGAGCTTCCTGCAGCCAATCAGAAGCTGCGATTTGGTTTTGGAAGTTGAACGGATTTTCGGAACAGATTCCGTTCGACTTCCAAGATACGGCTGTAATAAAATACAAACAATTGTAAAAGAGAAATAACGGTATATAAGAGTAACAGAAAATAATATAAAAGATTTTAAATGCCTTTTTAAAAAAAATTCCCATGTGATGAAAAGACCTCAGAGTGCTCACCCACAGGCAAACCTCCCTGGCAAGATCTTTCCACAGTCAGGATGACACCACTGAGAAGTTTGGTGTGAAATGAGTGCCTTATAGGAAGTCCTATTAACTTGTCATGAAGAGGAACTTTGTTTTTAAACATTTCTCTTGGCAACACTATAAACGTCTCCCATTTCTATCCTGGTGTGTTTTTTTTTATAAAAAAGAAAGTATCGCACCAGAGTAGATCCTACTTTAGTAGCAGATGTGGAGCTATCAGGGTTCGATAAGCATTTTTGCATAAATTATTGCATAAGCAAAGTTAATCATTATGTACAGGTGGTATGCCACCTGTTTAATTCAGTCTGGAACGGATCTGAATGTGGCGAAGCAAACTGAAGGACACCCCCCCCCCCCACACACACAATAAAAGTTGTACTTATCAGCCAAGTGAGCACAAATAACAATTCCATTTCGTTTCTATCTGAAGAGACTTTGTGCGAAAAGAGAGAGAGGCTCATCTTCAGCAATGTCTTTAATATCTCACCTGTGGAGCTATACAGTTACGCTGAGATTGACAGATGGTATCCACCCTTGTCTAATAAGAATTTTGTTGGCAGCATAAATCGGAGGCATTTGATAGCGTGTGATATTTTAGCTTTAATTCTCAAGAAATGTGTACTTAACCTCATCAATAATTGCTAATATGAAGGAAAGGCTTTATAAAGCCAAATAATAGGTGGAGTGTCAGTTATCAGATGAAACCTATTTTGTGACGAAATATGCTCCTTACTAAAACAGATCCTTGAGACCTTCGCTAGCAGGTATACTAGAATCCCAATTTTGCTTGTGTTCTGTTAGCATAATGGTTTTTGACTCTGTCAATGTGCAAATTTAAGAAGTAAAAGAGAAGCTAGCAGACAAGGGGAAAGGTGGGGTGGAACTGTTCAGAAGACACCTCCACTGGCAAGTGGGGAAATTATGCGTTGAAAACAAATTTTTGTATACATAATGATGCACTGGCGGTGCAGTGCCAAAATAGATTTGCTTCTCTCCTTCTCTAATTAATATTCATTCTGTGAAATATGGATGGTTTGAGGAGTAAGAAATGAACACTGAAGGTGGGGTGTGCATGTCAGTTTGTGTATGTAAATTCAGACATGTGATGGATGGATAGATTTACCTATGTAGTGACAAACTTTTTGGGGGAGTAGTGTCGCAAAGTTCTAACCCCATTAATGATGGGCTTTTAAAATAGCCAGGATAATATGCAAGAAAAATCACCTAAATTCCAGGCTATTTTGCATTGGTTTAAAGCACTCAGTTTACACCATCAACAGACTGTTGAGACTAAGAGCCACTTAGGGGACACACAATAAACACAATAAGTAGGGAAAGTCTATTTTAAAGCCTGGGATTGCTCTTCTTGTCCCAGGCAATGTTTTGGGTTCCCCCTGCTTATCAAGGCTTGAAACCCTTTCCCAGAAAGTGTGCAAATCCAAGCAATTTAAGAAGTCTCTTGCATAAAATTTCCCTGAATGGCGTTTGATACTGGGAGCCATTGTATCCTAGCTTGAGTGTCTTGAGTTGGACATAGTTCAGTTGGTTAAAGCAACGTGCTGATAATGCCAAGGTTGCAGGTTTGATGCTCTTTTTTAATTAAGTTCAAATCATCATACCCCTTTGCTCAAAACTTAGCACTCCATAGATATTCCTGAGTTGTCCCATTTAAAGCGAAAGGTATTTTAAGGCTGCAGTCATTGGCAAATTTAGGGCTGCAGCTCAGTGGTAGAACATCTGCTCTGCATCTCCAAGCATCTCCTGCTTGGTTTAGGGGGAAAAATGTATCTGAAACACTGGCGTGCCACTGTCAGTCAAGGTGTTACGTCAAGGTCTTACTCTTTTGGTGGTTGACCCTTCCAGACTCTCTGCAAGGCGGGCAGGAGTCAGATATAGTTTGCCAATGCCTAAGCCAATACCACTCACATTCTGTATTCAATAAAGTTGTGGCCTAAATTTGCCCATTAACATTTAAACTAAAATATTGTGTCAATGTGTTTTATTATTCGGTGTGTGTGTGTGTGTTCTGGGGCCTTGACGCGCAACACTAAGTTAGATGGACTGCAACTGTATAAGACCACTTCCTTTGTCCCTATGTAATACAATGGACACTGGGCCGTGTTTTCTAGGAAAACATGGACAGGTTGGGTAAAACACAGAGATAACATACCCTCCAACATTCCTCTGATGAAAATATTTCAATAATAATAATAATAATAATAATAATAATAATAATAATAATAATACCCCACCCAGCTGACTGAGTAGCCCCAGCCACTTTGGGCGGCTTCCAACATATATAAAAGCATAATGCAACATTCTAGTTACAGGTAGGTAACCATGTTGGTCTGACGTAGTCAAAAAAAAAAAATTCCTTCCAGCAGCACCTTAGAGACCAACTAAGTAGTGTGCATGCACACGAAAGTTCATACCTATGACAAACTTAGTTGGTCTCTAAGGTGCTGCTGGAAGGAATAATACAACATGAAACATTTTAAATAAACCACTTCCCTATACAGGGTTGCCTTCAGATGTCTTCTCCAGATTGCATTGTTACTTATCTCCTTGGCCTGGGGGTTACATAACTCCATACCCTCCAACATTTCTCTGATGAAAATAGGGGCGTCCTAAGGGAAAGTGGGACATTCCAGGATCAAATCAGAAACCGGGACAGCTTCTCTAAATCCAAGGCTGCTCCTGGAAAATAGGGACACTTAGAGGGTCTGAGATAACTAAGAGTATGGCCAAGGAATGTGGCACTTGTTTCGTGATTGTCATCTTAGCGCTTCCTATTTCTCCCATCGTTGCTTCTTGTCTAAATATTAACAGGTGAGTTTGCTTGCTCATTCATAGATAACCAGAACACACTTCTCCAGAAGTGGTTATTTAGCATGGAGACCTGTTTAATTGAAATCACAAATGCGACTAAGTCCCTGCTATGATGTGATCTGACATAAATGATCATAGGAAAAAATTGCCTCTTGCTGATCCCCACTATCTTACATCTCAACTTGCTGCAAGATTGAGGCAAACGGCACCAATTTACTGCTCCCAACTGCATGATAATGGACACTTTGCTGTGCACTCTCCCTTCATTACTGTACAGGTCAGGGCTGTTAACAAGGGGCTCTTGCCACATTTGACAGATAGTCACTACCAAGATGAATGGCAGTAGCCACATGACCACTTAAGACTCTGCTTTCACTTTCCAGCACCTTTAGAGCACTTACTTAAAAAAAAAACACCCTCAGCTTATTTTTTAACTCTTTATTAACTAGGAGGATCAATAGAATTCTGTTCAAACTGACCTGTAATTCTTTTAAAATTTAATTGAACAGAAAGCTCCACGTACATCTTCTCATTTCTCTCAAGCCTGTAATAATAGATTTGTTTAAATGGTGGAATTAAAAGCAACGCATGCTATGTTACCTAAGAATTACTTGATATTTTACTGATGGCAGAATGACATCCTGCATGTACTGCCATTATTGTTTTTAGGGACAGGTTTGTTTTTCATGGAATGCAGCCACTGAGGCTGCAATTTGAAGGGAGAAACTATGGGGGATGGGGATAAGGGCTTATTAACCTTTCCCCCTTGGGCTATTTTCCTGCCAAAAATACACACCAACTGCTTTTACCTCAGCTCAGGAGATGGTATGGGGATTCATATATTCCCCCCAGTGGATGTAAAAGCACTCTCTCTGTGTGTGTGATGTTTAGGATGCGTATACACAGTACATTTGAAATCATGTCTTCCATCAAAGAATCCTGGGAACTGTAGTTTGCCCCTCACAGAGTTACATGTCCCATCACCCTTAACAAACCTCAGTTTCCAAATTTCTTTGCTGAGAAGAAATGTTAAGAGGCCCCTCTCCTCAGTTCCAGCCCCCTCTTTCATATTTCATACTCAACGGTGGCATTTGTGGTGTAAATCAGCTTCTTATAACCAACATGCTTAACTCTAATTCGTGCATGAAGAGGTTAAGACAATAGAATAAGCTGTCCTGTCAGGCTTAGCTAGGTCGCACCCTCTCACAAATTCTTCATTCTTCATTCTCTCTCTTTTCCACCATGTGAACTGGCCAATAAGGATGTCTGGGCTGCTTGCTCCAAGCCCAGACCACATGGCTTAAGCAATAAATCTTTGTGTTTCTCTACAAATAGTTTAGAAACCTTTGCCATGTTTGAAACTAAATTGTGGTGCCTGTGTTTTCTTGCTGCTGTATGGAAAAGCACATGAATCTGACCTCTGAAGAGTTTGTAAGTAAACCATTTTCAACTTATCAAACATGCTAAGGGAAATGAGTAGCTTTCGGAGTGATTAAGAAGAGGATATTTTAAAGGTCTAGCAGTCTATATTTCCACGCTTTACTTTGCTGTATGCTTTGTGATTTTAAATCTCTCTTACCAAAGAGTACTTGCTCCAAACCTGGATCTAGGCATCCATGGAATTCTCCTTTAATTCTTTAACAACCAACCAACCAACCAACCAACCAACCAACCAACCAACCAACCACACTCTACCAAACGAAAGTTTGATCAAAAAGAGTCATGAACCTAATATCTACTTCCATCAAGTGTCTTTCTCTTTGCCAGTATTTTTTCACAAATGAGTGTAAGCAACTGAATATATTAGAATTAATTTTTCTGTTTAGCATCATCAGTTGCTATACTTTAATTCATAGGCTATATTATAGTAACTATCAGCTCACAGGCAGAATATGGCGCAGGAAAGGCTGCAGAGGTAGCTCTCAGGGCAATACTGAGCAGGCTGAGCCATGTCATAAGGCAAAATAAGGTGACTGCTTCAGGCAACTGATTTAGAGTGTACAGCAAATTGATACTTGCTTATTTTATTTTTATTGTGTTTCTATTCCCAAGAAGAGATGCTTCTGGGATTTCCTGACTTACTTTCGACACTGTGTCGCTTAACATTTTCTGCCTCAGGCAACAAAATAACTTGGGGTGACCCTGATACTATGCATGGAAGGATCGGGGGGGGGGTATTGCTCCTTTCTCTCCCCAATTGACATTTTTAATTAAAGTGAGGTAATGTTCATGCTGGCTGGACTCACAAAAGTTAAACTGGAAAGGGAAGGGTGGAGGAATTGTGGAAGGCGGAGAGACCTTGTATACAGTTGCCTGGCAACCACACAAGCATCCCTTATTGCTTCCTGATTAACAGGACACATTAAATGTGAGTGCCAAGCAGCCTGATTTCTCCTGTTTTCCCCCTTTCCCTTCTTCTGCTTTAATCCTTATTACCTCAGCTAGATGTGACCAGAGAGAGGGAGAGATGTGGTTGCTGCCATGTCTGTGGAAAACTGGGGCCCAAACAGGGGAATTATAATGCCTCTCTACTCTTCCCAACAGCCACTCCCCCTAAAATATTCAGTCCCCCCTGCCAAATGGTAATTATCGTTTTCTGCCAGGACTGGGCTGGAACCTCAGCTTCTCTATCAAATGCTCCCCTCCCACCAATATCTGTCTGTATACTGCCCTTCAAGATCTGAAGGCAGTTCACAACAGAAAAATACAAAGTGAGAATACAAAATACATAATAAAACAAAAATAAAACAACAACCCCCTTTCCACAAGCACTTATTATTATTATTATTATTATTATTATTATTATTATTATTATTATTATTAGGTACATAACTAGGCCAATCTTTAAGATTTTCTGAGGAGTTCCACAACCAGTGAGTGGATTGTCACTTGATGATAACGCAGAAGTGGGCCTTCTCAGTGCTAGCCCCCATCTTCCGAAATGCTTTCCCGTGGGTAATTTGTGAGGTGGAGACAGTAATGACTCTTAATTGCCTCTTAAAACTTCTCTGTTTACCCAAGCATTCTTGGACTCCCAACTCTTTATTTTTATTTTATTTGTACAGTCCTCAGTTTTATTTGTGACGTACAGTTGCATTTTGTTTTTAATCTAGTTTTTAGGACATTGTTTTGAGTGTTGTATTTTTATTGTCTTTATGTTGACTGCTTAGAGACATTATTATTATATTTAGGAGTATAAAATTAAAAAAAACAAATAAAAACATGTATACATGGATATCTGGGGCTAAGAAACTCGGAAACGTGTACATTTCTTGATGTGTAAAAGCGAGAATCTAGAAATGCCCATACTCCTCCGTGCAGGGCTGGACATAATATCTGTATGGGGCTGGCGCAACGAGCAGTGCCCAGCCATCTAATATTTCAGACATGGCAGCAACATTCTCATCTTTATTTAGTGACACTTGTATTTTCCCAGATATAGTCAGGTTTGTCTGGGTTTCAGGATTGGTGCATAACATACACGGACCAAACAGTTAATCTGTTCTCTTCTGATGTGTGTAGATAGCGACCAGCCCACTATATATTTTGTCTTCTGTCCATTCAGGCATAAATGGTGATTCAGTGATGAATCATGAGTTGAACTTTCCCTCCAAATAAAATATTTTAATATGCTAAACAGCACTATGCTCTGCTCCAAATTGCATGGTGACCCCCCCCCCCCCATTTCACCATCACCATGCTGTCAGGCAAGGAATGTCCAGAGTGAGGAATTAACTCTTTATTATTAAAAGCACACTTACCTCTTCTTATGTTATAAGAACTTCCTGACAGTAAGAGCTGTTCGGCAGTGGAATTTGCTGCCAAGGAGTGTGGCTGAGTCTCCTTCTTTGGAGGTCTTTAAGCAGAGGCTTGACAGCCATCTGTCAGGAATGCTTTGATGGTTTCCTACTTGGCAGGGGGTTGGACTGGATGGCCCTTGTGGTCTCTTCCAACTCTATGATTCTATGTATCTCCCCCACCTGAGCTGTGCACAAATAGGCAAAGACTATGTTTGCATGTAACCTGTTTCTGCTTCTTCCACTTCAGTCCTCGCCTGGTCCTGGGACCAGGGCCGTCTTTGCCCGGGTGTGCAAGGGGTGCGGGGCACTCGGGCGCCGAATTCTAGGGAGCGCCAGGTGCCCACTGCTGAAGCCCCCTAAGCTCTTAACTATCTACCTGTTATGAAATAATAAATAATTTTGATCAAGCTATTAAAACAAAATACATACAGGTGAAACTCGGAAAATTAGAATATCGTCGAAAAGTGCATTTATTTCAGTAATGCAACTTAAAAGGTGAAACCAATATATGAGATAAGTTGCATGACATGCAAAGCAAGATATGTCAAGCCTTTACTAGTTGTAATTGTAATTATTTGTCGTTAGGCGGGTCAATTATAAATGGGATGTAATTAATGAAATGTAATAGCGATGTTTATTTTTGTATTATTGTAACTATTTGTTTTATTACTGTGGAATTTCCAAAAGAAAGCATTTGTAAAAATTAAAATAATAATAATAATAATAAGTTGCATTACTGAAATAAATGCACTTTTCGACGATATTCTAATTTTCCGAGTTTCACCTAGGTATTACCGAAATGTATACCTGCTGTTTCACTAAAGGACTTTCGACTTTGTGTGCTCATTTACCAAAGACGTGCCACGCCAGTGGCGGTGCTTGTCATTCTCAACAGCGGCGCTTGACTCAACGTCGGTGCTTGTCATTCTCAACGGCGCCATGCACGCGAAATGAACTCTTACATCAAAATATTATGTTACGTATTGTATTGAGCTGCTATGCGGCAGTCGGGTCAGCGGCACCTTTGACATGACTGATGTTTCTCCTAAGTAGGTGCCTAAACAATACTTATAAGTTTAAGTGTGGTGGTGGTGTTGTAAACTTAAGTATAAGTGTTTTGTAAATAAATGAGCAAGTAAAAAAGTTTGTTTCTTTTTCCTCCGTTCTTTCGTAAACAAGAGATAAGGCGTAAGCGTGGTGTCTGACATAAGCATAATAAAAGTTAATTTGGGGCTAAACTAAATTTGGGGGTGCTGGGTGGATCTTTGCACCCCGGCTGCGCATATGCTAAAGACTGCACTGCCTGGGACAATGGAGCAGGAGAAGGAGGTGTGGAAGACCTTGACTCCACACCAGTCTGATCTGTTTCTCCCTCCTTCTTCACCTGTGCTTCACTCCCCAATCCTGCAGCTTCTCTTGCCTCTGACTCTTGTCTCCTGGCTGTTACAGGCTCCCCCAGTTCACTGATCTTTTATTCCAAGTTGGTCTCCAATCCCCCTTCTCACGGTCCCCTCTTATCAGTGTCCGGCCACCATTCACTCCTTAGTGTCCAGCCAGTCCCTGACATCCAGGTACTATTGTTTCATGACTATAGAACAAGTGTGAAGAAGTTTTAGCCCTCCAGATGTGGCTTGCATCATCCCTGGCCATTGGCCATGCTTGCTGGGGCCAATGGGAGTTGTACTTCAGCACCATCTGGAGGACTAAAGGTTCCCCACACACCTGTAAATAGAACATAGAGACTATTAGTATGATCCTAAATTTACTCAGAAGTGAATCCTATTGAATTTAGTAGTGCTTACTTCCACGTAAGTGGGGGTAGGATTTCAGCCTAATTTTCATATACTTGTTTGCTTAGCAGGAAGTCTTTACTTATAAGCTGAAAATGTAAGAAATGTCCCCCCCCCCCGTTTATTAATTTGTTTTTTTTAAAAAAAAATTAAAATACTTCTTTTTGTGTTTAAAACAACAAATTTCAAAGAGTTTAAAATATATGGCTACTCTGTACCTGCACCCTTTGGAGTTTGTAAAAGATTGTCACTCAGTTTACACACAATTAATTTTTTGCATGGCTACGTGCTTAATTCTTGATGAGTTACTAAGCTTTACTCTTGACAAACAGTCAAATTATGTGGTGAGAACTGTTATTAGATTTACACTGCATTGTCTAATTTGCTTTGCCTCATGAAATTAGATGAATTATTAAACACATAATCTGTTATTCCCTATTAAAATTAATTGATTTTCATGTCAGCTTAAAACTAATGAATTGTCTAGGGATATTTTCATAAACTGCATCATGTAACAGGAAGACTATTTTATTTCCCATCCTTTCTGCTAATGATCTTGTACAGAACGATGCTTTGTGAGCTTTCACGGGAGAGTAAAAGCATAATTACTCTTATACAGCAACCCCCCCCTTCCTCAATTGATTACCACAATACTTGCTAACATCATGGACGTGTTTAATATAGTAAAATGTTGAGTAAAATCTTTGTTCAGTTATACAAAACAGAAAACAGGGGAAATGATTTAGAATCCCTGCCCAATTAAAGTGAGAATTTTATCCTTTTCACTCTCCTTGACCCTAAAAGTTACGTTTAATAAAATATATTTAAAATGTTAGCCACACACCCCTTTCAGAGCCTCATCACTCCAGTACATGCAGAAGGGATATGCGAGAGCACTGTTCCCATTCCATTCAATAGAACATCTTTATGCATGAAGGAATGCGCTTGATGATTTGCTTCCTCCATTTAAAAAAATGGCCAAGGCCATACAGACAGGTAGTTCCATGTATGCCTAGTGGAACTTCCATGCCTCTGCCTATGTGATATCTGGGTCAAGAAGGCCTGCAGTGTCATGCACATTCTATACAGGAACCACCTCCCTGACTTCCAAGTGAACCTGTATCCTCATTTTCTCTGATGAGGCCAAGAGAGAATAAAGTTTCCACACATGGCCTCATCAGATGGGGACTTCTTGAAAGGAAAGTGAAGAGGAGTTCTTGAGGACCACAAGGGGGAAGAAACTGCATGGAAGCCAGCGGTTGGTCAGAAACAGAACTGTGCCTTAATATCTTTCCAGTGAGGGTGGCTTTGAGGATCCTGACGGAGAACAGCTACAGAAAGCTAAACTAAATGCAAAGGAAGACTCTCGGCCTTTCAGGGAAAGAAGTGGCTCAACCACTGCCAGAGGAGCAGGCGGAGAACCATGGTGGTGACTGGTTATTCCAGTTGTGCTGTGTTAAGTTTGCTGTCTCCCCAGTCCGCAGATCCAGGTTGTGATGCCCAACTTATGTTGTTCGTCCATGTGAGAATAAATGACACCACCAGGCACAGCTGTGAATAAGATGTTCCAAGGTATAAGGGCATACAAGGTGGGGACATGAGGTGTTTTCATCAGTTTTGCAGGGAACGATTGGCTTTGTAGATGGTGTTGATGGGAGAAGTTCTGTTGCTGGAACCACAACCACAGAAGTGCTTCCCAAAGACAAGGAAATCCGTATTTGGCAGAAGCATGGCAAACCTGACAAAGATGGCATTAAATTAAATCCTATGGGCACTTGAGACAAAAGCCTGAAGGCAGTTAGAAACGTAAGCCCTAAACTTTGAGACTAAGAAGCTAGCTGACCTCAAATTATTAGTTCGCTATGTTTTATTTTTTGTTTGCTTTTTTATTTCTGCTACTGGCATCGTTTGGTACCCAGGGTATTTTATGTCATCAAAACAAATTTCTTACCACAGACACTCTGCCTTCCTACCCAACACTATGCAAAATAACTACCATCAGAGATTTTAAAATCTAAGACTTATGGCACTGCAATTGAGTGACAGTCCTTGGAGCAGATAAGTGACATAATAGCTTCTTGCAGTTTTGAAAAAGCTTATAATGGCACAATATTCTATACTGTACATGTCTTCCCAGAAGTAAATCCTACTGAGTACAGTGGGTCTAACTCCCAGGTAAGTGGGCATAGTTTTAACTTTCTACTGGAATAAAGATTGCAAATTGTAAGTAACTGGCATTTGCCCAAGTTAAATAACCCATGTTGTTTATTTTTCTTACTGATTGTTCCTTTTTTTCATACATAAGATTTCTGCTTCCATAAATAAGCAAATAGGAGAGCTTCCTAACTTGACTTTTAATAAATTTATTTCTCAGTGAAAGAAATTCAAAGTAGACCTTTAATATATCACAGTGACATGTTCTTGCTTAGCCCCTAAAACTTCCACACAAGAAAAGTTGAAAACATGTATTTTATTACTATTGTTACAGGTGAATAAAGCAAAGCCTGCAAATATATAAAAATAATAGTTATCATGAAACATTAAAGCACTTCAGACTTTCATGACCCATAATCTCAATTGACGATACCTCTTTTCTTGTTCCCTAAACTAAGAAAATAACCGAAGCACAATCTTGCCATAGTTAAGCATTTTAAGCCCAATTCATTTTAAGAGGAAAATACAGCCTTGTGCTTCATTCTCCAGTTTAAATCCACAGGATGTAAAGATGCTTAACTGGAAAAAGAACTGCAGGGTGCTATATCTGAAATGTAATGGAGAAGACAATCATTTTATCACCATGCTCTCTAGATGCAAACTTCTCACTTCTCTATCAGTGTCTCTGTTTCCCAATCTATTTCCCAAACTATTCTATGTAGTCTTTTTTGAACTGGCCGCAAGACCTGGCCCTATCTTAGTTTATTAACTGAGATTGCCTTGTCCCAGAATATTGTAGCTGTGAAGAAATAAAAAATAAAATAAAATTTATTATTTATACCCCGCCCATTTGGCTAGGTTTCCCCAGCCACTCAGGGCAGCTTCCAACAGAATATTAAAAGTACAATAAAACATCAAACATTTAAAACTTCCCTAAACAGGGCTGCCTTCAGATGTCTTCTAAAACTCAGATAGTTGTTTATTTCCTTGACATCTGACACCTGCCTGGTTCCCTGTAGCTTCACTTCTTGCAGGGAGGGAACTGCCAGAATAATAATAATAATAATAATAATAATAATAATAATAATAATAATTTATTTATTTACATGCCACCTTAGGTGGTATAGATTAATCACTTATTTGGAAGAAAACCCATGCTAAATTCTACTTGGGCTTGTAAAACTATGGAGAACGCTAAGCTAAGGAGAGATAGTGCAGCCATCGGACTGAAGTTATATTGTTTGTTCCTATCCCCCCCCCCTATACATTACATGGGGATGTGGGATCCAGCCACCCAGAAGTTGTTCCCGTATTGCTCTGGCAGTACTTGAATAAGCCCGGAATTTAGGGTATCAGTGATTTATCAGCAACAAACAAGCCTGCTGGGACATAATCTGGGCGTATGAGTGAGGTCCATTGCAGTGAATCCATGTCTGCAGAAACCCCGTGTGAGATGTACTGCAAGTAGCGATATAATGGCATTAGCCAATGCAGGTATACCCCCAATTCCCAATGTATGTGCTGGCACAAATGGATTATAATGATGCATGGGGAGGCCAGTTGGTTTGAGAGCTATTCAGGCTTAATTTTTTGAAGGCTGCTGTGAGTGACAAGTGAGTGGCTTATCAGGTGAAGATGCTTCATTGATGTATAGAGGCACTTCATGAAGGCAATCATTTCTCCTACTCTCTTCCCCAGTTTGTTCTGGTGATTATAGTTATCTATTATCACAGGCTGGCATCAGTGCGTGGACTTCACAGTTAGGGAAGGGTTACTGCACCATAATTCTCAGCATGCCTGAACAGTGCTACTGGGGTATGGAGAAGATAGAAGGTACTCTAGAGTACTTAGAAAATGTTATGTGAGCCTAGTTCTGAAATATAGAGGTTAAATTGCAGGGTCTGAATCCAGTTCTTTTGTATCCAGCTTACTAAGAACAATATTAGCAAGGTTTCCTTAGGCATCTGAAAGACTAATGACTCATTTGAAAGGGAAAGCAGGCTATAAATTGAATTATTAGGTCCAGCGCTGAGGTCCAGCTCCGAGGGCATTCTGGCGGTTCCCTCACTGCAAAATGTGAGGTTACAGGGAACCAGGCAGAGGACCTTCTTGGTAGTGGCGCCCAACCTGTGGAATGCCCTCCCATCAGATGTCAAAGAAATAAACAACTATCTGACGTTTAGAAGACATCTGAAGGCAGCTCTGTTTAGGGAAAAAAATTATGACTGATGTTTTAATGTATTTTTAATCTCTTGTTGGAAGCCGCCCAGAGTGGCTGGGAAAACCCAGCCAGATGGGCGGGGTATAAATAATAAATTATTATTTATAGATTATCATCAACATCAATTAGTGTTTAAAGTGACACAGAACTCTTTGTTGTTTTTCTACAACTGTCTAACATGGCTACCGCACCAGAATAAAATAATATGGCATGATATGAATAAGGAAACAAAAGAATAAAAGCTAAAAGGGAATATAAAACCATGACAGGAGGTCCAACTCTCCACAATAAGACCACCTCTTTTGTATTTAGACAATTACAAGTATGACAAATAATGCGAACATATGTGTTTGAATAACTCACTTTCCTGAGAGCTATTGTGATTAGTCAGCCAATCAATGCCAAAGTGCCCATTCACTGCACTATGTGGATTCCCCCCCCTTGGGTTTTGTTTAAAAAAGTGAAGTCCATACACGTGAAATTTAATCCGCTTTTTTGAAGCGAAGGGATTTTGCATTGTTCCTAATAGCTGACTGCAACTCCACCTCTGTGTACAATACAACCAGTTTGTCAGGAAGAAGCACTGTAGCATATAAAGTTTTATGCCAAGCAACGTGGAATGAAAATTGGCCACCTGCATATATTTGAACATTAAACAGCAAAGACGGGGGAGAAATGCTCGTGTGAGTGGCAATCATAAAGAATATATGGTAGAAAAACAGGGATAAAACTTTAAACCTCACAAATGTAAAATATACTGAATTGCAACTCTCTCCTGCACCCTCACCCCCAAATGGCCATACACACCCAGCTGCATAAGCTTGCAAAGAGAACAAAGACTGCTATAAATATTCCAAAAAGCCAATAATAATAAAAAAACTAGGAGTGGTTAGTTCTCCACTGTAATGGGCCACAATAAAAGCTTTTATTGTTAAGAGAGTTACTTTACTAAGAGCTGTATGAAGAAAAGCTGAATGAATGTGAAAAAATTGCATGCAATAACCTGAGCCGAAAGATGATTATCAGCCCTTGAGTTCTGAGCTTTTGAGTGAGTGGGTATGCTGTTAGAAGATTGCTGTTGTGGTTAAAGAAAAGCGTGTTTTGTACTTCTCTCCCACCTCCAGGAGTCCTGAAAGTCAATGTATGCTTTTCCTCTGCCTTTGTACATTTATACTGAATATCACTTGTAAAGTTTAAGGGCCTGATATTGCAGCTCTGTCATCACTAAATCTTTGCACATTTATTCTCAGTGCTATTTTTGTAAGACCCGAAGGCCCTTTCTCTCAGATAACAGGAAGCCGCTACATCTAGCTTTTCATATTGTATTCTGAGTGCTTTCTGGAATATTACATGCAAACATGTCCACAAAAATAGGGATGGCCATGTTTCCTGGAGAAGACCACTTTTGGATTGGCAATTTGGAGCAAAGAAATACAAGGGGGGCGGGGGGGGAGGATGTGAATCCTTTCGTTTGCCACTTTTCTACAGCTTCCTTTTGCCACAGGTTAGAGCAGCTTGGGAGAAGCTGCAACAGCAAAAGCTTAAGTGCTGCGCCCATAATTTATCTCCTCCAAAAGTGCCCCTCCCAAAGTAGCTTTTCTGTAATAAAAATAAGCATATAACATTAAGTTCTGCTCTTAATGTATGCAAAATGTTGTAGTTATTGTCTCTCAGTTACTGCAAAGGGGAGTTCACTGTTAGTTCAGTTGAGTTTATGAGCTACATTTGGTAGAACACAGTCCATAACAATGTGATGTCATTTTTTTTTGAACATTTTATAAAGGGAGAATCAGTGCCAGGACACTTCCCTGTCTACCTGGAAAGTTCATAACTGAGCAAAAAATGTGAACCTCAGATTCTCCTATGCCAGGTCCACAATGATGGGCAGCCTGATCCATTGTATGCTTCCTTGCGATCATTTCTTGCCATCTTCAACTGTGCATAGTAAGTCTACTTAGTAAGTGTTCACAGGATTGAAGCATGGCCATGCTAATAAACTTTGAATATGGAACATTTTCCTGTTTCCCCGAGATGAAAGTTTATATAGGAGAGGCTGCCATATTATTTGGGTGTATCTACAGCTGCCCTAGACCTGCTAACAACATTCCATTAGAAAGGTGAAGCCATAAAGCCATCAGCAGTTTCTTGGGTACCGAGATTAAAGTCCCAAGCTGAGAGAATAGGAAGCTCCACCATCCTTATATCTAAATGCAGTACTAAAATAAGACACGTCTTATATTTATTTTTCCTCCAAAAAAACACGCCACGGCTTATTTTCGGGGGATGTCTTATTTTTTCGAGCGGGAGCTGGCAACAGCATGCTGCGCCGAGCCCCGACCCGGTGAGAGCTGGCAGCAGCGCACCGCGCGGGACCCGTTGAGAGCCGGGGAGAAGAAAATATAAATGGCAAGGCTGCCCTTGTAACAAAGCACAATAATAATACTGCAGAGCTGCGAAGCAAAGCGGGGTTCCGGCCCTCCCATTTGCGTGCTGCTGGGGAGCAGAAGAAACGCCATGATCCAAGGATCCAAACGTGTCGGCGGAGCAGGAAGCAGCCACAGAGGCGGCTGTGAGAGAAGCGGCGGCGGCGGGACCGGCAAGAGGCGGCTGCACGGGAGCCGCTTCGGGGAGCACAGCGCAGTGCGAAGAGCCTGGTGAGAGGCAGCTGCAGCTGCAGGTGAAGCCCGGGATCTGCGTGGGCAACTGGGGGCGAGCGCCCTGAGCGCTGCGGCGGTCTCCACAGCCGCAGCTGCCTCTCACCAGGCTCTTCGCGCTGCGCTGTGCTCCCCGAAGCGGCTCCCACCCCCGCAAAACACAGTGAGGCGGCCGCAGGGGAAGTGCCGAGAGTGCCCAGGAGCGCGGCTGCAGCGACGGTAATCCCAGGGGCTGCAGAGGTGGCTGTGGGCACATGCCAAGCCCCAAAGCACGGCGGTGGTGGTGGAGACGGCCACTGCGAGTGGCATGAAAAGAAGAAGGTCGCCAGCAAGTGCGCTGTTGCCTCTTGCCGGCTCTTCCGAAGGCGCTTAAATGCCTTCCTTGCCAGACCTGCTCCCCCACTACGGCTTATTTTTGGGGTATGTCTTATATTTATTCTACTCATGAAAAGCCTGTCATGGCTTATTTTTAAGGCCCGTCTTATTTTAGGAGAAACACGGTAGTTGTTTCAGTAACTTATTGGCTTATGTCTCTTTACCCATTGGCATAAAAGCTCAAAAACAAAACCCACCACCAATCAAACAGGGTGTTTCCCTTTGGGCTAGGGGTGAAGAGAACAATACTGTGTAATTATCTTTACCTTTGGATGCATAGGAAGAGCTTGGATGTTATGCTAACAGGTAGATAGCAAACGAGATAACTGGTACTGCACATACGATGATTGAGGACCAAGGCAGTTACAAGCTTGATACAGTTACAACATCATCAAGCTCTTAAAAGTTGTTCATGCAACTCTCATTTCCCCTTTGGCTAACTTTCCTCACCATTGAAAGATTTGGAGATGAGGTATATGTTGGGGTAAAATAGAATGCACAGCAGCATTGGCTCCCTGAAATCAGATATTTCCCCATTAAATTCTATAACTGTGTTTATAGAAGAGGGTGGACCAACTTCTATCACTAATAGCAGACAGGAGTATATATTATATACATAAAGTCAGCCAAACACATGGCTAATCCTGCTGGGACTTGCAGATCCTAACCTTGCAAGTTTTCCTTAACTCATACCCCTTAATTGCTAGAAGAGTAAACTATTGGGATCACTTCCTGCCATATAAGAAATCTTCCCTGTTTCTACCACAGCTTGTATCTGGGCTATGGAGCCACACTAATGGGTAATTTTTAATGGTGCCTTTTCCCATTTCAGCCATCCGCGTAAGGTCCTGTTATCTATCTGGCTGGCTGTGATTACCACAGTTGCAACAAGCATTTAAAGAGGAGGTTATTATATTGAAGTTGTGGATCTCTGACAGCAGACCACAGGCAAGACTTAACAGCGGCAGGAGTGACTGACCAGAGTGAATCAAGCTGTTCTGAAAGGTGTGTGTGCTACGTTTTTGTTCTGTCAGGGCTCCTGTACCACTGAAAGCCCCCATAGTTATACATGTTATACATACATATACGTACAGGTAGGTAGCCGTGTTGGTCTGGGTCGAAGTAAAATAAAAAAATTCCTTCAGTAGCACCTTAAAGACCAACTAAGTTTTTATTTTGGTATGAGCTTTCATGTGCATGCACACTTCTTCAGATACCATGGTATCTGAAGAAGTGTGCATGCACACGAAAGCTCATACCAAAATAAAAACTTAGTTGGTCTTTAAGGTGCTACTGAAGGAATTTTTTTATTATACATATACGTAGTTATATATACTTAGCTTCGGGATGCAGTGATTGTGAAATCTGTCTCTTACATCTGCCACGAAGCTTTCAAGAGCCCTGCTAGCAAAAGAAGGTTGTGTAAACCCAACAGCTAAGCAGAAACGCCAACTTGTAGGGACTCGGCAGGACTGGCGCCAGATTTGAGGGGGATCTGTGCAAAGTGCCCCTAAGTGACATCATTGGGATCCTTTGTCCTATAGCAGCGGTCCCCGATAGGACGCCGGCAGCTGTCTAAGGATGTTATCTGCTGGTGGTGCTGGGTCTGCATGGGGGAAAGAGGAGGAAAGAGATTCAGTAATTATGGGGGATAGCATGAATATGATTGCATATTTTGGCAGATAACAATGTAGCAGTTGATTGCACTGATTCATGGAAGAGTTGGTCAAGGGAAAACAGTAGACCTAAAACACAGACAGGAAAGCTGTAGCATGTTGGACTACATAGGTCACTTGTTGAGCAACACTAAAATATTTTGTTTATTATGGGAATTTATTGAGTTTGGTTTGCCATAAGAGTTTCAGCTTCTAATTATGGTGTTTAGAAGACAATGGAGAGGTTTAAAATAATAAGAAAGCTGTGAAGGCTGCTGCGGTCTTACAAAGACAAAGGCTGGTTCTCTGTGTAGCGTATACATTTAACCTGTCAGCAAGCACAGGATATTTTTTCAGGTAACATGCAAAAGGATGCATTTAGTAGCTATCAAATCAACCATTTCTTTCTCTGTGTTTGAAAGTAACTACAGTTTAAATGCTGCTTTATTAAATTATAAATTAAAGTATGCTGCATTGAAAATGGTTGCAGTTGAATTCTGTTGTACTGTGAGTCATTATGATGCTAAGTTAAAGGTTTCTGGAACATAATGAAATTCACACTTACATTCTTCATGCAGTTGCCATGGCCAATTCACTTGAAAATGAGAATTATAGAGAGAGCATTTCCTGGTCTTTGACCCTTTCTGGAGGAGTCTAAAAAGCAGGTTTTATGCAGAGCACTAACCCTCCTTCTCAAGCAAGTCAATTCTCAGAGTAATATTAGTAGTCTTAAAACACTTCAGCAGATTGAAAAGTATTCAAACGCATCTTAACACTAAGTTCTAAAAAGTGGTCATTTGCCATCAAGGTAAGACAAAAGGCCTGACACTGATAATGGTGAAATAGATTAGCTGGTAGAATGTCAAACACAAAGGTCACTTACAACAGCTCTCCTTCTAGCAGAATGTAGGACCTGAGTTAATTAAATAGCTTATTAAATACAAACTACACACTAGTAAAAATGAGTGGTTGCTTAGATTAGTGCCTAAGCACTAAAGAGATGAATATCCAGAGTAGATATTCTCATATGTCAGTTGTACAGTTTGGATTGTTGAACTTGCCTTAGATTCAAATACAGTGGTACCTCTACTTACGAATTTAATGCGTTCCAAACGCACATTTGTAAGTAGAAAAAATTTGTAAGTAATCCCATAGGAATGCATTGGGAGAAAAAATTCGAAAGTAGAAAAAATTCTATCTAAAAATTTGTAAGTAGAAAAAAATCCTATCTAAACCACATCCAAGATGGCGGACGGAGCTCCATTCGTAAGTAGAAACATTCGTAACATTTATTTAGCAGTAAGTCCGTTGTAAATCAGTGGGATCAGATGTAATGCAGTACTCATCTCTGCAGCCAATAGGCCTCACAAATATTTAGGTTTCTGATGAGTTGAGATTGTAGTTTGCCCCCTTCTGGTTCAACACATACTGTATCTCAAAGCTTTCCAAAGAACTGAGTTGCAGATCATGGTGGAGCATTCAAAACAAGAGCTGTACACTGCACAGGGAGCCTACAAAAGTACACCAGGCTCTTTGCTTCCAAAGTTATGTTTCCCAACTCATTAAGGTGATGCGGGAGACCAGAGCTAGCATGGTTGTCCCTGCAATGCCTCATCGCCTGAGGTGTCTAACGGGGGCAGACTTTGATAATGTTTGGTAATATGGTGCCCTGAGCGAGCCCAAAATTTGGTGCTGCCAAATAGATTTTCTCAGTTATGGATCTTCTCAATTTTGCGCCCCCTCAGCTCAGTGCCCTTTGCAGGTGAACTGCCTGCACTCCGTAAATCTGGTGCTATGTTTAAAAAGGTAAAGGTAAAGGACCCCTGACAGTTAAGTCCAGTCGCTAACGTCTCTGGGGTTGCGACACTCATCTCACTTTACTGGCCGAGGGAGCCAGTGTTTGTCTGCAGACAGTTTTTCCGGGTCATGTGGCCAGCATGACTAAGCCGCTTCTGGCGAAACCAGAGCAGTGCACGGAAACGCCATTTACCTTCCCGCCAGAGCGGAACCTATTTATCTACTTGCACTTTGACGTGCTTTCGAACTGCTAGGTTGGCAGGAGCTGGGACTGAGCAACAGGAGCTCACTCCTTCGCGGGAATTTGAACCACTGACCTTCCGATCAGCAAGCCCTAGGCTGAGTGGTTTAGACCATAGCACCACCCACGTCCCCCGGTGCTATGTTTAGAGTGCCTTAATAAGGTTATAACATCATCATCCTTGCCTTTATGATGCCAGAGAATAATAGGGACATCTGTGAATAAATTGGATTACTGTAAAAGAGCAAAATATAACAGAATTGCTGCCCCTTTGTGAGCACTCTTTCATGTTCCAGCCAAATTTGTATCCTTGCTGTGGGAGAATTGAAATGCAGCCCAAGGTGTATAATATAGATGTGGCATTATGCTGACAAAAGTGTCCTGATATGCATTTCTTTTGCTTAATCATGCTGAAAGCATAGTTGCATGGGCATAAATGATGGAACAATTGCACTCTTCAGAATTTATATGACATGATATTTAGAAAGTGAAATGAAATAAAGTGGCTGCATTTAGATGTCAAAGGAGCCTCTGCATTTTTATTTTTTTAATATCAAACAGAGCTTGTCATTTCTTCTGAACACACAAACTACGGTTAATATTAACTATGGTTTGTTTGAAACAAGTCAACTTCAAATCGTAAGTGGGAAAGCTGGCTTGTTTGATCAAACCATTGTTAAGATTAAATGCAGTTTAGGGTTCAGATGCAGTTTATCTAAACCGTAAGTGAGAGCTTCTGATTTCCTCATAGTTACTCTGGAGGAGGAGAGGAAGTGTGCGGACTGGAGAACTGTTGTAGTTTGTTTCCGTCACAATAAACCATGGTTTATTATGACATCCAAACATAGCAGTTGCCTCTCAATCTTGAGGTCCTCTATAAATATGTGTGAAGTTTATCTCCTCCTCTGGCTAATCCAGCCTTTTCAACTTCCCCATTTTTGCAGCTCTCCTGCATCAAGCAACCCTCTTGTATGTAGACCCTCATGTAAGCATTTGTCCCTATCAAAAACCCTTTTGGCCCCCTCAGAGAAGGTGGCTTGGTTTTCAGTATTCTGTGGCGGACAGATGCCTCACCACCAGAAATTAGAATATTCTTGAATATCCTGTGACTCACAACAGCACATTCAAGGCCTGAGGGAGAACCAGATATGGTAAGCTTAGTTAAACACAGTTGGGCAGGGGAAAGGTTCAAATGACCCTAACAGATTCCAAGAATGTGTGAGAGGGGCTTGCTAACCCTCCTCTCCCCTGCTGCATCCAGGAGTCATGCCTCTTGCCATTCATATTGGCCACAAACTCACATGTACAGCGCCTCCATGCAAGAGTGAATGAATCAGTCATTGCCCCAACCCCCTTGTGTAAAGGAGATCTGCACACATGGAGCCTCTTCTTATGAAGAGTGTGTGTGTGTGTGTGTGTGTGTGTGTGTGTGTGTGTGTGTGTGTGACACGGTGTATCAGTGGCAGGAGGCAAGGCTAGCCTGTCTGGTTTCCCCTCGTGATGTCTTTTGAGTGCATGCAGAGAATTGTGTGGACTCTACTACCATTTTGAATAATAAATGATAGCAGCACTCAGTACATTGAACACTCTAACAGTGGTGGTAATTGTTTATTTTAATGAAAATGCCTGTATCTCTTTTAATAAAATCCACACGTTAAAATGCTTCTGTCTTCCATAAGTGCATATAACAGAACAAACAATAAATTATTTTGGACACAATCTAATACAGGCATCCCCAAACTTCGGCCCTCCAGATGTTTTGGACTACAATTCCCATCTTCCCTGACCACTGGTCCTGTTAGCTAGGGACCATGGGAGTTTTAGGCCAAAACATCTGGAGGGCCGCAGTTTGGGGATGCCTGATCTAATATCTCACTTCTGCATTTTTAATCTTTTTTTAACACTACAACAAACAGACATATAGGTACAGGGAATAACAAGACTTACTGTATTTAAGACTCATTGTATTTGGAACTAATTAAAAAGGTTAGCGACTAGTATGCTCAGAATAGGCAGTACATCTTATGTTGCATTCAGCTAGCCTTGCATCATAGTCGACCCGCAGAAATTAATGGACTTGAGTTAGTCATGGGATTTCATTTCAATGTACCTATTCTGAGTAAAAGTTAGTTGAGTGCAGCCCTCCATTTCCATTTAATGTTGCCAGGTACTATCCTATGGATATTATGAAAGGCTTTGCAGTTTCTCAATAGGCAGTATTGTAAAGTGATTCTTCATGATAAACTTTTACAGTGTGAATGCCTCTACAGCAGCTGTACACTGTGTGCTGTAAAATATAGCTTTTTGGGTGCTAAAATGTACATTAAAAAACAAATACCAAGGTTGCACCCTTACTATGAGTTGAGAACAAAGAATAGTATAAACTAGTATAGATTTCCCAAACATTTTATCCCTTCATGCTACACAACAAGCATTTGAAATTAAGAAGACTTTTAAAAAGTGGTGTGTGTGGATTTGCTATTGGGAAAAAGTCAAAAGTAAAAAATAAATGAAAAAGCACTGCAGATGCTGACACTTTCCTTTGGATCTCAGCCACAGCAATCTCATAGTTCCATCAAATCCCCCTAAAGCTAATTTCCTACATTTATCCTGAAATGTCCTTTTGTGAATAATTATGCTCTGAAACGAGCATTTTTGGCAATGAAAGTTTGGAAAAAAGGAATTATTTAATATTTGAAGAACAGAACCCTAATCACAATGATTTATGTAAAAAGTGAAATGACAGGTATTAAAACGGTAAGAAACGTTAACCAAATGCTGGAGATTCTCCTGACTTCCTCTGACAGCATATGCAAAGTCAGTGTTCTAGGCAGCTTTGCCTATTCAAATAAAAGAATCCAAAGAGCAAAATCACAATCCTGTGCGTACTTTTTTTCTCGGTGGAATAATTTAAAGTTTTTCCCATGTCCATTAGGCCCTTACAACCTAATCTCGCCTCTGCCAGTTGCTTCCATGGTGAGATCATTAAGTGAATTATTTTAAGATCAAACAGCCTGCAGTGACAATGGAGTTCCATGTAAGGTAAATGCTTCAAAGCCCCCTCCCCACCCTAGCCCCCTTTTCCTCCTCTCTCAAATTATAGCTCTATGGGCTATTCATCACCTCTCCATGGGGCTTGCCCCCACCATTACTTGGCTTTTTGCTGCAGGCTAAGGTAGCACTGCTAATTGGCCTTTGTAACAAAACTGACCTGTGGACAGGATAAAACTTGTTTGGAGCTTTAGAGACAAACATTATTCAAGGTTAAAAACACATGAATGCCATGGCTACGTCACCATAAAAGGGAGTGAATGAATTTCTTCCTCTGCAGCTCTTAATGTGAAAGAATGTGTTCACGTTGTGTCCATGCAAAACAAAAACTCCTTCAGGTAGTTGAACAAGTCCTCTCTCTCTGTCTCTCTCTCTCTCTGTCTCTCTCTCTCTCTCTCTCTCTCTCTCCCCCCCCCCCGTTCCTCTCTCCCTCCACCCCCCCTTTAAGGATAAGAAGGTCTATCATTTTCTTTATTTCTCTGGAGCCCCTCACAGTAAGGACCCCTTTGATCTGAGAGAAGAATGGTAGATGGAACAATTTAACTGCTCCATACAGGTGCAGGGAGTTTATTTGACAGGTTGTGGCTTTTATTTCTACCACATTAACTGTGTGCATACAAATAGGCTCTTGACAGATTTCGAGCAGGTAGGAGCTGAACAATAACAAAAAGAGCCTTGCACAAAAGCTAGGTACACCTGCGCGCGGATGGCACAATTTGAAAAAAAGCTGAATAAAGACAGGTAAAGCCATTACGTTTCCTGCTGTGAATGAATTTTTACAACTTAGAAAGACAGCACATGGCCAGGGGAGGGGAGAGAAGCTGGAGCAAGTAAATAACACATGATGCAGACAATCACCTCACACTTTAAAGCATCTCTTCTCGGCCTGAGTTATTTTAAAATAAATAACTCTTCCGCACGAGCGTTGTACGGTAGCACCTAAATTATATTGTCTATAACAGAGGAGTGGATAGAAGGGAAGAAGGAATGTGAAAGAAAGCATGTTCAAATCATGTTTACTCAAACCAGCACTTTTTTCAAAGGATGATTATCCGTGTGAATTATCTTACATTTACAGTTACTCATGATTGCAACTGGTGAAGTGAAAATGTAGCCTTTTAGCTTTGTAAGCTTCCTCAGCCCACCCCCTTTCCCTTTGGTTTTTCACTTAAGTGCAGTTAAAATGGCTTGAATAAGAAAAACACTGTTCAGTTGGCTACCATCTACAATAACACGTTGAGCTCGGAAGACTGGATGCTCACTTATGGAATCTGCAAAGTTAATTTTGCACATATTTCTAAACCACCACCACCCGTTTTAAGCCTTACTTTCCCCACCCCTTTTAAGGTGCAACCAAAAAACAACAATAAAATGTTTGCGGACTAGAATAATTAATAAAATATTCCAGAGTTGTAAAGCTTACTATGTTCTATTTATTCTTCCAGTAATAATAATTTGCTTTAAGGATTTCATCTGTATTTGTTAAAGAGAAATCTCTCCCATCTATTGTTTAATAAAGAGAGTGGAAGGTGTAGCATAGACAGACACACTTTCTGTGGTTAAGACTTGTAGAGAAACATCAAATCAGAAGAGTGACAGGTCTAATTTTCTTAGACAAAATACAATTCTCAGGAAGTAAATAAGATCAAGCATAGAACTGAAGGTTGATAGCTCTAACAATAGCTGTCAGCCCCTATCAGCAAGCGCTGCCATCTGCATAAAAGGTCAAAGTTAGACATGTTGTAAAATGCAGCTTTTTAATATCAAAATGGGTTTCTGTCTTAATGCGGAAGCTCATGTTGAGGTCAAGAGCTTTGTGATATTCTATGAACTCTCTGGTGCAGGTGTTAGCTCTATATAATATTAAAGGTTTCATCTACATAATGTGCATATGATTACAATATTTGAGAGAATGCTTCTTCGCATTTGCCAAGAAATCTGATATCCTGATCGTACGGGCATCACGTGTAAAATAGCTTAAATAACCAGGTAATAGCCCCATTCCTGATGTCACCATTCCATCCACAGGCTCCACAATGTCTCTGTGTTGAGCAGGACATGTGAAAGGCAGTCATTTTACATATCCCACTTAACATGCAGATACGGAGGAAGAGTAGACCACTTTTGGGTCATGGCAGGGTCCAGTTCTCTCCCCCTCCATGCAGCGTGACCTGAGTTTTTTTGTTGCTGTTGGTTTTTTTATATCTTTGTTTTAGACCTTGCTGTGATATGTGTGGAAATTGTTCATTTGGTAGTGTTTATTTATTGTTTATGACTACTTTTGTTATGTGGTAGTTACGTATTTTTTCATCTTGTAAGCCATCTTGAGCATGGTTTGAACTGTGGAAAGGTGGCATACCACACACACACACACACACACACACACACACACACTGTATATTCCTGTGTATAAGACTACTTTTTAACCCAGGAAAATCTTCTCAAAAGTCGGGGGGTCGTCTTATATGCCAGGTTGTATTTCTTATACGATGAGTACAGTGGTGCCTCGCTTAACGAATGCTCTGTAAGATGAAAGTTTCGCTTAACGAAATGATTTTTTGAGCGGAGGTTGCCTTGCTAGACAAATTCGTTTTACGAAAAATTCGTCTAGCGAATCACAGTTTCTCATAGGAATGCATTGAAATTCAATTAATGCGTTCCTATGGGCAAAAAAACATATGGGCACTCCTATGGGATTCGCTAGACAAATTTTTCGTTATAAGAATTGACCCGTGGAACGAATTAAATTAGTCTAGCGAGGCACCACTGTATATCCCAAACTCTATATTTTAACTGGAAAAGTTGGGGGTCATCTTATACGCCCAGTCGTCTTATACGCTGGAATATACGGTATATGCGTTTTATGGCTGATGCATTCATGAATCTTTTTTGTTGACGAGTATAGGGACAACCAGGATTGGTTAAGTCTAGCCAATTCTGGCCAGAGGTTCACCACCTTGAATGCTCCCGAATCCATTTCTGTACCTGAAACCTCTGATTAATGTAGCATCAAGCAGTGATTTATAGATGCTCTTCCTGGTAATAAGGAATTTATTTACCGTATTTCAGAAATTTCTGTTCCACCTTTCTACACCAAAATATACTCAAGGCAGTTCAAAATAAAGCAACTTCAATTCATAAAACAACCCACCATAAGAATAGTAAGATCAGCAGTTAAAAAAACATAATCAAAGGCCAATTTGGGAAACCACTGCTGGGCAGGACCTTTGTAATTATTATTATTATTAGTAGTAGTAGTGGTGTTGGTGTTGGTGTTGGTGGTGGAATGATTGTCAGTAGGTTTGTACTACCAGTAGATGAGGTGATTCCTAAGGAACCTTGGCTCAAGGCTGCTTAGCCAGCCCCTACAATTGAGCTCAGAAACAAACTACTAGTAAAAAAAATAAAGGTAAAGGACCCCTGGATGGTTAAGTCCAGTCAAAGGCGACTATGGGGTTGCAGCGCTCTGCTCGTTTTTAGGCCAAGGGAGCTGGCGTTTGTTCACAGACAGCTTTTCGTGTTATGTGGCCAGCATCACTAAACTGCTTCTGGCGCAACGGGACACCGTGACGGAAGCCAGAACGCATGGAAACGCCATTTACAACAACAACAACAACAACAACAACAACAACAACAACAACAACAACAACAACAACATATTTATACCCCGCCCATCTGGCTGGGTTTCCCCAGCCATTGTGGGTGGCTTCCAGCAAAATATAAAAATACAATAATTCATCAACTATTAAAAACTTACCTAAACAGGACTGCCTTCCCGCCACAGCAGTATCTATTTAGCTATTTGCACTGGTGTGCTTTTGAACTGCTAGGTTGGCAGGAGCTGGGACAGAGCAATGGGAGCTCACCCCATTGCGGGGATTTGGTTTAGACCACAGTGCCACCCGCGTTCCCTAAACTACTAGTAACCCATGCAGTTGGCATAGGATCTATTACCAACTTTAGTGTCTGGGTTCTGGACTAACCAAAGTTTCCAGACTGACTTAAAGGGCAGCTTCATGTAGAGTGACATTATATTAATCCAATCTGGAGGTAGATACATAGCTGTCAAGTTTTCCCTTTTCTCACGAGGAAGCCTATTCAGCGTAAGGGAATTTCCCTTTTAAAAAGGGAGAACTTGACAGATGTAGGTAGATAGGACCTGAATAAAGTGATTTTTTTTCGTTCAGATTTTAGATCTGATGGCTGACATAATCATTTATAATTTGATAAGTTTGAAGCTAGCGTAGTACTCACAGCAGGATTCGAGCACAAGGGCACTCTCCCCTCCTGTGGTTTCCAGAAACTGGTATTTAGAAGCTTTGCTGCCTCCAACTGAGCACAGAGTACTGCCATCATGGCTAGTAGCCACTGATAGCTCTCTCCATTCATGAATAAGTGAAAAACAGTTGCTGTGGATCAAAAGTGGTAGAGTGTGTAGTGCTCATGTCCTGCTTCCGGGAGGCATCTCAATGACCACTATGAGCACACTATGAGCACAGATTGCTGGACTATGTTGGACTTTGGTCTGGCCCAGGAAAGCTCTTTCTTTTTTCTTTTTCTTTTTGTCCCTAAGGGGACAAACATATATTGCATCTGAAATAATGTCAGTGTATTCTGCAGCTATAATCCAAATGATTACAGAGTGACGGGCAAACTGAGGGTAAAAGTGATACGAAATGTATTAGTGAAATGTTGTTATTGCACAGATATTTCATCTAAAATGAAGGCAAAATTGTTCGGAATCTTACCATATACCGCTTATTTGGTCTTTTCTACTTTAACGCCGGAAAATAAAATATGCTGCAGCAAAGCAGGTCATATTTCTGCTAAACCTAGTACAGGTTTACGAGGGTCCTAAAACTGTGTAACAAATCTGGAAATTAGTGTCAGGTTTTTTTTAAATAAAAAACATTCTTTATAGGCTGTTATTTAGCTAAATATATGATAGCTACTGTATTTGGCACTTCCAAGTTTACAGATTTGTTTAAAAAAACATAAATTCATGTCTGCCACCTGCTCGATCAATCTCTATTTCCACAACTGTTTCTGTAGAGAGGCAGTTTAAAGCATTCTGGGAGATCAAATATACATTACATGATAAACATTAAGTGGACTTGGCTGCGTGTGGGTCAGAACACAGATTAAATTTCGGATACCAGTTGAACATTAGTCTCCACCAGCCTGCTGGTTTGAAGGGCATGGTTCTCTATAAAATCTCAGGATATTCTGCACACATTAGTGCCATGTGGAATGCTGATAATACAGTTTCAGGGAAGGCTTCTGCATTTGGAAATGAATTGCCTAAAAACTGTCCTTGTCATTCAGTAGGTGGCACTCTTCCCTATGAGCAGATAATGGTATGTCTCTATATCACTTGTATGGCTTAGGTACAGCTATCTTTTAATCTTTGACATACTCACTATGACCACTGGGGAAGTTTTCAGCGAGCGTAAAAAGAAGCAGTCTTTTTTTATCATCCAAGTTCCAGCTCCAGTGATGAAATCAGGAGTTGGGAAATGTAGCTATTCAACTGTATTGGTGAAATATGGCACTACCTCTAATTATTTAGTAATATTAGTAATATTAGCTACTGTGATCCTTTAGTAATGTGGTATGGGTTGTGTGTGTGTGTGTGTGTGTGTGTGTGTGTGCATTTAGGCACCAGGCAAAAACATTCCTCTTCAACCAGGCTTTTGGCTGTTAATGATCTATAGCCTTTTAAAACAGGGAGTGTTTTAAATGTATCCCCCCCGTCCACCCCTGGTTTTAATTGAATATAGGGGCTTTTTGTTTGTTTGCTTTGTTTTTGCAAAGGCATTTTGAGTTGCCTGTAGCTAGAAAAAGCATCTAATGAATTTACATAACAACAACAGCAGTAAAAACATATGGTACACACTTCCTCCTGCCTCTCTATGGCCATTCACCTCACATCACTGCCTCACCATCTCCTCTCCTGCTTCCATCACTACCTGCACATATATGTATTTATATTTTGCTTGTGGTAGTGAAGCTTGTGATACGGCTTTGCTAATCTGGCCCACAAATCTCAATTGCTGAGAGACCAAAATTATATGCAGCCCAGCTTCTGTGATGGAAGAGAAGGATTTAAATTTGCTTTGAATCCGAACCTCTCAAGGTGAGAGGGAAGAGACCCAGAGGAAAACCACATATAGACAAGCTACAACAGCAACCTTCCTCAGTCTTGGCTCCCCAGATGTTGTGGGACTACAGTACCATCTTCAGAGACATTTACCTGCAAAGTTTCAGCCAAACGTCCATTATAAGATCCAAGTTGCTGAGGGATAAGTTATGATGAGATCAAGTATTTAGTGGCTAACCTCTGAAAAGCATGTCTGGCAAGTTACACACCTTGTCATTTAGGGGGAATGTAATTCCACCAGAGGCAGATAAAGCTGACATTGCTTCAGTTCAAGGTTGGCTCGCCACAATCATAGCCTCTCTAACACCTGGATTAAATACAGTGGTACCTCGGGTTAAAGACACCTTGGGTTACAAACACTTTGGGTTACAGACTCCACTAACCTGGAAGTAGTACCTCAGGTTAAGAACTTTACCTCAGGATGAGAACAGAAATCGTGTGGCGGCAGCGGGAGGCCCCATTAGCTAAAGTGGTACCTCAGGTTAAGAACAGTTTCAGGTTAAGAACGGACCTCCGGAATGAATTAAGTTTGTAACCAGAGGTACCATTGTACCACTTTCCTAGCCCTTATCTGTCCATAATTTGATTTTAAGCCCAGTTTTGATACTGAACCCCTGCTCCTTGATGGGATAAAGAAGAGGGGAAAGAGTGCCATCAGTTATCGATCACACTGTGGTCCAAACTATCAGTTTACCTCAGTGTGGTGTAGTGGTTAAGAGCGGTAGAGTTGTAATCTGATGAACTGGGTTTGCTCTCCCGCTCCTTCACATGCAGCTGCTGAGTGACCTTGGACTAGTCACACTTCTCTGAAATCTCTCCCCACTCACCTCCTCCTCCTCCTCCTCCTCCTCCTCCTCCTCCTCCTCCTCCTCCTCCTCCTCCTCTTCCTCCCCTTCTTCTTCTAGCTGCACATAGGCATTACAAAACAGCAAAGACAAGCAGGAAGTTTGTAAAACTTGACAGGTCAAATGCTAAAGGATAGGGCAGGCGTTGTCCATTGCTTCCCACTGGTGTTGGCCCAGCAGCTGAAAGTCTACCCAGTACTTAGGAACAAAGAAAACACCATCTGGCACTGGCTTACTGGGTTTTCAGGCTGGGCTCATTGCTGCCCAACCTGAGGATGCTGGGAGGTTGAGCCTGGGATCTCTCCTGAGTTATGGGTCTTCCCTAGTATGCCTGAGAAGCCCAGCAGAATGAGCAGAGTTATATTCTTCTCAGTTCTACATGGAAAATTGTTGACCAGGGCAAGCGAAACACTTTCAGTCCCCATCTCTACTATAAATTGACATATATGGGTCCAGAAAACCCAGTGTAAAAGGAGCTGTCTATTCCGTAATTGATAGACTATATTGCCCTCAAAATGGCAGATTCGAAACTGGACTGTAATTGTTCAGATCATTCATCCAGATGCATTTTTTAAAGATTTGAAAGAATCTCATGTACCTTTAGATTTTTTTTGAAAGCACTCCTCCTACTATGGTTATCATCACCATCACATCAGTTAAAATAGTCTGCTCAACAGTAGCAAATTTCACAAGTCACAATGGGTAAGGTTCAAGGAAGACTAACTGGAAGACTGCAGATCTCCAAGAATTATGTCCATCCTCAAGTTTCAAAAAAGATCTGCTATGCAATGTGTGGGGTTCCTTTTTGAAAAAGCAAAAGTCCAAAGTCCTTTTGGGCACACAGAACCAGTCTACAGTTTTATGGAAGATGGCCAAAATATTGATCTTTTAAAAGCTAATTATATCCATGTGCTTTTTCATAGCTTTCTTTTTGAATCACAGCTAGTTGTTATTTAACTAGCAGATATTTGCAATTGGGCTGCTACAACTAAGACATAGTGTACCCCCCAAAATGTAGATCTTGCTTTGTTTGCCTGAATCTTCATATTGGTGCACCCTTGGAAAACTTCATAGAAATCAATGAAAGTGTTCTGATGATATTTGTACTGCAGTTGCCCCAGGCAATATAATATGCATATCTTGCTGCTTAATCTGCCTAGAGCAAACGGTATAATTTTGATGCATACCCATGAAGCATAGGACGAAATTTCTCTGTGTGTAGTTGGGTTTTAGAATAATCAGTTCTCAGACTGTGGTCTTCAAAGAGCTATTTGGTCACATGATTCTGGCTTTTCCCCTGGTTTCCAGCTGCTAAATTGCATTAGATTCCCTCTAAAAATACATTAAATACTTTCCAGCTATTACTTTGCACACAAGTAAGCAATTGGTGTAGGTGCCACAAGATTGTTATATGATAGTGAATGGGAGGGAATGTGGCTCATTAGTGCCTTATTAAGGTATGATCATATTATGGGAAAAGTTTGTTGATCCTCATTTTTAAACCATACTTAACCGCAGCAAATATAATGATGGTCTTAATATCAGTTTTGCAGTAAGAATAGAAGAGATGAAATAATGAGGTTACTTATGGCTGTTCCTTGAAATTATTTACGACTGTTCTTTTAAAGTTGGCATACACTAGGAATTGTGGGTTTTTTAAAAAATAAGAATTCTATGATTTAGCTTCCCCTGGAATAGAAAGTATTTCATGTCTTAGGAAAAAACAATTAATTAACTTTAAAATACACTAGTCTGTATTTACCACTTCTCAAGCTAGACTAAACAATGAGGGCAGTAACACCCTGTCCTGGAAACATAACCGAGTTTTCTAAATTAAATAAAAAAAACTTGACCTGGTCTATTATTTTTGGTGTCAAATTGTTTTGTGAAAGGCATGTCACAATTAACAAGACAGCCATTCAACCAAATTTATGACTTTTATTCTTTTTAACCTAATGAAGGCTATAAAGTATGATCGTGTGCTACTCATAAAATAGTACCACATAACACTATTCAGTTTTGAGAAGAGGTTAAATTGTCATCTTTTTGTTGGACTAATGATCAAATATTGATATTTCTTCAATTCATACAAACTTATTGCATGGAGCTTGGTCAATATATTCTGGTGTTCACACCAGGGATTTGGAAATCAATGTAGTTTTCCTGTTATTCTCTTATGATTAAATCAATTGAAGTTATTTACTCATAGCACAAAATATGCACAACTGCCAAGCCTATGGCTTTTTTGAATTGCTTTCTTGCTACCATTGCCCTCTAATGAGAAGGTACAGGTTCTCTTTGGGGGTTGACTAAACCTGCTCATGTATACCAGCAATTTGAGGTGCACAAATTGTTTGTTATTAAAGGCTACCAGTGTTCCCACCAAAACGCATCTTTATCACTTGCCACTGCATTAACATTGACAAAACAGAGTAGTACTAAAACTCAGCAGTGTCGATCAGACAATGGCAAAATGACAGTCATAAGAGCTACCAGTACAAGCATGGTTTTTGACGTGTCTGTGGCAATCTAGAGAGACCAGGAAAAACAATGGCAATATCAATTCCATTGAATAGTAAGGCAAGTCTTGGTGAGCCCTCTCATTTCAATCAGGTATGAAGCCATTTAGGAAAATGGTAGAGCACTTGAATTCCTACTGAAATAATGCATTCTAAAAATTGGACTTTACAAACATAGGTTGATAGCTTAAGACTTCGGGGATTTTTTAAAAAATAAGCATCGATCTTTATAATATAGATAATTACCTTGCAAAAACTCTGTTGTTATATAGGATGGCGCTGATGGAATCGTAATACTCTCAAATTGTTATTTTTAGAGAGGATATGATCAACAACGTTTTCTCCAATGCTGTAGAAGATATAGCACAAATAGGGTTTAAGTTTTAAATGGTTGAATAACTAGAGGAACCAGCATATATCTAAGCTATGATGGGTTCATAACAGCCTGGGGAAACATGGGGTGGTGGTGGATTGTTTTATAAAACTGCCTTTTAACTATCTGGATTTTTCTTTGGTTTAAATGTATTGCAACCAGCCCTGGGATCACATGATAAAGGGAAAGCTAAAAATGTTAGCTAAATAAAGTAAAATAAAAACTAACTAAATAAATGAAAATAATAAAGTGGAAGGAAAAAAAGAGACATTTGTGATCATATTTCCTGTTACCATAAATGTCCCTGAGCTTGCACTTATCTACATTCATGTGAAAGCGGTAGTATGTGAACTGAAAGTCAATGAAATCATTTTACAGTTGAATATGAATGATTCAAAAAGAGGTGTGGCAAGCATGAGCATGATTGTGTACACTTCCGGTTCCCTAACTTCTTTGATGAGATTGTGGGCAAGGGTTAGACTTGAGGCCCCCATTTAAAGCAGTATCATACCATTTTAACAGTCATAGCTTTCCCCAAGGCATCCTGGGAACAGTAGTTTGTTAAGGGGACTGATAATTGTTGGGAGGCCCACATTTGCCTCGCAAAGCTGCTGTTCTGAGTTGCCTAGAAAGAGGAGTTGGTTGTTAAACCACTCTAGGACTTGTAGCTCTTTGAGGGGAATAGGGGTCTCCAAACAACGCTCAGCACCCTTAACACAAACTACAGCTCCCAGGATTCTTTGGAAGCCATGACTGTTGAAGTGGTATAATAGTGCATTAAATGAGGCTTAAGAATATTCATGCGTAGGGAATTTTGATTGCCTGTGATATTTCCACATCTCTCAACTGGTCATTAGACTGTGCTGCATCAACATATTGATTAAACTTATCCCAAATCTCAACCACAACAGAACACCTCTGACCCTCTATTCTGTCCTGTATGTGGCTTGGCTTGTCCTTTGCCATAGTGGAAAGAGCTAAAGCTCATGTCCTGGGTTTTGACAGCTTGGTTTTTCAGAAGATAGGTAGATAGATAGGACTATATTTTTCCTAAATTTCAGCATTCTAGCTGGTGGAGTTCCCCCCCAACAATTCTGCTACTCCCAGATTGATTACAAATCCTAGTCAACATGGGTCTTAAAAGTTAATGGTAAGGTCTTAAAAATCAATGCTAGCATGAACCAGACATCAATGGAGCAACTTCAAATTAGAGTACTATGACCTGCACTCTTAGAACCAACAGCAAGGAGATGAGACTACAATACTCTGAATGTAGCAGAGTCTGCTAATAGATATTCCAGGGGGAGCCATTTGGGGGAACTGTGGAAATTCTGCCTAAGTTTAGTAAAATTATATTCCAGTGCCAAAATATGAAGATACAAAGTCAAGAGAATGATACTAAACAAATTGGAGTAATATTCTCTGTCAATAATAACAGTGTAAAGCTGAATTTTCTATTTATCTATGTGATCCTGAGGTTAGTGTGGAGTAACGGGCAACGCCAAGCAAGCTAATTCATACAAATTAGTTATTCTTGAAAACATCTTACAATTTTATTCAGTTGTGAAAAGATGGGATAAGAGCAAATTGTTCCTCTCTTCTATACAGCATTCAACTAATAGAATAGTTAATCAAATCCATGTTGATAGGTGTCAGAATCTCCCAGATATAATAAACAGCATAAAGCATAAGACTGTGGACACCACACACACACGGTTACAAAAGCAGAGATTTGCACAGCCTCTTAGGGTTGTATATTTAAAACATTGGCCGTTTCAGCTGTGTGCAGGGGTGCCAACTTGAATAAAATATTGGGGTGCCAGGTAAGTCCTGCCCTACTCGCATGATGTGGCAAATGCACACCATTTGAATGGCAATGCCTATCAACTTTGGGAGGGCCCAGTCCCCTCAAATATTTTATTGGGGGGCTGGAGGGACCCCGACCCCTAAGAGTTGGCTCCTATGTTTTACAAGTCTGACCCTAGCCCCTCTTGGCTGCAGAACCATCATGGGAAAGGAGAAGAAAGAGTGGAGGGGACAATCGATGGAGAGAGGTCTTGTAGCAACAATAGCTTGGGGTTGGTGGCATTTCTTTTAAAAACAAATGATCTGCACAGAGGTAGCAAAGGGAGGTTTCTTACTCCAGAGTCATTTGGCCATTATGGAACACTGTCCAACCACAGAGTGTGTCTGCCCAGGGGCGTCGCAATGGGGGGGCGATGGGGGCGGTCCACCCCGGGTTCCACTCTGGGGGGGGGTGCCACTTGGTGCCCACACCCCCGCGACTCCCAAGCCAAGCTTCCAGCCTCTCGGTAAAAAGTCAGCTCGGCGCACTATGCCAAGCAGACGTTTTACCGGGAGGCTAGAGGCCCGGCTTGGGAGTCGCGGGTGTGGGGGCGCCAAGTGGCACCCCCCCCACCGCACCGAGCGGGCTTTCTACCTGGAGTTGGTAGCTGGAGGCATGCGGATTGGAGTCACCGGGGTGGGGGCGACGATACCCCGCTACCTAACACACATGCATGTTATGTAACCACACATGCGTCGTTATGTGATGGGGTATCGCCGCCCCCTGCGCCTCCAAAGCCGCGCGCCTCCAGCTACAAACTCCAGGTAGAAAGCCCGCTCAGTTACGTAACACGCAATTTGCTGCCCCAGTTGTCGCGGCACCTCCCTACGCCCCTGTGTCTGCCTACATAGTCTGAAGTGGTGGTGCCAGTTGCTGGAGGCCACAGAAGGGAAGAGTGGCCCTTGTGCTTGGGTCCTGCTTGCCAATTTCCCACTGGGACATCTGTTTGCTCACTATGGGAGCATGATGCTAGACTGAATGGGCCCTCTATGGCCTGTTCCGGCAGGTTCTTCCTATGTTCTTAGAAGTTGTATTCTTAAGACCTGAAAGGTATGATGTTGGCTACCCCTAGCCTACATTATTGACAGGGAAGAATTGGCTTCTTTATTCCTTGTTGATCATCTCCCTGCTTTTCTTTGGGGTGTTTGTGTGTGGGGAGGATGGACTTTCTGCATTTTTCTCCCTTCTGGTTGGAAGGAGTGTGGATTTTCCACCAAAGCTCCTGCCATTGTACATTCAGTAATTCAATAATGGCACACCTGAAAGGGCGGTTTCCTCCCCTCCCCTGCACTGTCCCTTCATGAGACTGAAGACTGCCAAGACTTCCAAGAACACTTCTAAAGCCTGGCCATCACTCAGCCTCTCATCTCATTACACACGCCAATAAAACTTAGTGGCCGTCTCTCTCCATGAGCAATCTTGCTAATGGATACGGAGCCATGATCACAAACAGCGTTTTGCATATAGGAAAGCTGGTTTTGCATGTATCTTGGCAAAACCTAATACAGTGGAAGCACAGGGTTGATTCTTCTTCTTCTTCTTCTTCTTCTTCTTCTTCTTCTTCTTCTTCTTCTTCTTCTTCTTCTTCTTCTTCTTCTTCTTCGTGACTGGCAGGCTGCTTGAGAAAGGAGGAAACGCTTCCGCCGGCCTGATTTCCTCATAAAGACAATAGCTTCCCCTGAAGGCTGTTTCCAGTTGTAGCCACTTGGAAGTACCCACATCAAGCATGTATCACACAGATCTGTCAGTTAGTTCTGGAGCCAGAAAATTGTTGTTTCAAATGTTACAGTACAGGAAAATCGCCTCTCTGCACTCGCTGCCAAAAAAATGACAGCTTAATTTATGCCATGCTGAAGCTACATTACAGAGCCATTGAGGCTGGCAGTTAAGTACACTCCATGCTCACATCTCTCCCCCCCCCCCCCGCATATGCAAGTGCACTGGGGAGAGATACACAGGGGCTGTAATAGGGACAATTGGATGCTGTGTTTTCCATGTCAATGGAACTAAATGCAGGTGAAATGGTTAGCAGCCATAAAATGATTTTTTTTTTTTACCTTGTATGGAAAACGTGACGTAGCAAGCATGTACATTCCCAAATAATTGGGAGAGATGTTTGGTGGAATTGGTATGCATAAAATATAGACTATGGAGAGGTTTGTTCACGTCAAGTCCCCAGGTTTTATGTGGGGTGGGAAGGCACCGTGATATTATCCATGCCTTTGAAAATTATTCCGTATCCTTGGTTCAAGACCTTCAGAACCTGGCCATGTTTACACTTTCTGAAATTAAAAAAGCTGACAGCATTAAAGCACAGCCAAGTGTCAATATTTGTCATCAAGGTTTTCAGTAGGTATTAAAGATGCACACTCCAGTTTTGAAAGTGAACAACAAAATCCCATCCAATTATCCCCCAGGATGTATCGAAAGATTGTTATTGTATAGCTGAGGCCAAAGTGTAATCTCTTTAATACCAGAACAGCCATCAGCCACATATTTTGGCAAAGTGTTAATAGCAGAACTGGGGATTACCATGTGATATTCTTTTCCTCAGCTGCCAGGTTTATTTATATGAAACCTATAGTAATCCCCCACCCCCAAGGATTTCTTGATATTAAATAAAAAGCTGGAAAATGAGAAAGCAATTCACTTCTATGAATTCAGCAAGGACAAAAAAAAAGAGAGAGATAGAGAGACCAGTATTTTAGACCTTGTTTTATTCATTCTACTTCCTTTTTGCTTTTATGGCACATCTCCATTCTAATGCCAGCAGAAGTCTGATGCTTGTTTAAAATAGTTCTGTAGATCTAAAAGAGCAGTTGTGTGACATAATAACAAGAAATGTGGGATTATAAATTAAAACTGTTATTCAGAGTTAGGGTGCAATCTCCCATTGAACTAAATGGGACCTACTTTTGAGTAGACATGCATAGGATTGCACAGAGTGGTTTTGATTGAAGATATAATTGCAGGCATCAAGTTGATACATATAAATTAGCCAAGTAAAATTTATAAAAGACAATGATAATGGCAACATGTTATATTATTTATTCATGCTAAAGCCATTCTTCTTGTTTATGCTGTTTATATATTGTTGCACACCACCCCCAGTCTCCAAGCGATGCAAGATTCCAGGGGTTCTACGCACTAACCTAGTAATATTTTGGAACTGAAGTGCAATGGAGACTGTGGTATTTCTATGATACGTGGATTATTTACACATATATACAACCTGAGTTTGCGTTGGTGGGGTTCACAGCATTAACACCCCAAAAGGTTCCTGCTTCTCCCATAGCTATAGCCTAGGATTCAAACAGAAATCAACCACCATGCTCTGACCCTTTCTCCAGCTTGCTGCTTTTACCAATCAGCAACCTTCTTTCCTCTAAGTCACATCTCAGCCAACTCTCAACTCTGGATTTTGTTTTTCTAACTATCTCAGAGCTGGAGGAGGGCGTTCCACTCAGTTGCCGTCTGGCACAGAGCCGCTTCTCCTTGTATTTCTTAATAACTCATTACCTTCTCTTAATGGCTCATCTCCCAGGCAATCTCTTGAACACAGTAAGCTGAGTACCAGGAATTAGAAGACTGGCATCCAGTTTAACTCTCCAAGTAGAATTTAGATAACTCTGCTTCCAGCATTCTAACTTCCAGCATTCAGTTTTGGTCCTGAAGATGCAGAAGCAAAGGCTGAGACGACTTCAAGATCTAGCTAGGCCAGGCTAGACAATAAAGATAAAAATCCGTCTTGTAGTGGAAGACTGCCATTGACTACAAGCACAAGTGCCATCTGGCTAGCTGGCAGGGGGGGGGGCAATGACATTAACTTAAGATCAGGTTTCACAGAGCAGGTGGCAAGAAGTATTTGTTACATGTGCTTCTGGCAAATCTGTTTTACCTGGACATTTGTTTATTGCTTTGTGTTGTCATTGGCTTTGGACTCAGTGTGGGTTATCCAACAGCTTCAAGAGAAAGGGGAAAAGACTGAACTACTGTGCTTCAAGCCTTTTAAAGAATGGAGGCTATAATACATTTAGTGTCTCTAATGCAGGCATGTCCAAAGTCTGTTTCGGGGGCCTAATCCGGTCTGCTGGTAAGTGGGGTAAAATTGTAAAAAAAAAAGCTCAATAACTTCAATCTTGAATAAAGGTCGTCAACTTTGGTCAGCCCTCACGCATGTTCACTTCTTCAAATCTGGCCCTCTTTGAAAAAAGTTTGGGCACCCCTGCTCTAGTCAAAGGCCCCCCAAAAATCAGGATAGCAAACGGGGATGTCAGACAATACATAGACAATCTTAGTGAATTCACATCAATGAAGCCTGATGTCATTCACATAAGGACCCTGCAGGAGTTTGTTTAGCATACATCAAAACATTAGCTATCATACTTGTGTTGGTTCAAAAGATTGTTGAATTGTGTCTATTTTTTATTTTATTTAAAAAACCGACAAGGATGATCCTAGGAATTGCAGAGCCAATTAGCTTGACTGCTACAGTTCTTCAGAAGTTAGAACAGAGAACAGGAGTGGTTGGTGAGGTGGGGCAGCAGCACTCTTCCGAGCTTTGGTCGCTTCCATCACTCCTGCATACCAGACTGGAAGGTGAGGAGGTCCATCTGTAGCCATGAACCTGCATGGTGCTGCCCTCACTACCCCCTGCTTTCAACACCCCAGATGGTAAAGATGTGGATATCCTCGGTTACCTATCAACAGCCATATGTATTGTGTGCAACAGTAGCAAATGCCGACCATATCTGCTAAATTGATTTCTGTTTTGGATATGGGAAAAATAAGTGAGCACCAGCAACTTCTGTTTTCATCTGAATTTTCCAACATCCCTAGTAACAAAACGCCTTTACTTGGGCAACACAAGAATCTGCCTTCCTGCTGGGTCAGAGTCAGACTATTAGTCCATCCAGCTCTCTCTTTTCCACTGTGACTGGCACTTACTCTGGGGTCCTAGGCAGAGGTCTTCCATAACACCAGCTCCTGATCCTTTGAGCTAGAAATTTGAGGGATGGAACCTGGGACGTTCTGCATGCAAAGCATGAGCTCCACAGCTGAGGTACAGTCACTCCCCAAGTCTGGTAATATTCAAATTATCTTATGCTCGAACCTTCCTTTTCATACCATTTTTCTTCTTCAGTGATTTATTACAGTTACTCTAGGCCTGGAGAGCAGAAGAGAAGCCAGCTTTAGCTTCTGTCACTGGCCAGGGACCAAGAGCCACTGAGAGGTCGCAGCTGCTGCATCCCAGGAAGAACACAGTGGCAAGAGGAAGACCAACATGCCCCACTCAATCTGGAGCTGCAGGTCATTTACTTCCCCCTGCCCTGCCAGAAAGTGCACTTGTCTCCAACTTTCAGTTACCAAGCTGAAGGGCAGAACACTGTAGTTTCTGCTGTTGGTCGGGGCCAAGGGCAATTTGGAGGCCTCTCCCCACTGCCTCCCAAGAAGGGCATACAGTGGTACCTTGGTTTAAGTACACAATTGGTTCCGGAAATCTGTACTTAACCTGAAGCGTACTTAACCTGAAGCAAACTTTCCCACTGAAAGTAATGGGAAGTGGATTAATCCGTTCCAGATGGGTTCGCGGAGTACTCAACCTGAAGCGTACTTAACCCAAAGTATGAGTGTAATTGGTTCTGGAAGTCCGTACTTAACCTGAAGCGAACTTTCCCATTGAAAGTAATGGAAAGTGGATTAATCCGTTCCAGATGGGTTCGCGGAGTACTTAAACGGAAAGCACTCAAACCGAGGCGTACTTAAACCGAGGTATGACTGTAATGGCAAGTGGGAGATCGGCCTGGCCCCATCCATCAGCCAGAGAAAGTGCAGCTCCAGTCCTCAGCATCTCCAGATGTTGCTGCAGAAGACTCTTGCCGAAAGCCCTTAACAACTTGTCTACATGTCTACAATATATCTCAAGATCCATTACATCCCTGCCCAGTCACTGAGATCTTTGGCAGAGTTGCCCATGACTCAGATGCATAGCCCGTAGCCACCAGGAGCTGTTGGCCCAATTTTATCGAACTCCCATCTAGTCGAGACCCGACAGGCCCCAACTTGTTGAACTTCCAGCATCTACTGAAGGTTTTATTTTTCCTGCATTGGAATTTTTTGCCCATTTTTATTTTAAATTGTGCTATACCACATTCCTCATACACTGCTTAGAGACGATTGTAAGTAAGCAGTTGGTAGATGATAGATAGATAGATAGAGTCCAATAGCACCTTAGAGGCCAACTAAGTTTGTTCTTGCTTTGAGCTTTCGTGTGCATGCACACTTCTTCAGATACCAAGAACAAACTTAATTGGTCTCTTAAGGTGCTACTGGATATATATATATATCTCAACTGCGTCAGACCAACACGGCTACCTACCTGAAGATAGATAGATAGATGATAGATAGATAGCAAGCAAGCACACTCTGGAGAGCTACTGCCAGTTGATGTAGACATTATTGAACTAGGTAGTTCAATTGATCTATTCATGGCTTTCAGTGTTGCTTCTCCCTCGCTGCTAGGAAGAACATTCAGCTCCAGGTGCCAGTTGACTGTAGAAATAAGGGGAAAGGATGCTCTCTCCCCCCTCCCCACATCCATCTGCCACAGGAGCAGGTGCCACCAACCCCTATTCAAGTTAGAACACCAGCCGCCTCTAAACAAGATGTAAATGCCCACATATACTTACCAATTAGCCTTGGCCTGTGAGACCTCCCCTCCCTTTCTCTTCTGTTCTCCTTCCCACATGTGTCTGGTCTTTTAAAGTTTACATGCCCAATGGTGGGGCTTATCTGTCATTAAAAAAAAAGAGAGAGAGAGAGAGAGAGACTGCTATGAGCTACTTTGGGAGGCAATTGTCTGAAAAATTGGATTAATAAACAAGTCTCTTTATTTCATATCACATCAGTTCTTTGTGTTGGGTTTTAAACTGGCTTGAGCCGTCTAAGACATTAGAAAACAAATTAAACCAAAACTCTAAATAGGCACAAATCACACAAATCAAGAATGCTGCAGAATGTAAAATTGTTATACATTTTGTTCAGGAATAAGACATCCATCCCTTGTATGCAACCCTTTTAAAAGCAGGAATGTTGTGAGCAATGTGCTTAAGTAGAGCTTACATTGTATTGACCAACTCTCACATTGATGGGTCTTTGATCCTCTACATAAGAAAATGTGTGGCTGCAGGCCAGCAATAATAGCTGAAGAGAAACCTTTAAAGAGTCAGAAGCTTTGCTTCTCTGTTTGTTTGGGGTTTTTTGGTCATGAAAATCAAACACGTAGCCAAAGGGCATCATAAATATATTTGATCACACTTCTGGGGGTTTCCAAATAGGGCAACTGGAAAGCCTCCCTTTGCGACAGTGCTAGTCCAGAATCAGATCAAATTGTTATAAAACAGCCAATTAAACAGGAGGAAGGAATCCCTGCAAGAATTCCTGTGGATGATCCTTACCTAAGTGTGCTCATTCACAGAAGCTGAGGAAAAATGTTTCTGCTTCTCTTTGCCGGCAGTGAAGCGGTTGGAAAAGGAATCTTTGCAAACTATACATATGACTTGACCTTAACTTTCCCAAGAGATGGGTTCTAGATGGGTGAATATTTCCCAGCAAAATAAGGAACCCAGTAAAGAAGCTTTCCCCAACCTGGTGCCCTGCAGATGTTTTAAACTACAATTCCCATCTGCCCCAGCCTAGGAAGGCATTAGGCTGGCGGCGGCTGCAGTGAAATAAAGTATGTCATGCCTCCTTATCTGTGGCCTGTAAATTTCAGCCCTTAATTGGAAGAACCCCTTGGCAATTCACAAATATTTTTGGGGGGAGGGAGAAATTCAGTGTTATGCTGTTACAAACCTTCTCCCAGCACAAATATAACTGCTTGGCCTGACAGAACCATTTCCTGTCTCCCTCCCCCTGCACAGTGATCTGGGTTTCTCCTGCCCCCACAGAGGCAATTTTGGGGTTTGGGGAGCAGACAAGGAGAGAGGAGAGAGGAATCCCCACTGTGCTAGTGGAATTCCTTGTGCTGGCTTCTGCTAATGGGACCAGTTAGTTGAATCCAGCCCGCCGTCTTAACTCTCAAAATACAAAAGAGCACACCCTAGACATGTTTTTCATATCCCCCACAATGGCACTGGATTATGTTGGCATTAGTTTGATTGCTGCATTGTTGCATAATAATATGTAGACAAAATGTGGCCTGGGATAGCTCAGCTGGTAGAACATGAGGCTTTTACTCTCAGGGTTGTGGGTTCGAGCCACATGTTGGGCAAAATATTCCCTTCCAACTCTACAATTCTATGATTCTTTTTTTTTTAAAAAAATATGTATTTATTAAAGATTTTTTCAAACAACAAAAACATACAAAAATACACAACATAAAAAGAAAATACAAAACACAAAAATACAAAATACAAAAAATACAAAAATATAAAAAACAAAAATTCTAACTTATAACCCTTATTTCTAATCTATTGACTTCCTCATTCCACCTCCTTCTGCGATTCTTTGCATATTCTCCTTAGTAAACTCTAAATCTTATATAAACTCTATTTATTGCTTTAATATTACCTTATTTCTCTATCTTTTACATCTTAACCTTTTACACTCTATCTATATCTTACTTCTTAATTAACTTATTATTATATTCTAACAATACTTATTTAACACCATTATATTATCTACAACCTCTTTGTATCTCTCTCACTTCCACTGATTCTAATCTATTATACGCTTATTCTTTAAATAAATTTTAAGAAGATTGGAAGAAATTTACAATTCTATGATTCTATGCCACTGACTAAAATAAAATACCTGGACCTGCTTGACAGAGATGTCAAGGCCCTATGTTCTGAAGAAAGCAATCGAAGTAAGGCATTCACATATTTATTTGTTTTGGGGAGAACAAGTTCTGCTGATGCAAGAATTATTCAGGAAGCACAGGAATGATATCGTAAATAGAGGATGAAATAAACAGTTTGTGGATTGTGGCTCTTCTGTTTCAAATAATGAGTTCATTTGGTCAATTCGTGACTTTAAAAAAGGCCGCCACTGTACACATAGGACGTTATTCAGAGAAAGTTGCATTTAAGTCCTTTTGAAACCAGTGGAACTTGATGATAAGAGAAAAACATGAGAGCCCTAGGATGGCTTCTAAATATATTTATGCTAACAAAACACTAAGAAGTGACAAAGCAGGCTCTAATGACTGAGACAGCATAACACTGCTCATACTAAACAAGCTCCATCCTTGCTTCAAATCCTGGTTAGGGGAAACCCTTGTTGGCATTAACCATGGTTAATGTAGTGCACTGCAGACATACCAAGCAGCAATGGATAAGGCAGTCGGAAAAGAGGCTAATTTGTACTTGAAAGGTCAGTGGCTGGGAGAAAGATACATACAGTCCCATGACCCAATCCTAATACTTTAACCCTGGTGCAGAAGCATTGCATCAACCTTTTGTATCTACTAGTGAATGGCAAATAGAAGGGGAAGAAATGGAGGCAGTGAGATATTTTACTTTCTTAGGCTCCGTGATCACTGCAGATAGTGACAGCAGTCACGAAATTAAAAGACGCCTGCTTCTTGGGAGAAAAGCAATGACAAACCTAGACAGCATCTTAAAAAGCAGAGACATCACCTTGCCGGTAAAGGTCCGTATAGTTAAAGCTATGGTTTTCCCAGTAGTGATGTATGGAAGTGAGAGCTGGACCATATAGAAGGCTGATCGCCGAAGAATTGATGCTTTTGAATTATGGTGGTGGGGGGGAGACTCTTGAGAGTCCCATGGACTGCAAGAAGATCAAACCTATCCATTCTGAAGGAAATAAGCCCCAAGTGCTCACTGGAAGGACCGATCGTGAAGCTGAGGCTCCAATACTTTGGCCACCTCATGAGAAGAGAAGACTCCTTGGAAAAGACCGTGATGTTGGGAAAGATGGAGGGCACTAGGAGAAGGGGACGACAGAGGATGAGGTGGTTGGACAGTGTTCTCAAAGCTACGGACATGAGTTTGACCAAACTGCAGGAGGCAGTGGAAGACAGGAGTGCCTGGCGTGCTCTGGTCCATGGGGTCACGAAGAGTCGGACACGACTAAACAACAACAACAACAACAAAACACACAAACACAAAGACAAGTGAGAATCACCAGTTCAGTGCCAAACAAAGAAGATAATCCAGTTTTGCTGTAGAAATCATATTTATTCTGAAATGCCCATGCACCTTGAGCTCTTGCCCCCCACCTTTTTTGTCAATCAGGGAATGAAAAACTCATACTAAGGCAGGGTAGTGTGTAATATTAGTGTTGAATGTTATCTGGGTGTTTTATATTATTAAAGGTTAACCTAATCACAGACATTATGAGGTGTGGAATAAAACACCAACATAAATGTTCTGGAACTCCTGTTTTCGGTGGTGTTATTAGATTCAATATTGTTGGAGGCTTCCCCACCCCTGGCAGGTTTTGACTTCGCATAATAACTCTTTAGACATATGACCTACTGAATGCTGTGGCCTGGTGTTACTCTAATCAAAACATGTTAGTCACATGAATATTTGTGAAACATACAGATGACAGCTTCGGTGTATGCATTCAGGATGAACTATCTCTTCAAATGAATGACATCAATGTAATCTCTCCGGATTCAGCAAACTATAAGTCATGTCAGCTGGGTTCCACCAACTTTACAGGACTGTAAGACCTTAATCAATCTCACAGTCATGTTTTTAATCCAAAATGTTTAACCTTGCCCATTTACAATGTCATGCCTTGAAACCCGCATAGCAATACAGACTCATTTCCTTTCTTGGAAATTGACCTTAATAATTTTTGTACTTGCTGACTCATAAAGAATATTATAGTCCAGATACAGCACATACGAACAGCTTTCCCGTGTACAATACTATTTAAATTGACCAAAATAGAACCACAAGTTGTTGTTTTTTTTTAAAAAAATCTGTTTGTACTGAAAGCACTATCTGTAACTCAGAATTTAATCTCTCTAGTACAGTGGTACCTCGGTTTATGAACACAATTGGTTCCAGAAGTCTGTTCATAAACTGAAGCGTTCATAAACTGAAGCGAACTTTCCCATTGAAAGTAATGGAAAGTGGATTAATCTGTTCCAGGGGTACTTAAACTGAAGCGTTCATAAACTGAAGCGAACTTTCCCATTGAAAGTAATGGAAAGTGGATTAATCCGTTCCAGATGGGTCCGTGGAGCACTTAAACTGAAGCGTTCATAAACTGAAGCATGGGTGTAATTGGTTCCGGAAGTCTGTTCATAACCTGAAGCGTTCATAAACTGAAGCGAACTTTCCCATTGAAAGTAATGGGAAATGAATTAATCCGTTCCAGATGGGTCCGCAGTGTTCATAAACCGAAAATTCATAAACCGAGGTGTTCATAAACCGAGGTTCCACTGTAGATCTGATCATTACAGAGGCTGTGGCAATATTGTTTCAAGCATATACTAAGCAGATATAAGTCCTGGTGACCTCAAAGGGATTTTTCTGAAGAAGAGTATGGAGGATTGCAGGCTGAGTGTTTGATCCACAGACACATAAGAGTATAAATATAAAGTAATGGCAAACAGAAAAAAAGAGGCAGAAGGAAATGCTGGGACTTGATGTGGGAGTTTCTGGGCTTGTGTGCATTTGCCTCATATGGTGAGTTGCTGAATTTCATGTTCTGGCTTTTGCCTGGGCACAGTTTAGTATCCTTAGGCCCTGGACTAACCTCACCCATCCAGCTTGGCCAGTAGATCCTCCTGGACATAGACTGAGAAGCAGCAGTCTAGCTAGCCGCCTAGCTGCCTGGGGTGGTAAACGGCGGGGTGTCCGTCACGTGCTTGTGGCAAACCCTGCGAGCAAGCTGCAGAGTGAGGCAGCCTCGCTTGCGTCAGGGCTTCTCCTCCATGGCGGCCGCGTCACGTGGCAGTGGCGGCGGCCATCGGAGGTGGTCAGTCCCTTCCAGCCTGGTGCCCCCCACCTGGTGCCCCCCTGCCCGGGGCGGCACGCCCCCGCCCCCTATTACTACGCCACTGCTGATAAGGCTTCTGTATGAGGTGCAAAGCTTCAGTTTGTTGGAACCACACATTTAACCTAGCAATATTTTGTCCAGAAGCAATATGCTGAATGCTGGTGGTTGAATAGAACATCATTACTTAAGAAATAATAATGATCAGAAAACGACCCCGATCCTATGCAAAAGTAGAATATTTTATTAAATCCATGAAATCCAGCACATTCATTCATTTGACGGCAGCCTGTAGCTTGCTTCTCAGTGCTAAAGAATGTTCCCGTGCTTGTTGGTGCTGACGGGAAGAAGGCTAACGAGAAAAAGAGTGATTGTGACAAGCAATTATGTCACCTATGTGAATGGCTTAATTTTCTAAATTAGCCACTTTGATAATTATGACATCTCATTTGTCTTTTAATTCCATGAGCTCTGAAGTTTACCTTTGAATCCCCCCCCCAAATCAGATAAGAGCCTTTGATAAGCCAAGGGTCTATTATGTGACTGGAGGGTGGGGGGAGAGAGAAACCCCTCACATTTCAGTCTGATTGGATCTGCTCATCTGCTCGAGCCAGAGCAAATAACACCCTTGACAAGAGCTCTCACTCCTTGTGTGTGCACTAACTAGCCAGAATGAAAGCGGAGAAGTTTGCTAAGCAAATTAATAACATAAACAGGACTGGGGGGTGCTGTCTAGCCTGCTTAAGAGTGAAGGCAAACAAACTGTTCTCAAGGACTTTTATAGCCACTTTCAGCAGCCTTTAGTGTGCTGGCAATTAGCATGTTAATTACATTTTCCTCTCACTCAATTAAAGCATTTCTAAGATTCACTAGCAAATGGAAATCTGCCTTGTTTTAATTATTTTTATTAGGTGTTGCCAGTTTGTATTTATTAAATTACATCTGGAAGTTAATATTTAAAAGATTCCTCCGGTGATGGAGTATATACAGTACTACAGTTCTTGCTCAGTTTTCTCCTGGCACCAGAGATACTAGGCTTGTTCATGCATTATACTGAATACAGGTACAATATAAGCTGTCTCTACAAATTTATTGTGTGCATTTATTGTGTGCACAGACTGTAGATTCGTTGAGCATCGCATGTGAATAACTGAACAAGTGTACAGCTCCACTGTTGTGTAAAGATGTTGACACTCCTATTGTTAAGTGTAATTAGAACACCAAGGTGCATTTTTTTGATAATTGCAACTGTCTGTAAGTACCTGCCACCCATTGTCTAGTGTTACATCGGTCTGAAATGCTATACTGTTAGGATTAGGCCAAAATTTACTTACAGTGACAAAAATACCAGCCATCCATCTTGAAGAATTCCGAGTAACTTGAAGGACTGACTGCTTCTGGGGCTGCTGGAACTGATTAAATAAAAAAAAAGATACTATCGTAACATGACTCATCTACCATGTTGTTGTTGTTGTTAATAATAATAATAATAATAATAATAATAATAATAATAATAATAATACAGTGGTACCTTGGTTTTCAAACGTAATAAGTTCCGGAAGACCGTTTGACTTCCAAAACCAAAAATTCAATATGGAAGCATCAAAACATACAGAAAACTCAAACAGGAAGCTGCCTCGGAAGTTCAAAAATGGAAGCATTTACTTCCAGGTTTTCGGCTTTCAAAAACTGAAATGTTCAGCTTCCGAGATGCTCAAAAACTGTAATAAGTTATTAAATTTCTATACCGCTCTTCATCCGAGGATCACATGGCGGTACACAATATAAAAACACAAAAATACATAACATCTGTCGGCATTAGTCTGTCTCGGGAGACAATGGAGGGGTGTTCCTTTGGGGGTCAAACCATTGGAGCATTACAGCGCCTGCTGTGGCTGTAGAGATGTTTTATTTCAGGTGGGTCAGATGAAGGTGTTTGGTTTTGCTGCTTCAGGTACACCATGGCAATGCTTCTCTCTGCACTCCCCCAATCAGTCATTCCTCTTCTGGACGCTGCTATGGATTCATGACCTATTTGTCACCAGGCATTGCGTTCATCTGCAAGGGATTCCCATATGGCAGGGTTAATATCGCCAGCCTTCATGTCACATTTGCAGACATCTTTGTAACCCAGAGAATTGGTCACCTTTCTTTCTGTGGACATGGGCAAACCAATGTAGATGTCACTGAGACAGAAGTGTGAACATGCAGGGAATGTGGGCTTTGGAGAGCACGTATTTGTGCCCAGAATCTTCCTGATGCAGCACATATGGAAGGCATTGAAGTGTTGCTCCTGGCGGGTGTAAGTTGTTCACAACTCACTTCCATAAAGCAGTGTGCTCAACACATAAGCCTGGTAGACCTTCATCTTGGTATTGGTCATTAGTATCACATTCTCCCATACTGTTTTGGAGAGGTGAGTCATTGCCGTAGCTGCCTTGTCAATACATTTGTCCATACTTTGCCTGTCTAGGAAGAGCTGGATATTTCTTCCTCCCCTGATGAGCTGAGGAACACCATCAACTTTCAGGCATGTGGGAAAACCCTGTTTTTTTGTCCCCCCCCCCCCCGGTTTATTCTGGCACGGCGGCCATTTTGGAACTGGGCAAAGCATCATCAAAAGTCACTTCTGAGCATGCTCCGCCCAGTTCCAAAATGACGGCAGCGCTACTTCCGGTATTCTACTTCCTGTCCGGTCCCTTATTTCTCCGACAGCAACTTGGCAGGTATGATACCAGTGCAAGTAGATAAATAGGTACCGCTGCGGAGGGAAGGTAAAGGGTGTTTCCGTGCGCTCTGCCACACATTATGGTGAAGTGGTTTAGTCATGCTGGCCACATGACCCGGAAAGCTGTCTGTGGACAAATGCCGGCTCCCTCGGCCTGAAAGTGAGATGAGCACCGTACCCCTTAGTTGCCTTTGACTGGACTTAACCGTCCAGGGGTTCTTTACTTTTATCCTTTTTTACCTTTTTTTACCAGTGGTGTTGCCTGCATTGCTTCCACTGTTCCAGCAGTTCCACCAGCTTGTAGTACTGATCACAAGTTACACCTGTTAAAACTCCCTCTCCTACACAGCTATTAAAGTTTCAGAAACTTTGCCCTGTTTATCATTTGAACATCCTCGTTTATGCCCCAGAACCATAAATGCCAGTAAGTCTTCTGAAAAATTCATCCTAAATTTGATGAGGCTGTATAAGCCCCAGATCAACACAGAATTCCACCTCAGTCAAATTCTACATCAATTCCAATGGATTCATCTCCCAGTACCTAAAAATCATCTCAAAGTCACAGCAATCTAATTGAATGTCAGAAGTGATGTTCTAGTTTCTCCCCGTGTTTCAGTGTGTGTGTGTGTGTGTGTGTGTGTGTGTGTGTTCTATCTCTTTTCTCTTTCCCCTTCATGAAGGGATGGAGTAAACAGCTGGAGTCTCATAAGAGGACTGATTGATTGCTGAAGTACCCAGATGGCAAACTCCACAAAACCCTGCTGTGGCAATGTTTGTTGTTTATTTATTTATTTATTTTATTTTATTGCTGCTCCCTCGGCTGATGCCTTTGCAAGAGCTGAGCAATAACTTCCTGGCTATGCTCCATTTGAATAACCTTGTCGCATAACAGGGTCCCTTGGGTCTCAAAGTATATCACATTGTCGTCATTATAATAAAGATATTGCTACCTGAAATTTAGTTGTGATCATGTGAAAAATTCAGGCTCTATAATCTTCATAGGATGTTTTGACGGATAATGCTACAGCAAAGAATAGTTTTTCATTTTAAGATACTCAGCCGTTTTATGTATTTATTCAGTTCTGGAAAGAAAAGACAGCATCAGACAAACAAAGGGAGGCAACTTTTGATATATCCAAACTTTCCAGGGCAACTTGACACTGATTTTCTAATTTACAAAATTCACAACGTCTCTGATCTGAAGCAGGGTGAGTGTACAAATACTTGATGTTTTCGTTACACAGAGTAATTGAGAAACAGTTAACAATGAGAGTGTACAAGGAACCTGGAAGTGTTGAATTGTCCCGATAATTCTCTATGGAAATCTATTGCTTAGAGCTGGGAAATGGTGGTTATGTCCTCATTAATATGTTAACGTTTCTGATGTTCAATAAGCACCAAACTTAAAATTTATGATAATAATGGAAACAATCCATCACAGAGCTCAATGGTTCTTGAATGTGCCATTGAAGCCCTCCTCTCTAACGCTGTGCACCTGTCCTAACAATTTCTTGAAAGTTTTTTTTCCCCCACTATGAAAAATGCTGGTATTTTTCTGCCTCATTCTCAGGGTGCTTTAGAATTTTGGTGGGTGCAGAAATGAACTTACTATCATTGCAAGGTGGTTGAGGGTGGCGTCCGTGGTTTTCTTTCCATTAAACCTTTCTCCAGTGGTCTGAAGTGCCCTGCCTGGCTGTCCAGGATTACTGATCTGAAAAAGTCCCAGGGGAGAAATTACCCACGTCTTCCCCCTCGGTTATAACTGAAGCATAGAAAACTGGCTACCAAATGTGTGAGATCATCAGTACACTTGCTGTTTTCGTTTCAAATAGGTTCTTTTACTTTTTTTAAAAAAAAGATTCAACACGGATTATTTTAAAATTAAAAATATTGCGCTTTGTAAAATAACAGGGAACAGCTGTGAGGGCCACAGTAGACAGTGTCCTTGGGTTTTCAGGAAACACAGGTGCCTGGGAAAGCTGCAGAGTACAGACCACTGGAGAGATTCTGGATAGAATGCAAAAAGGACAAACAAACACCCTAAGTAAAAACACATCAAAAGCAAAACCACCCACATCCCACCCATGAGAATTTCTCCATAATTTTACTTGTACTTTGAGCATTTTCAAATGCAATTTATTTTCTTGGCAGAGGGTGGCCAAGGAAATAAATGACAGAGAATATTTCAGCACATCTCCAGAAGAGATATTTCCTTCTGTGAGAAAGAATAGGGTGAATTCCATTGTTTTTAAGATGGTGCTTCTCATCTGCAATGTTTGTAAGCGCTTGTGTTGAAAATAATAGTTTTAAAAAAAGAAAGAAAAGTAAGCCCGTTGCCTTATTAATCACCTTTTCTTTGTCGAACAACAGTTTTTTTATATATAAAAAAATCAATTAATCTAACCAATGAATCAGTTAAAGGGTTCAGTCCTGATGAAAAGCCACCTGGTTATTTGTTACTGCTGAATTTTCCATTTTAAATTACAGATTATCACCCTTAGCATATTCACCATCATTTTAAAAGAGGTTATTAGTATTCTCATTTCACAGCTGTGGAACTGAGGCTGGGAGAGAGAGTACTCTGCCATGGTGGAATTAAGATTTGAATGTCATTCTCTCGGATTCAAAAGAATCTTGAATTCAGGCAGCATTTCACAGACCATCCTGTAGTGGTGAGATCCTATGCTAGAACCCCCACCACATCCTAGACCCTGCAGCTGGCTTGCTCAGGCCAGGATTGGAAGCGGCAGGGGTGGGTTTCTACTAGCATCATCATCATCATCATCATCATCATCATCATCAGGTATCTTTTCACAGCACAAAGTCAGGGCTTACATAGCTGAGGGTTGGGGACTTGTCAGGGGCTGGAGTGGACTTTAGACTGCAGCCTAATAGGTTTTATGCTGTCATAGAATTGTAGAGTTGGAAGGGACCCTGAGGGGATCATCTAGTCCAGGCATGGCCAAACTTGGCCCTCCAGCTGTTTTGGGACTACAATTCCCCTCATCCCTGACCACTGGTCCTGTTAGCTAGGGATGGTGGGAGTTGTAGTCCCAAAACAGCTGGAGGGCCAAGTTTGGCCATGCCTGATTATTCTAGTCCAGACGCCTGCAATGAAGGAACATGCAACTGTCAAATTCAGGAATAGAACCTGCAACCTCGGCATTATCAGTGCCATGCTCTAGCCAGCTGAGCTATCCAGGCTCAATCATATTTGATCATCATGATAAGCAAGTCTTTTCAGATTTCAGATTTATTGTAAAATCACACCTTTACCTCTCTTCCCCTGCAGAGGAAATAAATAATAAACATTCCATGATTTTTTTTCTTGGGGGGGGGGGCAAGGAAATAAAAATGGCTTTCCTCCCATGGTGTTCCAGTCACCTTTATAAATTGTGACTCTGATACAGTCAAGGTGAAATGTCTGTAAACATGCGCAAGTCGCTTCCCCATTCACTGCTGCACTTTGTCAGACACCTTGAAAGAACTGGGGAATATCTCTTTTGCTGAATAGGTTTCTGCAGAGATAACTGTTGATCTTTATGGACTATTGGCTTGTGAAAGCATTTCACCACGACTGCAAATGTCTTGTTAAACATTGTATGCATCTAATATCTGTTTTCGCGTTTACATAATAATAATAAAAACTCAATCCCTCCCTCTTTTAGGGCATCTTAGACACAAGGAAGATTTTGGCATGTCATTTTTTCCCCCTCTTTCCGAAACTCACTTGAGTGACTGATGCAGCGATGAATAATCTGCCAGGTAATGCCAATGTATTAACAATGCTGATGAGGCTGTCATGTCCATTCTGCAAAGCAGAAACAAAAGAAAAATGCTGGCATCCTTTGCTGCTGAAATATCAGCTTAGTTAAAGGTTTCATGACAAACCATTTGTCTTTTACCCTTACTCCATGGCCTTGCCAGCAATTTTCAGACGTCTGCCAAAATGAAAATGTGGCAGCTGCCAACGACAGGGACTTTTATACATGACATTTTTGTGGGGTGGGCTAGGGGTACATGTGTGTTAGACAGGGGTGCTTTCCCCCTCATTTTTCTTTCCTTAAAAAAAAAACTTATCTTGCTCTAAGGGCTTTTGCAGAGCCTTTAAAAAACCCTTGTATTTAAAACAGTTACTTGGTGCTAATGGATTTGTTTCCACTTTTTCTTTTCAGTGACCTACTATTTGGTTTATTCTTCGTTCTGCTTTCCCCCTTCTTCATCAACACCATACATTTAATGCATATTTTTTACCACTTTAACAGTCATGGCGTCCCCTCAAATAATCCTGTGTAGTTCTCCCCAAGAGCTAAAAACCCCAGCACCCTTAATGAACTACAGTTCCCAGAATTCTTTAGGGGGAAAGCCGGAACTATTAAAGTAGCACAATGCGCATTAAATGCATGGTGTAGATGCGTTTCTCTCTGTCTGCAGTTCTCCACTCCACCCTCAACAGGTATAATGATGTTTCTTTTTTAGGATATATACAGTGAAATCCTTTACACGTCTATTCAGAAGTAAGACCAATGGGTTTATACCCAGCGTCAGCTCCGCTCAGAGCCAACTCATTGAAATGAATGAACATTATTTGCAATGGAGCTACTCTTGATACAACACAGGTTATGGGGCTCACTCCCAGCTAAGTAGTTATAGGGCTGTAGTCTCGGTAATCAGGCCTTCATTTCCCCCAGGGACTTGTGAACTGGCTTGCAGTGAGGCTTTAAAAGCAACATTAAAAAAATATAAAAAATCAAGTAAAAGAACATTGTTTGGTTAGCTGCTGCAATCTTATTTGTATCCCATCTTTTTATGTTGACACATATTCAAGGCAGCATGCATAATAATAATAATAATAATAATAATGATAATAATAATAATAAACAATTTTAGCACGTTAACAGTAGCAGGAATGATAGCTCTGAGGCTGGATCTAGACGCATTAAAGAAACATTTCAGGAAAACACGTTGTAAACTTTGTATGAGAAATTTCGTGGGCAAAAACAGAACTCCACAGTGCCATCTGTGTTATAATGCATATACAACACATATAAAACACTTTTTCTTTTTCCAATCTAGCTAAGTCCTGCGGTACCACATAAGCCCAGCAAGCATAAGATACATAGTGATATGATAGCTCCTGCTAAAGAAATGTGTACTGAAATAAAGCAAGACCTTGCTTTGAAAACAAAGAAGGGGCCAACTGACATTTCTGAGCAATCGCCAGAGAGAGCCCTATGTACCAAACCAGGCATCCCCAAACTTCGGCCCTCCAGATGTTTTGGACTACAGTTCCCATCATCCCTGACCACTGGTCCTCTTAGCTAGGGATCATGGGAGTTGTAGGCCAAAACATCTGGAGGGCCACAGTTTGGGGATGCCTGTACCAGACACTGCAGACATCTAAATGGAATGTTATGAGGGCCGGCCCAGGACATTTTGTTGCTTCAGGCAAAGGAGAAGATGATGTTTCCCTTCCTTCCATGTACAGCTGCTGAATGTACACCAGCAAAGGAACAGAATTCTCCAGCACACCTGAAGGCAACAGGTTAGCAGAAGGAGCATGGGGTAGGCTGCCTGGCATAGAACTTTGTCTAACTCTGCTCTTTGTCTAACTCTGCTCTACAGCAACAGCCAGCTTAGGTGGCCACCTCACTTTGCTTAATGGTAGACTTGGCCCTGGGTGGTACCGGAATCAGGCTTTCTACACCCATGGCTGCATTGCAGCGTTGGACAATTTTTGCACCACTGTTTTAAATACACTTTCTAAAAGTAAAACAGCACAGAGCTCCTTTACATTCAAGAGCAAATTTCCTATTGCAGGAACTGAGCTGGCCCTGGTGCTATCGGGTAGAAACTTTGCATTCTTGGTGGACATCGTCACTGTCTGTATATGCATTCATAAGAAGCCTCAATTTCAGGTTTTTGTTTTTTTAAAAAATTTAGATTTCAAAAAGTTTGGTGTACTGCTCAGCAAAAGCTTCCGAATAACTTTGTTATGGTCTCTGTCCAAGCCTCTCTGTTATGGGTATTTGAACGAATTAGAATGAGAGCCTATTATCATACAAATGAAACATATTTTAAAAACGTATTAGTTGATGACTTTTTACCCTATCTGCAGCAACCAAAACAGATTATCTAGATTTGCCAGCTGCTCAGCATTTAATGGCAGGTCTTTATTTTAACAGTTCACCTACTATACTCATGTGCAATTGAACATATCTCCCATCTACTGTTCTTGCCAACTCTGTCTCCAGCAATTATCCTGTTCTAGTACAGCAGTACAGTGCACTTGCCAGCGCTGTGAAATTTGCAGGTGGTAGCTATAAAGCACTGCTTCTTACTCATCTATCTGTAAGGCACCCTGTGGTGGCAAGAGACTGTGATGGCTCTGATATTGTTCGCGGTGAAGGCGATGGCACAAGCTTGGGCAGAAGAAGTGCTGTCTCCATTTCCCATTGATCCAAATGACTGGCTGTGCATATTTTGCCTATTTTATTTTATGTATGGAAAGGGATAATGGCTCTGCCACATGCAGATGTAAGGTACTGTAAAACTGAAACGCTGATGGGATTTCGGGGGTGTTTCTTTCCTTAAAGGATACTAATGGAGGCAATGTGATTGATGGGTGTCAGGCTGCACTTGTGAATTGGGAGTTAAAATATACATCTTTGCAATGAGTTGGCACCTCTCGAGAAAAATATTTGGAAGGCATTGTTTGCTACAGTGCCATCGTCATACCAGTTCATCCGAGCTGTGTGTAACTTACTGCTCAGAAAAGAGTCAGTTCTTTCTATTTTTTGAAACTTTAGCATAGCTCGAAAATGCCTTTTCGCATACTGAGCAAGTTTGCCAGGAGTGTGGAAAAAGAATTTGTATTATCTACGCTCTCATATTGATAGAAAGTGTGAGCAGTTCACTTGAATAGGACTCTCATAGTCCAAGAATGTGCAAACACTACAGTTGGAATAATAGGAAGTTTTCACTCCATTCCATTATATTCATTCATGATTACATATTAGGTATTCCATTGGCCATGAGCACCTTGTGCGAAATCTACTTCTATAACCTCACATGACTGAACAGTCACATTCTCTCTCTCTCTCTCTTTTTACAGTATTGTCACATGCCAGCCCAGTTTATGTCCATCAAACCTGAGATACATGCATTTAAATCAGTTCAGTTGGACTAAACCCATAGCCAATATATGTGCTCTATGGCAAGAGCTTCCTAATTCCTAATTTTCTTTTCTAAGTCTGGAAAAGTGCTGGGTGTAATTTGGGCTAACTAACCAATTGCTTTATATCCTAGGCTGGCTACTGGTATATATTATTCATCCACACCCACCTCCTTCTTAATTTATACATTCACAATTATTTTTCTTGTAATATAATCAAGTTTGAACTATTATCGTCTGAGCAGTAGGGTATACTAAATATCCAGTGCAGGAAATGGTCTCTCTCAGTTAATTACATCATGGTGGGTGCCAAAGCGTGGCTAGTGACCTACCTTATTAAACTGTAGACTTGTCAGGCTCCAGTAAACCATTGTAATGAGCTCATATTGTAAAAAAATTCTTGTCTTCTTGGTTCCTGTGCTTCCCTGTTAGTTTTGCCATTTCAGCATAGTCTATCAACTAGATTTGCAATTCTTCTCTGGTCGGGGCTGTCTCTCTTCCATCTCTGGGCTAGTAACATCTGGGCGGCCATTGTAGCATACATAAACTATTTCCTCTGGTCTTTTGGGATCTTGGTGCCTATAATTCCTAATAAAAATGCTTCTGGTTTTTTTTAACAAAAGTTATTTTGAACATTTTTTTCATTTCATTATATATCATTTCCCATATATTTTTTAGTTATATTACAGGTCCACCGCAAATGATAAAAGGTACCTTCTTTTTCCTTACATTTCCAGCATATATTGGTACTTATTCTATACATTTTTGCTAGTTTTACCGGGGTCAAATACCACTGGTACATCATTGTCATATAATTTTCTTTCAATAAAGAACATTCTGTAAATTTCAGTATTTTCCATAGCCTCTCCCAGTCTGTCATTTGTATATTATGTCCCACATCTTTCGCCCATTGTCTCATCACAGCTTTGCTCCCATTCTAAGGTGGCACCACGGCCTGCTCCCCACTGAAATGGCCATCCAGGGGGGAGGGCAGGAAGTGGTGGTGCAGTTGATGGAGGACAGTGGAACCCTCTTAACCCTTGGGGCCATTAATAGAATCTGTGGTGGAATCATTGATCAATCATGGACCTCTCCAGGTAGTTCTTTGGAGACAGAGTGTTGGAAAGGCTTATTTCAGAAGGATCTCGTCCTTATCAGCTCCATTTTGCATTGCCAGAGGCTGTGCTTGACCTTTCGGCGCTTTGAAATGTGAGGCCTTTCCTATTGCAGAATATCCCTTCCTGTGAGCTGTGATTAAAGTGTCTTTGAAGTCACCAGCTTTGGTCGGATATTTCCTCCCTTGAACGAAAACAAACAAAAAGTGTCCGCAAGCCTCTGCTGCAGTTTCATAGATACGTGTAGCAAGTGCATTCTGCATAATATAATTTACAAGCCAGCTAAGTGGAAGGAGTCTAGCAGCCACAGTTACAGTTATGGCCAGCGTAACACAGAGTATCAGGGGCAATACCAGGGCTGGATTTAGGCTTGATGAGGCCCTAAGCTACTGAAGGTAATGGGGCCCTTTATATGTCCAGCTGTCCTTTGTCAACAACAAATTGTCACTGTTTTTTGTGTTGAATATATGGTAATTTAAGGACCTAATAGGTACAGTGGTACCTCTACTTACAAATAACTCTACTTAGGAATGTTTCTACTTACGAATGGAGCTCTGTCCGCCATCTTGGATGCGGTTTTGATAGGATTTTTTCTACTTACGAATTTTTAGATAGGGTTGCTTCGACTTATGAATTTTTTCTCCCAATGCATTCCTATGGGATTCAACTTACAATTTTTTTCGACTTACAAATGTGCGTTCGGAACGCATTAAATTCGTAAGTAGGGGTACCACTGTATCTAAAGCCATAATGGGATCAAAATAAATAAATTATGTATTACATGAAATCAATCAGTAGGCATAAGACTCATACCCTTAGTCTATACTGCCTGATCATCAGTCTACAAGCACTCTTTAATATTAGAAAACAGGTACAACCGCTTGACCTACATTCAACTGTGCTGCCCTGCAGTCTGCAGCTGCATGCTACATGTTGCCATGCAAACGGTCCATGCAGAATGTAGGCAACCTATATATAGAAATGAGCAAACCAGTGATATTTTGGGGAGCAGGCTAGCAGGTGGGGGGTATTACTTACATAATAGAAGCCTACACAATACAAAACACTGTATGTAGGTTTTATTTTATTTGTTTTTTATCTTATATTTTGGAAATGTACATCCAGTTTTTTTCCCTTTGATTTTTTTTTTGGGGGGGGCCAAGAGAGTGGAGCCCTAAGCTATAGCTTGTTTAGCTTATACAGTGGTGCCTCGACGTACGAATTTAATCCATTCCGAAGGCACCTTCGTAGGTCGAAAAATTCGTAAGTCAAAAAGCGCCATTGGAAACGCGATTTCCCATAGGAATGTATTGGAAACGGAAAAATTCGTAAGTCGAAGCAACCCCATCTAAAAATTCATAAGTCGAAAAAACCCTATCTAAAACCATCACGGTTTCTGTTCGGATGTTGATAAATTGTAAGCGTGCGGCCATTTGCCCCATTCGTAAGTCGAAAAATTCGGTTGTCGAGTCATTCGTAAGTCGAGGTACCACTGTACGTAAATCCAGCACTGGGCATTACCCGCTGATCACTCATGTCCCAGTCTCCCCACCAAGGTCTTTTCAGCATGATGTGTGACAGATTTGTGCCAGTCTTTGCTAGAAATGGGTGAAGAACTACACCAGCAGCAGTAGGTGCACCAACTATTACCCTAAGCTAACCCATGATGGGCAATATGATTGTGTGATGTCTCTTACTGGGATAACTGCAGGTAAGCTAAAACTGTGTTATAGCTTCTACCCACTTTACGTTGTAAATGCAAGTTCTTAATTACAACATAATCATCACCATCGGTAGCCAACATGGCACCTTTCAGAAGTTATTGGACTACAACTCCTATCAGCCTCAAGCAGAATGGTCAATGGCCAGGGATGATGGGAGTTGTGGTCAATGAATATATGGAGGGCAGCATGTTGGCTACTCCCTCATCTAGCAGACCCAGGTCAAATAAGGCCCTTTTAATATGGACATTTGACCTACCAACTGGAAAAAAATGCCACTAAAGCAAGCAAATATTAGTTTCAGCAAAGTGGAACAGATCTTTGTAACTTTCTGCCTTAACAACAGAATGCATTTTATTTTGTTATAGTTTGAACGTTAGGTAAGTATATTTTTGGAGGGTAGGGTGGGAATTAAAAGCAACCTGCTTTCATTTCATCCTGTCTTTAAAATAAAATAAAATGAATGCATTGTATATGTCATCCTAAATAAATTAACAGTGGTAGGCAGTAAGTAGGGATGGTCTCAGAAGGATCATTATTGTGAAACTGAAATGATTTGATTACCGTAACTGGCGAAGCTTCAAGACGGATACTAAACAAAAATTTGTATATAATACCAGTGGTGAAAATCCCTGAAAGGATTCTGCTGACTCTGGAATAAATGTGCTGTAAAGATTCACATCTCTTCTTAAATGCATTGCAGTCAGGGCTGAACACATTCGTTGCTTGCAAAGAAGTGCTTTGGCTGGTGCCTATTAACAGCTATGCTGCATAATGTCCTTGTTGTAGGGCTGCCAAGACTTGATTCACTTGTGCTGGGAAGAGTTGGGGGATTGCTGGGCTCCTGCTGGGCTTAATATTATGGTGGGAAGGCAGTTCTGTGCTCTGCCAGGGTGGATGACATGTGGTAATGAGATGCTTCTACTTTCTCTCAGGCAAGAGGAGCCCCTGTTCCAAAGTCTATAGGGCCACAAGAATCAACCTTCTAAAAGAAAAAAGAAAAAAAGGGGGCGACGACAATAGACAAATAACAGAGGAACCCCACCCCGAGTTCAGTTGCTCTTGGCTCTGGAAACAGCCCCTGTTTCCTTCCTCCTTAGGGTTCACTGCTCTTCACATCTCTCTTTGTCCTTCTCCCTTTTTCTTAGGTGTAAATTGAGGCCACCTTAACCAGCTGTCCCTCCCAGAGCTTCCTATGTTTCTCTGAGCTTCTAGGAAGAGAAGGAGCATGCAGAGTTTCCAAGGAAGATTCTGCCAGCCGTTGCTTAACCCAGTCCTGTTAGGCTGCTGCGGCCGCTACCTCCCTTCTGTGGGATCCAAAAAGAATGAGCGCTCCCATTGGCTGAGAGGAGAAGGACCATTGCCTTGCCTTCAGCAACGCTGCCTTAGCTTAACCCCTCTGACTTCTGGAGCTGATTCTGTCCCCTCGTTTCATGCAGGCATCGCGACTTGAAAAGGAATGCCACTAAGGGATTTCCTGCTCCATCTCCTGACATTTGCCAGGTAAGTGACATCAGTGGAGAGCTTTGGGACAAGGTGCGGTGGTGGCCAATGGCTTTTCAAGCAACCTCTGTGGTCCTCTAGATGTTGCTGGACTAGACACTAAAAGGAGTGTCTACATGTGCAGTTGGAAGGGTCTTTCCTGCCTTACCTCAAGAGATGAGATGTTTTAGATTGATGCTGTGTATATACACTATACATTTAAAACACCTAGCGTTCTCCAAAGACCCCTGGGAAGTGTAGCTTGATAAGGGTGCTGGGAACTGTAGCATTGTGGGCAGTAAACTGCAATTTCCAGGATTCTTTGGGGGAAGCAAAATTCCTTGAACGTATGGTGTGCATGCAACGAAAGAGAGAGAGAGAGAATCTAGCATGATAAACCAATACCTTTGTGAAAGACTATTTGGTGAACTACAGTACAAGATTTGGCTTGTGTGAAGCAATTCCTCCTAGGGGTGAATATGGAATATTCTTGACACCTTTTACTGCAGTTTTCCTGTGAGTTTATAAGAGACAAATGGCACTGGATGCCACAAAAGAGCTTCTCCAATTGCCAAAGGCTCTTTCTTTATATGTGGAAAGCCTTATTAAACAAAAACACCCCCTTTTTTACTGTGGTGCCTGGAGGGAATTTTGTATAGTCAGACATCAGCATGTCCATTACGAGCTGTCTTTTTCAGAGGGTATATTTCCCCTTTTTAAAATTTAGCTACTCCAATTTTCCATGCAGTGAATTCAGAAACCCATGATCTCATCGCTGGAACAATTATGTTGCCAAGTTTCTAGTCAGAAGACTAAGGGGGAAGCTAACTTTGAAGCTCTTCCGACCTAATTTCTACTGAAAATGATCTTTATGGCATCCCACTTCCTAAGATTGCTATTTCTCCCAGATGGAAGGCCATAAAATGTTATATTAAACATGCAAATTTAGTTAAATATATTATAATCATTTAGCGTTCAGCTGTCTGGGAGGCAATAAACTGATTTTTTTTAATTTAATAAGTGTATAGGCTATCCTTCAGTGTAGGACTCCCAGAAGATGTACATTTGTCACGCATAACAAACATATGTTGTATGCATGTTCTTTCTTACATGGACATCATATCCCTTTAGAAAAATCCCTTTTAAATGGCTATAGTAAAATTATATATTTCCGTATGAGGCATCCTTCTTTTATAGGAAAAACTAATTTTGGCTGCAAATGTGGAGATCATAGAATCATAGAATTGTAGAGTTGGAAGGGACCCTGAGGGCCAGCTAGTCCAACTCCTTGCATTGCAGGAATATGCAGCTGGCCCATATGGGGATCGAACCCATGACCTTAGCATTATCAGCACCATGCTTTAACCCAGGTGGCATCTACACAAATGCTGTAAAAATGCTTTGGGTTTTTTAAAAAAGTTTTGAAAAATACATTGACTTTTGCTGTAGCTCGCTCTCACCGTCTAGGGTCACATTTGTGTATTGCACTTTACAACACACTTAAAACGTTTTATTTGCAGCTGCATAGCCAAGTCCCAACTGTGTCCTTATACAGCTCTCCAGAAAACCACAGAATGTTATGGCATATCAAAAACTGCATGTACACTACAGTGGTACCTCGGGTTAAGAACTTAATTCGTTCTGGAGGTCCGCTCTTAACCTGAAACTGTTCTTAACCTGAGGTACCACTTTAGCTAATGGGGCCTCCACTGCCGCTGCGCAATTTCTGTTCCCATCCTGAAGTAAAGTTCTTAACCCGAGCTACTATTTCTGGGTTAGCAGAGTCTGTAACCTGAAGTGTCTGTAACCTGAAGAATCTGTAACCCAAGGTACCACTCTATATGAAAGATGAAATCATTGCACTAAGAAAAGTCATATGCTGAAGAGTGTATAACTCAAATAAATACCAGGATTTCCCAAACTTGGGTCTCTAGTGTTTTTTGGACTACAATTCCCATCATCTCAACAAATGTCCTATTCAGTCAAATATTAACATGTAGAGGATGTCACTGTTACAATGAATGTTCAAAATGTTGATCTGATGAACTGAGGCCATTTTTGTGAATATTGGAAAACTCAGAGAGGCACTCTTAAATGGGGTTGTAAGCATGTGATATCCAACAAGTTGTGCAAATCTTGTTTTGGGGAAATTCACAAGATTCAGCTGGCATTGTCTGGGTTTCTGTTTACGAAAACCTTTCTCCCACATTCCCCAGGGGCAAATGAATTCACTGCCAGGTGGGCATCTAGAGGCAATCATGTGAAGAGCCCAGACAAGATGTTTATTCCCCTGATTTACCAGGCTGCCGACAAGAAGGCTGCCATCAACACACCGCTCCCCCCAGAGTTCTCTGAAAGATAATTATATTCATCAGTCTCCAAAGGTAGGCTATCTTAATAGCACATAGCACTTCTGATACAATTGGAACAGCCAGGAATCTGAATATGGTCCAAGCAATGTTCTGTCCATGACAAAGACGCCACACATTGCAGTATATATAGTTTTATAACTAAAAAAAGAGAAATCCATGCCTTTGTCAACAACACCTGCAGCAAAAACCACAAACATGAATACCGACTTCTTGTCTTCTTGGTTCCAGGGGGCAGATGGACAGAAGCACCAAGATGCAGGCAGTAGTCTTAAGATGTACCTTTCAACATTCACTAGAATTTGGGCGTTCAGTATAATGAACGAATTGTTGAGACGCCTCCCTCAAATCACTGCAATACCATTGCTCTAAGATTGTAATGAAGTACCTAGCTGAAGCAAAAATTGCATGGTGCTTCTCAGATTAGTGTTCTCCTTTAAAATAGATTCTTCAGCACCAGCACCCCCAATAAATTTGAGACATGAACTTGGATGCAAATAGTGTCCAGCTTTATAAATAATATACAAATAGATGCCCTCCCATTGTCTTCAGTGAGCACATCCACTGTTTCATATATTTTCCTACCAAGGTGTTTTGTACACTAACCTCACTGCTACATCCAGACTGTGAAGTATAGCTCAATGAATAACTAACAGATGATTACATTTATGACTGAAGAGACTACTCATAGCAGACAGCTACTTCCTACAGGTGACAAGCAATCTTCTGCCAGGGCTTCACCTGACTAGTCATTTTGGGACATGATCACAAGGGTTGGAGACTGATGAAATTATCCTGTCCAACATCAAACGCAAAGTGGTTGTAAATCAGCTGGGTCTATGGCAGCAGGAGAACAACTCATTCTTTATGCTTTACTGACAGCTCTTTCACCTAGTAACTACATTAAGGATCCTAACAATGTCATTAAGTGACCCTTTAAAGAGTTTTATTTCTTTATTTCTTTACTAAGTTTGATTTTAACACTGAAACCAAGATGGGAGGAGGAGGAGGCGCTGCTGATCTAGGAAGATGCATCTTTACACAATAAAATGCTTTATAACAAGAGATCAGAGAGATCAGAGTTTGTAGTTAACACTTGTGCAACAAAACAAAAAAAAATGTCCCTTTGATCTTGCAGAACTATGTAGGGCCATGCTGTGCAATTACCATATCTATATAGTTCATCTCTCAGAAAAAGGAAGAAGTTGGCATGAGCCAATTTGAGAAGTCTTTGTCTTGTTGCTCAAATGAAGCGGCATGCAAAAAGTGACTCTCATGAAGTGTCCTAATATTACGGTATGCAATGGGTTGATATCTGAAAACTGGTCCTACCTATGTTGCTTTTGATCCCTGGAAAGGATATCTCTAAAAAGGAATACAAACATGCAATAATTTCCAGAGCATGTTAGTTTGTTGCAGCAACAAAAATAGATATGACAAAGTAGGGGGCTGGTGTGGCACTCAGGATAACTGTGGAGCAGGTGAGCATTTTATTCCACCTGGTCCTTGCTTTTCTTTTCACAGCCATGCTGAGAGGGTGATGCTGAAACCACACTGGCAGAGAGACCTGCCCTGGCCATGAATGCCAACTGCCATCTGAGTGAAGCCAAGACCACAGGGCGTGGGCAGAAGTAGGGTGAGATTTATCTGGCAGGTCTATGTGGGTTGTTAGAACTCTCAAGGCGGGCAACACCCAATGGAAGGTGGCACCAAAGGGGCGGCGGTCTTCCTTTTGCAGATAGTCACTTTGGGAATGTCATAAGGGCAAAGGCCATGCCCGTCAATGTTTCTGTTTGCAGGCAGGTGTTTCCAGGGTGGGGTTCTCCAAGATGGTCAGAAACTGCATGGATAATTTGGCACAAAGAAGAGGGAGCTTGTTCCTTCTCTCAAGGGTGCAAGCTACACCTGTACAAGCTTCCTTCCCACCCATGTTTATTGAAATGTTTAAGCCACATTTTACTATGTGATCGGTTTCGAGGGTTTTGATGCTGTTGATAAGCAGTATATAAATATTCTAAGTAATCAGAAAGATTCTCATGCAGTTTATGTTGGACTTCGGGTTCAGATGAGCTGAATGGTTGAAAGCCTCCTGGACTAGTTGTGGCTTCCCACTTTGGTCTAGGACAAGGGTGGCCAACTCCCAAGAGACTGCAATCTACTCACAGAGTTAAAAACTGGCAGTGAACTACCCCCTTTTGGGGGGTTCGGGTCAAAGTTGTTGAGTTTTTTCAGGGAGGAGATAAAATGTTGAGCTTTTTTTTAGGGGAGCCACAGCCTAGGGCTTGCCGATCAGAAGGTCAGCGGTTCGAATCCCCACGACGGGGTGAGCTCCTGTTGCTCAGTCGCTGCTCCTGCCAACCTAGCAGTTCGAAAGCACGTCAAAGTGCAAGAATAGGGACCGCTACAGCGGGAAGGTAAACGGCGTTTCCGTGTGCTGCTCTGGTTCGCCAGAAGCGGCTTTGTCATGCTGGCCACATGACCTGGAAGCTGTACGCCGGCCCCCTCGACCAGTAAAGTGAGATGAGCGCCGCAACCCCAGAGTCGTCTGCAACTGGACCTAATGGTCAGGGGTCCCTTTACCTTTTAATGATCTACCAGTGATCTACCGCAGGCGTCCGGTGACCTACCGATAGATCACGATCTACCTGTTGGACATGCCTGGTCTAGGAAATGCGCTGCCTTCCTTCACCCATTCTCCAGTAGGATTGCAAGAACATTATGAGCTGATTTAGAAGACTTGTTGATGACACTTACAGTTGCAACCCAATTAGAATTCAAGCCAAGAAGGCTATGCACCTCTCTAGATCTGAGAATTGTGCGCAAGGCCTGGCTGAAAAACATTATTAAATCCCTGTAAAGGTAAAGGGACCCCTGACCATTAGGTCCAGTCGTGACCGACTCTGGGGTTGCGCGCTCATCTCGCATTATTGGCCGAGGGAGCTGGCGTATAGCTTCCAGGTCATGTGGCCAGCATGACAAAGCCGCTTCTGGCAAACCAGAGCAGCACATGGAAACACCGTTTACCTTCCCGCTGTAGCGGTTCCTATTTATCTACTTGCATTTTGACATGCTTTCGAACTGCTAGGTCGGCAGGAGCTGGGACCAAGCAACAATCCCTGTACTTAGTGTAAAATACAAAAACCACAAGCTAAAATTTATATCTCTTCCAGTGTTCTGTGAGCTCCTATTACACACATTCTCAGATTAATGTGGCTGTATGCATTTTAATCAGGAAGCAATTTTTTAGATTCCTATTGCTTTTCCATTAATCTTTTAACCTTATGTTTGTTTTTAAGGCACAACCATTGCACACAAATACAGATAAGAAAATCTCCTTTAATGAAAGCCATTTCAAAGTGAATGGAACAGTGCTTGGATATTGCTCAGAAATATGTTCCATGGCACTTTACCGATGGTTATTTTTGTGTGTCTCTCTGCAGTTGCTCCTTCAGTGCTTGCTCTTTAATTACCCTGCACTTTGTTCCAGGAAGGTATGTACTGGCTGGCTGCCAGCATTGGCTAAGATTCTTCTTGTCACTACCATGTCTAACAGCATGTACAGAACAATATCCCAATTAGATCTGTACGCGTTGGAAACATGATACTGCAGCAGAGTTTGCTCTAAAAACGGATCGGCGGGGCTCTAAAGTAGAGAGACTTACTGCCACTTCAGACATTATAAGAAGCCCCTTCTATGATTCCACGATTCTGAGAGAAAAGAGGAAGATGCTCGAGTTCCTCATGTTTCTCCTATCCACTGCAGGGTCCTAAAATGAACTTGCATCAAGGGTGGATGGGGCATAGTGCTGGATGAGGCTCGGAGGAAAGAATGAGGTGCACAAGACTTCTTGACTGGCATCTAAGCCTGCTTCCCAGTGTCCAGGCAACAGTCCTTCGAACTCTGATCTCTCAAACTTCTGAAATGTTTCTTTTTTTCTGAATTAAAATCAGAGGGACACTCAGAAAGGGGCTTGCTACACCTCCAAATGTGATGAAAGCATTCTGTGCACCAAGTAGGAGGTTACTATATTGTTATAGATTGGGACTGGGGGGCTGGGGGGGGTGAATAAATGCCAGAATTTCAATTAATCAGGATATGGATTAAAAACATAAACTGCAGAGCTGTGCCACACAGGGAATTCCTGGGCTAGCTTATGCCACCCAACCTGGCTGAGCTACGGCTATTAAGATAAGGTTACCAGACGTCCGCATTTCCCGGGGACAGTCCCCAGATTTACAAATCAGTCCTCTGACAAAATCCATCTATTTAGTAGGAAGTTGAAAAGTGTCCCCGGATTCATTGAAAAAAACTGGCAACCTTATATTAAGACAACAATAGAGGACAATTGTCATTGACAATACAAGCAAACTTCCTTGTAGTTTTTTTTAAATGAAAAGATTAAATATTTGGGTTTTAAAAAATTCAAATATCATGGATCTTCCAGCATCTATTTTAATTTGGTCCCACATCACTGCTCCTCTCTCCCCTTTATCTCTTGTTGAGTTATCAGACAGAGGACTGAGATGTGTCGTCACCCATGTGACTGGCACCAGACAAAATACCTTTTGTAATCATTACAGAACAGTAGCTGTTGTCTTTTCTGAATGGATTTTTATTGCTCTGATAAAGCAGTTAATATTAGGTGGGAGGACGTTAGACAGGACTGGCAGCTTCTCGGTGTTTTGCTGGCTGTATACAACATGTTGCAGCTCTTGATTGTGCAATGTAGGTACACACAGACTAATGCAGTGTGACAGGATATCACCTGCACTGAGGCACAGTTCTCTCCAATGGAACAGCGTAGGTCAAGTGCCGGATTTTGAGCCATATCAGCACCTGCTACCCAAACAGAATTGGCAGGCTTACCCAGCAAGTTAGGTCCATTGCTGAGCTGTCTTGTGACAATATTCTCTGGAGGTAAGCACACACACTTGTGAGAGGTAATGTTTTAGAAGCAGCTGCAGATTTCTCAGTGAAGAAGACTCTTAGTCCTTGTGAAACTCTAGTATCATGAATGTTGCAATGGAAATTTTAGCACATTAAAAAGTAAAGTAGGGATTTGCCTTGAAGGTCAAATGTATTCACTTGCATTCTGCAGTGGTCTTAGAAATGGTTCTAAAACCAAGTATATGCAGGCAACGCCATTAAGCTTGCAATGGCAAAATTTTCTTCATGGCACAATGGGAACAGCAGATGAATTTCCATTGACAGACCTCAAGGCCCAACATTTCTCTCATGGAAGAGAAAATCAATATCTGCCAGTTTCATTTCCATTCATATAAATGGAGGGCATAAAGATTTGTCAGATTTTCCAGCCGTAATTCTGCAGAAACGTTGATATTCCTTCTTGGATGCTGAAAGTTCAGCAGCACAAGGCCTGAGCATTGCTACAGTTGGGTCATTTTAAACTGGGGACTTAATGGTCTTACAGCCAGCTCCCTCCCTTTAGATGGTTATGCATATTACTTCAAAGGGACATGGGTGGCGTTGTGGTCTAAACCACTAAGCCTCTTGGGCTTGCAGATCAGAAGGTTGGCGGTTCGAATCCCTGCGACGGGGTGAGCGCCTGTTGCTCTGTCCCTGCTCCTGCCAACGTTGCAGTTTGAAAGCACACCAGTGCAAGTAGATAAATAGGTAGGCACCGCTGCGGCGGGAAGGTAAGCGGTGTTTCCATGCGCTCTGGTTTCTGTCACAGTGTCCCGTTGTGCCAGAAGTGGTTTAGTCATGCTGGCCACATGACCCAGAAAGCTCTCTGTGGACAAATGCCGGCTCCCTCGGCCTGAAGGCAACCCCATAGTTGCCTTTGACTGGACTTAACCGCCCAGAGTCCTTTACCTTTTACCTTATTACTTCAAAATGTGGCGAGCTAATTCTGCTGTTTTTGAGGGCTCTTTTGATAATTCTGCTGAGTGGGGCCTGGAATTATCCTCCAACATAGTGTCCTGAGGACACCACTGGATTTCATAAAGCATGAAAACTGAATTACCTCTAGACTGAAAAGTCTCATCACAGTATATATTTTAAAAGGGACGTACACAAAATATTACATATTCCCATACTAGATATAACACAGCAATGGCCAATGAGATTCTCTCCAAACTCTAGCTTCTACCAGCCAGTCCCAGAATGGCCAATGCTCAGGGATGATGGGAGTTGTAGTCCTATAATATTTGAAAGGCGCCATCGCTGTCATAGCATGTTCCATGTGGCGAATGTGTGTTTCTGGAACCTTGTGCTAAGGAGCTGAGATTGGTTGAACCGCCATGTGCAGCCACAGTGATAAACATGTTATGAGAAGTGGGCCTCAATCTTTCATACTCATATTTCTGTGGCTTGTGTTCTTTATTTTTCTGCTTTCATGGGTACTGAAACCTTCATGTAGCTTTCATTTTGTTTTCAGTAGCTCTCTTCAATATGGAAAACAAGCGACTAGGTAAAAAAATCATTGGTGAAGTGTAATAAATGGATTTCCGCCAATGACAGGTCATGGGACCAAAAAAAAAAAAAATCTACCAAACCTGTGATGACCCTCTTTCCTCGGCTCTCATTTATCTCTTCCTTGTGTCCACTGCTAGATTTCTGCTGTATGATTTATTGCAGAAAAACAGTACCTAGAAATGGGCTTTTGATAAAATTGTTCAAGGATTCTTGGACAATAAATCCTAATCTTTACATGCATGCAGCAAGATGTTTCACCTTTTTTATGCTATAAATAATATATGCCAAATGTGATAATAAATCCATACATTTAGGCCCTATCTGTGTAGTTTAGGAAACCAAGCTACAGTACTTAATTCTGATCATAGTAGAAGCAGTTATATAAAGCTTGGGATATTGATAGCAATATTTGTTTATTTGAGAACAAATTTCTGGCTCTTGGTTGTGCTGAAATTTCATTGCTCTTATAAGTCGAGATAGCTATGCTGTGTGCAAGGAATTGCATATTAAGCCTGAGAGGCATTCAGTGGCTCGCGTAGAACAGAGGTCCTACACTGGCTGCCTGGCAATGCATATGCTTAGCATATCTGCTGAAATTTCTAGCTCTCCATAATTAATCATCTGCAGCAATAAATGCACGGTAGCAACTGTCACCTTCCCCTGACCCTGCAACCATTACACTAGTGTTAAATGTAGACAACTTCAGTATCTAAAGCTATTTATATATTGTAGGATCAAGGTCAGGGTTTGGCTTAATCATACAGAGAAATGAAATTTAAGTAGAATTTGGTTGGCTTTGGGCTTTTTCTTCCTATGGCAATATGGTAAGGCCTGTGGATGGCCTTTAATTACTGGCTCATCTGTTGTTCGGAAAAATATTACAACCATCTATCTCGTCAAGTCGTGCAGGATGTTGATGTTAAACTGGAGTATAAAAATGGACTAATGAAATATACGCTATCACAAGAGACTCTTTGGCCACGATATGTTTTTGGAACTGTGCCACAGAAAAATAACATTTAAGGCACCATCATCACGGCAGAAAGTGCTTGCATGGTTTAGGCTTGCATTTATTACAATGTATTTGTCTGGCATTTTGTATCATTCTAGTACTATTTAATGCCCCTTTTTTCTTTTCCCTTTTGAGGTATGCCGGTCTAATGATCTATCTACATGGGTGTGGTTCACTGACCGACACCTTCAATAGAACAACCATTATTATTTGATTTGTAATTCTTCACAACAGCCTCACTACAGTATATGCATTCATGGGATACCATATCAGTACAATTAGGAACCAGGAGCTGGGATTGCGATGTGGGAAAGAAAGGTTGCACCAGATAGTCAACGGCTACAGATATGGTGTAAGAGTTGGGATTTTCACTCACACACATTTTTGCAGAGTAAAAAGTTGAGACAGAAGAACAATTTCATAGTGCAATCCTCTTCAGTGTATGTAATTGCATCAGATGTAGCCAGTCAATACATTGATTTTTGATTTTTTTGATTTCACTGGTGAGCAGGAAACAAGCAAAGCCTTTGTAGCATCTTCCTGGCTGAAGAATTATCTTGTACATTTCCCCATCATCAATGGTATTTACTTTCATTGCAGTGTCATTGTAATTTGGCTGCAAACAGCATTCTCTTAACTTGTATTCTTTAACACAGCTGTTATAAGCACTTAAGGCTGCAATCCTATGAGCATTTATACTTGGTAGTAAATTGACATTGAACTTAGACATTGGACTTACTTCTAAGAAAATATACATAGCATCAGGCTGCAGGCAGGGTGTTTTCCTTCAGTATTTACCATTTGTTGTTAAAGGCAACTATGTTTACATTTTAATAGGCTTGCTTTGTTGTGGTTCACTCTTGCCCATTTAGCAATCTGCAGGAGCCCAGCCTGCATATCAGAACACGGCCTCTGTCTTGCGCCTTCCCAACACGATCCCAAGGTCTTGACCCCTCCCATAAGCCAAGTCAAAATGACAGCCAAAACAAAACCAAGACAATTTGCTTCCTCTTCCTAAGAAGCAGCATGCACTTCAAACATCCTTTGTGACTCACTGTGTTCAAAGAGACTCATTTTATTACCTTGGGAAAAGACGATTGCAAAAAGATTGGTTTTTGCCAACTGTTCTTCCAGTCAGAAGAAACATAACAATTAACAAATGCCTTTTAAAATTGACATTTTATGGTTTATAGTTTACATCCCACTTCTGTGATACCCAGTAGGCTCCTCCCTACAAGTTTTGACAGGCTCATTAAGAGTTTTTCTCTGGGATCTTGGCTCTGGACACCTCCACAAAGAAAGCTCCACTACAAAGTTTCCTTTCAGCTACAAGCTCCAGAAGTAACCTAGAGCCATTAATACCTGAAGCAGCTGTTAGGAACTCCAAGTTCCTTGGCTCTGGTGGACAGAGAATATTGGTGGCTATTCCCTTGCTATACTAGTTCCAGTAAAAAACAAAAACCAATTTCACACTGACATGTCTCTTGGAGAAACCCCATGTACTTTTCACAAAAAACCCTGTGCATTGGAAACAGTTCTGGGAACGGGTTTTGAGATGTAAGTTTACACAGAGTGTTGGCTGAGCTAGTTTACTTCACTGCCCTTGGCAGTGTGACCCCTTGAATTGTAGGAAAGCTTTTTCTCAGGGAAGTGCTATATCCTTATATGACAGTAGCCCCTTCCATGTTTGTTTTTCAGGAGTTTGTCCCTAGGGAAAAAAGAGCAAGCAATGAGGAAAATGAAGAAGGAAGAGAACAGAGGGAAGTGGGAAAGAGGATAGAACCTGTATTACACAATGGTGAAAAAAGAATCAGCTTGTTTGTGTCCAGCCCTTGTCTACTATGGCCACCTTGCCTGGAACAAGGTACAAAAAGAAGCTTGTCTGCCATCACTGCTCTTCTAATTGAGGCAGGCCCAGCACCTGAGCGTGGCATCCTTGGCTGGGTGCCAGTGCCCCATTAGAACCATCATTCCAACTTCTCACAATGCCCTCAATTTGGCATCATTCTGCTGGCAGAACCAGGTAGATGTACAGTAGGAGGGGGTCCAGAAGAGGGCATTTTGTCCACACCCACCCTCAAACCCAGAGGACAGGAGAGAATCCTGATAAGTTTCCAAGAAATCTGAGGGTTTCTGGAACACAATTTGAAAACAATGGCTTTTGACCAATTGGTTGTCTTCTCTTCTGTATGCCCTGTATCTTCTGCTTGATTTCCTGCTTCCCATTGTCTTTATTTTATTTTTTTTGTCTATATGATATATAGTTTATTTACATATACAATGGTACCTCGGTTTTCAAATGCAATCCATTCTGGAAGACTTTTTTTAAAAAAATTGTTTTTATTAAGGGTTTTCTTGGTTTACAAAGATAAGAGCAATGTCTCTCTTAACATTTTTACAGCTCAGTTTCGTTTGTTGAGACATTGGTGAGGGGAGGGGAAGGATAGTAGGTGGAGGGAGGGAGGGTGGGATGGGGTGGGCTTTTTCTTGTCAGCGACGCTTGCATAGGTTCTCTGTTGTTCGCCTGTTTTCCTTTGATGGTGAGCGATGCTGGGGTTGGCCTAGGATATGGTTGTTCCTTTGTGGTTAGCTGTGGTGGTCTTTGTTTTGTTTGTAAGCAGGGGGGTGAGTGTTGTGGGTCAGGTTAACCATATTGATTCGTATGCTGTTGATGGGTTTTTGTCGTTGTCTTGTTGGGCTGTGTATGTGATAAAGGGGAACCATACCGGGGTGAAGCCATCTTCTTCTATTTGTCCCCGTGTCAGTTTCAACTTATTGGTTAATTTTTCTAGTAGGGCTGTTTCCCATACTATTTGGTACCAATGGTCCATGTTTATTCCTGATAGGTCTTTCCAGTGTCTGGTTATGGTGCTTCTGGTTGCTGAGAGTAAGTGGGTTATGAGTTCTTTGTGGTGTAGGTGCGCGTTATTGTCCTGGAAGATGTTTAGCAATTGTCTTTATAACCTCAACTTCTTCTGTCTCCTCCACCTTTGGCACCTATGTGTTTCTCCTTGCCCCTCTGCGTGACTTCCAGTCCAATCCAAATCTTTATTGCAGTCACTGACCGGCGTAAGGTAGAAAGCATGACTTTAATACATATCAACATTAGATACCATGCTTCGTGGCTCCGTTTTTATATAATTAAGCCTGAACATTTCTCCTCTTCAGCATGCAGGCCTTGGAGCTTTGAGCCACAATTCCGCTGTGTTCATCGCAGAACTTTGCAATGATGCTCTCGCCATCACTTAGATCAGGCATCCCCAAACTGCGGCCCTCCAGATGTTTTGGCCTACAACTCCCATGATCCCTAGCTAACAGGACCAGTGGTTGGGGAAGATGGGAATTGTAGTCCAAAACATCTGGAGGGCCGAAGTTTGGGGATGCCTGACTTAGATCCACCACATGGTACACCAGAGATTGCATAACCTAGCTACCACACAACAACCAAGGTTGCTGTGGGGACTTGTTGGTGCAGCTGCAATAACCTCCTATGAGTGGCCACATTACCACATAGCCTTAATCCCTGGAAGTTGTGAGTGCTCCAGCAAGCTGCAGCTTTGGCATGACACTCGGGCTGTGTTGTCTCCTGACTCAGAAACACTTGAGGTTTGCCAAGCAGGGCTGAACTGCCTGTAGGCCACATCAACCCGATAAAGAACTTCTGTGTTTCATGCTTTGGGTGTCATCTAATTATATAGACATCATAGTCGTATTATTACTAGTCTTCTCGCTGTTAATGACTTGCACACTTTCACTCTTCCTTTTTTTATGTGTTTGAATTTTATTTGGCTTTTCGTCTCCAATTTGCTTCACGGGAAGTTTTGGGATCCTGCAGAGTTCTACAGTATCAAAAATAGCAACGTATCGCAGGGTGTCATGTAGCCTACGAGCAGCAAATGAAGGGAAGGAAAAAGGAAAGGCCGTTAGCTATTCTTGCTGGACAGCCAGCAAGGGCTAAGAAGGTGGGGAATGGGGGTTCTGCAGCAATAACCTCCCATGAGTGTGCTATGTTTATTTTCTTGTCTGAAACCATCATCATAGACTATGAAAGAGGGAAGAGGACCGAAGGAGTGAATTTCTAGTATGCTTCACCTCCTCAGATAAGATCAGGGGTCCCCAAACTAAGGCCCGGGGGCCGGATGCGGCCCAATTGCCTTCTAAATCCGGCCCACGGACGGTCCAGGAATCAGCATGTTTTTACATGAATAGAATGTGTCCTTTTATTTAAAATGCATATCTGGGTTATTTGTGGGGCCTGCCTGGTGTTTTTACATGAGTAGAATGTGTCTTTTTATTTAAAATGCATCTCTGGGTTATTTGTGGGGCATAGGAATTCGTTCACCCCCCCAAAAAAATATAGTCCGCCCCACCACAAGGTCTGAGTGACAGTGGACCGGCCCCCTGCTGAAAAAGTTTGCTGACCACTGGATAAGATGATGGCTTCTTGAACAGGGCACAGGAAGGCACTATAGCAAGGACAACAGCAGAAAGAGACTGTCAGGGAAGAGGATGCTAACCGCAGTAGGGGATAAATTACATGGCAAAGGGTGACCTCTGGCAGCTCCAGTTAGGGCTGGGAAATACCCCCAACTGAAATCCAGGATTGCTGCTGCCAGTTAGCATAGATAAGACCAGCCTAGATGTTCAGACTAAGGGAAAAGCAGCTTCCAATACTAAGACTATGAAAGGCTTGGGTTAACTGGCAATATTGTGGCAATGTAGTGCCATGCAGCGTGGCAGTGATGTCCCAAGGTGAGGATCCCTTGAAATGTCACAGAGGATGCTAAGGGACACCCTTGCATCATGTTGCACCGCTGACTATTTATTGATAAATAACAAAGAATGATGGATACTGAATAAAGTCTGCAGTGGGAAGATTGGGTCATCTAAATATATGAGAGAATTTTTTTTTAATAAGAAAGGAAAGGTAGGGGGAAGAAAATGAATTATCCCTGCCAATGTTTGGTTCCAACTCTTGACTAGAGTAAGGCTGAGATAATTTATGAGAGAGTAATGATCAGCATCTGGAATCTCTAGCTCACCCCGGACGCATGACTGAGCTAGTTTTTATAAAGAACGTAGCAAGCTGGCGCCACTGCAAATGAAGAAAATGAGTTTAATCACTTTACAAGCTTGCTGCTTATGGTCTTGCTGACTGGGTCTGAATGAGACGTGGGGTGAAACAGTGACAAAACGATGTGTCTCATGCATATGCCATTAGTGCTTGGTCTTTTTGTGTCTGTGTAGGTCTGGCAAGTAAAACAAGCTGATTTTAGATGCGATACACTAAAAGTCTATGGTTTGTGGCAAGCAGGGTGTGCAAAGTACTTAAAATACCTGTTATTTATGTCTGTCCCGGGTGAGTCAGCAAAGCTGCTTAGGGGACAGAAGAATGAGTGGCTGAGTAAGCTTAGAGATAGATGGCAATAGTAGCCTCAACCAGCCACTCCTGAGAGCGTGCATATTAAGATCTGTGCACCTGTAATATCTCTTAATAATGGTCTTCTAGCACTAAGCAAAAACCATTATATGTTGTTGTTTTGTGAAGCAATGTGACAGATTTGAACCAAACACAGCAGATTTATTTTTTACAGCCACAAATCGGGGCTGATTCTCTTCTCCCACCGAGAAACCAACCATGTTAGGCAGCTGAGCTGAACAGAGATTTCTGAACACAAAGGGCATTCGAAGTGGTAGAAAAGGAAGATTTGTCTCCTATGTAGCTCTGGAATTGGGGTGCCACCACCCTTCTGCTCACCTTTCTGGATCTGAAAGGTGACAAAATGTTTATAAAATGTAGGCTAAAAGACAATTCTTACCATTCAGAATCTAGCATCTTGCATAGAATTCAGTATTCAAATCTTTTAAAAAATCTTCTTTTTAAGGCAGGTTTATATATATTTATGGTTCTGAATGGAAATCTCAAAAAGTCACCATACTTTTCCCTCACTCTTTGACTTTCTGTCTTTGGCAGGATAAGAATGAAGTCCCAAAGGTCTTATGGCAGCAAGTAGTATAACTACTGATGCAGGTAAGAGAATGTCACAATGATAATTAGAGGGTTGGGTGGTTTTTTTTGGTTTTTTTTACTAAATTTACTTCCCAAAGTACATGAGTGGCCATCGTACCACTCATGGGAAGAAACAGAAAAATATGTAGTTAGCTAATAAATAATAATAATAATAATAATAATAATAATAATAATAATAATAATTTATTATGTATACCCCGCCCATCTGGTTGGGTTTCCCCAGCCACTCTGGGCGGCTTCCAACATAACATTAAAATACAATAATTTATTAAACATTAAAAGCTTCCCTAAACAGGGCTGCCTTCAGATGTCTTCTAAAAGTCTGGTAGTTGTTTTTCTCTTTGACATCTGGTGAGAGGGCGTTCCACAGGGTGGGTGCCACTACCAAGAAGGCCCTCTGCCTGGTTCCCTGTAACTTGGCTTCTTGCAGCGAGGGAACCGCCAGAAGGCCCTCAGAGCTGGACCTTGGTGTTTGGGCAGAACAATGGGGCTGGAGACGCTCCTTCAGGTATACTGGACCGAGGCCATTTAGGGCTTTAAAGGTCAGCACCAACACTTTGAATTGTGCCCGGAAATGTTAGCTTCACTAAGAAAGAATACTACAAACAAGTCAGGACCTATATGCTCACTAATATTTCAAACATCAACGGCACAGTTTGAGACCTCAGCCCTCAGCACACGTTGTTGTTGTTGTTGTTGTTGTTGTTGTTGTTGTTGTTGTTGTTGTTGTTGTTAGAATTAGAATTTATATACTGCCCTATACCCGGAGGTCTCAGGGCAGTTTTACAGTGGCATGCAAACAAGCCCTGTCATCTAATTAATCAGACAATTGGGATTGGGACAGTGGCGAAGCATGGGTTGCTGGCGCCCAGGGCAGGCAAGCTGCCAAAGCCCCAAGTAGGGTCACATTATGCTACCTGCCTATCCTTACAGGGGGGAGCCCAGCTGGCTGACACAGCCCTTGGTGGGCAAATCCCCCTCGGTGCCTGCGAAGAGGCACACTGGGCCAGGCTGCACTGGGCTCACCCCTTGCCCAGCTTCCTCCATCTGTGCCCGCTCACTGTGAGCCTAAGCTGCTCTGGCACCTTTGCCAGGGTGGGGATCCCCATGGAAGCCAGCACCTGTGGGGGGGGGTCTGGTTGCACTTCCTCGGAATTTTGCACCTGGGGCCACCCCCCCCATGCTACACCACTGGATTGGGAAGCAACATGAATGTATATATAGCTATAGGTGAGAAATAAATGCCTAATCAGGCCAATCCCACTCTCAGGGATTAACAGGATAGCCAGGTGTAAAAGAGAACAGGGCTGCTGCACCTCTAAGAGTTGTGTAGAAAGATTGTGCAGATCTTGGCATAACAAGTTACACCTGCTGAAAATCCATCTTGACTACACAACTATTAAAGGTGCAGGAGCCCTGCCTTCTGCTACATCAGACCACCCTATTTTAGTAAGGCATCGTGCCTCCCATAGTCACTCCAGTGCTGTATTATTGTGAGGGAGCAGGTGGCGCTATGGTCTAAACCACTGAGCCCCTTGGACTTGCTGATCGGAAGGTCGGCGGTTCGAATCCATGCGACGGGGTGAGTTCCCGTTGCTCGGTCCCAGCTCCTGCCAACCTAGCAATTCAAAAGCACGCCAGTGCAAGTAGATAAATAGGTACCACTGCAGCGGGAAGATAAACAGCATTTCCGGGAGCTCTGGTTTCCGTCAGGGTGTTCCGTTTTGCTGGAAGCAGTTGAGTCCTGCTGGCCACAAGACCCGGAAAGCTGTCTGTGGACAAACACTGGCTCCCTCGGCCTGAAGCGAGATGAGCGCCGCACCCCATAGTTGGGGCCCTTTACCGTCCAGGGGCCCTTTACCTGTTTACCTATATTAGTGTGATAGCAAACTACAGGATACATGCCACCACTGGTTATGAAAGTTGAATCCGTAACCATACTGAAGTGTGAGTCACTTTGACATTATCTGCACATGGGTGAGAGAGGTTTCGATGGCTTGTGTGTATGCTGCCTGCCGTCTCTTCGTGGCATTCTTTTCTTTGTAGTAAGGGAAACCCTTTGTAGAAGGGTTAGAAAAGAAATGTTTGAGAGTTGATATCGGTGTGTTTAGAAAGATGGGGTGGGTCAAAGGACTCACCACGGAAAAGTTTGAATGAATTTACAAAATGAATGCATTTCGGTGGATGTTTAAAACTAATCTATCCCTGATTAAAAGAATTGTGAGGCAAATTAGCTCAATAAAAGTGAAGCCTTAATAATAATTATTACACTTGAGAGCAATTAATGGAATATAATAATTACTTAGCTTTGACCAGGCTTGAAAGAATATCTTAGGCAACTATATTTTAGTGCTGAAAAATACAAAATGAGTCATGAATGAGCTGTTGCATTGCATGGCTTTGACGAGCTGCACACACCTTTAATTCTAGGATTCAACCAAATGAAGTGCATATGTGTGTGTGTGTGTGTGTGTGTGTGTGGAACTTCACTTCATCAACCAAGTCATCGCATTCCAAGTAAAGTATTTTTCTTTTTACATATCATAAGTGAGACAGGGTCTTTCCAAATACCTAATTAGTGCTGTCAGTCAGTCTTGTTCAAGGAAATGTCTTACATGCAGGAATGGCACTACTGAATGAATGCTATGTCTTGATAGGGATTTCCAAATCATAAGAATAATAAAGAAAAACACCTAGAGTCTCCTTACAGCCCTAAAGTAGCTGAAGCCTCTAAAGCTATAGCAGTCTTTTTTCCAATGGTGTATCCTCTCTGCCTGTTTTGCAATACAGTGGTGCCTCGACTTACGAATTTAATCCGTTCCCGAAGGCACCTTCGTAAGTCGAAAAATTCGTAAGTCGAGAAATGCCATTGGAAACACGATTTCCCACTGGAATGCATTGGAAACGGAAAAAAACATAAGTCGAAGCAACCCTATCTAATTATTCGTAAGTCGAAAAATCCCTATCTAAAACCGCCGTGGTTTTTCCCCGGATGTCGAGACATTCATAAGCGCGTGGCCATTACCCCCATTCGTAAGTCAGAAAATGGGGTTGCCGAGTCGTTCGTAAGTCGAGGTACCACTGTACACAGTACTCAGGGGCAGCTTGTAAGCTGATCAGACCACGTCAGACTACTTTTATCCCACTGATGTTACTAAAGGGGTATTGCTGTGGGCGCTGCATTAGGTCAATTGAAGACAAAAGGATTACTAAGGCCCAAGGTCAAGATTCCCAGCTTCTTGAGATTCACAGCCAGTCTTTCATTATAGTGTTATGAGTTTGAGGGGCGGGGTTGGATGGCCATCTGTCACGGATGCTTTAGCTGAGTTTCCTACACTGCAGGGGGTTGCACTAGAAAGATGACCTTTGGGGTCCCTTTCCAGATACAGTGGTACCTCGGTTTATGAACACAATTGGTTCCGGAAGTCTGTTCATAAACTGAAGCGTTCATAAACTGAAGCGAACTTTCCCATTGAAAGTAATGGAAAGTGGATTAATCCGTTCCAGACGGTCCACGGAGTACTTAAACTGAAGCGTTCATAAACTGAAGCGAACTTTCCCATTGAAAGTAATGTAAAGTGGATTAATCCATTCCAGACGGGTCTGCGGAGTACTCAACCTGAAGTGTACTTAACCCGAAGCATGGGTGTAAATGGTTCTGGAAGTCTGTTCATAAACTGAAGCGTTCATAAACTGAAGCGAACTTTCCCATTGAAAGTAATGGAAAGTGAATTAATCCGTTCCAGATGGGTCCACGGTGTTCATAAACCGAAAATTCATAAACCGAGGTGTTCATAAACCGAGGTTCCACTGTATATGATTCATCTCATTCCTAACATTTTATGTACAGTGGTACCTCGGTTTACGAACACCTCGGGTTACGAACTTTCGGTTTACGAACAATTGAAACCCAGAAGTAAGTAACCCGAGGTTTCCGAGGCCTATGGAGGCCTCCACGGAGGCATTGGAGCGTCCGCGACTGGGACGCAGCCACGGAAGCGCTCCAATGCCTTCGCGGAGGCAAACTGCATGGAAAGGAGTCTTTCCCCGACGCAAGTGCCCTGCCTGCGCTGCGGCTGCATCTCATTCAAGGCGGCTGAGAACAGCGTGGGAAACCCGGGGGGGGGGTTCCCTTCGGAAGCTCTTACCTCGCGCATAGAAAAGGGCTCCCAGCAGCAACAGCAGCTGCGGAGGAGGAAGCGGGTGGATGCCCCCGAGCCGCTTCATGGTGGAGACCCCTGCTGCAGCTCCCACAGCCCCTACATGACACAGCCTCTCCCCTGCTTGGTGAGCGGCGAGGGGCTTGGCGAGTCGTTTCGCTGCAAGGCGACGGCGGTGGCGCTGCCCGCGGCTCTCCGTCCCTCTCTCTACAATACTGTCTTAATTATTTTATAGTACAGTACATTGATTATTGCCTTCATTTTATGTATCAATGGTCTTGGTAGAAAGTAAAATTCATGTTAAATTGCTGCTTTAGGGGGTGTTTTTCATTGTCTGGAACGGATTAATCCACTTTCCATTACTTTCAATGGGAAAGTTCACTTCGGTTTATGAACAGACTTCCGGAACCAATTGTGTTCATAAACCGAGGTACCACTGTAGTTGTATTTTGTATAAATTATTAAAAAATATGAATTAAACATGTTCTACAGGGACCCAGGTGGCGCTGTGGGTTAAATCACAGAGTCTAGGGCTTGCTGATCAGAAGGTCGGCGGTTCGAATCCCTGCAACAGGGTGAGCTCCCGTTGCTCGGTCCCAGCTCCTGCCCACCTAGCAGTTCGAAAGCACATCAAAGTGCAAGTAGATAAATAGGGACCGCTCCGGCGGGAAGGTAAACGGCGTTTCCGTGCGCTGCTCTGGTTCGCCAGAAGCAGCTTTGTCATGCTGGCCACATGACCTGGAAGCTGTCTGCGGACAAACGCCGGCTCCCTCGGCCTATAGAGCGAGATGAGCGCCGCAACCCCAGAGTCGGACACGACTGGACCTGATGGTCAGGGGCCCCTTTACCTTTACCTTTACAGTATTTACAAACAAAACATTTCAATACGTAGCTACCTTTCTACCGTAGGACGGGGGGCATGGGTGTAGCTAAGATTTTGGTTAGGGGGCAGTCTTTTGTTAGTGGGCAGAGCCTCAGATTTGTATTGATTTGTATTGATTTTTACTTGGGGGGGCGGCAACTGCCCCCTGCCCCTCCTAGGATACGCCCATTGTGGGGCCACAAGAAGGAAACAAGGTCAGAAAAAGACTGGGAAACGCTGATTTAAAGCATAGTTTTCCCCAGGTTGTCCAAAGCTCCTCCAACAGAGCTGTGCATGAAGAGCTACAGTAACAAACACATTTCCAGTGACTTCATGGGTTATGGGGTGATGGAGAGTGCATAATGCAGAAATGGAGAATCTGTGACCCTCCAGATTTTGCTGGACCCCAGCTCCCATCAGGTTCACCCAGTGTGACCAATGGTGGAGGCGGTTTTGTGCAGCAGCACCACTTGGCCCACACTGGTCACACAGCCAAGCAGGGCGGCTTCTGAAAGTCCTGTAAGCGCTTGCTCAGCTTCGGGAAGGAGGTGTGAGGGCTCTGACAGGGTCCCAGCGTCCTCCCTCATTCCCAAAGCTGGGCAAACACTTACCTGGCTTTGAAAAGGTGGGGTGAGGGCAGGAAAGGGCATCAATTTTTGGCCTCGCACAGGGTGCCATATCACCAAGATCTGTCCCCGCCAATGATCATAATCCAGTATCATCCAGAGAACCACAGATACCTAATCACTGGCCTAGTGACAAGACCCAAGTCTTTCCCCTAAATAAACAGGCAAAAGTTGACAATCCTTTCATTCCACTATAGAAGTTGAGCAAACCTATTGTGCACAAATGTTTATGTGTCAGGAAACATAGATTTTTTAAAATGTATATGGATAAGAGCAGTGCTTTTTCCCCAGGGGGTACTCGAGAGCCAGTGTGGTGTAGTGGTTAAGAGCGGTAGACTAGTAATCTGGGGAACTGAGTTCGCGTCTCCGCTCCTCCACATGCAGCTGCTGGGTGACCTTGGGTTAGTCACACTTCTCTGAAGTCTCTTAGCCCCACTCACCTCACAGAGTGTTTGTTGTGGGGGAGGAAGGGAAAGGAGATTGTTAGCCGCTTTGAGACTCCTTCGGGTAGTGAGAAAGCGGGATATCAAATCCAAACTCTTCTTCTTCTCTTCTACTCAAGAGTACGCAGTACCTCTTTAAAAGTGTGACATTTTCTGTAACAACTTCATGGTGAGTACCAGCACCTATTTTTCTAGAGAGAAAAAGCACTGGATAAGATATTCAGATTTGATACAGGATCTTTACTAAAAGCACATTGATTAGATCAGGGTCCCCAAACTAAGGCCCGGGGGCCAGATGCGGCCCAATCACCTTCTAAATCTGGCCCACGGACGGTCCGGGAATCAGCCTGTTTTTACATGAGTAGAATGTGTCCTTTTATTTAAAATGCATCTCTGGGTTATTTGTGGGGCCTGCCTGGTGTTTTTACATGAGTAGAATGTGTCTTTTTATTTAAAATGCATCTCTGGGTTATTTGTGGGGCATAGGAATTTTTTCATTTATTTTTCTTCTTCAAAATATAGTCCGGCCCCCCACAAGGTCTGAGGGACAGTGGTCCGGCCCCCTGCTGAAAAAGTTTGCTGACCCCTGGATTAGATCCTTCGCTGACCTGTTTGTTTTTTACCCTAAAATCATACACCCAGAACAAAGGATATAGAAATGTTGTAGAAATAGCTGTTTTAACTTTTGTTAGGTTTTTATCAGTATTGTCTATTCTGGAATGAATTTTGAGTCCCCTACAGCCCTTGGCAGGATTCTGTTTGGGTTTTGTGTTAGCAGAGTTGAAAAATCTCTCTGGAATCACGGAACAGGAGAGCTAAAAATACAGAAAAGCTTGATTGATAATCAATTTGCAGACGTCTTCAGGAATCTGTCATGACACATCAGCCAAGGAAATGCAGGTAAAAATTACTTTTTCCACCACTAAAGGAGTCACAAATAGAAATGGTTTCCTTGGAGATTTAACTGCTGTACTTAAAAGCAAGGGGAAGTTTCTCAATAATGGGTCTGCTCCTGCCCAAGCCATTTAATTAAATCTCTCCATGTGATATAGAGATGGAAAGAGAGGGAAAGAAAAACAATACTAATTTTCTGAACAACTCTGTGTTTTTACATTAGTATCTCTTATCCAGCATGGTGCAGTTATCTAAAAAGAAAAACAGCAAAATGTCACCATCTATCTGAGCAACAGACAATAGAGCCATCTAGTCTAACAACCCAATTCTATAGGTGTTTATGATAAATCCCACAGCATTCAGGGGGACTCATTTCCCAATTCATGTGATTTGAATTGCAGTCCTCACAGCTTCACAGAAGTTAGCTGCCACTAAATTTCAGGTGAAATTCAGCACATATTTCAGCTTTCTGGTAATACTGGGAACAACAGACTGTGACCATATGGGATCTGGTTCTCACACTTCTATGAAATGATCCCAGGATCACAATGGACTCCCATTTTGTGTAGCACTCACAATACATGCTCCAGATGTAATACCGCCCAAGCACCTTTTCTGTCTGTAAAGTACATATATATATATTGTGGGGACAGGTTAGTATCTAGAGTATAGTATCTAGATCAAGGAAAGTAATAGTACCAATGTATTCCGCTCTGGTCAGACCTCACCTGGAATACTGTGTCCAGTTCTTTGCACCACAGTTCAAGAAGGATACTGACAAGCTGGAATGTGTCCAGAAGAGGGCAACCAAAATGGTCAAAGGCCTGGAAACGATGCCTTATGAGGAACGGCTTAGGGAGCTGGGCATGTCTAGCCTGGAGAAGAGAAGGTTAAGGGGTGATATGATAGCCATGTTCAAATATATTAAAGGATGCCATATAGAGGAGGGAGAAAGGTTGTTTTCTGCTGCTCCAGAGAAGCGGACACGGAGCAATGGATTCAAACTACAAGAAAGAAGATTCCACCTAAACATTAGGAAGAACTTCCTGACAGTAAGAGCTGTTGTCAGTGGAATTTGCTGCCAAGGAGTGTGGTGGAGTCTCCTTCTTTGGAGGTCTTTAAGCAGAGGCTTGACAGCCATCTGTCAGGAATGCTTTGATGGTGTTTCCTGCCTGGCAGCGGGTTGGACTGGATGGCCCTTGTGGTCTCTTCCAACTCTATGATTCTATGATTCTATCATGTGTCACTGGTACAGTGGCATAGAGTGGAGGGCCCGGGGTGGGTGGGGCTTGGCCCTGGGCACAAATTTCTTAGGGGGTGCATCCAGGTGCCCTCCCAACAGGCTCCCTCACTGAGGCCAGAGCCTGGGCTGGGCGTTCAGGGTTGGGGCGATGGGGGTGCCTCCTTCTCCTCATGGCTGCGTGTGCCGTGCTTCTAGGGTAGCCAAGAAGGAGGGAGGGGGAGGACACCACCATTACCGCTGCCCACCAAGGAGGGAGGGAGGAAGAGGAAGGTGGGGAAGCACTGCCGGAGCCCTGTGTGTTGCCCAGAGTGCATTGCTGCTAGGACAGGAAGGTGAGGCGACACAGCGGCACTCCGTTTCTTTGCCTTATGTCTGCTCCTAGATTGGGGCTAGTTTGCAAGGAGAGACTCCCTTGATTAGATGCTGGCTGGCAGAGGGACTGACCTCTGCCCAGTCCATCAACACTTGTCCCACCCCGGGTACCAGCAACCCTTGCTATGCCCCTGTACCGGTATGAGGGAAGAACGTTGCCTTCTAAAATATTGTAACACGCCACCCCAATCTCCACGAGTGGTGTGAGATTCCAGGGCTTGCATGTGCACCTCAACCCAGGGTCTGTGTTTCCTTTCGGACAAATGGGGCACAGCAGAAACTGTGGTGTCTTTAAGATATATGGTTTATTTACACGAATATATTATAACTTGAACCTAGATGAACAGCACCTGCTCCCCAAAGGTATCTCCTTCTTTGGATGTGTTATCAGGAGCATTTTTTTTATTTTTGAGTGTGGTGGCGGCATTGTCTTCAATGGTATGCGTCTTTTCTTCAATGGGAAATAATTGTGAAGGAACGGCAAAATTATTTTTACCCCACTCCTTCAAATTTATTCTTCCCATTGAAATTTATGTCACTCTGCAGTTCGTACAGTATGTTTCACATACCCGATGTGGACTGGAATGGTTTGGGGGATATAGTTGTGTTACACCTACTTTGTCACACATCAGTCATAGCTTTGATGGGTGCTTTATCAGCAGACAAAAATAAAATAAAAATAAAGCAGGGTGAGACTAATGCCACACACAGCATGAAGCTAACAAAGAGGCTTTGCTATGACATTATGACTTTAAATATTTCCAGTGCTACTCATCCCTTGTTTCCCCCCCGCCCCTGAACCAAATGAACAGACAATCCTAGTTGTCAGTGCCCGCAATGGCATCTCAACAGATGGCAGTGAATGTAAATAACCATCTGTCTGTCCCGAGTTTAAGCTTACGGTGATAGGAAGAAATGTGCTATTATGCAACCACATCTGTGATAAGTTGATTTGCACAAGACCATCATCTTGTCTTGTGAGCAAAAGATACATTGATAAACCGTGAGGAATGGTACAAAACTTCCCAGAGAAATACCCCACTGATCTAAACAAACAGAACATTTGGATCAAGTGTGAGAGGCTGTAGATTTGGAAATCAAGGGGGAAATTGCTGCAAATGTTATATGCTCACATACTTGTGCACTTCCTTTGAAAGGTTAAATTAGGACATACAGTATTGGAGAGGAATTAATTATGGGTTATGATAATCTTGTGGTTGTTGTTTTTTATGTGTTTCAAAATCTACAGTAAAGGTGCCCAGATATTTTCATCACTCTGAATTTCTTTTCAGTCACTTATCTCTAAGCTTTAGGGAAAGTGGCAAATATCAGAATATTAAACTTGATACTGCTTGCAACTACTTCCCTATACAGAGCTTCCTTCAGATGTCTTCTAAAAGTTGTATAAATATGTATCTCATTGACATCTAATGGAAGGATGGTCCACAGGGTGGGTGCCACTACCGAGAAGTATTGAGATAATAATAATAATAATAATAATAATAATAATAATAATAATAATTTATTTATACCCCCCACCTGGCTGGGTTTCCCCAGCCACTCTGGGTGGCTTCCAATAGAACATTAAAATACAATAACATATTAAACATTAAAAGTTTCCCTAAACAGGGCTGCCTTCAGATGTCTTCTAAAAGTCTGGTGGTTGTTTTTCTCTTTGACATCCATCTGGTGAGAGGGCATTCCACAGTTAAGTAATATTAGAGACAGTAATATTAAAAACAGATACTTGATCTTAGGCAGAAGGCCAAGAAGTGCTACAAACCAATACAGGAAGGTTCCTTACACCAGGTAAACAGCTTAGCTCAGCATTAAAACTACCTTTCACCAGCTTTCGTTGGTAAGACAACTATGGCTGTACCTGGGCTGAAATAGCTGGGCTGCTGTGATCTTGGCACTGGTAACCTCAAAACTCGATCACTGCAATATGCTGTATATAAGCTTTCCTTGGGCATAAGCTGGCAGCTGGAGGAACCTAGCCATTAGCTAGGTTGTTGACTGGGACAACCTGTCGATACCATTTAACAGCTACAGAAATGCATATATTAGCAGAAAGTGTGCATAAAAATGAATATATCAGTGAAAATAACATACAAAATGTGTTATATTAGGGGAAACTGCTTGCATTAGTTAAAATTGTGTATAAAAATGTGCTTGTTAGGAGAAATTTTCACTAAAACATTGATGGGTTTTCATGAGGATTTAAAATAAACAATTAAGTGACATATTACTGTGAAATGGGGGAAACTGAATTTAAGATTGGGGGAAATGAGAAACTGAGAGAACCAGAAATTGTTTGGTCCTTCCCATCCCTACAGGGGACATAGGCCTCCTGTGGTAGTGAAGTGTTGCCTAGCAACAGGATGCAGTTACCCTGCTGATTGGTGCCTCTCTTCACTTAGGTGGTTGGCCCTGGTTCTCAGTAGTTATAGAGACAGTAGCCAAAAGAGGCAATAATAATAATAATAATAATAATAATAATAATAATGATAATAATAATAATATATTATTTATACCCCGCCCATCTGGCCGGGTTTCCCCAGCCACTCTGGGCGGCTTCCAACAGAAACATTAAAATACACTAATTTGTTAAACATTAAAAGCCTCCCTAAACAGGGCTGCCTTCAGATGTCTTCTAAAAATCTGGTAGCTGTTTTCCTTTTTGACATCTGATGGGAGGGCGTTCCACAGGGCAGGCGCCACCACCGAGAAGGCCCTCTGCCTATTGGAGATAGTAGTAATAAAAGTCCTCTTCCGAGCCTTCTTGGTATTTCTGACCATATGCACATAATGCATTTAAAACACACTTAAACAATCATGGCTTTCCCCAAAGAATCCTTGGAAATGTTGTGTGTTCAGGGTGCTGGGAGACATGACCTCTGTTGTCTTTTGTGGTTCATAATAGGCAACAGCCAATTACTTTGCTTTCTTTAGGCAAACAATATTTGGCAGTAAAATGCTGCATCCATCCAACTACCCACCCACAAAGCCACATACAAGTGGCTTTCAGCCTCCCTGGCAGGATTGTGACAAAAGTTTGTCAAGCGATTGACCTGGATCACAATGCTAGAACTGAGCACTCTGTTATCAACAAACTCTATCTTCAGTTATTATAATGAGCTAAACTTGTGCAAGCCTTGCAGATGCACCTACCTGATTTGTTCATTCAAAGCATGACTTGGCTAATTAAAGTACACCTTTTGCTTATTACATTTTATGGACTCCATTACTATAATGCAGGCAGCCCCAAGCAGCTTGAGACAGAAAATCGTCTCCGGGGTGGGAAAATTATGAGACACACGTGTCCTTTATTTCATCCTTGCAGAATGTTGAATGGTGGCAGATGACATTTTGCAAAACAGAACAAATTGTGAGACAGCTACTATAAAATTGAAATTTACAGTCTTAAATAAATCTAAGAAATCATTCTGGATTGAAAGTGTAGGTACATGTGCAAACAGTTATATTAGTCATCTTTTCCATCCAAGTTAGCCCATCTTATCAACTGCTACATCATTTTACAATCATGTAATGCTGTTAATTTCAATGGTATTCATAGAAATTAAGTAAAAATCCCTTTTTATAGTTCTATGGTGCAATATTAAGAAAAGGAAATTAGGAAACAACGGAATAGTATGTACAAAAAGTACAACAAATGTACTTCATCACCTTAGTCTTTCTATTCTTCTTAAGAATTTCTGCTATCTGTATCTCATTCCCGTTTATTATAATTGTATATATCTAATATCTAGTTTTTCATGGACCCTGGCATTTTTATAGTATGTCATTTCCAGATGACAGGCTCAGTAAAAAAATATGGCTTCGGTGGCACTCAAGAATTTCATTTTGCAAATGTTATCAGGGAGATAGTAAGATTATCTGTGGATTCAATCAGTTGTGGGAAATTTGTAATACCTTGTCAACTCTTGGGTTAATATGTTTTATACATGATCCTCCTCAGAGTCCTTGAGCAGAATCTGTGTTTGTTTCAATCATTAATCTGTCTTCTTTGATACAAAATAGGCTACAGATTTCATTAGGCAGATATGGTCCATAATATCAAAGTTAATCAAAAGAGTAGGTCCAATTTTTAAAAATAAACAAATATTAGCATCCTATCACTAAAAAAATTACTCAGCCACAATCACAGAAATGGCGGGACAGTCACTCACTAAAGATCACAGGTGCCAGGCTGGGATGCGTTGAGGATTCCCTGATCTCTTGAATTGGAAAGAATTTATGTGATTCCTGGCTGTGAGCAGTAAGAGGAGCTTCTAATAAGTGGGCCAGTGGCTGCTAAAAGTACAGGACCTCTGTTTTGTTTGTATTAAAATTATGGTGTGCTTTTGTATTAAAATTATGGTGTGCTGACATCCTTTGCAGCTGTTTGGCACCATTTTATTGTATCCTCAGGTATTAAAAAGGTTTCCATTTTTGCAACACCAGTTTCACACTTCTATATATTTGCACACAAAAAGTGAATTGAAATGGAGGGGGGAATTATTCTTGCTATTTTATTTGAGTTTGTCTGATGGTACTGGGATAAACCTGCTATTACATATATTAACTTTCTTCTGTTCTTTCTGTTGGTGTTTACAGTTCTGTTGGTGTATACTGTACGCCCTCCCATCAGATGTCAAAGAAATAAACGACTATCTGTTGTTTAGGGAAGTTTTTAATGACTGATGTTTTAATGTATTTTTAATCTTTTGTTGGAAGCTGCCCAGAGTGGCTGGGGAAACCCAGCCAGATGGACAGGGTATATAATAATAATAATAATAATAATAATAATAATAATAATAATAATAATACAACAAATATATGCTAGAGGCTGAAAATTTGCACGTGAAATTTCCCTGCTCTAAAGTCTCCTAGACAAATGCCTGAAGCCTCTCTAGGAATTGCTACCCATTTTTGAGATTAGGGACATCATCAATCAAGCACTAGGACATCTCAAATCTCCCTTTCCTTCTGCAGTTCCACGTGCAGCTCATGGAATCTGCACAATGACATGTGACACCAGGAATATTTCAGAAATGTGTTCCACAAGTCAGTACACCTGGGGATGAGATTTTGCATCTCAGCCTGTTGATGCAGCCTTGTGGTGTAGCTAGTTGCTTTTAAAAAATGATTGCAAAGATTCTCAGGGCACCGAATATTGAACTCCGTGCCAATTTCTTCATTTTGCAGTACAATGTCAGAATATATCCAGGCTAAGGCAGAGTAACATTTGCACTATACAGTACTTAGCAATCATAATGTACATGGCGATTTTTACAGATTTGCTTACAAAAACAGCAAAGTTTGCATTCAAATATATGGGAATCAATGGCTCCTTGTGGTAGTTGGAAGTTTTTAATCTTTGAAGTTTTATTCTGTTTTTAATGTTCTGTTGAAAGCCGCCCAGAGTGGCTGAGGAAACACAGCAGATGGGCAGGGTAGAATATGTCTCTCTCTCTCTGTGTGTGTGTGTGTGTGTGTGTGTGTGTGTGTGTGTAAAAAGGGCATGTGAGTTTGTGTCCACTTTTCTCCGAAACTGCTTCACCGAATCCGTTCCAATTTGAACACAACGTCCAAAGCGAATGTCCGAAGACTCTTATAAGGTTTTCAAAGACAGATGCCACACCTCCACCAGGTGAAACCCCCCAAAAACCCTGTTCCAGAACGCACCACTCAGCCGAAAGTGCATGCTGGGAAAAGAACCAGGTTGCAAACCAGCACCCCCTAGCGGCGGCTACACTGGTACTACACCTATAGAACCTTCCCTCTCAACAGCACCTCAGCTGCTATTTACATACTAGGCCAAAGCCTTTACAGACTAGGCCAAATGGAGGTACTGACTCGCCTGGGTGGGGGTTGGGGGGAGGAGGGGACAGGATAGGTCAGGACACGGTGGGGCCAATCACAGGGATGACCCGGGGGTGGGGGGAAGAGGGGGTGTGATACGTCATGGGACGGGACAGGTTGGTGGGAATCACAGGGAAAACCCAGGGGTGGGGGTAGGAGGGGGCGGGATACGTCATGGATCAACACAGGGTGCTGGCAGTCACAGGGATTAGCCACAGCAACACGTGGCAGGGCCAGCTAGTACACACACACACACACACACACACACACACATTATTATTATTATTATTATTATTATTATTATTATTATTTCCAATACATCCCTCAGACTCCCCTACACACACAGACTTCTACTCTCACCAAATGTCAAGGGACACCAGCATCTGCTCCACTGAAGTGAATGGAGAAAGTACACAGGGATAAGCTGGTCTTTCATATACTGCACTTCCAACAGTGCTTTGGATTATGGCAAAGGTCTTGATGAGTTGGCAGACTCAGAAGAAATATACAGTATCAGAAAAGGCAGAGAGGCACCAATCCCAGGGAGAAAAGGGAGGAAAGACCTCAAAGATTCGTGAGAAACAATTCTAGTTACAGGTAAGTAGCCGTGTTGCTCTGCCATAGTCGAAACAAAATAAAAAAATTCCTTCCAGTAGCACCTTAGAGACCAACTAAGTTTGTCATTGGTATGAGCTTTCGTGTGCATGCACACTTTTAAAGACCCCATGCATTTTGAGCAGAAGACTCTTTTCAGGGGCAACTGAAACTATTATCTAAGATAAACTTCTGAAACACCAGCCAATTTTCAGAGGTTCTGTTCATGCTAGCAGAAAAGTTCAGGAAATGGCCTTAGGTTTCAACCCCAACTAAAGCCAAAATTGCATATAGTTAGAACACATTGGGTTCAGTAGTGGGTGGTATTGCCAAAGTTTTCCCCTTGGATACCCTTTCTGTCTTTGTTTTAATTGATTTTTGCCAAGTCCATAAAGCTGAACGAGCATAATTTAAATGCATGTAATTTCAAGTTACCTGTCAGAGGCAAATCGTGTCCTCCCTCAAAGACGGCACATGTTGCGGTGAGACCTGGAGACCAACACCCTGTGTTGTGGGTGGGTAAGATTGGTCAGCCACAACACCCGATTGGTAGGTCCCTCGATGTTGGGTTCAATCTGGCCAATGGGGTGCAGTCAAAATGGATCAAGGGACCTATTTATACCCATGCACATGACCCAGAGCTTCCTCTTTCGGTGCGTGCATTCGGAACACCCGCCCACCTCTCCCTACTTTTAGGGCTTTGTTGTGCTTGACCTTGCTATGCCGTCGTGTGTCGTCTGTCTTTGGGACAGGGACACGGCAGGAATTTCCCCCACTTGGCTGATTGGCTGTTGTCATTTGGGTTTCGTCTGCCACGTAGCAAATCATCACAACTTGTAAGGTTGCGGATAGGCACCGGTTCAGGTGATAGGGATGGGAGAACACTCTCGCCATCCTTATGTGAAAGGTATTCCGTTAAAGGAATCCAGGGACTCAAATGGTTTGGTCAACCCCTATGAGGGGGTTGTGCCCATGCCTGAGTCCAGGGGGGACATCTGGGTGGTGGACATAGCCTGTTCCCGGCTTTCCGCCTATCCAGGTGTTCACCCTTGGCTGACCTATGCTGGTGCCTTGGGTTAGCGCTACCTGCAAGGGTGCAGGGAGCTAGTCGAACCAGAGCCTATGCAACCACTCACTTTCTGTAATCAATAAAGTTGTGGCCTAAATTCTGCCAAAAACCAAACCAAAATTTGAGTCATGTGTGAATTTATTTAGGGGGGAGGCCTCTGGGTCTGAACACGCAAAACTTGAAACAATGGAAGGGCTACTTTCTCTGCTTCTATGACTTGCAATATAGCCCAGAGGAAACATCATGCCTATGTGTTGAAGACTTCCCCCCCACTGCCATCACCAAACTGACTTACAATTGAGCTATTTTGGAAACTAGTGTTATGGCTGTTTAAAGTGGTTTCTCTCTCTTCTTGAGGATGCATCTTTGAAACACATCAGACTGCAATAAACCACCATTTCTTGCGCACCTCTGAGTTTCCCCCTCTCTTTTCTTCCTTATGTATTATCATGATCACAGCCTAAAGACGAGTGTCCTGAGATCTTCTACAGGCATGCAAGTCTGACTGATTTCTGCTGGGCTCACACACAAGAATAACTTCCACAGGATTACACTCAAGATTAGCATTGAGAGTTGTCATGTTCTCAAGAAAGGACATTAAGGACACATTTGGTTATGACTATATTTCCCTGAATAAATATTATACATTTTGTGGTTTATGAGTTCTTATGTCAACTACCTAATCTATTGTAAGTCTTTTCCTTGCTCTTTCCTTATTAACTTTCTTCCCGTCTCCCACAGGGCTATGTCAGGTCTACAGCTGAAATGCATTTATATATGGAATGGTTAGGATTTAGGTAGAAAAACATTGTCAGTGATGGAATAATCACAATGAAAATGTCAGTGGATACTTGTTACAACATGCCATGTCACCTCCATGTTGTCAATAATGATATAATGGGAAATGCCACCCTTTTCACTGGGAATGTGAAAATCTACCAACATATTATTGCGGATTACAAATTATGTTTCTTTAATATAATGCGAAAAACAAACCATGTGTATCCTTTTTAAGCAGGCAAAGTTACAATAATGGATACTTGCTTGAAAGAAGCCTGTATTACAGTAGCATCTTTAGTCTTGGTGATTTGACTTGAAATATATAAGTTGTATATTTGAAATTTCTTTGGGTGTGGAATGACATTTTGACTGGTTATGTTTGTGCATATATTATTATATTTTAATACATTAACATATGTATAATGGAAAACACATAATATACTCAAGCCCTTCTTACCAAGGAGAGCACCTGAATGTTACCAATAAACAGTATTCTATAAAAACTATTTGGCGTTTTCATATTTTTAAAGGGGAAAAAGAACTGTGGAATATTGAGATTTGGGGGGAAATGGGTATTTTGGAAGATAGCTCACAGTGGGTTGTGTCCCATGCTAGTGTTATTCAGAAAATACTCATTGACCTATTAATGAGCATGTCTAACAGGTCCATTAAGTTCAATGGGTCTTCTCTGTGTAGGACTAGCATTGGATACAATCCTTTGTTTTCCAGGTTATTGTTTCCTAAACTGCAACATGACTGCCCTTCTGGAACACTAACATGACTGCCCTTCTGGAAAGAGGATTAGCCCTAAGTGCTAGTGACGTGGCAATGAGATTGGCAAATTGCTACATATGCAGTGGGATTGTGAGATGGCTGAAAGCTACTGGTCACTAGTTTTGAAGCAGTGGGCTCCATCTTAAATGGACCTGTTTTCCAACTCTAAGACTGACTTTACTTTTTTTAGGACAATCTAGATTATTTGCAAGCTTTGCCATATTAGCCACCATATGCCAGGCATCTTAGCTGATGGCATCAAGGACTCTGGGAATTAGCTGTATGGAATTAGCTGCACATGGAAGAAATTCATGTTGGTGTTGACCAAAAGTATATTGACAATTTCTTTGCGAACTAGCAGCCATTCATAGCCTAAGCCAACCCAAACTTGTTTTGGTCAAATGTTCTATCTTCCTATGATTGTTCTGGTATGACCATATCAAACAATTTTTTTTTATATGTCCCGGATCTTCCTTACTTCTTTTCCTCTACATTTTGCGCCCTCATTATTGTCTTTATTCTATTATTATTCCACTTGTAAATTTTCAAGGTTTTACATTTGTTTCCCCCTGTTATTACTGTTACTTTTTTCTTAGTGTTTTTAATTATTTTTTTATTAATAAACCAATCAAACCACCAAATACATTTGTGGAGTTCTTACATACAGTTCATTACAAAAGAGGAGTGGAGTCTTTGGAAATGGATCATTCCTTATGACAGCCTTCCTTTGTGCATTCAGGATGGAAACCATTGGTGTAACTACACATTATCTGTCCTTATCTGTCATACCCCTCAGTACTGTATTCCGCTGCATCAGCTTGTCTGACAAAGCGATTTGCCGAACCTTAACTAACCAGCTCCTTGTGGTGAATAACATGAAATAAATGGCTGTAAAGGCAGAAGAAGCAACAGGGTTCTAAACAGAAGTAAGAGGATTTCTTCAAGCTCCAGAAACCCAGGGAAGGAGGTCTGGAGAAGACTGTCTTGAGACCACACCCTGGTGCAATTATTCCCTTTGCTTGTTGTATCTTGGTGGTCTTCACTGACCGAATGGTACCAAGTAGAACCTTATTATATATATATATATTGTTGGTTTCAACCCATACCTAATAATTAGTACTTTTGTTCGTTTAGACAACCTACGAAGAGTGGCGATCATTTTGATTACTTTCAAATTGCATTTAAATACTTGTTATATTTTTATTTTTTTGAACCAATGCATCTAAACTAATTAAAGCAACAATAACCCACCACACATACGTCATAAAGCAGTAATGCTGTATGACCAGAACAGAAGACAAATAAATGTCTCTCAAAGAAGAACAAGAAAATTTCAAAGTTATATAGTACTGCATTTTTATTGGCTGGCTGTATTCCAGTCATGATGCTGCTTCTGATATTTCGCAAAAGTATATTTATAACTTCTACATTTATACCAATTTAAAAAAATATAAGCTGCTGGTCTTTCCAATTTGGGATGCTGATGTCAAAATTTCAGCCATATTGGATCATCAAAAGGGAAGGGAAGAATTCCTTTTCATTCAAAGGCATATGAAACAGAGAGAGGGGAAGAACCATGTGTCAGATTATATATTAAATTTTTTTTGCAATGCTGGTATTTCACCTCGACCACTTTCTCCTTTTTTTAGCGCAGCAAAATAATAATGGTTATGAAATCTTACGCAGAATAGCCGCGTATATGAAGCAAAATAAGCTCTGTTGATTTAATCTGCTTTCCTAAATGTTAACAGCAGTGTAAAAATGGATGCTCTCATCCCTGTAATCAGTTGCACGGTGCACAAGGGCATCAGTCTCTGGTGCCTCATCTGCAAACTAATCTTTCATTTCATAGCAGATCTTTCCATATCAAACAACACAAATGACTTAATTTGCATGACAGGATTTGTAACGGGGCAAATCTAGTGTCAAAGTCGATTAAAGATTACACCGGAGAACTATCATAATCAGGACTCTAATGAGCCTAAATAGTACATGCAAAGTCTTCCCCCTTTTGCCATTCCAGTCATGTATAAAAAGGGAATGTGTTTCCTTTCATCGGTGAGCCAGTCCTTGGGTTTGAACATTATGCCCTACGTTGAGCTAAAGTCATGTCAGTCTAGTTTCAGAGGGAGAGAAAGGGAAATAATAAAGCAAACATCACTTCACAAATGACATTGCTTAGTATAAGCCAACCGTTTGAAGCCCTTAATTCTTCTAATCTGCAAAATAGTCAATGCTAATGGGTTTTTGCCTTTGTGAAAGCTGATGCATAGAAAGAAAAACTTTAATGAGCTGCCTGGGTTGTATGCTTACAGATACCTGTCAAGTGTCTGTCATCTTAGCTATCGCAGAGGCATTATAAAGAAAGTAAGAAGGAAGGAACGACAGTATTTGTACAAGCATTTTCATGCTAAAATGGCACAATTTTCTTCCTGTCATAATTTCATTGTATCCAAAAGTCAGAAAAAAGCTTAACCCTTTCACTTCGTACATCTCGTGTAGCAGACTGCCTGTCCTGCATTGCAGTTTTTTAAAAACAGGTTTTTGTAAACAACATCCTCTCCTAAATTTGTTTCAGAAACCCAAATTAAACACATTTTTAAAGGAGTCAATTGCTGCACCCCAGGGAGACCAGGAATTTATTAAATGTAACAACCCCATAATATAAAAGTCTGTCGCTGGGATTTTATTTTCCTGACTTCTTAATTTTAGATTCCTTTGTATCCTTCTGCTAGTCAATTGAATATAGGTATAATAAGGTCAGCAAGTGCCCTGCTTCTCACCTTCCCTTTTACTGAGAGGAAATAGCAAATATAAAGGCATCTTTTAACACTTGTAGTGAATCACACTGTCATTATTAGTATCATTGTGGTTGAATGAGCCTTGTTTGTAGTCATTCATAACAATTTATCACAGCTGAAGTAAAACATTAAAAAGATGAAGCCTGGTTGTGATTTCCTTCCCCATGTTTTAAGATTTTTTAAATTAAAAAAATGCATGCAGTAGCGAATATTTCGAAGACCTGATTCTCTAGACATCCTTCCTTTAACATTTCTCCATAACCTTCCTCAATTTCCTGAACTCCCAAGTTTTTTGGGTATGGCAAAATGCTAACAGACCTGATCCTGCTTGGTTTACAGTGACAGGATGGCAGCTTCCTGTTGAGAGTGGGAACATTTCCTTTCATGGAAAGTCAATTATCTGCATCTTCTCACACAGGGATTTTTTTTTATCAGTTTCAGAGCATGTGGTATGTTGGCAACTTGAGACTTTCACAAATGCAGAATTCTGTTTCCCTTTCTGAGAATGCTGCAAGCAGCTGGTGAATTGTGGGTAGTTTGTGGCAGTTGCTATTGGCTCAGTATGAACTGTGCCACGTTTCAAGTCTTGCCTAAGACTAGAAAGATCTCAACTTTCCCAGGTAAAGGCTTTTCCACACTTTTGCTTGTGTGTGCTTTTTAGGCACAGATCCAAACAGTTTTGTCCTTGCCTTGCTGCTTTCCCCAGGAAAGCCTGATCTTTAGTAATAAATGGAAGCAAACATCAATCCAGAGAAAACCCAGTTGATGTTTGTTCTGACGCAGCGGTAAATATTGTGTTGCCTCAGGGCAAAGCAGCGGGGCAAGGGCAATTGGATGAGGATATGAGACTGGATTAGGATATGAGTACTGTGGAAATTAGTTAATAAATGCTTGCAAATCATTCTAATCTAATGCATTATATAAATCCTTTACCACACTTAGCCCAGGGACCCCCAGAAATGCAGAGCAAAGGTCTGAGGGTTTCCCCCGTTTTGAACTGCTAAATTTTCGCCTTTCATTTTGAAAACTGGGAATGGATGGTGTTATAACCCTTTTCTTCTAGATTCAAAGATGTGCTGAAATGCAGGACACACTTCAACACCTCTTAAGTAGCCTCTAAAAAACCTCAGGCATTAGCTTCAGGCTTGCAATGAGCCATTGCAATCTAAACTGGAGGGAACCTTAATGAGTGCATTGCACATTTCCAATGGACTCACTGTGCCCTCAATGAAAATATATCATGGATTCCTGCTGCAGGTGAAAACTCCACATGGAACAATCTCTCTCTCTCTCTCTCTCTCTCTCTCTCTCTCTCTTTCCCAAAAGGCAAAGGTTTAAATAAACACAGCAGGGAATTTCAGTCAAAGCAGCAGCATTAACATGGAGCTTGCTTTTTAAAAGGGTGAGAAAATGTTGTTCTAAGCATTTGTGACATATAACAGCTCTAATGTAGAAGTCTCCTGTGCTGACAGAAAAAGGTATGATACCACAATAAAGTATACTTAAAAGTGGGCATTTGCAGATGTCTAGGATATGATAAATGGCGGGCTGATGTGGTGGAAACAACAACAAACTAAATAATATGCCAAATCTTAAGTGTAATAGAGTAACGCGCCCCCCCCCCCAGTGGAAGAACTGGAAGTACATGTAGCCAATGGTTGGGACTCAGGGTATTCTGTCTAGCTTGGTGGATGTACTTTTCCTGTGAAGGAGGAAACACTCCTCTTGCTCCTTTTCTAAGTTTAGCCTGAAGAAGCCTATGCAAATATAAAATATTTGAAGAATATATGAGTTTACACATAGATTCAAGCTCTCATTGGCTATTTTTGCACCATAAACCATGGCTTACCTTGCATGAGTGACTTTCACCTGTTTTACTCCTTTCCACACATACTGACAACAAACAAACTATGACCACTGGTTTAATACTACATCTGAACCAGGGATCACATTTTCCCCTCTGCTCCCAACAAACCATGATCTGCAGCTATGGTTTGTTCTTGGTTTATGGGTCATGGTGTGCTGGGAGCAAAACAAACCACAATCCCTGGTTCAGATGTAATACCAAGCTAGGGGGCGTGGTTTGTTTCCTCCCAGTGCGAGGAACAGAACAGCCCACGCAGGCATGTTCACAATGAGCCAGGAACTGTGGTTTGCTATGACATGCAAGCTGAGCCATTGTCTCTCGCTTCGTCGCCCCCTAAACAGCGCTCCTTCCTTGTGTTCTGAGGTGAAGGTTGTGTGGAAAAGGTCTCAACTTCGGAGGGAAAGGCATACTTATTGATCCTTCCCCATTTAAACCCAACCATGCTGTTTCATAAATGATCACCCGGGCTTTTCTGGCTGGTGTGTTTGATACAGTATTCACACTGTAATCCCACGAACCAAACACCAATATAAACAATATGCATTAGCCTGTGTGTGTGTGTGTGTGTGTGTGTGTGTGGCTGTGATCTGGACTCCGTCCACTTCCAAGTGATGAATAATTCATCCAACATCTCTGCTCAATTGTGGTTTTCTTCTCTCTCTCTTTTTCTTTTAAACAACTGCAATATGAATTCAAAAAGGTTATAAGGCATGCTGCTAAATAATGCTTTGTGGCTTCCTCGGTGGCAGTTTGTGTACAATTTTCCGCAGACTTCAGCCTTTGCCATTGCTATTTCAGAGTTCATTTTTCTTCCAATCCAAGGTTAGCCTTTTCCTCTGAACACTACCTCTGTGACCTAACTGCTACACCTCTGATCCTCCACACCCCAGAAGCTGTCACAAGTCTCCCTCCTTCCCAGGAGTTGAACACACAATAGAGAATAGGCCCTAGCTGTGAGGTTCAGCAGCCATTAACCCCTACCAGCTGTTCCTGCAGGGAGCCTTCTGTGGCTGAATGGCCTTTCTCTGAGGAGGCCCTCATTTCCACTAATCTAACTATTGTTGGGTAGGAATGCTGACAGGAGAAAAGAAATTTTTCTTGTGTTCATGCAAGTGTGTGTATCCATGTGTAAGTGAAGGAAGAGTGAAGGCTAATTTCTATAGTAGGCATGAATGGGGGGAATAGGAAAAATACTAGTTAAAATGTGTTTACTTGCTTAAAAGGCTGAGTCAATTTAAATAATTTCAGTACCATGCTTTTTTCTGCCTCTAGTTAAGGGGAAGAAACTGGTTACTATTAAAAAAATTTCCATGAAAGCCGCTCCAATGATGCTGGTATTGGCCATACATTTCAAGTAAACTTGTTACTTTATTATTATTATTATTTTAAAGTCGCAGCTACATTATTTCTTTATTTAAATGCTGGGGAAAGTTAGGCAAGGGGATTTGCATCTCTGTAGAAAATGAATGCGAAACTGTGTTTGGGAAAGGTTAAAGTTTACTGAATCATTTATATTGATTGGGTAACCTTTGTTGATAATTCACAATCTCAGCGAAAATATGAAGTGATTGTTGTATTTCATTACCAGATTTAGGATAAAGCACCATTCTTGTAAAACAATATATATCAACTATCCCAAACCATTTTTTTAAAAAAACAAACAAACCTAAATTAGATTTTCAATAGTTGGGTGTGAAATCTCATGTTATTTTCAGAATGATTTAATTTTTGCAATTATAAATAAACTTTCCTCTTCAAAGATTTTCCTGGACTATGAATAGCTCTACATAAGATGAAGTTAAGGTTCCTTTTCATAGTTAGGAAAATAGCTACCATCTAATTAGCATGCAGAAAAGAAAAGAAAATGTTAGTACATTTAAATAGCTTGGTCACTATAGATTTCAGTTACCCCACAAAAACACTGATATGTTTTCTTATTCACAGTTATCATTTGATAAAATACAGTGAATTTAATATGATTGCATTATTCAAATTAGAAATAATTTAGGCAGGGTTATATTTTCTAAATAATTAGACTATCATAGTAGGGCAAACGTCAGATGTAATAAAGCTCTACAATGCATCTGTTCCCATGTCTAGACTGCAGCAATTATGGTCTACAGAAGCAGAAAGGTAAAGCGTTGCTTGCATGTTTCAGTGATTAAAATCCAGTATTTCCTTTATTTGGCCCACTCCCCTTTATTACCTAAATCACTTAACTATTGCAAAGTAAAAAAAAAAATAACTCAATGGAGTTGTACTTTCTTAATTTCAAATGCAAACAAACAAGCAAACATGCAGGGAATAATCTATCCGCTGTATTATTTCCCTAAATCGTTCAGCACAATGCCTCAATTTAAATCTGTGCAAATAATGAAACCAAGCTGCAGAAATGCTTCTGGACAGATACGGAGAACTGTTAAATAAACCATCAGTCTTTGAGAGAATTGTGCAAGTTACATTTGTTGAAGCAGATAGTTAGATATATCCAAAAAGAGAAGGAGTAGTGATGAAGGGTAATAACAATACTAAGGAGGAGAAGGAGGAGAGGAGAGAGAGATCTTAATAAGAAGATTCTCATGACATTTGTGGGACTCCCCTTGACATCACATTGACCTGAGTTGGAAGCCCTGCCTCCTTAGATCAGCTCACTGACTGCCTTAGACTCTCATCCAGTAACGATCAGCTATACTGTACACCTACCTTTGATTGCATTCATCATTTTAGACTTTCCATGTGCTGATTCTGTCATCTCAGCACTTAGAACACCACCAACAACACCTATTGAAATATTCAATCTGGGTTGCATCGACAAATTATATTGCCCCCAATATTTATTAGCAAAAAAAAAGCACCAAAACCCACCCTTATAACTAATCCTGAAACGGGTGACACAGGCTAGTTCTGCGGTCCAACCAGAAATGTCACATTGTGAGTTAGTTTTTTTGTGAGATCACTTTTTAGTGATTAAGGTCCAGTCCCAAAGAGATTGCCATGCCTGAACGTTATTGGAACAAGGACACATGAATGTGTGTCTCGCTTGCTCTAGGAACATCTGTTCTCCCCTAGTATGCAAAATTGCTTTTCCCACAGTAAGCGAGGCTTTCAAAAAAAGCTAGGTGCCAGGATACGTCAGTCTGTGCAGTGACACTCCTCCCACATCAGCATGGGGCAAGAAAAGCAGCAAATAAGCCAATTCTTGAAATCTCCTGCAGGCTTCTCCAGTTGTATTAGACATTAGTGGACGCGAGTCTGCTCTCTTCCACCATGATTCAAACGGAAGAAAACTTAAATACTCACATTCTTCATAGCATGTGAATCAATTCTCCATTCATGTAGGCCCTTGCAGTTGGTCTATTCCCCCTAGGATGCACTCAAGACTCATGTGTCTTGGATGTTGCTACCTTCAGGGCCATTTTCAGAAAGTAGTTATGGAAGGCCACTGTTCAATGCCATGGAAGCTTTATTGTGGTGTTCCACAGAGTTCCATATTGTCTCCATATGAAGCAGCTGGAAGCTGTGGTTAAGAATTTTGGAGTGAAGTGTCGCCAATATGCAGATGACACCCAGTTCTATCTCTCTGCTCCATTTGAAGCAGGGTGTGTGGCTGAGGTGCTGGGTAGGCAGGCTCTTGGAGGCCTTGATGGGCTGGATGTGGACCAACAAATTGAAACTGAATCCTGAAAAGAAAGAAGTGTGGGGTCTGTTCCAAGTTCTCAAATCCAGGAGGTCGGAGGACAGCCTGTTCTAGCAATGGCATTCCCCTGGAAGGAGCAAGTTTGTGGCTTGGAGGTACTCCTGGACCCAACATTGTCACTTGAGGCCCAGGCTGCCCCAGTGGCTAGGAGTGCTTGTTTCTTCCTATAGATATTTCATCAGCTACAGACCTTTTTGGACAGAGATGGCATGGTTCTCCATGCTCTGGTAACTTCTAGATTGGATTGTTGTAATGTGAATGTGGGCCTGCCCTTGAAGATGACTCAGAAACTTCAACTGGTCCAAAATGCAGCGTACAATACAGATTATTGGCTATGGTTGCCTTTGCAGTTGTACCTCAGGTTACAAATGCTTCAGGTTACAAACCCAGAAATAGTACCTCAGGTTAAGAACTTTGCTTCAAGATGAGAACAGAAATCGTGCTTTGGTGGCGCGGCGGCAGCAGGAGGCCCCATTAGCTAAAGTGGTGCTTCATGTTAAAAACAGTTTCAGGTTAAGAACGGACCTCCGGAACGAATTAAGTTCATAACCAGAGGTACCACTGTATAACCACTGTATAACCAGCCAAATCAAACAATTAAGAGTATACCCCCCCCCACAATAGTCTACTGATGTTTGTTTGTTTTGTTTTGTTGTTCCAAACTTATTTTTAACTTTTTATGATTTACTGTTTGTTTTTGTTTTTTATATTGCTGTAAACTGCTGTGATATGTTTTTATGATATAGCAGTATATAAATATTTTTTATCAATCAATCAATAACCTTGCTCTAAAACAGTCCCATTGGCTGGCCAGTTCGTTTCCCAAATCAAAGTGCTGTTGTTTGCCTTTAAAGCCCTATATGCAGTGCTTTTTTTTATTTAAAAAGGTTTAGGGGTACTCCAATTTTCCTACTCATATTGAAATACTGCCCCTCAATGAGGCCAAACTTCACAAAATGTTTAGTACAGGCACCCCCAAACTCGGCCCTCCAGACTACAATTCCCATCACCCCTGACCACTGGTCCTGTTAGCTAGGGATGATGGGAGTTGTTGTCCCAAAACATCTAGAGGGCCGAGTTTGGGGTGCCTGGTTTAGTAGTATGCGTACCCCTGCGGCCCCCCAGAAAAAAGCACTGCCTATATGACTTAGGCCCTAGATATCTGAGAGATCACTGCCTTCCCTATAGACCCTGCAGTGGAGGCCCCTATTGGTAGTTTATCCCCCATCAGCAGTTCTGGGTGGTGGTAGCCTAGGAGAGGTTGTTTTATGTGGCAACCCCTAAGTTGTGGGATTCCTTCCCTGCAGAGGTGCATCTGGAACATTCACGATATAGATTTTGCCAAATCCTGAGGACCTTGGCTTTTGACACCAGAGATGTGTGTTTTTAGAACCCACAACCTATTCCTGTGACTGTAATCTGTTTTAACTGCTTTTAAATCTGAAATTTAACTTTTTGCAATCTACCCCAGGACCTGCTGGTGAAAGACAGGCAATAAAATCATCATCATCATCATCATCATCAATAATAAAAATAATATTCTGATGGGCTCAGGAGGAAACATTAGGACACTGCCACTACTGCCCCCAGCATCTCTGGCTAATGGTAGGGCTGGCCTTGGGTAATACCTACACAGAGTGGTGTGTGTGTGTGTGTGTGTGTGTGTGTGTGTGTGTAGCAGCATATATTATTACAAGTATGAGATAAATGGATAAAAGTGGCTCCCAGAAGAAATGAAGCAGCACTGTAGTGTTTGCCTACAGTTTGCCAGGGCCTAGAATTGTTCTGTTTTAAATTAACAAATTGGGTGAAAAACTAGGAACTACTGTTAAATTTAGAGATGGTACAAAACTAAGAGTTAGCCGGAAATCAACAAAGTAGAAATTCAGCTTATGCTGAAGATCAATTGGAAATTAGCACAAAGGAGCTTTGTGTTGATAACTGAAGACTTGCAAAATAGCAATAATACCTTACTCCAAAGGCTTCCTGTTGAGTATTATCTTTAGCCCTGGGCAACTGAGCTCAAGCAGAATGTTGACAAATTTAAAAGGCTTTAGGAAAGAGCCATACAGATGAAAAAGCACCAGATGATATAATTTATGAGGAGTGGCTGAATGAAGAAACTATGCATAGTCAAGACAAACCTCAGGAAGAAGATACTGTATTTGGGAATGTATATGTCAGAGTTAGGCAGAATGGAGAAAATGGTAATTGATTCACTGGGGGAAGGACTGAGATTTGTATGGATGTCAGGGGTACATTTGTCCAACACATACTTGAAGGACTGGAGTCCCATCAGTGAAAAAAGCAGGGTATAAACAAATCACTAACAAAAACAATAACAAAATGCTAGTTCAACTTCTATGCAGGCATCAAATTAGGCTAAGCGGGGACGTTTTCCTAACCAAAGGAAAACTTCACTATTTTGGTTTCTTAGGGAATACTGCTTTCTTTAAGGGTTTCATAGAAAGGCTAGGTACTTAAAAGTCACTGATTAGCTTACAGAAACTATGCTTCCTGAGGTCAAGGAGACAAGAGATCTGTGATCTCCTGTATAAAACTGAACTGGTGCAGACATAGTTCTGGTTGCCTGCGAACCTTGGTTTGTGAGTCAGGAGTCAGCTTCTCAGGTCAGATCTTTCTTCCCCTCATCTCTCCCCTGCTTGGGACATATTCTTTCCCCACCTCCCACCCCACTTAACCATGGTTATATAGTTAATTGGCACAATTGTTGGTGTCTCAGTTTGTACATAACACTAATCTCTGGTGCTTTGCTCCTCGTCTGGTCCTGCTGCTGTAGCACTGATGTGAGAGCTAAGCCATGGTTTCATAGAATCATAGAGTTGGAAGAGACCACAAGGGCCATCCAGTCCAACCCCCTGCCGAGCAGGAAACACCATCAAAGCATTCTTGACATATGCCTGTCAAGCCTCTGCTTAAAGACCTCCAAAGAAAGAGACTCCACCACACTTCGTTTCACTTGGCATGTCTTCTGAACTTCACATGGTTTATCTCCTTCAGAGTTCTTTGTAAACCTAAGAACAAACCGTGGTTACAGTTCACGGTTTGCCTGGAGCATGACAAATGAAAACCCACGTCTGAACCATAGCTTAGCTCACAGCATTGCATCGGCAGCCCGACTGGAAGTAGAGTCTTATCCAAATGGTGTCATGTGCTTTGTTCACATACATTTTGGAGCAATCACAATTGTACCATATGGTTGAAATCTTGAGGACAGCAGATCTGTTGAACTTAAATGTGACAAGTAGCCTATCTATGTGTAAGGTTGGGACTTCACATCCCACCAATTGTAAATGATCACTGTGGTCCATGTGTTGGCAAATTTGAGGCTGGATTACTGCAATGTGCTCTTTTTGGGCCTGGTCTGGAAACTCCAGCTGCTGAAGAATGTGGTGGCCAGTTTGATAAGGGCACCTGGTCGACATATTCAATATTTTCAAGCTTGGTGCCTCACATACTGCACACTCATTTATATAGAGAACAGCTTGTTTGAAACCAATAAATTCTCTGCTCTACAAGGCTGCAGTAATAAGCCTACTTATTTGAGAGTAAGCGTCATTGGACTCAATAGGACATACTTCTGCATAGACATGGTTTGGATTTCACTATAAATCATTACCTGGTATTATTATGTGGAATATCTGAGCTTTATCTGAGTGAATGTGGTAACCGAGTAATTTCGTTGTTCCCGCAAGGGGACAATGACAATAAAGATTATCTTATCTTATTTTACACATTTATAAACTGCTTCAGAACCTGAAGCCACTGAAGCAGTGTACAAGTCAAAAATGAGATATGGTGCAACAGGAAAATAAATACATTCTCTAAAGCAATGAAGCAATTTCTACAAACTCTGAAAACAGCAAACCCATTTCTCCTGGTGCACAGTTAAGACTCCAGGAATGGTTGGGTCACACATTTGAGAAAGCCTAAAGATTAGTGCAGATGTAGAGTGGAGCTGTGTCTGCATGTTATTACAAATTGGTATTAACTGGACACACACAAAAAGTTTTAACACTGGACTGTTATGTTACCATCTGTGCTGTCTGCTTCTCACATGAGTTTTCACCAACACATCAGGTGTAAGGTATTTTACGGTGCATCGTTTATTAAAAATCTGAAGAAGAAAAAGAAGAAGAAGAAGAAGAAGAAGAAGAAGAAGAAGAAGAAGAAGAAGAAGAAGAAGAAGAAGAAGAAGAACCTACCCATATTTTTCTTTAAAACTGCAGCTGTGACATCTAGGGCAGGGAGAAGAAATGGGTGAAGAAAGAAAGATACAAAAATGTTTATCTGCAGACAGAAATATATATATATATATATATATATATATATATATATATATATATATATATATATATATGAAATCTATAATTTAGCATGCACTTTGTGTTTCTAGGTTTTCTGGTCGTCTTCTAAGGAGCTGCTGAAGGCTTAATGGTGATGGCATTAACACTCTCGCCAACTACCGAACAAAAGCACAGCCAGATGCTGCTGGTCATAATTTATTCCCTTACGCCGATGCTTGCACACATGCACAGAGGCTTTCAGTGCAAATTTGAATCGCACTCACAAGAGTGAGAGAAAACACCCTACTGAGTGCAACATGACTATATTAGTGAAAGCAAAAGTGTGAGTGAGCCTATATATGGCAACGTGCCCACGGAGCGGAAATCAATCATACCCGATTGCCAGTGCTGTATAAAGGAAGGAAAAGAGGCACTTTCACACCCAAAGAATGGTGAAACCCAGGTTCCCCACAATTCATTCAACACACAGCTTTCCCACAGGTTCAATTTCCTTTAGATTTCAAATTGGGCATTCAGGTTTTCACCTTTACTCCTCTACTCAGAGGCTGGAAAGGCGGGAGGAAAGGGGAACCTCTACAACCCAGATGGCTTTTTCTCCTTTCGTATTACTGCTTATTCTGCTGCTGTTTTATTTGGTGGCGGTGGGGCTTTGGGATCACACTTTCCTTATTCACCAAGATCCAGACGCATGTCTGGTGGACTGCCACATTACGTAAGATGTGCATAATGCCCTCCTACCCTAGCCTATATCTACCAGTATCTGCAGAGAATAGTAATACAAGTGCAGCAAGAGAAATTGAATCTCTAGGCTGCTGTGTTCACAATGACAAGGTGCATCCTCCACCCCACCCCACTCCACCAATCAAGCAGGATTGCAGATCTTCAGAATGCCCGCATCTTTGCGGAACCATTAAATGAAAGAAAGGGAGGGAGAAAAGAGGGTGTGTGGGGGGAATACAAACTATTTTAAAAGCGCATACACTGCTGACACTGTTGTGACAGCCAGCAGTATCAGCGGCAGTCAATTATCTTCACAAATGCCTCGTGTGCTAATGAGACTCACAAAAATCACCAGACTTTTCTGGCAAGGAGAAAAGATCAGTTTCATTGCTTGCAGAACTAATTCAGTGTACAAAAGTGAAGGCTCCACCATCGCTGCCTCTTTTACTGCTCCTTTTGTAAGGGCTTTTGATGTGCACTGAAGAGTTCGGTCTGTGTTTGGGGCTCTTCATCTCCAGTTCATTGCCTGTCATTAACATACATATCCATATGAAAAGTTTGGTAAGTCACTAACAGCTGTCCAGAATGGAGTTTTTTGGGGGGGGAGGGTGGGGGTTGGAGGGAGAGAAACCTATTCCTTCTCAAAATGCTGACAATACTTATTTAGCCCTTTTTGGCAATGATATACCTAACTTCTTAAAGCCGCCTTTCACTCAAATAGCAACTAGGCATAATACTACATTCAAAGACGTGGTGGTTTTCATTTTGAGGCAGTCATTTGCTGTATTCAGAAGAGGCCCACAGTGGCCAAGAGCAAAAGGAACTCCGTCATTCATTACAAAACAAAACAAAAAAATACTTTCCAAGTGTAGCTTTTCACTATTTAAAGCAACCTCACATATTCAGTTGAACTCGGAGAGAAAGCCTACAGCAGATGCTAAACTCTTGCTCAGAATTATGAGACCTCACAGTTCACAGTCAGTGACTGCTGGGAACAAAAGGCATGTCAAATCACATCTGATGAAAAAAAAAAGTTTGGCCATAAGTGATTTGCAAATGTATGCATATTTGCTATTCTGAAAGAAACTACAGTTATATCCCAAGCAGAGCAGAAAACACAGACTCTGGCTACTCCTGTCTTTTTCCTTTGAGGCTAGAAGAAAATTTTAGATAGATTATTGTTTGCAATGAGACAAAAATAACCTAAGAAAGGTACAATCCAGTCAAAGCACACTTCGGCCGCTTCAGGAATATCAATTAGAAAGTTCAGTATGTGCATAACTTTGCCTACAAATTTTCCGTTTAGTGACAAGTTGCAAATGTTTAAGGATCACATTTGGTTTCCTGTTCAAAGAAGGGTAAAGTTCTGCAGGACAGTTGAAATTAAAAGCCAAATGCATATCCAAGAAAAAGACACAATTCTTTTAGCCAGCTAGGTAGCTATAAACATTAATTAAAAAGCACCTTTCCTTTTAAGCATTTTGGTTCAAACATAGCCCCACTGAAGTGAAGGAGCCTTCTTCATTGGCTTCAGTTGAGTTAGGATTGCACACTAGGTTTGAAGCTTAGGGTTATTGGTTTTTTTTCTCCACTCTCAGAAATAATGCTTTGATTGATAAATGCTTTCCCACCCAACCCTCCCAGCACTATGGAGTTCATGACCCTTGAGCCACAATTTACAATATGTTGCAACCAAGATTTTCCAGGTCTTATTGTAAAACTATGGTGGGTGAATCTGTGTCAATTATCAAGGACTTGACATAGTTTTACAAGCGTTTTTTTTTAATCAGGAGCAAAGTGCCCAGCAGGCTACCAACCTTTAATTCTGGAAAGGTTTTATTCCTGTACTGATCCTCCCACCATGCAAAAACAGCTTGTGCTGCATAAAAAACGAAGACTTTAATCCCACTTGTAGCTGCTTTCTTTTCTCTTCCCCCTCCTCCTCCTGCAAAGCCCCCAATCTCCTTTTTTTTTGAGGGGGGGAGGCATCTCTCCCATATGGGCCAGTTGAATTTTTTTTAAAAAAACAAACAAAACAAAACACACCACCACCACCACAAATAACTTTAACTCTGCTTATTGTGATCTGAAAATCAAATCTTATTTATTATGCATCCTGTTTGTTGTCTTTGAAGAACCCGAGCATTCATTTAAAGGAGGCCAGAATGACTTCTTAAACACATTTCTCTCTTTGCTGCAATTAAACAAAGTGGAGCTGTGATTAGTCCACCGCAGGGGGGCAAGAAAAAGACACCCTTGAATCAAAATGGGGGGACCTGGCTGTGCATTATCATCTCACAATGCAGGAGTTTATTGCTGAAACCTGCTTATCGCCTTCCACAGCACACCATGGGAACTTCAGTCAGGTGGAAAGTTATTCTCTTCTCTGAGCTTGAAGCAGCTTTAAGGATCGGAAGAACAACTGAGGCTGCCAAAGCTCTTCCCAGTAACTGAGACATTGAAGATAATCTTTATGAGAGTTTTGCATGAGCTTTTTTTTTTTTGGCTTGTTGCATTTCTCTCTCTTTTTGGTGGTGGTGCTTGTTGAAGGCAGAAGTAGAGTTAATGATGAGCTTTTGCCTGCTGCTGCTGCTGCTATTGCATCCCTCCTTTTCTTCCTCTTCCTTCTTTCCTTTCTAAACCTAAGCCAAGAGCGCCTGTTTAAGTTAAGTGCCACCTCCCTCCAGCCCTTGGGAAACCACTCAAGGGGGATTTGCTTGGCTGTGTGTGCATGACACATAATGAAAACAATTTTACGCTGTGGAGGGAAGTATCGGGCAATTACGGATGTAACAGCCACCTGCAGAAGCGAGGCCCTGGTTGGAGCGCCGGGGCTGTTCATGAATATTTTATCCTGTGATGTTATGCTGAATGGCTGGGGCAGGTGAATGGGGCTAGGCCAGGCGGCGGGGAGCGTAATAAGGATCTCTGCTGGAGACGGTGTCGCAGCTCTGTTTCTCCCCAGTGGTCCACAGTGTGAAGGCCAAGGAGGATTCTAACCCTGCCCAGGACTCCGACGAAGCAGCTGAGGCCGAGGAAAGATGATGTGACAAGTCGTGGTGGGCACTCTTTAAAGACCTGTTGTCTGCCAATTTTACACATGGCTGTCCGCCTCAAAGAGCCCCCCGCCTCAACCCTGTCCCGTCTAATTTGATAAGCTAAGTGGCGGATCAGGATTAAACGGGAATTTTGTAACGGAGAAAACTTGTTCGCACTCTTTAATTCCATTAGGGGTTTCGTATTAAGGGTTGCGCATACAAAGGGAAAGCTAAAGAGAGCTTTCTGCAAAGAACTACATAAGGGCAGTGCTTTGTTTTCTTTAAAATATATATATTAATGTTTAGGGGTACTCTTGTTTTCCTACTCAAATGGAATTGCTGCCCCTCAACTTAGATTCACAAAATGTTTAGGGGTATGTGTCCCCCCCAGAAAAAAAGCACTGCAAAAGGGGGACAAAGTTTTGCAAGGTTTGGAAAGCATCGTTGTCATTATTATCTGCAAACTTGGCAAAGGGCGAAGGAAGAATGAAAGAAGTATAAATCTTCTTTGTTAAAAAATGAAAGAAGGAATATATGAACAATACCCACCAGCAGCTCACATTGCTGCAATAACCACTTGTACATCCACTTTAAATGGAGCATATGGGTTAATATAAGCCCTCCAGATGTCTACGAAACTGATGTCCATAAGAAATATGTTCAAATGTGACCAGGGCGTGAGATCCTCAGACCATTATGTGATAGATGGCAAGTATGTATCCTTCCAAGCTCATAATATTATGGCTCTTAGTGACCATAAGGGCTTGCGAAACAGCACTTTTGTTGTCCTGCTGTGAATCCCCATACTACGGAAATATAATCTAAAAGTTCATGAGCAACTGTAAATATCAAGGATTTTGCCAACACAAAATTGATACAGACACTGACTTCAGACCAAAAAGAATTTACCTCTGACATTTATTTTTGTTTTCCCTTGTGGCTACCAGACTCTTACTTCTAGCCCTTGTGGTTAATTTCATTTCATTAGCATATTATATATATATATATATATATATATATATATATATATATATCCAAGAGTTGTAACAAATTATTCTGTGTAGCATATAATACTTCTGAAATGTATGCAGTGTTTTGCACAACCTAGAAGGGATGATGATCTACATGAACTGGATTACAACCACTTCCATGGCTCATCTCTGCTTGTTATAGATCATTTTACACAAGTGATGGTATATCAGTATTTATTTATTTATTTCGGTTCTTAGCCAATTGAGAGATGGTATATCTCTAGACTTCCAGTTCCACTCACATATTCATCACATACAGAATCTTGGAAAATGTAACAATATTCTAGGCAGGTGTCTAAACTACAACTTCATACTGTACATATAGTTGTGAATTTCTGATATGAATAAAGAAATGAAATGGAGTGAACAAATAGCTACGATTGCTGATCCAAACAAGACCCAAAGTAATTCTAGCAAAAATTGGGCAAAGATAACCAAAGATATGGAGATATGGAAAAGGAAGCACAAACAGATGCCCTAAATATAAAGTGTGGTAAACCGGGGGGGGGGGGGGATGCTAGACTGAAAATTAAACTCTGGGACACTTTAATTTTTTAAGAGTAGTTTATAGGAACATTCATGACATTTATTACCATCATTTTATATCTTGCACCAAGAAAGAAAGAAAGAAAATAGATCTAATGGTATACTAATTCTTTTGTTCTAACATCATCTTTCTAATATGCTAAAACCTTCACATTTTTAACATTTGTATTTTCTCAGGATATTTTCTTTCCTTGGGAAGGAAAGGACACAGAAGACTTATGGTGTCCTCGTAGTAATCTTTCCATGTACAAATCTACAAGGAGAATGAATACTACGGGGTCACAGAAGCAAGCACACCAAAAGTACAAAATTCACAGTTCCCTGAAAGCCTTAAAAAAACAACAACCTCTGTGCACATCCTCTCAAAAGCTGGCAACTCTGGCAAACTGACTTTGTTCCCATTCAGCCATCCCTCAACAGATAAATTAATTTAAGTCTCCACCTGGGCAGGTGGGTATGCCTGAAGGTGCATTCCAAGGTAGCTGACCATCAAAACAGGCTGAGATGATCTGCTGCACTGATTACCTATTAATTAGAGATCAATTGTCCATGACCAAACCACACCAAGCTTACTGAGAGAGTTGCTTTATACAAGACGACAGCATGACAGTATCAGTGTTGTAAAATCTGACACATATTCTGGATAATGCCACTTTTTATGAGCTATATACTGTGAAGTTCTGGAATTTAAGAGACATTTAAGGAGGGAAAATAACCAACTACTTATATCAGGTTTCTCTAGTTTTGCAACATTGCCCAAGCCGTGCAATTCATATAATAAATGTTACTTCATAAAGACAGATTTATGAAAATACCAAGAATGTAGTAAATCACAGGTCCTTTCCAGGGGATCCATTTTCCACAATCATAAGCATGCCATTGTTGCCAGGTTTTAGCTGCTGATCCAGTTGTGTTAACTCAGAGACGCACTTCTGTTGCAAGAGGGGGGGGGGAATGCACTTCCAAATACTCACAATATGATATTTTGCCATTCAGAAAGTGATTTTTTGCAGTGCAGTTCTCCAGCCAAGTGTTGCGTAAAAATGCATATATTTGTATTAGAAGAAAGTAATCATAAACTGCTGGTGGATTTTAATGAGGACCTTTTTTAAAAAAAAAATATTGCAAACTTAAATGTGGGGAACTGAAGCTAAGATTGAGAAATTAAAAAAACAAAAAACACTGTGAGAAACAGATTTGCCCAAAACCTGATAAACATATTATATAGTCCAGTATGTAGTACTGGCAATAAATTGCATACAATAATTAATATATTAATTCATAACCATTAATACCAATTTAATATATAGGGCAAATCATTAGCCTGACTTAGTGAGCATTCATGGTTATTAATAACTGTATCTAACTAACCTACTTCACGAACAAATATTTCTCCTCTCTCAGGAAATTACAGATCACCAATAGTGCCTACAACCATAATTCACAATTACTCAAATTAAGGAACATTTACATAATTCAAACACCATGTCCTTTACGACAATAATGAATGAATTGTCTAATACTTAAATCTGGTAGCCTACTTGAATGACCTTTCCCCTCGTTTTCATTTTGGTCGCCTGTCATCTGAACTACCAATAGAGATTGGCCAAGCAAGCTTGCTTTTTGCTGACGGGATAATGAAGTTGATCTTATGGTAGATCTTGCTCTGTGGTAGCTCTCAGGTGATCATGTACCACTGGGGTGGGGCAGGGCAGTCTCGAGCAGGTCGCGCCACCGGGGGTCTACCTAGAGCCGGCCCTGGGGTGGGGAACACCTGGCCACAGGGCTAGGTTGATCCCATGGCAACCTTTCATTTTCCCCATGGCATTCAGAGCACCCCTGCTTAGATCACTTGGCCCTGCCCTTTGAAAAAACTGGCACATGCTTCTTCCCTGGTATCCCCTCTGACTTCATGCCATCATCCCTGAACATTGGTTGTTCTGTCTGCAGCTGATGAGATCTGGAGTTCAGCAACATTCAAAGGTTTACAAGTACCCCACTCCTGCCCTATGGGCCTGGCTATCATGCTACTGGTCCTATAGGAGCAAACACCATATAGGAATACTCCTTGAACCTGCTTTTCCTTCATTTTATAGAAAGGCTCTTCAGCATTTATAATAAAGGATGCTAAGCTCTGTATATATGAACCACTTTGTTCAAACTATTGTTTGACAATTCTATAGAATACTCAAGAAAGGGTAATTATACTGCGCTGGTACTTAAACGATGCAGGTGTTGAATGAATCTCAGCTCTCCACACCTCCAGGAACCATAGGCTATGAAGAAGGGGGAAATGAGACAATCAAACTACTAGTGTTCCCAAAGCCAAAGCCCAACCTTTAAAGCAAGAGGTCCACTCTCTACTTTTTCCCATATAAGCAAAGCAGTGAGAATAAATTCCCAACACTGAGCACAGCTCTCACATCTTTCCTGTTACATAGAGAAGAATCCTATCTAAAATACGTGCAGGCAAGTCTGATTATGCCCATGAGTTGTATTGAAATAGCGCAAAAACCCAAGAGTGTTTCTTTCCTAAGGAAACGGCACATAATTAATCCAGAAAACAAAAGTGACTGACTAGCATCAGCATGAAAAGAAATGTACTGACTGACCCCAGCTATGGCGTAAGTGCACTGTGTCACAGCTGATCTACAGAGCCACTGCCTCCTGAATTGCCTGTCCTTTGAAGCAAAACGCCACATGGAGAGTGTCTAAAAATAAGTTCATTATTAGAGTTGCACTTTTAATTAAAACGGTAGCAAAATCAGTTATCTGCATGAATCCCAAAGTGGTGATATTTGAGCGAGATTAACCCTGGAGACAGCAGGAGTGAGGTCTCTTCCCATTTAAATGTCAAAGATCTACGGAAATAAGAATACTCTGAATTTTGCATGCTTGAAAGAGATCCTGTTACTATTTCCTCAAGAGTTTGGATGTTTGCTAAACTGGCAGGTGCGGTTTCTTAATGAACAAACCACCACCACCACCTTAATAAGAAAACATTTATAAAAAGATTTTTGAGGGGGGGGGAGGAGGGAGAAATCCTCTATCTTGGACTGAGGAGGACACAAACAGGAAGGGGACAGTCGGAGAAGGGGGTGCCTGCTTGAAAGGCAGGGTAGAAAGGGTCTCCAAGAGTGAGAGATTGGGAGAAGAAGTAGGCTCGCAGGTGAGAGATGGGAGAGTCTACCTTTTTGTATGTGGATGAACGACAGGATATATATCAGTCCCAGCGCTGCCTCCTGCACCACCAGAACTGAGGAGGCAACTGAAGCCATACTAGAGCTGTGACGACTCCACCACACCATTAGAACAGGAGCCCAGGGTGGCATTTCTTTTTCTTTTTTCTCTTTCTGTTTTATTTTGTGTGTGTGTGTGTGTGTGTGTGTGTGTGTGTGTGTGTTTTTAATATTCTTGTTCTGTAGACTAGCTTGATTCTTTTCCAGCATAAGAGGAGTTGATACAATTTCTTCAACTGGCCAGCCTAAAATCTAATACGCTCATGAACGCCCTTAAGGTCAGCTACTGTTTCATTCCATGTGATTCTCTATATTGGACAAACAGGCCAAACCCTATGCTAAAGGATAAATGGACATAAATCTGACATCAGGAATCGCAAGACAGAGAAACCAGCAGGAGAACACTTCAATCTCCCAGGACATTCTATACAAGATCTCAAAGTAGCTGTCTTATTACAGAAGAATTTCAGAAACAGACTGGAAAGAGAAGTTGCTGAACTGCAACTTATTACCAAGCTTAAAACTACGGAGAGACCTGGATTGAATAAAGACACTGGATTCTTATCTCATTATACAAGATAAAGCTGGAAGGAATTCTCACCCCTTGCTTTTTCCTGTAGAGTAGACCATTTGCAGTCGTTAACGGTCATCAACAGCTACCAGTCTGTCAATCACCCACTCCCTCCACCCTTCTGAGTAATACCTCCCCCCCACACACATCTGACTATATATAAGCGTCTGGGGACTTCTGCTTCAGTGTATCTGAAGAAGTGTGCATGCACACGAAAGCTCATACCTATGACAAACTTAGTTGGTCTCTTAGGTGCTGCTGGAAGGATTTTTGTTTGTTTGTTTCTATTTACCTGAGTACGAGTTAGCTGAAGAAACATCAGATTGAACAGGCATGAACACAGTCAAAGCTAGCCTCAGTAGCAGCCTGGAACAATTATTCCCCACACTTTAGTTAGCAAAATAATCAAGGATTTTGCCATTGTTGTAATCACAGAAGATTGGGGTGGCGTGCAACCATATTGTCTCTTACACTTTGTGTTTGAAAAGCTGGCTTTCTAAGAAGTGATGGAAAAGTGATTCTTGTTTCCCTTTAAGCATATGTGGGCTGCCTGTTCAACACTTGTATTATAAAGTAAGGCTACAATTCATTTTAATGATGGTACATTGAAAGACCGTCTCTGTGGGGAACGTAATGAACTAGCAATTGGCTCAAAATATAGGAGATAATACCAATCCCTGAGACCGAACTATTACTTTCCATGTTTGAGAACTTGAGTGATAAATGACAGGTGGACTCCACATCGATATTACATGTCAACAGCACAGAGAAAAAAATGGGTATAACAGTCAAACTTTGAAAAAAGCAGAAGGAGAACAAGGGTGGAACTACATGCTACATAAATATGCTTTTAACCAAACGATAGATGCTTCTCTTAAGGAAAACCAGCAATGGAAGAACAATCTGGCATTTCCATTCCTAGTCTTCCTCCAGAGCTGTTGACTTCTCTGTGCTGTCTTGCACCCTCCCCACCCTCAGTCCCAGTGCTGCCTCCTGCACCACCAGAGTCTCTGATGATGAACCTCCACCCACTGAGGAGGCCATACTAAAGCTGTGGTGGCCCCACACCAGGAGCCGGGGGGGGGCATGTCAAGTGTTGGATCAACATCTTAGCTTGTTAGCTATGCCATGGACTTCCAATGAAGTGATAGGACCAAAGAACACATTAAAAGCAATGCTGTAAAAATATATGTCCTTTTACTATTATATTCCCTTCTCTCCTCAGACCATGCCCCCCTCCCCCAAAATATATGATTGGTACTCTTTTCCACATCTACTTCTTGAAACTGTTGATCTTTTTTTCATCAAACCTTTTTTAAAAAAACCTAATCTCACTAGTCATGAGCCTTGGCATTTTACAAGAAAAGCTGTGTAGGATTAGAAATGCTGCTTTTCAGATGACCATGTAGAACAGCCAAACACTAGGCTTCCTCAAGGGAAAGGGCAGAGCATGATGGGAAATGTAAAGGTAAAGGTAAAGGGACCCGTGACCATTAGGTCCAGTCGTGGACGACTCGGGTTGCGGTGCTCATCTCGCTTTACTGGCCGAGAGAGCCGGCATACAGGTCATGTGGCAAGCATGACTAAGCCACTTCTGGCAAACCAAAGCAGTGCACGGAAACGCTGTTTACCTTCCCGCCGGAAGGCACTGTGACATGCTTTCGAACTGCTAGGTTGGCAGGAGCAAGGACCGAGCAACAGGAGCTCACCCCGTCGCAGGGATTCGAACCAGCAACCTTCTGATCAGCAAGCCCTAGGCAAATATTTAAATTATGAGCCTTTTAGTACAGTCATACCTCAGGTTGCAAATGTGATCCATGCGGGAGGCGCGTTTGCAATAATAATAATAATAATAATAATAATAATAATAATAATAATAATAATAATTTATACCCCGCCCATCTGGCCGGGTTCCCCCAGCCACTCTGGGCGGCTTCCAACAAAATATTAAAATACAGAAATCCATCAAACATTAAAAGCTTCCCTAAACAGGGCTGCCTTAAGATGCCTTCTAAAGGTCTGGTAATTGTTATTCTCTTTGACCTCTGGTGGGAGGGCATTCCACAGGGTGAGTGCCACTACCAAGAAGGCCCTCTCTGCCTGGTTCCCTGTAACTTGGCTTCTCGTAGTGAGGGAACTGCCAGAAGGCCCTCGGTGCTGGACCTCAGTGTCCAGGCAGAACGATGGGGGTGGAGACGCTCCTTCAGGTATACTGGACCAAGGCCGTTTAGGGCTTTAAAGGTCAGCACCAACACCTTGAACTGTGCTCAGAAACATACTGGGATCCAATGTAGGTCTTTCAGGACCAGTGTTATGTGGTCTCGGCTGCCGCTCCCAGTCACCAGTCTAGCTGCCGCATTCTGGATTAGTTGTAGTTTCCGGGTCACCTTCAAAGGTAGCCACCACTCTGGCAACCCGTAGTGCCGCGTCTGCGAACGCGCGTGACGCAATTCTGAGATTCTGTGCATGTGCATGATGTCATTTTGTGCTTCTGTGCATGTGTGAACGCCGAAACCTGGAAGTAACCCATTCCGGTACTTCCGGGTTCGGCGCAGTCCGCAACCCGAAAACGCGCAACCCGCAGTGTTTGCAACCCGAGCTATGACTGTACAGCTAAGAGAAAGAAAACCAATTTTGTTAATAGATTCTGGAAGACTAGTTTATTCATTTTATTTACTTAATTTATGTAGTACTTAACTATAATGGTGAAGCAGTTTTACAAGGAAGGAGTGAATTTTTTATAAAATAGTTTTGTTATTTTGCAGCCCATTTTATGGATGTCATACATGGTAGCCTAAACCACTGCCAACACAGTTGCTAAATTTCTAAAAGAGTTGTGGGACATCCAAACTTTCTTGGATGCAACACTTTCTAAGAGCATGAGAATTGCCACTATCTTGCAAAAATGAGGCGGGGGAACCTGCTTTATGGAATCTAATAAAATGGAGAAAAGGCAACTCAGTATGAAGGTGTAAAGAAGATAACGCTATGGAAATACTGGTGTGTTTTGCTTTAGGGATGTAATTGATGTCGTCTAGACTGTAATTGTTCCACGAGGAAGGCACACATAAAAATGTTAAGACAATATCCGCCCTCACCCCTCCTCTCAGGTGGGCGGGCTTTGCGACACCGCGCGGGGCTTACCTGCGTGGTGACACCCACCTGAGTGAGTCGGCCTATGACCCGCCACCTGGCCAAGTAGGACAAAGGGCGACTGGCCGGAGGGGGCGGAGTAAGGCCGAAGAAAAGAGGCCAAGCACTCTGGAGGAGCCTCTTTGTTTGTTCTTCCTTCTCCGGTCAGGATCGTCTCCCCCGTCGATCTTCGCTGCCGCAGGTAAGTTAACTCGGTTTGGCTGGGTGGTAGAAGGTCCCGGTAGAAGGCCGGGACCCGGCTTGGTGCAGTGGTCGTGGGGGGGCCGGATGCCCCTCCCGCTGCCTCCGCTTGGCAGAGAAGGCCGCGATCGCAGAGAAGGCTGCGATCGCGGCAGCTAAAGGCCGTGACTGCGGTGGGCGACTGCGGGGGAAGGCCGCGATCGGCGGCGGTCCGAAGGCCGCAACCACGGCGGTTTCGGCGGCGGCGAAAATGGGTGGGTGGATGGCCCCCCCCCATGGCGGCCGCTATGCAGGCGCACGCCGCTCGGCCCGGATGGCCAGCGGAGCGGCGCGAGAAGGCCGCGATCGCATCGGCGCTCCGCTTGGCCCTGCCTGGGCAGCGGAGCGCCGTCAGTAGCCGCAATCGGCGGCGGCGCTCGGGGGGGCGGATGGCCCTCCCGTGGCTGCCGCTGGGCGCATGCGCGCTCCGGCTGGCCCGGCCCACGGAGCCCCGGGGAAGGCCGCGATCGCGGCGATAGGCGGCCGCGATCGGCAGCAGTTTCGGCGGCGTATGGGGGCGGAGGGCCCTCCCATTGCCGCCACCATGCATCTGCACTCCGCTTGGCCCTGCCCGGGCAGCGGAGCGCCATTGAATAGGCCGCGATCGGCGGCAGGTTCGGCAGCGACGCATGGGGGGGCGGATGGCCCTCCCATGGCCGCTGTAGCGCATGCGCGCTCCGGCTGGCCTGGCTGGCCAGCGGAGCGCTGGGAGAAGGCCGCGATCGTGGCGATTAGGAGGCTGCGATCGGCGGCGGTTTCGGCGGCGTATGGGGGGCGGAGGCCCCTCCCATTGCCGCCGCCATGCAGCTGCGCTCCGCTTGGCCCTGCCTGGGCAGCGGAGCGCCATGAGTAGGCCGCGATCGGCGGCGGGAGCGCCATGAGTAGGCCGCGATCGGCGGCGGGTTCGGCGGCGATGCATGGGGGGGCGGATGGCCCTCCCATGGCCGCTGCTGCGCATGCGCGCTCCGGCGCCATGAGTAGGCCGCGATCGGCGGCGGGTTCGGCGGCGACGCATGGGAGGGGCAGATGGCCCTCCCATGGCCGCTGCTGCGCAGGCGCGCTCCGGCTGGCCCGGCTGGCCAGCGGAACGCTGGGAGAAGGCCGCGATCCCGGCGGTTAGGAGGCCGCGGTCAGCGGCAGTTTCGGCGGCGCATGGGGGGGGTCATTTCAAGCTCTGCAGTGATCCACAATCATGCATTTTAACTATATTACCAGCACAGCAGCAATTGCTTGCAGGGAGCGTGCGTGAGGTACAATCTTAAGTATAACAATATGACCTGGGGAGGCCCAGCGGGCACATGGGGGCATGCAGCCTCTTGGGTTGGACTAGATGATCCTGGGGTCCCTTCTAGGACATGCCTGGCTAGCTCAGTTGGTTAGAGCGTGGTGCTGATAACGCCAAGGTTGCAGGTTCGATCCCCATATTGGATGGCTACATATTCCTGAATCGCAAGCGGTTGGACTAGAACAGGGGTCAGCAGACATTTCCAGTCCACTGTCCCTCAGACCTTGGGGGGGGGACTATAGTTATTTTGTCTGTGGCCCCTCCCACAGCTGCCACGGGGCAGCTGCAAGCACGTCTTCTTTCAATCAGAATCATACCATTCATGGCAGTGTGGGGGTCTGTCTAGATGACCTTCCTGTGTCCCAGGGGTTCATGTGGTGATTACTGCGATTCAGTTGGCATGAATTTAACCTTTTATTCTTTTCACACAGTCTAGCGTGCGTGTGCGCAATTAGGTGGGCTGGTTCTGTCCTGAGTTTAGGTTAATCGGTCAGACAAATAACTAATACATTAATAATTCCTTAAATAGTTACTTCCTAAATAAATAAGATAAATAAATAAAAGGAAAGAAAGAGAGAAAGAAAGAAAATTCAGGATTGCTTAGTGCAGCATAGACTCCCCTGATCCTTCAGATTCCTGATCCTTCAAGTTCCAGGTCATGGCCGACGGACAAAAGGAGAGCTCCCCCCCTTGTGCGGCTGAGCGCGCCTCCAAAGCCTCAGCAAGGGGCACTCCGAGCAACGCAGTTAAAGCAGCCAAAAAGATTAAAAAACGGGCTTTATCTTCAGGCAGGAAGGTCCCTCCCATGAAATTGGTACTCGCCAAGAAAAAGGTTAGGGAAGATCAATCGGACGGCCCCTCCACCTCTGAGGCTAGGCTCTACCGGGCCTCCTCTAAGGCGATGAGATATGTCTCTCCATTAGAGTCTGTTTCAGAGAGCGATGCTTCATTGGCCAGCGATGACGAGCTGCTGGAATTAAGGCGCCAAAACCGTGTCCTGCAGCGTCGTCTGGCTAAAGCTAGGGATAGGTCTGGATCCTCTCATAGGCGCTCGCGTGTAGGGAGGCGTAAGCACAGGCGCAGGTCACCGGTTTCCAGCTCGACGGACAGCTCCTCCAGCCCCGATTCGCGCAGGACACGGCGCGGGAAGAAGAGGTCGCGCAGTTCAAGAAAGCATGGACGCAGGCACCAGAGGGATTCTTCGGATTCTTCAGACCTTTCTGGTACGTATGACTCCTCCAGCGCCGAGTCGGAGGAGGAGCGCTGCAAGGGTTTCTGGGTAACAACAAACAAGGCCCCTGGATTGCCGAGTTGGATTTGGGAACGGCGCACAAGGCGCCACCGCCGCGCCTTTGGGGCCAAGGAGCCGTGCGGGGAAGATGGATTGGATGCAAAAGGCAAGGTACGGCCTTCCAACTTTAAGCGGGCGGATCAGCCACCCGGTATTCGGTTAAAAAAGAAGCTGCGCAACAGCATATTAAATGGGGAATTCGTGGATATGTTTTCTCTCCTTTCACCGGCGTACGTGTGCAGCTCTAAGTACAAGCCAAAATTGCATAGAAAGAAGGAGAAGGTCGAGGTAGATAGGACGTTTGATAATTGGCTCATCGCCTACGCTTCATACATGGGGTTGGTGGCTGCCGCTTATCCTGACAGGGCCTGGCATCTGGCTAATTACTTGGGGATCATTCTGAAGGCCAGAAAAATGGCGGGCGACAGTGCTGCAATGGAGTATGATGAGGAGTTTCGGGGAAGGGCGGCCGCAGACCCCAAGGCACGCTGGGACATAAAAGATAGCGACATCTGGTCGGAAGTAGTGGCCCCCCATTTCCGAAAACAGCCTCATGGGGACAAATCGGGTAAACCCCCCTCCAAAATGAGGAGGGTGGCTACCTCGGCGTGCTGGGAGTACAACAATGGCCTGTGTAGCAGGGATAGCTGCCGTTTCGACCATGTATGCGAGCGTTGTGGTGGTTCACACCCGCGATCTAAGTGTTTTCGAGCCAAGCTGCCTTTTCGTGGCTTTCGGAAGACGGGATCGGGAAACGCATTTAGGGACACTAAGGGAGATTCAGGGGCCTCCATCTCAGGAACTCAGCAGGCCAAGCCTAGCTCTAAGAAATGAGGTTTTTTCCACTCTGGTACCGGTAGCTGGTACAGTACCAAGTACAAGTACAAGTACCTGTACAAGTACAAGTACAAGTACAAGTACCTGGTACTGGTACAAGTACCTGGTACTGGTAGCTGGTACAAGTACCGGTAGCTGGTACAGGAGAAGTTATATGATCTGTTAGCTCCCCCTCGCCCTCAATGCAAACACAAGGCCCAAAATCAAGTTTAAGCATGTTCAAAAACAATCCTGGGTAGGCAAAATGAAGAGAAAGGAAAAAAGAGAGAGAGCAGAAGTAAATTAATCTTTTTGCAGTGAATCACATAAGAGGAAATGCCCAGGAGTTGTTATTTGCGATAACGACTCAAGATAAATGAGCAGCCAGTATGCAAAGCTCTGATGAAGGACATGCAAGAAAGACAATGGCTTTCCATTTTTAAGTTAATCAGTACCCAAGTGGTATTTTTTTGAAAAATAAGAAAATGAATTAATCAGGAGCTAAGGAAAAGAAGAGGGAAGGCATTTTATTTCCACCACATGGAGATGAAATATACATAGCATAATAAAGGCTTGCTGTCAACTATCTGTAGGAAGAGCACCTGGAAGATTAAAGCTGTGGCCATAACATTAACAAAGTACAGACCACACTGAATTAATGAGCACGGGAGATAGACATTCAGTGGAGTCTTAATTTATTTTCCTTTTCGAGCTCATCCTTTAAGAAAATGACAGTGTCTTCTTATCGATTTTATACTCAGAGATCAATCAGAATTGTCCTGACTCAGGCAAAATTTACAACGCTCCCTGACATAGCCTGGGGCACCTGGGCCTAAACAGACATTACAAGGAAGCAATAGATCATGTTTGTATGTAGAGCCTGACATGCTTAAAAATAAGCTAATCTGTAGTGGAATTTCCTCCTTTTTGACAAGTTGCTCTGCCCAGCTCTTTAGCCCTTTGTTATGCATTTCTCCCCCGGTTCCCCTATTAATTATAACATGTGTAGAGGATTCATGTATTTAGGCCCTCAGGGAGGTCATCTGCTCCGCAGTTTTAGATAAAATATAAACTAACAGATCACTCCTACTTAAACAATGTGAAGTGTCACTTTGATGCACTCCATAAAAAAAAAACCTAGAGGTGTTCCATCAAGAGCTATGATCAATTCTGACAAGCCAACAATATCAGAGCTAAATGATGGGCCTGCACATTCCTAAACAGCCCTTGGTGGAAATTGCTATATCCGGAAGCTCTTTTGTGCAAGTAACTAGCTGTATTAAATGCAATAATTACAGAAAAGACACTGGCTGTGACGCTCAGGCAGTTGTTGGATAAGCTCACTTGTTTTCACACTGCCATTTATCTTGTATCTGGGGATTGCTTCTGTGCTTACTGTACACACTAGGGAATAGAATGTAGACCTTCTGCATTAAAGAGATGAGGTTCCATTTCATGCAAAATGCTTTGGTAACGTGGGGGTACTCCTCCTAATAATTCCTTTGGTCTTGAAATAAACCACGCAGAAGAATTAGTACGTGATATCATACTCCGCAAGTTAAAAATGGGACACCCTGCTTTTTCTCGCAAGACAACAGAAACCATTTTGAATGATGTGATCTTGTGCAGTTTCATGCCGTGACTGCCCCCCATCTCGCGTGATGCCCCCATTTTTTGGCTACTGTGCCCAGGGAAAGTGCTTTCCCCCCCCTTTTTTTAGGGAGGGTGGAATCGTGGTGCAAAATTGTGCAAGATCACAGTGTCCAAAACGGCCACCATTCTCTTGTGAGAAAAAAAAAATGAGAACGCTGGATTGGTTACACCCAACACTGATCCCACCCCTGTCTCTTCCTCTAACCCCCAGTTAGCAGTAGCGAAACAGCTGATGGGAAGTGAGGGGAGACCATCCTGCCAACTAGCACTCTAGTAGTAATGAATCCCACATTAAAGGGGCCACAAATGGGAAAGCCCTGCTATTGGTGGACATAAGACATATAGCAGCAGCTCTCGACACCACTAGCAGGTCCTCTGCTAGAGAGAATATAGTGGCAGGAGCATAAGAGAAGAGTCTCTGCAGCAGGCTGGTCTCAAGATGTATAGGGCTTTATTTTAAAAAGAAAAGAAAAAGGGAATTACACTTTTCACCTGACCTCAAATAAGTGGGCAGCAAATGTAACTGCTTCAGTAAAGGTGAAAATATGCTGCAATCTGGGAGCACATTTTGCACCAACTGCAGCTTCTGGTTAACTTCAGGGGCAACCCCAAGGAGAGGACATGTGGACTTGGGTACCGATGAAGAATTCAATTTCTTTGAACTCTGAAGCAAGCTGACCTCTCCTTCACTTCCTGAACTAACTACTGGGTAGATCAGAAGTTAATTATTGTTAGAACTTTGCACTTCTCTGAAATTTTGCAATACAGTTCTTTGCTCAAAGATATACCAAGATACATTAAAACAAGTAGTTTAGGGTAAAACAGATTTTAAAATGGTTCAAGGAGATAAATTATATATTTGAATATTTATTTTGTGATAAATTATTACATTAATACATATTTAAGCATGTTTTTTGAAATGGTTGATCAATGCATAAATTAACATGTATTTTAATATGTATTTTTTATTACATAATGTGCACATGCAAGATTGATACGGACCAGTAACAGTCTACTCTGTCTTTACTCTTGTATATGGTGGCCAGAATCTCAGCGAAACGTTTTTCATATTCTCTGCACCTTGTGTAAATCGGTCTTTATTCTCTCCTGTTTCTAAGCAACTGAAGCTCTGCACCAAGGTTGCACAAGATTCCTTCCACCAACTGCTGCTGCCCAAATATTCTCCTATTACAAATATTCTTCCTATCAATACTTGTGTGCTGTGGTTCTGTCCTACTCCTAATCTGTCTGTCTAGAAAACCTACAGGTAATTTAGCTTCCATGGAAGCTAGGAGGACACAGCTCTCTCTTCCTCTCCACTCCAGACTAAAATACCTGGAGTTGAAGCTCTGGGGCCGGCTGGAGGATGCTCAGGGAAGTGGCTGCTGCTGCTGCTGCGCTTCCCTGCATGCCAGCTATTAGGCAGAGAGGCTGAGCAGCTTACAGAAAGCCCTGCTGCACCAGAGGTCTCTTCAGGGCTTCCTCCACCCTCACTGACATCCTCTTTCAGCTCCGGGGAAAGTCTCCTCAAGAGCCACGAGGACTCTCCAGCTCTCTCCCACCAATTGTCATTGGGGTTCTTGCACGCATTTGTGCCAGACTCTAAAGCAGGCATCCCCAAACTGCGGCCCTCCAGATGTTTTCACCTACAACTCCCATGATCCCTAGCTAACAGGACCGGTGGTTGGGGAAGATGGGAATTGTAGTCCAAAACATCTGGAGGGCCGAAGTTTGGGGATGCCTGCTCTAAAGGATATTTTCTCCTAATGTACCTAAGCCATCAGGTTTCCCATTACATGTATCAGGAGATTTGACAGATAAAAGCCAACTAACTTGGGTGAGAGATGAATGGAAGCTGGATGCTCTTTCTGCCGCTCCTCATAAGCCTTGCCCAAGGTTTTACTTCCACCTGAGGTTAGAAAAAAACCCCGAACGACTGCTTGACCCAAACAGGAAGTTCTGGCAGAAGAAGAGGGGGGGAACTTTCCCTTTACTGGTAGAATAAAAATGGGGCATTGACACAGATTTTCTCAGAAGTTCAATAATGTGAGAATCCATTTCAAAAGTTATGCTTCAAAGTGTGTGTTGAAATCATGAAAGAAGAACCCTTCAGACATTTGTAATCTTTTGAGTCTTTCAAGTATAACTTAGATCATTAATTCCTTTATATGAATGTTTTAATTTTCAATACCTCCCATACCTCACACAAACATGGTAACATTTAATCCATAAAGAGACAACACATTTAGGGAAAGAACAAGCTTATTACTGGCCTCACCAAACGTAATTAGAGAGCTTCTTTTGTGATGCTACCAGATACTTAATTAACACTTCTCTATTTTTAGATACTATGCTCACCAATAAACCATGTTCTATAAGGATTTGAAAGTGGTTCAGGTTTAAGAGAGAGGGGGGGGATGGAGGGGGATTGGAAGGAAAAGAAAAAAAAGGAAAGTTGTATCAGCAGTGGGGTATGAGAGAAAAGTGAGGTTATCCTCCACCTGTATTGTAAGTTGTACAGTATAGTGGAACGGTTTAGGAACATTTTGATTAACTTTTTTAAAACAGCTTGCATTCAGTGTACTGGTTCAGATAATGATAATAATAATAATAATAATAATAATAATAATAATAATAATAATAATTTATTTATACCCCGCCCATCTGGCTGGGTTTCCCCAGCCACTCTGGGCAGCTTCCAACAGAAAAATGAAATAAAATAATCTATTAAACATTAAAAGCCTCCCTAAACAGGGCTGCCTTCAGATGTCTTCTAAAAATCTGGTAGCTGTTTTTCTCTTTGACATCTGATGGGAGGGCGTTCCACAGGACAGGCGCCACCACCAAGAAGGCCCTCTGCCTGGTTCCCTGCAACTTGGCTTCTCGCAACGAGGGAACCGCCAGAAGGCCCTCGGTACTGGACCTCAGTGTCCGGGCAGAACAATGGGGGTGGAGGCGCTCCTTCAGGTATACAGGACCGAGGCTGTTTAGGGCTTTAAAGGTCAGCACCAACATTTTGAACTGTGCTCGGAAATGTACTGGGAGCCAATGTAGGTCTTTCAAGACCGGTGTTACGTGGTCTCGGCGGCCGCTCCCAGTCACCAGTCTAGCTGCCGCATTCTTGATTAGTTGTAGTTTCTGGGTCACCTTCAAAGGTAGCCCCATGTAGAGCGCATTGCAGTAGTCCAAGCGGGAGATAACTAGAGCATGTACCACTCTGGCGAGACAGTCTGCAGGCAGGTAGGGTCTCAGCCTGCGTACCAGATGGAGCTGATAAACAGCTGCCCTGGACACAGAATTGACCTGCGCCTCCATGGACAGCTGTGAGTCCAAAATGACTCCCAGGCTGTGCACCTGGTCCTTCAGGGGCACAGTTACCCCATTCAGGACCAGGGAGTCCTCCACACCTGCCCGCCTCCTGTCCCCCACAAACAGTACTTCTGTCTTGTCAGGATTCAACCTCAATCTGTTAGCCGCCATCCATCCTCTAACCGCCTCCAGGCACTCACACAGATGACATGCAAAGCCAAACCTTGGTTTAGCAAGATTGCTGTGTTGTGCTAAACTAAGCCAAGGTTTGCCTATATTGTGCGACCTGGATAAGCACTTTTCTCACTAACCATGACCTGTAACCAAGGTTGAGATGGCAGCAAAATTGACTTGGGAGGAACAAACCAGTTGCAACTGAAGGAAAAATTATAGCAGTGATGGTAGTTGCCGTATCTGAGCAGTGTTAGAGATATGTGATGTTCCTAATGATTTGTGCGATGACAACCATGTACCTCTTGTTGGAAACTATGATCAATAAAAAATTGAAATGCTGAGATTTTCCATCTGGACAATTGCATAGTGAAAGAGTGTGGTGCATAGCATGTTATGATTAGAGCTGAAACACATGCAATGGAACTAATTCGAATTTGGAGGAAATAATAATGCCAAAATAAATACTTGCAGCTTTAATGTTTGTCACAACATTTGGGTTTCCTTGACTAGATACGGGTGATGAAACATGGGTTTTGCCATGTCCAAAAACCTAACTTTGAATTCAGGTTTTATACTAGATTTGGAGTGACGTGGCATTATATGTGGATGACATCCAGCCATACTTACAGACAGAGAGTGCTATTAGATCTATCGCTTACTCTCCAAATGGCATAAATGGCATAGAAGTATGAAGGCAATGAGGCCATCACCAAGCTAGAACAGGGATGGAGAACTTGACCTGGTCATTGGCCAAATCCATACCTCCCCTTGTGGGCCAAGCTTTACAGGTGGGTGGGGCTGTCCATCTGTCAGTCACCTGACATCACAATTATATCAAGTGATCACCTTCAGGACTTCAGACCACCATATAGGGCAGGCATCCCCAAACTGCGGCCCTCCAGATGTTTTGGCCTACAACTCCCATGATCCCCAGCTAACAGGACCAGTGGTCAGGGATGATGGGAATTACAGTCCAAAACATCTGGAGGGCCGAAGTTTGGGGATGCCTGATATAGGGCTTAAAAAGAGCTCCAAGAAGTGCTTTGAAGTGTCGATGATAAACAGGCTTGAAGTCATAGCTTATCACTTGATGTGCAGGGATCACTTGCCGTGAGGTAGACCAACAGTTCACCTGGGTACAAGGCCGCTTTCTATATTTATACCTTTTAGGACACCTCAGCCAATTGTGGCAGAAATATTTCCTTTGTGCAAGAAACCATTTATTTTGCTTAGCACAGAAAACAACGATGAGACACTAATTATTAAAGTCTTCAGTAACTTTCTGTGGTATTTACTGGCCAAGTTGGGTCTTCTTTTAGAGAGGCTTAGAACTTTTAGCCTTCCCTGATGTAAACCTCCATGTTTTGCATCCAAGAGGCTGATATTTCATCAGCTTCTCTCTGATTAGTCTCAGCTGGGGCTACTAGATGTGTGATTTTCAAAGTGAGAGAGGAAACACTTTCCATGTATCTCTATATACAAGGTGTTAAGTATCACGCAGAGGAAGCTACACTGTGCGTGTGTAAGCAACTGGCAACTTTATTGAACAACAAGATGTTAATTAAATGGGAGTTAATTAACTAGCTGCTGGCAACACTTGAACTCAAACTGAAAGCACAATGCTTGAGACTGCTCAGACACTTCCTGGAGAACCAAGGCAGTACACCAGGTACAATCCCCAGACCAAAAAATAAAAAAAATGATAACAGAAAAAAGTCAGAAAAATACGTAACTTACCCATTTGTCTCTACTCTTCTTTTGGGATGCTTCTACCTGTACTTAATTGTATTTTGAAAGGACTAATGCAGTATGTTTATGACTAGGGACTGTCTCACACTCATTATCAGAAGGGTCTTGTGGCTGGGTCACAATGGCAAAATTGACCCATGGAAAATGTAAGGCCTTCACATCCTACCTGATCTTTATATTTATCCCCTTCACTGATCCCCACAAAAAGTCACACAGTTTGTTGCCATGATCCTTTGTTACTTGAATTTCACGCACACACATTTGTGTTACTTGAATTTCTGGCTTTCCTTTTGGCACCTGCATTGACTTGGTCAAGGGTAGTATCGGTCGGTGTCCACTGGCCAGGAAAATCTGTTGGATTTCAAAAGGTGCTTTATAATTAGACACTGGGTCCAGATCTATGTGCAAAATGCATGTTTAGATCAAAACAGTAAAAACTCGGCTTGGGATAAGCCATATGCCACAGCGTTAATGGCTGGTAATGGATAATAATGGCTATGATGTATGTTAGTGTCCTCAAGCAGCCTTTCCCAACCTTGGGTTCCCATACATTGTTGGACTACAACTTCCCTCATCCACAGTCCTTTGGGCCAGCGGTCAGGGATGATGGGAATTGTAGACCAATAACATCTGGGACTCAAGGTTGGGAAAGGTTGCTCAAGAGAACCCAGGGTCTGTCAGGAGCTTGTGCTGGAGAAGCTAGGAGTGGCCACTCAGGTGAGGCCACTTGATAACTCACTGCACCTGGTGGCAAGAGCTGGGAGGGATAAAAGCTCAGCATTTCCCTTCAGCTCTTTGCCACAGCAACGCGATCCCTGCCTTGTTGCATCTGGCCTCTTGCTCCTTGGACCTTTGCCTTGCCGACGCCTTGCTCCTCAACCCTTGGACCTTTGCCTTCGTGACTCCTTGCTCCTCGACCTTCAGACCTTTGCCTTTGTTACACCCTGCTTCCCGACCTTTGGTTCCTTGACCCTGTGACTGCCTGCTGCTGGACCCTCAGCCCTGCACCACCTGGACTCCCATTCCTGCTTCCACTCTGCCATCTTGCCTCTGGTCCTGACGTCCTGAGTCGGGACTGCTACCTCCCGCCAACCAGACCGTGACAGGGTCAATGCAAGTACATGAGATTATATAATGACCAGGTTGTTCATCTATGACAGGGGTCAACAAACTTTTCCAGCAGGGGGCCGGTTCACTGTCCCTCACACCTTGTGGGGGGCCGGACTATATTTTGGGGGAAAAATATGAATGAATTCCTATGCCCCACAAATAACCCAGAGATGAATTTTAAATAAAAGGACACATTCTACTCATGTAAAAATGCGCTGATTCCGGACCGCCCGCGGGCCGGATTTAGAAGGCGATTGGGCCACATCCGGTCCCCGGGGCTTAGTTTGGGGACCCTGATCTATGTTCTGTGGGTAATTGGGGCCAATCATGCATTTAGCTTGCAGGCTTCAAAGCCTCTGTTCAATGATTCAACCAATAGTTTATGATGATCTCCTTTCTGGAGCACTTTACTCCTCCTATGTCTAGCTTAAGTTTTAGCATTTGTTTCTTTTCCCATGAAAAAACACACACCACTAAATTATTTCCACTTTACCAGCAAGTGGTTGTTCCGCTCACTATACAGTATCAATATACAGTATTCTGATTTTCAATGTGAAGTGGATTGGCCAGGATCAGATGGCTCTTCAGCAGACTTGGTCTGTGGGCCTCCCCATTCACAATCACAAATTCTGAGATGGGGAAGCTATGGCCCTCCAGATGTTGCTGGACTCCAACTCTTGTCAGGCCCAATCAGCAAGACCAATGGTCAGGGATAAATGATATGTAGCTGGGGTACATTAAGGACTGCCTCCTCACATATATACCTAACTTGAACACTCAGACACATGAGGCCGTAACCCATGACACAGTCTCCCTGTCATCTGAAGCACAAGTAGCAGGGTTTTCATGGAATTATAGTCATGGAAAAACTTTGGGGAGGGAGAACAATAAGGTGCCTTATACTGTACTGTCAGATTGGTCCTTCTAGCTCAGTATTGTCCACACTGGCTGGCAGTGTCTCTCCAAGATTTCAGACTGGGTACTCTCCCAGCGGTACCTGGAGATGCTGGGGATTGAACCTGGTACCTTTTCCATGCAAAGCAATACCTGAAGGAGAGTCTCTACCCCCATCGTTCAGCCCTGACACTGAGGTCCTCCTCCGAGGGTCTTCTGGTGGTTCCCTCACTGTGAGAAGTGAAGTTACAGGGAACCAGGCAGAGGGCCTTCTGGTTAGTCACGCCCACCCTGTGCAATATCCTCCAGTCAGATGTCAAGGACATAAAGAACTACAGTTTTTGGAAGACATCTGAAGGCAACTCTGTATTGGGAAGTTTTTAATGTTTGTCGTTTTATTATGTTTTTATATGCACTGGAAGCCGCCCAGAGGGACCAGGACAACCCAGTCAGATAGGCGGGGTATAAATAATAAAATTATTATTATTATTATTATTATTAGTAGTAGTAGTAGTAGTAGTAAAGCAGATGTTCTGCAACTGAGCTATGGCTGTTCCCAGGGGTGCTGCCTGGCTCCATCTCTGCTTGCACCATTATTTCAGAAGGCTTTGGGCAACTCTAAAGTGGGAGATGTACAGTCATACCTCGGTTTAAGTATGCCTTGGTTTGAGTATTTTCAGTTTAAGTACTCCGTGGACCTGTCTGGAATGGATTAATCCACTTTCCATTACTTTCAATGGGAAAGTTCGCTTCAGGTTAAGTACGCTTCAGGTTAAGTACAGACTTCCAGAACCAATTACACTCATACTTCGGTTTAAGTACGCTTCAGGTTGAGTACTCCGTGGACCCATCTGGAACGTATTAATCCACTTTCCATTACTTTCAATGGGAAAGTTCGCTTCAGGTTAAGTACAGACTTCCAGAACCAATTGTGTTTGTAAACCGAGGTACCACTGTATGCTGTGATGTTTCTTGTATTCTAGTTGTTCTGTATTAAAGGTTTCATATTTAACTGACTTTGGGTTCCTTGGGATGGAATGATGGGGGGGGGGAAATATCTTAATATGAATAAACAAATATATCCATTGTTCAAATTCCTTATTGTCTGTGCCTCAGATCTGATGGAAGGCTTTTAAAGAGTTATTTGGAAAAGGAGTATTATTCAATACTGATATGAACGTGAGTCAAATAAAAGGAACTCTTTTCTTTCTTTTTACAATATCTCTGTTTTGTTTCTTACAGTTTCATTTACTAAGCTGTGACTCACACTAGCAACTATGAATTACTGATTGTTAAGTTGAATGCATTTTTGTTATTTATTGAAAGCCTGTTTTTCAAGTTCAGTTTTTAAAATACTTTTGTTCCAATATAATGCATACAGACGTTAACAATAGTTCATTAATACACTGTTGTAATTTGCTAATCAGATCAATTGCACATCTCTTCTATATGCTTTGCAGCTTTGGTATAAAAGCAGAGTCTTATGCAGGATCTCTAACATAGAAATCTGAACAATTGTGGTGCCTATCAGACTGAAAATAAAATAGGAATGTAATTACATACCAGTAACTGATACCATAAGAAAAGTCATAGCAGGCTAATATGCTAAGGTGCCATAACATCAGATGAGTAGGAGTCGGCAAGAACTTACATTTATATACTGAAGTGCACTATTAAAAACCAGGGTATCAGGATATGCTTAAATAAAATCCAAAGAGAATAATATACTTTAATCTGGAGCATGATAGAAAATAGATAAGACACAGAGGCTAAAGTACTTTAACCCAGGAACATAATCAAATTTATGCATGAAGGATCAACCCTTGCTACTAGTACCCTATGCTTTGGGTCAATCAAACCCTGGTTAATATCCATCTTTCATTCCTGCAGAGATGTCCACTATGGACTACTTAATATTCATCATCATCATCATTTGGATTCCGCCTTTCCACAGTTAAAACAATGCTCAAGGTGGCTTACAATATGAAAATATTTACATAATTACAAACATAGCAAAGCAGTCGTAAAAATAAATAGAAGACATAAAAAACTATATATCCAAACTGAAAAATTTCTACAAAAAAAAGTACAAAAAACTAATATCAGCTATAACATTGTTTGAAGCTTGGAGTTTAGTATCAGTGACTACATGAGTCTATCATTGTTCCGCAAGTATATATTTATCCGTATGACGGATGTGGTATGTATTTAGCATTTGTACTTCATTATTGTTATATTTTGTTTTCACATTGTTATGCAGATCTAGGACATTGTCCCTCTAATTTTTTTACAGTTTATGAAATACATCTATTTTCTATTGCTGCGCCGAAGTTCTCACAAAACAGTGGATTATATCTGGAAACACTGTACATCCTCGACAAGTTCATTGACTACTTCAGCTACTTTGGAACTTTGTAATACAAAGCTTTTCAGCTTGTTTCTTACTGGATGACTTTCATATCAACAGTGACTTTGAGACCTAAAGGACTTGTGTTTCATGTGAATTACATTAGATATGCTTAGTTTCAAGTCTTGTTTTTGATATTACATTATTTGTAAGTACATTCTGTTTGGTTGAAATCTGGTCACGTGTTGCCCAGTTTTTGTGCTTGCAACACAGGGGTTTGGTTTGTCCTTATGAGGCCTGTCAGGCCCCGCCCTAGGCCAGGTGGAGAGAGGCAGAAATTGGGCCCCCAGGCACTCAAGCAGGGGAGTCCATATTCAGCTTTGTTTAACTTCCAAGGTTGCATTTGGGAGACCTCAGCCAGAGAGCAGGACTCTAAAAGTGCCTCCCAAAGGATGGGCGTGTCAGCAAGAGGTGTTTAACTCCAGCGGGAGACTAGCACCCCATTAGAGAGGACACAAGTGTCTTTCACATTGGTGTGTGGGCTGCAAGCCACAAGTTGCTAGTGGCAATGGCCATGTCAATTAAATCTATTTAATTACAGTCGTTATATGCAACCCAACAAGATAAAATTCTATTACCAATTTACAGTAAAAGTTAAAAGGTGAAACAAAGATTTTCAAATATCCCAAACACTGTTGCATGTGATGACAATGTCATGAGGGCAAGGAGAAACTACAGTGAGCTTACCTTGCATATTTATGTTGCACAATCTGAAACCTGAAGACAGACCAGTGGCATAGCATGGCAGGAGCATAGTGGCGGTTGCCCTGGGTACAAAATTGTTAGGGATGCAAAATTCAACCCCCGGAGCTGTCTCAATACAGCTGTGCACTTTCGTCATTGGGCTGCATTGAAAACGACTTCTCTTCCCCCCCCCAATAATTTTTATTCATTTTCCAATATTACAAAATCACAAAAACAAAAGCATAAAACAAAAATAAAACATTTTTAAAAAATCAATTCTTGCATTTTTACTTAACATTGTTGACTTCCTCAATTCCCCCCTCACTGGGTCCATTTTAAAATTCCAATTTAGCAATTTCCATTTTATATCTTAAATCATTCTAACACATTTTATCATTATCACTCAAATATTCTATTCTAAAAGCATCATCTATTCTTCACCAATAATTAATCAATTTATCCAAATCAAAATTTATTTTCCCGTCCTTCTATTTCTCCCCTTAGCCTAAAATTTATTACCAAGAATTTTCCATAATTTTAAATATTAATTTTTTTATCATGCTAACATTTAAACACTTAAAACTAATTCAGCCCCCCCCTTCCCCTGGGCTCAGGGTCTCCCAGATACTTCAGTGAGTTCCATAAGTCGTTCCAGTTCCGGACCATCTAGATCAACCAAAAATTTACATCCATTATTACCCCTCACCCCACTCCCTGTCCCAGCCTACCCCCCCATTCTTCCTTGATCATCCCCTGCTGCCTCCCCAGTTCTCTAAGTACTATAGTACAAAACCATCCAGTTATATTTCCACTTTCCAGCCCTATCTCAATTTTCCCCCCTTTGAGCTCTGGCCCCAGTATGCATCCTGCCCTCCCTCTCTCACTGGGAGGACATAATTCCATGCTGGTTCTTCTTTGGAGACTCCTTGGATCAGACATATGTTCTGTTCCCCCCCCCTCACTGGGGGAACAATATTCCATACATCCTCCTCATCTTCTTTAAAGTCAATTACATTGTCCAAGACTGATGATTGTTCTTCTTGCTTCTCTTCATTCTCTATTTAAATTAATCCTTTTTCACTGTCCACACAATTCTGATTCCTTTCACCGCATTTCATGCAACTGTGTATTACTTTCACACAACAATATATTATTTTGCCGCAATTCATTTCTCAAGTCCAAAAGCAATTCCAAAAGTTCCTTCTGAAACTCCAGTCCATCAGGTGATGTTGTGGCTGCAGACATCCTGCTTATCTCGGATTTCATGAGAACAGAGCAGGAAGTGGCGCAGATCTTATTTCCAAAAACATCAGGGACCAAGTTTATATCTGAACTGGTTTTACTCTCATTTTTAATTCTTCTTCATATCTTAAAAATCTTGTGACCATTTGTGAAAAGAGCATTTATCAAACTTCTTATACCCAGCTTTATATTTTGCGCTCTCTTCAAAACTTGACAGTTCTCAACCTCAAAGTGGTAAACAAATTCCTTTCTATAGTGATATCATAATGGCGGCTCGCTGATCTCTCCAGGGACCGGACTCCAGCTTCCAGGAGGACTTTCCCCAGTCCAAATTTTTAAAAAAATTGCAGGGATTTTAGTGGATTCAGCCCTTCTTCCCTTTACCCTGCTTCAGGGGGAAGGTATTGGGCCCAATCCTTGGTAATTGATAAGTTCCTTTCAGTCTTTCCAGCTATAGGCAAATTAACTGCATCACAGTTCTCTCAATGGGGGAGATCGACTTCCTGTTTAAATCTCCTCCCGTGGCCATTCTTTTCAATAAAAAAATATTTTCCCTTAAATTTCTTTCTGTTACTCACGGTGTCCAATATCTTCAAATCCTTTTTTTGGGGGGGGGGGAATTCACCGCTCCCCCACTGCCGGCTCGGAGCTTTGCTCTGTGAGGGTAGTGGTGTACTCAAAAATGGCGCCCGTGACTCTCACTCCGCTTGCTCTTGGAGCTCTTAAAAAGAGCTTGGTGGGGGGGGGCAGAGGAGTCACTTTGCGGCACAGCCGAGCTCTCACGCCCCCAGAAAGCTCAATCTGGGGTTCTTTTGGGGGTTCACATTGCTCTCATGGCTCCCCCCTTCCCTCACAGCGCCAGGAACCTCCGAGCTCGAGGATTCCTCGCGATCAGCGCTGGCGGTAGACCGGAAGTCGAAAACGACTTCTCCATGAGAACCAGGAAGTGACCTCTCCAGATGACAGAATGATGCTTCTTTTCTTATCTTTGCAGCTGTGATCTCCTGGGTAACATGGATGCTGTTAGGCAGTTGGATGTGCATGTGTACTCAGTTTGTTTCCCTCCCTCACCCCACCCCCTGTACTGGCAACCCACGCTACACCACTGGCACAGACTACATTTGCCATGGAGAAGCTCCAAAGCCATAGCAGCTGATTCTACATCTCACTGTTAGCATTTGGATGTTCTCTCTCCTGTGACTACAGGGTCCTTTATCATTCTGTTTACTGATGTTTTGTGCTCTGATGCTTGCTTTCCACCTCTCCTTTGATAAGAAACCAAGTCCTGAAAACCTGTTTCCTATTATGTGATGTTTGTCTCAAATGTGTGGCCAGCATAAATGTTAATAGCATTGCTTGTATGAGGAGCACATGTTCCTTAATCTAAGAAGTAGTAGTAGTAGTAAATACTGTAAATAAATAAATAAATAAATAATAATGATAATAATTTTATTATTTACACCCCACCCATCTGGCTGAGTTGCCAGGTAAACGGCGCTTTCCTGGCACTTTTCTGTGCTTTACATGTATGCAAAGTGGTGAATGAAAAGTGATTTTCAAAATAAAGCATCCAGAGGTTACAGTATGTGTCAAATGTCACTACCTCAAATTGTACCTTCCCTTGTAGAATATGCATCTGATTTCAAGCACATGGTATGTCCACATTACCGTTTACTCAGCATCCAGTGGTTTTTGGAGGCACAAACACGTTATGTGACCAACGATCTGTATCAGTTCTGTAGTTTCTTAAAAAATACTGCTGCTTGATGCCTTTCCCCCCTCAAACCAGCTTCAGGTCAGCTAATAAACTTAAGCCACATTCACTTCAAATTTAAGCCAGATGTTTATATTTGAGGCAGCCATTGCACATGCAATTGCACAGGACGGCTTCATGAATTGGAGTTCCGGGAGTGGGCGGGTTGCTGGGCCAGGGAAGCAAAACAGGTCAGATACGTCTGGTGAAGACATCCTCATACCCCCTCTCTGATGTGTACAATGCCATGCAAATGTGGCTTGAAACGCAGGGGGAGGAAATGACCTGGTTGCATTTTAAGCCGCTAATGTATACGAAGCCATAGTCTTAAAAGAAAAATTGCCACTGTGGACAAACTATTGTGTTACCTCAAAAAGACCCAAATCTTCAAAAGAAAGTCTAGTTAAAGGACCGGTTTAGTCATTAGTTCAAATCAAGGACCAAAATAAATAAATAAAGTAAACCTTTTCACTTTTGTTTTGTTTTGTTTGTGGCAGTAGAACTCCTGTCTGTAGGGGGTATAATGATGTCTCTATTTGCTACCTTCCCTACTCTGTTAGAGCATGAGTAAATTACTTGTAGAGCTTTTTCCGCATTGCCACTTATGAGTAATGATATAATTTCTGAAATTGTGTAAACAAATACACAAAACTAAAAACTCTCTAGTTGCAAAGATGTGGGAGAGAAGTAATTTACAGAGGAGGGCTTTTTTTCTTTTTTCTTTTTACCAGAATCAAATCAGTTCAAATGTTCAAAACAAATGGACACTTATTGCTTGAAATCAAACTGCTAATAATGGTGCATGAATGTATAAATATAATACGTGTACCTTTCAACATTCTCTGTATTTATGAGGGGCAAAGTTAGCATCTACCGTTTACACCTAGGGAACATTTAAACCCCCCCTCCCAAATACACAAAATCACACTTTATTCGGTCTGCGTCATTTGACACTTGGAAATCGTGGAATTCTAATACGTGTATTTAATTTCTTTAATGATGGGAAAATCTATTTTTTATTTAAAAAAAGAACTTCATGAATTCTGTATACTTATTCCCACTCCTTGAAAAGGAATCTTGTATTATTAGTGGAGATAATGTATGTGTCAAAAAGAAGCCTCAAAAGCACTTCCTGTGCACTTGACAGGGTGACAAAATATTTCTCCTATCCTTTCCTAATTGAGCTGCAGCACAAAGGAAGACATTATAATAATATTAATAATAGTTACATGGATATTTGTAGGTACTGTGTAACCCTTCAGTCCATTTTCCCAGACAATGGTGACTACAAAGAGGCTTCAAAATAGAACATCGCACAATATGAACGCCACTTTTTTCTATCTTACATTTTAAAAACATCATTGAAATCAGAAAGTTCATTTACAAAGGACTGGCAGTTGCAATCACAGCAATAATGTAGTGCTGAGAAAAAAAGGGTAATTGGTTTGGTAAAGATCGCTTTCCATTACACCATAAAGCACTACACAATAGGAAAGGTCGCCAATTAAGCAATCATGAATACCAAGTACTGAAGCTGATGAAAATAGGGCAGTGGTTTAAATAGATTTGCAAGCAATTTACCTTTTCACAATGTTGGCAATCTGATGCAATTTGCTTGCAATTTTGTCTGCTTTCAGTAGCACTCGAAGCTGACACTACACAGACCAAATGGCAAGGAGGCCTGCATAGAAAATGCAAAACTATCTTGGCTGCATCAGGCAACCAGAATGGTGGTTCATCAGGAAAATTACAACAATTAACATAAGTGCTGCAAAAATCAACACTTTAAATGTCACACTCTCTAGTCTGTCCAAAGACTGTAAAAGTACCATCTCCATTGCTGGACTAACAGTAAATATGAAGCAATCACCAACAAGCCTGGAGGCTGATGGCTTTACAATTGACGTGACATTCTCTGAGTGATAAAATAGCCTCTCGTTTGACAAAAGTAAGTATTTTTCTTCTTTGGATTTAACCTGGATTATGTCAACACAAAACTTACATGTTTTTTTTTCAACTTTTCTTCCCACAAAACTGTCTGGTTTACTCCCCACTCTCACCCCTAGATGTTCTCAGCCGTGGCTTCCTGTGGATTTGAAGAAAGCCAACCCTTCATACTGCAGAAAATTCTACCTACGTTGATAAAAACTGAAGTATTGATCTTTAGCTTTTCAGTGCCTGAGATTTACATCAATACCTACTTTGCAGCCAGGATGTGAAATGTGTTTGCCTGGGCCTTGGTTTTACAACCCAGGGGAGGGGGATCAGAAAAGAAAGGCACTCTCTTGAGCATTGGCTGGGAAGATAGGACGCCATCACATCATCTGTACCAATGTAAACCCAGCAAGTGTTAAAGAATGATGCCTTTTGGAGTAATTGATATCTCCTGTTATTGCTCCCATGTTTAGGGCAGAGATAAATTTGTCAGGCCATGAGTAGAATTGACTTAGTGTATACTTAATGATTTATTTTCCTTGAAAGGTAGCAAGAAAGCAAACTAGCAATGTTATTTTAGCTGACCTCATAGAGAGAGGTGGGTGAGATTGGTGACTGGGGGGAAAGTTGCATACCTCTGCTGATGTCATGTGATGCTAATGTCAGGTGATGTACCTGACTTGAGTCAACTTTGATATTCACAATCATGCTTTCCGCTGGTGTATATAGAAGATGACTGATCAAAAGATGATGCTTTGAAATGCTGAAGATTCTTCACAACGGAAGGTTAATAGCTAAAGCTGTGAAGTGGTCTCGAGGGAAGAATGAAATGCACCAACAGTGTTTATGGTAAACTGGGAGGCTGCTCAGAGTCAGTTAAGTTCCTCTGGGGAGGGAAGTGGGCAAGCTAAGTATCCCTGAGCATACTCTTTGAAGGGCTGAGCAAAAGATGTTTGGATCCTCCTCTTAAGGAAATTATTTTGTGAGGAAGGTTTGGCTCCCCAGATCAAGAAAAGAAGAAATTTCAACTGTCACTACCGTAGTAATTTCTCTACCAGGGGTGCAAAAGGAGTTTCACGCACAAAACATGGTTAGAGTTGGGAGAATCCAAAAAGGCATCTAGTCTTTGCAATACAGGAATCACAGCTAAGTCAATGCCAGAGCGACATTACAGCATGAGGGCAAAATCACCCCTCTGTCGGCACCATTCAAAGGCAATGACAGTACTGGAGAAGCTTTCATGGTTGGAGCTGGTAAGAAGAGCTTTGGATGGATGGAGAAGAGGCAAGGTATGATTTGAATTGCTTTCCAGCATGGCTGGGACTTGTGGAATCTCCATTTGTGGCAGCCTCTCTGGCCTATAATTTATATCAACATTCATTTAAAACCAACAATCTAATCAGCATTAATCACTTGCAAATAATATATGAACTGGCAGAGGAGACCAAGGGTGTAAACTAGCCTTCTATTTATTGTTGAATAAATGCCAAATTATGTTCATCATATAATATCTGTCATTAGACACTAACTCCTTATTTTTAAACTTTGAACATTTTAGACTCTTCCACGTTGACCAAGAAATCTGCTTCTTTTCCATTCCTGATGCAGTCCCGCTTCAAGTTTAGGTTCTATTTTGCTTTGCACTTTTACCACTTTTACGAATTTCTATCCAGTTCTGTTGGTAGAGTTTTCCTAATCCATGGTTTAAAGTGTTTCTATGCAAGTCACATACATAGTTGTTTTTGTGTATGGAGTAAGACGTTTACTCATCCCTCAGCACACTATGACATATCAAACTGCATATGCTGAAACCTGTTCTACACAACTATACACAGTGCAATATCACCTTTAATTGCATTGGGTTACTGTCTTTCCTCTCATTATCTATACAGTTTGCCAAGCAGTGGGTGGCCAGATTGCCTGTGTTTACCCAAACACTTCGGCCCACACCACTCACTGTGCAATGATGGGGGCTGCTTCAGCATTTAGGAGTGACTTTGATGGTTTGGGGAGCTACAAGGGATGAAGTGATATGTGACTGAGGAGGTCCAGTGTGTGCCCGGTCTTATATTTTGATCCACTTCTTTGGCCTGAGCACAACTGCTCGAATTCTGAGGTTAAAAGTTGCATTTCAAAAATGTTGTATTCTCTGAATGCAATAAATACACCACCTTTAAAATTGTTGGGTTGTCAAATAGCTAAGGTAATATGGGTTCAGTTTGGATGGCGTAAAGCAATGTTTAGATGGTATCCGAACCAGTACAATTGAAGGAAAGTTATAGTATGGTTGATTAAAATTGTCCTGGAGGATGGAAAGTCAGAGAAACCAGAAAGGTCAAAGGGACATTTTTTTGTTTTTGTTTTTTTATAAATATTTTAAAACATTCCATTTTAACAATCCAATAAAAACCACAATAAAGCATTCCAAATTACAATACCATCAAAAAAGCCGAATATTCAGTGCCAAATTATATATCTTTCGGGTGACTTCCCATGCTCTGAAGTTCAAGTGGACATTTTGATGGGTGTTTTGAAACTGCTGTCTCATGGGGAAAAGGTATAAAGAAAACGGGCAAAAATGTGTTTTAGTTCAACAAATAGCAACAGCAGCAATTGTACTGGTGATCATACTTTACTATATGGAATAAAAGAGTCTGAATAAAGAATAAAGTGAACAATGGAAATACTCCACTTGACTAGAACACAATTCAAGAGAAGTGGGGGAGGAGAAAGAAAGAAGGAATATGCTACTCCCAAGAAAGCTGTGTTACGTATGCTGGCATAAGCAACAGACTTTAATTAATTCCTACTATACTGCGAGATAGAGAGATGCTAAGTTGTTAATGTTCTGAGCTGTAATTCAAAAGTGATTAAGGTTTTATTGCATTATTCTTATTCTTATTATCTGCCTTTCATGGGAGGATCACAAGGCGCTTTACAGTGTAAAACACAAAATGCATAACTTAATAACAAACAAAACAATAACAATTAAAGCCTGCTACAGCAACCTATGGTAGAATAATATGGAGTGCATGAAGTCTGAATTTTGAAGCAAGAATTCTGCCAGTACTGCAGTGGGTTTCTTTAGAGGATGCCACCTAGTGAATGTCTATTCCTTTAATTATGAAAAGTCATTTTGTGCTTAGAAATGGGGTCATCAACCTTTTCAGGCCCATTTGGAAACTTCAGAAACAGTTGTGGATATTATGCGAGAGGCAGAAAAGCATCGCTCTGTCCAATTTCTCTACACCATGCAACTCTGAGGTAGGTCAGAAAAATAGCATAGAGGAAAGTAGGTTTGAAAACAAGCAAACTCTCCTGGCAGCAGTACTCTCATCAATATTTGTGTCTGCCTTCTAGTTTAAAAAATGTCAGCAGATCTCTGATGAATTATAACAGTTTGGACCTCAAATATCATTTTCCACTAAAAGAATCCAATACCTAAAAGGCCATTGTTTAAATATTATATTATTTAAAATATGTGAATATTTGTCATACTGAGTAAAGAGTTTCTTCCTTTTGTGAACTGCCTTTCAAATATTTTGATATCTGATGGGAAAATGTATTTATTTGGGGTGAAATTTATTTTTAGTGTAATTCCATCAGTTTAAAATTAATACCTGTCCATGTTGACATACTATGGAGACTTCTATATTCCACTACAGCTCATAACTGCAGTAAGGAACTGATCTGATCTGAATGTAATTCATATCTAAACCCATGTCATCCATACTGAAAAATCTGGGAAGGAATATAACTGTGTACTTAAAACACATGAGAAATATTGCAAGCATGAAGTTGTAAGCTCCACTGATCCTGGCTGGATGTTCGTCTGCATAAACTCAGTCGTGGGCCCTTCAAATAGAGGATTGTCTTCTATAAAGCAGGACACATGGCCAGTTTAGGATTCCCAGGTTCATCTGCCAAAGTGAGCCTAGGGCTAAGTAAGCTTGGGATTCAAAGGGCTGAATGGGAAGCACAGTGGAATTTGGAAATATTCCCTTCCAAAAATATAAAACAGTCTCCAGCCTACAGAGCCTAGGGCTTGCCGATCGGAAGGTCGGCGGTTCGAATCCCTGTGACGGGGTGAGTTCCCGTTGTTCGTCCCAGCTCCTGCAAACCTAGCAGTTTGAAAGCATGTCAAAGTGCAAGTACGGTAGATAAATAGGAACCGCTACAGCAGGAAGGTAAACAGCGTTTCCGTGCGCTGCTCTGGTTTCACCAGAAGCGGATTAGTCATGCTGGCCACATGACCCGGAAAAACTGAGGACAAACGTTGGCTCCCTCGGCCAGTAAAGCAAGATGAGCGCTACAATCCCAGAGTCGTTCATGACTGGACTTAACTGTCAGGGGTCCTTTACCTAACCTGGGGAACAACAGATGAATGTACATACTGAAGCTGTGCAGGCCTATGAGCATAAAAGTAGCACTATGTACATATATGTCCCTTAGAAAGCACTGCTAATAACAAAGCCAGTGGAAGTGATGATATTCCAGCTGAACTATTTAAAATTTTAAAAGATGATGCTGTTAAGGTGCTACACCCAATATGCCAGCAAGTTTGGAAAACTCAGCAATGGCCAGAGGATTGGAGAAGATCAGTCTACATCCCAATTCCAAAGAAGGGCAGTGCCAAAGAATGCTCCAACTACCGCACAATTGCGCTCATTTCACACGCTAGCAAGGTTATGCTTAAAATTCTACAAGGCAGGCTTAGGCAGTATGTGGACCGAGAACTCCCAGAAGTGCAAGCTGGATTTCGAAAGGGCAGAGGAACCAGAGACCAAATAGCAAACATGCGCTGGATTATGGAGAAAGCTAGAGAGTTCCAGAAAAACGTCTACTTCTGCTTCATTGACTATGCAAAAGCCTTTGACTGTGTCGACCACAGCAAACTATGGCAAGTTCTTAAAGAAATGGGAGTGCCTGATCACCTCATCTGTCTCCTGAGAAATCTCTATGTGGGACAAGAAGCTACAGTTAGAACTGGATATGGAACAACTGATTGGTTCAAAATTGGGAAAGGAGTACGACAAGGTTGTATATTGTCTCCCTGCTTATTTAACTTATATGCAGAATTCATCATGCGAAAGGCTGGACTAGATGAATCCCAAGCCGGAATTAAGATTGCCGGAAGAAATATCAACAACCTCAGATATGCAGATGACACAACCTTGATGGCAGAAAGTGAGGAGGAATTAAAGAACCTTTTAATGAGGGTGAAAGAGGAGAGCGCAAAATATGGTCTGAAGCTCAACATCAAAAAAACCAAGATCATGGCCACTGGTCCCATCACCTCCTGGCAAATAGAAGGGGAAGAAATGGAGGCAGTGAGAGATTTTACTTTCTTGGGCTCCTTGATCACTGCAGATGGTGACAGCAGTCACGAAATTAAAAGACGCCTGCTTCTTGGGAGAAAAGCAATGACAAACCTAGACAGCATCTTAAAAAGCAGAGACATCACCTTGCCGACAAAGGTCCGTATACCCTGTTTCTCATATTTTAAGACATACCCATAAAATAAGCCATAGCAGGATTTTTAAGCATTCAAGGAATATAAGACATACCCCGAAAATAAGACATAGTGATAGGTGCAGCAGCAATGCCGGCCGCGGCAGGAGGAGAAGGAAAAAAATAAGACATCCCTTGAAAATAAGCCATATTGTGTTTTTTTGAGGAAAAAATAAATATAAGACATGTCTTATAATATGAGAAACACGGTAGTTAAAGCTATGGTTTTCCCAGTAGTGATGTATGGAAGTGAGAGCTGGACCATAAAGAAGGCTGATCGCCGAAGAATTGATGCTTTTGAATTATGGTGCTGGAGGAGACTCTTGAGAGTCCCATGGACTGTTAGAAGATCAAACCTATCAATTCTTAAGGAAATCAGCCCTGAGTGCTCCCTGGAAGGACAGATCGTGAAGCTGAGGCTCCAATACTTTGGCCACCTCATGAGAAGAGAAGAATCCTTGGAAAAGACCCTGATGTTGGGAAAGATTGAGGGCACTAGGAGAAGGGGACGACAGAGGACAAGATGGTTGGACAGTGTTCTCGAAGCTACGAACATGAGTTTGACCAAACTACGGGAGGCAGTGCAAGACAGGAGTGCCTGGCGTGCTATGGTCCATGGGGTCACGAAGAGTCGGACACGACTAAACGACTAAACAACAACATGTACATATAATTACAAGGGGCTAATTAATTCTTACAGGTAGGTAGATCAAGGAGAATGATAAAACTTCAAATTACAACATAAGAGTATGGGTCACCCTCCTGTGCGGTAGGTAAGGTAAAGGTAAAGGACTCCTGGATATTTAAGTCCAGTCAAAAGTGACTATCGGGTGCGGCGCTCATCTTGCTTTTCAGGCCGAGGGAGCTGGCGTTTGTCCACAGACAGCTTTCTAGGTCATGTGGCCAGCATGACTAAACCGCTTCTGGCACAACAGAACACCGTGCTGGAAGCCAGAGCGCACGGAAACGCCGTTTACCTTCCTGTCGCAGCGGTACCCATTTATCTACTTGCACTGGCGTGCTTTCGAACTACTAGGTTGGCAGAAGCTGGGACAGAGCAATGGGAGCTCACCCCGTTGCAAGGATTTGAACTGCTGACCTGATCAGCAAGCACCTTCCTGTGCATGCAGAAGGATATCCCTAGGCTCAGTTATAATGCACTTTTGAAGCAGTAACAACCACAACAATCTCTTTCGCCTTCCTCCTCCTACTTCATTGCCCCCCCCCAACACATTGCAGTGTGCTGGCCTCTACATCCCTATGGGCAGGGCCAGGCCAGGCCATTTTGTTTCCCGTGGCAAAAGATAAGATGGCACCCTCCCCATTTTACATACGAAATCAGCTGGACCAGTCACTGTTTCTTACATATCTGCTGGAGATGGCAAATGTCCTCCACCACTCCTGGGGGTAGCAATCTAGTTTAAAGGGTGCAAGGCAGGCCACAGGCCACACCTAGCTCTGACTTAAACACCACACTGGCACTCCCAGCCTCTTCTGATGCAAGAGGATGTCTCACTCTGCCTAATGATAGAGCTGGCCCTTCATATAGCAAGTAATGAATGATGTGATGTGCATACACCTAGTTGAGGGCTGAATGGCGATGGAACAAGGAGGCAAACAAAGCTTCCATTTTGTGGTATAGTACTTAGTGTCAGACTAGGAGCTGGGAAACCTGGGTTCGCATCCCCACTCAGACATGAAGCTCACTGGCTGGCAGCCTAATTTACCTCACAGGGTTGTTTGGGGATTAAATGAAGAGAACGATGCATGTCACTCAGCTCCTTGGAGAAAAAGGTGAGATATAAATGCAATTGATCAATCAATCAATGGGATTCGATAAAAAATGTGTCCCATCCCTCTTGAACAGCTGAGTCTTACAACAACAGCAACAATCTAATGTAAGAAAAAAGAACATGAAGCATGAATGTGCCCTAATTTTAAAATTGCATTAAAAACCCAAACATTGTATTTTTGGAAGTCACACCTTAAAACCCTACATATAACTTCCCCCGTTTGCACCCTTGGGAACGTTTCAACATTTGAAAGGCAAGAAGAGGCACACAATGAACAATTCAGAATCTCCCCATTTTCCAAGATGAGAAATGGGCAAACCGTTATGGATTTCCATTTATTCTTACCCAAAGGAACTGTGAGTTCATGAATATGGACCCCTCTGCAGTCTTAAGGGGAAATTCACAAATCACTTAAGCTAGTGTGGTCTCATTGGAACGACTCGAAAGTGGTCTGTGAATAGCTCCTTTTTAAAAAAGTGGATTAGGATTAGTGGCAGTATAAACCCACTTGGCTGATGGCTGCTTAGTTTATATCACAAGTTTTGCTGGTGGTGGCGGCGGGGGTGGGGGGGTGGGGGTAGGGAATGCACAGATGGGACTATAAGTGACCATAACCTGCTGTATTGTATTTTCAATAATCTCTAATTACAGCCGCACATCAGAGGAAGAAATTTGAAAGGGCAGGTGATAGGATAGGAGAGAAACCTGTTTGACTTAAACAGCGCAAGATCCCTCGCCATCAGGGCTGATGTACATCAGCCTGACAGCTAATTAGGGTAGACATGAATTTTTCCAATGTAACAGATGTTCGCTAATCAGGCCAGATTCGGAGCCCTTTCGCCAGCAACATTTCATGCACAATTTAACTATCTAAAAGGGAATAAACTACTTAATGCATTGTACTGGAGACACAGCTGTTTCACAATCAGGAAAATTTGCTGTCAAAGATGTTCTCTTTAAAACTGACATGTTTTTATATAACTCTGATGGGGTGTTTATAATGTATTAATAGTTGTCAGTAAGAGCTGCTGTCATCATCAAGGAGTAAAATATTTCTGAAGGTATATTAAAATGAACAGACTCCATTCTCTTTCCAAAATCTGTTCAGATAATTTAACCACTTTGAAACGTGGCCTATTTAATTCCGAATGTGCTTTTCAACAAAAAGGTTTAGCATCTATATCTCCCAACTTACCTTGATTATTTCATTTTGTAGCATCTACATTCCGACGGTGGCAGAAAGCTTATCTTAGCACCTTTACGTTCAACCAGACCTCACTGTGCCCTTCAAGTGAGAATTATTTGATCTGTTCACAAAATAATACAGAGTAAAAAGCAAAAGGCAATAAAATAAAATAAAATGTGAGAGACATTTCCCCTCACAGAAATAAGGTCACCGCATTAAAGGGGAGGGGGATGTGTAATGCACATTTCCTTCCTTATGTGTTCCTTGATTGAAAATAAAAATAAAAATTCTGTTCTGGTAGTTTGAAAGGGATGAGGTTACAAAACCTGATTCCCCCCCCCCAGTTTTCTAAAGAAAACAGAAGGACTGAGAACATTTCACATCGTGTTTCACATGCAAAGCTCTGCATTAGTAGTGAAGGTATGTTTTTGACGAAGAAAGTTCCAGAAGTTAGTGTCAGGGCCATGTGTGGTGGTCCAGAATGAAAATGGTTAGCTGGAAAGGGCAGGTACATTATAGTCCAAAATAGGCTCAGAGCAGCAGCAAACATTAGAAGGGGCAGGGGCAGATGGCTAGCTTCCAAAAAGCAAGGGAACTGGGGTGAGGCATAGTGAGGAACAAAAGTAGCTATTCTACTCTTGGACTGAGAAATCAAGCCTGAGGCAATGGTTATATAATGCCAGCCAGGACCCAACCAGGTCCCCTGGTTCAGCAGGGCTGGCGACCAATGGTATAACCCCCTGTGGTCATTCGCTGGATGATACTGCAGAGCAGAGGAGATCCACATCGCTTCCTTCGCCTGAGAGCTTTCCCAGTGGTACAGCAAGTACAATGCCTGGGCTCCACTGCCTGTATTTTTGAGGGAGATGGGACTTCTCTGCTAAGGCACAACGGAGGACAAGAGATACCAGGCCGCCTTTTTCAGTCTCTTTTGTAGGAACTTGTACTCTGCCCTTTTACTGCACCAGATACAGTAGCAAGAGAATGAAGAATTGGAATGCTCACCATATAACATTGATTTAAAATCTTCCTCGACGAGTGACGTCGACACACCTAGGGATGACATAAATATTATGTAAAAAAATTCCTTCCAGTAGCACCTTAGAGGCCAACTAAGTTTGCCATTGGTGCATGCATGCACACGAAAGCTCATGCCAATGACAAACTTAGTTGGTCTCTAAGGTGCTACTGGAAGGATTTTTTATTATTATTTTGTTTCAACTACACCAGACCAAGAAGGCTACCTACCTGTAACTATAAATATTATGTGCTCTTAAGGAAACACCACCCTTGATTGTGATTAAGAAGCTTTAGCTGGTACAAAATCATCTGGCATTTCTCCTGAAAAGGATGGGTGACTGAGATCACATTCAGAGTGGTCTCCCCTTCTAAGTAGGTCAGTACATTGGATTACACTCTATAGATGTCTAGATAGGTAGCTTATATAATGTTGAAAATAACAGGGTCTTTTTCCCCTACTGTGATGAGGAATCACTGGTGGCAGATGCTACCTACAGCCAGTCCTATCAATGTCCTCAGGATTGGGGGACAAGCTCTCCACACTCAAACTGTCCCCTTTCGATCCAACACAGTTTTATTTTGCTAGAGAATTGTTCCTTTCACCAAAAGTCACCTTCCTCTTTCCCTCGTTTTCTCCTGACAATGCAGAATGTATTTGATACCACATGGTGTGCAGTGTAGATTCTGTTTACCTGTTAAAAGAGGTGGACATTGCAACTAGTTCTTGCCATTTATGGCAAACGGTTAACACTTTTCCTCCTATATAAACTTTTGTTCAGAGCTACACTAGTATGCTGTTTGTTGTGTGCAACTGCATCTAAACAAGATAGCTGCTTTTTTTTTCTTTAACAAAGCAGTGGAATAGTTAAATTTTTGGAACAGCCTAACAATCAGAGTAAGATGCCAGCTGAAGTAGGAATATTGAAACACAGCTTAAAATGGGTCATTTTCTCAGTCTAAATATAAGTTGCACGGCGCTTTCAAGCCACAGAAAAATTAAATGACTATAGTCAATGGTAACGCATGAAGTGCAGCCTACAGTGTGACTGACTATCCTTTTTAGGGCTGATCACCCCCCTCCCGGATCCAGAAATTTAACAATGCAAATGTAACAATGGATTTTGTCCAATGGTTGCCAATTTCAGCCCTGACATTCTTGACAGAATAGCCTGATTAGAAAATAATTGTACTTCTTTCCCAGCTACTGCTACCTCACCTGCACTTTTCATTTCCTCTAAGGTACAGTGGCAAAACTGCATCTTTCAACTCTCCCTCTTTTATCTGATGTAGTGGATGACAGGTAATCTAGCTGAAAGTTCCTACAATTGCGCCACCAGAAAAACACTGGCTGATGAAATCTGAGCAGTTATCCCCCTAACCATCACCTGTCAAGCCTCCTGCTTCAATTTAAGGGTGCATCAATTTTCTGAAGAGGAAATCAAGGGCAAAGAATAAAAGCTCTACAGATAAACACTGACAAAGGCCCTTTCTACCTTTTTTTTTATTTATGATGGGATGTACTATCATAGGTTGCTCTGTAAGGTTTTATCAACTGTCCTGATACATCCCAGATAGCTTGGAATTCTTTGGCCATTGATGAAGTGCTATACTTGCACTATTGAAAGGGCAGAAGATTTCGAAGTGAAAATTACTTTCACTAAATACCACCAAAGATATTGAAGTCAGAAAGAGCAAGGAGATGGGACAAATGACAGCTGCATATAACAATGAACCTCTCTGTTCTCTGGGATGGCAGACAAGACTGATTAGAGTAAGAACATGAAATAATGTTTTCTTAAAGCCAGGGAGCACATTGTGTGAAGTGTCAGACGCACGGAGTTCATATGTTGTTTGTGCTGAAATGGGAACATGTCAGCTGCCAGCCGTGTTTGCCGTGAAGTCTGTCACTACTCCTAAGCAAACATTTTTGCAAACATATCCAATTGCACCCCTCGCCAAAAAAACAATACGAGGTGGGAAAGGCTAGTAATATAATGGCACGCATTTGATTCTAAGGCAAAAGGACTACAAATCTTGCCTTTGGCAGAGTGCTGTGGAGCCAAGTCTGAAATTGTCCTCAGAGTCAACACAATTACATAGCCCATTGTTTCCACATGTGGTGTTTTTTTTTTAATCGTTGTTTGTAACTAAAGCAGAAAACTGAAGTTGCAAACTAAACTGTGCATTTAGTAATAATGGCTGAGCTTGACATCCACAGCCTCTTCCTGTCACTGCGCTGAGGTAATAGGGGAAGTTATTGCCTACAAACCTTTCCTCTGCCATGCTGCTATTAAAAGGAGCAATCAGTGTCTGCAGGTATTGGAAGCACTGGAAGCTATGGCAATGACTACACAGTCCGAAAAATCACATGGTACAAATGTCCTGGGATTGTACCATTTCAGGCTTCAGGGGGAGAGTGTCATGAATCCCACTTCTCAGTTGACATTGGTCTGGTTACTAAACTGGAATGTGCATGCGTAAGCCTAGTCAATTCTGTGTCCAGGGCAGCTGTTTATCAGCTCCATCTGGTACACAGGCTGAGACCCTACCTGCCCGCGGACTGTCTCGCCAGAGTGGTACATGCTCTAGTTATCTCCCGCTTGGACTACTGCAATGCGCTCTACGTGGGGCTACCTTTGAAGGTGACCCGGAAACTACAACTAACCCAGAATGCAGCAGCTAGACTGGTGACTGGGAGCGGCCGATGAGACCACATAACAATTCAAAGTGTTGGTGATGACCTTTAAAGCCCTAAACGGCCTCGGTCCAGTATACCTGAAGGAGCGTCTCCACCCCCATCGTTCTGCCCGGACACTGAGGTCCAGCGCCGAGGGTCTTCTGGCGGTTCCCTCACTACGAGAAGCCAAGTTACAGGGAACCAGGCAGAGGGCCTTCTCGGTAGTGGCGCCCACCCTGTGGAATGCCCTCCCACCAGAGGTCAAAGAGAACAACAATTACCAGACCTTTAGAAGGCATCTCAAGGCAGCCCTGTTTAGGGAAGCTTTTAATGTTTGATTTCTGTATTTTAATGTTTTGTTGGAAGCCGCCCAGAGTGGCTGGGGGAACCCGGCCAGATGGGCGGGGTATAAATAATATATTATTATTATTATTATTATTATTATTATTATTATTATTATTAGTGCTTGCACACTGCACAACTGTGCCACTCCTTCCCTCTTCCATTTTTGGCACACTACAGTTCAATACATCTTGACTTGATTCACCATGGTTTCCCAATATATCCAAACTAGGAGAAAACAAGAAAGGTACGCTGCTCCTGCTGCTTCTTTGTCAGGAGTATGGGCAGGAGTCAGGCTCTGGGGCCTGTAGTGCTTTGCAGGACTGGGGCCTGCCTCAGCTTGTGCTGGAGAAGCAAGGAGTGGCCACCCAGGTGAGGCTTCAGCTTGTGCTGGAGAGGCAAGGAGTGACCACTCAGGTGAGGCCACTTGATACCTCACTGCACCTGGTGGCAGGAGCTGGGAAGGATAAAAGGTCAGCATTTCCCTTTAGCTTTTTGCCACAGCAACGCTATTCCTGCCTGGTTGCCTCTGGCCTCTCGCTCCTTGGACCCTTGCCTTGCCGACGCCTTGATCCTCGACCCTTGGACCCTTGCCTTGCCGACGCCTTGCTCCTTGGACCCTCGCCTTGCCGACATCTTGATCCTCGACCCTTGGACCTCTGCCTTGCCGACGCCTTGATCCTCGACCCTTAAACCTTTGCCTTGCCGACGCCTTGCTCCTTGACTCCCAGACCTTCGCCTCTGCCTTGTTCCTTGACGCTGCGACTGCCTGCTGCTGGACCCTCAGCCCTGCACCTGTTCCTGCTTCTACACCACCATCTTGCCTCTGGTCCTGACGTCCTCAGCCAGGGCTTCAACCGCCCGCCGACCGGACTGTGACATTCTTTTCCTATGAACCATCAATTTCTCTCTCCAGTTACTAGGAAAGGGATCCCCCACACATGGTTACAGAATCAGAATAGGGCAAAGTCTTATGGGATTTATGAGCTTGGAACATGTCGATAATATATGGCACTTTAAAATAAGCCGCCATCTGATACAGATTTTCCACCTGAGCACTTTCTTTAGGCCTTCGGCAGTTATGACCATTTTACAAGTAGGCAGGAATGAGTCCTAAAAATATTACACAAATATTTATGTCCCTTTTAGATTTTTAAATAGGTGGCCTGCCTTATCTTTCTTTAAAGGGTCTAAAGCATGCTTTGCATTTTATGCTTTAGCTTTAAGAGTGTTCCTGCTTTAAAACTGTTGCTTACATTAAAACCATTATACATGTTTCAAGAGCTTCTCTCCTTCTGTGTCACACACGTGAGACATTTATCATTTGCATCCATTTTAGATTGTGCAATTAATTTCCTTTTTGATTCTGAATAACTATTATTGGGCCTTTGATTGACTTCTAGAGCAGCAATTCAAGTAAGAGATTCTGATGGTGCTTTGTGAATTGCCTGAGCTGAGCTCACACAGCTTATAATATCAGCAGTTTTTATATATAATGCACATCTTGGTTAGTGGTACTTTTATTTGCATAATCACTGAACCAAATATAGTCATACTGCAGGCAAGAGAATCTAGGTGACCTGACCCCATTAAGTCACTTTTGAAGGGAAAAACTATTACAGTTGCTCTATTTTTTTTTTAAAAAAAAGCACACACACAACCCACTCAACCAGGATTTCTCTACAAAAGAACAAGCTTAAGCCTTTATGATGTATGGAGGCATATTTTATTTTATTTATGAGCATTGGGAGAACTAAAGGATATTTATAGGTGTTTTTTATTATGATTATTTAGTTTAGTTATATAGTGCCCATGACTTGGTACTTAACAATATAAGTTACACGAGGTCCTTGCCCACAGGGCTATAATTTTGGGGAGGGCGTGGAGAGAGTTTTAAAACAACAAAGGAAGAAACAATGAGGTAGTAAACCACAAAGGTTGCTTAAACGGCATTTATTTAAAGCACATTTAAGGCACACCTCCCACATACCCTCAAAAATCTTGGGAATTGTAGTTTACCCCTCACAAAGCTGCAATTCTGAGCACTCTTAACAAACTGCAGTTCCCAGGATTCTTTGGGGGGGGGATGTGCTTTAAATGTACAGTCTGCTTGCTACCAAAGTCAGGCACGCACATGTGTATCTGTGAGAGAAAAACTGAGTTGGGGCTTGCCTAAAGAGGAGAAAAGAAAACCTGGTTAGGTTAGGTTATAGTCTATTTCTACAGAGCATTTTGTCCCAGAATGCCCCAAGGCAACTCACAAAGCTTAACCCAAATCCAAAACTTTAAACAATGCAATGAAATACTACTTGAGACTAGATTTAAAATAGCAGTACAGCAACCACAAGTTTAATACAGTGGTACCTCGGGTTACAAACTTAATTCATTCTGGATGTCCGTACTTAACCTGAAACTGTTCTTAACCTGAGGTACCATTTTGGCCAATGGGGCCTCCTACTGCTGCCGCGCTGCCAGCGCGCGATTTTTGTTCTCATCCTGAGGTAAAGTTCTTAACCTGAGGTACTACTTCTGGGTTAGCGGAGTTTGTACCCCGAAGTGTTTGTAACCTGAGGTGTTTGTAACCCGAGGTACCACTGTACAAGAAACATAAAACCTAGAGCACATCCTTTCCCCCCACTTAAAAGCAAAAGCCACCAACCACAAAGAAATCCCTAAAAGAGAGAACTCACAGAAGCAGCTACCCCTAGGGGTGTGTGGGGTCTTGGGAAAACCCCATTGTTTGAACTGTCCCGTTGCCTTCATCCCTCCCCCTGCCCTGCCTCTGCTACCCCTCCTCCTCTTCGGGGTGATGGTGGTAGTGGTAGCAGCTCATCTCATTGTTTTTATTGTAAGGGCAGTAGTGCCAATGAGGACCTCCACCTGGGGGCATAGGAAGGTTCCCTATACTGAGTCAAAACACAGCTCAGTCTACCTTAGTAGGGTCTGCACTGTATAAGAGCAGCTCTCCAGGTTACCAGAGTAGGAACCCTGCCTGGAGACAACTGGGATTGAACCTGGAACCATCTCCATGCGAAAAACAGTCAGTAGTGCAAATGAAAAGGAGCAACACCGTCTGGCCATGCATCAGAACAGGCTGGTGATATGCTGATATGCCCAGTTAAAAGTTCGTGTATTAATTTACAAGATGCTTAACAATTCAAATATACTTTAAGGACTGCTTGTTTTATATATATACAAACACTCTCTTCCAACAACACAAGAGACGACTCTACACATGGATATCACCAAATGGGCAGCATCGGAATCAGATTGATTATATTCTCTGCAGCCAAAGATGGAGAAGCTCTATACAGTCAGCAAAAACAAGACCTGGAGCTGACTGTAACTCAGATCATCAGCTTCTTATAGCAAAATTCCAGCTTAAACTGAAGAAAGTAGGAAAAACCACTGGGCCAGTAAGATACAATCTGAATCAAATCCCTTATGAATACACAGTGGAAGTGAGGAACAGGTTTAAGGATTTAGATTTGGTGGACAGAGTGCCTGAAGAACTATGGATGGAGGCTCGTAACATTATACAGGAGGCAGCAACGAAAACCATCCCAAGGAAAAGGAAATGCAAGAAAGCAAAATGGCTGTCCAACGAGGCCTTACAAATAGCGGAGGAGAGGAGGCAAGCAAAATGCAAGGGAGATAGGGAAAGATATAGGAAACTGAATGCAGATTTCCAAAAAACAGCAAGGAGAGACAAGAGGGTCTTCTTAAATGAGCAATGCAAAGAAATAGAGGAAAACAATAGAATGGGGAAAACCAGAGATCTGTTCAAGAAAATTGGAGATATGAAAGGAACATTTCGTACAAAGATTACCATAATAAAGGACAAAAGTGGTAAGGACCTAACAGAAGCAGAAGACATCAAGAAGAGGTGGCAGGAATACACAGAGGAATTATACCAGAAAGATATGGAGGTCTCGTACACCCCAGGTAGTGTGGTTGCTGACCTTGAGCCAGACATCTTGGAGAGTGAAGTCAAATGGGCCTTAGAAAGCACTGCTAATAACAAGGCCAGTGGAAGTGATGGTATTCCAGCTGAACTATTTAAAATTTTAAAAGATGATGCTGTTAAGGTGCTACACCCAATATGCCAGCAAGTTTGGAAAACTCAGCAATGGCCAGAGGATTGGAGAAGATCAGTCTACATCCCAATTCCAAAGAAGGGCAGTGACAAAGAATGCTCCAACTACCGCACAATTGCGCTCATTTCACACGCTAGCAAGGTTATGCTTAAAATTCTACAAGGCAGGCTTAGGCAGTATGTGGACCGAGAACTCCCAGAAGTGCAAGAAGGGGCAGAGGAACCAGAGACCAAATAGCAAACATGCGCTGGATTATGGAGAAAGCTAGAGAGTTCCAGAAAAACGTCTATTTCTGCTTCATTGACTATGCAAAAGCCTTTGACTGTGTCGACCACAGCAAACTTTGGCAAGTTCTTAAAGAAATGGGAGTGCCTGATCACCTCATCTGTCTCCTGAGAAATCTCTATGTGGGACAAGAAGCTACAGTTAGAACTGGATATGGAACAACTGATTGGTTCAAAATTGGGAAAGGAGTACGACAAGGTTGTATATTGTCTCCCTGCTTATTTAACTTATATGCAGAATTCATCATGCGAAAGGCTGGACTAGATGAATCCCAAGCCGGAATTAAGATTGCCGGAAGAAATATCAACAACCTCAGATATGCAGATGACAGAACCTTGATGGCAGAAAGCGAGGAGGAATGAACGAACCTTTTAATGAGGGTGAAAGAGGAGAGCGCAAAATATGGTCTGAAGCTCAACATCAAAAAAACCAAGATCATGGCCACTGGTCCCATCACCTCCTGGCAAATAGAAGGGGAAGAAATGGAGGCAGTGAGAGATTTTACTTTCTTGGGCTCCTTGATCACTGCAGATGGTGACAGCAGTCATGAAATTAAAAGACGCCTGCTTCTTGGGAGAAAAGCAATGACAAACCTAGACAGCATCTTAAAAAGCAGAGACATCACCTTGCCAACAAAGGTCCGTATAGTTAAAGCTATGGTTTTCCCAGTGGTGATGTATGGAAGTGAAAGCTGGACCATAAAGAAGGCTGATCGCCAAAGAATTGATGCTTTTGAATTATGGTGCTGGAGGAGACTCTTGAGAGTCCCATGGACTGCAAGAAGATCAAACCTATCCATTCTTAAGGAAATCAGCCCTGAGTGCTCCCTGGAAGGACAGATCGTGAAGCTGAGGCTCCAATACTTTGGCCACCTCATGAGAAGAGAAGAATCCTTGGAAAAGACCCTGATGTTGGGAAAGATTGAGGGCACTAGGAGAAGGGGACGACAGAGGACAAGATGGTTGGACAGTGTTCTTGAAGCTACGAACAGGAGTTTGACCAAACTGCGGGAGGCAGTGCAAGACAGGAGTGCCTGGCGTGCTATGGTCCATGGGGTCACGAAGAGTCGGACACGACTAAACGACTAAACAACAACAATATTCCTGCGTATAAGACTACTTTTTAACCCAGGAAAATCTTCTCAAAAGTCGGGGGTCGTCTTATATGCTGGGTCATATTTCTTATACGGCAAGTATATGCCAAACTCTATATTTTAACTGGAAAAATTGGGGGTCGTCTTATACGCCCAGTCATCTTATATGCCGGAATATACGGGGTATATATATTCCTGCCCAGCCACCAAAGTCTTGGGGGGAGTTGCTCTTAGGGTCTCCCACAGCTTAGATGCAGGGATTGTAATGCAAAACACAGTAATAGTATTCATATGGATTTCATAGCTGTTTCTTCTTCTTCTTCTTCTTCTTCTTCTTCTTCTTCTTCTTCTTCTTCTTCTTCTTCTTCAAGCTAGGGATGGTCTAGTGTAAAACAATGTACTAATACTACCACAGTTCCCACTGGTGTATGATATGTGTGTGTGCAGGGCTTTCCCCCCAGAAAATCTGGGACCAACATGACAAAAAAGTTTATACAAGACTGAATTAAATTTATAGAATATCTTAAGGTCCACTGTAAAGACTTAAAAACATTAGCAGGATTGATAATAGCATCTTCGAAGTAACGTGAATTAGGGTTATCAATGGACTTGTAACTGAAGGGAAAACTAAAGGGGAGAAATTGGAAACCAGGGGTTGGGGTGGGGGGAAGTCTAGAAGGGATGAATAAGTAATTAATTGGGATGTTAAATTGTTAAATGATTGAAAACTGAAAATAAAATATGGATAAGAGAGTGAGGGTAAATAAATAAATAAATAAATAAGTGTGTGTGTGTGTGTGTGTGTGTGCGCGTGTGTGCAGGGCTTTTTTTCAGCTGGAACTCTGGCACCTCTCAGGTGGGCGGTGGGCGCCATTACCATTCTAAGAGAACGAGGGAGGTGTTCATGAGTTCCAGCACCTCTTTTTCTAGTAAAATAGCAGTGTGTGTGTGTGTGTGTGTGTGTGTGAGAGAGAGAGAGAGAGAGAGAGAGAGAGAGAGAGAGAGAGAGAGAGGCCTCCGCTTCCGCTTCTGCCTCTGATTCTGGACTGCTCTCTACCACAGCCTCTTCCTGCTCACCCAACCCTGTTACTGTACCTTTTCAGCTTCTGACACCTCCTGCTGCCAGTCTGATGCCTCTTCTCCATCTGACCACTTGTTGTTGTCCCACCAATCTACTGGCTCTGAGCCTTCTTCGCCCACAGGTTCCCTTGGGGATTCCCCAGCTGGTGCCTCCTACCGCTCCTCTACAACCCTCCAATCCACGACATCTACTGGCTGAAACCAAAAGCATACCTAGTCCTCCATTCTTTTTTCACAGTGGCTAGCCAGATGCCTAGGCAAAGCCCACAAACAGTATATGAACACAATGGCACTTGACCTGTCCATAGCTGCCAAGTACTCCGTTTTCCCCGGGAAACCCCCATTTTTACTTACCTTTTCCCGGTGGTCCCCCATATCACTTCGTCTCCCGTTTTTCTCCGTTATTTTCTCCTGCTGGCGGCCATTTTTTTCTTTCCAATTTGCCCTTCTATGGGCACCAAAAATGGCTGCCGCCGGCTTCAAAAGTCGCATCTATGCATGTCCGGAAGTGCATAGACGCGACTTTCAGTGGCGGCCATTTTTGGTGCCCATAGATGGGCGGAGCGACACCGGAAGTTGCATCGAAGCACTTCCTGACATGCGTACAAGCGACTTTCGAAGCCGGCGGTGGCCATTTTTGGTGCCCATAAAAGGGCAAAACGACACCGGAAGTTACGTCGACGCAACTTCCGGTGTCACACAGCTGCTGGTCCCGGATTCTGCAGTCCGGGACTTGGAAGGTAAGGACCTGTCATGGAAGTCAGTTCTAGGTAAAGGTAAAGGGACCCCTGACCATTAGGTCCAGTCGTGACCGACTCTGGGGTTGTGGCGCTCATCTCACATTATTGGCCGAGGGAGCCGGCGTACAGCTTCCTGGTCATGTGGCCAGCATGACAAAGCCGCTTCTGGTGAACCAGAGCAGCACACGGAAATGCCATTTACCTTCCTACTGTAGTGGTACCTATTTATCTACTTGCACTTTGACGTGCTTTTGAAATGCTAGGTTTGCAGGAGCTCGGACCGAGCAACGGGAGCTCACCCCGTCACGGGGATTTGAACTGCCGACCTTCTGACCGGCAAGCCCTAGGCTCTGTGGTTTAACCCACAGCGCCACCCACATCCCTAGTCAATTCTAGCAGTGGGCAATTTGGAAAGTGAATTCAGAGAATGGCATTATCTTGGTCCTCATGATCCTGGTTCTCACACAAAGGTAAATGTTTGTGCGTGCATTTCCTGCACATTTTTTTTTATTTTCTCATCTTTTGCTGGGGAATATGAGCACCTGTTTCTGCCTCCCGAAATCTCTTGAATCAGAACAAACACACACACACACACACACACACCCCTACAAAAGAAAAGAAAAGAAAAAGCTTGGCACATGTTCTTGCAGCATGTTTGCCGTGATACATTTAAATGATTTAATGGCAAGTAAAAGATCCCCTGAAACACACTGTGTACATTCGAAGGGCGGAAAGAATGCCTGCCAACTGTGCTGCAAAATTCAAAAGGGATTCCAGGAAGAGAGCACAGTGCCAGACAGCCTGTGCCATTGCTTCTACTTCCTATACTATCATTACTGCTCAACAGTCTTGAAGTCTGAATGACAGTGGCCTGAGCCCTTTCAAACAACAGAAAGAAGGTCAATTTTTTGTAATGAGGAAATGTAAGTGTTGGTGCAGAGGATCACTGACCCTTACAGTTTCATGTACGCAAAAGAAGTAGCGAAGTACTCAAGCAAATTATGATGTAGGAACACAGTGACACCACCAACCGCAGAACACAACAGGGGAACAACAAACAAATCCACTTGCATAAATCCAGGCCCTGGAAAACCAGCGCTCCGTTTACCTTCATTTTAACACTACAAAACAACACTGTGTAAGTTCCCACAGGGGTAAACAGCAGACAAAAATAAGTGCAGTTAACTCAGAAAAGACATCGTTCCCCCAATTCTTAGTTCCTATTCAAAGCCATGGGAGTTAAAACTTGCATGCTGGTTAAATTAAGGAAATGAAAAGCACTGCCCACTGAAGGGGAGAGAAAGCTCGTTCCCATTGTTCCTTCGAGTTCTGTATTTTGAAGAACTTTAAACTGTATTACAGCTATACAAAGTAATACGCAAAGACTTTGAAAATGGTAGCAAGCAGTTTGCTGAATAGATTTCCAATGAACTTTTCTTCATCTCCTTGCCCACACCAACTTCTTTCCACAGTTCAGTTTCATGCAGCTGGGTATGGGCCCATGTTTCAGGCTGGCACACATCTGCTACCAAGAAGCACTTGCTGAGCCAGGATCACACACCATCTGCCCATTTTTTGCTTCAGTTATGGTCAGATGTCTGTGCAGTAGCCTCGGTCACATATTATTTCCTGTGCACAGCAATGTGAGCGGCAAACCCGATAAAATGCTTGCCCTGTCGTGTTTATCCGTCTTCCTCGGAACCGGCACTTTACAGGTGCCACATAATAGTCATTTTGCATCTGTAAGAAATCAGTCTTTTAGTGTGGCAGCTCCAAAACTTTGTAGCTCCTTGCCTATGGATATCAGACACGCACCTTCAGCGTATAGTTGTATCTTGGTTCTCAAACGCCTTGGTACTAGTACGTTTTGGCTCCTGAACGCTGAAAACCTGGAAGTAAGTGTTCCAGTTTTTGAACGTTTTTTGGAACCCAAATGTCCAACACGGTTTACGCAGCTTCCGATTGAGTGCAGGACGCTCCTGCAGCCAATCGGAAGCCAGGCCTTGGTTTTTGAACGTTTTTCGGAAGTCGAACGGACTTCCGGAACAGATTACGTTTGAGAACTGGTATGACTGTACTCCTTTGGCACCTGCTGAAAACATATTTGTTTAGACAAGCTTATCCAGATACATATATAAAGTTGATATGTGGTTTAAGGTATTGTTGCTTATTGTTGGTTTTATTTTTATTTTTAGTGTTTTAAATGGTTGTTTTTACTGTTTTAGTCTTTTTGAAATTGAAATCCACTTTGAGGTTTGTTGTTGTTTATATCCAGCGGTATATTTTTTTAATGAAAATAAATAAATGCAGCTATCCCTTGCATTTTCATTCGTCTTCTATTGCTGACCAAGGAAGAGTGGCAGATAAAATTAATGGACTACAGTATGCTGAAATGGCAAAACTCACGGGAAGAATTGGAAACCAGGAACAGTTGACTTTTAATAAAGAATGGGGAAAGTATATAATTTATTTGAAAAAAATATTGTAAACAGCTAAATTCATTTGCAGGATTGATGTAAAACTTGTAACTAAAAACATTGAAATGAGGAATAATCAAGGATTAGTTTAAAAAAAGGAATTATAAAGGAGATGCAGGGGGAATAATTATAATACAAGGATCCACAAAAGGGGGAGGTTTTGCTTTGCTTAATTTTCTTATTTGACGCTTGTAAAATTTGAAAAAACTCAAAAATATAGATGCACACACAAAAAAACCCCATTTTCATTCGCCTTACCCAACATCCCAACTGAAGTCAAAGGACTGGGTTGATTCGTTCAAACTACAACAGGTTCACATAGTGCTTTCAGTGTTCCAAATTTTGGATTGAGTCACTTGGCATTTCATCATCTCCTATTGCATTTCCTATAAAGGTGTTTTGAACGATTTACTTGGGCTGCGTACATTAATGGTCCATGATCTGGATTTGTAAAGCACATACTCCAATGCAGGGGTCAGGTTGGTGTGGTGCAAGTGCACTGGCAGAAGCAGTGGATTAGCTCTGCCAGTGCATTTGCACTGCACCAACCTCACCACCACATCGCCCTGCCATGCTCCCTCCCTCCCTCTGCCGCCTGGTAAGCAGCAGCAACACAATGGACAAGAGGTCAGGTGAGCAGCGGCGCTACTGAGATGAACAACCCACTTTAGTATAAAAACAGAGAGACTAACATTCCCAAGAAGATTTTGCACCAGCATTTAAATAAAGCCACCCCATATCCTGCAAAATCTAATTAATTTTAGGTGAACCCTAACAGCACCTTAGCAACCGTTCACATGATATTTAAAATATTCTTAAATGTTCTGTTTCAGAACCGCTGACACAAATACTGTGTGGCCGTCGAAGGTGGGGGGAAAGATTTGAACGGTAATTGCAAGATACATAATAATTTCTGGTTCTAAAATAGTTTCATCACAGCTAAGGAAACATACACTCTGGTAGAGAGAGCACAGTCGTACACAATACCTGCAATCGTTGAGCCCTTTTAAAACATAGATGGTGTTTGAGAAATAATTTATCCTCTTATTAGCATAACTAAGCTGAGATTTCTATGCCTATAATGACTTAGCTTTTTACCCTCTGTCTAAAAAAGGCATCTGCTACTGACACAGTTTGACTCTCTTCCTCATAAGTAATCTCCAGCACTCACATTATGTTTTTTTCCATAGGAGAAAACACTTATTCCCAGCATGTTTTTAAAACAGCCATTAAATTAGCTGCTTATGGGATCTGATTCTAAGCACTCATCTCTTATTGAAAAAAAGCGGGAGCGGGAGGAGAACCAGCATTACAGTTTTCTGTCCGCTTTTAAAATATGCCTAAGGGGCTGGCTCTCATGCCACAATTTCTTAATCACAAATAATGCATGGCATGTTTGCACTGCAACACAGTGTTGCAGTGTGGAGAACTCCTGTTTCCCGTCCAATCGGCTGCCCATCTCACTTAAAAGCATTGTAATCCTGCTTTAAAGCCCTGTGTGCCTTGAAGTGTTGGCAGAAGAGTAGTCTGACCCAGAGACCTCATACCACCACTGACAGCGAGTTTCTGAAGAAGCCACCCAAGGCCCAAGAATCATAGAATCATAGAGTTGGAAGAGACCACAAGGGCCATCCAGCCCAACCCCCTGCCGAGCAGGAAACACCATCAAAGCATCCCCGACATATGCCCGCCAAGCCTCCGCTTAAAGACCTCCAAAGAAGGAGACTCCACCACACTCCTTGGCAGCACATTCCACTGTCGAACAGCTCTTACTGTCAGGAAGGTCTTCCTAATGTTTAGGTGGAATCTTCTTTCTTGTAGTTTGAATCCATTGCTCTGTGTCCGCTTCTCTGGAGCAGCAGAAAACAACCTTTCTCCCTCCTCTATATGGCATCATTTAATATAGTTGAACATGGCTATCATATCACCCCTTAACTTTCTCTTCTCCATGCTAAACATGCCCAGTTCCCTAAGCCGTTCCTCATAAGGCATCGTTTCCAGGCCTTTGACCATTTTGGTTGCCCTCCTCTGGACACATTCCAGCTTGTCAGTAGAGATTTGCTTTGTTTTGCCTTTTGAATATTATCATTTAAAGTTGCGTAGTGTATTGTCTTGAGCACACCAGGAGAAAAGTACTGTATAAATGGAGCAAACTGAATAAACAAACAAACAATGATCAGCATGCATCTCTAGAAGGAGAAGCAAGAACAGGCTCCACCATGAGAGTGAAGTTGCATATATAAAATTATAGGACAATGGACCGTTTCCAATACTATAATCTTGTTCATGCATTTCAGGATACAAGTACAGAATGGAGAGGGGGAAAACCCTTAAAGCATCTCAATGCACAAGTTTTGTTCTGCTGGAAAGCTCAGAGGCATCATTAACACAAGTACCTTGGTCTGATCCACAACAATTAGTTGAGAAGGAAAATAGAAACAGCCTTGAAATAGTGTGTGTGTGTGTGTGTGTGTGTGTGTGTGTGTGTGTGTGTGTGTGTATATATATATATATATATATATATATATATATATATATATATATATAATTCCAGAGAAAACTGGTGGTTCCCCAGTTCTTTTAAAGTAGAAAGTGAACTCAGGTGTCACAAAAAAGTTTTTTGACACTTTCTCAAGCCTTGGAGTATACTTAGTAATAATTTTATACAGTAATAATACTGTATATTCCTGCGTATAAGACTACTTTTTAACCCAGGAAAATCTTCTCTAAAGTCGGGGGTCGTCTTATACATTGGGTCGTATTTCTTACATGGCAAGTGTATCCCAAACTCTACATTTTAACTGGAAAAGTTGGGGGTCCTCTTATACGCCCTGTCGTCTTATATGCCGGAATATATGGTAATTGCTGTTTTATCATTTAACACTTGTCATTGTGTCTGTTAGCCCTTGAAATCTACAGTTTTATGCATGCCTAGCAATTCTACTTCTGCATCGTTGTCAAGAGGTGTATATTACTCTAATATTTACTTACCCAGTAAGAGATTTTGCTGAATGTTATTACTTTGTGAATTGTATTACTAGAGTTGAGTGATCTAGGGCCATTGCTTTAGGGTCAAAGAAACTGGGAGAAAATAGGGGGATGCTAAGGGCTGATATCCATGCTCGTTCCACTCACCAACCCTTGACTACCTCTGCCAACCATCCTTCCCACCCACCCCAAACAGTCCAAAACCTTTACACCTCACACAACCCTTTACATGTCCCCCACATCTCACCCTAAGCCCCTTTGTCTTCTATCACAACTTGTACTGCTGTTCAAGATTCTGAATACTTCATTCTATTCCCCCTCCCCACATTGGCAAAGCAACACGAGAAGCCAGAAAGATACCCAGGGAATTCAAGACCCACAAGACCCAACAGCGGACTATGCAGAGTCCTTGCTACTTTTGATTTAAACCAGAAATGTCAAACTCCATTTAAACTGCCAGAGGCTTGAATGAGCATCTGATTTTTTTTCTTTTAGACATCTAATTAAACTTGTTCCTAAGTGTATTTGCTCTGAGACACCTTTTAGAGACAGATTTTATTTTATTTACTTTTTTAAAAAACACACACACACAGCACCACACTATTTGTCTGTTTTCCCCCTTTGCGGGAAGAGACTATTACAGCTCCTCAAAGAGATCAGCAATGAGACATACAATATCAGTTTATCACTAGGAATGCTGTCAGCATGTAGATAAAGTCTTTGTAACGAACAGATCTGTGCAGATACTCTTAGTGACTCTTGCAAGGTGAAGTCACCTAAAAGCTTTATTCCCAGGCAATGTCAGCAGCACATCCTAACCATATAAATAGCTGGTGTGTCTCTCAGGATTTGAAAGGGAAAAAAGGAATGGGATGACTTAACCCTGTCTGCTACTGTGTGCTAATGTGTACACACACACACACACACACACACACAAATACATTACTCCAAAAGCTTAAAAATAAAATGCAAACATTTGCTCCATATAACAGATATCTTCTTAGAATGAGATCAGCATTAATATTTTGAAAGTACAGTAATTTCTTTCTAATGTGGTTGTGAATAATGTCTCACACCTAGTTGTGTAGTGCCCCTATAGCCATTCTTCCAAGGAATGTAAAAAAAAAATGCAGGGAGCTGTGACGGGTGAGTGTAAAACAGCAGTATATATCAAAATACCCAATTTATTATAACAAGTTGATAGTTATAGACCAGTGAGTGAGCAAAGGGTGGTGTAGTGGTGAGCATGTTGGAATCTGAGTTGGGGGGGGGGGCGACCTGGGCTCACATCCCTGGCCAGCCATGTGGCATGACTGCAGTCTTGTCATAATTACTCAGGAGCAAACTCCATTGAATTTCATGGTGCCTTCTTTTGACTGCATAGGCTCATACAACTGAGCTTTAACAAAAGATCTCTAGCCAAATGAAATGCATCCATTAGGCTTTAACCCTCTTGTGCAAGCTATGCTATTGCAACCATGTTTTTGTTTAAGCAGCTACCAAGAAGTAGGAGCCACATCAAAGGAAAGACATATCCGGCCTCTGCTTCATTATTTTCCTCATTCTCTAACTTCTTCTACAATGTAAAAGCACAAAAATACACAACATAGTAACACACACACAGTTTAAAAGGCTAGACATTGTTTAATTGGCCAAAGGCCTTGGAGGAAGAGAATGTTTTTGCCTGTTACCTAAAGATATGTAATGAAGGTGCCAGGCCAGCCTCCCTGGGGAGAGTGTTCCACAAATGGGGAGCCACCGCAGAAAAGGCCTGCTCTTGTGTTTCTGCCTTCTGGACTTCTCATGGAAGAGGCACACAAAGAATGGCCTCAGATGATGATCGCACTATGAACTAATGCTATGGGTTCACACACACAGAAGTCAATGGGAAGGCTCCCATTTACTTCTCTTGTGTTTTGACCAGAACTTTGATTTTTGATTTTGATTTTTTGCTAATTGAACCCATTAACTTGCTGCATTTTGGATTAGTTTTTTGACCCACTAATCACAGTGCTATGAGGAAAATGCTGAATGGAATGGGGGGAGCCACAAGTCCAAACTCTAAAAGGTCACGTCTAAATACTAGCTGAATATTTGGGATGAACCCATTTTCATTTTAATGTAATTTGCTATCTGGTATTTGAGATCTCTGCTGCTGCTGCTGCTGCTGCTGCTGCTGCTGCTGCTGCTGCTGCTCCCTCTTCTCTCCTGGCTCTGAGCAAACAGGCTTATATATTCCGTGAAATCTGGTGCGGCAGGAGACAATTTGTTACTGCTCTCCAAGGTCCCTAAAGACATCAATTAACTAAAAACATGGGTAGTGACAGTGCAAACAGGAAGAGTTAACCCCCCACAGTTATTCTTTATATAAGCCAATCCACCCACCTCATTCCCTCCCATTCCCATCCCCTTCATTTTCCTTTCTAATGAACAGGGATAGATACTTCTTTCTACTAAGATGCTCGACTACAATGACAATTCTCTGGCTCTCCCCAGGTGATTTACTTTTCAAGCATTGCCCACTTATTGATCGTCCCTCTGACAAATTTCAACACATGCATAGCCCTGACAAACATTTCTGTAGATGAATCCTTCCTGCCGTTCAAAGAGGAGGGTTATTTTTATGCAGTATATTTCAATAAACAACTCCATGTGCAGAGCCAATTTCGAGCAAACTACCTGACAGGTCATGGAGGAGGGAGGAGGAAAGAGCTTCATGTCTCATCAAATTCCTAGGGAGAATGCTGCTGGAAATCTCACAAATGGCATTTAAAAATTATTATTCTGGTTGATATTTCGCTTTAGCCCAGAACCTGCTACGTTGCAGCAAATACATTTAGGTTAAGAGTTAAGAGCAAATACAGTAGAAGAGAAAGGCAATGATATATGTCTGGGGGAATCCATGTTCTAGGGTTTGGCCTTGTTTCTTGGTTGCCCTATGCTGCTGCTCACATCTGCTATTGCTGGCTAGTTTCGGGGGCAAAAAGCCAAGGTATGGGGCTGTTTGTTTCCCCAGTACCCCATTAGGAGACCTAAGCAACTATCAGGTGTTCCACTAGCACAGGATGGGAAGAATGATAAGTCCACTGGGATTAATTATGAGTGGGTTTGGGACCATATTTCAGGGTTAGATTACATATCTTGCATGCAAAATGTCCCCCATTCAGTCCCTGGAATCTCCAGTGAAAGGGTCCATATATTCACCTGAGACCCTAGACAGCCACTGTCAGTCAGAGCAGACAACACTAGTCTAATAGTCTGAACCTGGTATAATGCAGCTTCCAGAGGCAACTTTTGAGCCAGAATGCTGGGGCTCATTGGAAAAGGTGTGAGTCGAGGCTGCATTGGCCATGGAGGGATCTATCAGGACCCATTTCTCCAGAATCTGACTTGAGTTGAAATTCCAGTTTAATATTTCAAATACAGTACTAAGGTGATAATTTTCTTTGCTGCTTTGGTACAGAAAACCAAGAGGTTGCTATATTTCCTTTTCATTCTGTGGCAGAATTCAGAGATATAACCAAATGAGCCAAATGAGCGTTGTTGTTGTTTTAAAAAATACTAATCAAGAGGCCTTGCGGTGTAGTGTTTCCTCTAGGCAGCATGGACTTGAGGATTGTTATAATTAAATTCAAAACATCTTCATAAAGTGTGCTGCTTATCCACCTGACACACAGTTAACTCCAGTTCATTTAACAAAATAAATATATATTCATCTAAGAAATATGTTAAGGAATATGCTAAGGAAAGGTTGTGGTACATCACAACCGGATGTTCTTATGATATCAACTATGTGGTGGTGGGATTAATATGTCCTCTTTAATCTGATTGTAGCCGCATCGCATGAGTTTATGGCCAACGTTCAGTATAGAGGACAAGAAAGAAGAAGGGTGAACTATGCAAAGTAAAAAATTCATCCAGATCTGACTGAATGTTAATCAGGAAACCAAATGAAGTCACTCACACAGGTGTTCTTTCTGTAGATGAAACCATGAGATGATGGGTTTTGGAGAATGAAATAGTTGTGCTTTTAGTGTTATGTTGCACCTTGTAGAGATTACCAAGGCTGCGTGAATACATAACAAGGACTACAAAGGATCCTTCTGATGTCATTGCTTTTATCTCCAGAGGAGACCTTTAGGAAGACAGGTGGAAAGCATTGTCAGAACCCAATTCCACATGAACTTCCACTCTCAGCGAAATGTTTTCCACTCCACGTAAGTCATTAAAAAGACCACTTTGATAAAGGAAAATGTTATATTAGAATAAAAGCAAACAGGATAACTGAAAGGACACACGTTTTCCCCAGCAGTTTGTTAGAAGAGCGCTGCCTTTCTAAGACCCTGAATTCCATCTGCATGTTTTCAATTTTAATTGAGAACATGTTAATAAACTGCATTCCGGGAGAGGAGCGTGTAACATCATTGGTATTTGCACCGGTACTCTGCCTTTGCGCCAGCCATAAGCCAATGCTACTTTTTAGACTGAACAACATTGGAGAGAGGAATACCTTAATGATATTTCAATCACAAAAACTGCAAGTTAAAATCCCCCTTTCCTTGATTGTTATGCCCATGACAGGAGGCATAAATAACACACACACACAGAGAGAGAGAGAGAGAGAGAGAGAGAGAGAGAGAGAGAGAGAGAGAGAGAGACATATTACATCTCCTGCTACCAGTGGCAGATTACATGAACTGAAGTAGAAACTGCTGATTCTGCACTTGCATGAGGGCAAAGAACTTGCTATGCCTTTCTTAAATGCATACCTTTCCTTTAGAAGTTTGTTTTGGAGTCCAGAAAAAGAGTACTTTAAAGTAAGTAGATTCAGGGTTGGTTCCAGGTTTGATTGCGTCTTCAGCAAAGTGCCCTCTGTGGGTCTCCTCCTCCTCCATCTGCCCTCTCCCCACCTTACATGAGTAGTCTACCTCAAGTCTCAATTTTAAATTTCCCACATTGCGCTAGTATGCCCAATGTAATCTCAATCCGTGACCCTGAAGGGAATTTAAAATGGGAATTCACAGTTGATCATTGGGGGAAGCAGGGAAGAAGAGAAGAAGAAGAAGAGTTTGGATTTGATATCCCGCTTTATCACTACCCGAAGGAGTCCCAAAGCGGCTAACAATCTCCTTTCCCCGCCTCCCCCACAAAATACACCCTGTGAGGTGGGTGGGGCTGAGAGACTTCAAAGAAGTGTGACCAGCCCAAGGTCACCCAGCAGCTGCATGTGGAGGAGTGGAGACGCAAACCCGGTTCCCCAGATTACGAGTCTACCGCTCTTAACCACTACACCACACTGGCTCTCTGGGAGGCATGGCAGGTGCTGATGCAGTCAGCAGCGGAGGAAGCCGCTCGGGTGCCTGGGGCAGCATGGTCCAGGGGCCGGGCACACCGTGGGGCCTCCAGAGTCTGCCTGCCTCCTCCCACTCAGCTGCCCTACAGCTGGGGGGGGGGAGGCAGCAGGCGGACCATTTGGGCAGGGCGGAGTCTGTGTGCACCCAAGCCACCGTGTTTCTCCCAGGAGAGACGCATGGCTCAGGCGCGCTGCAGGCCCCGTGGTGAGTGCCACCCAGCATTTTGTCACACACCCAGGGTGACCCGTACCCACCACCCACCCCTTCCTCCACCCCTTGATGCAATGAGTGCTGTGACCCCAGCAACTGCCCAAGGGGCCACAGAGACTGGATTTCAAAGGTCAACTCTTTAGTGAAATCACCGGCTTACCATTCTTTTAACATACAGCAAATGGTTTCATGGTGGGGTTTTTTTTTAAAAAAAAAAGTGTTGAAAGCTGCCCAGATGGGCGGGGTTGAAATAATAAAGTTGTTGTTGTTGTTGTTGTTGTTGTTGTTGTTGTTGTTGTTGTTGTTGTTTTGCCCTTTCTACCTGCTTTCTATATCTTCACATACTCTAGTTACAGGTAGGTAGCCATGTTGGTCTGCCGTAGTCGAAACAAACCCAACCAAATAAAATAAAGTAAAATAAAATATAGTGGAAGGATATATATATATATATATATATATATATATATATATATATATATATATATATATATATAATATTGTTTCACATACTCTGTTCAGGAAGTGGGGGGAGAAATTTTGTTAAGTTCACATTTAAAGGCAAGCTTACTTAATTCTCACTTTCTGGAACAATATGTAAACCAAAACACAGCTATCCTTCGGAATACACACATCTCTGAATTTTGCAATGCTGTTCTCTAGCCAAAGAACGTGTAAAAAAACACATCAGTTATGCAAAATGTGCGTAAAAATGCAGACAGTGAAAATAATGTACAAAAAACCCCATTGTATTAGGGAAACTGTTTGGGGAAATGTTGTTGTCGTTGTTAATCCACCCGTCACCCCAAGGTCCAAGTGCAGATCACAAAAATTAAAACACAATGTTAAAAAACCATTTAAACAAAATTATTGTGCAAAATTGCATTAAAAAGATGTGTGAGAAATTTGCACAAAAATGTTGCTTAATTTTCGCAATGACTTAAAAAATAATCACAGACTGATGTAGAAATGTGGAGCACCAAATTTAGGAATGGGAAAAGGGGAAACTGGGAGAAACCAAAATTGACAGATTCCAGAAGTGCTGAGTTTCCAACCAATCTTTCATCTCTTTTCAATGCTAATGTTATGATAAACAGTTTCCAGACAAGAAGTTCATGATTCACATCTTACATTGGCCATAAACCCAGTGGGGAGCCTCCAAGTTGCTGCCTCTCAGCCTCAACTTTCTGTAGTATGGTTATAATAATATTGTCAATGTTAGAATTACACAGATTATATTGATACAGATATTGCTACAATCTGACACCAGGCCATTAAAATCAGTGTCCTTAAACATGTTTAATTCCGCATAAGTTTATGGGCACAGTAATATGAATGGTTCAAATATGCAGAGTTCAGACACTGACTGTATTTTTTATATGTGATTTCAAAGAAACAATTCCATTACATCCAGTAAACTTTTCACAGGGCTAACGTTCGTAAATATGCTGAAAGTATTTAATATCAAATTGTACAGAAACCAAGTCCAGCTGATTGTGGTTTTGAAAAGGATACTTATCTTACAGATGACATGAAAATCACCCACTCTTTCCGATGGACAGCTCTTTAAAAGCAGAAGGAATGAAAAAGCGGCATGCCATTACAATGTAGCTGAAACATGCTGAACTTCTGCTACACTGACATTTGGGGAATCTAATGCATATACTAATTTACTGTTTATTACAGTGCATTGTTAAATCCAAAGAAACTCAGGATTTATAACATTCCTTTAACCCTAAAGCTTATCTCAAAAGTAACTAAAACAGACTTTCACACAATAAAATCTAGCTCCAGATCAATCTAATATGACACTGCCTGCATTTAGATGATGATAGGATTGACTTAATAAGCAGAGATATGAATGAGACATATATTAAATTAGTAAACAGCAACAGTCAATGCTTAACATTTGTATAGCATTTCCAAGTGTTCAAAGCACTTTGCATGCTGTATCCAGTTGTAACAACCCTATAAGGTATGGGGGGGGCAGAATCTCAGGCCTTGAGGCCTCCCTGTCTGGCCCCTGAAACTCTCCATAGGCCACACCCCTCACTGGTCCCCCTTTGCACCTCAAATGCTTTTGCCTCGCTGTTCTGTGTCCTTGAACTCTGTCAGTGCCTCTCAGTTGTCAGGGTGGAGGACAGAGAAACTAGACTCCTATGCAAAGGCAAACTTTACACTCCCTGCTCCATCTACTTTTGCCTCTGGCTACACAGACCACTGGCATGTGGACCTCGGAAGGTTGTGTGGAAAGGAATGTGGCCCTTAGACTGAAAGGTTTCTGTATTGTTGGCATCCATCTGCCTTGGGAGACAATGGAGGACTGCACCTTTGGGGGTGAAGTCAAACAGTTGGAAGGTTACAGCGCCTGCTGTGGCTGTAGACACTGATATGGGAGAGACATGTTTTGTTGCAGCTGGGGCAGATGAAGACATCTGGCTTTCCATGGCATTTCTTCTATCTGAGCTCCTCCCAGTGGTCATTCCTCTTCTGGTCACTGTTATGGATGCACGACCTGACTGCTTGTCTCCAGGAATTGTGGTCATGTGCAAGGGATTGCAGATCTTTTTCTGTAGGAGATGAAAGTTAAGATATTTGTATTCTTCTTTCTCTTTTCTTTTGTTATTCTTTGTTATTTTTGTTTAGATTACGGTAGTTTGTTTTTATATTGTATTGGGGAAAGTCTTAATAAAACTTTAACCCCTCAAAAAAAAGTTTAGCCAGCTCAACACATTTCAAGGCTCCATTGTGATGATGAGTCAAGGAAGACTCTCTCATGTAGAAGAGGACTCTCTCCTCTGAACAGTAGTCTGCAATGATAGTAAGCAGATGAGTATCATCAGCTTTTCGATCGGTCTTCCCCAACCTGCAGGTTTCCAGAAGGTTTGAGCTACAATTCCCATGATCCCTGACCATTGCCCATGCTGGTTGGGGCTGGCTAGAGTTGGGGAAGGTTATTCTAGCACATCTCTGCTAGGAATGACTGCAGGATTTTGAGAACAAGCACACTCTCATTAAATTGTAGTTAAGCAAATTTGTGGGCCTTCTGTGTCTCAGTTTGACTTATGTTAAGCATTTAATCATTGGGCTCTCTCTACAAGGCTTCCTCTATGACAGCCATACGGAGCTCTCTCTTATTGCTACTGGGAATAGCAGCCTCCAAGAAAAACATTGACCTTTTCCTCCTGCTTTCCTGGTCGAGATGGTGTAGCAGCAAACTGTTTTGTGGAAAGGTTTGGGTCTTCCTCTTTTCTTCAACTCAGAAGGTCTACAACTGACCCTTGTGCTGCTTAGCTCTCTGTATAGCACACCTTGAGATTTATACCTGGGACAGGATAGATTCATTTCACAGGAAAGATTGTCTCAAATACAGCTAATTATGGTTTTGCTAAAGCAGCATGCTAATATATGCAGACTACCAGAAAACACAATTCACTCCTGCCTTGATTTTGGAACATTCCAGGTTCAACTCTGGCAACCCCAGGCACTGGCAGAGGAAGAGGGGAGCGGGGGGAGCGCATCGCCCCCGGCAGCGCGATTCCGGTGGGGTGCCATAGTGGCTGCCCCCCGCCCATGCTGGGCGCCACACCCCCAGGATGTGCGCCAGCCACACCCCCACCTGCTCTCCACACACACACCCCAGTGCCGGAGCATGAAGCTCCGCCACTGCCCCCAGGTAGACCTAGGAATGTCCTCTGCCTGAAATCCAAAGGAATTGCTTCCAATCAGTGTAATACTAAACTGGATGGGCCAATGCTCTGACTCAGTATAAAGTGGATTCCTAAGTACCCTTAGGGACGCAGGTGGTGCTGTGGGTTAAACCACAGAGCCTAGGGCTTGCTGATCAGAAGGTCGGCGGTTCGAATCCCTGCAACGGCGTGAGCTCCCGTTGCTCGGTCCCTGCTCCTGCCAACCTAGCAGTTCGAAAGCACGTCAGAGTGCAAGTAGATAAATAGGTACCGCTACAGCGGGAAGGTAAACGGCGTTTCCATGTGCTGCTCTGGTTCGCCAGAAGCAGCTTTGTCATGCTGGCCACATGACCTGGAAGCTGTACGCCGGCTCCCTCGGCCAATAACGCGAGATGAGCGTGCAACCCCAGAGTCGGTCACGACTGGACCTAATGGTCAGGGGTCCCTTTACCTTTACTTTAAGTTCCCTTTGCTGTTAGATATGTCCTGTTCATTTTGAGGGGGATTCCACTCCAATTGCACTTGGAGAATCAGGCCTGAAGCTTCAAAATCCATCTCAAAAGTCTTTTTGAAGCTGCTGGTGCTTATTGAAAGAAATGTCTGTTCAAAAATAGAAAAGACAGAGAAAGAGAGAGAGAGTGTGTTGCTACACTGTGATCTCTTACAATAAAGATAAATGCTAACTTTTGGCTTGTAGCTCTGTGCCTATTATACTAAGAAAGCTGACAGGCATTCCAATAGCCTTCCCCCCCAAAAGGTATTTTAAGTGCTTTTGTCATTACATGCAATTTTATGGATAATGATCCATAAAAAGGACCATTCCCTTAAAAACACACAGAACACACAGACTAGAGGCCGTGGACTGGATGCGTGCTTCTGTCACAGCAAACTGCAAATGAAAAGGCCCCCCTCACACACACACACACACACACACACACACATCTGAAATGCTTCTCTTTCACAGTGATTAATTTTGGCCTCTTAATCATACAAGTGAGAGTGCATTTTATCTTTTAATTTATTCTGACTGCTGAAATGATCCAGCTGTATAATGGGAAGTTTGTTGCCTTTCATCTGAATTCTTATCTTTATTAAATCACGGGTATTATTACACCAAATAAACAAATTAATAAACACACAAAATGCTTATCTCCTTGTTAGTAAGTCATTGAAACAGACAGTTTACTCTTAATTTTCATGGGCTGGGTGGGGGTTTGGGGAGGAAAAGGAAATAAGAGATAAGAGCTACTATCTCAGTTGGGTCACCAGGGAAATTAACTCCTGTGCTATCAAATCTGTCGCAAAACCCACCCCCCACTGAATGAGATCTTGTACCTCCTTTGATTATACCCTTTCTATAGACACCCAGTAGAACAGTTCAACGACCTTTCTATTAATTCCACTTTAGGGATTATAGAACAGGGAGCTCGTCCCTTTCCCCGCCTCACAACTTTCATTTGCCCTTCATCACAAATACATGTAAATTGCCCTACAAGGCTTCCGTCTTGTTCGGCTACTGTAATGAATGCTGTGGGTTCTTTTACAGAAGCAAGTGGGATGAAGTTTTGGATTAAGGTACCCTTTATGAACCCGTATCCCATACCAGTCCCACTGATGCTAATAGGAACGTTCATAGGCAAATGTTTTCCACCATAGCTAAAGCAAGGCAAGATCTGTCACAGGGATGAGGAACCTCAGGGGTTCAAATCCAGCCCCCCAGACTATCTATCCAGCCCTTAAAACTGTCTGCAGGCTACATGTTCTTCCCAGCAACATCCCTTTCTTCCCAGGCCACTCCCCTTACCAGTCTTGGTTTGCTCTCTTACTGGGTGTTTTTGCCTGACCTAAATGCATCTTTGAACTCTGGGAACAGCTGGATAAACAGGGGTTTCCCGGGGAATATGGGAGGCTTGGCAGCTATGGGTGGGTACCACTACCGAGAAGGCCCTCTGCCTGATTCCCTGTAGCTTTGCTTCTTGCAGTGAGGGAACCGCCAGAAGGCCCTTGGCGCTGGACCTCAGTGTCCGGGAGAACAATGGGGATGGAGTCGCTCCTTCGGGTATACGGGGCCGAGGCCATTTAGGGCTTTAAAGGTCAGCACCAACACTTTGAATTGTGCTTGGAAACGTACTGGGAGCCAATGTAGGTCTTTCAGGACCGGTGTTATATGGTCTCGGTGGCCACTCCCAGTCACCAGTCTAGCTGCCACATTCTGGAGTAGTTGTCATTTCCAGGTCACCTTCAAAGGTAGCCCCACCTAGAGCGCATTGCAGTAGTCCAAGCGGGAGATAACTAGAGCATGCACCACTCTGGTGAGACAGTCTTCATCTCCTGCTACCTGGTCTCCTGCTACCTTCGTCTTCTGCTGCCTTCTTCATCTCCTGCTACCTGAGGAGAGAGATGCCAAGGATGGAACCCAGGTTGTTTTGTTTATGAAACACATCCTCCGCCACTAAGCTATGATCCCTCCCTGGACAGCTCTGAACAACAGGCAGGCCATCTCCAATCCCTATCTTTTTGAGGATGTGTTCACATCATATTATTAATATTATAAAATAACAGCAGAACAATTAGCATTTTTGTTTGTTATGGCTGGGAATTCCATCTCTGTGAGGGGTTAACTACAGTGCCCAGAATTCCAATAATAATAATATTAATAATAATATTTATTACTAGCTGGCCCTGCACATGTTGCTGTGCGTTAGTCTGTGAAATGGAGGGCAATAGCCCCCCTTCAGATACCCCTGAGCCTCAGAGTCCCCCTGAGTCGAGGCGAGATACTGTGGAGAGGGCAGGTTTCATCCCTGTGTTCCCCCCCCCCTGTTCTGACCCATTACGTATCCCTGCCCTCTATTGCCCCCCCACCTCCACTTGGCCTAGTCTGGAAAGCGGCCTAGTCTGCAAAGCCGAGGTGAGATTTTGTGGAGAGGGCAGGTTTCATCCCTGTGCCCCCCCCCCAGTTCTGACCCATTACATATCCCTGCCCTCTATTCAGCCCCCCCCCCCACCTCCACTTGGCCTAGTCTGGAAAGCGGCCTAGTCTGCAAAGCCGAGGTGAGATATTGTGGAGAGGGCAGGTTTCATCCCTGTGCCCCCCCCCCGTTCTGACCCATTACGTATCCCTGCCCTCTATTCGCCCCCCCACTCCACTTGGCCTAGTCTGGAAAGCGGCCTAGTCTGCAAAGCCGAGGTGAGATATTGTGGAGAGGGCAGGTTTCCTCCCTATGTCTCCCCCCACCCTGTTCTGACCCATTACGTATCCCTGCCCTCTATTCGCCCCCCCCCCACTCCACTTGGCCTAGTCTGGAAAGCGGCCTAGTCTGCAAAGCCGAGGTGAGATATTGTGGAGAGGGCAGGTTTCATCCCTGTGTCTCCCCCCACCCTGTTCTGACCCATTACTTATCCCTGCCCTCTATTCGCCCCCCCTACCTCCACTTGGCCTAGTCTGAAAAGCGGCCTAGTCTGTCTGATAATGGCCGCCTTGGGGGTTTCAGTTGCTTGGTTGATGATGTCATTTGGTTTGTGGGTGTGGCCTAGATTTCACAGAAAGGGAGGGGTGGAGGAGGGTACTACACCACTTGAGGGCGCTGTTTGACTTGATGGAAAACCAGGTCTACACCTGCCCAGGTGTGTGATTTGAGGGATTTTTGCCCCCAACAACGCTCGGGGAGTGGCCTGGATCGTTGTGACAAAATTTCAGGACGATCGGTCAAGCAGTTACGGAGAAAAGTGTAGAACGCAGTTTCACAATTTTTACATTTTTATATATATAGATTTATACCCCATCCATCTGGCTGGGTTTCCCCAGCCACTCTGGGCGGCTCACAACAGAATATTAAAAATAGAATCAAACATTAAAAACTTCCCTAAACAGGGCTTCCTTCAGATGTCTTCTATAAGTAAGGTAGTTGTTTATTTTCTTGACATCTGATGGGAGGGCATTCCACAGGGCAGGGATCACCACCAAGAAGGCCATCTGCCTGGTTCCCTGTAACCTCAGTTCTCGCAGTGATGGAACTGCCAGAAGGCCCACAGAGCTGGATCTCAGTGTCCGGGCTGAAACATAGGGGTCAAGACGCTCCTTCAGGTTTTGTACGTGGTTCTGTCTAGTGGACCTCAAGGTTGAAGTAAAGCAACAAGGTAAGTTCCTGCTGAACAGAAGCATACAGCCTTCAAAGAACTGGTGAGTTTTTAAAGGGAAAAAATATTGCTTTTTAAATACCCTCTTGGAAAGCACACATTTTCTTTCTTGGAAACCTCAACTCCTGAGCTGCACGGGGGCTGGTTGTACTTCCTCAGAGGTAAGGATAAGATGTTCTGTACCTGATTAAAGGTGCTCATTTTATTTATGCTACATATCTTCTGGTTTGAATCTTGGCATGGAGGACAGGACCCAAAGCCAGTTCCTGCTGAATTTTGGCAGTGGCTCAGCATGGCTGTACATCCCTTTGCTCTTACAAGCCCTGCCTTCACTCTCTTGTGCAAACCCTTAATTTTTTATTTTATTTTTAAGAGAGAAGTTCTTCGTCTGCCACTTCATTTCCTGACCACTGGTTAGATTGGCTTCCATGTAACTATGCCAGATCTTGCAAAGACCTTTGCACAATGCTTAGATGCCAAGTGGCATTTCATCAGATTGATTTATATAGTTTCTCTCCCCCCCCACCACCACAGTGCTCATCTGCTGGCACAACAAGTCTAAGTAGGCTACATGTTTAGCAAGTGTCAGCAAATATTTTTAATCTTTAACAAGCTACAAAAAAAAGTTTCCACTGACTGAGACGTAATGAAACTTTCTGTCAATATAAATTTAACATATTAAAGATACCTCGCTTTAGATCAATGCAGATGCTACTAAATAAATCTTTTTTAAAAAAAAACTAAAAAGGAAGATTCACAAACATTGATCATGGCCAAAATACGCCCCAGCACTGTTAAAAGCATTTACTTCAGTTACATCTGTGGTCACTGGCCAGATCAATGAAACTCATTCCTTCAACAGCATCCAATTATCAGTTTACTGTAGAATGAGCTTTCTAATAAATCAGTATACCTTACATAGAATTAGACAAAGCCGATATGAGCGTTAATAGCAAGCCATGAAAACATTTTTGTTCCAGAATGTGGAAACTTCTGCTCTCCAGCAACAACAAAAACTGCTCAACTCCTTTTATTCCTGCCTGATCCATAGTTACTAGCACTTCAGAGCAATAACGTTCATTTAGGTCATTTATGGTTAGCGGTATAATAGAGTTTGATTAAGCACTTAGGACAGACAATCAATGCTCTGCTGTCATATTTACACAATAAAAAAATTGGCATGGAAAGTAAGTGGAGAACAAGATAAATTTAGGCACTATATGATTTTTAAAAGTCAATTGAATTGCATTTCCAATCACAAATGTGATGTAAATTTCTTTTGGGGACATAAAGAGTTTTCCAGAAGGACCAGAGACATGTTTGCCCAGCACAACTTTCCACTAATTTATTTGCCCAGCATGCTTTGAAGGCACATTTCTACAAAATGCTGAAATTAACACACAACAAAAAAATTAACATTGTTTCAAAGAGATTGGCCAGTTGCCAGTTCTGGTTATGCTCCCTGGGGGGGGGGGGAGAGAGAGTTTGGATCCATCTTTGTCACTGGAAGCTCAGGTGGCTTCAGTGGCTAGGAATGCCTTTCATCAGCTACAGTTGGTGCAACGACCATGGCTGCTCTTGGACCATGAATGAAGCCAGAAACGCTGTTTACCTTCCCGCCCCAGCAGTACCTATTTATCCACTTGAATTGGCATGCTTTCAAACTGCTAGGTTGGCAGAAGCTGGGACAGAGCAATGGGAGCTCACCCCCTCATGCGGATTTGAACTGTTGACCTTGTGATCGGCAAGCCCTAGAGGCTCAGTGGTTTAGACCACAGCGCCACTCGCATCCCTACTGGAGACAGGGATACTCTGGCCACAGTGGTCCATGCATTGGTAACCTCAAGACTCAATTAATGCCATACTCTCTGTGTGGGGCTACCCTTGGGCCTAGTCTGGAGGCTCCAGCTGGTGCAAAACACTGCGTAGGGAAAGACTAACTCCAGCACATAGCTCCATAAGTCTGCACTGGCTTCCCACCCACTACTGAGGCAGGTTCAATGTTCTTGTATTAATTTACAAGGCCCTTAACAATTTGAGTCTAGGACATCTCAAGGATCACCGGATGCCTTATATTCCTGCTGAATCACTAAGATCTTTGGGGAAGACACTATCAGTAGTCTCCCATCACTCGGATGCATGGCTCATATCCACTACGAGCACTGTGTTTGGGCCCAGTTTTATGGAATTTCTAGTTGAGGTCAGAAAGGCCAAGACCATCCCTCCTCAATGCCTGGCACCTACTGACAGGCACGCCAACTCCAGGGGGCCGAGGTGTCTTCGGCCCCCTCATAATCTCTAGGCAGAGGGGGTGGTCCCCTCAATGTTGAGGGGACAGAGGAGGCTTCCAAGGGTTGGCCTTCCCAACTGTCGACCTCCTCCAGCCACGTATGTGACGCATGTCACCACTTGTCTGCCAAAGGTCCAGCATTCTGGCACACCCAGTGCTGTGTGGGTGTGACATCACGTGTGTGTGATGTCACACACATGCAATGTGCCTCCCCCTCCAATTATGGGTGCTACTGAGCACCTCTGCCTATTGAAGACTTATTCCAGCAGTCATTTTAAGTGTAGTTTGGTTCTACAGTTTTAACTGGCTGCATTCCCACCATATGTTTAAAGCATATTACAACCCCCAAATAATACTGGGGACTGTAGTTTGTCTAGAGTGCTGGGAATTGTAGTTCTATGAGGGGTAAACTACAGTTCCTAAGATTTTTCAGGGGGGTTCCTTTAAAGATGCTTTAAATGTGTGGTGTGTGTGTGCAGCATCTTCCTCTTCAGAGCCCTAGATTTATGATCAGCAAGAGGAAGAGTAGAGGAACCAACCAAATTACACTTTTTTCCCATTTCCATGACGTTGTGTACATTGGATACTTCATCAGAAGAGGAGCAATTCAGCAGCATCTGAAGCAAAACAGCTTAATTATGTACCCACACTCCATATGTTTCTATTTTATCATATCAAGAATTTGCCTAAACAGCACTTGGGAAGAAAACTGTACCACAAAACCAAGATACTGGGGGGGGGGAGTTGGCAATTTATTTTGAGAAAATGTAGAATCAATAAGTTCTATTGCATTAGCGTATGTTGTAATATAGAAGGTGAGGCATAAGATGCAGAAACTGCAGGCCGTCTGTGTCCCTGGGGAAAAGCCAGTCCACACCAAACCATATTCACAACATGACAAGCAAGCGTGTACGCTGCCCTGTACTAAATTTGGTTTGACCTTTGGTACACTCCAGGGACGCGGGTGGTGCTGTGGGTTAAACCGCAGAGCCTAGGGCTTGCTGATCAGAAGGTCAGCGGTTCGAATCCCCGTGACGGGGTGAGCTCCCATTGTTCGGTCCCACCTCCTGCCAACCTAGCAGTTTGAAAGCACGTCAAAGTGCAAGTAGATAAATAGGTACCACTCCAGTGGGAAGGTAAACAGTGTTTCCGTGTGCTGCTCTGGTTCACCAGAAGCGGATTTGTCATGCTGCCCACATGACCTGGAAGCTGTATGCCGGCTTCCTCGGCCAATAACGCGAGATGAGCGCCACAACCCCAGAGTCGTTCATGACTGGACCTAATGGTCAGGGGTCCCTTTACCTTTACACTCCAGCTATTCATTAGAATGATATGAGTGATTCTCAGATGATATGGACAAGACTTATCAGCACATCATGAAATGTTGTTGCCGAGTTGCCAAGTTGAAAAATTTGGGCAAAGCATCAAAAGAAGCAATTAGTGTGTGTAAGCACATATGAGCATTTTGTTTGTTTGATAGCCCACCTTTCCTCCAGGGGGCTCAAGTTGGCATACATAGTTCTCTTCCTCCCCATCTTTATTCTCACAACCACCCTGTGAGGTAGGTTAGTCTGAGAGGAAGCGACTGGTCCAAGGTCATTCAAATGAGCTTCAAGGCCTGAGCTTCAATGTACTGAGTGAGGATTTGAACCCTGGTTGCCCAGGTGCTAGTTACTACTGCTTATTCTCCGTATACTTGTACAAACAGCATCTCTCCCCCCCCCATTTATCATCTATCCAGTCAGCATAATGAAAAGGATGTTCAGAAGCACCTAATGTTCCCTGGACTTTTAGGGCAATCCATGGCGCTTTTGTTTGACACGTGAAAATCTGGTTGCTCCCAAAGATTGTCTTTTTGTCTCTGCACCACAACACTGCTTTGGAGCGGCTTCTTTCTGATTGGTGGTTAAAATGACTCTTGGGTGGTGCTGGTGCTTGAGGATGATGAAAGGTGCTTAACAAAAAAAGTTTTTTTAAAAAATAAATAAAATAAATTATTGGAAAAGATTATTTAAAAACTCTTCCCAAAAAATTCCTTTAAAAGAAACAAGTCCTTAAAAAAGAAAGTATCCTTCCAAAAATTTTCTAGCAGCATCTTAAAGACCAATTAAGTTTGTTATGGTATGAGCTTTGGTATGCATGCACACTTCTTCAGATATCTGATATCAAGTATCTGAAGAAGTGTGCATGCACACGAAAGGACATACCCATAACAAACTTAGTTGGTCTCTAAGGTGCTACTGGACAATTTTTGGAAGGATTCTTTTAAGGAATTTTTTTTAGAAGAAAAAAAAGTTTAGGGATTTGATTCTTTTAAAGGATTTTTTTTGGAAGAGTTTTTTTAATAATCTTTTTCAAGATTTTTTTATTTCGACTATGGCAGACCAACATGGCTATCTACCTGCATTTTTAAAAAAATAATAATAATCCCTAAAGCCATGTTTCTAGAGTTAGATGGGCCATTGGCCTGATCCCAATCATCTTATGCTGGACTACAAAGCTCTTAACAGCTTGGGATCAGTTTACTTGAGAGATTGCCTTCCCCCATGTATTCCCAACTCAACTGCTTTGATCTGAGAAAACTAGCACAGTTACTGGTTCCACATAAAACACCTGCACTTGTGAGAAATCAATATTTTAGTGTGGCAGCACAGGTAGACTTTGGAACTCCCTGCCTGTTGATTCCAGGCAGGCACCTTCACTACTTTTTTCTTTTTTCCTTTTCTCTTTGGTGCCTGCAAAAACAAATAAATGTTTGTTTAGGCGAGCCCATCCAGACACGTAAAATGTGGACATGTATTTTAATCTGCTTTTTAGCATATGGATCATTTGTAATGATTTTTAAATATTTTAAATAGTTGTGTGTAACTTCTTTTACTGATGAAATGAAAATGGTTATAAAAATCAAATTATGATCCCTTTTTTTTTTTAAACCGGGACTTGGCAGCTATGCATCTCCTGTCCACCTTGCTGACAGTTGTTAAACCAAAGCAATTAAGTGTCCCTTAAGGCTCAGAGCAGAATTAAGGTTAAACTGCCACAGGGACGGGTTGAAGGCTGTAATTGACAAGCACACAGGAAGCCAACGAAGGAACGGCATATGGAGAAGTTGAACTGATAGGGAGCCCTAAAACCTGCAGCAGTCCCAAGCACAATACTGATAAATGGGTAAGTGAAGTGCAAGATCTGATTATTAAATGAGATAATAAGGGAACTAGGAAGGTAGCACAGGAAGCATTGAGAGGGGCTGGACCTTGCACTCAGGTGGTAATTGCACTGAGCACTTCTCTTGATCAAACACTCCTTTCAAATAGCTGCACTGCAGGGGTGATAAAATCACAAGGAGGGCCATATAGTCTTCTATGTGCAGAACCATTTCTCCATTGTTAATTGATACGGGAAGCCTTAGGTTTTTTCTCTCCAAGCAGATATTCTTATAAGAGAAAGGCATGCATTGTGCAGAATTGGCCCAATCCTGCCTTGGCGTTTCAGTTTCCCATTCTCTTCATTTGTTGCAAACCTTGAGATAAGCTGGAGTCAGACTGTGAAGGGGAAAAAGCAAGCGTCCCCTATTTGATACGCAAATACCACAATTTGGGTTATAATAACCCATACTTGAAGCATGCAGTCTTTATGGAAATCAGCCCGAAGTGAGGCACTTTCTAACAGTCAGCCCATACAAGCATAATGTGGCAACGTCTTTTTACTGGACAGGACCCACTTTGCAGAATATTGTTAGCAAAGCATATGTGCTGCTCGCCCACCAAACAACAGTATTGTCTCCTGGGCTGTGCAGGGGGTTAATAAAATCCTTTCCCCTGGAATGCTAATTTCCCATTTCCCGGGAGTTTTGAAACATTCAAAGGTGTGATTCCACCACCTGCAGCCCAAAGTGATACAGCCCAGCAATAGCTGTGTAGCATAAGATGCTAAGAGGAGCCTGCTGGATCAGGCCAGTGGCTCGACTTGTCCAGCATCCTGTTCTTGCAGTGCTGGTTATGTAATTTAGCTCTTAGATAATCTGAAGGCAGCCCTGTTTAGGGAAGCTTTTAATGTTTAATAAATGGTTGTATTTTAATACTTCTGTTGGAAGCCGCCCAGAGTGGCTGGGGAAACCCAGCCAGATGGGCGGGGTATAAATAATATATTATTTATTAGGGACCCAGGTGGCGCTGTGGTTAAACCACTGAGCCTAGGGCTTGCTGATCAGAAGGTCGGCGGTTCGAATCCCTGTGACGGGGTGAGCTCCCGTTGCTTGGTCCCAGCTCCTGCCAACCTAGCAGTTCAAAATGCAAGTAGATAAATAGGAACCGCTACAGCGGGAAGGTAAACGGCATTTCCATGTGCTGCTCTGGTTTGCCAGAAGCGGCTTTGTCATGCTGGCCACATGACCTGGAAGCTATACGTCGGCTCCCTCGGCCAATAATGCGAGATGAGCGCGCAACCCCAGAGTCGGTCACGACTGGACCTAATGGTCAGGGGTCCCTTTACCTTTACCTTTACCTTATTATTATTTTTATTATTATTATTATTATTAAGGGCAATATTGCACAACTACTGTAACTGGTTTGTAAGCATTACTTGACAATCCATAGATTCTCAAAAGCACATTTTTCTTACCAGCGCAAATATTCCTGGAACCTAGTACTTCTCATCACCTTGAAATGGCTGTAGATGAAACTCTTTATAGATGAAAGCCAGTGTGGCATAGTGGTTAAAGAGTCAGGCTAGGATCTGGGAGACCAGGGTTCAAATCCCCACTTGACTAGGAAGCTCACTGGGTGACCTTGGGCCAGTTACTGCCTCTTAGCCTACCCTACCTCACAGAGTTGTTGTGGGGATTGAGGAAGGGGAAGACTATGTATGCCAGCTTGAGAGCTCCTCAGAGAAAACGGTGGAAGAATAAAAATAATAATAACAACAATAATAATGTCCTTAGTGTCATTCCTATGCATTCAGCACCCTTCATTTCTCCAATGTCCTGGAGAAATTGTGCCCTATGATGGTTCTTGCTTGACTTGTGTACACCACTCAGAAATTCTGAATATGGAGCATTAAATAAATATCTGAAATATCTGTATGGCAATGCCACTGTGTGCTATTAGAAATGGAGCTGTTACATACTAGACATCAGGTGCTTGGTGTTGGGCTGTTGTTGGGTTTTCCTTTTCTTTTTTCTTTTTGTCAAGCAAGTGGAATAGCTGCCAATTATTTAAAAACCTGACTGATCAATTAAAATTGATTCTAGTTTGCTCCCCATTGATTGCAATGTTGAATATAATAGAAGGAACGTTTCAGCCCAGTGTCGGTGATTGCTAAGTAGAAATCTCCCCATGACACTTTAGTTTACGGCAGTAGGATGTCCCTTTAAAATGGCAGACAAAATGCAAATTTCCTTTCTACAGCCACATGCGTGAGAATGAAACTCTGCTAAGCCCATAACCGATTGTGTAAGCTGTGCTCGTGTATTCCACTAAACATTTATTCTAGGCTTTGGGTTGGGTTGGGTGGGGAGGAATCTAAGATAAAGGGTTTATTCTTCTTCTTAATGCACTACTAAAAAAAATAGCCATAGCTATTGCTTAGTTAAATAAGACTTAGGGAGACACAGCCATTCCTACTTAGTAAAAGTAATTATTAGATTCATACTTGAACATGGAGAAACTGATTCTGGAGGTTTAAGGAATAGTTTTTTCTGAAAAGCTTGATGATTGTGTGTTTAAAATCAGTATAGCAGGTACACAGGTAGACTTAATTCCAGCACAGAATTTGGTTTACTTAATGCTACTAATTTTAGTGGGCTTAAACGCATTTACCTCTAACCATGGATTCTAGTTAGAGTTGTCAACCAATTAAATAGATTTGATCAATCAATTATATCTACAAAAAGTTGCAGATGAATTAAGCATTCACTCTGAAGAGAAGGGAAGAAGTGGAGAAACACTTTTCTGATTTTTTTTTACTATGAATGCACATGTCACAGCAGGCTCCATCTTAGACTAGGGCCCACTGTCATCTACGGACTAGGGCATCTGCAGATGGTTCCATGGGTGCAGCAGGGCCCATTTGGTGGTGGCAGCACCGAGGCAACTGTTCATGGGCGTACCCAGCATGGGGGGCAGCTGCCCCCCCCTAGAAGCAGGGCAGCTGGAGAGGACAGGCAGGGACACTGCCTGCTGTGCTCCGCCTCAGCCTGCTTGGCTGAAGTGAAACGGCAGCAGCGGCAGCAAAGCTGCCTCCGTTGAAAAAAAATCTGGACCTGGACCTGGGCTAACTTCAGCCCACACTCATTCAAGTCACAGCGAGCACAGCACAGAAAGTGCTGCCCCACAATGCTCCGTGGCACCTCATTTGCATACGTGCGATCCCAAGGGCACCATGGCTGCGCTGGGCGCCAACACCCCCAGAACATGCGCCACGCCCCTACGGGTGGCGTGCCCCGCCCCAGAATGCATGCCAGCCCCACCCCCACCTGCTCTTCGCCCCCGGTGCTGGAGAATGAAGCTACGCCAGTGCATGTCAGGCTGCCTCTGCGAACCCTGGCTTTCCTTTTTCACAACCCTTTCTTTCACAAGGTCAGCCCCCCCCCCCAAGCTCCTAAACATCTGAAACCAAGCCACTTTTCCGGCTCCATTGCCAGTTCATTGTTTGTGTTATCCCATGCTCAGCAAACTTATCAAATCTAAAACACAGCCAAGGGGCACAGAAGCAGCTTCATTTCTCAACGGGGCAACGGAAAGTTCCAGAAGCTGGACGGACATAGCCAGACCGATTGCCAGTTTGGATCAACAATCCACGGAACACGTGATATGATGTGGTATAGCTTAATTTCTGAGAGGTGCAGGGGTTTAACATTCTCTGGAAGTCATGCCCACGCCCTCCCATATGAAGGCAATATCATGGTCTATGAGCGAGGACTGATCGGTGTTTCTATTATTATTATTATTATTTTATTTGTACCCCGCCCATCTGACCGGGTTGCCACAGCCATTCTGAGTGGCTTCCAACATATATAAAAACATAATATTACACATTAAAAAGCTTCCTTATAACAGGGCTGCCTTCAGATGTCTTCTAAAGGTTATATAGTTACTCAGCTCCTTGACACCTGATGGGAGGGCCCACAGGGTGGGTGCCACTACCGAGAAGGCCCTAATATACTAATTATGTTGGTATAGAATTCCATTGATAGCTGATACACTTTAGGAAATTAACATTTAGGAACCTAATTAAGAAATCTTTAAATGAAAAAGCTATCCTATATCTACCGTATCTATCTATCTGATAGATTAGATAGATAGATAGATAGATAGATAGATAGATAGATGGTAGATAATACCTGTGCATGCACACAGAGAGATGCTTTAAAAAAACCTCGCATTTTCCTATTACAATTTGCACTCCAATTTAAACTCCAACATTTCATTTCTCCATATGCCTGTTCTTTAGCTCTAGATGACCTGTATATTTCCCAGACAGAATGGGATAGTATGGTACTGAGATTCTCTGTGCGCTGTCCATTTATTTATATATGGATAATTAGATTCTCCTACCAAACAATTTTTTACCTTGTCTGTTAAATGTACATTTATAAGGCTGATTAAATTCCCGCCACAAGATGTGGACAAATAAATTCAATTGAAATTGATTTAGGTTTAGTTTAAAAACAAACTGCATCAACATAAAATAATGAGAGAGAGAATGATGGTTTATATATAGCATGATGGGCCTGATCCAGAGCTCTTTGAAATAAATGGGATATTTTATTGAGTCTAAACAGAGTAAATTACTGTATCTGAGAGAACAGCTCTGCAAGATGTTGACTAGGGGCTGTCTTATGAAAACGTAATAGTCTGTTGGCAAAGCCAAGTTAGAGCTCTTTAGTTCAGAATTCTGCTTCTTTAGCAGCTTTCTTGGTTTTGTAACAGGACAATGCCATTGAATTTAAAGATACTGGAATGACTATTTGGTGCACATGTTCAAGGCCAATTCCATGTTCAAAGTTCAAATACCAGATTGACCCATTCAGCTGTTTTCACAGGCCAATCAATGGGATAATGCAAATAAATAAATAAATAAAATGCAAAATCTTACTTGAACAGAATGGATGAAAATTGATGTACAGGCTGTGCCCCACCCACACGATCGGTAGGGATGACAACACAAAAAGATGTCAAAATAAAAAATGCAATGCTTGACTTGAGGTCTGCAAGATCACTATGAAGTATGATATATACATTGACAATACAAATATCTGTTTGAAATTCAAACCTGTTTGAAATCTCAAAACGGGGAGGGAAAATGTATACTATGTTATTGCAGTCCAAAACAACTGAAGGGCAGCAGATTGGTGAGGGCTGCTCTAGAGCTTGAACGAGGATCCCCAACACTAGTCTCTGGTGGACTCTCAACAATAGTGCTGCTGGTGCGACCCCCTTTGTATCAGCCAAGTCTCCCATCCTGCACTGCTGCTACACCTGCTGTCCATTGTGGGGGGAATGTAAGATGGCATCTGCCCACCATGGATCAAAGCTGGTGGCTTGGCTTCCATAGAAAGCCACCACCACTGAGCGTTCAGCAGCAGCAGTAGCAAACTCCATTACCAGATGGGTACCCTAATGGTTTGGTGATGGGCCTTTATGAACCCCTGGGCAGTCCATGCTGATCCCCAGTGCCAGAACAGCTGGGAATCTTTGGCTTTATGTACAGCTTCCCCTTATAGCAGTGATGGGCAACCTTTTGAGCTTGGTGTGTCAAAATTCGCCAAAAAACCGAGTATAACTCGGGTGGTGTGTCACTTTGAGAGAGAAAAACCATAATTTTGCAATATTTATAGTTTAAATAACAAAAATGTATAATTGTGTAATATATAACTGCAATTAATAAACCAAAAACTAATTATTTAACCTAACCTAACCAAAAACCGCTTATTTATCACAAATAAAGTTGAGTTGTTGAGCTTTTTTGGGGGAGCTGATGACCAAAGTTTTGGAGGTTTTTTTGGGGGGTGCAAAAGTTGCTTTTTGGCGGGGAGGGTGAGCTGCTGCGCTTTTGGGGGGGGGAAGGGAACAGAAATAAATGGCGAATAATACCTTCACTGGAACTAACACGCAGCACTGACATAGTCTGCCAAAGCACCAAAAAAACCAACACAGAACGGGTTAAAAAACTAACGCTGTTACACCCAATCATAGTCTGCCAAAGCGCCAGGAAAAAACAGAGCAGAAAGGGTTAAAAAACCAATCTCTGGCTACCAGCAGCAGCAACAACAACAAGGATCCGGGTAATAAGCTCTAGCGGAGACAAACTCTAGCGGAGACAAGCTGTAGGAGGAGTGGGGGAACAAATGGGGGAAAAACAACAGCAGCAGCAGCGCGAATGGGCTGATGGGGCGCGTGCCAGCAGTGAGGGCTCTGCATGTCACGTCTGACACGCATGTCATAGGTTCGCCATCACTGCCTTATAGTGAACTAACAGAGCAGCAGTTTAGAGCACTTTCAGGGCAGTGGGGAATTCTTAGGTTCTGGTTTTGCCTTGCTAACCCAGGCTGGGCATTGTGTCCTCCTGGACAGAGCATCCTGTTTGGCTGTGATTTTGCCTGAGCAACAAAGCTCTGGTTTATTTCTGTGTGTTCTTTGGCTCTGTGTCTTTGGTTCTTTGACACAATTCCTTTTTCCTAGTGTCCAGCTCCTGATTCCCCTCTGACAGCTGCCTACGGTTCAGTCATGGCAAGGTGGCAGAATGGTCCAAGCTCAAGAACACATTTACTATGAAGTGAACATCTAGATTGCTTGCTTAGCTTAAAATCTGAGACAGACTGTGCCATTAATGCACCTAATGAATTCATATCCGCAATATTCTGGAAGACATTAGAGAAACCATGTAGGGAAACTTTTATTCCTCAAAGCTCTTCAGTCTTTTAAACAAGAAATTATGGGAGGCAGAGGGGAACCATAGATTTTAGAAGCTTACCCCATGCAAAGTTTCATGGAGATTGGTTATTAGACATACACTCTGATCCTGAGATATTTGTGTGAAGCAACACATAATTAGAAAACAGGGTCATAACCACACATGTGGGTCTGAATCAGATGAAGGAGAGATATATTCTCATCAGCATCAGAGGAAAGTTCACCCTCTCGGCACTGTGTAGCGTCAACAGGGCATCAAAACCACATCCATCCCCAATCTGCAACAACCATATTTTGGATGTGTGCTGCACATGGTTCCTAATCCAGCTTCAGAAGAAAGACATATAGAAACTATAGATAATATCTACACATGCAATATCTCCCGAGTCATATGGATCCTTATGTAGCAATAAGTTGGAATCTGCAGAAAAGCTCAATTCCATATGAGGAATTCTGGAGTTGTGCCTTCCAGTTCATGGATAATATTATATACCGTAAATTGGAATAAAGCTGTGTCCTGATCTGTTGCAACCAAGCAGATTTCTGTGTCTTTGGATACTGGTAGAACATTTACAAGATATCATCACATGCAAATACCATTCTGCTGTGAAGGACTGGATTGTTGCCGTTTTTAACTAGGAAACCTGGGATGGTCTGCCAACATTTGAAGGGTTGCTTGTAACTGCAAACAGATGTAGCTGTTGAAGGAAGATGGTAATGGCCTTCGGGGAGGACATTCCATGCATCATCATGATGGTATTAATCATATCATCATAAAACAAGATTTTGCACCTGTGTGAGCATGCATGCAGAGTGTCGTGCTTTTTTTTACAAGTTGTGCATCAGCATACCATTGAATCTGGCACTGAAGTCCTGAACTGAGCAGTTACAAGGTTTAAACACTGATATATATTTTTTTAAAAAATAACAATAGGGAAATACTGAAAAGGCTAGGAAAATGCCACAGAAACCATAAGGAGGCAGCCTTGAAACAGTGTATAAATGAAAATGTGCTTACTGACTTGGGATTTTATTTCAGTCGAAATTACTACCACGTTAAGTGTACTTAGCCAGTCAGTGATAATGAACTAAGTTATATTCAGAGTAGACCCACAGAGATCAAGGGACATAAGTAACTATCCCATTGATTTCAGTGAGTTCGCTCTTTGATTTAGTTCAGCCCATGTGCATAAATACTGAATTAATAAATTCTGGAAACACTTTATGAACTTCAGATCTGCCTAGAGCCCAGAGCAAAGCGACAAGATGTGGGCTGGGAGCTTTTCCATCTACTTTTAAGAAAGTAACAAGATATAAACGGTAAGATATGCTAAAGCGGCAGCATGGTAGAACTAAATATATTGGCTCAAAGTGATCTAACTACATTGTATCTGCTTTTCCAGACAACATTTCCTTCCTCTGCCAAGGATAACTAAATCTCCAAAGTAGTGATAATGTTGCCAACCATAATATTTTACCCTGCAATTCCTGCATGAAAGTTACAATGTTAGCAACTTTTAAAGTTTTAATCGCACATCCAATCTGTACCATAAATCATATTTTGAACATAGTTTATGATATATGAAGATGGTTAACTATTTTATGAACTGGACTTGAACTAAAGCATTTTTTAAGGGAAAGAAAAAGGGGAACACCAATTATATAAGGAGGCAAATCAAATCAAATCACAAAAGTGTACCTCCAACTTAAAAAAAACCTTAGCATATTCTTTTAGATATGTTTCATGCCTAAATATGTCTTACCATTGATGGCTTGCATACAGCTTCCTATCTGACTGATTAAAAAAAATCTGATTCTGAGCTTTCAGTTACATTTTCTGTCTTGGCCCAGTGTGTTTTCTTCAAAAACAGGAAGAACACCTTGATAAAAAATCAGTTGTGTGTCTTCCATTAGCAGAGTGCAGTGATTTGGTGTAAGAATCACTGGGAAGAAGAAAATCAGATTAAATAATTAGTATCAATTAACTCCAGCAAAATAATTCCATAAACAATTGGTCTCTAGTGCCTTGCTTAATTATGTGAGACTTTCATCGCTTCTTATCAAGTCTGCTTTGATTCATCTTAGACACTTGAGCTTCCCAGAGGTATAATTAATTATTGTCTTGTAAATAAACCCTTGATAATTAATGGAAGCACAACACAATACAGTATCTTTTTAAAAACAAAACAAAAAAAGTATTAAAGAAGAGGACTGTGGCTATGAGAATGACCTTTTTTCATATTAAGGTAGAGAACTTGCACACTGCATAATGAATGGAGGCTAATTTTAACTAAACGCCAACTTAATTAAAAACACCCCACTCTAGTGCCTAGTCCTGCAATCACTATCATTAAATTAAACAGTCCCCTCGTATAGTTTACTAGAACATTTATATTCCCTTGATACCATTTGCTATTTTTGCCTGGAGCTAATTCAACGCACTCCTGGAACCCCACATTAAAATAATAATAATAATAATAATAATAATAATAATAATAATAATAATAAATATTTTTCAGGTGTAGACACAGTCAAATTCACTTTCACTAGAAGATGCATAAACATAAAGTGGAAAAATGAAATCAGCATGTCAGAAAGTTTATTGGATACCCGAAATACATGATGCAAACTGCTGAGTACAGTATGCTGTCCATACTGGATGCGCATGGAGAATTAATAAGCACATTTTTTACAGACATTTAACCGTGTACCATAGGTATTGTGAACTCTTTGTAAGTACAGACACATGACTAAGTGTAACGCTTGTTAAAAAGACTGCAATGAAAGATGAGCATTTGCACGGCCATTTGCAAGTGCTCATATATCACCAGTGGAATGGGTACTCAACCAGTTACATTTGGGGTTGCGCTACTTGGTATTAATTGCTGTAAGATCCTGTGGCCACATCCGCTTCACCTGATTATGGTGGTGACTAAATTCCGCCAACTGTTGTCTCAGGCAGAGATGCAAATGTCTCTATTCACCCTGCCAGAACCACAGCCACCATCGATGAAGAAATACTCTTTGAGCCCTTTCTCAAATGGATATGGCCATACAGTATACAAAGTTGTCAGCCGTTTGTGCAAATTCAGGGACTGACAGATAACAAACACTTTGGAATCCCTCTAACAGCATAAAGGACTGACCCATGGCTCTTCTTGTTTTGGACTTCACTTTGTTTTGCTGCTTACTGGTGGGCGCCAAATTTTATACTTCTGTGCAGTGCTTTTTCCCCCTTAAAAATGTTTAAGGATACTCTCATTTTGACTCAACAAAATCAGCATTTTATCGTTCAAGTCGGTAAAAATAAATACAGTAAATGGACAAAAGTACAAAGATTCACAAAATGTTTAGGGGTATATGTACCTCTGCATCCCCCCAGGAAACAAAAGCACTGCTTCTGCGTTATGGACCAAAATTATTCTGGGCATAATGCAGCTAATTTCATGAGAATTAATTTACACAGCTGAGAGATTTGCCTTATTATAAGCAAACAGGAATCAAGGCAATCTCTGGTTTCTTCCTATAAGCTGATCTGCCAGCATAGTAGGTCACTCCAAAGCCATTGCCCCTCACCCTGCAACACAACCCCAATTCTGGCTTCCAGTATGAACCAACCTACTGCCTATCACAGCACAGCAGCCATAATGGCATGAAGGCTTTAAAGACTGATATGTCTCTTGGTGTGTGTTTTTTTAAAGGCTTGATTGTTCTCCTCTAATTCACAGGATCATTGCTGAAAGCTTTGCTGAACCACATTCAAGGAGGACGTCCATTATTCGAGCCAGCAGTCCATACTCTCCTGGATTTCCTCCACATGGCCAACATGTCGGTAGGAGCCTCTTTTTCAGCTGAGTATTTTAAATCTGTCCCAGACAAATGGGGTTGCGCTCTATCTGGAATACAAAGCTGATGTATCTCCCTCAAGTTAATGAGCATGAATGAATGATCCTGCAAATTGAAGTGTATACTCTTGGCAGCAGTTCCTGAGGTCTTAATATGCTGTTTATGTATACCCACATGATGAATCAAGACGGCAAAGTTACGGACTTAAAAAAGGGGGGAAAGGACACCTCAAAACTGAACTGATGAATAAAAATTAAACCAGCGAGTCATCCCAAGGGTGATTAAACTCTGGGATGCCGAAGTTCTACATTTGTAGCTGATACAACTTTGGAACATAGTGTTGTTCAGAGAGTTAAGGCAGACAGCAGGGACAATGACATGTTAAATTACCCACATGATGTATAGCTTAATGAACCCCCTTGTGTTGATCACGCTTGGCATTAATCAAGAGCCATGAACAGATTCCCTTATTTTCTCAATGCTGCTCTGATAAACTGCAATTTCATTTAACCTTGGACAGGGGCTTTAATAGCTTCCTCGGGACAACTGTCAATACTTTCCTGGGTATACAGTGATTAAACTGCAACACAAGATGCATGCCATGAATTTTCTTCATTTGGCATTAGAATTTTCATTTTTAAACAACCATTTGCATAAAATATGCTGGAAATATGGAGATGACAAAGATTTACATGGAGCTGGAGCAAGAGTCTTTAAAGATGATTTTGCAAAATCGTATTAATTAACACACTGGGTCTCTGTAAAACAAACAAACAAACAAACTGCAGGATGGCAACAAACAGCAGAAGTGCAAAATAAAGGGGACGGTATTCTTTACATTTTCTAATGATAAAATATTACACAGTCCTCAATGGGTCTTACTTTTGAGTGGACGTGGTTAGGATTGTGCTGTAAAGGAACTGGATAGGGATAGTCTGCTCACCCTCTGTACGTTTCTTCCCCTCCCACCCATCTAATAACAGTTCATTTCTTCTCAGTTTTAGGACCAAAGAGAGATAAACCTTCAGAGGTTAGATTGCTGATGGGGCAGAATAAATTGGTTGCATCAGGAAAGAGGAAGATACGAAGAGCCTCTTGAAGAGCTAATGGCCCATCTAGTTCTGCATCCTGTCCTCACAGTGGCCAACCAGATGCTTGTGGGAAACCTGCAAGCAGGATCCAACCACAAGAGACTCTCCCCTCCTGTAGTTTCGACCAACTGGTATTCAGAAGCCTCCAATGGTGGAGACAGAGCATGGCCATCATAGCTACTAGCTTTACCTGCCATGAATTAGGCTGATCCTCTTTTAAAACCATTCGAGTTGGTGGCCATCATTGCCTCCTGTGATCATAGAGCTATTGTAATGTCAGAGGCATGGGCGTACCCAGGATCAAAACTAGGGGGGGCAAGGGGAGGGGCCAAGGCACGGAAGGGGAGGGGCCACAAAGTGGGCGGGAACGGCGAACTCGCGCTCCGCCGGGCTGTGCCCCTCCCTAGAAGCAGGGCTGGTGGGCGGAGGCGGAGCCCAGCCTGGCGGAGCGCGAGTTCGGCGTTCCCGCCCACCGCGCCGCGCTCCCTGGTTCCCCGCCGTGCTTGGCCTTGCCTGAGGGCGCGCCGGGGAGCTGGAGGGAGGGTGCGGCGCGGTGGGAATGGCGAACTCGCGCTCCGCCGGGCTGTGCTCCGCCTCTGCCCACCAGCCCTGCTTCTAGAGTAGGGCAGCTGCCCTAACTTGCCCCGTGGTGGGTACGCCCTTGGTCAGAGGGGAGAGTCATCTAGTCTAACGCCCTGCAATGCAATAATCTTTGGCCTAACTTGGAGCTCGAACCCACGACCCTGAGGTTAAGAGTCTCGTGCTCTACCAACTGAGCTATGTGGGAGTGAGTTCCATAGTTCACCTATGCACTGTATGAATAAGTACTTTCTTTCATCCGTCCTGACTCCTCTGATACTCAGCTTAATTGGCTACCCATGAGTTCTAGTGTTGTAAGAGAGGGAGAAAAACTTGGTTCACTTTCCTATGCCAGGACAGCCCCTCCCACTTTTTTAAAAAGCTAGATTGGTAATTGACCTCAACCTGAGCTTGGATCATTGCTATGCCTGCGATTCATGGGCCAGACACTGAGTGCTTCCAGACAGTGGGCTTCATATTTTAAGTGGATCGATGAAGTGTCACAGATGAGTCGTTGGCAACAGGTTTGAACCTATTTTATTAACTTAGTTGCTGTCAGGAAGCAACCCAGGTCTCCTTGACACACAGCCTACTATGACTTTTTACAAGTGTGTACCAAAGATTCTTATCTTCCTGCCATTTTCTTTGGGGTTGAAGAGGGCTGTTTCCTCCATAAGTAATCAAGAGGGGTTAAAGCAGCAGGGCCAGCACTGGGGTCATCGTTGCTGAGCACCTGGTGAGGCCCACATCTCAGCAAGTGCCCCCAACCTCTGGAGTTCTCTGTCCCTGCTGATCTACCCCCTTTGATATTGCCAGCTTTCTACCTGCCCTTTCAGAGAACGTGAGCAGTGATAACAGCAAAGAGAAGTAGTGATGGCCTCCACTCCACAGTAGGGGAAGAGCCGTAGATCAGTGGGGTAGAGACATGATTTGCATGCAGAAGGTCACAGGTTCAATCCCGGGTGTCTCCATGTATGGCTTGTCGGTGCCGAATCTGTAGAATGAGTATCAGGCAACTTTCAATATTGCACTTATGGTATCTTCCTCCACATTCACACCACACATTTAAAGCACTATGACACCACTTTAAACTCATGGCTCCCCCCCCTAAGAATTCTGGGAGGTGTGATTTGTTAAGGAAGCTGAGAGTTGTTAGGAAGCCCCACGAAGCTACCATTTCCAGAGTGGTTTAACAATCAATCCCTCTTCACAGGGAACAGACAGGGCAGACACAGGGATGTGGGAAATGGCCTTAGAGCAAATCAGACCATTGGCCCATCTGGCCAGTGGCAGAGCTTCATGCTCCGGCACCAGGGGCGGGGGCAGGGCTGGCACCCGTTCTGGGGGTGGGGCGCGCCTCCCGGAGGGGTGGGACATGCGTTCCAGGGGTGGGGCGTGCCTCCTGGAGGGGTGGGGCGCACATTCCAGGGCCATGGTGTGCCTCCCAGAGGGGCGTGACACGCGATCCGGGGGCAGCACCGGGGCGTGAGTTTTGGGGGTGGGACGGTCTCCCGCGATGGCGCCCCTTGGATCCCACCGCTCGCGCCGGCCCACCCCCACCACCCCTATCTTCCTACGCCCCTGCATCTGGCTCAGTATTGTCTGCACTGATTGGCTGTAGCTCACCCAGTGTTAGACAAGTTTATTTCCCAGTCCCAACAGGAGATGCTGAGGACTGAACCAGGGATCTTTTGCATATGCAGGAGATACTCTTCCACTCAGCTTTAGCTCTTCCCCAAATCCATAATGTGGGTAATTACCAAGAGAGGGAAAGAAAAACAGCAGGTTATTAACTGTTCACCATGCAAATATTCCCATACACATGGCAGAAAAAAAGAAACAAGTTTTATTGCTAGAAGATTAAAAGAGAATACTGTTTGTAAAACCCAGAGTTTTGAATTACATTTCAGCCAGAACTGTTGGTCTTATTATTATTAGGAGACTTGTCCAGCACCAGTAACAGATGAACAGATGGCCACTTGCAACTCTAATTCAATAAAGGAAGCATACATAAGATGGCTTGAAAAGAAAAGAAAAAATCTTTGAAGAAATATACACATGTAGCTGTGCAAAAATGAAATGTTTTCCGGTCAAATGTCACTGACTATGAGAAAGATTAAGGGGGAAGCGTTCCTGGAAATGTAAACAATATAAGCAATTCCCACAATAGATGCAAATTGCCAAAGCATTTATGCAAACAGATATCTGAAATAGCCTTTTTACAGGACACATTTAAGTGTGAATATGTCAAATTGACATTACTTGTGTCAATCTGCTTCCTATTTAACAGTACATCCTGAGAATTAGGAATGCTGGTGAGGCATATTGATAATGTACCAGTGCTCCAGAAGAAATAGAATTTGAGATGACATAAAGATTATAGGGCAGGTCTTGTTCTTTGGTTGCTAGACACTGTGGTAAGAGTGAACAGAGGGGCATGGATAGAGCCTGTGAAAATATTGTTGCTATTTTCAGTCAGAAAGGGGTCTGCTCCCACAGAATTCAGAAAGTGAAGAAAGAGCATTTATCTCTCTCTTTAAAAATAAAACATTAAATATATTAAAATGCACACATGGACCAAAATGTGGTCTAACCCCCCTTTAAATCCATATCAATGAAAAGAAAAGAACTCACCCTAAAACTCACCTACAGGTGGTATCTAACATCGAGAAAAGTAGCGCTAATATGCCCAGGAACCTCACCAAAATGCTGGAGAGTGTGCACCTCAACAGGCACATACCTCCACATGTGGTGGGAATGCCCCAAAATCCAATTATTCTGGACAACAACCATATGAGAAATGTGTAAAATAACCAAGCAAGTAATAAAAATCACCCCAGAATTGGGCTTGCTAAACATCTTCCAAGACAATGCCAATTTACACCACAAAGAACTCATAACCCACCTACTTTCAGCAACCAGAAACATCATAGCCAGACACTGGAGAGACCTGTCAGGAGTAAGCATGGACCAATGGTACCAAATAGTATAGGAAACAACCTTATTAGAAAAACTAACCAATAAGCTGAAACTGACACGGGGACAAATAGAAGAGGACGCCTTCATAGAAGAGGCTCCCCTTTATCACACCACAGCCCAGCAAGACAATGGCAAAAATTTACCGACAGCATACAAATCAGTATGGCTAACCCAGGGATCCCCAAACTAAGGCCCGGGGGTCCGGCCCGTGGATGGTCTAGGAATCAGCATGTTTTTACATGAGTAGAATGTATCCTTTTATTTAAAATGCACCTCTGGGTTGTTTGTGGGGTCTGCCTGGTGTTTTTACGTGAGTAGAATGTGTCCTTTTATTTGAAATGCATCTCTGGGTTATTTGTGGGACATAGGAATTCATTCATTTTTTCCTCCAAAATATAGTCCGGCCCCCGACAAGTTCTGAAGGACAGTGGACTGGCCCCCTGATGAAAAAGTTTGCTGACCTCTGGGCTAACCTGATCCAAAACACCAACCCACCCCGCTCACACATGAAAATAAAGACCACCACAGCTAACTACAAATGAACAACCACACCCTAGGCCAACCCCAATCTCTCTCGCCACCAAAAGAACACAAGCAAATAAAAGAGAACCTGCACAAGCAACGCTGGCATCAAACCCCACATATATTAAGTAAAACAGAAACATCACCCCCCAACCCCACCCTCCCACCACCTGCCCACCTCGTTCCCCCTCTTTCTTCCCAGTGTCTCAACTAATGAAACTGATTTGCAAAAATGATACATGTAAAAAATATGAGAGAGAGACACTGCACATACCTTTGTAAATCAAGAAATCTTTAATAAAAATACTTCAAAAAAATGCACACATGGAACAATATAAATACATACAACAACGTACCGTAAAAGTAAATTTGTTGCTGGAATACAACTGAAGGGTGGTATAAAATATTTCTTTGTTTTATTTAGAATTCTTATGTCCTGTGCTATAGCCCTGAGAGGCTCTCACAGTGGCTTACAGTAGAGTCTCAGAATGAAAATCACATTCAATCTAGTCTCAAAAACAGAAATAGCATAGTGTCCCTCTGGTGCCAGGATTATCATGGCCTTTGACACCTGAGGTGTGTGTTTATAGGTACCAACCTATTCCTAATGAGCAGGTCCTCGGGCACATCCTGCCCACATCGTCAAGCGGCATTAACTGGAATGGATCGCACACCAGGAGGGAGGGGGGCTCGATGTTGAATTGGATGCCTTAGCAGGCACTTTGGCAACAGTGGCATCTAAATCACTGTGGAGCTGAATGGATTTATCTTTAAAGTGTTTAGATCTGGCTAAGGCTCCAGAAGTCCACCCTCCTGGTCAGGAGCAACCACATAGAACAGCTCTGCTGGACACCTTCTTGAGGATGCAATGGAGGCAGTGAAGTAGGGTCTCTTCACTGCTCTCATTGCCTCATAGTTTCTTTGCATGGTTGTCTTACCTCCTGCTAGACTCCTACACATTGGTGGGGTGTGTGTGCAACATTTAAGATGGTTACTGCATTGAGCTTCGCTTTCTTCTTAATGCTGGCAAGCCAACTTAATCTTTTGTTTCAAAATAGTAAGTGGGAGGAAAATACTTTTAATGAATGAATGAATGAAAGGAAAGGAAGAAGGAAGCTGGGTTGAGGAATAAGGAATGAATTAGGAAGGCTAATTCATCACATAATGATAAATTATGGTAATAATTAGAATTTTTATTTAAAAACCCCCAGTGCCAATTGGGGTGAAAATATGGGGGCTCATCTTTGGTGATAATACAATCTACCCATTTACGGTAACGAAAATACAGCTTTACGTATAGGAACATGAACTACATTATGTGGAGTCAGACCAGTGGTTCATCTAGCTCAGAACTGTCTACATATAAGTGACAATGGTTCCCTGGGGTTTCAGGCAGAAGTCTTTGCCAGTCATATAGGGAGATACCAGGAACTGAACTAAGATATCCTGTAAGCAGGGCATGTTTTCTACTACTGACCTCAACCCAATCAGAAATCCAAGGAATGAGGATAATGGTGAAATTCTGCTTACCATGCAGATAGTATAGATTTTCAGTTTCTCTTGTGCAGTACAGTGGAACCTCGGTTTATGAAAAACCTTGGTTTACGAATTTTCAGTTTATGAACGCCGCGGACCCATCTGGAATGGATTAGTTCACTTTCCATTACTTTCAATGGGAAAGTTCACTTCAGTTTATGAATGCTTCAGTTTATGAACAGACTTCCGGAACCAATTGTGTTCATACCACTGTAGTTGTACCACTGAAGTTGTATGTCTACCAAGTACCCTACATAATCATATATTAATTCATTCAAGAAGCAATACTGTGGCCATATCCTTCTGAATTTTGCGGGTCTATCTTCAAGAAATGATTCTCAGCATTGAAGAAAAGCTGGACTGGAAATATTGTTTTGTCTGATTTTAAAATCTGTAATAAACTAATCGCTTCTACAATTTATTTTGTTACATTCCTTGTAAATATCTTAAATTGACCCCAAAATATCCTGGTTCTAATCAAGCTTACAGCATATTACTTATTCCTACTATGAAAGTAATCAAACACAGTAGGTAAAGATTTAAGATTTATTGCGTCTCTTTAAGAAATACTTTAAATAATTCAATGAATACATTACACAGAATATTGTAGACCTTGCGAAAATCAACAGTATAGCTGTTTCACCCAGGTCATATCCTCTGTAATGTTTTTAATCTTGGAATTGAAAGATAATAAGTTATGTCTCCACAAAAAATAAAAAAAATCAATCCAAAACCTTATCTAAAAATAATAAGTTCACTAACAAGGTTAGCTAGCATCCCAGGTCAGGACAGCTCTTGCATCTGAAGTCATTGGTATCAAAATAAGCATTTACGGCGTGCTCTCAGGAGGTTGTTGTTTAGTCGTTTAGTTGTGTCCGACTCTTCGTGACCCCGTGGACCATAGCACGCCAGGCACTCCTGTCTTGCACTGCCTCCCACAGTTTGGTCAAACTCATGTTCGTAGCTTCGAGAACACTGTCCAACCATCTCGTCTTCTGTCGTCCCCTTCTCCTAGCGCCCTCAATCCTTCCCAACATCAGGGTCTTTTCCAGGGAGTCTTCTCTTCTCATGAGGTGGCCAAAGTAGGATAGCAATTAGGTTAGGAACAAAATGAACATGAATTCATCAGATTCCCATAATGATAAAATGAAATAATGCTAAACAAGTCAAAAGGGCAACAAAATATGATCATGTTTATAGTGCCAACCAGCGAGGCCCTTTTCAAAAACACTCCATTTCACCACCACCAGTTTTTCTTCTCCCAGTTCTCAAAAAAAACTAGCCAGCATGCTATGAATAGTGAGTACACGCAGTCCTCGTTAGGCTGTTTGAGGGGGGTCCTTCCTTAAGTGTCCCCCCTCCCCCAATATATTTATACACTTCTGCAAATCATTTGGTTTCTCCAAAGCAGCTGGTATTCTCTTCATTTTAAGTGGATAGTGCCATTTTCTCTATTTGTTTGTGGGGTTATTCCCTTGTCCTTGGGATAAGCCTTAAGGTGGGAACGGAAAAAAAATATTTAAATATATAAGTAAAGTGAAAGCTCCTTTGGCTCCCAGGAGTACATGCTAAGAAGATGGTTAAGCAGATTATTTAGCAGTTAATATTCCCTGTCGAAAGAGATCCAGCTCACAAAAGGTTTGATTCCAGTGTGGTTTCTCTGAGATGTCCTTCACGTAATAGGGTTATTTCAGTGTAGGAAGCTTGTGGGCTACATCTCTTTAATATATTCACATATTTTCTAGCAGTTCACTTTCTGTAAACAAGCCTTGATTGGAATGCAGCGAGGCTGCCTTTCTCTTATCCAGAGTGTTTTGGAATCATATAACCCTGGATCATTTTATCCCAGGAGGTAGTAAGTTCAAATAATTGTGCAAGGAGAAATCATGGGTGGCTTAGAGGGCAGGGGTGACTATTGAGGGCCACATTCCCTCAGGGGTACACTGCCAGAGAGGCCACATGCTGGTTCTGAGTGGGATCAGAGTCAAAACTGAGGACTAAAACAAAAACTAGGTAGAAAATTCTCTTCCTTCCTTCCTTCCTTCCCCTCTATCTCTACCATCTTCTTTTCCTTTTCCCTCTCCTTCTGCCACCCCGTTTTTTCTGTTCCTGCCACCCACATGAAATTTATGCTGCATGTGACTCTCAGGGCACAGGTTGCCCACTCCTGCTACAGACAGGTTCGAGGTTTCCATCTCCCACAAGGACAAGGGTGGAGGAACCAGTTCTAGCAGATGGACCAGATTCCAGTCTCCTCACTCCATTGGGCCACTTTGACCCAACTCCAAAGGAAAGCACCAGGAGCAGGCTCTAAATGTGCTTTCCTGTCTTCCTTTGCAGCCTGGTTTGAGTTCAAGCCTTTGCTCCAATGGAACACTCCCCCCCCCCCGCCGCCTTTGCAGTCGAGTTCATTCATTTTAAGGTGCTTTCAAGGCAAGCGGCAAAGGAAGATTCCTTCTGAAACCACTGCTTTTGACAGGGCTCAGCTACCTTTGTGAATGTAAAGGTAGTGTCTCCCCTTCACATTAACACATTAACACAGTCAGCTTGATATTTACAGTCTTTATTACATATGTACAAGAAACAGCTACAGTTCAGGATTATGCGTCTGAACCCGTTGAGTCAGATTCAAGGAGTGGCTTTCTTCGATTCCCGTGCCAACAAAGTAGGCAGGGGAATCGCGTGAGACGTCTTTGACCCTTATGTTTCATTTCCCCCCTTGTTTGTGCTGATTTGAAAACTAATGAAGCTTAAATTCCAGGGCTCCTAATCCTGGAGGGACCCCAGAAGCAACTTTACTCCACATTGCTTTAACAAAATTAGATCTAGTAGATCCAATTTGAAATGCATGACTCAAATCATTATATGATGCAACATGCATATATATATATATATATATATATATATATATATATATATATATATACATACACACACACATATATATATACACACACATATATATATACACACACACACATATATATATACACACCAATTTTCACCCTCCCCATAACTTGAAAACTATAAGGCAGGCATCCCCAGACTTCGGCCCTCCAGATGTTTTGGACTACAATTCCCATCTTCCCCAACCACTGGTCCTGTTAGCTAGGGATTATGGGAGTTGTAGGCCAAAACATCTGGAGGGCCGCAGTTTGGGGATGCCTGCTATAAGGCATGGGAATATTTTTTTTCACACCAGTGACTTTGACGTGTAATAATCCAGTACAGCAGTTTTATTCAAAATCTGAGATGTATTTGTTATTAAAAATAAATAAATGTGATTATCTGTCATGAAACAGCCCCATAACAGTGGTTACCTCTACTTTTAACTAATGTAGGGATTGTGTGCTGATTACCTGTACTTAAATAAAGTTTATGGGTTTCCACAAGCTGAGAATCAAAGTTCTGGGAGCCAAGACATTCGCTGTGGCTGCAGTAGAAAGTCCCTTCCTGCTTGGGAGCCTGTGCCTTTTCCCAGGGCTATCTTGTCTTTCCCCAATCAGAATCCTGTGCTGTCTCCCTTCCTCTCTTCATAGCTGCCAAGTTTTCCCTTTTCTCGCGAGGAAGCCTATTCAGCATAAGGGAAAATCCCTTTAAAAAAGGGATAACTTGGCAGCTATGCCTCTCTTTCCCCTTCCCTCACGCAGCTCCCTGTCAGCAGCTGAGCTCTTGGCATCTTCAACAGGTCCAGATCCTAGCCCAAGAATCCAAGCCAACCAACAAATGAGCCATTCACGAAAGTTCTGCCCATCTCATCCAGGGAGATTTGATGGGGTAGCTGCCACTTCACTGCAATGGAGAAAAAAACAACATTCCATCCTATTGAATATATCAATTATAGGAGCTGTTGCTTTGGTGAGCCATTCAGATTCCAGACCAAGGAAGATGCTTCAAGTCTCCATAAAACAGAAGCACTCACACCTATGGGGCAAGGGGGGGCACAGTCTGCAAACCACTCAATCCACTTGACTCTAATTGAAATGAATCAGATTACAAGTGTGTAACAATGCAGTGCTATGTTTTCTCAGGTGTATGTCCCACTAGGTTAAATGGGGTTTACTCCCAAGTAAGTGCATATAGGATTGCCTAATGAAAAACAGCTCAAACCCAAAGAAAGGTGTTATTATAGTCCCCATCTCCCACTCAGCCTGTTTAACAAACCCAGTCCTGAAATATTCACGAGGTGATTATTGCAGTTGCTTCAGGTTGTAGTGACACAGGTTAGCGGAGGAGCTTAAAGGCTTCACGCTAATTAATTGTTTAAAGCTCTTGGGATGGTTTTCACCCCAGGGAAGAAGACTCACAAATGCCGACATACTAATTAACAATGGCGGATGAGGCTTGTTTTGTACAGGGCTTCTGGCCAGAGTGGAATTTCATGCTTCCATAACTGCTGAGGTGAGCAAAATTTGAAGTGTGTTCCCCAAACAGGATAATCTGGGATGCAGCCCATACCCTCTTGCTTAGATTGAGGTTTGAGGCTAATGTCAGGCAATTTCACCCAAGTCAAAGGTTTTAGAAGTTTTTACTAGAATAGATCTGAAAGGAAATCTTCTGCTTCTTGCTAAGAAGCTCAAATTATCATTCACATCAAAAAGAAATGAAATGAGCTCTTAGCCACATCTGTTTGTTTGTTTGTTTGTTTTTGTTTGTTTTTTAAATGTACTATTGTAAAGTAGTTCATTTATTTCATGACTGTACTATGGTAAAGTAGGTTAAAAGGTATTGATTCCCCCCCCACCCCAATTATTGCTGAAAAACTAGTAAAGCAAAGTAGAGATTCATCACGGGAAATGCTTGGTTCTGTATTGACAAGTGATGTCGCTTTTACAACCACTTGTTAAAGTGAGTAAATGATGGGTGCTGAGTCTAGGGAGAGGCAATCTCAAGTGGCCCAAGTTTAGCAGGCGGGCCTTAGTTCAACAAAGGAGCCAATGGGCTCTTCACTACTGCTAGAAATGTAGTGGTGTATCATGTTTATTTGGCAGATAATACCAACCAATGGTAGCTGCTGTCCATCTGATGACTGGTCTTTACTACACTTTTTTCTCCAAGGAGCTTAAGTGGTGTATAGGGCTCTCCCCCTCCTAATTTAATCCCCACAACCACCTTGTTGTTAGGCTGAAAGGCAGTGACTTGTCAAATGTCACTCAAGGGTGTTCCATATGCATTTCCTGTGCATTCCTGCTTTGATCCTTCATTACTGACCTACCCTGAGGTAAGGTCATTTGCAACATTTGGGAGGGAGATCGTGTCATTTCTGTAAAATTGTATACAGTCATATCTTGGAAGTCAAATGGAATCCGTTCCGGAAGTCCGTTTGGCTTCCAAAATGTTCAGAAACCAAAGCGTGGCTTCTGATTGGCTGCAGGAAGCTCCTTCGGCCAATCGGAAGCCCCGTTGGATGTTCGGGTTCCAAAGAACATTCGCAAAACAGAACAGTCACTTCCGGGTTTGCAGCGTTCGGGAGCCAAAACTAAGCTGCTTGAAAACCAAGGAACAATTGAATTTGTATGCTTCATTGGCTCAAAGGAAATCCCAACATGGATTGGATCAGAGAGCTGTCATCTCCATTTCCTACACCTGGTATGAGTCCTGTGGTCAAGATAATAGGATTTTCTTTTGTGGAGACAGGTGGTAGCCTTTACTCTTCAGCTAAATTGAGCAATGGGCTCCTCTCCTGAGGGCCACAACATGACAACTAATTTTGGATTGCATTGATTGGATTGCAAAATGTCACATCCTGGTGCCATCACCTCCAATGGATTATTTAGGCTACTTCTGTCCATGAGATCTCAGGTAGCCTCCTTTCCAAGTGAACCAAACTGAAGGCATTTTAAAAATCATATGGGCAATATTGGGGTGGAGTTGTGTCCTGGGTTCATAAGCTAGTAGTCAGTGGGCCAACATGCTATCCCTGAAGTACTGTGTTTGTCCAGTTCTAGGCACCACAATTCAAGAAGGATATGGACAAGCTGGAACGTGCCCAGATGAGGACGACTAAGATGTTCAAGGGTCTGGAAACCAAGAAAGGAGGTTCTGACTAAACATCAGGAAGAACTGTATGACAGTACAGTGGTTACAAACACTTCAAGTTACAGACTCCGCTAACCCGGAAGTAGTCCCTTGGGTTAAGAACTTTACCGCAGGATGAGAACAAAAATCGTGTGGCAGCAGTGGGAGGCCCCATTAGCTAAAGTGGCACCTCAGGTTAAGAACAGTTTCAGGTTAAGAACAGACCTCCAGAACGAATTAAGTTCGTAACCAGAGGTACCACTGTATGAGCTGTCCAACAGTGGGACAGGCTTCCTTGGAGGTTTTTAAGCAGAGGTCCCATATGATCTAGCTGAGATTTCTGCATTGCAGGGGGTTGGACTAGATGACCCTTGGGATCCCTTCCAAGTCTACAATTATATAATTCTATGGGTACTTTTCTCTCTCCAGGGAGGTTGGTGGAATATTCACATATGTGGCTCCAAACCTCAGCCTGAAGTGGAGCAGTTCAGAAAAAAAAAGCCTTACTTGATTTTGTTGACTGCATAAACTAGTTCTTTTGTGAATAAGACATAGATGATTTACACATGCTTACTTGGGAATCAAACCATTTTATTTCCAGACTGCTTCCTTCTAAGCAAAAGTGGAAAGAATTGCAACCCACCGTCTGCTCCTGCGTGCAGTAATGTATTTATTTTATTTTAACACTTTATTTGAAATGCAGACTAATGACCATCTTTTCTCCTTCTAGCATTTGGGGTTATGGACGGCACTTCGTATCTCTAAGAATAAATGTATCATGCTTTGTTGCCCTGCATGCAAACCTGTAATTTGTTTAGAATTTATTGGCCTGTAATGTTAAGTTTGATTAATTTCGTTTTATAAGTGCAAGGGAATCCAGACAAAGATAATTAGAGACAGAGGAGAAACACCATTCTGGAAATCCTTGAAACTGCAAAATAGCACCATTCAAGCAAAAAAAGGAAACAATACCATTTGCATGCAAAGGCTCGTACTGGCTTGTGTCGTGTTTGGTGGACATGCCTGCGGACCAAAAAAAAAAAAGTTATGCTCTCAGATACTTCTCTGCAGTGCTTTTTTTTCTAAAATAAAAATAAATGTTTAAGGGTAGTCTTGTTTTCCTACTTATTTTGAAATACTGCCCCTAAATGAGGCCAAACCTAGATTCACAAAATGTTTAGGGGTATGCGTACCCCTGCGTACCCCCACCCAGAAAAAAGCACTGCTTCTCTGTCCCAGAATCCACTGAAAGGAGCAGACAGCTGTAGTCTCCCTGATATTGGGCCACATTACTGAATGGAATGACAGATGTAGAGCCACCCTCTGAAAGCAGGCAGAAACTCCTCTCTGTCATACAAAGAAGATTGACAGCCTCAGAACCCAATTTACTTGTATAAAAAGCCAGCTGCTTCTTTAACCGTTGCAAAGCACTAAGCAGTATTAGGAAGTCGGCAAATGTGCCTGTCATCAGGAAATTGCTTACTTGCAAGAAACCACGCTGAAATCAATGGTGCTACTTCTGGGTAAGTGGACTTTTGTGGATTTCTTCCCACCCTGTATATGTCTAAATGTTGTCCTCCTTTAGTTACATGATGTCATCTGATGAATGGCTGTATGGCTACAGAGTAATCGCACACCATTTGCCCACAGCGGACTTGTATCATCAACGTTTCAAAAACTATTTTCCGTATCTACCACTGCACAAATTAGATTTCTAGATGTGGGCATATCAAGCTGTTTTATAGATATGCAAACTAGCTAATTAGCAATTGCCACCAATCTACATAACCTCCTGGCTTAAGGAAACAATGTTAGACTTGCTGCTCGATTGTGGGCATAACTAAATAGTAACATTATAGTAAAATGGCTGCTTCAATATATAAAATACTGTTAGTCCAGTCCAAGAGCATGTTACCCCAGTGCAGGAGTCAAGTGGACCAAAAGCCAGGCCAATGCAAACTAGCCCAGCATTAAAGTCAGACACAGTGGTTTCAGGAAAGGAAGATAGGACATCTAAATTAGGTGTCACCAATACTTTAGAGCGGGGCCCAGGTGGCGCTGTGGTTAAACCACTGAGCCTAGGGCTTGCTGATCAGAAGGTCAGCGGTTCGAATCCCTGTGACGGGGTGAGCTCCCGTTGCTTGGTCCCAGCTCCAACCTAGCTCCAACTGCCAACCTAGCAGTTCGAAAGCATGTCAAAATGCAAGTAGATAAATAGGAACCACTACAGCGGGAAGGTAAACGGCGTTTCCATGTGCTGCTCTGGTTTGCCAGAAGCAGCTTTGTCATGCTGGCCACATGACCTGGAAGCTGTACGCCGGCTCCGTCGGCCAATAATGCGAGATGAGCGCGCAACCCCAGAGTCGGTCACGACTGGACCTAATGGTCAGGGGTCCCTTTACCTTTACCTAATACTTTAGAGCACATGTGCAAACCAGAGACATGCTTGTGGGCATTGCATTGGCAAACCCTGACTAGATTCTAAAAATACTGTGAGGAAGCAAACCCACTGATCTGAGGAGAACAGGCTTTCATAAAGCACATGCAGGATCGTGGGCATAAAGACAGCTTCTCGTAGATCTTCTTCAGACTTTGCAAGCATATTTTGTCAAACTATTATCATTATGCTGCTGACCTTAAAAGCCCTAAACAGCCTCGGCCCTGTATACCTGAAGGAGTGTCTCCACCTCCACCATTCAGCCCAGACACTGAGGTCCAGCTCTGAGGGCCTTCTGGTGGTTTCCCTCACTGCCAGAAGTGAAGTTACAGGGAACTAGGCAGAGGGCCTTCTCGGTAGTGCTCCATGCCCTGTGGAATGCCCTCCCATCAGGTGTCAAGGAGAAAAAGAACCACACAACTTTTAGAAGACAGCCCTGTACAGGGAAGCTTTTAATGTTTGATGTTTAATAATGTTTATTATGTCAGAAGCTGCCCAGAGTGACTGGGGCAATAAAGCAATAAATAAATGGGCAAGGTATAAATATTTATTATTATTAATTATTATTATTTACAAGTTGAATGTGGATGTATTATCTAGATAATTACCTAGGTGGATGCCCCCATTCCACAGTTCACCAGCACTGCAGTGAAAATAAGCAGTTCTGTATACAGTATTTCAATGCAGGGCACCATTATGCATGCTCAATGGAATGAATATGCAGGTTTGCTTTTCCTATTGAAGTGACTAGAACAGATCTCACAAGTAAAGTTGCTCAAAGTTCCTACACCTGTGAAAAACTGCTAAACAACCTGCTGGGAGAACAGCATGGAAACACAGTGTGGAAGTTGGTCAGAAGGGAAAAGTGCTGGTTATGGTCTGTAAAATACATTAATTTTTTGCTTCTAGGGGGGGCAGCTGCCCCCCTGCCCCCCTGCCTATGCCCATGGGCCAGGCAGAAATGGATACACATCACAGGTTGTTCTGAAGTCATTCTAACCACTATGGAGATACTTACACTGGTGTAGCCGTAGGTACCTCCAGTATTGTTGTAGGCAGTATGATGGGAAATGCATTGTAGTTGATTGGGGGGATAGAGAGATGAATTTGGCTTACGTGGTCTGGTGCTCACAAGCAGCAGATGATGGGGTAGACTGAACCACTTCAGACTGCCAGTGAACACTCCCATGATTGATTGATTGATTGATTGATTGATTCTATTTCTTTGCTGCTTTTTATTCAAATAAATCCCCAAGCCGCTTACAAACAAAAGATAAAAATAACATAATGGAACATTACGAATACAGCATAAATCATCAGTAAAACAATCCCAAATCCCAAATAAAACAATTACCATCTATGTAACACTATGAACAAAAAAACTATAAAAAAGCTAAACATCACAGTTACACCAAAAAATCATATTAAAGGATTCACAAAGTACGACAGCATCCATATATATAAAATATTAACAAAACAAAGCCCTGTTGAATTTGTACACATCATGACTCATAAACTTTCGTTCTATTCCAGTGATGGGCAACCTTTTGAGCTTGGTGTGTCAAAATTCGCCAAAAAACCCGAGCATAACTCGGGTGGTATGTCACTTCGAGAAAAAAAGCATAATTTCACGATATTTATAGTTTAAATAACAAAAATGTATAATTGTAATATATAACTGTATTTAATAATCCAAAAACTAATTATTTAACCAAACCAAACCAAAAAACCCTTATTTATCACAAAGTGCCAAGAGTTGTTGAGATTTTCTGGGGGAGCTGCTGACCAAAGTTTTGGAGGTTTTTTCGGGGGTGTGTGTGTGCAAAAGTTGCTTTGCTTTTTGGGGGGGAAGAGAACAGAAATAAATGACGAATAATACCTTTGCTGGAACTAACACACAACACCGACATAGTCTGCCAAAGCGCAAAACCCCCCAGCACAGAACAGGTTAAAAAACAAACGCTGTTACACCCAATCATAGTCTGCCAAAGTGCCAGAAAAACAGCACAGAAAGGGTTAAAAAACCCAATCTCTGGCTACCAGCAACAACAACAACAAAAAAGGATCCGGGTTTTAACAGTGGAGACAAGCTGTAGTGGAGACAAGCTGTAGTGGAGACAAGCTGTAGGAGGAGTGGGAGAACAAATGGGGAAAAAACAACAACAACAGTGTGAATGGGCCGGTGGGGCACGTGCCAGCAGTGAGGGCTCTGTGTGTCACGTCTGACACGCGTGTCATAGGTTCGCCATCACTGTTCTATTCAATGCATCAAAATAAACCTACATATAATGGTCCTGGCAGGATCCTTGCAATGGAGGCAGTCAGCACAAAGACTCTCTCTCCTCACATCCTTTCTGCCACTATCACACTTCCATTTTCATGATCCTGTGCTCCTCCCTACATTTTTTTTTTTAAAAAACAACCTTAAATATGGAGAACTGGTATAACACTTTTTAGCTAAGCTTCTCCCAGATACAGTACTTGGTGTGTATGTGTGTAGAACACACATCATGTTCAACATCATTCCAACATTCTCTGTCTAAGGTCACATTTACTATCTCAGCTTCTGTTTTTGAGAGCTAGAGGTATATTAGCTCATGTCACTGCTTATAGGGCTGATTCCTGGGTATATTCCAAAGCAAGCCATGTTAAAATCGTTGGATCTTTCTTCATTAATCAAATAATCTGCCATAACTGGTTTGTGCCTTTGCAACCAGATAGATACTGATCTTTTTTTTAATTCAGTGTTTGTCACCAATAATAACCCACAAATTAGGTTTACAATGGATACTTGCTTTCCTTAAGCCAGTGTTCTTTGACTGGGACAGCGAGAACTATTACTAAATATTAAGTCGTTTTGCCAAGACATCTGACCCAAATAAGAAGTGATATGAAAACACGCTGCAATCAAGGAATCTACTATCAAGGAAGCAACTTTGGGAATGCCTTCTCTGTGTTGTAGAAGCCCAGTCATTACACAATTGTAAGACAATGCAACAGGAATAACCACTGTTTCATCCATTGGAAGGGAGAGCGATAGATTTTGAAATTTATGGCAAACTTGTTTTTTTAATAAAAAAACAGTAAAGGTATATAGCATCTGTGACTATTGCAAAATAAAGATAGCATTCACAAAGCTGCTTGCTCCCAAGAAGTCCCACTGATTGCTGCTGAGGCCGTCTGCAGTAAGTGTTTCCAAATTGCTTCTTTAGTTGGGCTGGATGGATTAGCAAAGAGGCCTTTGAAGTCAAGAGGAGCCTTTTCTTTGGCTGCAGTGGACCTTGAGTGAGGCCCATAAAGCCAAAGCAATTTCACACCTAAAAGGCTGCCAATAGCCTCCCATATTTAAGAATTTGTTTCACTCTAGGCATTTCCTGCAGTCAGAAGGAACTTGGGCATGGCAAACTTTTCTTTCTTTCCTTTGTGTTTTTTTAAGCAAAAAAAAAATGACAAAAGTTAATAGGGACTGTTAAAGATGAAGCACAGACTTTTTTTCCTCCTTCAGAAGGCTGGGGGACAAGAATGTGAAGGCTTGGTCAAGTGACACAGCACATACTCTATAATTTAGAGACTGAGGCTGTGTACATATTATCATCTTAAATGCAGCCAGGTTGTGAAGTTGGTTGGAGGGGTGGGGAATACAGCAAAATGCAGTTTTAATAAAGGACTGGATTGTGCCTAACATCTCTGCACCATTTCCAAAGCCAGCAGTGGGAATGCATTGGATATATATAGTGTGACTGGGGATGTATACAGCTTCAGTGGGACTTACTCCTAAGTAAAAATCCTATGTACATTTATTCTTCTAAGTAATCCCAATTAGACTTGCACTCTAGTAAACAGATGAAGGGTTGGTCTATATGTCTTTGTAGAGGGTGATTATTATTTTTTAAGAAAAAAATTTTTTTTTTACAACCTGTGATTTTAAAGCATAAAACAAAGCCACTTTTTCTTACTGCACCTCACCTCACATCCAATTTTACCTTGAGCCTGAAAAAGAAAACTGCTGCCAACTTTGGGGCATTATACACACGATTGTAAACAAGTAGAGATCTCTTATTTCAGTGACCCTTAGTACAACTGCATAGATGTGCTCAAGTTTGCAGTTGGAGAGGAGAATTGTCTTTGTTTAATACAGATCCAGAATCCATCACTTGGAAATGCCTCATTTGAAGTTGCCTGTTTGAGGAAACTAGTCCCTTTGAAAGCATGGGATAGTCAGTGGGTAGCATTGATTTTCCATCCAAGGGGATTTTGCACAGTATAAATCACAATGCAAAGTAAATTGCTTTTCTTTATTAACATTTTTTTTATCGTTCTTCCCAGTGAGGTCAGGACAAGATACAGAAGTCTCTCCTCAGCCTACCCTGTGAAGCAGATTAGGATAAGAGACAATGACAGTTTCAGGAGCTTCATGAGTGAATGTAGATTTGAACTTACCTCTGGAGGGTCCTACTCTAACCACTATGCCCCAAAAGGTACCTCATCTCTCTTCATTGGTTAGTTTAAGAAGTGTACGGATTGTGGATTAAAATAAAACCACTTTTTCTTACTGCACCTCACCTTACTGCGGGGGGGGGGGAGAGAGATTGCAAATTGTTCGTTCCTGTGCATGCTTACTCGGAAGCAGATTCGATGGAATTTGCTCCCAGGAAAGTGTGGTTGGTGTTGCGGGGCCCCAAGATTCACTCGCTGATTTAGGAGAGGGGCGCCCCGTCCTTGCAGGATCAGCAGGCTAATCAGAGCAAAAGATTTTAGACTCCGCCTGTTATATCTGGCAGAATTCCCTACGGAATTCTTTCAGGCAGCTTTTATAAATAAAAGGAAGAAGATCGACTGTGATGTGGAGGGGGAGATTTGCATCACCATAAATCCACCTCTTTGTCACATCCGGATTGTGCTGCGGCTCTTAATCCTGTTTCTGAATCCCAGCGGGGAATTTGAAAAACGCAAACACCACGTTGTGTTGGGTTTATTTCCCAGATGGGTTTTGCTTTGTTTGTTTGTTTGTTTGTCTGACCATACAAGGCTGTAGGCCTACTGCGGGAACTGAGGCCCTATGTTGGGCTCCTAAATGCATTTAGATCCTGCTATTTTAGTCTTGAGATTTCTCCAAAAGCGGATTCAAACCCTCTTCACTTCTTGCTTGGCAGACTTGCAGCACCCAGTGCAGGCAAGGCCCGCTAACTTCAACGGAACTGATTTCCATATGAATGGCTTGGCATCTCCGGGCGACAGTGGCTAATTTCTTTCTTTTAAAATCATTTTTAAAAGGTTCCAGGGGTCAGGCCCGCCTACGAAATCCCAGAAGCCAAGAAGCCCTCCGGTGACCGTGGTTTTCTCAAAGGTAGAGAAACAACACGTTCAGACGTAGTGCCCCAAACTCGGTGTCCCGATACAGGCTCGCTGGATGCGGAAGATCCGAGGTCCAGTCCCAGGCATCTTTTTAGAGGAATTTTGGTTAAGAGGACTGAGAAAACACCCCCACCCCGTCTGAGATCTTGGAGAGCCCATGTCAGAGCGGATGCTATCCAGCTAGACCCACCAATGGTTTGATTCAATGCACCCCGGCTTAATTTACTGGTCTTTTGGGAAATCTTCTGCCCGGCCACTGGCCTGCCCTTAAAACTCGAGGGCGCGTCCAAACTTGCAGGAAAGCAAGATAACCGAAACACGTCGCGCTCAGGTAAACTACTCCAGCTTTCCAGAGACAACTCGCGCCATATGCAGCAAATCTCTCTGCATAGGCGAGAGGGCGGGAGGAGTGAACCTTAGCAGACCTGTCCTGAGCGCCTCTACGGGGGGGGGGGGTGAGGGGTCGGGGTCCGGTCTGCTCAGCCTCCAACACCCCGGCGCACAAACGGTGCCGCGCGCAGCGTGATCGCGCAGGCGGGACCGTCCCCTCCCCTTCGCCAATGCGCTCCAAGGGAGCAAAAGTCCTCCCCGACGGCGGCACCGACAGACAGCATGCCAAACGCCGGAGAGTTTCCCTGCGCTGAACTTGGCCGAGGGAGAAAGAGGGGAAGAAGGGAAATGGAGGGGATCCATTCTCCCTGCACACACAACAGCCTCTATCTTCTTGCAAGCTTGGGATTTATTGATCGCTGGCTTCCCGGTCCCGAGAAGCGCCGTCTATGAACCCGTGGCGACGATTGGCGTCGCCTGCGCGCGCGCGCGTGTTTAAACTGGGACTGACGCACCCCACACCCCTCTCCACCCTTCGCGGCCCTCCCTCGCCCGGCCCAAGGGCTCTTCCCGCGTCGAGAGGGCGGAGTGGGGCGGGCATGGGAGGAGAAGTGGGCCCAGCGGGGCGGAGACGGGGCGGGGCGCGGGGGAGGCGCGGGGCGGGGCCCGCCTTGGCCTTTTCGTGTCGGGCCCTCCCAGGCTGTCACTGCAGGGACTCCGGCGCCAAAGTGATTGACGGGGAAGCGCTTCCGGGGGGCGAGGCTGCCCGGGGTTGGGTGTGGAGAAGGGATGGGGCGCGTGCGAAAGGGGCGGGCGTCGGAAGGGGGCGTGGCTCTGCAGGCGAGCAGATCGACGTGCGAGGGAATGTGGAGGGCAAAGAACGGTGGAGTGGAGGAGATGGGAGGAAGGCAGTGCCGAGCGATAGGGAGGAAGAAAGTGGCAGCCTGGTCCACAAGTCCCCGTAGCCCGGGGTGGTGTGGGGGGTGGGAGCAAAGGAACACTTAAGAGCCACCCAGTCTGACTTACTTGTTAGTTTATTATCTAGAGCTGGGATCAGAGGAGGACGGAAGCTCGATATTCAAAAAGTGCACCATGCCTCTTAAGTTTTGAGAAGCAGAAGTGCGCCGCGCGTTAGGTTCGTGGGCCTGTTGCAGCTACGCAGATGCGATGGAAGGGTTAACAAGCAGGGATGCGCCACGCAGGATTTGGTTCAGTTGGCTGCAGTCCTATCCCTCTATGCACAAGAGCACATCCTTCTACCTCGAGTTAATTCATCCAGATGATTTGCAACAACACACTGACTACCCTGCCCGCCACCGGGGCATTTGATTTTCAAATTTGTATGCCGCTTTTTCAGCAGCAAGGTTGAGCTCAGAGCAGAGCACACCCATAGCAATTTGGGCTTCCTGGGAGTAAGCCCCTTTGAACTCCTTCTAAGCAGGCTACAGAGTACAGTATGTACAGTATGTCATCTGTATCATCCGGCCAAGCAGGGAGGAGGTGGGGAAGTGTGGTTCAATAACCAACTGGAACTTCACCCATGAAACTCAATGAAAGTGCAGACCCTTCCACAACCCTGACTGTGAATGGGGCCACATCTGCACTAGATATTTAAAGCAACTTCATACCACTTTAGACAATCGTACTAGGAACTGTAGTTTAAGGGTGCTGGGAGTTGTTAGAAAGTCCCATAGAGCTATCACATTCTCAGTGTGTTTTAACAGTCTCTCTTCCCTGGGAATTCGGGTTAAACGTACAGAGGTTCCGTTCCGGCTGCCTCCAGGCTCAATTCCAAGTATTTTTTTTGTTTCAGTGGGTGATGGGACTGCCTAGGTACCGCTCCCCAGCTAGCCCCCCCCCCCAGGAACACGTGACGCAGCAATAAAGGGAACCATGGAGCATCTGCAGAGTGCTGCGAATCTGACATCAGAGCAAAAAGCCTTCAGGTCAGCATTACTGATGTGCCTCTCTTCGCATCTATAATAGCATATCAACGTGAACTTACTCAACGGTTCACACACAAACACAAAGCATACTCTATATGACCTTATTGCTGTCAGCGCTTTGTCGCCCAGAGTTTCGGCGTCGCAGCATTTGATACCTCCAGAGCTGACCACACCCGGCCCTCCCCTGGCTTCGTTGAATGGGCATTGACGTTTCCTGCTGTTCTGAGCTGTATTTGCAAGATGATCCGCTCTTTAAGGCTCCCGCGAGGAGCCGCGATCTGCCCGAGGGGGTAAATCAGTAACCAGCCCGGCAATAAAAATTAGCCGGCAAATTGTGCCGAGTGCCCCAGACCGCCTGGGCCATCCGCATGTGGTGGCGAATGGTGCCCTAAAAAGGCAGATATAAAAAGGGAGCCCAGAAGGTTTGTGCCCGAGCGAGATCACCATCCGCAAGCAGGTTGAGCTGGCTGGCTTGGATTTGTAGGCATTGTAGCGGAAAAAGACCGGATGAATTATTCCACAGCGGCATTTCCAAGCAATGTCTTGAGGTTCTGAGTGGAGGTGGCTTCCGGTTTTAGATCACAACCAGCGGTGGGAGCATCAGAGGGTTGTGGAGTTGGGAGGGACCCTGAGGATCATCTAGTCCAACCCCCCCCAACACAATACGCAGCTGTCCCTTCCAGGATCGAACCTGCAACCCTGGCGTTATCAGCATCATGCTCTAACCAGCTGCGCTATTTATGCACTGAAGCTGTGGCCCTCTACAAGTTGTTGGACTCCAGCTCCCATCAGCCCCAACCAGCACAGACAGCGGTCAGACATGATGGGGCTTGTAACCCAGGCGATAATATCTCGAGGCCACAAGTTCTCCCTCTCTGCTAATAAAGCAGGAACTCTCACCCACCAATCAGGGGTTTACAGGGCAGCAAACCACTGCCCTCTCGGCGGATCTCACATCCACCCAGTGACGGATCTACATTTTGTGGGTCCTCGAGTGTGAACGGTCAGGGCGTGGAGGGGGGCTTCACAATCACCAACGGGGTCTGGGTAACCACTGTTTTCTTCTTCAACGGGGTGGTTCCACTACAGATAAACATATCAGTGCTACTGACTCCCAAGCTTTGGGATAGTTGAAATATATACAACAACAAAAATCAGATCCAATATTTTAAAGCAGTTAAAGCTGCTTCTGTGGCCCCTCTAGGATTAAGGGCCCTGAAGCTTCAGCTTCATTAGATTCTGAACGCAAAGAAAGCTAATTGAAAGATATGATGAAGCACAAAACATACTCGGAGCAAAGAATGAAGACTGTTTTCTCCGTCTCCTGTCTCTTAAAAGCGAGCAAACCTAAAAACATAAGATGTTTGATGGATCTGGGAGGCAGCCGCCCACCCTTCTGAACACCAGTTGCTGGAAGCCACAGGTGGGAAGAGGGCTCTTGAGCTTGAATCCTGCTTGCTGGTTTCGCACTTGGCCCTGGTTGGCCACTGTGAGAACAGGACGCTGTGGTCTGGATCCAGGCCGTTGGCCTGATCCAGCAGATTTTCCTTGCGTTCTTATCAACCCCAAAAGGGCGCCCTGTCCTGTACTATGGTGGTCAATTAGCTACCTCCAGGAAGGGCGCCACAAGCAGGAAAGGAAGGCACCAAATGCTTTTGTGATTTCCTGAGATTCACTGCATCTGAACATGGACATTCTGCCTCGCCCTCTTGGCTAGCAGCCCTGGCAAACCTGTCCTCGGTAAATGCTGTCTAATCTCTTTAAGGAAACCACCTATGCATGCCTGGGCCCACCCATCCCTCCCTCGTGTGGCCGCGAGTTCCTTAAATTTATTGTGCGCTGCTGGGTGAAGAACTTTGTTTTGTCTGTCTGAGTCTACTGCCCATCAGTTTCTTTGGGAGCTGGCAGCTGGTCTTTCTGTGTTGGGGCGATCTGTTCTAACTTCTGGTGAACCATCAAACATTCCTTTAAACAATGAGGGTTATAAATGGCATATCGTAAAGGAGAAGCAACCTGCAGAGCAATCCCCCGGTTCACTCAGACTGTGGTCCAATGGCTCTTAATTTTCCCCACTCCTCTTTAACACGGCGGTGCTAGGCACTATTTATGAGTCATGGAGAGAGGGTTTCTCTTCAGCAGGAAACAGTGCTTGATTTTTTTGTGGGGGGGAGATAGGGACTCAGATCCACAAACCTCACCCCTGACTTCCTTCAGTTTTAGCCAAATCATGTCCCATCCCTTCTAAAATAGCTGGGGTTGGGCTCTGATAACACTAGAAGCAAACGCTTCCCCCCTTTTTAAGGTTCTCTGCGTCCCCTCTTTGCGAGATGGAAAACGCGATCTAGTGCGACGAACACCTCTGAATACGCAAGAAGCAGGCGCGCTCCAGCGGAAGGGCTGTTTGGCCCAGTGAAAGCGATCGCCCTGTAGTTTATTTTGCAGCTCTGGCTACAAAGAGTCCTGACAGTCCTCAGAGCCACTTAGCACCTTTCGGGAGCTGACGGGCGGGGAGATTAGATTGGTGGTCCCCTCTCTCCTCCTTCGCCTGCTCTGTGTGGGCTGCCGGCTTTGACGTGAATGAACGCTCCCAATGAAAAGAGCCAGTGAACTTTTAAACGAGATAATAGGCTGGAATCTTGCTGTGGAAATCCTCGCTCTCTGCAAAGGCGGATTCGCCCCCCACCCCCTGCTCCGGGGTTAGGGGTGCAAATCGAGATGCAGGAATGACCGAGCCGAGGAATGGGCCAGGGGGCTCGATGACAGACAAGGGCGAGGGATTAGGGGGCCCCGGTCCACCCGGAACATTTCCGAGGACGGGGCGGCCCCGACGGGGCGGTCGGGACAGGGAACACTTCGCTCTTGCTTTGTCTTTGCCCTCGAGGCTCAAAATGGCAGTCGAAATGAGTTTGGGGTCCCCCTCCTTTGAGGGCGCGGGCTCTTTCTTCTCTCCCCGCCCAAATGGCGCTGAAGACTGAAAACTGGCTTCCCCCAATAACATTTATCTGTGCAGGTGCGCATTTTTAAGAGACAACTCAATTTGAAAATGAAATAAAGTGAAAATGCGATACTGGCTGGAGATGAGAAACGAGATCAAGGGGGGAGCAGAGTCACACACACGGGGAGAGAGAGAGCGCTTTGATGTAGGCAATAAATAAATCCAGCCGAGGAGGGCTTTTTTTCCTGAATAGAGTGGAAATTCTTGGAAAGATGAGGAAAGCTCAGAAGATCGAGGACGTCCATGGACTTACAGTAGCAATATATATAAGCTCGCGGGCCTCAAAGAATTATTTGCCAGGCAACGACTGCATATAACTTGGAGAGCTTACGCAGCTATTGTAAGTGAGACTAGCGCGTTATAAACCTAGAGAGGGGTCCGATCCATTGAGTGCCTTGGGCTGCCATAAAGGAATAAGTCTCCTTGAACAAGTGAGACTTGCTTCCGAGTATACCTGTTTAGGACTGTGCTGTTGCCCTAAGTTCATGGGTCTAATAGGATACTTGAATCTAAGACAATCCTGTTTTGATAAACAGAGTGGCGCGCGTGGTGGAGGACAAATCAGCTTCTTTTGAAATCTCTGCTCACATAGGGTGACTCAGAATTAAACCCCACTAAGTTCCGTGGGACTTACTCCTGAGTAAGTGTGCAGAGGATTGCAGCCGTGAGGGATCTGAGGCAGTCGCGCCTCCTTTTTTTGCCCGATCCTCACTTTGAGTAAAGCGATGAGGTAGGATTCCAGGCTCCCGGAGTGCAGGAAAAGTCAATAGGCTCCTTGTTGAATCCCATTGTTTGCAATCTCAGTACGGTATTAACACCGTTGTAGGAGCTGGGGTCGAAAGTGCTGTTATTTGGACTTCTATGAATGCAGGAACGTTGCAGGCTCAGGAGCTAAGAAGAGCAGGTGAAAAGAGTTCTGTGTCACTGCAAAGCTTTCATACCCTTAAGGGTAACCGAGACTGGGGAAAGAAAGAAACAACAACAACACCCGAATGCGGGCAAGCTTTGTAGGACTATACACGTACCTAAGGATCAACACAATACAGAACTTGGACACGACTCTCCTGGGGTGTACACCGGAGCGACTCCGGAGCGACTCCCCGTTGACGCCAACGGAGCGATTTCGGATTAGCTCCGACGGAGCTGAAAAGATTCGACGTGATCTCATTGGTATATAGACGTTTAATCCCCGAATCTCGGTAGACGGCATGCTGTGGTCTTTAACCGAGCAAAACGCCCCTTGCGCTCCAGTCCCATTCAATTCCAGTTCCGCTCCATTAAGGGTCTGCCGAATTTGGCCTAAAATGACCGCGGCAATTTTATTTCCTGGATTTACCAAGCCGTTTCTAATGAACTGATAAGTCGGGATCGTTAAGCATTTGCTCCTTTTGGACAGGGCTTGTGCCAGGCCGAGAGAGCTGGATAAGGGCTGCGGCATTATAGAAATCATGGAACAGCAGCAGTTTAGATGCACAGTTGAGCAATTTGTAGCTAAGCCTTCTCTCTCGCCCGCGCGCTTTTTTGGCTCAGCCTCTGTTGGCACAGAAGCCTATGGAAGCTTTGCAGTTATACAGAATTGCTTTTGCCTGACCTTAGTGTGTAGCTCAGCAGCCTGCGCGTTCCCACATAAAGGAAATGTTGCAAATAAATAAAGAGATCTCTCTTTCCATCTACCTACCTTCAGTGCACCCGATTCTAACTATGCCCCGCTGAGTTCAATTAGACTTACTCACGAGAAAGTGAGTTTTTTGTTGTTTTGTTTTCTTTAGGATTGCAATCTGGGGTGAATGGATGGATGGTTTTTGTCACGGGCTGAAAAACGTGGATGTTGAATTGCTGTTGAACCTGAATTGTATCCGGCTAAAAGGATATTCTGACGGCCTTTTGGAAATCAACCATGGGCTTCTCTTCCTTCAGGCGAAGCCTTTGAAAAGAGGCTGGGTGGGAAGGATCTAATGAATTATTCGTTCGCATTAGCGAGTAATTGTTATCTTTATTAAATCAATGGCTTCGAGATACCCTCTCTGCTAAGATACTGTATCTTTAACTGTTTTGTTTTCTCCAAGGCTATTAATCGGTTAAACCTTGACAGCCAACCTACTGCATTAAAAATAACAGTGTTTCCCCTTGTTTCTTTCAGGTGATTCCAAATATAGGACACCCACCACAGGGTATTTAATGCCTTTGTCCAACCAAAGGATCCGATCTGCAAGTGTGACCCCATTCATTTGCATGGCTCGGCTGTGCGAGAATCCAATTGCGCAAATAAAATGGACAAAGAAAGCCCGCCAACTTCAAATCGTTCCTACACCTATTTTGCAGTCTCCCTGTTAAGACAAGGAGAGATTTCGGGATTTTCTCGTTGAACAGCTAAATTCCCAGACCACCTCCTTACACCCCTAGATTTGGGTATTCATACGTTCAAGAGGAACGAGCAAACGCACTACAGCGTCAACCATCTCTGCTAATAAATAAAGTCATTTCTTTTCTGCAAAAGTGCTCTTGAGGTTTCTACGGCTTTGGGGGGAATACAAGCGAATCGGAGGTGTGTGTGTTGAGGGGGGCGGGGGGAGAGTAAGTGTAGTAGATGTGATGTTGGAAGCTTGTCTAGTTTTTGGTTGTTGTTTTGTCCTTGATGTTCTTCTTCTTTTGCCCTGTGCCGTGGACCATCCAAAGTGGGGAAGAGTCCCTCCCAGCAGAGAAAGGGAGAGGAACTCCCCCCATACCACACCCCCTCCAATGGGATAAAGACAATCCCATAACCAAAGAGGAACTCAGCTAACAGAATTGTCCTGGGACGCACCATCACCATAAATGGTCCCCAGTCGGAGAAAGAGACTCCCCCAAGTGTTTCTGTTCAGTAAGGGAGGGAAAGAGGGGAAAAGAAAAATTCCGCCACAATATGCATATCTTAAATTTGGGTCTGGGCATCTAAACACACACACAAACCGCTCAACAGATGAGAGGCGAGCAAAGCGGCCAGGAACCTACTCCAGCTCTCGAAAACTGCCAAACGAGACATAAAGCCGCATTGTAAAAATCATCTGGAAAACAGGTTTTCCTATTGAAGTCGCTCTGTGTTAATTACTGTGATCTGGAAGCCTCTGAATCTAAACGCCTGGAAGCCGACTTGCCTCTCTCCCTCTCCCCTTCCCTCTCTCTCTCTCTCCCCCCCCCCCCGTAAATGGAGAGCGAGCGAGCGCTGAATCGGTGCCAGAGTTGCTGTGCTGGGAGGGGGGGGGGTCACGTCCGGATTCTTTGCCATACATGCCTAGACATTAATACGTGCTCATGGAGGGCTGGTTGAGGACGACGTGTTATTTCCTTATAAAGAAACGCCAGGTCTCGCTTTCCATTCGCCTTACGAAATTATTCACATTATTTATGCTACATTGAGCGATCTAATTTCTTCGTGATAGTCAGCTAATTGCTCTGGCAGGTAATTAGAAGAGGTTTTTGCAACGCAAAAGGGCTCCCTTTTTTGTTGTGTTTTTTTGCAGTGCCCCTCGGATTATTAAATTGCTCTGTAAATTATACCATATTTGTAAAGGGAGGGGATTTGAAATCGGAGAGGGGGGGTCGGCATGGTGGTGGTGGTGGCGGCGGCAGTATGTGCAGGGGGTGGGATGATCCTTTGAATAAGTTTTTCCTGATGCCATCCGAGCTCTCTCTCTCTCTCTCTCTCTCTCTCTCTCTCTCTCTCTCTCTCTCTCTCTCTCTCTCTCTCTCTCTCTCAAATGGAGGGGGTTCTGTGCGTTTGTTTTTTTGGTTTGGCTTTTCCTGGCCTGGAATTATTCTAAAGCACGCGATCTGAAGCCCATTTTGTTCGTGCTCAGTGGTCCAGAATAACTTGCCCATAATGGGCCAGGTTTGAAGCGAGCTTCCTAAGCGATGGCAATCTCCACTAAGCATGTGGGAAAAGAATGGCTCAAATGGGGACATCTGTTCAGCGCTGCTCATCTCCCTCTTAAAGCCAGGTCAGGCTAAGAGAATAACCTGATGGCCACTCTTCTCTCTCTCTCCCAACCGCAAACGCACACTCCTCGCCAAATTGCTTCAGCTGGGCGAGGGGGCAACCTGGAGCCCCAGAGGCAAACGAGGTTGCCGTTATATTACGAGGAAGACGGTAAAACAATAAGCTCGACCTTGGGACTCTCGGGATGAGAAGCTTGCAAAGACCCGAGGATCCTGGCTGGCGTTATGCGGGAGCGTCTCTATTTCAGACTCCTGGCACTTGATCACCGGGATTTATGGGCAGGTTGTCACTTCTCAGGATAGAGGAGTCTGTTCTCTCCCCCACCCTCTCCTTCCCCATCCCCGGAAATGTTCCATGTTCCTGCTTTTATGTAATCTTATAGAGCGTGACTCCCACTGCTGGCCGTGGCGGCCTGTCTTTTAATGCATTCTCTCCCCCCCCCCGTGCGTAACCAGACCACATTCGCGCTAGGGGCGAGGAAGAGGTCGCACTGCAGTGGCCAGGTCACGCCGCAGGTACATCCCCACGCACACTCACCCACCCAGCCCGTGTTTTTTATAGGGAGCTGCCCCCCCCATGGTGAAAGTGTTCCTTCTTTTTCCAACACATGGGTGTTTCCAAACAACAGCGGCACCCCCGCCGCCGCAGCCACCTACCACCCCATCCCTCCCAGATTATTTGCAATTAAGCGCAATTCTCAAGTCACATTTATCTTCGGGGGAAAGCGCGATTGCAAACTGTCAACGGGTCTCGCCAAGGCAATGCGGGATAATCCGTCTGCAGGAGATGCCGGGTAATCTGGAGAGCGGACCTCCTCCTTGTCTCTTCTCCAGCACGAGAGAGAAAGACAGCAAAAGAAAATCAATAACGCGCAGGAGACGGATTTAGTAGGTTTTAACTGTGCCGTAAAAAAGCGAGATATAAGAGGGTGAAAGTGTGGGGGGGGGTGTATCTGAGGAAGGAAGCTGCATAAACAGATCCCTTCTGGGGCGGGGAGGGGGCTTTTGGGGACGCTTCTGGTTTGGTCAGGAAGGAGGCAGCCGCTTGCCTCCCCTTCTCCCCTCCGCTCAGCGTGCATAAGGTGCATAAGCCCCAAGGACACACACGTGTGTACACAGCAGCGTGGACCTCCCTCCCTCGTGTTTCACGTGAATTCTCTTCTACAATCAGGTCGGCACCATTTCAGAGCGTGGGGTATGACAAAGTGTGAGGGTCCCTGGGCAGTCACACTATCTCCCTAAGAAAAGTAAACCAATCCTTGCGCTTGTTTCAAAGGCGCAAAAGTGCCTACTTTTTTCTTCTTCTTTTAAAGAAGTGTAATCAGTATTTTTAAAGGCCATCACCTCCTCTGTTAGTGACCCTCTTGTCCCCCGCCCCGCCCACCAACATTCCTCCCTTGTGTTCGTCCAAGAGGTCGAACAACAGCCAACCCAGCTGAAATTAAACTGGGCAAAGAAGACGTGATCCGTGGCACCCGAGATATTGAAAAGAAAAGCCTTAGGAAGGGTGAGAAAATATACAGCATTTTTGGACAGGGAGAAGACCGCTGCTGTATGCGCAGGAAATGAACGCACTTCTTTTTAAAATCAATATGGTGTGGGTTTGTGTTATTGGGGGGGGTGTTCAGCATTGCACCCCCTATACCCACGAGTTGGGCTGCATTTAGACCACGATATGATGTGCAATTAGGCAAAAGCGCTTTAGCTTATTGGGCACTACTGAACAAAGTCCGCAGAAAATGGAAAGTTGGAGATGACAATTAAGCAAGAGCTTTTCCATCTAGCCAAAGCTAAGCATATTTTGTCGTTGCTGCGGGTCCCATCGATTCAATGGGAGAAATTGTAAGCAAGTGAGCCAGGTGAAATCGATGTGCTTGCTTTTCGAGATCCCCCCCCCCAAGTGATGAATGGCAAAAGCAATAACACGACCAGTCACCAGTTTTGGTGTCCACACACACACACCTTGCTCCGTTGCCTTATCGCGACAAAGTGATAGTTTTACTGGCTCGTTACTCAATCCCCAGTTGTTTTTTTTAAAAAAAATGCCTTCTTCCAGGTTACAACAACAACAAACACCCAGTATGGTGGTTGTGTGTGGGAGAGAGAGAGAGAAGGCTGAATCAGCAACTTTAAATAATCAAAAATATCCATATTTTCTCATCAGATGGACAAATTTGGACCATAAACCCCGGAGACTCTAATATATGTTTCCCGCTCGTTCACCCTAGGTACTTAACACCAACAGGAACTGCCGCTGAGGTGAGTGTGTGTAAGGGTGGGGGAAGAGCATTTCACTCAATGGGACTCCCAACAGCAGGTCTTCTTCACCAACAGCCGTGCAACGATCGGCTTGGCAAACCTCAGTGCCTTCTGTCTAAGGAGCTGGCACACTTTTGACATCTTCTCCCCGCCCCTCCCAGCCTTCTTACTTAAAAGTTTTCTGTTTCCCATTTCCGTTCGCGCATTAAAAGACTAAGGGTGAACTCCACAAACCAGCTTGAAAGCACGGGTTCCTTGGCTTTACGGCTTTACAGTGCGTGTGCTAAGCTTAGCGGGCCTTGCTCCCAGGTAAACATGCTGCGGGGATTGTAGTCACACCCACTGCCGAAAGATCCTGGCGCCTCTGAGCTATTTACGTGGCACTTGGAAAAAACACACGTAGGTTTTTGCGGATGGGCCGCTGACAAGAATCGATTCGGCCAAGTGACCATGTTTCACCCACTTTACATTTGATCAAATCGAAACACACACGCACAACATCACCCCCACCTCCGCCTCCTCTTCTTCGCTCCACCCGGGAACGCTGCCTACAGGCCCTCGTCGAATCTCTTGCTTTATTTATCTCCTGATCATCAGGGCCCCGCTAGGAAGAAAGGTTTTGTTTTGGGGAGGGTTTTGGCTAAACCGCCCCCACCCTCGATCCAGTTCCGTCTCAAGCGGTGGGATTCCTAATGGCTCTCTGAGCCGCGCTAGGAGGCTCAGGGCGAGGGCAGACTTGTGTAAGTTGTTCCCAGGATGTAAATTAGGTCCCCAAAGCTGTTGTCCAAATCGAAGAAACAGAGAAATTAATCTGGGAGACTATCCATCATAGACTGTAATAAAGGGAGCGACACGGATGAGACAGATGATATGATTAAGGAGCTGTGGTCGTTTTAATTAACTTTTTGCTGTCCTGTAATGATCAAACTGGTCAACAGACCCGGTCAATAAGCATGTTAATATCAAACAAATAAAACCAGGGATGATTAAAAACCTCCTGGTTTATTAAATTTGAAATTCAAATGAAATTTATGCTGCAGATGCATACAGAATGCTAATAGGTCGTCACTTTAACCCAGAGTGGTGGATGCTACAGGTTTGCAAGAAAAAAACGCACCGCATCTCTTTAAACCCTGCGCATCACGGGGTGGGTGGGTGGCGAGTTTTTATTAATTTCTGTGGGTGCACGCGGGGGAAGGGCGGAAGGAATAGCCTCCCCAGTTGCCGGTCCTTCTTGATATCTGAACGCTTCCTTCATATAAGAACTGCAACAGCCTAAGGTGTGAGCTGGCCGGTATAAAAACCTCAGGCTCCGGGAGCTAGCAAGCGATTTACATACAAGGGGGAAGGCCAGATATTAACCGGGTAAGGGTCAAAAATGGATAAAAATCGGGGGGGCCCTCCAAGTTCAGGAGCGCTTGCATTCTCTTTTTGGGGGATGTCAAAAAGAACCAGGATGCGGTGGAGTTTTGCTTTGCCCCCCCCCAAATTCTAGCTCCCGACCGTATGTTTGGAATAGTTCCACCAACACCCTTTGCAAAACCTTGCCAACCTGCGCATATGCCGCCTCATAGTTTTTCAACCGTAAATCAGAAAGTAAATAAAAAAGTAAAATAAGAAAAGACATCTACCTAAGCAACATGTTTAAAGCCATCTGGAAATAAATAACCATTTCCGTCAGAATAAATATCCCCAAGACATAAAGAAAATCAGAGAAGGAAGAAAAGGAGTTTTTCACTGGTCGTCTTCCCCTAACGAGTTTCTGTTCTGTAATTAATTTTGTTGTCGTTTCCAAAGCTGTGGAGAGGCAACGCAAAACCGTCGTTTTACGCCAAGCGCTTCTAACCCTCTGCTGTTCGAGGGAAAGGTATTGCCTGCTTGTTCAGGAGGGGGTGGAATCTGCCAATATGTCTTAATAGTTACACTTCTGGCGCACAGTGGATAAAGGCAACAGATAAAGCTAATCGCCATTCATTCATACGTGAGGGGCTCTCCCGTAAAACGCGTTTTCTTTCACATGCACTTGCCCCCCCCTTTGTGGTGAGGGGGGGGGGTCAAGGATAGGATTGATTCAGTTTAAATCCGAAATTTAAACAAGTGTGCATTAGGTCTTTAAAATGAATATCATTACAGGAGGAGACCAAAGCAATGAAGTTAATTCTTTTTTATTTGTTAAACGGAGTTCCCTCCTTCCCCCACCCCTTCCTCCTCCTGGGCTGGCCTGTCACGCCTTCTCAACAGGCTAAAATCATTCAGAGCAGCTCGCGGAGAGAAACACGACATTTATGGTAACCATCAGCCTTCAGAGAGAAAGAAAGCAGTTCATTAATTTACTTCACTCCTTACTTCGAAGTATGATAATGCGCGTTACCCCTTAATCAATAGATATGATGTACAGTCAATAAGCATAGGGCGTTAGAAAGGGGTGTCCATCACCCCCACCCAGCCTTTTGGGAGGAAAAAAGAGAATTTGCCACATTAGTCTTACACCAATGTTAGGGATCTCGGCTACAAAGTAGATCTAAGGACGCGGGGACGCCCAAGGCAAACACATCCTCAAGTCAAAACAACCCGGTTCTCTTTACTAATATTGGCATTAACCTCTCCTACCTTGAAATCAATATTGGGACAGGGCGAAACGCCAATGCACGTTTTAACTAGGCTGGTGCTTTCCCTTCTGCCTAAATTAATAATGGGTGTACCGAAGGCAAAACAACAACCCTGCGCTAAACACGATTGCGCGCAACACCTGAGGCGCTTCGCCAACCGCTCCAGCAGCAGACCAGAGGGTTTCCCCGCCCCACCCCAAATTTGCAACAAAAGAGAGAAGAGGAGAACACTCGCGCCCAAAGCAAATAAAGAAAAATATATAAAAAAGAAGGCGCAAGAGTATGGGGTTGAAATCTAGCTAATCCGCCCTTTGGAGAGGAGAATGAAGGGCAATCCTATCGCAGGCTTCTCTACCACATTTGCAGCTCTTTGCAGTTTTACACAACACTATTCCTTTACATAACCAGAAGGTGCTGGGCGGCGGTGGGTGGATGGAAAGGAATGTTCCTCCCTCCATCCAAAGCGGGTTTTCCCGAACCACCCAAATTACTTATCCGGAGAATGGCAAGGGAGCTGGCTGCTGGTGGAAGTCTAAAGCAATCCACTTTAAATTAAAGCCACAACTCCTAGAGCGCGCGTGCTGTCAGATTTATGTATATCTTCCTAAAGTGGGGGGGGGGGAGAGAAACCCCTGGGGAGGGGGTTTAATATGCTCTCCCCCAAGCAATGAACTGAGCGACGCTTAAAGAAGAGGGAGCCTGGTGCGTGGAGAGTTGCACTTTGGAAGGAAAACCTGAAGCGGGAATAGGGCGAGGAGAGGCGCGCTTTGGAGAGGCGCGCCTGTGCATTCGCCGCCCTCCCTGGTGCTTGCTTGCATCCTTTCCGCCGGCAGGCTTCTCTCTCTCTGCGGCTGCCTGCGCGCCTTTCTTCCCGGAAAGGAGCTCCTTGCCTTGTTGCAGCGGCGGCGGAAGGCGCTTGGCGGGGCCGATGATGACCTCACGCGGCCACGTCTCGGAGCGGCTGTCGCCGGCGCCGATTGGCTGGCACGGGCTCAGCGGCACTTCAAAGCCGGCGAGGGAGCTACAATTGTGGTGGAATGGGCGGAACTGATCATTGTATTGCACACCTCTTAAAAAAAACCACTGCCTCTGATTTATCAATATAAAAAAGATCCTCTGAGAGGAGGGCACTTTGTGGGATGGCAACTTCACTTCTAGGGGTGAGTCTGAGGATTTTCTCCCCCCCCCTTTGCTATTTTAATTGGGTCCTTTTTATTGGCGATTGGAGAAGGGTTAAAGTAGCCCCTCTCTTGACCCGGGGCTATCAGTCTCTCCTATTGAGGCTTTTATTTTTCCCCCTTTCTCTCTCTAAGTCCAAGTGAGTTCGAGAGAAAAGAAAGCGGAAAAAGGGGAGGGGGAGGAAGAAAGAGGGCAGTCACTTTTTTTTGTTTTTTGTTTTGTCAGCGTGCAGGCAAAGGTTTTAAGGGCATTAGTAGGAACCACGTCCAGCGCTTGGGCTGAGCTATTCCTGTATCCCCGGAGAACTGGCCTCTCTCCCTCTCCCTCCCTTTATTATCTGCTCCAAGGGAAAAAGCAGCTGCCTCGCTCGGTCTCCTCTTTCCCTGAGAGGTTTTTTTTTCTCCTTTTAAAAAAATTGCGACAGCCTGTTGTTGTTGTTTCCCCCCCTCCTTTAACATTTCACTGAGCCCGTCATTTCCTGCAGGTATGTGAAACCTTTTCCTCTCAATCTAATTCCTAGGTGGGGTGAACAGGAAAGGTGGCGGCGGGTGGTTTTTGGGTTGTTGGTTTTTTTTGGAGTTTGGGGGGAGGAAACTGTCGTGGGAAAAAGAACCCCCTTTAAAAAGTTTGCGGACAGTAGGGTGGGGGAAAAGAACTGAATCTGGATCATTTTGGCTAAATGCAGCGATCCTGGAGTAGACTCTTTGGAAACCGAGCGACTCTGGATTGGGGCTCCGGGGTTGGCCAAGCATCTCCCCGTCGCCAGTAAGAGCCCGCGATGTCTCTGGACGGGGCTTTAGCCCCTGTTCCTGCTCCTCGGCTAGCCTCTGGGATGCGTTTTCAGCTTCATGCCCAGAAGCCGTCGGCTTTCTTTCAAAGCAAGCCTCTTCGGGGTTTTTTGAGCGGGGAGACGGGAGCTTAAATGTCCTCTGGGGAGCCGCGAGGCGTCCGGCAGCAGCCCCTCGAGCGCAGCTGGCTCCTGACCGCCCCCGTCTCCCCATCGGCGGGCAAGCCGAGCAGCCCGGGAGACTGTCCTGGCCGTGAGGTCTCTTTCCCGGGCGATTCTGACACGCGCTTCCCTGCGGGCCTCTCTCCCTTCTCGCTGCAGGAAGAACCGCGCCTGGGCTCCACTCCGCTGGCCATGCTCGCCGCCACCTGCAACAAGATCGGCAGCCCCAGCCCGTCGCCGTCGGCGCTGTCGGACAGCGCGTCTCCCTTCGCCAAAGGCTTCCACCCGTGGAAACGCTCGTCGTCGTCGTCGGGCAGCTGCAACGTCGTGGGCTCCAGCCTAGCTGGCGTCGGCGTGTCCGCCTCGGCCCGCAACGGCTCTTCAGCTCACGCCGCAGCTGCGGCCGCAGCAGCGGCGGCGGCGGCCGCGCTCGTCTCGGACTCGTTCAGCTGCGGCGGATCGCCGGGATCCAGCGCCTTCTCGCTCACGTCCAGCGGCGCCGCGGCAGCCGGGTCGCCCTTCGCCAACGACTACTCCGTCTTCCAGGCGCCCGGGCCGTCGGGGGGCGGCGGCGGCGGAGGGGGCGGCAGCGGCGGCGGCGGAGGGGCGCAGGACGCGCACCAGCCGGTCTTCATCTCCAAGGTGCACACGTCGGTGGACGGCCTGCAGGGCATTTACCCCCGCGTGGGCATGGCGCACCCGTACGAGTCGTGGTTCAAGCCTTCGCACCCCGGCGACGCGGGGGCCTCCAGCTGGTGGGACGTGGGCGCCGGCTGGCTCGACGTGCAGAACCCCAACGGGGTCCACCCGGCCGCCGCGGGCCTCCCCGCCGGCTCCCTGCACTCTCCTCTGGGCGCCTACAACTCGGATTACTCGGGCCTGGCGGGCCACTCGGCCTTCAGCAGCGGCGCGGCCTCGACGCACCTCCTGAGCCCCGCCGGGCAGCACCTAATGGACGGATTTAAGCCCGTGCTGCCGGGCTCGTACCCGGAGCCGTCGCCGTCGCCTCTGACGGCGGGAGCGGGAGGCTCCATGCTGGGCGCGGGCCCCTCCGCGCCGCTAGGCGGCTCCCCGCGCTCTTCGGCGCGCCGCTACTCGGGTCGCGCCACTTGCGACTGCCCCAACTGCCAGGAGGCCGAGCGCCTAGGTCCCGCCGGCGCCAGCCTGAGGAGGAAAGGCTTGCACAGCTGCCACATCCCCGGCTGCGGCAAGGTGTACGGCAAGACGTCGCACCTCAAGGCTCACCTGCGCTGGCACACGGGCGAGAGGCCGTTCGTGTGCAACTGGCTCTTCTGCGGCAAGCGCTTCACGCGCTCGGACGAGCTGCAGCGCCACCTGCGCACGCACACGGGCGAGAAGCGCTTCGCCTGCCCGGTCTGCAACAAGCGCTTCATGCGCAGCGACCACCTCAGCAAGCACGTCAAGACCCACAGCGGAGGCGGCGTGGGAGGAGGCGGCGGCGGAGGCGGCGGCTCGGGAGGCGGAAAGAAAGGCAGCGACACCGACAGCGAGCACAGCGCCCCCGGCAGCCCGCCGTGCCACTCCCCGGAGCTGCTGCAGGCCTCCGAGCCCGGCCACCGGAACGGCCTGGAATGAAAGCGGCAGCCCCCGAGGCAAGGCCCGGAGGGGACTCCTTTTCGTGTGTGTGGTTTTCCTTCTTTCTCCTCCCGCCTTTTTGTTTTCCCGCCCAGCCGCCTGAGGGGAAACCTCGCGCCTGTCTCAGCGACTCTGGTGAGGGGGTAAAAACAAAACAAAACACGGGGGAAATCTCTCTGGACATGTAAGTAGCGCCGCGCATTGATCCCCCGCACGGACCCCTCACTGGGCTGCCTTGCCCCGCAAGCCCCGGCTCCCGGCCGCCCGCGCAGCTACGCCGCCTGAGCCGCGCGCGGGCGAGAAGAGGAGGAGGAACTTTCTCGCGGGATCTTTGAGGGTCCCCCAAGCAGCTGCTCCAGAGGCAGCCCCCCCTCCCCATTGACTTCCACGCTCCACGGGGAAGAGGTTTCTGTTTTTGTGCGGGGGGAGTCTCCAACCTGCGGTACGGAGGGAGGGCGTGGGATCCCGATCTGGACAAACTACAGAGCCAACAACTTATTGATTGAGAATTAGAGTCTCTTATCAGGAAACAAAACAAAAAGCAGCCAAGATCTCCCGCTGAAAGCACTTTGAATTAACACACACACACACACACACACACACACACACACACACACACACACTCACTATGGGAAGCTTTTTTAATTTAAAAAAAACCTTATTATTTCGGACCACTCCTAAACTTCTCTTCAACTTTGCATTGAACTGCGGTCGTCAGCTCGCTAGAATGCTGCCCGTTGAAGCTGGTGGGATTACTCTGGAGTAAAAGGGTGAAGCCTGAAGCATTTGTGTTTGTGGATCTGTGAGTGTGCATGTAGGTGTGATCACTAACCAGCCCCATTCGCAAATCACTTACGCCAGAGTATTCCGAATTGGAATGAAGTGGGTACAGTACTTATTTTACAGCAATTCCAAGTTAACTGCTTCGGAGGCTAGTTCAAGGCTAGTCTGTGATCCTTTACCTGAGGTTTGGGGGTGGGGCGTTACATTCAATGGGAGTCAATTAAACTTTCTTCCAAGTAAAGGAGTGTTTTGAGTGATATCCCCTTTGAAGCCCGTGAGATTTACAGCCAAAGGAAAAATCCTGAATTTCAGCAGATTTCGCTGGCATCCAATCTTAAAACAATAGCTCTGAAATAAGTGACTTCTTGGTGTCCTTAGGGTTTCAACTTTACAACTCAATCCCATATATGTTTGCACAGAAGTAAGTAAAACTGAATTAAGTTGCCTTAAGCTACAATCCTATGCATGCTTATGGGAGTAATATCCATTGAGCAGAGTGGATCTTACTTCTGAAGAAAACATGCATAGGGTTGGGCTGCACTCATTTCGTTCAATTGGACTGTATCAGTGTAAACCCCACTAATTTAAGTGAATTATGGATTGGGCTATAAATCTAAGTTCTCTGCCTTAATTGATCACAGCCTAAATCATGTTTAGTCTTTTTTTCTTTTAAAAAAAATGCTTCTTGGAGAAAGTGTAATTACTCTGGCAAATCCAACACTTTTGAACACAAACATTTACATTTGTTCTTGGAAACCTTGAGTATAATCCAGACAAATTTTATGTCCAGTTGGTCTCAGTGGCTAAACTCTTGATTAATTCTATCCCATTGAAATCAAATGACTTTAAATTGTTTAATTGTGGCTGGATTGTGCCCATAATTCAAAATGTGTTTGACTTCAGATCTTTTCTGATGATTTTTCTCTTAAAAGATAGAGAGATATAACCTAATTTTCAGTAACTTTATTTTCTTAAAAGTTTCTCCCATGTTTAAAAAATTGTACCAGCGTGACAGCCCTCTGATTTCAAAGTTTCAGCATCTATATTCATGCAGTACTCTAGATGCACCTAGGAATAAAATTATTATTTGTAGCATTATTTTTCTGATTTAAATAATTTAAAAAGTACCCTTGCTTTTCAGCGAGCCTGTAGTTTGAATGCCAAAAAAAGAGGGGGGGGTCATAGGGACAAATATTTGTAAAATAATTCTAAACCTAATGGTTTGTACAACGGATTCGTTGTAAAATAGCTAACAAATATAACTCCACCAATGTATCGGTGTGAGATGCAGTTGTCCAGGAGACGATTTTGTATAGTATTTTTCTTGTATATTACTTCCAGTAAATATTTGAAAATATATTAAAGTACACTTGAGCTTCCCCCCTTCTTCCCCCCTCCTCTTTTTGGTCACAAGAAAATATTAAAACATTATTGTTGCAGTCCTAATTAACTGCATTTTTAACTTGTCCCTTGAAGTGTGCAGCAAATTGCACTTCAGGATATAGTTTTTGCTTGAATATTAATTTAGATAGGCGTAAGACTGTAATTAAGCAAACAATATTTGATAAATGTTGAATGACATTTAATTTAATGGAGCATGTACTTATTTGCATTTGCTGGCAGTTCAGGTATAGTTTAAGTGAGAGTTCTCCTATATTTCAAAACAGTGGGCGCACCCAGACCCATGTATTAAATAAACTGTCCAAGTGAAACTGACTAATGATGGCCTATGTGTATTTCCTGAAAATAATAATGGTGAATGTTACTAAAACACTCCTGATGCTACTTTGAAGTTTGCAAACCCTGCAAACAAATAGTCTCATTGTAATGTTGAAATAAGTTTGGATATTTCACATTGAAATGGAAAAAAAGCCTTTCGCTGGAACACTTTAAATTTGCATTTTAAATGCATGAAATGTAATTGATTTTTATCTGTAAGATTTTAAATGGAATTAATAAACACCAGATAAAATAATTGTTGTTAGGTTAGTTAATTTCTTTCTAAAGATAAAAAGGTGGCATCTTCAAATTCATCTTGGAATTCCCTCTTCTGGCTGATATCCCCCTTGAAAGCATATATACTCTCTAACCTCGTTGGTTAACATTTCCATGGAGACCTCATTGAAAGTAGACACCAGGGAAAGTCCTATTGACAGCAACTGAGTTTACTTCTAAGTAGGACTGTTTAGTCAGGGGTGTCGGAAATCTTGCGGATGTTGTGTTAAGGAGGGGAAAATATAACAATTGCTGTGAATAATAATTGCTGATGAATGAGCACTTTGGTATTCAAATTATACTTTAAGAATGTACTCGTTTGTGAAATACATTCAGATTGTATTAACCTCTATTGCTCATCACCAGATTTGATTGAGGGGGGGGCACGATTTGGAAAATATTGTGAAGGCATTCAAGTGGCTAGCTCTGTGTGTATACTATGTGTATACACATACAGACACGTCTTGTGTTTCCTTTTAGTGGAAAACGAAAGCAACGGTAGAGTGACGAGTGTCTTTCTGTCTGTCTTTTTTTAAAATGCAAAGTTCTGCAATTTGTGCAAAGGAAGTGATACTATATCGTTAAATACTGTTACAGTACTCTGACCATGGGCTTTGCTGACTGGCATCTGGATCCGAGTCCAGCAGAACCCACTTCCCGTGTAAAGAAGCTTAGGATCGGAGCGTTGGGAAGGAAATTCTTCCCGGGGCTGCAAGTGAACAATTAACTGCTCTGACAATGGGAGGCTTCCTTTTCCCAAAGAGCCCTTGTGCTTGATCAGCATGAAGCTTTAAGTCCAGAAGGAGCACTCACTAACTGTTGATCTAGCTCACTTGGCTATTTATTGTCTAAGGCTGTCATGAGAGCGGTCCTAGCACCCCGATCTTCACCACTCTAAGAAAAAGAGACAAGTATCCCCTTGGAACGAACAACCCGATCCTAAGGACATTTATTCAAAAGTCAGACCATTAATTCCAGTGCCACTTCCAACAAGTGTGTGCCGATTTAGTTCTAAATGAATGTGTTTAGGATTTGGCGTAGGGCTAGTTTCCTGAGCAATAAAGCATAGCTGCCAAGTTATCCCTTTTTTAAGGGATTTTCCCTTATGCTGAATAGGCTTCCTCGCGAGAAAAGGGAAAACTTGGCAGCTATGGCAATAAAGAGAGCAATAGAAAAACGAGGTGAGAAGCCCCACGAGGTTACATTTGGAGGAACCATGGTGCTTGTTGCGTGAGTCCATGGACGTAGCCAGCATTTTTTTTTGGGGGGGGATAACCTTAGTTACCTAAGTATTTTTTTATTTATTCTGGGGGGCAGCTCCCCGCGGCTACGCCCATACGTGAGTCTGTTTTGTTTGCCTCCGCTACTGCCACCCGGAAATCCTGAGCGCGTTATTTTTCTGGCAATGGATCTTGCTGGGTGTTGCCTCCCTTCCAAACTGGATAGGCGAAAACAGAAAGTTTGGGATTGAGGCTGCAGGAAATAGGCAATGGCAAAACTATATGGGGCTGTGGGGCCGAGAGCTGCAAAACTATCGCGCACCCTCCTCTGCCAATCCTTGGGGAAGAGGATTGCTATTCTTAATCTTGTTCTCATTCAGGTTTCCACATCAAAATTTGGAAGCAATGTTTGGTGGCCTGCAGAGCAAGGGTTTTGATTTGTGTCCCCCCCCCCCAAAAAAATCCTCCAAAACCTTTCCCTTCTATCTAACAGAGGAGCCTGTTGTCATGCTTGTCTCTCCATTGGGTCACAGTTTTCCTTCTAAAAGGATAAAGTTACGAAAACCACAAACGGTAGCGCGGTAAGGTTTGCAGTTGGAGCAGGTGGCAGCCACCTTTTCTCCTCGCTTCTTAAGATGCGCCAGTGTTTTCAGTCGGGGCTGTTCAGGATCTCTGCGGTCATTTCTAGCTCCCGAGTAAGCAAGCAGTAAGAGGCTGGACTTAACTGTCAGGGGCCCTGTACCTTTACCTTTTAAGAGGCACTGGAGTAAACGCTCTCTCTCTCTCTCTCTCTCTCTCTCTCTCTCTCTCTCTCTCTCTCTCTCTCTCTCTCTCTCTCTCTCTCTCTCTCTCTCTCTCTCTCTCTCTCTCTCTCCCTCTCCGTGTGTGTGTGTGTTTGCGTGTGTGCCTCAGTCGAAACTAGGAAGGTTATGTTTGCTCCAAAGTAGGAAGCATCCAGGTTGGTGTGGTGGTGTCTCTTTCTCAGCCTCACACCCAGCCACCCCAACCCGCCCCTCTCCTAACGCAGAGGCCAGCTCGACCCCGAGGTCAATCGGGTCTCCATCAACCCGTCCCCCAAGTGCCTTCAAATGATTACGGTACTTCTCGTTTGCTCTTTGACCCACTGAAAGGTTCCCTGCTCTCCAAAGTTGCTGCTGCTGAAGTAGGTGCGCGCGCGGGAGAGAGGATCTCTCCTGTCAGGGCTCCGTTTGGGATATTTTTGTGGAAGACTGAGGAACAGAACCGCGTTTCCTCGGGGTGAGCGGGTGAGGGGACCATTGCAGAGGGAAAAACGCGCAGTGGGCACCAGCGGGCTGTCAGTTACAGCCTGTGCGGTTTTGCGTGGAGATACCGCCTTTGCAAAGCGACTTTGTAACTTCAACCCTCCTAACTACCGGTACTAGACCCCACCAGGCCAGGCCCAGTTAGGGAAGCAGACTATTTGGCCCCACAGACTTCAGTGGGGCTGAGCTGCACTCTTCATAAGCCTTCTAACCTAACCTGATCCTGAACACCAGACGTGTGTTACGGCGCAAGATAGCATGTTAGGATTTCAGCCTTGGAAGCAGGTCTCTCTGGCCTTCATTCCGAGTAAATGAGGATAGAATGAGGGTGTGAATCACTTTAAAGCCGAGCACAACTCTTGAAATGTGGAAGGGCGAATAACATTATTGCTGCGTGAATAGACTTGCCCGCTTTTCTGGTCCCTTTAACTCGGAATACAAAAAGAGGGAGGTACGCCTGGCTAAATATGGATCTCCCCCCTTCCTCCCCATCTCTCCCCCATTCCAGGCAGTAAAGGATCGACCACCTCTTTCATTTCATACTCTCCAATCGCTCCCAAAGTTGAGTCACTTAAACCCTCCAGCCTCTTGGCTAGAGGGTAGAATAGCTGAGGGACTAGGTAGCGGGGTAGTGGGGACGCTACCAATCGCCCACTGGCTTGTTCCAATTGCTTTTCTTGGAAAGGGAAAGGAGACGCGCCGGGAGCTTTCGAGATTCCCAGGTTGCGTAAAAGACCCACCTCCGGGGACAAAACCTCTTCTAGAGGCAGCCGGCGCCCTGGGTTTCCAAAACAACACTGCAGCCATCCTCAGCCGCTTCCCTTCCCCTTTCCAAAGGAAAAGGCTCGCTGGTCCCTCTGCCCCGGGCCGGTGGGGCACAGGACTCCTTGCGGATTAGGGGCTTTGAAATTCTTAACCGCGTTTTAGAGCTGGTGTAGCGCTGTGTAATAGCGGGAAGGGTCGGAGAAGGACCAGGATACAAATCTCTGCTTAGTCATTCATCGTGGGCGTCTCTCTCTCTTTCTCTTAGTCTCATCTACCTACAGCGCAGGGGTGTTGTTGCGGGAATAAGAAGAGATCCTTGGGGGAAATAGTGGATACAGTTGTAATAATCTTACACCAGGCAGCAGGTTTAGTTGGTCCTTTTGGTGTTATTTGGAGAAGGATAAGCTTCGGGACTAAGGCTGCCATCCTAAACTGGAAGCTGCCTTGAGGACACGCATCGGGCTTGCGCCGTGTGAATTTGTCTGGCGATCTTGGCTCTGTCTTTGCTTCATCCTAATAGAAAGGAGCGCTGCCCTTGACTTCTGGATGGGTTGCTCCCCTACGTAGTTTGCTTGAATTCTTGTGGATTTGCTTCCCGGTTGCTTGTGCTTGCCCTTGCGCTCTCCTCTTCCTATCCTGGGTTTATGTCCTCCGATGCGCAAGTTCCAGCCCCGGGGGCATTTCCAGGGGAGATCCTCTCATGCCGCCGGCCGAGTTAAATGGGATTTGCTCCGCAGTCAAGTTGCACTATGAGGATTGCCTCCTTCCATTTAAAAGGAAGCGGGTCATATACTAGACAGATCTAGTCCACAAAAGCTTATGCCACAATCGAGCGTTTCCGGTGCAATCCTATACAGTATATGTATATGCATAGGGTCCAATGAAATTTACCGCCAGGCAAACGTGCATAGGATTGCGCTGTTAGCCAACAGCCCTAACCATGTCTACTCAGAAGTAAGTCCTATTGATCCGACGCGGCTTACTCCCTGGTAAACAGGGTTAGGGTTGCAGCCTTGTTCTTTCAAAGAGCCTTAAATCCGTCCTTTGGTTTAACGCTGTTCAGTTGCTCCCCAGCTTCGTTTAAATTTGTGATACAGTAGAAACAGGGAAGGTCGCGGCCACGTTTTCAGTTTGGAGGTGACATGGGAAACCCAAGTAGCACCAATGGTTGTGTATCGCGGCCAGAAGCCTGCGATAGCCCTCCATGAATTTGTCCAAGCCTCTTTTAAAGCCATCTGAGTTGGTGGAAAGAAATAGTGCTGCTTCTCTTGGTGCCCGAATTACTTTTAAAACTAGACTCTGCTTTGGTTGCAAACGGGTCCGAGACCCTCAACAGACTCAACCAGAAGTTAAGTCCGCATTAAACTCAGCGAGGCTTGAGACATCTGAGCACAAACATTTTGGGGAGCAAAATACATTCCCAATTAGAAACCAAACAGTGCCCTTCTCGACCTTGTTTGTTGCTTTGTTTTAAAATCTACACATCGCTCAATTATCCAAACATCTAAGAGGTTTACAGTGCTGATCCGGATGGAGGGTCTCGCAGGGGTCTTCCTGGCAGCCCCCTAAAGGTGTAATGCCTCCTGTTCGGTCAACTTTGACTTCAATTGTTATCTTCCTTCCTCTCAAAGGAATGACATGGGGTCGCCTAGCTGCTACCCCCGCTGCCCTGGCGCGGCTGATGGCTCGGGAGGCCCTGATCGTGGGGGCATGGGCATAGCCAGGGGGGAACGGGGGGACGACAGTTGCCTCCCTAAATCAAGTAAATAAATAAAGCATACTTAACTAAAAGTAGAAATTGTAGAAAGATTTTGACAGATTTTCCCCCCTTGAGCATTTGGGGTCAAGAGAAAGTAATTTAAAACAACTGCTGTTGAGACACTTCACCCCGAATCTGCTAGACAGCCAAACAGAGGATGGTGACAGATGGGTGTCCTGTCCTGTCCCCCCCAATAAATCTTGGCTACACCCAAGACAGTGGGATGCTTATAGCAGCACCCTCTTCGGATGTCGATGCCCAGAGTCAACTCCACTGACTCGGGGCTCCTTTGAGGGCATGCATCTGTTTTCGACGGCTGTCCCTTTGAGGGAGGCCAAGGAAGCGTTTATTTTTGGCTGAATCCTTAAGAGGCCATCATGGCTAGACAACTGCACCAACGTGGGCTACCGATCCACTCAAGAGAATTCTTGCAAACGCAGCTAAATACTTTCTTTTGCTGGGCGGGAGACCTCCGATGGGTCATCATTATGAGAACTCCAGGCCGAATCTATAAGGGTGTCTGTCCCTTGTTGTTGTGGGAGCTGCAATTTGCAAAATCCTCTTGCCTGTGACTGCGCAAAGGAGAAAGGCAGGCAGGCAGGCAGACAGACAGACAAGCAATCACCTCCGGCTCCGCTGTGCGGGCCGATGCATTGCAAGGAACGAGACCGAGGGGGCTGTTGTGCTGGCCGATCTGCAGCAGTGCTAGCATCTTTCATTCTCCTCGTCTTTCTGAACTGCCAAATTGCGTCCACGGCCAGACCATAGCTGCCAAGTTTTCCCTTTTCTCGCGAGGAAGCCTATTCAGCATAAGGGAAAATCCCTTAAAAAAAGGGATAACTTGGCAGCTATGGGCCAGACAGAGCAACAGATCGCCCCAAATCCAACGCACAGCCTCTCTTTCCTTTGCGCGGGGAAACAGCGCCACCTCGCGAAGGAAGTGAAGCAACTGTGGGCGACGGCAGTAGCAGCCTGTTAAGAGATCAACAAATTTATTTTGGCAAAAGCTTTCGAGGGCTAGTCTGGTTCATCAGATGCGTGAAGTGTTATACTAGATTGCCAGGCCAGGTGTATGGAGCGGTCGCGGCGGTGTGTGAGAGAGTGTGTGTGTGAGAGAGAGTGTGTGTGTAAGCAGGGAGATTCTGAATGGAGGAAATGCAATGCAAAATGTACATACTATAACAATAATTGCATTAAAGCTTAAATGTATTTTCCCCTAAAATGACGAGATTCGGCCTTCTGAATTAATTAATTGCATTAATTTGTCCATTGTTAAAAAATATTTTTTTTTCTAAAAAGCCCAGTCCCCTCTTGTAGGTGTATAGACAGATTTCCATTTTTGTTCTATTGCTAACCAGGCCGTAGTTAGTTAGTTAATTAATTAATTAATTAATTAATTAATGATTTGTTATGTTTTATACCTTCATCATTAATATAACCCTAAAGCATTGCTGGACCATAGTATCCTTCAATCTTCTTTTGCAGTTTATAGCTAGCATTCCACCCCACCCCACTCCACAGTTTGAACTTGCAAATTGTTTTATTGTTCCTGAACTGCAACCTGACATATATCTGTGAAACCAGCCCCCAATCCAATGAGTTAGCTTCTTGAAACAAGCATTCAAATAAGGTTAGTGGTCTTGTAATTTGGGGGCATAACAAATCATTCTTTCTGCATGGAACTTTGCAAATATTCTAGCCATGGCTGAGGGGGTCTTTGGTGATGATGGTTGTAGCCTGTCATAAGGTATCAAATTCTGATTAGGTTATATGTTTAGAAAGCATTTAAGATCCATTAGAATCCAGGGTGAAAATTGGTTGAAAGAAAAATTGTGCTGAAATTTGTGCAGTACAAACTAGGCTAATGGTGATTGCTGTACCTAGAAAGAGATGCTATACTTTGGCATGCCGTACCTTAAGCATAGTAGCTACCACCAGGTGTTTATTAGGAGCAACAGGTATGTGTTGCAGTCCATAAAACAACCATATAATAAGTGGTGTGTGTATTGATCAGTTTGAGTCCATTTTATCATTTGCACCCACCAGGAGGAAACAACATTGTAAAGAAGATTTGAGATTGCTGTTCCCCTAATAATTTTGTTTTTCTATACAGTATAATGTTTGAGCTTGTACCCAATGCCTTTCCCCCGCTCTAGATAAAATTTAGAACAGTGGATCTCAAACTCTCTGAAAATCAATATGAATATTGTAATGTGATGGAGGGGTCGCAGGCCACCTGAGTGAAACATATCATGGTTAAGGAAGCCCTACTTTGGGAAATCATTTGGCCTTTTCTCCAGTGGTTTTTCTGGAATATATATGGGGACTGTTTTAAATAAATATAGGAAATAATGATACAACCCTCATATTAAGTCATGCTATCCACCCAAACTGGGAATTGTGCCAAATCATTCAGTGCATTTTTCAAGGGTGTTGCAAAGGTGGTTTGATACAACTGTGACAATTGAGTAATTATATTTACTCCAAACTATTTCACTGAGGTGATGCATTTAAAGGGAAATACATACCCCACAATTCCAATAGAGAGAGATAACATCATGAGAACCTCCGATTTGTCAGTTTATTTTTGAATACTGAGATGGAGCCAAAGGAACCAAACACTGGAAGAATTGTCAAAAGAAGGAGGTCATCTGCGTATAATCGTATTTTATGCCACTCTTGCCTAGTTAGTGGGAAGCCGGCTGGCATAGCACCATTTATTGCCGCACAATATTGTGCTGTAGAATGCAAGACATTTACCATTCTACATAAATTAGATTCAAAGTTAATACTTTTAAACAGTTGTTTCAAAAAGGGCCATTCCAAACTGTCAAAGGCCTTGTCAGCGGCAAGAAACTGGAGAAACAGCAGGATTCTTGTAATCTATGGAAAACTTAGGAAGAGCCTTTTTTGAAAAAACTGAAATGTCACCTTATCAGAATCAATTTTAATTTAGGTTCCAGAAAAATATTAACGTTTATCTGCTAGGATAGATGTAAAAACAAACATTGGTTATTAAAGGATATAGGTCAGAATACTTGTGGCAGAGAGAATTCCTTGCATTGCTTTTGAATAGCAGCATTAAAATTATTTCAAAAGAAAATCTGGTGTTTGCCCAATTGAAGGCACACCACTTAAGACATCCAGCACAGGAGGAGCTAGAAACTTGCCACTAAAATGTTTACAGAACTCAGCAGGAAGGCAGTCTGTTCCAGGAATATTTCCATTTTTCACTTTTTAGATCTCTGGACTTGCTGTGTTGTTCTGGCACCTGTTTACGCACTGCCTCTATTTTGGGCATTCCACATCTCTGCAGCACAGCAGAGGCATCTACCTCTTTTGGGAAATTTGATTGATAGAAAGTCTTGTATATTTTGCAAAAGCAGTTGCTATGTCATTTGTATTCTTAATTGTGGGCCCGTGATGATGCTGTTTCTTTGGTTTTTTTTATATGTATCTTTTTTCTGTATTCAGAATAGGATTGTTTTGTGTAAAATATAGGTGGTTCCCCCCCCCCCACATTTTCTTTGTTTCCAGGGTTTCTACTGATTTTCTAGTAATTGGTAGCATTTTCTACACCTGTTCCACTTTAGAAATTGCAATGCAAGGACTTGCCATTGTGCCTCTCTTTCTTTTCACATCTGAGGCAAGGACAATCAAGTGACCTCTGATAAGTTTTGAAGGGATCACATATAACTGTTGCTGATGGATGTGACATGTTCTCTTTAAAAGAGTATCCTGCCTTCCATCAGTGTTTTCCTCAACTCTCTGCTAAACAGCCTCCATCTGTTGATTTGCCTCAATGGCTGCTCAGCTGCAAGCTTGCACCTCACCAGAGCATCCACGGATCATGTGCAGATGCCAGCATCCACCTTGTGGACTATGCATCAAGCTCTATGTGGTTAGGATAAAATCACACGAAGAGTGAGATTTATCTATCCTCAAATAAATGTGCATGGTCTTCAATCATGAGTTTAAGCTCCGCCATACCTCTGGTCTTAGATTATAAATAATTTGTTTAGTGTATGAATGTGGATGTTCCATCTGAGTGGCTTTCAGTGAAATTCTACACATGTCTACTCAGAAGTAAGTCCTATTAAGTTTCATGGGGCTTAATCCCATGTAATAGGATTGCAGTTTAACCCTTTAACATTGGCCTGTCGTTCCCAATTGTGTAAAGACTTGTTTTGAAGCTTTAGCCTACTTTTAACTAGGGGCGTAGAGAGATCACCGTCAGCTCGTAATATAATTATGATTTAATTGTGGGTGGGCACCACCAGGTCATGATAAAATTTCGCTTTAACTAAGATGTACCTCCTGTTGTCATCATTAGCCTCCACGGCACATGCAAGTATTGTATTATTACCAAATGCTATGGCTATACCTCTGGTTTTAGAGATATTCTGGTGAAGCATACTGAGCTGCAAAGCAAGAGGCGTTAAAGAACATCCCACCATAACAATCCTGGCTGCTGCTCCAATACCTGTGTAGTTCTCTATAGTTTTATCAATGGTTAAATCTTTTGGCACTAAAAAAACCCCAGTAGCCTCGTTTTTTCCCACATTTGCAGAACAATCCTATGCATACCTATTCAAAAGTAAATCCCAATGAGTTCAATGAAGCTTACTCCCAGGTAAGTGTTTATAGGATGGCAGCATAATTGAAGCACAAGGATGCTAGTATTTTTATGTGCTCTCCTGTTAAATGTCAGAAGTGAGTGTGCCTCCCTCTTAAGATCCCTAATCACTTAAACAAGAACAAAACATCCCTAGTGCAGAAGTTTTCTCAAATGAACATGTTTTTATTTGCTCAGACTAAAAAACACACACTGCATTGTTTTATGTGGTAGAATAGTTTCTGGCTTGTTTTGGTTTTCATTGCTTGCTTTTAATAAAGTTTTTATTTCTTATGGCCCCAGAATCCATATGTGAGTGAAGGTATGGCTTAGAACAGAGAACCCCAGACTTACCGGGCTTCGGGCCGGTGCCCGCCTCGCCGACCGAGCGGCGGGCCGGAGGGTAGGGGAGTGCGCGCCCGTGCGCATGCGCACACGCACACGGTCGGAAAAAAATCGCCGAAAATCGCTTGTGCGTATGCGTATGGGCCTCCCCCGACCCGGAAGTGCACCGGAAATGACCTCTTCTGGGTCGGGAGAGGCCCATATGCATGCGCACAAAGGATTTTCGGCGATTTTTTTTCCGATTTTGATGATTGCCGCCGCGCCGCGTGTTGTAAGAGCGGCGGCAGCGGGCGGCGGGGGTCGTCGCGAGCCGGATTGGGAGGCCAATTGGGCCGCATCCGGCCCGAGGGCTGTGGTCTGGGGACCCCTGGCTTAGAACATTGAGTAAACATCGGACCCCTAAATTGGAGCATGAACCATTTGTCATACTTTAGGAGTGGGAACATGAATTCCACATCTCTCACCCAGCCTGAGAAATAATACACAGGTCTTTGATGATGTCCCATATTTGGGTACCAAAACCTATGAGAGGAGGTTGGTTACAAAATGTTAACTATTCACAGGGTCCTTTAGGTCTCAACCCAAAGGCGGCATATTCTCCTTTTGCCCTGATACACCAGTTCTTTTTCATTTGTACTTGGTTCCATCTAGATGTACCATATTTTCTTTCTGTGTCGCAGCCATCTGATGCGTCTCATGTAGGCTGCTTGACTTACACACCCCTTAAGAGAATTCCAAGTTCTCCTTTCTCATTCATATCTCTTGCGGACAGGAGGAACAAGTCACTGTAAAAGGGGTATCCCCGGTTATATTCCTGCTTATTGCAAGGCAGTTCTTCAGGTCTTGTCATACCTGAGGTGTTTCCAAATACAGGTATTAGAGAACCGCTGCATACATCTTATACACGCAGCCCCTCCCCGACAAAGAATCCTGAGAATCATAATTTACCCTTCATAGAGCTATAATTCTCAGCACCTTAAACTATAGTTCCCAGAATTCTTTGGAGGCAGGAAACATGTTTCAGTATATGGCATGTAAGATGCCGAAATGTGATTGCAGTTTTAATTCTGTTTTGTTTTAGAATGAGCTCCTTGTACTTAATAATTCATACATTTTACAGTTCTACCTGTGGGGTGCCAGGTGTTGCTCTCAAGTAAAACTTGACTCTATGAACTTCCCTCCAGGTGCCCCCCCCTGAGGATGCCTCCAGATCCAATGTAGAAGCCAGCCATTCTGCAATCAAAGCCTCTACTGATTTCTCTTTCTCTGTGTCTTCTTTTAACCTGCAAAAATACAGGTTGCAGAATCCAGATGCTGTTTTCAGCATCATCCACTTTGTGTTTCAGATATTGGTTTGTTCATCGGAGCTTTTGGAAGTACTTTTCTGTAAGTACTGTATTCCAAAGTCTGAATTATTTAGTGTGCAAGCTTCGGAGTTCATCAGAACTCTCCTGCCGACTGGGTGTAAAGCAAAGGAAATGAAAGCTGATTGAGAAAAAGATGCTGATTTGAGACACCCTGTCTTGCTGTTCATAACAGTGATGATATGATATGATATGATATGATATGATATGGAGGGGGTTATTTGCAGTCTAAGCCTGCAAGCCTTATATGCACTTACCTGCTAGGAGAAGGTCCCATTGTACTCGAGAATTTAATTCTGAGTAGACATCATAATCATGAAGCTCACTGGGTGAACTTGGGCCAGTCACTGCCTTTCACCCTAACCTACCTGAAAGGGTTGTCGTGAGGATAAAATGGGGAGAGGAAGAACTATGCACAAGTTGCCAACTTAGAGAAAAGGTGGGATGTAAACAACATCATCATTATATGAATATTACAATTAATAAAAAGCATGTATTATTTTAAAGCAGTGTACAGATTTTTTTTATTTGTTGAAAACAAATTGTTGCTGCACAATAGAACAAAGAAAAGAAAAAAGGAATGGACCGGAAGGAGGGAGCAAGGACGGAAACAGCAGCATATGGGGTTGATGGATGAGGCTGGGTGGATCTGCTGTTTGCATTTCACACCCACACACCCATTCAGTGGTCCTTGGTCCCCTGGCCGTGGCAGAGGTCAGAGGGCTGTGCTCCCAGAGTAACTGGGAGATGAAGCAAAGTGTCCATTTCTGGGGCGCCCTCTGAATGACACTGCACTGACCCTTCACTGCAACTATTGTGCCCTGTGCAAAATCATCTCAGGTTTGTAGCAAGCAAAGCTGGGGCACAGAAGAAACAGGCGCTCTCCTTTTGAAATGATAAAAGCCGGCGTTTCCTGTCGCCACCATTGCCCAGCGGGGAGGGAAAAGCACTCTGCAGCTGCTCAGGGTGTCCCCTGAGCATTCTTGCTTCACAACTTCCAGGGATGAGTTTAATCAAGAAGATTATAGGTGTTGTGGGTGAGGCATCATGACCTCCTTGCTCTGATGGTCTGAAAGCAAAGGACCGGATAAAGGTGGCAAACAGTTGTCCGTTAGTATGCAGTTACCTGTAGGCAGAGTAGTGGGGCTAGATCAAAGGGGGCTAGATTTTACTGTGCAGTCTGAACCATAGCTACTCAGAAGTATGCCCTATTGAACCCAATGCTGCTTACTCCCAGGTAAATGGAGTTAGGATTGCAGCCTTGGGTATTAAAAAAGGCACATCTCACTGGCTTCAATAGGTTCTCATTCACTTTCTGTCCCACACTACCACCACCCAGGAGTGACACCTCCCAAAATAAAACACAGTCTTACAAACTGCACTGTTATGCAAACTTAACTGGAATCAGTAGACCTACTTCAGAGAAAAGATGCTAAGGATCAGAGTTAGGGCGGCCAGATGATGCAATAGCAAAGAAAAGCAAAAAGGACAGGCCTGCTGCATCTAGTGTGGAAGAGGCACTTTTCGCTGTTGTAGATAATTAAGAGGGATTTTCTCCAGCTGTAGATAAAGGGTTTTATACCACCTTTCAACTGAAGATGCTAGGGAAGGTCAGAACAGAAGAATGCAAAATGAGAATACAAAATACAGAATAATTAAACAAAACAAAACAAATTCAAATCAACAACCCCATCCCACAAACATTTAAAAGGCCACAGAACACCTGGTTGAAGAGGAATATTTTCACCTGGTGTCTAAAGATATGTAATGAAGGCACCGGGCAAACCTCCCCGGGGAGAGCATTCCACAAATGGAGAGCCACCACAGAAAAGGCCCATTCTGGTGTTCAGGGCCGGCTCTAGGGGTAGGCTGGGTGGTGCGGGGCCGGTAGGGGCGCGCCAAGTGGCAAAGCTGTTCAGAAGCCATGCTCCGTGCTGCGCCCGCCCATGAGGGTGGGGGCGCCGGAGCGATCTCCGCACCACGGCGCCAGGGCGCCTGACATGCTTGAGACAGCCCTGCTGGTGTTGCCATCCTCTGGACCTCTCATGGAGGAGGTACACAAAGAAGGGCCCTCAGATGATGATTGCAGAGTCCAGGTTGGTTCATCTGGGAATTGCAACACAGGAGCTTTATAGGCTCTCTCACCATAGGAACAGAGGAAACTGCCTTATACTGAGTCAGATGATCGGTTCATCTAGATTGTTAACAACAAACCATGTAGCTGCTTTCCAGGTTTCAGACAAGGTTGTCTTCTAACCTTTCCTGGAGATGCCAGGAATTGAACCTTGAGCCTCCTTCATGCAAGGCAGATGCTTTGCAACTGAGTTATGGTTCTCCCCCACCTAGAGATCTACCATGCGTCCTAGTCTCAATTCTGCCTGCCTCTGTTAAGAGTGAAAACATGAAAGACCGTATTTCCTCATACAAACTTTCCTGGGCTCTGAGAGTTTCAGAGGGGGTGCTTCTCTTGGTCCTGCCCCCCTGCCAGGCACACTTGGCAGGAACGCTAGAGTGGACCTTCTTGGCTGCTTCTCTCAGACTTTGGGATTCCCTGCCTACAGACTAGCTCCCACCTTGTCCTTCTGCGGCAGGTGAATACTTTCTTGCTCCAACAGGCTTTTGCGAACTGACTGCTTTTAGGGAAAGGGCTGGTGTTGTGACGTGTTTATTGTAAAGATCTGTATGTGATCATTTATATGTATATATTTTAATTCAACTAAGGTTTCATTGTTTTTGAATGATAGTTTTTAAAATATGTTTTTAGCTGTTTCTATTTTAGCTGCAAGCCGCCTAGAGTCCCATTAGGGAAAAAGGCAGGATATAAAAATATAACACCACCACCACATGTGAATTACTTTGAACACTTGAAACACTTAATACCTTAATACCTAGTGCCTTCTCTCTAGGGAGCTCAAGGCGCTGAACAGATGCAAACCTCTTAATTTCAGCAAGGCTGCTACATTTTACAACTTCAGATTATGTGTTAGCAGTTGATTGCATTTGTTTTTGGTGGCAAAACTGAGTTTTCCAAAGCTGCATGAAAAGAGGGCAGATCTCTACTGCCTAACTTGGTCATTGCAAGATGCAGGACAACAGAGAGTTGTATGAAATGGGCTACAAACATCACCATGCCATGGAACAGATTCCAAGGCAGGCTTCTGGAGCTCCCACCATGGGATGTTAGGTTTTAAAATTAGACTTGATCAGCAAGCATCTGTTAGGAATGGCAAAGCTATGATTATCTTGCATCTGGGCTACAGCGTGCACTCGGCAACACACCAGCCCCCCCCCTCGTTTCTTTCCTGATTCCTGTCGCCCAATCTCTGCACAGACTTTGTCTCGAATACTCCGTGGATTAATGTCAACAACCTGTCTGCCTTAATTTTCCATCCGTAACATGAGGAGGGTGCCTAGCTACCTGTTCCCCTTGAGCTGATTGTTTGGTGTTTGAATGGTGCTAAGGAAATGTGTTGAAATCCACCTGAATGCACTGCAGATTTCTGCCAGCTGAAGATCTGGTTGCCTTTTAAGTGCATTTATTAAGCCCCATGCATTGAAAAGCCTTTCTACCCAAGTTGGTTAACATGAAAAATGCAGGTTTTGATATGTTAAAGCTGATGTACCTATTGAGTTTGTGACAGTATTTAGGTTTTTTGTTTTTAGAAAGAAGAAATAATTTAAACCGGTTTGCTGAAATGTAATGGTAATTCTTGGCTTTTTGCCTATGTTATACTGAATAATAATAATAATAATAATAATAATAATAATAATAATAATGGTAAAACCACTGAGCCTAGGGCTTGCTGATCAGAAGGTCGGCGGTTCGAATCCCTGTGACGGGGTGAGCTCCCGTTGCTTGGTCCCAGCTCCTGCCAACCTAGCAGTTCGAAAGCACGTCAAAATGCAAGTAGATAAATAGGAACCGCTACAGCGGGAAGGTAAACGGCGTTTCCATGTGCTGCTCTGGTTTGCCAGAAGCAGCTTTGTCATGCTGGCCACATGACCTGGAAGCTATACGCCGGCTCCCTCGGCCAATAATGCGAGATGAGCGCGCAACCCCAGAGTCGGTCACGACTGGACCTAATGGTCAGGGGTCCCTTTACCTAATAATAATAATAATAATAATGAGTTTGGATTTGATATCCCGCTTTATCACTACCCAAAGGCGTCTCAAAGCGGCTAACATTCTCCTTTCCCTTCCTCCCCCACAACAAACACTCTGTGAGGTGAGTGAGGCTGAGAGACTTCAGAGAAGTGTGACTAGCCCAAGGTCACCCAGCAGCTGCATGTGGAGGAGCAGAGACGTGAACCCGGTTCCCCAGATTACATTGGTACCTTGCAAGATGAAATTAATTCATTCCACGAGTCATTTCTTCTTGCGCAAATTTCGTCTTGCGAAGCGCGTTTTCCCATAGGAATGCATTGAAATATAATTAATGCGTTCCTATGGGCAGAAAAAAAGCGCAAAAAAGGCGCCGACTCACCCGCCACGGCCGGAAGTTTTTAAGGCTCTGGGGAGGGGGAAGTAGGAGGAGGGCCAGGGATCTCCTCCCGCCACAGTCTCCGTTCCTTCAGGCACCACCGCTGTTGCCGCCAAGGGCCGCCTGGCGAGCCCCGCTGCTGTTCCTGCTGGATCGCCGAGGGAGAGAAGCGGCCAGTGCTTGCCCGCCAGGGAGGAGCCGCGGAGGCCTCCATGACTGCCGAGGAGGGCAAGGCTGAGGTGATGAGTGCTGCGCCGCCGCAGGAGGCAGAAGCAGCGGCTGTGGACGTCGCCCCCAGCCACGACAGCAGAGTCCTCAAGGTAAGCGGCACCGGCGGGTGGGCGGGGGTGGCCGCTGTGGTCTGAACCCCGAGGGAAAGGGTGCATGGCAGTGGGGAGGTGCGGACGAGGCCAGCTGCTGGCTGAGCTGCCCACCCGGGTCGGACGGAGGGCCAGCCAGCGGCGGCAGCTTCACTTCCCGTCGCCGTCGGAATCCAAACCGCGGCCTCCTCTGGAGCGCAGGGTGGTGAGGCTTCTTTGTCTTGCGAAGCACGGCCATAGACGACTTCACAAAAATTGCAAAACGGTTTCGTCTTGCGGTTTTTTCGTTGCCCAAGGTGTTCGTCTTGCGAGGTACCACTGTACGAGACTACCGCTCTTCACCACTACACCACAATGTAAATTAAACATTTCAGGAAAAAAGTAGTCTGGAATATATTGCAGTTCATGTACTGTACATGTCACTGAAGATGTAGAGAGAGAAAATGCCACTGAAGATATAATCAAACACTCTATTTATAATTTAATGTTATATTAGAAACCTCAAGAAGATCCCCAGCTGCACACATCTAGTTGTTTCTTCTGAGCATACACAGCTTCATAAGGACTGCAGCTTTCTGGGTTTATTCAACTGAAATTCAGTAGTTTTAAGCCCCCATTTAAGTCAAGTGGGAGTTAATTCCATGAATAGTTGCTCTCCTGTTAATTTTAGTGAGAATTTAAAGAGATTTTTTTGATGTTTGACTAGAAAATTACACATGGCAACACTGGTAAGTAACTGAGGATGTTTTCATCACTTTGAATTTGTGATTTATTCATCTTCATCCACTTTATAGAATTTTATCTAATACTTACATATGGGTGTAAATGCTTGGGCATACGGATGCAATGCATGAGCAATACATAATTCTCATATTAGGCTACTTCCACAAGTGGCAACTTAAACTGGCTTTTCCGTTTCCTGCTTCTGGTCCATAACTTGAATTTAAAATCTCATTGGTTCGAAAATGGACACTCAGTTTAAAATCGGCTTTCTTCTGCTTTCTTTCACACATCTGATGCATTCACACATTGCACATTCACATTGTAACAACCCTTGCGCAAAAGGAACCTTACATTTCCCCGTGAAACTAAAGTGCTTGCCATTTCATTCAAACTCTATTTTTGGATGACAGCCAGCATAAAAAAAAAAGCTGCTGCACAAAGGACTTACGAAGTGGAGTGATCACATCAAGAACGGAGCGAAATGTGTTTTTCTAAACATGCATTGATTTCACTGCAACTATGCTCCTTGCTTTGCGCTGTTGAACAAATGGAGGAGCAATGGTCATTGTGGAACGGAGTGTGTACGGAAAAGAAGGGAAAGATAAGTTGGGTTATTGCTGGAGAATTTTAAAATGAAACCCAGGAGAGGCAGACCAGGAGGAGAATGGAAACCAGAAATGAAAACCTGGGACCCTTGAGGGGACACACCCACCCACCCACCAAATTAAAAATATTGGTCCAGAGAGGCACATATGCCTAGAAGAATGCTGAGCACATGTTTCTGAATTGACCAACGCACCCAGCTTAGATGTGATTGGCCCTGGCAGGTCCCAGATGCTGCCTACCAGTCTGGGATCAGGCTGTGCCTTCAGACAAAGGCCTTTTTTCTCTCCATGCTTCTGGTCAAGCAGGTCCCGTGGGTCTGATTCTATGACTAGGAAATATCTGAAGCACACACACATTTTGGATGTGGGCTTTCATTCACAATAACTTGGCTTTGGGGGTTATTCAGTGTGCCATGTCTTCTGAAGAATGGGACACAAATATACATGGGCATGGAAGGTCACGGTCAAAATTTGGGCTTAGGAGGAGAAACAGGACCAAACAAGGAAGGTCCAAGAAGGTCTTCATTCAGCTGTAATCAGGTGTTCACCTGAATACAGGTGATAGCTCGGAGATGGGGGCAGGGGGGCACTTGCAAAGATCTCTGCCCCAATGTTCCCTGATGAATGGAGCACTCTTTGGATCTTCACGTTTGACAGATAATGTTTCATGTTAGAAACTCTACCCATGATTAGATGTTTGTGTCAATTGTGCAAAGGTCTGCTGAGCAGCCCAAACATATTGTGGGTGGGGCTTGGTGCGTGAAAAGAGACTGGCTCGTTCTTTACTGTGAATCGGAGAATGCATCGTTTGTGCAATGGGGGTTTCCCACTGTAGAAACAGAATCTTCCTTGTCACTGAAGAGAAATAGACACCATCAGTTGCACATATAACTAGAGCTTATATATAAATTTAATTAATAATAATTGATTAAGGCCAGTGTTGCAACAAAGTTTATGTAACTTACAAATGTTGTGCAGGAACTGGATTAGATGCAGCAGGTAAAGGTAAAGGTAAAGGGACCCCTGACCATTAGGTCCAGTCATGACCGACTCTGGTGTTGCGCGCTCATCTCGCATTGTTGGCCGAGGGAGCCGGCGTATAGCTTCCAGGTCATGTGGCCAGCATGACAAAGCCGCTTCTGGCAAACCAGAGCAGCACATGGAAACGCCGTTTACCTTCCCGCTGTAGCGGTTCCTATTTATCTACTTGCATTTTGACGTGCTTTCGAACTGCTAGGTTGGCAGGAGCTGGGACCGAGCAACGGGAGCTCACCCCGTCACAGGGATTCGAACCGCCGACCTTCTGATCAGCAAGCCCTAGGCTCAGTGGTTTAACCACAGCGCCACTTGTCTAAATGCTGCATCACTTTGAAGGTCAATGGCATTCCCTGATGCAATTTCACAGTGAAGTGTTTGCAGACAAAATTCCAGCATTATCACTCACTTGTGCATTATTATTACAGTATTATTATTAATTAAATGTATATATAACCCTTCATCTGAAGATCATGGGGCAGCTTACAACATAAAAATACAAAACGAACACACAAAATACGTAACATAATAACAATCCCCCAACACCGCCAGTAACTCCCCTTCCACAAACACATTTAAAAGGCCATAGATTGTTTTATCATCCAAGGGCCTGCTTGAAGAGAAACATGGCTATCAGACATTGGCAGAGCAGGTCTAGGTTAGAGCGTGAATTAGTTGTGCAATTGAGCCACAGCCTTTCAGCCTCTTTTCCGCACTCCTCAGCTGTGTCTTCCCTACAGCACCTTGTATATTATAGCTAAAGAAAGGTCAGTCCTTCCTTTCTGGCCTGGTTTTTGGTTGCTGTTTCACCTTGGGCAGGAGGATGCAACAACTGTTGAATGGGTGTAGCAGATATGGCTAGAGTCGGGCTTGTTTTATTTTTCCTCCTCCTGTTTCAACTGGAGTCGACTTGCAGGCTTGGCTTTGTCCCAGTGGTTTTGTGGGTATACAGAGAGTGGTGGCTTGTTTAATGAGCATTCCTTCCTTTCACTCATCTTAAAATTGGGGCACAGTGATGGATTTATATGACTTTTTTTTTAAGGTTATGAAGCCACTACAAACTTGATACTTTGGTTTGGCAACAGCTCACCTGAATTCTTTAATACATCTTGGATACGCACAGAAGTCACAGTTCACCACAGTCTGGAACTTCTGAAGGTTTCGCAGGATGCCCAAGTGCTTGAGGCATGCTATTCACTGAGACAACTCATCCCCATACCCCTGACTTTACCACCTTACTCAGGGAAAACTATGGGGTAGTTTGGTTGTTACTCTGAGGGTTTGTTCATACCGGTGCAAAATATGGATTTGGACCTGCCCATCTCTCCATTAATGTAGGGATGTCCAGACAATGCCTTCTCCATCTTGATGTTTCTCTAGATTTCCCCCCTTTTAAATGAGTTTTTTTTAAAAATAATAATAATAATCTGGCCATTTCAAACTTTCCAAGGATTGAGAAACCCTGCATCTAAAGGGTGAAAGGTCTAGAACAACACTTGGATGGGGAGGACGTTGTGTGGATGCCCCTTCATTAATGGAGGAACAGGCAGATGCAAATCCTCATGCGCTCTTTCTCAGCGGTACATTTTTTTGCCACCTCTGTGTTCTCAGAGGAACAGCAATGGCTTTTGGGAAGCTGTCCTTGCATGGGCATGCAGACACTGTACATTGAGAGCACATTGCATCAGTGTCAAATAAGAGTGAGGCAGAAATAAATGTCAAGGCAAGAGCGGATGAATATATTTTTCCAGTCAGAGAGTATAATACAACACACAGTGTCTCAAGCACTGAGTAGCAAGACTGGTGATAATCTGAAAGCATGAGGGAGGGAGGGAGGGAGGGAGGGAGGGAGAGAGGGAGGGAGGGAGATACTGGCAGAAGGACAGTACTAACATGACATGACACTCCATCTTTAGATTGTATGGCAACTCTGTGTCAGGGAAAACGAGGAGCCACCAAGGCTGCCTATCCTGCCTAAGATGATAAACCCATGTCTGGGCTGAGCAGCCTTTGTATTAAATGAATGAATGGGTGTGTATATGCATGTAATGTAATAAAGTAGGAAAAGCCAATGGTTACAATATAAATGGAAAGCAGAAGCGTTGACCCAAGACCTCATCAGCTCCACTGTGGACTCACAGACTCTTCCCATTCTGTTTTATACAATGCCCAGGGCCGGTCCACCCATGGGGCAAGGTGAGGCAATCGCCTCAGGCGGCCGGAATCGGATCCACAGGAGCTGCAGATCCCAATGTACTGTAGATGTTTATCCCTCTGACTTGTTCCTGTTGTAGATCTTCCCTCACCCCTTCCTTTCCTGGCAGGGAGGGGGGCACTATTTTGTGATTTGCCTCAGGTGCCAAAACCATTGCTGTCCCAGAAAACCTGTGAGACAATTATGGAGGGCAGACTGTAACCATATCTGGATCATGACGAGAGGGTCCCATGCTAGTTGCCCCACACTTTGATACATTAACACAGTAACCAGCCAGTCACACAGAAGCAGTCTTTCGACAGCTAACATGTGACTAAGGAAATGTTACAATAAGCCCGCCTCCCCTTACAAAATCCTGCATAAATGTATCAGGCCTGTGATCTGCTCTGGGTTATAACACTGCAGCCAGTGCTTCTCTGACTTTGTAAAACTAACTAAATAAATGAGTGTTCGTATCTTGATAAACTGTCAAATGCCCTTCCCACCCTGGACATGGCAATAACACAAAATGAGAGAGTACACTCATGGCTGCTTGACCATTTTTTTGATGATAAAATCTTAGTATGAGAAGGTCGAATGTAACCATGACACCAGCTTTATAATCTTCTGACTCGTGGCATCGGCCACACAACCCTTTCCCACTTGATGTTTCTAACGTGCTTTTTTGGTTTCTCCATAAGTCAAAAAAGGCAGAGTCGCAATGCTTTTCAACTCAGGTTAGCAAGAAGGACACACAATGTTCTCTTCATTACCACACACTGGTTTAGGCCCAAGCATGCCATGCATTTTAACTCAAGGGCAGGCCCAGACCCAATATTTATAGCATGGATGCTGGGTATGAATGAGAACTTTGTTTTCTTAAAATAATGTGTCTGTGTAGCCTGCATCCTATCTGAGTTCATTAGGCTTTGCTTTTTTTTTTGAAACATACATAATCTCTCTTCAATATGGCAGTCCCCACTGTTCCTTTAAACACTGGTTTCCTTGATAATGTTTCAAACTTCTCAGATATGCTTTGAACTATTGCCGAATAACTCAATCAAATTTAACGCTGAACTGTTACTTTGTGAAGTGCACACCCTGTGGAGATAACTTCCAGCGGGTCATCTCAGATGTCATAATAGACGTGCATGAATGCCGCCTTTATTGAACAAGAGAGATAACTCATCCTTTAAAGCATGATGTACAATCTAGCAGGCACCAGGCCCCAACTGCAGCTAGAATTCTAAACGCTACTGAGGGTCACACAAGGGACTAGTGCAAAGCGATCCCCTCCTTTGGATGGTTGATCTCCATACTGTATCCTTTAGTGCTTTTGAAAGTCTCATTAGATTCAGAGGCAGTTTTCTACACAGCTGTTAACACCACCAGCGAAAGCCCAAACTTTCATTGTATTCATGGAACTGGTTTCATGTCCCTTTGGATCCTGGCTTATATCTGCGATCCTTTCTTTATTGTTCAATAATCCAAGTCCAGATTTTAATAATGGGCGAACCAGCATGTCTTTACTTACGTCAGACACATCAAATAGGAGTTCAGATGAATGCAGGTGGGATGAATTTAAGGAGACGTGCATTTAAACTAGTAATAAAAGACTTCCAAAATATTCTGGCCCAGTGTATCCCTATCAAATGCAAGAGGGCTTTGGAAAAAAAATGCACAAAATATACTCTGGATTTATTACTCTGACATCTTGGGCTATGGGCCTCTTCATTCCATGTCTTCAGTGGCTGCCTCTATAAATCTTATTTTGAAAAGGAAAGAGGTCAGCAATTAGCCTCTGCAGAACAGAAGCTGCCCAACGAAAGAGTTTGGGGTGGCCCTATATATCAGAGTGACTTTTCCTTACTGATCAACTAAGAATCAATTATGGGTTGCAAAGGGAGGGGGGAAACAGCTGACCTTTTGAAGTGTCGGTGTCACTGAATTGTTTGATGTGAAGAACGAGGTTTGAGCAAGAAGCCTCAGAACTTGATTTGTAACTCTGTGCATGCACACAGAAAGTAAAGGAAAATACATAAAGGTGTGAGAGAAATAACAATATGTAACTTTACCTAAATTTGGGGGCAGGGGTGGGGGAGTCCGCAAATATGAAAGGAAAGGGGGAAGTACAATGGCAAAAATATGTGTATGTACCAAGCCTCAAACAGTTTGCTGCCTGAAATATGTGGAGGAAAACTTTGGTGTTTCTTTCTTTTTACTAGAACTCTAAAGTCCATTAACTGGAGCCAAGTGCAAAATATGAGCTGGTGTGGTTAATTTTTGATGCAAGATACTGATATTCGAGAGGCTGGAGCCAATTACAGTACTCATTGTAGCGGAGAAGGTGCCTTACATGGATAACCTGCAAATACCACTCCGAAACAACGTCTGTCTTAGAACCAGCCAAGGATTCCAATATAGCATGATTTAGAGCAGAGGAAGAGATAATACTTTCAGGTTGCTGTTATGGGCATGTAACGAACTATTTCTCTATCAGCTTCCAATTAACCAGCAGATTTATCTGTAGATCCTAAGCTAATGGAAGCCAACCTAAAATATTTGAAAAGAATATTCTGAAAGTCTGTGTGCTTTCCATTCTTAGCCACAAGATGGCTGTATAAAGCAACATTTTTCTCCTTGTATATTTTATTTGTATATTTACAAGCTTGCAGAGATGTTATAGCAGATCCCCCCCTTTTTTAATGGAACAAAACAAAACAAAACAACAAAACGGTTTTTTTTTACAGATGGGAGATCAAAAGTTACGAACCTTCCCTGTGTGAAAGGGTTGCTGAACTGGTGTCCTTCCAATGTTGGACTTCCAGCTCTCATCAGCGCAAACCAGCCAAGCCAAATAGTCTCAAGGGTGATGGGAGATGCAGTCCAACAGCACCTGGAAGGGCCACTGGTTCTCCATCCTACCTTAGGATCAAGTACAAGAGGCCACTGACTGCTAGGTCTCTCCTTCTACCCATGTCTGCAAATATAAGGTGTTCCCTGCAGCCCCGGGGCAGTAATGCCAATGGTTGCTGATGCCGTGTAATGGACCTAGAAATGAGATCTTTTCTTACTCCAGCGCCATATCCAGGCTCCTGATCCTACTATGCTCCATAGTAAAAAAGGTAAAGGACCCCGGCACAGTAAAGTCCAGTCAAAGGACTTAACACTGGGGTTGTGGTGCTCATCTCGCTTTCAGGCTAAGGGAGCCGGCGTTTGTCCACAGACAGGTTTCTGGGTCATGTGGCCAGCATGACTAAACCGCTTCTCATGCAATGGAACACCGTGATGGAAACCAGAGCACACGGAAAGACCGTTTACCTTCCCGTGGCAGCGGTACCTATTTATCTACTAGCACTGGTGTGCTTTCGAACTGCTAGGTTGGCAGGAGCTGGGACAGAGCAACGGGAGCTCATTCTGTCACGGGGATTCGAACAGCTAACCGTATGATTGGCAAGCCCAAGAGTCTCAGTGGTTTAGACCACAGCGCCACCCGCTCCCATTATGCTCCATAGCCCTTAAACAATGGCGCATGTTTGGTAGACAAATCCTGTTTAGCCTTACTTAAATCAAGAAATTCTCTACCCTACCAGCTGCTTTCCAGGAAATCTTAGGCCACAGTAAGTCAGGCTTCAAGGCAGTAATTCTATTTACACTTACCTGGCAATAAGTCCCATTGAACTCAGTGGGATTTACTTTTGAGTAGACTATTCCATGAGTAGGCATATGGTCTCACTGTGTCAGTGATCTGCTAATGGTGGCGCAACATTGACATTGTGCAGACAGTGTTCTATGGTCTTATAAACTCAGGGGTGAAGTGGGTAGACTTCTGCCTCTACTAGAGCCCATTGATCTATCAACCAGACCCAGGTGCAAAAGACGCAGGTCTCAGCTACATTATTCAAAATACAGCATTATAAATGTGTTGTAACAGTGTGGCACCAGATGGTGCTGTAGAGCTGAAATAGCAACTCAATTATATTCAATTGTGAGCTTTACAACGGTTTTTTTGCAGAGCATTTTCATAGCATTTTTTAAATAGCTCTGTAGATCTAGCCACAGTGTTAGAATTAGAGAACAAGGTGCTTATGAACACATATCTGAGCCAAGGAATTTATTTTCAGTAGCAAAACTGAACTGAGCACACAAAAGTCCATTCTTGGTTATAATAAATAATAATAAATTTTATTTATACCCTGCCCTTCCTGATTTGAAAACCGGGCTCAGGGTGGCTAACAGCAAATATGAAAACATTAATTAAAAGCGACTTTAAAAACAGCATAAAATACAACAGAAGTATAGCATCCATGTCAATAAAATTAAAAAAATTCAGGGTCATTTTTTTGGGGGGAAACTCAGTTTAGTAAACATCAAGTGATCGTCAGGGCTAACTAGCCAAGTTTGGTCCTGCTAGGGCCAGCAAGGAGACCAGGGAAGAGTTTAAATGCGGGGTCCCAAAAGGGTTTATTCATAGAAAAAGGAAAGATAAGATAAGATATCTTTATTGTCATTGTCCCCTTGCGGGAACAACGAAATTACTCGGTTGCTACATCCACTCAGATAAAGCATTCCGCATAATCCAAAATTACAAAAAGCTAATTAAAAACAGTAATTATACTACAAAATGACAAGTAAAATAAGATGACTTCAAAGTCCGGGCTTTCCATTTAAGGCCAAAATTGCTCTAGAGAAGAAACTGTTCCTGAGACGGCTCGTTCTTGCCTGCATTGTTCTATATCTCCGTCCTGATGGCAGGAGCTGAAAGAAATGGTGACCAGGGTGCGTTGGATCTCTTGATATATCTAGTGCTTTTCTATGGCACCTGGTGGTGTAAATTTGTTCTAAGGTGGTGAGTGAGCAGCCAATAATGCTCTCTGCTGTTTTAATAATTCTACACAGCCCTGCTCTGTCCTGGGAAGTACAGCTTCCGTACCACACACATAAACCGTACGTGAGCACGCTCTGTATGGCACAGTGATAGAAGGCAAGCAGCAGCTTTTGTGGAAGATGGTTTTTCCTTAAAATTCTCAAAAAATACAGTCTCTGCTGCGCCTTCTTCACAAGCCCCCTTGTATTAACACTCCAGGACAGATCCTCCTGTAACTCAATGCCTAGAAATCTAAACGTTGTTACCCTCTCCACACAAATTCCATCAATCAAGAGTGGCTGGACCTCGTTCTTCTGTCTCCTAAAGTCCACCACAAGCTCCTTAGTTTTCTTTGTGTTTATGAGCAAGTTGTTGACTCTGCACCACTCTGTCAGCCGCTCCACCTCATCTCTATACTCAGTTTCACCCTCCTTATCAGAGATGAGCCCGATGACGGTTGTGTCATCTGCAAATTTGACAACCCTATTTCTAGGGTGGGCAGCGACACAATCATATGTATAAAGAGTATAAAGGAGCGGACTAAGCACGCATCCTTGTGGTGTTCCTGTGTTAGTCCTAAGCATGTTTGACATATAAGGGCCCAACCGGACCCTCTGGGAGCGATCTGAGAGAAAGTCCAGTATCCACCCACAGAGTGATCGCGGGAGCCCCAGATTTCCCAGTTTAGTTATCAGACGTCGCGGTAGAATGGTATTGAATGCCGAGCTGAAATCTACAAAAAGCAGTCTGGCGTAGCTCCCCCGCTGCTCCAAATGTGCAAGAACAGCTTGGAGGGCAATCGCCACGGCATCCTCTGTTGATCTTTTCGTTTTGTAGGCAAATTGGAATGTGTCCAATCCCTCTGGTAGGCAGGCAATGACATAATTTCGTACCAGCTTTTCAAAGCACTTCATAATTATGGGTGTAAGTGCTACTGGACGAAAGTCATTCGGATTCTCCGGATTGGATTTTTTTGGTACTGGAACAATAATAGAAGACTTCAGGCAAGATGGGACAGTAGCCTGGGCTAGGGATCGATTTAAAATCCCAGTGAAGACTCCCGCTAGTTGGTCTGCGCAGTCTCTTAAGACTCTTCCAGCTACTCCATCTGGCCCTGTAGCCTTCCTTGAGTTGATTCCCTTCAGCACCTTCCTCATCTCTCCTTCCTCCACTTTGAATACCACATTCCTTTGCACCGATGGTGGCGACGGTGGTGATGGTGGCCTAGCCTCCGCAGGTGTTGCTGCAGATGTTGCTTCAAAGCGGGCAAAAAAGACATTCAACTCCTCTGCGAGGGATGCCCCTCCCTCGTCCACCAAGGAATCTTTGGATTTTTGCCCCGTCAGTTCCTGTACACCTTGCCACACCTGCCTGGTGTTATTACTCTGTAGGTGATCCCCCAGCCGCTGTCTGTACGCCTCTTTGGCCACCAAAGGGAAAGGGGAATGGAGGATCAGGCTAATACAAAAGGAAGGCCAGGTGGAATAGCTCTATCTTTCAGGCCCTGCGGAAGGGGATCAAGTTCTGCAGGGCCCTGGTCTCGTGGGATAGAGCATTCCACCAGGTCGGAGCCATCACTGAAAAGCCCTGGCCCTGGTGGAGGATAATCTGGCTTCTTTAGGGCCCAGGACACTTAAGTTATTATTATTCATGGACTTTAGGGTCCTCTGCGGGACATACCAGGAGAGACGGTCCCGTAAGTACAAGGGTCCTAGGCCACATAGGGCTTTAAAGGTTAGTGTTCTTCATTTCAGTAGCTTGATTTAAGTTGGTGAAAACCCTCTTTGTTGTTTGCTATTGCGAGTCTGAAAACCTTGCTGATCTACGGTACTAGAAAACACTGGGAGATCTGGCAGGAGATCCAAACCTCTATTTTGCGAACCCCTGCTGTAGCTGCCACAGGTGCTTCATAATATTCTGCTATAATACTGCTAGCCTTCTGGAATTTGTCTTTATGATGCATATCAGTCAGAATTTCTGGGGTAATAACTTACTATATTTGTGACTTGACTATGATCTCCCAGAAGCTCTTTATAGGGTGGTGGTTTTTTACATTATTCTATTCAGATTTATTGGCCAACAGAGGTCTTCTTAAGCAGACAGAAAACTGCACTTCATTGTAAAAGAGCAGCACTCATTGCTCTCTTTGGGGTATTGTAAAAGCCTACAGCAGCTGGGACTTTGTATTCCTACCACATCTACGACTGCCAAATGACACCACAGTTTGCTCACAATTAATGTTCAGACCGAGACTTTTCAAAACATAGCAGTTATTTACCAAAAAATTATGTCAAAGGAATATAACACAGATTGCCATCCAATTCTGCTGCTAAACAATTTGCTGTTTTTGCTGCTATTTCATATTTAGCTAGGATCCTTGCCAGGTTATATATTGCCCAGAGATTCCATTTTGGTTTTATGTTTTCTGGTTTGAACCATTTGGTTACATTTGACTAAAGTCATCTTGAGGGGTCTTAACAGGCACTTAGCTTCTCCTGAGCTAGAATTTTGTGCTTAGAATTTCCAGGCTTCACACCTAGAATTGAGTGCTCTGATTTGCATAATGTGTGCATGCAAATTTAAATTTTCAAATAATTAAATGTGCCTGCTTTTAAGAAAAATAAAACGTAAGGGAGGAACTTCCCCTACCCTTGAAGGAAGGCAGGAGGCGAGTGTTTGAAATATGCAGTTTTTTGAGGATCTGCCAAAAGGCAAGTTTCAAATTGCCCCCGTCATTCTTTCAGTTTACCTAAAGCAAAAGAGATATCTATAAAAAGCATTCCCTTTTTCTCTTTTGAAAGCTCTACCCCATTTCTGTGGGATATATCGGCCTCAAATAACCAGCATACTTAGATCTAGTTAATGCATGAAGGGGTTAAGACCATAGATTACTTGCCCTCTGCTCTGGATCTGGGCATCCTGGCAAGTACAAACAGAGGCACCAGCTTGCGAGTGCAATTTGGGGGGGATGACAATGTAGCACGTGTGATGTCATGTGTGTGATGTCAGGACATTGGGAGGAGCTGGGGGCACAGCCGAACACGGTGGTGGCGCAGCTTAAATGGCTGGTGGCTCTTGCTCTACCTCCCCCTGGCAACACCAGTGGCGCCACCACTGGCGGGAGACTGCTTCAACACTCCTTCCCCTCTGTGGCAGGAGGAAGAGTTGAAGGAGCTGGTCACCGGAGCTGTAGCTCCACACTTGGCCTCCATACTTTATTATGTAAAAAAGCCAGTGCAATTCTGGGCTGCATCAATAGGAGTATAGCATCTAGATCAAGGGAAGTAATCGTACCACTGTATTCTGCTCTAGTCAGACTTCACCTGGAATACTGTGTCCAGTTCTGGGCACACAGTTCAAGAAGGATACTGACAAGCTGGAACATGTCCAGAGGAGGGCAACCAATAAGGCCTGGAAACGATGCCTTATGAGGAACGGCTTAGGGAGCTGGGCATGTTTAGCCAGGAGAAGAGAAGGTTAAGGGGTGATATGATAGCCATGTTCAAATATATTAAAGGATGTCATATAGAGGAGGGAGAAAGGTTGTTTTCTGCTGCTCCAGAGAAGCGGACACGGAGCAATGGATTCAAACTACAAGAAAGAAGATTCCACCTAAACATTAGGAAGAACTTCCTGACAGTAAGAGCTGTTTGTCAGTGGAATTTGCTGCCAAGGAGTGTGGTGGAGTCTCCTTCTTTGGAGGTCTTTAAGCAGAGGCTTGACAGCCATCTGTCAGGAATGCTTTGATGGTGTTTCCTGCTTGGCAGGGGGTTGGAATGGATGGCCCTTGTGGTCTCTTCCAACTCTATGATTCTATGTAGAAGTCATTATCTCTGCTTTACATGAATGTGAGGGCGGGGAAATCCAAAGATTATGTTTGTAGGAAATTTGGCAGTGATGTTCTAGGTATGAACGAGGGCCAGATGATATCTGGTTTTCAGCATTGTGATATATCCCCAGCTAAACATTGTGATATACCGATTTATCATGACGTCTGAAAGAAGGATGGAGCTACGGTATGTAGAGGCACTGGCTGGCTTCCTGGTCCGTCCGTCCCCCGCATGGTGATTTTTGCCGGTGCCTGCTCTTGTGATTCGCTGTGCCCTGCAGGAGGCAGGGAATTGCTGAGCTGGCAGAGTTAACAGGAGCTGCAGGAATCGAGAGAAGCATTCACTAGCTTCAGTTTTCCCCACATTGTGACTTTTGCATAGCACACACCCACACCCCATGAGTCATAATATATTGCCGGGTCAAAAACTATGAAACTGATAACACGATATGAACCTCAAACCGGTTTGGGATGACCCAGCCCTAGTATGAACTAGCTCAAATGTTAGATTTAGAAAATGATTCGCATGATAATTGCAATTATCACATTAAAATCAGGTAATGGGGGTGTTATGCCATATCAGGATATACGAGTAGCTATCAACAAGAAGAATTGTTGTTGTTGTTAAGCCGTTTAGTCTTGTCCGACTCTTCGTGACCCCATGGACCAGAGCACGGCAGGCATTCCTGTCTTCCACTGCCTCCCACAGTTTGGTCAGACTCATGTTGGTAGCTTTGAGAACACTGTCCAAGAAGAATAGCTGGGGCTATTACCCTGTCCATGAATTGTTAGCAGGGTGTCAGCATTTACAAGTTTGCTGCTCAGTATGCAAAAGTTAGAGTTTTGTTATTTTTAGGTAGGGCGTGAGATTAGTTTCGCAATGTGTATTAGGCATTGATATGCCCAACACCAATGACTTAATCTCAACACAAATATCAATTCAAAAGGTCTGTTTAAAGTAGCACACATGGTCTTGCAAAACTGTATCCCAAGGGGGCTTTTGAAATGACACACACGATATATTGAACTTATTAGGCAATGGAATTTGTGCTTCTGAGGATTTCTGCGCTCTCATCATGAACTCTGCAGTGGCAGCCCACCAAACCCCATTAAAGCCAGGAGGACTGCGGGGGTCTAGGTATAAAACATTTGAGGATCTGGGTTTTGGGGATGCTCTGGCAAAAGAAGACCAGAACGACAAGGCTAGAAGATCAATGGCAAGTCCGTGGGGACTTGTGTGCATTTGACATGGATGGGCTCTTCACATTATTTATTCCACTCAAAATGTTGAAGGGACGGGTATAAAATATGAATAAAAGAGTGCTTCCTTCCTGCTAATTGAAAAACATTATGCAACCCAATATTCTGTAGTGAAGTAACTGTGATCTACTGTAAGTAGCTGCTGGGAACAGAGGTTCCCGGACCTTAAATTGTCAACATGTAGTAGTACAACACATGCAGGCATTACAGTGGTACCTCTACTTACTAATTTAATGCGTTCCGAACGCACATTTGTAAGTCGAAAAAAATTGTAAGTCGAATCCCATAGGAATGCATTGGGAGAAAAAAATTGTAAGTAGAAGCAACCCTATCTAAAAATTCGTAAGTAGAAAAAATCCTATCTAAACCGCATCCAAGATGGCGGACGGAGCTCCATTCGTAAGTAGAAACATTCGTAAGTAGAGTTATTCGTAAGTAGGGGTACCACTGTATTTGGGGGTTTGATCCAAAGGGTCAGTAGCAACAAGTGGAAAGCACAATTGTACGTGCCGTGGGGAGAGGCATGATTACCCCTACTTCTCCCCTGTAGGGACATCACCCTGCACCACATCCGTCCCTGAGGGTCAACTTCCAACTTTTTTGGAAGTTACTTTTCTGGGCTGGAATTTTCAGTCAATGAAAGAAAGCACGGACGAGGCGTCTAGTTAAAACCAAAACCAAATAAACCCCCCTTCTCATCAAATTACAAGCCATCAGAGCCAGAATCAGTCACCTGCAGCATACATTTAATGCACTATCATACAACTTTAAATCATCACAACTTCCCTCAAAATAATCCAGGGAACTGCCGTTTGTTACTGGTGCTGAGAGAGTAGTTAGGAAACCCTCTATTCTAGACCCCCCCTCCAAGTGTCCCTATTTTCCAGGGACATCCCTGATTTAGAGAAGCCATCCTGGTTTCTGATTTGATCCCGGAATGTCCCGCTTTTCCTTAGGATGCCCCTATTTTCACTGGAGAAATGTTGGAGGGTATGGAATTATCCGACCCCCAAGCTGTCTGAAGGCAATCATGTATAGGAAAGGTTTTTAAAAAATGTTTAATGTTTTATTATGTTTTTATACATGTTGGAAGCTGCCCGGAGTGGCTGGGGCAACCCAGTCAGATGTGTGGGGTATAAACAGTAAAATTATCATTATGGAATGGGACGTCCCTATTTTCACTGGACAAATGTTGGAGGGTATGCTATTCCCCTCACAGAGCTACATTTCTCAGTGGTTTAACAGGCAATCCCTCTTCCCAGAGAACTCTGGGAATTGTAGCTTTCTGGGGGTGGACAAGGGGCCTCCTAACAGCACTTAGCCCCCTTAAGAAACCACAATTCCCAGAATTCTTTGGGGGGGAGCCATGATTTTTTAAAGCGGTACAATCCTACTTTAAATGTATAGCACATACAGTAGATTAGAATAGAACAATGAAAAGCAATGGGACTTAAGCTGAAATTTTTAGAAACATAGCTTTCTGAAGGTTTACACAGCAGTTGTTGGAAGCTGTACAGCTTCCAGAACAACAGACACAACTCATTTCAGCAAAAATGCCAGCTCAGCTTGAATCAATTTCCTGTCCTTTGCCATGGGCTGCTTTAACATATAATCCTATTCCCCCCCCCCTCTGGTTACTATTTCCTGCCAGTGGCATAAATAAACCAAGAATACTGAGCCCAGTTAGGCTTTATTTTTTTACAGTCTTTTCCTTTTCCAGATAATTCAGTATGCCGATCACTGTTGCACCTGGATGAAGAGTTGGGTTTAAAAGGCAATAAAGTCAAAGCAGTATCCTATAAGATATTTCATTTTTTTTATCTTGCCCCTCTTCATAGCTAGATATCTATATAAAAATCAAAGCAGCTAACAGATATGAAAATCGAATATACATAAAATCCAACAATGAAAAACATCCCAACAAAAGAACAACACGCAACAGCAGCAAGAACTCAGATGCAAAACCAGGAGAATTGGTAAAAAAAAAGGAATGAATGTAATATCTGGAGGCTGCAGAGACTGGGCAGGTTCATACCGTCAAGAAAAGGTGGTTCTTCAGATTTTCTGGACTGTCCTAATTAGGGCTTTAAAGGTGGAAACTGGGATCTATCTTATAAGCAGCCAGACAGGGCTTTTTCTTTCCTTAAAGGTAAAGGGACCCCTGACCATTAGGTCCAGTCGCGGACGACTCTGGGGTTGTGGCACTCATCTCGCGTTATTGGCCGAGGGAGCCGGCGTACAGCTTCCGGGTCATGTGGCCAGCATGACAAAGCCGCTTCTTTTTTTTTTATTATTATTTTTTTTTATTATTTTTTTTTATTTTTTTTTTATTTTTTATTTATTTTTTTTATTTTTTTTATTTTTTTTTATTTTTTTTATTTTTTTTTATTTTTTTTTATTTTTTTATTTTTTTTTATTTTTTTTATTTTATTTTTTTTTAAAACATAATTTTTATTGATTTTACAAATTACAAAAGATGGTACATACATATACACCTTTTCCACCTTCTTCCCACCCCCCTCCATGGGTCCTCCCCTGCCACAGAAGTATCCCACGCAGGTGAACAGTCAGAAGTGGTCCATTTTATGATTGGGTTTCTGTCCTCCTCCTCCTCCCCTGCCCCCGAACCCCCCCCCTGCCACCAGGGAGCTCCAGTGAACCAGGGCAGTACGCAGGAGTTCATCCATCCAACCATCTATTGTCATACCAAAAAAAAAGAAAATACAAAAAGAGAAAAAGAGAAAAAAGAGAAGAAAAAAAAGACAAAAAGAAAAAAAGACAAAAAAAAATTCATCATAATTGTTAAATTCATAATTATTAAACCATATTTTGTGGGCTTCCCCACCCTCCCCCCTTCCCCGGTTTTCCTCCCTTATTTATCATCTTCAACAGTTTCATAGTTCATATTTTATAACATACACCTTTATATCTTATACCACTTTTAAACTAACTATTATCATTTTCGCCTATTGTCCACTCACTGAGAAATCAAACTCCCATTTTTTCTTCCCGTGCCTAATTTTTACCCCTCTATAGGCCTCCATATTTTCACCTTTTTCCAGAATCAATTCACTTTTTAAACCTATAATTATTCCCAAACTAACCTTACACCCCCCCGAGTACTGGCTCCACCCCACCAATCCAGCAAGTTCCATAGTCAGCAGTCCAGTTATAGTCCTATTAACCCATCCTTACAATCACAACTTCACTTTCCCTTCACCCCACCCCCTGTTTACAGTCTTTTGCCATCCAGGCCTCCATATCAGACCCCTGAGCTTCTTCTCTTCTCTGCTTAATTTTTCCTTCTTCCCTGTGGTCATTCTGGAGTTCCAGTAAGTCCAATCGTGCCCCCCTCGAAGGGGAGGCACTCCATCCAACTTTTTGTAGAGTAAAATCATCATTTTTTTCGTGATGGGCTTCATTTTGTGTTAAGTCATCACAGTCCTCATCATTGTCATTCTCACATTCGTCTTCTTCAGTTTCAAAAGCTTCATCTTCTAAGAAATCATATTCTGCCATCATCATCTGGAATTGTTTCTGTAACACTTGCCGTTGTGTCTCCTCTTGACATAGTTCTATTCTTGCTTCCCACATTAAGGTCAAAACAGTCCGCTGAAACTCAGGCGGGTACCTTTTTGTTGACATAGTTCAGTCCTGTCAAGGTCAAAACTTGTCACATGGGGTGGAATATAATCGCAGTCTATTTTCTCGACTCCATTTTAACAAGCTGGCTGCATTCTTAAAAATAAAGTTCGAACTCACATTTCAAAAGTATATAAACCAAAAAAGAATTTCCAAAAAGTCCAGAGATAAAGATAGAAATAGAATTTAACTATAAATCCTGATCAACTCACTGGATTGTCTGGGCTGCCGGCTCCCGAGGAACAGAAAGGTCTTTCTTAGTCTTAACTTCTTTCTGCAGGGCAATCACAACCACAGTCTCTCTCCCCTTTTACCCTGCATTTAGGGGAGATTCTCTTTGATGCCTTTGAGGAATCCTTTTAAGTTGAAATCTTCTGTTTACGGCTTCGGGTTTCTGTTTACTGTCTCTTATGTTACCGTAGGGGGGGGGTGGCTTCCTCTTTTCCCCTCTCTCCCAGGTCCAAATTGTTGCCTTAATTTACATTCCAAAGAATCCAAATTACTCACAGTCTATTCATTTGCTGAATGTTCTTTGAAGAATTGGCCACCTCCACTTCCCAGACTCGCAGCTTCGCACTCTCAGAGCAGCAATGTCAGCCTGTCCGCCGCGGTTCACCTCCTCGCTCTCGGGGGCTTAAACAAAGCCGATCCGGGGAGGAGAGAGCCCGCTTTTGGCGCCGCCAGGCAAAATCTGTCCCCAAAAAGCTCGATTTGGGGCTTTTAAGGAGGTTTCGCTTCGCTGGAACGATTCCCTCCACCTCTGAAGCGCCGAGGTCCGCTCCGCTGTGCGGACCCCCGTCTGAGCAAGATGGCGTGGTCAACCGGAAGCCGAGGGAGCCGGCGTACAGCTTCCGGGTCATGTGGCCAGCATGACAAAGCCGCTTCTGGCGAACAAGAGCAGTGCACGGAAATGCCGTTTACCTTCCCACCAGAGCAGTACCTATTTATCTACTTGCATTTTGACGTGCTTTCGAACTGCTAGGTTGGCAGGAGCTGGGAGCTCACCCTGTCATGGGGATTCAAGCTGCTGACCTTCTGATCGGCAAGCCCTAATATCTGTGGTTCAACCCACAGCGCCAACCGCACCCCTTAATCAGCAATAAATAAAAAGAAATAGGATACATACCCAGGGTGATAAGTTAGCTAGAGTGAGAGACTAGGGCTGGGTACATATCAAACATTTTAAACCCCCCCCCACAAAGAATAATAAGAACTGTAGTTTACCCCCTATAGAGCTACATTTCTCAGTTCCCAATATTAGATTTTTTTGTGGGGGGGGGATGTGTTTTAATGTATGGTGTGCACGCAGCTTAGAACTGGGGAAACCCAGGTAATTTTGGACTCTGGACTTAATGGTCTTATGACTCCCCCTACAGAGATATTGTGTAGATGGCTTTGGCCCTGTATATCTAAAGGAGCATCTTCACCCTCCCCCCCCAAATCGTTCAGCCTGGACACTGAGGTCCAATTCCAAGGAACTTCTGGCAGTTCCCTCATTGTGAGAAGTGAGGTTACAGGGAACCATGCAGGGCCTTCTCAGTTGTGGTGCCCGCCCTGTGGAATGCCCTCCCATCAGATGTTGAAGAGATGACCCATTATACGACCTTCTGTAGACATCTGAAGGCAGCAGCCCTGTATTGGGAAGCTTTGTTGCGGGTTTTTTAAATATTCTGTTGGAAGCTGTCCAGAGTGGCTGGGAGAACCCAATCATATGGGCAGAGTACAAGTAAATAACAAGGTAAGGTAAAAAAAGGTAAAGGACCCCTGGATGGTTAAGTCCGGTCAAATTCGACTATGGGGTGTGGCACTCATCTCACTTTCAGGCTGAGGGAGCCAGTGTTTGTCCACAGACAGCTTTCCAGGTCATGTGGCCAGCAGGACTAAACCACTTCTGAGGCAATGGAACACCGTGATGGAAATCAGATTTGCACGGAAATGCTGTTTACCTTCCTGCTGCAGTGATACCTATTTATCTACTTGCACTGGTGTGTTTTTGAACTGCTAGGTTGGCAGAAGCTGTGACGGAGCAATGGGAGCTCACCACCGTTGAGTGGATTCCAACCGCCGACCTTCGGATCAGCAAGGCCAAGAGGCTCAGTGGTTTAGACCACAGTGCCACCCACATCCCTTAAATAACAGCAACAACAATAATTTCACTTACTTCAAAATGTGGTGAGTGGATGCATTCGGGGACCCTTCAGCTCATTCTGCCGGGCAGGCTTTGTCCTCCTTCCCTAAAGTCCTACTCTGATGGTACCACCAGACCCACGTTCAAATCCCTGCTCTGTTTTTACTGAGTGGCCAGTTGCCACCATCAACCTAGCCTCCCTCACAGGGTTGTTTGGTGGATAAAATGAGAAGGGAGAGAACCACAAATACTTCTCTGGGCTACCTGAAGGGAGGGCAAGAGAAATAAATACGGAATAACTAGTTCATTCAGTAGTAAGTTAATCAATCAAGTTTTCCAAACATTTTGTCAGCTCTGAATTAACCCATCAGCAGCAATCCCAGGGCTGTTTTTCAGCCAGAACTCACCAGAACTCAGTTCCGGCACTTATCAGGTGGGCACCATTGCCATTATAAGAGAACAAGGGAGATATTCATGGTGAGTTCTGGTGCCTCTTTTTCGAGAAAAATAGCACTGAGAAGTCCACTCAGACGTAAGTCCCATTGAGCTAACTAAGGGTTTCTCTCAAGCAAGTGGGTGCAGGATTTCAGCCCACAACAGCATAGCCACTTCATGGAAGATCATAATCAATAATAAATCTGAATGGAAATGGTAATCAAAACACATTTTAATTGACGATTCAGTTCCAATCCTGCCTTTTAAAAATAGCATTGAGAATTTTCATTTTGTCATAATTCAGAATTGGAGAGTTAGACGGCAGCCCCAAAGAGAAATAAAAATTGGCCAGAGCAGCTAAGCAACAGCCTCAAACAAATAAAACTGGAGAGCGACAGACATGAATATTTTTTACAGATAATTTTTATTTTCTGAGTTCACTGAATTAATAGTCCCCAGATGGAATAGCATTTATAGCCAAACATCTTCCTACCAATCATGATTTGACAGACCACCGTTGTTTCGGGGAGACAGTAACTACAACAGCATATTCTACAACTTGTTTTAGAGCAGTGGGACAGGAGTTCCAAAATGGTAGTAAGGTGAATAACATAGATGTATTGCGACTCTGTTGAGTGGAAACATTATTTACTTACCTTTGCCAATTTAAAACGTCTAGCGTGAATTCTGCCTGGACTCAAGAGCTTGTGGGTTGGCCAACATGCTGCGAAAACCAGGCATTTGGACCTCAGATGGTCGTGGTGATAGAGAATGTAGCAGGGTGGCCTCCAGTGATGTTTGTCTCAGGTTGGATTTTATATCAGCTCTGTGATTTGTGTGTTCACTCAGACCACTACAAGTACCAAAAGTTCAATTGTTATACACACGCTGAAGGACTCAAGTAATAGTTTCTGCAGATGCTGGGTCGTGAAGCTCAACAGCAGCAGCTGAGCCCCAGAAGGTGAACTGTTTCTCACCTTTCCAACGCCAGGTCATACCCTCTAGGTGTCCCAATTTTCCAGGGACAGTCCCGGAATTATGAAAGTCACCCCAACTTCTGATTTGATCTGAGAATGTCCCTATCTCCCCCACCAGTGCCACCGCACTTGGAGAGGAGGAAGAGGAGCCAGCACTTGCCCCGAGTTATGGTGGCAAGGGAGTATCTTATTACCTCTCCATGGTCACTGGTGCCGGCCTCTTCCCTCGGGCAGCTTGTAGAAGCTTCTGGAGAGCGGGTGAGGAGGATGAGGAGAGGTTGCTGCCGCTGAGGCCCAGCCACACGGGATGTGCCAGCTCTGAGGGGCAGGCAGAGGGCAGAGCTGCCCTGAGCTGGAAGAAAGGGGGAGTGGGGCGGAGCACAAGGAGTCTAGATCAGGGGTCAGCAAGGTTTATCTTGCCTGGGCTGGATCAGTCCCATGGAGATCCCTCCGTGGGTGGGATTGTGTGTGTGTGTGAGCGCGCTCGCCCGTGATTTTAGGTGTCTGCGCATGCGCAGACGCGATCCCTGCACTGCGATGGTTTAGTGCGCGAGAGTGGGCGGCTCAGTTCGGGTGCGGCTTGTGGGCTGGTCAAACGACCTCCGTGGGCCGCTTCCCGCCCATGGGCTTTAGGTTGGTGACCCCTGGTCTAGATTAAAATAAAAATAAATGATGTGAGTGTCCGTATCTAAACCTGCCCAAAAGCAGTTTGAAGAAACACCTTTGTTGGCAAGATCCACCCAAATGAAAGCATTTTTAAGTCCTGCTAATTTCAACGGAAGGGGTTTAAGCACATGCTTAATTTTGGCTGGGGTTATGCCCATGGTATTTTCTTTTGAATCTGGTTTTATTCAAAATCCGCAGGCCAGATTTTTATACTTGGTGTGTGTGTGTGTGTGTGTGTGTGTGTGTGTGTAAGAACAGTTGTGGGGACCGGGAAGATGACTAATAACTAGATAACCAGGTGCATTCATTAATTAACTTGCATATCTCTTTGGAAAACAGACAAGAATAGCATCTAGGATTAAAGATTTCCGGTAAGTATTCTTTTGAGCCATTAGATGTCACTGTTCAATGCAAAATGCTTCAGCTTCAGAAATCATGTCTGTTCTTCACTGTACCAAACAGGGCGTAGGGGAACTTCCAGACTGTCACCAATTTTGCAGGTGGGCTTCAGTCTCACATACTATACTTTCACCAGTTTTTTTTAAAACTATCACAGGAATCCAGTTAAGTTTGCAGATGGATGGGCAGTTCTGTTGTTTTACGGCTCTTTGAAATGTTAAAGGTAAAGGTAAAGGGGCCCCTGACCATCAGGTCCAGTCGTGTCCGATTCTGGGGTTGCGGCGCTCATTTCGCTCTATAGGCCGAGGGAGCCGGCATTTGTCCGCAGACAGCTTCCGGGTCATGTGGCCAGCATGACAAAGCTGCTTCTGGCGAACCAGAGCAGCGCACGGAAACACTGTTTACCTTCCCACCGGAGCAGTCCCTATTTAACTACTTGCACTTTGATGTGCTTTCGAACTGCTAGGTGGGCAGGAGCTGGGACCGAGCAACGGGAGCTCACCCCGTTGCAGAGATTCGAACCGCTGACCTTCTGATCAGCAAGCCCTAGACTCTGTGGTTTAACCCACAGCACCACCTGGGTCCCCTTGAAATGTTACTATAGCTAAACTGTTTTGTGTTGAGTTCCTTAGAAAAGAGAGTGGAGCAGTATAAATTGGGGGTGGGGGAAAATCAATAAATATATGTTTTGATGGAAAAGGATGTAAAATGAAAGGCACCGCAAGCACATTGTGGGTTTTTTATTAAAAAAAATACTGGGGAAAATAAAATGTAAAGGATTGGCAGAGACACGTGGAAAAAACACACACTTCAGGTCTCAAAAGATGTGAGAAGCAAGATTAATAAGAAATTTTATAAGAATTTAAAAAACCACCCCAAGTTCCACTGCAAAAGTTACGTGAGGGTGGTGAGTGCACCTTTTTTTTTGGGGGGGGGGTTTACATTCTAGAGAGGTGGCCAGAGTTGGTGGTGGGTGAAGCCATTCCCTGTCTTTTTCTCTCTTGCTAACCTGGGCCCTGCTCATGGGCCTAGCCAGGATCTATTTTAGGGGGGACAGGCATTATGCTGGGGGGGGGGGCAGAACCTAGTTATCTGCAACACAATTGGTCAGTTAAGTATTTTTATCTACTTACTTGATGGGGGGGTCAGCTGCCCCCCCGCCTATTCCCATGGCCCTGGTACATCCAAGCAACCACTAACTTCAGCAAACATAAGAGCAACCACAATAAACCAGAAACAGATGATGATAAAGAAAAGTTCAACTTTGTGCAAGCCGTTTGGGAGTTTTATTGAATCACAGTGATGGCACCTTAGAACGCAGTGCTAAGGTTAAAGAAAACATCATACCTAAGAAGATGCTAAAAAGAAGAACGGGGCATCTTAGCAAATGTGGAATCAAAACGTTACTGGTTCTTTGGAAGAATATGATGGAATGTGCCAAAGTGACTTAAGTGAAGAACTACCAGACAGCAGGAGCCCTAGTTATGCTTTCTCCTAAAGCTACATCTTACATGGCTTTACCTTCGTAAATAATGAAATTGATAGAAAAGAGGAAAAATCTGGTCCAGTCCCTGATCAATTTAAAAAGATGTGCAGAGACCCTTTCACACCCTCCTATCTTAACACTCTCCCCACATGTACCTGCTGTTCATCTCACACAATCACTCCGGGTAACAATGAGTTTTATTCAAAAATGCCACGAAATTTCAATTTTTTTTTTTACAAACTAGGTAGGCTGGAGGACAGTGGAAAGACACCAATCCTTCCACTAGGGTAGGAAATGGCAACCTAGGATTCTCATGCTATTACTATGACTGCTTTGCACACAAATGCTCTATGCATCATATTTGCATTGGCAAAACAGTCATAGTAATAGCATGAGAATCCCAGGCCTACCATTTCCTACCCTAGCAAAAGAGTTGGTGTCTTTCCACTGCCTTGAAGAAAGATTGTTGTTGTTGTTGACTCTTCGTGACCCCCATGGACCATAGCACGCCAGGCACTCCTGTCTTCCACTGCCTCCTGCAGTTTGGTCAAACTCATGTTCGTAGCTTCGAGAACACTGTCCAACCATCTCGTTATGTAGCTCTATCTTTCTTCAACGAGATGGTTGAAGATAGAGCAACATAAAAGAATATGTAATATGTAATCCATATGATATTTTAAGCACCATATTACATTTTCTTTTATGTTGCTCTATCTTTCTTCTTTCTTCTTCTATCTATCTTTCTTCAAGGCTCATTTTTGAAAATATTAGTCTCTGAATTAAGCATTGCGAATCACCCCACGGAATGATTCATTTTGGCTGCTAAAGTTCAAGTCTGAGACCAGCTTAGAGCACCAAATTAACCTTTCTCCCACCCACACTCATTAGTGACTAATGAAAATGGTGATAGTGGCTTCAGGTTTGAAGAATAAGACTTGCTTCTATTTTAAATTCAAATATTGTAAAGTCACTAAATGACCTGCAAAACCAGACCTGCTACTTCATGCCTAATGCACCTACAGTAATTCGTTGATCATTTCTGCATCCCCTGCAGGCGACTGGATCTGGATCAAGAGGTCAGCGTGCACAAAACAGGTTACAGAAGTAAATCTTCCCCTTACGTTTAGCAATACCCAAGTCCTGTGTGCTGGAAGCATACAAAGTTCCCCATACAGTATTTCTCAATCATCGTAACCCTGCAGAAGTTCACAAAAATGATGGGTCATCGTGACAATCTAACAGCTGCATATTTGTAATGTAATGGTTTCTAGCCCGGGGTTGCATACCAGTCTTCTCAGGGCCAGAAGTGAAAGATCACCACACCACATACAACCCAAGTTATTTTTTTTCCACCCATCTTCCTTGTCTGTTATAACAACCCCTCTAGAAAGTTCTCCTGCACAAGGCGCCAAGCCGAGGGGGTGCAAAATAACAACAAACTTATATTTATGTGGGTACCTACTTAAGAAGATCCATTAAAAAAGCAACTGCACCACAATAAATTGGGAAAACTAAGAGTTTGGGGGTTTTCTTTTGCCAAATTTTGTCTTTACTCAAGGGTGTCTTGCACAGGTTTTTTTGGCAGGAGCACAGTGGCCAAACAGTTGATGCTGAGGTAACTGACAGGTCAGTCACAAACCTCCATTAGGGATATTGTATGAAGGATAGTACATTTTCAAGATGATGCGGTCTCTATGGGAAGAGAAGCAAAACAGAGTGCTAATTTGAGATGGGGCTCAGGGTGTAGGGCTGCCATATGTCCAGGATTTAAAAGGAAAATCAATCGAAAAACCATTTTTTTGGTGTTTTCGTAAAAAACCTAAAACCACAACTTTGGGGTTTTCATAAAAAAGCTCAACAACATTTGGGGGGTCCTGGTTTTTACTTCTTGAAATATGGCAACCCTAACAAATGCTTTGCACTTCCATAGTCTCCTTTTGGTGGCAAGATACCTACCTAAATGTTGGGGGTTTAAGTCAACATTGCTGGTCCCTGAATCCCCTCCCCCCCAAATAAGCAATGTATACTGAAGGAAATCAGCCCTGAGTGCTCACTGGAAGGACAGATCGTGAAGCTGAGGCTCCAATACTTTGGCCACCTCATGAGAAGAGAAGACTCCCTGGAAAAGACCCTGATGTTGGGAAAGATTGAGGGCACTAGGAGAAGGGGACGACAGAGGATGAGATGGTTGGACAGTGTTCTCGAAGCTACGAACATGAGTTTGACCAAACTGCGGGAGGCAGTGGAAGACAGGAGTGCCTGGCGTGCTATGGTCCATGGGGTCACGAAGAGTCGGACACGACTAAACGACTAAACAACAACAACAACATACTGTGTATTATCTCTGACCAGATTTTAAAAACTTTGGAATTTTGAAAGAACAGCTTGAAAATGGGCACTTAAACCGATTTCTCATTTTGAAGGTATCGTCTTAAAATATATAAATGGCTATGTAAAATGAAGTTTTGACTGTTTCAGCTACATGACTATTAAAAACTGCACACCTTTGTCTATGGCAACAGAGGAAGTAGCCACATTCCAACTGCATGGGACACCTACTGTGTTTCATACATTGGCCACAACATAGTCCCTTCTGAAATTCTTTATTTGCTTTGTCTTGCTCTCATAAAATAAGTTCAAAGTACCCACACTGACAGCACATTGAGCTATTACAGAGTTTGACCCTCCCTTGGAATTCTCTGTTAGGGGAGACTAATACTTTTCAGTAATATGCCTATTTAACTAAGTGCAGATGTAGCTGATAGTGTTGGATTGTTGAAAGGTTTGCAACTTACTTGCTATAATATGAACTGAACATTTGTTGTTCAATCATAGGACACTGAATGACAAAATACCTGATGGAACTAAGTATAAAACATGCAAATTGTAAAGCGAGTCTACATGGTTTGTGTAGCTAAACCAAAGTTTCAAGCGCAAACTCTCCTACATTATAAGTTAATACAGTGGTACCTTGGTTGTGGAACTTAATCCGTTTCAGGAGTCTGTTTGACTCCCGGAACCGTTCGAAAACCAAGGTGTGGCTTCCAATTGGCTGCAGGAGCTTCCTGCACTCAATCGGAAGCCGCGTTGGACATTCGGCTTCCGAAAAATGTTTGCAAACCAGAACACTCACTTTTGGGTTTGCGGTGTTTGGGAGCCGATTAGTTCGGGAGCAAAGCTGTTCAACAATCAAGATACCACTGTACTGGATATCAGAACCATAGTTGCTGCTTGGGTAAAGTAGAAACCAAATTTGGAGGGGGGGTATTTGGATATTCATCTTAGACATCAGAGGAAAACAGTATGAAGAAGAAAGTTTAGGGAAGCTTTTAATCTTTAAGAAATTAGTGTATTTTAATATTTCTGTTGGAAGCCGCCCAGAGTGGCTGGGAAAACCCAGCCAGATGGGCGAGGTATAAATAATAAATTATTATTATTATATTATTAAAGAAGTCTTCATGAGCAAGACCCAAAGCTCAGTGGCAGAAGACGTTCTCTGCTGGCAAAAGGTCCCAGGCTCAATCCCCAAGTTTTCCAGGCAGGGCTGGAAAAGAGCCATTGCCAGTCAGTATGTACAATGCTGAGATAAGTGGATCAACGGTCTGATTTGGTGCAAGGAAGTTTCCCATGTTAACTCCTGTAATATTAGACTCCAGAAAACAGTGAAGGCAAAAATAAATAGTGGCAACCCAAACACATTTCTCTATGCCTTTGCCAAGTTTAAGGCTAAGCAAAAATTCAGTTACACAGGAATTCCTCCCATCAGGAGAAATTGGGAAGCAACTTGCAACTATACACAGAGAGACCATTCCCTCATCTACCTACCTTGCATCTTCATTTGTTGAAACCAGTGTGGCAACCACTGTTGACAGCCAACCACAGATGGCACTTCCTTTAGTGCCATTGAATTAAAAAGCTTTTGTACTTCCTGGGCTGTTTAAAATCCCATGTGTAAGAAAGAAGAGGACATGCCCTATTTGTGTTTGGGCTAGTTGAAAAGATAATTTTAAAAAATTGGCAGGAACTGTTTTGTGTTATCGTATTTTATCCCCATGACGTGTGGGGCAAAGATGACAATAATTTTTTTAAAAGTATATATATATATTTCTAAGCTGTCACTTGCATAGTGAAGATCTGTAAACTGCAGTAAATGTCGACTTTGCAGTGTTGCTAAATGTGAATTTCAAGTTTCCTTCATGCAGTGCTGATACTGACCCTACAGAAAAAGTTAGCATGGTGAAGCCAACTAGGATTGAGAAGGCCCTCGGTTTAAATCCCACACAGCTATGAAGCTCAGTGGACGACTGTGAGCCCAGCTGCTCTTTCTCTCAGGATTGCTGTGCAGATAAAATGGGGTGAGGAAAAACTTGTATGCTGGATATAAATAGTGTTTGGAAAATAGCTTTAAAATATATATGTATTTCCCTGAAATTTATGAATGGGCTCACTTGGTTAATCAGAAAAGGAACGTTCTGCAGGGACTTTTAGCTCCTTCCACCACATTAGCACTACTTCTCTGCTTCTGGCATCTTGTGGAAGTTAAATCTTTTGCCCTGGGGCATGACATTGGGTCTGACGGCTTTCAAGTCGGTTCCAACCTTACCAGTAAATTCTATTAGTTCTTACTGGGATTTCACAGGTTTTTTTTTATTACTATTACAAAAGTAAAATCAACACCATGATACAAAAACATTCTGTAGCAAAGTAAAATATAAATAAATCTCTTTCTTTTCTCATGAAGATGCGCAGCAGGCCTACATCCCACATTGACAGGCTCCTGAGCATTACCTGGTGATGGTGATAAGAAACAAGGCACAGTTAAACCTTGACTGGGACCCAAAGGACTATTTCAGGGGTGCTGAAGGGCATAAACATGCCAAAGGACGACTTGACTTCCCACTTCTCGGAACAGGAGATTCTCCCCTCTTCCTTATATTACACAACCCCTTCATTTTCAAATGTGGTTTTGTCATATGGTACAGGGGACTGTTCTTTGACAGACTCAAGTACAACGCTGCCTTAGGCATAAATTGAGGTTTGTTTTTTTATCCACAGAATTTGCAGCCAGGGCTAATGAGCTACTTGTGCATTGACAAGGGCATGATAGAATCCACCCATGGCCAGCAGCTGGCTGTGAGTTCCCTGTTCCACTACTTTGCCATTCTGGATGACTGCTATGATGTCAGAATTCTGGATCGTGGACAACCGATGAGCAATGACGATGCAGGTCCGACCCTTTCTAGCTTCATCCAAGGCCTTCTGGACAATCTGCAGGCATGGGCAAAGAAAAGAAAAGAAAAGAAAATATTTAGAATGATAGCCTAGATCAGGCATCCCCAAACTTCGGCCATCCAGATGTTTTGGACTACAGTTCCCATCTTCTTCGACCACTGGTCCTGTTAGCTAGGGATCATGGGAGTTGTAGGCCAAAACATCTGGAGGGCTGCAGTTTGGGGATGCCTGACCTAGATTCATCGCTACCCTGCTGCAGTGCAGGAAGCAAGGCTGTAAGTTTACTAACCTTTTCACTTTCTGTGTCAAGAGCTGATGTGGCTTCATCCAGAAGAAGAACGGCTGGTTTTCGGACAAGGGCACGGGCAATGGCTATCCTTTGTTTCTGTCCTCCTGAAAGCTGTGCTCCTTTGTCACCTACTCGAGTATTATATTTCTGTAGGTTGTTGGTTTTTTTTTTTTAAAAAAAGAAAAGATCACAGACATTGTGAGTTTTGTGAAGAGGAAGTTAGACCTTTCCGCATCCTACTGAAACTAATAGGCTGTGCATCTGTATCCTGTGCAGATGTTTCAACAGAAGCAAGACCCACTTGCTTGCAACAGGACTTACTCAAGGATAAGAGTGCATGAGAATGCAGCCTTAAATATGCATTTAAAAATTAATCCCTGACCATGCTTACTTTATAAGTCAACATGGATAGGGCAACATGTAGCCCTTGGCCTAATTTCATCTATGTGGCAGGGAGAGAGAAAGACCAGAGTGCAGGGAGACATGACAGAGAAAGAAAAGGATACACCACCCAATTTTGGCTGCATCCCTGCCCACCATTAGCACATGGCTCCCTCAGAGGGACCCTAGACAGGAAGGATGCCCCATCCCTCCTGCAAAGGATTCAGCTGTAGGTTTCTATGCAACTGGGATTCGTGCAAAATAGGATAGTTATTCATCTGGAGAAAGAGAATGCTGGAAAATGTAAGGACATCTTCATTTACCTCGGGGAGATTTTCTATGAAGTTGTGGATATTAGCTGCTTTAGCTGCTTCTTCAACTTCTTCCTGACTGACAACTCGGCTGTTGTCCCCATACTGGATGTTCTCTGTGATACTGCAATCAAAGAGAATAGGCTCCTGTTGCACAAGACCAAGTCTGGATCTTAGCCACTGAATATGTAGAGATTTGGTGTCCACGCCATCTGCAAGCTGTAGGTAGGAATGGAAGTACAGAATGTTTGAAATGAGCTTCTGCAGAGTTGAAAGACACCACAACAGGCAGCTGAATCTGCGTAAAATTTAATGGACACACCAAGTCTATGGTCTATATTTATTGTTGGGGAAAATATATAGACATGTGCATATATAAATATGTATTTTTAGGAGAAAGTAAATACAAAAATAAGTACTATTTAAAAGCAATTTTTGTGGGTTTAAAAGAAATGGCAAACGACAGGATCGAATGGACTTATGATTTTGAACACATACAAAACTGACACAGAATGGAAATAGCTGGTTCTGTCCATCCCTACTCACCACTTGTCCTGATCCTGGGTCATAGAATCTCTCCAGAAGCTGGATGGAGGTGCTTTTGCCACAACCACTGCTTCCCACTAATGCCAGAGTTTGTCCCTTGTTAACCTTTAAACAGAGTCCTTGCAAAACTTGAACTTCCACTCTAGTTGGATATTCAAAATGGATGTCTCTGAATTCAATGTTGCCATCAAATTTCACCTACATTGCAGGGTGGGGGTGGAAAATGAACACAGATCTATGTTATGGGTTATGTATAAAGAAAGCCATATCTCAAATAAAAGAGATTCTTTCTGAAGCCACTTTTAAGCAACCAGAAACTGAGCTGATGCCAGGAGATAAAACAGCATTATATTTCTTTTCTTTTATTCCAGTAGACACATAGCCCTATTAATAAAATAACCACAACAATTCTATTTCTAAAATCACTATCTGTATAGTCTTACCAATTTTTCACCTTCTTCACTATAGCTATCAATCACTGGCTTCCGATCCAAAAGCTGAAAAATTCTTTGTGCAGAAACCCTTGATTTGCCAAAATCTGGTGCAAGAGAACTGGACTGAGCAACGTTCATAGCAGCAAAAATCACAGAAGCGAAGACTCTGTAAAACACAAAACAAAGAAGCATAGAAAAGCAAATGTTTTGCATTGAAAAGCAGAAGCCATGGATTCAACTGCAAACTACTGTTTATCTTGCAGAACTTTTATACAGTGAGCTCCTGTTAACAGGCCTGTGATATTACTATGTACAGTGCATCTCTAACACACTTATCCTGTCACTAAAATATTGTATCTGTACATATTGTGTACATACTATATATACATAAGAGCAAGCCTAAAAGAGCACCCATTGTCTGCAATTCAATTCATGATAAAAATTTTTTAGGACTATCCAAGCCTACTTAAGTTAAGAAAATATACTTGAGACTGCAAACGTATACACACTTTGGACTGCTTTTGAGTAGACACACATAGAATTGCAATGTGAATCTATACAAGTATAAAAGACTATTGTACCAATGCTCAAGTTAAATCAGAGGTGTTTTATTCAACGAGTATACAATTTATGTACCTGATTGATTTGCACTTTTAGTTATTCACACATAACATTCAACATTTGGGAAACTTTAAAGTGGGACTCCCACCCTTTGTCCAAACTGCAAGTGAGGGCAGGACGGAACTTTTGTTGCTTGCTCCTCCTCTGTCACAGTCTCTTGCAGATCAGAAGGGGTCAGGAAACTTTTTGATATACATATTTATGTACAGTGGAACCTCGGTTTATGAACACCTCGGTTTACGAATTTTTGGTTTACGAACGCTGTGGACCCATCTGGAACGGATTAATTCACTTCCCATTACTTTCAATGGGAAAGTTCGCTTCAGTTTATGAACGCTTCAGTTTATGAACAGACTTCCGGAACCAATTACACCCATGCTTCGGGTTAAGTACGCTTCAGGTTGAGTACTCCACGGACCCGTCTGGAACGGATTAATCCACTTTCCATTACTTTCAATGGGAAAGTTCGCTTCAGTTTATGAACGCTTCAGTTTATGAACAGACTTCCGGAACCAATTGTGTTCAGAAACCGAGGTACCACTGTATATAGATTTTCACAGTAGTATTTAAATTCAGTTGGAGTTTGGAGTTCATTGCCTAGCTCTTCCAAAATACAGAAAACACACTCACATAAAAAGTTGCTCGAAGTCCATTAAACAACGGGCAATAAGCCATGCTCCGAATCTGAAGACAGCAGCATTTATAAAAAAGTTGAAACACTGGGCTATTCCATATGTAACTCCATGAATGGGAGCCTTCTTCAAAGAGTCCCTGTTAAACGAGAAAGCCAATTGAAGAGTCTCAATCCGCCATGAAATAAAAGGAACAGTAGAGCTTCTACTCCCAAAATATTTTTAAAAAGCAAGTCAGAGTCATTGACTAAGATGCTAGGAAGCTTTTAAAACCAAAAGAAAGAAAGAAAAGAAACCACACTGAAGAAATGAATACTTAACAAATGGGGGTAGTGGAATCATACTACCTATTTTCTCAACACCCAGCCCATCTTGGGACATGATTCATCTATATATATTGGGCATAACAAGCAAATAGCACAAATCCAATAGTTTGTCATTGTTATCTGGCAAGATAGGCCAAGCAAGGGCTGTAAATGAAGTAGAAATTCTTCCCTTTCCATTACAATAAAAAAAGAGGATCATGGGAGACATATCACATCACTATGGGAACCTGATTCCCCCCCCATAGTCAGTAAAATTACCCCTTCTAAGCAGATTCTCAGAGCTGCTGGGAACACAAATAAGACTGTTTGAATGGTAGTTTCTGCATGCACCAAAGTTTTGGCATGCCCCTATTATTAGCTGAAAAGACCATCTAGCTGTTGTATGCTAAAACTCAACATATTCAAAGTTCTCCAGGAGCCATTGGACTTTACTCATCACTCAACTGCACATTTTGGTACCAGCTGTTTAAAGCCATTGCAAGCCCTTAAAGGGGTGATATCTATCTATCTATCTATCTATCTATCTATCTATCTATCTATCTATCTATCTATCTATCTATCATCTATCTATCTATCTATCATCATCTCTCTTTCTCTCTCTCACTCTCTTTCTCATCTATCTATCTAAATTGTGTATGGGGCAATGGTACAAGGTTGATTCACTCATACTTCCAGAAATTTAACATAATTATGCACGAGAATATTTTTAATTTGTGAAATAATGTAATTAAGAAATAAAACTCAAGAACTCAAAGAAGAAGATGACAGAATTGCATACTACAAATTTACCTGTATGGACCATCTACGCTTGAAATATATCTCTCAAAAAATTTGTCTTCTCTTGTCAATGAAACCACAGTTCTTATATTTTCCACAGCTTCTGTTGAAATCTGATTTGGGAAACAAGGCAAGTACAAGGCTTTAGGAAACCCTGATTTCACTAAAGCTTAGGTGTTCTTCATTAGATGTTTAAACTCATAGCCATACACAATATTGAACTAGGTGCAATTAAGGGTCCAGGCATTGAAACAATGTCAGAAGTCATGCACTTGCACCCTGATGCAGCAGCCTCCAACACAAGGAGCCTGCAACATTCCTGGTGGGGCCTTCAACTTCATAGAAACCTCACTTCATGGTACAGCTGTGTTTTCAGCAATTTCATCAGTTAGTATTTTGAAACGGGGAGGATTGCAGCGTGGCACGGTGACTGGATTGTTGGACTATGATCAGAAGATAAACATCCTTGTGAAAGCTCAGGGGGTGATTCTCAGCCTCAGAGTTACTGCCTGGGGGAAAGATTTCTTGGAGTGGGTAAGAGACCGTATGTGCCACCCTCTGCTCCTTAGATAAAGTGTGGGATAAAAATGTAACAACGGCAAAAAAAATTCAGTGCTCGTCCTTTTAGTTTTTTAAAAATGTATTTTTTAAAAATTTATTGGTTTATCAAAGTGTGAGCAGTGTCTCCCCCCCAGTAACATTTTTATAGATCAGTTTCATTTGTCGAGACATTAGTGTTACACTAGGAAGAAAAGGGGGAAAGAGGTGGAGGGGGGAAGGTGAGGGGGGGTGGGCTCAGGTGGCGATGTTTCTATTTTACTTAATATATGTGTGGGGTTTTGTGTCAGTGTCGCTTGTGCAGGTTCTCTGCTATTTGCTTGTGTTCCTTTGGTGGTGAGAGAGGTTGGGTTGGCCTAGGGTATGGTTGTTTGTTTGTAATTGGCTGTGGTGAGCTTTGTTTTCATGTGTGAGTGGGGTAGGTGGGTGTTTTGGATCAGGTTAGCCATATTGATTCGTATGCTGTTGGTGGATTCTTGTCATTGTCTTGTTGGGCTGTGATATGTGATAAAGGGGAGCCATACCAGGGTGAAGGCATCTACTATTTGTCCCCGTGTCAGTTTCAGTTTATTGGTTAATTTTTCTAGTAGGGATGTTTCCCATACTATTTGGTACCATTGGTCCATGCTTACTCCCGACAGTTATGATGTTTCTTGCTGTTGAACGTAGGTGGGTTATGAGTTCTTTGTGATGTAAATGGGTGTTATTTTCTTGGAAGATGTTTAGTTGGGGCCAATTCTGGGGTGATTTCTAATACTTGCTTAGTTATTTTACATATTTCTTGTATGGCTGTTGTCCAGAATAGTTGGATTTTGGGGCATTCCCACCACATGTGGAAGTCTGTGCCTGTGGCGGTGCACCCTCTCTAGCATTTAGGTGAAGTTCCTGGGCCTATTGGCACTAGTTTTCTTGGTGTTAGGTACCACCTGTAGGTGAGTTTCAGGGTGAGTTCTTTCCTTTTCGTTGATATGGATTTTAAAGGGGGGTTTAGACCATATTCTGATCCACTGGGTGGGGTTAATCTCATAGCCTATGTCATCCTCCCATTGTTTTTTAAATTGCGTCTAGGGGGTTCATGGGATTTTGGAGTATTTTGTATATTGCGGATACCACCCCTTTGCCATGGTCCTTTTACAGTGCTGAAAACTTGATGATATAGAAATATTTTGAATAAACCAATCAACAAACCAACAAAGGGCTTCTGAGATAGGCATCAGTGGACATGAATAAAAATTAAGAGCCGTGTTGGAAATTTCCCCTTCTATCACTGCCACAGATCTAATCAGAACCACGTGTTTTAACTACGGTATATAGAACTCACTCTTCCAGCTTCCTCGAGGGCTTTTTGATCCTTCGACGCATGGCCGGTCACTGATTTCAGTCGTATAATATGGGCAACCATAACGAAAGGAATGCAGGCCAGGATGAGCAATGTTAATTGCCAGCCATGCACAAAAGCAATAATAATAGCTGTCAAGAGTGTAAAGATCGTTGAGGTTAATAAGGCCAGCCGACTTCCAGTAGCCTAGAAATAACAAAAACAAAAGACAACACGTTTGAAGTTAATCTCATTAAAGAATTAATTGCAAACACACATGCAAGTTAATCATGTTCATTAGTGGGTCTAACTCTGAATATGGCTAGCCATTATCTTCCTAAAATAGCAAGTGAGGCACAATTATACTTGGTAGTTTAACTAAGAAGGCACAATGGAAATATTTAATCTCTCTTTAGCTTCAACCGATATAGCAGCCCTGCTCTTGCCAAGTCATGTTCCTAAAAGTTTTGAAAAGCCATTCAGTGGTCCTCACAAAATTCCTCTTTGTTAGTTAGAATGATTCATCAGGATTTTCGCAAAGGCAGCTTGGAATGAAAGTAAGAGTCTCCATGCCAACATGATGTCAGCATGAGATGCTACAAATCTAGTAGGCTAGCTGGCATAATTACACCTGCAACCATATGTCATAGTGCTAAAATAAATCATCCAGAGACATCTCTGTCAAACAACATTTAAGCGGCTGCAGGATATGCTCTCTAGACTGACCTCTCTCACTCTTAACCAATCAAATGCCCTGAGGCGTGCATTGCATTATATTCAACAAGCTACATTTATAGAAGTCAAGCTTATAGCAAGCTGAATCATCGATAGCAGCCACAAATTAAAGACAATGAGTTGTGTCCTACTCAATTTCATTCAGAGCAGACTCTCTGAAATGTATGAACCCAAGTTAGTCATATCCATTAATTTCTGGTGGTTTACTCTGAGTATGACCAGTACTTGATACAACCCAACTGTAAGTGTGGTAACATTAAATGCCATGCAGTTTCAAAAGTGGATTTATTATGCTCTTTCCACAAAAGCTTCTTTTTGAAATCACTGCAATTTAAATATCAATTCTATTTTTTTTAAAAAAACACAACACCCCTAAATAAATGGAAAACATACTCCTTTGACTTGAGAAGCATCTGTTGCAAGTCGGGTTAGCAAAACTCCGATGCCGTTGTTATGGTCATCAAACCATCCAATTTCCTGAAAACAAAAGAGATGGCTCAAATAATTTTTGCCTTTGCAAATGGATATTGTCATGGCTCAAAGCAGCCTATGAAGCATTTGAAGTATGTGATAGGTTTTTTATTTTTAAAGAAGCCCTTAAGAAGTTGGGGGGGATTGTAGCTCTGTGACAGAGCACAAGTTTTGCCTCTGTCTGAATCCTTGGCATTTCCTCTCCCCCCCCCAATCAATTTTTATTAAATTTTTCACTTACAACCAATTATATCATACCAATTATTCCAAATTCTACAAATGCATACCCACTAATCCCAATATTATGCCAAATTATAAAATTTCTTGACTTCCATGCTTCAAATTCTGAGGAATTTTGAGGGTTCTGATCATCGATAATTACTGCCTTTCTAGTCAATGAAATCCAAATCCTTTCCAATTGTTGTAGTCCAAAAATAATCCAGATCTTTTCCAAGAATCCTTGGCATTTCCAAGCAAGAGCTGTGGCCAATCAGTGGACAACACTGAGCTAGATGGTCTGACTCAGCATGTCAACTTCCTAGGTTCCCGCATTCTTTTGTATAATGATTTGAGGCTTCCCTACTTGGCCTTCAGCATGGAGACTAGAGACTGCCCCTGAAGACAATGGACCACATACCAGACCCACTCACGAAATTGCCCCCCTTTTACTGTATCTGTTGGCGTTACCTGTTGAAGCAATGCTTTGAATGAAAGTGATCGCAACCGCATAGTCAGAGCTTCCCCAGACCTCCCAAACATGAATCCCTGAAAAATGTAAACGTAAAGTATTTTAGTTTTATTTACCTGTACATTGCCATAACATTTTTAAGACTGACGAGCTATAGACTAAAGTGCTGTAATAGCTGAAGCTATTTACTAATACAGAGCTCAATATAAATCCTACAGTATGTTTTGGTATTTTTTCCCATTTGTTAAGCTAAGTTGAGGAAAGGTTGCCAACATTTTTCTGTTAGTTGAACAAGAACCAGGCTGTCCTCATTACAACACACACTGTATTTCCATTCCAGGGCTTCTAGAATAGAAATAAAGTCAGTTTTCAGAACTAGTCATCCTTTTGCCTTTTGAAGCTTGCTCCTCTAAATTAAGAGACTGATAAAGTGTCTTATAAACATAACACCCATAAATTTTGAGTATTGATTATGAAGGTTACTGGTCTACCTTTCTAGTCCCAAGTTCCAGGGGGCAGAGGGGGACTAGATGTTGGTCTGAGAAATGAAGTAACAAGAAGGGGTCATGAGCAGGAGTGGCAAAACATGCGCAAAAATTAGTAGTCAGATAGGAGAAGAAACTAGCTTCCTGAAACTGCAACAATCAACTTCTTCCTTGGTGCTACTGGCTACCAGCCACATAGGTTGCTAAACCATTGGTCCTACCCTTTTACCCAACACCTCATCCCATTTTATTTATATTTGGTGTACCCGTATATTCCGGCGTATAAGACGACAGGGCGTATAAAACGACCCCCAACTTTTCCAGTTAAAATATAGAGTTTGGGATATACTCGCCGTATAAGAAATACGACCTGGCGTATAAGACGACCCCCGACTTTTGAGAAAATTTTCCTGGGTTAAAAAGTAGTCTTATACGCAGGAATATACAGTACTTATCATACTGAATGCACGGCAGTGGTTGTATTTCTGAGCGACAGCAGCTCCTCCCTCCATTTATAAAGCTACAAACCAGTCCAGCTGTTGCCTTTGCAATGCCAGTTTTATGTCGCTGGGGCACAGAAGCTCATAGAAATAGGTGGTAGGATCCTACTCTCATCATCTTGCACCCCAGCAAGATGATATCTTAAATAAATGAAAGATATGTTAAATAAATGAAAACCATGGTGCCTCAACACCATTTTTATTTTTTTTGCTGGAGGGGACAGCGACTCCTTGTTTTGCTTGAATTTTCTGAGTAAATTGGTACATTATCATGGTCTCACAAATTTCAGCAATCCGCTCGCTGCACCATTCTGATATTATTATTATTATTATTATTATTATTATTATTATTATTATTATTATTAAGTAGGCCTTAGGATAGTCCTTACCTGGACAATATATGCTATTAAGCTGATCACTCCCAACAAAAGAAACATAAGAGAAAACAACACCGTTTTTTGGCTTTTCTTGTCAGGGTCTGTTTCTTGGAAAGCCTGGGTTACAAAGCACAGAGTTAGTCACCCGTTCCAGAAAATCATTTATTTGTTTTCTATACTGCCCGTCACCCAAAGATCACAGGGTGATTTATAATATAATAAAAAACAATAATACATAACATAGTAACAAACAAAAACAATACACCCAGCCCTGCTAGTTTAAAAGGCCATAAATGGTTTAATTAGCCAAAGGCCTGGGAGAAGAGAGCCATCACTGAAGAGGCCCTGTCCTCCACTTCAAAAGGCAGAGACCCTGAGAGAAGAGACTCTCCGAGTGTTAGGAGACTGGAAAGATTAATATGGATGGAGTTGCCCTATTAAAGCTGCCTAGGGCTTTAAAATGTTATACGCATTTGGAATTCTGATTGGAAACAAACTGGAAGCCAGGCAGGATCTTTTATAACTGGCCAAATATGACCGAGTCAGAAAGCCAACTTATGTAATTTATAGTTGGCCCATAAAAAGGCAAGCAGTGGGGAAGACTCAAAGCTACCATCCTGACTTGACACCAGAGTTGCTGTAGCTTATGTGAATCAAACTGGGCTGCACTGGCAGAGCCTATCCAGTATTCTTGCAGCCCCAACCTCTCTACTGCTCCCAGACGAGTAAGCTGTAGCGATGCCAGTGGCAGGAGGGCAGCTCCATAGCCCCACACAGGCTGCCCCCACAGTTGCCCAATATTTAATGCATATTGGCATTAAATCTTTCAGGCTTTTAAATTATCTAGAATGTGTTTTTTAAAAAGTATGCACTGGTTGAGAGCAAAAGGTGCTGGCAAGTATCCTTATTATAAAGGCACTTGGACCAGATGTCATTATGGAAAACCAACCAATGACACACTGAACATCCTAAAGAGAATGGAAAGTGGAAGCAAAAGTTTTTTGCAGAGTCCGAAGTATAAGCTTCTAAACTTACACCAATTATTTTACCAAACAGAACAGCAAATGCAGGAGTGACGCCACCTCCAATGGCAGCAGCAATGATTCCAAACACTATAGAGCAGAATTCAGGCTTATTCAGGGCTAGAATTCTAGAATAAGGCACCTCAGGGAGCTTCTCTTCCTGTAAGAGACAAAATTCCAGTTGTCAACAGCGGGTGAGAACACGGAAGGGGGTAATGTAATTGCCTGGGCAATGAACCATGCTAGCAGAAGATTGCTGGGAAATTAGTATGAACTCAGATTGTACTAAATAAGGAAACTTACTGAGCTATGCACACCCATTGAGTGTCACCAAAGTTTTAATTGCTCAAAAATGTGGAGAAAACAAAGGAAAAAAATGGAACAAAAGGCCGACTCATGCCGAAATCTATCCAAAAGGGCACTGAAAAGTCAAACTGGATCAGTCATGATGAATGGCAACATTAATGCATGAATCTTTCTGATAAATGGTTTTTAAAAGAGCCTTTCTTTTAATTTAATCCTGATTTCTCATCATTTTCATGTTTTGATGTAAGCCGCTCAAGAGTGAATTCTTCAGAAAAATGGGATCAATGTTTAAAATTTTAAAAGTGATAATAGAGAACATGAGTCTAGCACAGCTACAGCCATCCTTGAAGTTTGTGGGTAGGAAGCAATATCACGAGTGTATCAAACCTCTTCCAAACTGCTTTGTCTATCAGTCAAGCCCAATTACCAAAACCACCAGAGAGATGTACAAAACTGCAATTTCAACCAACATATCTTTTTCTAAAGATATGGACATAACTGAATATGTCAGGTTATATGAAGACAGAATCAAGCAGTTTGTAGGAAATATTACATGAAGTCATGAGGCAATTTTTTCAGACAAGCAACTTTTCACAAGATCAATAGATACTGACAGAAGCATGACCATAATTCAGCATATTATTATTACTATTACAATGGATATATCAACTGCCTTTTAAACCATTGTCTCAGGGAGATTTACTCAAAAGATTATTTAAAACAGTTAAAAACACAAACCTTAACAACTGGGCACTCATGGTAAAGACCCATGTATCCACCTGGGAAAATCTATTCTAATGGGAGAGGAGGAGCAGGCAGAGCCGGAGCAGCAGCTGGCTGACACATTATCACTAAAAGCATTCCAGACCCACCATCTCCCAGAACCCAGCGAGCCTTAAAAGTAGGAGAGCAAAGAGCTTGAAGACAGATGGCACTAAGCGGCATGATGCTGATGACGAATGAGGAAGTGGGAGAGAAGGGTGTGTGTGGAGATTTACTTGGGACAACGCCATTATCCGAGAGGCTGCGTTCCAAAGCCTCTCTCTGTAAATACTGAATAAAAAGCAGATGGTAAGAAACCTTTCCTTGTCTTTGTACATTCCTGGCAACTGGCCGTAGGAGTTGCTTGCAGCTGCCTGACAGATAGAGACTTTGTATTTAAACCTCAGCCAACATACATGCACCAATAAAAAGCATATGGATTATGGAGTTCACGAAAGCTGAAACTGAACAGTGGTCACGTCTACCATGATGTATAGGAAACACAATGCATCTACCACTGGTATCCCCAAACTGTGGCCCTCCAGATGTTTTGGCCTACAACTCCCATGATCCCTAGCTAACAGGACCAGTGGTCGGGGAAGATGGGAATTGTAGTCCAAAACATCTGGAGGGCCGAAGTTTGGGGATGCCTGATCTACCATCTTAACAAAAATGGAATGTTCTGTTCTAAATTTTATGCTATTCTCTCAAGGCATGTTAAGAACTAATCTTAGCACCAACCATTTTCTTCTTCTTTGCTTTCTTCTTCCTCCTCCTCTTCCTCTTCTTCCTGTCAGAGTATCTTTTCGTAGAAGCCCTACTGAGGCTGCGTTTACTGATGCTTCCTCCCTGAGCTATTTCTGTGCCATCAACAGGATTTTCCAAGACACTGGCCTCCACCTCATTTAGATAATCATCCTCAGAGTCGTCGTCATCTTCCTCAGTCTCAAAATCTGTTTCTTCTACTGTTTCATCGCTTTGATCATCTCCACCATAGCACTAAGGTAAAAAGGAATTAGTCATTCCGAAGAAAGTTCAATACCCATGGAAAATATCAAGAGAAACGTATTTCATTACTATGTACAATGATTAAATCTCTGTACACAGAAAAGCATGTGGTGCATTCTGAAGTGGCGCAATTCCAGATTTTTGGGGTGGTGGTGTCATTTTTGGGTTCCATTCCAAAACTAGTTGCTTAAGAGATCTTCAGAAAAAGGATTCTAGCATAGTCTTTCTTTTGACACATGAAGGTTCCCCCCCCCTTTTAAACGTGCAATGAGTTTTTGACAAGAGTATTTAAACAGGCTCTCACACTTCTGCTCCGAAACCTGTGGAACTTGTATTATGTGCTTTTCCTGAACATGTAGAGCACCTCTAACTGAAAAGCACTTGCCTATTTCCATCAATGGAAGTGGAATTAAAATAAATAAAACTACCCAGTACAGTAGATCTCAGAAACAGACACAGACAGAAGAAAACAGTAGTTCAGTCTGTAACTTTGCTTGGGTGTTATCTGGGCAGATGGGTAGAACGGGTTGAGCGTTATGTGTAAACTGGGCCACGATGGCTTATTACCTGCTGCATTACAAGTGCATAGTAGACTCCCTTATGTGCCATGAGCTTGTCATGGGTCCCTTGTTCAACCACGACACCTTTCTCAAAGCCAGCAATAATGTCGGCTGTCCTGATGGTGGAGAGTCTGTGAGCAATCACGATCGTGGTTCGCCCAGTTCTGGCCTTGAGAAGAAAAGGAAAAGGGGTGGGAGAAGGCAAACATTTTTGTATACACAAACACAGAAACATATACACAAGAAACTTTGTTCATCTCACAACTGCACACAGGGCTGTTTTAAGCATATCAGGTGCCCTGGCGCTGTGGTGCGAAGACCCCTCCGGCACACACCCCCGCCCCGTTTCCCAGCGGTCGCTGTGTGGCTGTTTAGCAGCTGCCGCAGGCGCAGCCGCGCAGCGCCCCCTGGCGGCCCTGCGCCACCCAGCCTTGCCGTAGGGCCGGCCCTGTCTGCAAACAGATTGCCTAAAAGTAGGAGTCCCAGAGGTTATTTAATTACTACCAATAACATACATCCAACAATTCTATTAGGTAAAGGGTAAAGGGACCCCTGACCATTAGGTCCAGTCGTGACCAACTCTGGGGTTGCGCGCTCATCAGAGGGAGCTGGATAGCCTCCAGGTCATGTGGCCAGCATGACAAAGCCACTTCTGGTGAACCAGAGCAGCACACGGAAACGCCGTTTACCTTCCCGCTGTAGCGGTTCCTATTTATCTACTTGCATTTTGACGTGCTTTCGAACTGCTAGGTTGGCAGGAGCTGGGACCGAGCAACGGGAGCTCACCCCGTCACAGGGATTCGAACCGCCAACCTTCTGATCAGCAAGCCCTAGGCTCAGTGGTTTAACCCACAGCGCCACCTGGGTATTAATCGCCTCTTATATTTAACTGGATTTTATAGTTATAATTGATCTCTCCCATTTGCTGTTTCCTGAACCAATTTAGCATTTCCTTTACAGATTTCACATTATCAACTCAGTGTTGGCTAAATGAACATGGTGAACACTACAGTACACCAAGTCTCACTGCTTTGGGACCTTCCATTTTTGTTTATGCGTGATTTAAAAATATTTAAATAAAAACAAAGGGGGGGGGGTCCAAGATGGTATACAACCTAAAAACACAGTATAATAAAAGCACTAAACATATAAGTAAAAGCCCGTTGGCAAAAGAACCTCAGGTTTGGAAGCTCTGTCGAAATAATATTTTTCAAGGGTTATGGCATATATTCTTAAGGCCAAACTAGAATTGGCGTAGGAGATGCCTCAAGGAACTTCAGTTTTTAAACTATAGCTCAGTTGGTTAAAGTGTGGTGCTGATAGTACCAAGGTTGCAGGTTTGATCTCCGTATGACACAGCTGCATATTCCTGCATTGCAAGGGGTTGGACTAGATGATCCTCAGGGTCCCTTCCAACTCTACGGTTCTATGATAACAGACTATTCACCTTATCAAGTGCTGCTTGCACTATGGATTCGCTTTGATTATCCAGAGCAGAGGTAGCTTCATCCAGCAACAGGATCTTGGGGTTCCTGGCTAGGGCACGAGCAATTGCTATACGCTGTTTCTGCCCTCCACTCAGCTGAGCTCCCCTTTCCCCAACCATGGTGTCAAATTTCTGGGAAATTCAAAGCACAGAAATCAGAAGGAATCACATTAGAGTTTCCACTCTTAGATACAAACAAGAGAAGGCGATACAGCGTAGAAGTAACATTCTACAGCTAAACACAACACATTCAGTAATGTTCAGCAATATCTGCTCACCCCCTCCCAAGAGGTGGGCGGGGTTTTGCGACACCGCACGGGATTACCTGGCCAGGTGCCACCCACCTTGCTACAGGGTGGCTGTTGCCCTGCCCCCATCTCAGAAGGACAATGGGCTGTCGGCTGGGGGTGGGATGAGGGCCAGGAAAAAGGCTGATCCCCTTCGGACCAGTCTCACCTTCCAAGGCCTATGCCAAGGTTCCTACACCTGAATTTCATTAAAGTTGTGGCCTAATTGAAACCCATATATTGTTGTCATGTCTCATTTCTGGGGAGGGGAGGCTCCGGGGACAGGGTTTAGTGCGTGGACTTGCAAAGGAGCTTTCGTTTCTGTTTTCAGGGTAGCATACCTCATGAGCATAAGGATTTATTACTTGTAGCACAGATGGTGCTAATAACAGATTCATCTGTAAATGTATCAGGGACAGATTTAGCTAACAATTTCTGAAAATTTTCCCAATGGAGAGAAGAAGGGGAGAAAGAATGCTATGTTGGCACTCCAGTAATAAAATGGGTTTCTTCATTTGTGTGAACAGTCTAAATGATTTGGTTAGCTATTCACATTGGATTCATCAGTGTGTCCTGCAAGATTGAAAATGCCATTTGCTAAGAATAAGTTTTCTGTTATCAAAAGGAAACAAAGGATTGGTTGACTGGAGCCATCTCAACGATTAACCATGGTTACACAATGACTCATCTAAGCCACACATTTGAAAACATAGGAACAAAGAATTTGATTTAAGAAGCTTTCTGAAGCATATCTGTGATAATAATGAATATGCATGCAATCAGTAATTTAACAGTTTGCCAATAGAATCTGTGAGGGACAAGGGATACAGGGAAGTCCCTCCCATCTTAAGTTCCAGCCCATCCCCAAGCGCTGGAGAGAGTAAGGAGAGCTCTGCCTCCAGCGGAGAGTCAGGAAGTGGTGTCCGAGGCTCAGGCAAGGTTGTGGAGCCCATGCCTCAGGTGGGACAGGAAGTTGGACGCACGGGGGGGAGGCCAATCCCCCCAACTCCCGAATTGCGACGCAAACGTAGGGGGAAGAGGTTGGGTCTGCCAAAGCTTTGGTGCTGGAAGAAAACGCGCCAATCGCCATTCGGAGGTTCTGACACCTCACCTTAAGGATGCATTTTTACTGCTCTGAACACTGTAAATAATCAGCACTTAATAAAAGCCTTAAAAGACCATGCTGGAGTCGTTACTCTAGAGTAGCCATATCAGGCCCTCTGACAGCAACCTCCGAATCTTTTTTTGGCTACTTTGGAGTGCAGCGATGAGCGCTCAAGAGGCTGAGCAGTGGAGGCTGGAGGCCGAAGCAGCGAAGCAGGAGCTACGGAACCTCACAGCGCAGGCACAGCAGCAATTGCATGCCGCTCAGGAGGAAGCGCGAGGGGCGCAGGAGGAGCTGAACAAGCTGGTGGACCAGGTGAGGACAAAAGAGGAGACTGAGAAACAGCTAAGGGTGATGGTATTGGACCTGCAGAAAAAGTTGGAAGAGGAGAAAGCCGCTAGAGGTGGGGGGGCGCCCCAGCCGCAGCTAGTCCAAGTGAGAAGGGGACAGAGCCTAGTCACCAAGTTTAGCGGCGACCCTAGGGAGTACCTAGGATTCGAGACAGAAATAAATTATGCGCTGGAATTGCATGCAGCAGAATTCCCAGATGACGCGCACAGAGTCTCCTTTATCATAGAGCATTTGACGGGGGCCGCCCGGGAATGGGTAAGACCGCTCATCGCGCAAAAAAATCCTTGCATGAAGAACGCAAAATTATTTCTAGAAGCTTTAAAAATAATGTACGCTAGTGACAGTGAAATGGAGGCCACTAAACAGGAGCTTCATAACTTAACACAAGGAAAATCGACAGTGAGGGACTACTGGGCGAGATTCACCATGCTGGTGCACAAACTGGGGTGGGATCTGCAAAGTGAGCCAGTGAAATCAGCCTTCTACCTGGGTTTGCATGCAGATGTTAAGGATGAGCTGGCAAGAGGTCCTAGACCGCGGACTATGGATGAGTTAAGCAAAGCGGCGCTAGCGGTGGGGGTGAGACAGGAATCCAGATGGTATGACAAACAAGCGACGCGCGCAGCAAAACCTTGGTTCCCACGCTCCCAGGACAGACCACATCACCAAACCCCACCCCAGGGACCACCCCCAGACCCGCCCAGACCAAGCCCAGAGCCAGAACCGATGGAGAACGGTGGAGCGCGCGCGCGGGCTTTTCAAACCCCGGCGGCGCCAAGACGCAAGGAGGGAAGGGGCGGGAATTGCTTTCTCTGCAACTCCCCCCGGCATCGCGTCAGAGACTGCCCTCATCGCAGAGAGTGGCAAGGAAAGGCGGGAACGGTTGTACCTTCCCCCACTGAAGCAGCACCACAGCAGGGAAACGAGACAGCCTGGCTGCAGGAGACAAGGGGCAGCAGCCAGGCACAGTCAGCAGACAACAGCGCCAGCCCGCCCACCCGCACAGAGAGGAGCAGAGCCAGCCTACCCCTCCCAGAGCAGGAGTGGTTCTAGAAGTCACGCTAACGCTCCCAAATGGCTATCCCCTGACTGTCCTCGCCTTAATTGACAGTGGTGCCTCAGCCAACTTCTTCTCGAGAAACTTTGCAGAAGAGCACCAGATCCAGCTTCTGCAGCTGGATTTTCCCCTGCACGTAGCCACCATTGACGGCAGAGAGTTGCTGGGAGGGGCCATCACTCATCAAACCCCCCCCCCCATGAGAATGACGGTGGGAAGGCACTCAGAGACACTGGCTTTCAACGTCACAACCATCTCAGACCCCCCCATCGTTTTGGGAATGAGCTGGCTGGCGCGCCACGACCCCTCCATAAGTTGGCACCAGAGATGCATCACGTTTGGGTCGGACTTTTGTCTGGAACATTGCATGCAGCACCAACCAGGGGAGGGGCCTCCAATAGCCACGGTGGCCACCATGCATGTCAAAGGGGGTGAGGCGATACCCAAGCAGTACTGGGACCTGCAGGAGGTATTCAGCGAAGCGGAGTCCGACCACCTACCCCCACACAGGTCTTTCGACTGCCAGATCAACCTGGTACCAGGGGCAACGATACCCCCAGCCAAGCTGTACGCCATGTCAGATCAGGAACTCGAGGATTTGCGTGCGTTCATGGACAAGAACCTCAAACGGGGGTTCATCAGAGAAAGCAAGGCAGCAGGAGGCAGCCCGGTCTTCTGGGTGGACAAGAAAGACACGCAACAGCGCCGTCTTGTGGTGGATTTCAGACGGCTCAACTCAGTGACAGAGCCAGTGGCTTTCCCCATGCCCAGAGTGGACGATCTCCTGACAGCGGCACGCAGGGGCAAGATTTTCACCAAGCTAGACCTGAGGGGGGCGTACAACTTGATCAGGATCCGGGAAGGCGATGAGTGGAAAACCACGATGTTCACGCCTCTGGGCTCTTTTGAATATCTGGTGATGCCCTTCGGGTTGCAAGGGGGCTCAGCATGCTTCCAGGCCTTCATGCACCACGTCCTGGGGTCCCTTCTCTTCAAGAACTGCCTGGTCTTCCTGGATGACATCCTTATCTATTCCGCTGACCCAGTGCAACATGTGAAGGATGTCAGGGAGGTGTTGCAACGCCTGAAGGAGAACCACCTGTATGTGAAGCTGGAGAAGTGCAAGTTCCACACCAGGGAAGTGGACTTCCTGGGCTACAAGCTGTCAGACAAGGGGCTGGCGATGGACAAGGACAAGGTGCAGGCCATCCTGGACTGGCACAGCCCCAGGACGCGCAAAGATGCCCAACGCCTCCTAGGATTCGCCAACTTCTACAGGAAATTCATCAAGAACTTCTCGCGGGTTACGGCTCCCATCACGGACTGCCTGAGAGGCAAGCAGAAGTTCAGGTGGACGCCAGAGGCGCAAGCAGCGTTCGAAAGCCTCAAAAGGGTGTTCGCGTCCAACCAGAACCTGTTCCACGTAGTGCAGGATGCGCCCCTACGCATTGAGACCGATGCTTCGGACCGGGCTTTGGGAGCGATCCTGTTGCAACTGGACGCCAACCGAGAGTGGAGACCTTGTGCCTTCTTCTCCAGGAAGCTGACACAGCCTGAACGCAACTACACGGTGTTTGATAGGGAACTTCTTGCGATCCACGCTGCTTTCCAGCACTGGCGACACTTCCTGGTGGGCGCCAAGCACCCCATCCAGGTGTGCACAGACCACAAGAACCTGGAGTTCTGGAGAACGGCCAGGGTGCTCAACCAGCGACAGATACGGTGGGCAGAGTTCTTCTCGAACTTCAACTTCTCCATCCACTACATCCCGGGGGAGCAGAATGTCAGGGCGGATGCCCTCTCCCGCAAACCAGAGTACATGGAGCAGGAGTTGCCACCAGCGCCCAGGCACATTTTCCCCCCATCAGCATGGTCCTGCGGAGCAGCAGTGGTCAGCGAGGCAGAACTCACCGCACTGACGGCAGCAGATGAGTTTGCCTCCCGCATCTTCAGAGAGCTGCGAGGGGGGAGGGAGCAGGCTAAAGACTTTGAGGAAAGGAGGGGTTTGCTTTTTTACAGGGGAGCCCTGTACCTGCCCACCAAACAGCTGAGAGGTAAGGTCCTCAAGCAGATGCACGACAACCCAACGGCGGGTCATTTCGGAAGGGACAAAACCACTCACCTAGTTATGAGACACTTCTGGTGGCCAGGGGTGCAGGAGGATGTGAGGGATTATGTAAGGGGCTGTGACACCTGCCAGCGAGCAAAGGTGGTCAGAGCGCCACCAGCAGGTTTGCTGGAGCCCTTAGCCACACCGCACAGGCCGTGGGAAGTAGTGTCCATGGACTTCATCACAGACCTGCCGTCGTCCAGGGGCAAGACCGCAGTGTTGGTGGTGGTGGACCTCATGTCCAAAATGTGCCACTTTATACCGTGTGCCAGGGCGGTCTCGGCAGAAGAGACGGCCAAACTGTTTGTTGACCACGTATTCAGACTGCATGGATTGCCTTTAAGAGTTATTTCGGATCGTGGCCGCCAATTTGTTTCCAGGTTCTGGCGGCGGCTAATGAACCTCCTGCAGGTGGAGGTCAGTTTGTCTACGGCTCGGCACCCGCAGACCAATGGACAGGCGGAGCGGGTCAACGCCATTCTGCAGCAGTACCTGAGATGTTACATCAGCCAGAGGCAAACGGACTGTGTGGATCGCCTGCCACTGGCAGAATTTGCCTACAACAATGCGGTGCACGTCTCCACAGGGGTGTCGCCCTTTAAGGCCAACTACGGGCGCGACCTCAGATCTTTCCCGGAGAGGGAGGGGGAGGAGGAGGAAGAGGGCCCACAGGCAGAGGATTGGGCAGAGGACCTGGAGACGGTGCACCAGCAGCTCAGAGAACACTTGGAGAGGGCCAAGGAAGCGTACAAGAAGGGGGCAGATCGCCACAGGCGACCGGGAGAGGTCATCAGGGTGGGGGACAAGGTTTGGTTATCCTCGGAAGGTCTTCCCACCAGGGGGCGATGCAAGAAGTTAGCACCCAGGAGGCTGGGCCCCTTCACGGTCACGCAACAGGTCAACCCGGTAGCCTTCAGGCTAGCACTGCCTGAGGACATGAGAGTGCACCCAGTGTTTCATAGATCGCTGCTGTCACCGTACAGAGAAAGTACTAGGTTCAGGGACAGCGATCAGCCTCCAGAGGGAGGGGGGGAGACGGGAAACGCCCGTCAGCTCAATGAGGCAACTGAGATTTTAGACTCAAGGAGAGGGGTGAGAGGGCTGGAGTACCTGATAGCATGGGAGGACACTCCGCCGTCCCACAATGAGTGGATACCAGCCACGGAAGTACCTGAGGAATTTTTAGTAGAAGAGTTCCACGCCCTGTTCCCCCACAGGCCCAAGCCCTGGCACATGGAAAGGGAGGAAGAGGGGGAGGGGCGGGAGGAAGGGATCGCAGGCAGCAGCTCTCCGTGGAGATGGGAAGCGGAATTTGAGGATACGGAAGAAGAGGTGTGGGTTTCACCGAGGTCGACGACGTCAGAGGCAGGAGAGGACTGGCAGAACATTTTTACTCCCACCAGCTCTGACGCCACTGACTTCTTGGGATTCCCGTCTTCTCAGGGGGAGGGGGAAAGATCGCCGGATTGGGGGGAAATTTTTACACCCACAGGCTCGGATGCCACAGACTTCTTGGGGTTTCACTCGTCCCCAGCAAGCAGAGAGCCCCTAGGGAGGGGGGGGAGGAGCCTGGGAGGGGGGTGGATGTGAGGGACAAGGGATACAGGGAAGTCCCTCCCATCTTAAGTTCCAGCCCATCCCCAAGCGCTGGAGAGAGTAAGGAGAGCTCTGCCTCCAGCGGAGAGTCAGGAAGTGGTGTCCGAGGCTCAGGCAAGGTTGTGGAGCCCATGCCTCAGGTGGGACAGGAAGTTGGACGCACGGGGGGGAGGCCAATCCCCCCAACTCCCGAATTGCGACGCAAACGTAGGGGGAAGAGGTTGGGTCTGCCAAAGCTTTGGTGCTGGAAGAAAACGCGCCAATCGCCATTCGGAGGTTCTGACACCTCACCTTAAGGATGCATTTTTACTGCTCTGAACACTGTAAATAATCAGCACTTCATAAAAGCCTTAAAAGACCATGCTGGAGTCGTTACTCTAGAGTAGCCATATCAGGCCCTCTGACAGAATCTGTGTAAGCCAAAGGTTGTTCCAGCAAAGAAAAAGAGAGAAAATGGTGGTCATTATTAAATAAACACTTTAAGTATGCATTGTTTCATGAGGAATGAATCTAAGAGAAGTGACTCAGAATCTGGAAAGGGAACAGGAAGTGTGGGAGAGGGTGTTCTTCCTTATCTCAGCTTGCTGAGATCAGACTACTGAAACCGGTATAGTACTTTTGATGCTTTGGTTGTTGTTTACATGCAAAAGCTCCACCGGTGAGGTTTTGCAGAGCAGTAGGGCACTGCCCCATCTTCAGCTCCAGGTGGTTGTGGCCGAGGGTGGTGGTGAGAAAACAGCTGCTTACCGAGCTCTAGGTGGGCAGTGCTTGCGGCCCCTCGCCAGCTACCCTCCATTTCCAGAGTAGTGAGGAGTCACAGCCCCCAGCAGCCATCCATTGTAAATTCCCCGGCCAACCACACTGCAGGGCGGGATAGCCCGTCAAGACTAAAAATCAAACTGCCAATGGTTGTGTTCGATCACGCGATGGCAGCAAGAGTGGTTCCTGGACTGACTTGGTTTCTCCCCCAAAATGCCCTGTTTTGGACCGGTGACAGGAGGCCAGCAGCTTCAGAGCTGAGCAGAGGGGCTCACTCCAGTGCCCGGCTCACTCCAGTGCCCCTCCCACAGCCAGATGTACAGCTATGTTGTTTAAAAAAAGAAAAATTCTTTGTGCATCTACTGGAGTGAAAAACAATTAGCAATACAGTCGCACCTTAGTTCTCAAACAGAATGTGTTCCGGGAGTCCGCTGAACTCCCGAAACCATTCGAAAATCAAGGCGCATCCTGCAGCCCATCGGAAGCCATGGCAGATGTTTGGCTTCTGAAAACCATTCGAAAACCAGAACACTCACTTCTGGGTTTTGATCGTTCGGGAGTCAAGGCGTTTGAGATCCAAGGTACGACTGTAGTTTAAAAGCTGGCACGTGTAAATCCTTGCAAATGTAGGAACGAAGTTCTCCAGATCGTAACAGAGAATATGACAGTTCAGGTACTCACATCAGGAAGTTTGGATATGAAATCATAAGCATTAGCTTCTTTCGCTGCTTGCTCAATCTCAGCATCCGTAACATCCTCTCTGCCGTAGCGGATGTTGCCTGCTATTGTAGTAGCAAACAATACTGGTTCCTGGCTTACAATGCCAATATTTTCTCTCATCCACTTGAGATTAAGCGTCCGGATATCATGTCCATCTATGGTTATCTATGGGATAAAGATGTAGCAATTTGTAAGAGGTCACAAAAGCAGATTTTAAAACGGGCATAGTTAATAGCTACATTCAGATAAACTTTCTTAGATAACTTGTAACTTTACAGATGATGCAGGGATAAATATACTTCAGTAAGCTATAGTTTTCCATTACATCTGAACCACAAAACTGTGGTGATTTGCTTTTAAAGAAGTCTGGATATGAAAGTATGATTTAAAGTTGGCTTCAGATCCAGACTTGTTTGGAAACCACTGACCACAGTTTCCTGGTTCGAGCATAACAGATGAATTCTCGGTTAGTTTACTCAATTGCAAAGGGAGGATGAAGAGGGGAAATGATGTTTGTTCATATCTTATTATAATTGCTTGAATGCAGCCTATTTCATTAAGGGAAAAGCAAGCTAAAATGTTGACACATACGAAAATACATACTTGCCCTGGCCAAATTTTATCAACTTTTAAAACATGAACTTTTTGTATTTAGACAATTAGTTGAAATAAGAGTTACATGCTGCTTTATCTTGAGACTAGAGTAGGTCATGAAGGTAAAAAAGTAAAAAGGGCAACAACATCAAAAAGAGTACAAGACATTGCTAAGAAAAGCAAAAACTACAAATTGGGAGTTGGAAGTGGGATTAGATAAAGCCAGAGACAATTTAGAATAACTTCAGCAAGAAATATGCAAGAGAAATTCAAAACTTAGAAGGGTCCTGGTAGGCTTGCAGAGAAGGAGCCTTCCTTGTTAAATGAACATTTAGCTTTGTTAAATGAACATTTAGCACAATATATATAATTAGATCAGCTCTGATCCAATAATATAAAGGTAGCATTCAGGCTGGGTGCTAGCCAAATATGGAGAATATTTCCAAGTGATATAGAGAGTTTAAATTTCTAAGATTCCAATTAAGGAACAAAAAAATTAAATAAAGATGGGGCATTCTGTTTAGACTTTCAATAAGGACAATGGCTGACCGTTAAAACTATTGAAGAGCTACATGAGATGGAAGGGAATCTTAAATTTTTACCTTTTCAAAGGTGGAAAAGAATCCAAATTCATGGCCCAAAACTAAAGATGGAGATCAGACAGCAGAAAGAGTAAATGTCAAGGATTGGGGGAAGGAAATAACTTCAGATAAGGGCACCGCAGATTTGGGCAAAGAAGAACTTCAAGTAAAGGAAGGCCAAATAATCAAATAATACAGAGAATTTATAAGATTAATTTTAACAAAAGTATTATCTGTGTAGAGTATAATATCAAAAATATAGTCATGTATGTATATATGTATAATCTATATATATAGAAAGTAAACTGGGTATGTTCCTTTGTCTCCAATGTTCAACAAAACTGCTTGACCGATAGCGTTGAAATTTGGACACAAAGTCAAATGTGACTACCCGAGTGACCCCATTCCGTTTTCAAAGACAGATGTGTCACCTACACCAGGTAAAACCACCAAAACCCCGTGTTTCAGAACTCACAAATCATACGAAAGTGCATGCTGGGAGCACAGGAGAGATTGCAACACAGCGCCCTCTAGCAATGGCTACACTGGTACTGCACCTAGGAAAGCTTCCCTCTCCACAGTATCTCGGCTCAGCTTTGCAGACTAGGCTGCTTTCCAGACTAGGCTGAGTGGAGGTGGGGGCTTGCCTGGGTGGGGGATGGGGGGATGGGGCGGGATAGGTCATGGGTCGGAACAGGGTGGGCACAATCACAGGGATAAGCCGGGGGTGGGGGGAGGAGGGGGCAGGATAGGTAATGGGTCGGGACAGGGTGGGCCCAATCACAGGGAGGAGGGGCCGGGATAGGTAATAGGTCGGAACAGGGTAGGAGGAGTCACAGGGATGCGCCTGTGTAAACATAACACGCGTAAAACAGGGGGACTCTGAAGGTGAGGGGAGTCTGAAGGGGGGACTCTGAGGCTCCATTTAACAGACTGAGCCACAGCAACGCGCGGCAGAGCCAGCTATATGTATATATACCGTAAATGAAAATGTTAATAGTATTTTTTTTGGGGGGGGGAGGGAATCATTCGTGACCATTTTTATTCTGCTGAAATAATAAGTAAACTAAATGACCAGAAGCAGGAAGCACAGGCTAAGAATTGCTCTTAAATTTAGTGAAAGTATTTAAAATGGGATTACTTAACACAGTGGCAAAAGCACAGAAGAATCTCTTACAGCAAAGATTTCCAACCAAATATTTCAGTGCTTTTTCATATAGCAAATTGCAACTTGTGACACTGAAAATTGAACAGCTATGGTTCCGTCAAAACATACCTCTCCTTCAGCGGGATCGTAGAATCTCTGCAATAGTTGAATTGTAGTACTTTTCCCACAACCACTGGAACCAACAAGAGCAATAGTTTTCCCAGGCTGGATTTTTAAGCTCAGACCTTTGAGAATCTGGAATTATTCACAAATATTTAAACATGTAAAACACAATGAAATAAAACAGCAACAACCCAGAGATCACAGAGACCTTCAGGGTGATTTGATCGATGAACGACACCCTAAAAATGAAATATGTTAAAGAAACATGGTTGCTGTATCTGAAAAACACATGTTGTGTTCTGAATGCAAACACTTGATTTAGTTGCTGATATTTTTATTTTATTAAACAACAGCAATCCTGGAGATATATTTTAACAAAACCTATCAGCACTTATTTGGACACACAGTAAATTTTAATGCACATTTCCTTAAATACCCTAAACTACCAAAAAGGGGGGGGGGAGAAAAAAGAGAAAAGCTTACTTGAGTATCAGGCCTTGAGGGATAGCTGAAACTGATGTTTTTGAATTCAATCTCTCCTCGCAGTTTGTCTGGCTTGAACCCCTCACTGGAACTGCTATCTATGGGGCGGGGCTGGAGAAGGAAATTGGAAGTACTGTAATATACATTTCTGTAACTGTGGCTTAACACAGGCATGTTCTTTTTTTTTAATAATGATTTTTATTAATTTTATATATATCCATCGTGTATTTTTACATAATATAACTTCACATTTCCAAAATAAGGAAAGAGAAAACAGAAAAAAGATACTAGAAAAAAAATTACAAAGAAAAATAAAAACAATAATAATATATAACTCATTCATATTCCTACTTAACTATGTGACTTCCCCAGATTCTCTTCTAGCGGTTCATATTAAATCATTTTTGACAAGTTCTGTATCTTATTTTCCAAATCTTTTTAACTATCCTAGCCTTACTTATAAATCTTATTATACATTCTAATCTAATTCCAATAATATATTTCTTATCTCCTTAACCTGCAACTTCTCAATTGCTTACAATTCTTCTCATATCTCAATTTTACAATATTTCTTATAGTATACTCTAAATTTCTTCCATTCTTCTTCCATCTTCTCCTCCCCCCGGTCTCGCAGTCTTCCAGTCAGGTCAGCCAGTTCCATAAAGTCCAACAATTTCATTTGCCATTCTTCCACTGTTGGTAACTCCTGTGTCTTCCAGTACTTCGCTATTAATATTCTCGCTGCAGTCGTGGCATATAGGCACAAGTTTAGATCTTTCACCGGCAATTCTTTTCCAACTATGCCCAGTAGAAAGGATTCTGGTTTCTTAATAAAGGTATTCTTAAACATTTTTTTTTCAGTTCATTATAAATCTTCTCCCAGAAATCCTTAACTAGTGGGCATGTCCACCACATATGATAGAATGTACCTTCCACCTTTTTACATTTCCAGCATTTATTATCTTGGTTATGGTAGATCTTAGCTAACACAGGCATGTTCTTCATTTGATGTCTAATGATAAACAAACAGGCCATTTCACTCTTTAAAATACTGCACGACTCTCTTCTCTTCCAGAAGGGTTGTATTTCTGGACACCAGAATTGCCATTTCAGATGGCGGGGAGCAGGATTCACAAGGATCACAAGGATAGCAACTTGTATAATATACTTACATAGCTGCCAAGTTATCCCTTTTTTAAAGGGATTTTCCCTTATGCTGAATAGGCTTCCTCGCGAGAAAAGGGAAAACTTGGCAGCTATGTACTTATGAAAAACAAAGAGGCGAAGAAGCCAGTTTGCTGCAGCTACTTCATGTTATTTTAACACCGCATAAATAAATATATGAGTGCTCCTGAGGAATGATTATCTGTGGGCTAAAACACAAGGCTGAGGTGACCCCTTTCTTGTTAGCATGGTGTAGTGGTTAGAGTTCTGGATTAAGACTGGGGAGGCCCATGTTCAAATCATTTGGCCACGAAGCTCACTGGGTGACCTTGGGCCAGTCATTTTCTCTCAGCCTAGCCTACCCCAAAGAGTTGTTGTGAAGATAAAAGCCGTATTTTGTGAGAATTGTGTAATAAGGCGGTTCTTAAAAACTATTTTTTTAAAAAATACCTGCTCCAAAGGTCTTATCTTACTACACTAGGGATTATATAGCTATATCTGAAATTTCATGCGTATCAGTTAATATATTGACCCTGTTCCACTGAATTGAAATTTCAGCCTTCACGACATAGGAAAATGGCCAAGTAAACAGCTATTTTCAGTAATTAGTTAATTGGACGATTAGAGATATTATACATCCCAGCCAATAGATACCTTCCTGATAATTCTGAAGACTTCATAGGCTGCTCCTCGAGCATTGGCCACACTTTCCAAATTTGGGGCAGCTTGTCCAATGGAAAATGCACCAACAATCACAGAAAAGAACACCTATAGTGAGGAAATCGTTGAAATAATTAACATTTGAAAACTAGTGATTTGCCATCAGTTAATGCAGCACCACAGCAATTACAACTGCAATTCTATGCCTGGAAGTAAACCTCACTGAACACATGCAACTTACCACCAAGTTAACATGACTTTTTAAAATTTTGTTTACAGCAAAAACACATTTACAAACATCTCTCTCCTCTTTCAAGTTTTTTCAGCTATTGTGTCCATGTAGTCTAGCTATTGTGTCCAATGGAAAGAGCAGTTAAATTGCTCAGTCTCTAGAGCACGAGACTTGAACTCAGGGCGGTGGGTTCAAAACCCACGCTGGGCAAAAGGATTCCTGCATTGCAAGGGGGTTGGACTAGATGACCCTCACATTGCCTTCCAACTCTACAATTCTATGATTCTAAGAGTGCGTAGTATGGTTATTTCTGCAAACAGGTGGAGCAGTTGATTGACTTAGCTCCATAGCTGCCAAGTTATCCCTTTTTAAAGGGATTTTCCCTTATGCTGAATAGGCTTCCTCGCGAGAAAAGGGAAAACTTGGCAGCTATGCTTAGCTCTGATAGAGACACCTCTATCTTGATTATTTTATCAAGAGGTGCCACTTCAGGGAGGAAATTTGTGCAGAGTAGGATTTTGTGCACAGATTGCCTTGCTGGATGTTATGTGCATCAACAAGAAAACAGGTCAAATTATGCATATTGTGATCAGGTTCATACACAGAGAGATTTAGTTAGGTAATGTTAGGTTCTGGGCTTAATGGTATTCCCTCTTTAGGCTGCAATGGATTTACTGGGTTATTGCGTTTGGTTTGATTTTATGTGTTGTGGTCTTGTTGTGAACCGCTCTGAGACCTCTGGCTACAGGACGGTGTATAAGTTGAAATAAAATAATAATAATAATAATAATAATAAATACAGTGGTACCTCACAAGACGAATGCCTTGCACAACGAAAAACTCACAAGATGAAAGAGTTTTGCGTTGCGCGAGGTATTCACAAGATGACGAGGTTTTCTATGACCACCACTTCGTCTTGTGAAGTGCGGCCATAGAATGTAGCACGGGAAGGCGGCCTGTGCGCGGCGGTGTGGTGGCTGCCCCCGCCTGTCTTCCCTGAGCCAAGGGGAAGACAGGTGGGGGCAGCCACCACACCGCCGCGCACAGGCCGGCATGGGCCGGGGCTTCGGAGACCTTCTCCAAAGCCCTGTCCCGTGCCGGGGAAGGCAGGCGGGAGGCGACGGCAGGGAGAAGCGCTTCTCCCCCCCCCCCGCCGCCTCGCACACAGCCGGCATCGGACAGGGCTTCGGAGAAGCGTTGCGCCTTCTCCGAAGCCCTGTTCCATGCCACTGCCAGTCCCCCGGAGCCCATAGGAACGCATTGATTAAGTTTCAATGCATTCCTATGGGAAAACGCAACTCGCAAGACGATTTTTTCGTAGGACGAATTGAGTTCTGGAATGAATTAAATTTGTCTTGTGAGGCACCACTGTAATAACGATAATAATTTACTTGGCTTAGTTCAAGGTAAATGCTTGAACTAAGCAACGAGAGTGGTACTGGACTCCCCCAATGGCACATACATATACGCTTTCACAAACTTTGGTCACTGTGCATGTTCAACTGTCGGAAATTACTGCTTCCAGTATCCACACAACACCAGTTTGATAAGAAGAAGTCCATTACTGCGCACACTGATTTGCAGATCAAGATAATATGTGCAGAACCGGTAGCAATGCTTCTGCGGGTTGGGCTCAAATCGCCAATGCAACCTCTTCTTTTAAGTTCAGAGATCATTTTTTTAAAAGTCTGCACTCAGCAGGACAACTAGACTTACAATTAATACTTTCCCGATGTCGTAGTTTTCTTTCTCATCCACTGTGAGCTTCGTTCCATACCAAAAGGCAAGTGCGTAGCATCCATATATTAAAAACTGGGAGACACCCATTGACATATTGGTGGTGATGGTCTTTTTCATTCCAACAACCTGAGCGTCCTCTAGGTTTGCATCATACCTGAAAACAAACCAACAAATGTGATTATTTAAGGTATTTCCTACTCAGTTCTACTTCCATACAGGCAAGTACTCATTGCCATTTATCTCTACAAAAAAAATCCACACCGCTTAAATCTTCTGAAGCTGCTAGAACCACAGTGGATTTTTCCTATTTGAAGGTGTAACCCACTGTTTTAACAAGAGATGTGCGTGAGAAAAGCAGGCATGTTTCATCTTGTGATGCCCCTTGGTTGGAGGCAGATGTTTGAAGAGCACAGTTCACAATGGCTTACAAACTTGTTTCCATCAGCCATGTTGGATGGGCAGAATTACAGCTTGATCTCCACCTGAACATGGGCAACAATACACACATTGGGTTCTACAGTCGTGCCTCGCAAGACGAATTTAATTCGTTCCAGGAGTCAATTCGTCCTACGAAAAATTCGTCTTGTGAGTCGTGTTTTCCCATAGGAATGCATTGAAACTTAATCAATGCGTTCCTATGGGCTCTGGGGGACTGGCAGCGGCGCTTGCTCGCTTGCCTCGGGGAAGGCAGGCAGGTGCTGGGCTCGGGGAAGGGCACTTGGCTCGGGGAAGGCAGGCAGCCTAACTGCCTTCCCCGAGCCAAGAGAGCAAGTGGTGCCGCCGTCGCCAGTCCCCCGAGCCCAGTGCTAAGGGAAGGCAAGTGCCGCTGCAGACGCTGGGCAGGCAGGCAAGAGAGCAAGCACCGACAGCAAGCCCCGAGCCCCAAGAGATTGAGCGCTGACAGCTGTAGCGTGGCAAGAAGGCAAAGGAGATCAGCTGTCAGCCTTCTTGTCGCGCTACAGCTGGTTCCCCTTTTGTTGCAGCTCGCCCGCTTCCTATTTCTATGGCCGCGCTTCACAAGATGAGGTCATAGAAAACCTCGTCGTCTTGCGAATGCCTTGCGCAATGCAAAACTCTTTCGTCTTGCGAGTTTTTCATTGTGCGAGGCATTCATCTTGCGAGGTACCACTGTATACTAATTACGCTGATTGTTAGAAGCGGCCTTACCTGGCTCTAGCTTTCGCCTGCCCATTAAAAGCAACAACAGTCCTGATGGCCGACAAGATTTCTTCTGCCACAGCACCTGCCTTAGCATAGGCTGACAGTTCTTTAGTAGTCAACATTGACAGGAGCTGGAATATGTAAAAGAAGGAAATGAAAAATGAAGTTGTTTTACAGAACAACCCAATAAACTCATAGAACTCTTTATGTGACAGGAAACGGGGACGGGTCTTTTATTCATAGGCAGTATTTTGATTCTAGCTCTGAATGACCCCTGTTTTACACCAGAGTAAGGAATGTGTTTTAGCCCATGGACTGCATTGTCTTATGGGCAACCATCAGCAGGGCTGCATGCCAGCAATGGGCAAAAGTGAGCAACAGATCCTGCAAAACTCTCTTCACCCAGGAAAGCAAGATGAATAAGTATAGTTCAAGGGCACTTTCCAGGCATGCAGAAACACTCGAGGGGGTCAAGGAGCAGAGTGGTGAGGCAAGGAGCCTGAGCAGTGTCCCAAGGTCCAGAGAAAGCCCTGGAGGGCTGTATTTGGCCCTAGGCGTTAGGTTCCTCACCTGTTTTGCACCAACAAAATGGGTCACTTGTGCAGACAATTCTCTTGCATGGGAGACTTCTCTTGATTATATAATAAAGCTGATTATACGGATTTTAGAAAATGACTAAAATACTACTTTAAAAATGTACGTGCTGAAAGACTGGAAACTCCTTATAGACTTTTTGAGTGAAAAAGAATACGAACTTACGATATCTGGGTTTGAGGATTGAAGAAAATGTTGCTCTTATAGAAAGCTGAATTGTTGGGTATTATCTTGGAGTGGATGTTTTGAAAAAAAAATTCTATGTGAGGCTGACAGACGAAGAATAAGAAGTTCTCTTTTCCCTATCCTTTTCTTTCTTTCCCTTCCCACCTCCTGGTTTATGTTTTTAGATTATTTTATCTTTGATTAAACAGTATTGGATATTAACCTTTGTACATTTCCTTTCAAACATTAATAAAATTTATTTTAAAAAATGTTTGTGCTAAAAAGGTTGCTGCTTTTCGTTAAAACAATGAATTCAGCTAGTCTTTGTGTGGGGATACAGAGAAATGAGGCTGTATCTGTCCAGTTCCTTTCCATAGCTATTTACTTATAGTCATTGGAATCTCCAATTATAAGGCATATGTGCCTTATCAATTAGCACTAATTACAGGAGGCTCAGATGTGGGTTGGGTAGATTTATTATTCACTACGGTATTATGTACTTATCCCACCCCTTCCTCTCAGGACCCCAGAATGGTATACATAGACCCTGCTATAGGTCAGGGTGAGAGAAAATGATTTGCCCAAACTTCCCCAGTAAGATTTATGGTCATGCAGCAACTTAAGCCCAATCTCTCCAGTCTATGTCCAACTTTCTAACCACACTATCTCTCTCCTACAAATGGTCAATAAGAATTCTTAACTGGAACAGTTTCTTGGCACCAAGTTATGGCAGATTAATGGGGCACAGTCTTCAAAGAGTGTTTTAGTTCATGAACACCACGCCATTCCCACCTCCGCCCCAATGCAGGTTTTCATTTTATCCTTCTTTCCTTCAATTCTTCACCCTCCTTTGTTGTGCACATATGGAGAATTTTCATTTGTAGCAGCTCAAGCAACTTACGTATGACCACAAACCCCCAGATACAACGAGAAGCGGGCTAACAGACAAGATAACCAGGGTCAGCTTCCATCCATGCACAAATCCTATGATAATGCCCGTCACAAACGTGCTTAAATTCTGCATTAATATGCTGAGCTTGTCTCCAATTCCTTCGTGAATGGTGTTAATATCGCTGCAATTAAGGATGAAAAATGTGAATGTCAGTTGCTGCTTCTATTCAATAGTTAAGTCTTCAACGCCTTTGTGAATGGGGTTGAAATCACTGCCATTAAATACAAACTTTTCTCAATATGGCATCCTACAGTATGTGCCTTCCCATCCATTTGGTTATGGAGGAGGAATGCACATGCAAACACATTTAGGAACTAGCCATGTAGGGATTTACACCTGACCCAAAGCACGGCACTCCTTTCCCCCAGATTATAACATAAAACAGAAACATCTTACTCTGTTAATCTCGTGTTCAGTGTGCCAATCTGGTTGGTATCAAACCAGGCCATTTCTTGGTGAAGTACAGCAAAAAAGAACTTCTCGCGTATCCTTGCTGTTTGTCTTGCAGAACTGGTCACAAAGGTCCACACCTGAATCAGGCTGCAGAGCAATACCCCAAAGCCAATACCAACAAAGTAGTAAGCATGCCTGTTGAAGAAACGACAGGTCAATGGGGTATTGTGTTGCAATCCAACGTTTCCCATATCCAGGGCCCGTCTTTAGCATGTCCTACTCTTCGTGACCCCATGGACCAGAGCACACCAGAGCAGATGCGGTGCCAGGGTGCAAATATCCACCCAGCGCCCCCCTGTGTTCATAGTACCTGTGTTCAAGCATTTGAAGAGTACTCCTTGGAAGAAAGACCCATATGTCCTTCACGTCACTCTCATTATCAGAAGAAAATTCTTAACTAATGTTTTAATATAATTTTTCAAGGTAATTGGGGGGGGGGAAAGCAATGGGTTGTCTCCAATGCTGGTCATATTCCTTGGAATAGACCCACTGAAATTAAGTTTATGTTGTGACCACCCTGATACCTGTGGGTATAGGGTGATACTGTATACAAATTCAATTCATCATCATCTGAATAGCTGTCACTGGGGAACAGCTGTGGGAAGAGGGATGTGACTTCCCAACAGGCATCTGGTGAGCCACTCAATGAAACAGGGTATTGCTAAACAGGTCTTTAGTTTTCTTATGTTTTTAAAGTCAGTCACAGCTCAGTTAAAAAAGAAATTGGATAGGTCCTTACGTGGCCATTTGGTTTTCTATATTTGAAGGTGGACATCCTGAGATATTAGCTAGTGCAGCTTCTGCAAAATAGAAGGCAGTAGTTATAATTATCAGAAGAGGTGCTGCGAGATTGTCTGGCAATGTGGTCTTGGCATTTTTACATGGCATTGCATGGCACTGTTAATTATTACTTGACTTAACAACGAAAAGTCTCAAGTAAGGAAAGATTAAGAGTCAGAGGCGTTAAGCAGCTATCCAGTTTCTAACCTTCAGGCCTGATCTCTTCATGATGTAGGCAACTTTCCTGGGCATTTTTGAAAATATCCTGGATAGCTCACTTGGAAGAGCAGGAGACTCTTAATTCCAAGGTCACAAGTTCAATCCCCAAGTCGGGCAAAAGATTCCTGCATTGCAGGGGGTTGGACTAGATGACCCTTCCAATTCTACAATTCTATGATCTATGTCAGTGTCAATAAAACATGCATTCAGTCCATGAGGGACCAAGCACTGCACATTAGTTCCATGTAATGTTTCCCAACATAATGTAACTGGATTTAACAGAAGCATATGACTGCATAGCTGCCAAGTTATCCCTTTTTTACAGGGATTTTCCCTTATGCTGAATAGGCTTCCTCGCGAGAAAAGGGAAAACTTGGCAGCTATGTATGACTGTCACACAGCCACTAAGTAATACTAAACCCACAACCCCTCCATGTTGAAGTCGCTCATGAAAAAAGGAAAAATAAAATTGAAGTTGTTTTTTTAAAGCACATAGCATTTGGAACCTGTTTTGACACGTGTGGATTTTACATCCCCCACCCCCCATCATATGTATCCTTACATCTCTGCTAATGCATTCTTTTAGTATGTAGGCATCTAAGTATGAAACATGCAATTACCCAAATATATGAGATTCATTTTCAAGCCACATTGTCCACACTGTTGAAATTGATGCCCAAGTGGACCCTGATCTGTAGGCCAGATCCAGTTGCCATGGCTGCCAAACAGCAGCCATTTGCTTCTCCCAAGCTAAACTTCCTATAAAGCAGCAATGGGGAATCTCTGGCCCTTCAGAAGTTCTTGGACCCCAATTCCCATCAGCCCCAGTCAGTGTCAATGATCAGAGGTGATGGGGTTTGTAGTTCAAGAATACCCGGAGGGCTACAAGTTTCCCATTCATGCTGTCAAGTTTTAACAACTTCAGCAAAGGTTCATTTATTTTATTTTATACTGAGTGCTTGGAGTAGCCTTTGCTTGATTACAGTTCATCAAGATTATGAATGTAAATTGGGGGGGGGGAGGAGGTGAATACTGATCTCGAGCATTTTAAAGCTCTGTGTTCTCCTCTCCGTGTCTAGAAACTCAAGAAGCCCATAATATTCATATAGTCTCTCTCTCACACACTGCTCCCCACCCTAAAACAATGTCTAGGAGTAGTCTCATTTTCCTACTCATACTGAAATATTGCCCCTCAATGACGCCAAACTTAGATTCACAAAACGTTTAGGGGTATGTGTACCCCAGAGCAGAAAAAAGCACTCTCTTTCTCTCTCTTATATTAGTTATTTTTCTTTCTTCTTATCCTGTGCATGACTGTAACACAGAATGCATTGATGATGATATGATAAAACAGAAAAGCAAATTAAAAATATATTACAGTCATACCTCAGTTTAAGTACACCTCGGTTTGAGTATTTTCGGTTTAAGTACTCCGCGGACCCTCCTGGAACGGATTAATCCACTTTCCATTACTTTCAATGGGAAAGTAGAAAAATTCCTTCAGTAGCACCTTAAAGACCAACTAAGTTTTTATTTTGGTATGAGCTTTCGTGTGCATGCACACTTCTTCAGATATTCTTCAGGTATCTGAAGAAGTGTGCATGCACACGAAAGCTCATACCAAAATAAAAACTTAGTTGGTCTTTAAGGTGCTACTGAAGGAATTTTTCTATTTTGCTTCGACTCAGACCAACACGGCTACCTACCTGTAACTTTCAATGGGAAAGTTCGCTTCAGGTTAAGTACGCTTCAGGTTAAATACGGACTTCCGGAACCAATTACACTCATACTTCGGGTTAAGTACGCTTCAGGTTGAGTACTCTGCGGACCCGTCTGGAACAGATTAATCCACTTCCCATTACTTTCAATGGGAAAGTTCGCTTCAGGTTAAGTACGCTTCAGGTTAAGCACAGACTTCCGGAACCAATTGTGTTTGTAAACCGAGGTACCACTGTAATAATTATAAAAAAGAAACTCAATAATCCTTTTTAAAAAAAGCACAGATGGGGCAAACTTGGCTATTTTTACCTGAAACATTATTGTGGCTGGTCATCACAAAGCTGTTTGTCATCTGGCCGAAGACGATGATTAAAATTGGCTGTCCGGTTCCAGCTGCAGCAGCTGCGATTAACCCCACTATCATTAAAATAATATCTAGCCCATCTGCAAAATGAAACTAAATTGAGAAAGAAAAAACAGCAGGAATCAGGTGAAATTATGGCAGAATGTGTGTATACATGTGTGTCTCTGTGTATATGCCTGTATGTATGCACACATACACCATACTTAGTCAGCTGCTGGGCTTTCTTTCTGTTCTTCCTACCCTACTGGTGTTCTTCGTCCATTTATGCAGAACATACCTTCACACCATCCAACATTTCTCTGATGAAAATGGGGACATTCTATATTATTATTATTATTATTAGTAGTAGTAGTAGTAGTAGTAGTAGTATCATTTTCCCCCCCATCTGGGCAGCTTCCAACATATACAAAAACGTAATAAAACATGAAACATTTAAAAACTTCCCTAAACAGCGCTGCCTTCAGATGTCTTCTAAAGGTTATATAGTTATTTAGCTCCTTGGCTCAGGGTGGTGGTGGTCACATAACTCCATACCCTCCAACATTTCTCTGATGAAAATAGGGATGTCCTAAGGAAAAGCAGGACATTCTAGGATCAAATCAGAAACCAAGATGGCTTCTGTAAATCCTGGACTGTCCCTGGAAAACAGGGACACTTGGGAGGGTTTGGACCTTACGTCAGAAAGGCCTCTCTCCAGCTGAGAGTTTTCAGTCATCATTTTAACCTCCTCTCTCATGGCTTCTTTATTCCCATTGATCTCTCCATCTCTGAGCAACTGGGAGTTGATCGACAGCCTACCTTTCACTTTTAGTTGACTAAGTTCCTCACACTAGGTATTCCAAATCTCATTTTGAAGAAAAAGAGACATGGCTGATCGTCTTCCCCATGTTTTGTATTGTAGGATCATAGAGCAGGGCTTGGGCTCATATATTTCCTCATCACTCTTCCCCTAAACAGAGCTTTTCATCATTTTGGGAGTCCCATCAGTCCCAGCCAGAATGGTCAATGGTCAAGGATGAAGGGAGTCCAACAACATCTGGAGGCCACCAGGTTCCTGTGTGTTATGTTGTATGTGCTATGGAGGAAATAGGGAAGGCGTGCATGACTCTGAGTGACGCTCCTGGTGTCACCACATTTGTAGATGCGAGGAAGGTACACATCTGAGCCAACCAAAGAAAATGACAAAGGCAAAGAAGCATACTGACCAGCTCGAAAAAGCCAACTGCCTCCCCTTTCTTCTCTGGCTTCTCATTTTTCTTTCTGAAAAGTTTTCAACAGAAAAGCAAGTCAGCTGAGGTCATTTGTGGGAAATGAAAGGCATCAAAGCGCGTAAGGAAAAACCTACTCTTTCTTCTTCTTCTTCTTCTTTAAATGGCCATTTGTTGCAGGTTCTTCATCCAAATGGAAAGTAGGGTTGTCATAGGCATTACCTGGAGGTTCTGTTGATGGGAAAGTCAGTTGGATTTCATAGAAATAGTTGGGTTTGGAATCCAAAGAATTTGCTTGAAACTTTATTCACCAAATTCTCCAGGAACACGCTTACATTTGGCAGGTGCCAGCCCTATGCCCTAAACACATCTACAAACTATATAAACCTACTTAACTACTGACTCAGGCTGAAATTCTAAATAAATAAGCAGGACCCGTAGAAATCAGTGATACCTGCCTCTCAGTGAATGTGGAGACTGGACTTGCAATAGGATTGCAAATTTTAGAAGCAAGTCCCTGAAATGCTCAATGAGCAAAAGAAATACTATACATATTAAATAAAAAATGCAAAGCAATTGTTTCTATTACTGATGCAATAATTGATCTGCATTGTGTCTGAAAATGCAGACAATTCTTTCTGTTGTACATTAATGAAGGTTAATGGTTGCACTGTGAAAATGTTCCCATTTACCAACAAGTCTGAATAACACAATAGATTTGAATAGAGATACCTTATGTGTAAAACAACTGAAATAAGGAAGGCTTCCCTTGCAGTATACATCATGTGCCAATGAGTTGGTTTAAAACATATGGGTTTTTTTCCCACTAAACATTTTAAAAATAATGTTTTAATCTGCTAATGAGTTCACAGGTCTTCATCAATAATATCGCAAGAATATTTCAGTAGACTTACACCCCAACCCCCAAATGTATTATTTCCTCATAAAAAATATTTTATTATTTGGAAGAAAGATTGCAGGAACAGGTCTTTGGAAACTCTCACACCCAACAAGTCACATACAGCTGCATTATGACATAGGTGCCAAGTTCCGGATTGAAAAAACCAGGATCAGTAGCACTGTGGCACCGGAGGTCGCTTCTACGCACTTCCAGACATGTGTAGAAGCGACTTCCGACGCCGCTGTGCCCATTCCAAAATGTCTGCAGTGCCAGAAGTCGTTTCTACACACTTCTGGTGCTGCGGATATTTTGGAAATGGGCACAGCGGCATTGGAAGTCGCTTCTATGCATGTCCGGAAGTGCGTAGAAGGGACTTCCAGTGCCGGCGCGGCACCAGAAGAACATGGCCGCCGGCAGGAGCTCCGTAATCTGGGGGAATACGGGGTATTTTGCCATTCAGGGCACCTGCAGGAAACGGTAAGAAAATACGGGGGTTTCCCGGGGAAAACGGGGTACTTGGCAGCTATGCATTATGAAGAGAAGGTCAGATGGGTGGATAGGTGAGGAAGAAGCACAGTAGCTTGAAAAATGTCCATTTTAAGTTATTAGATGCAGATTGGAAATCTACACAAGTATTATGGCAAAGTTAAAACACATGTACTTCCACAATATTGTGAAAAACTGGCACAAGGGGTAAATAAAAACAATTTTTTTTGTAATTACTATGAGCCACTTAATTTTTTTAAAAAAATAAGACTCAGAAATAAATATTTGGAGGGGAAAACAACAAAGTAGTTATAGCTGTTGAATGCAATTTCATGGCTATCAATCCGAATTCACAACACCTTGCCCTGTTTTTATAACCATTCCCAAACAAAGGGATCCAAATATTAAGGAGTAACTAAATATATTACAATTTACCAGTTTTGGACACTTGATTCACTGTGTAACTTCTCATGGTTTTGTTCTATGGTCCCGTTCTATGGTAGAGAGGGAAATGGTCTTCACCCAAAATCTGTGTAAAAAGAGCACACTGATATAATATACTCATTTTTAAAACTGACGTTAAACATTTTCTTTAGATCACCTTCATTTTTTCCTTATTTCATTCTTTTTACATATTTGTATCATTAATACCCTCTGGACAGGATCAATATTGTATAATATAATTTATTCTGATCCTCATTAAACACCGAGATGTAATTTTCATGGTTTATTTGTGGAAATATCTGCTTATTCAAATTCTGACACGCTTTTTCCATACAAAAAGTGGCAATAACATACCATCAGCACTTGAAGTGTTTAAAGCTAAACCCCTAGTACAGTTATTATATGGGGCTCAGATCTGGACAGGTGCTCACCCTGGATCTATAGAAGCTGTTCGGTCTAAATCCCTAAGGCCATTTTTTCCTGTTCCATCCTGTGTTCCAAATGCTTCATTGTGTTTAGAGGCTAACCTCCCCTCTGTTGAATTACAAACCCCACTGTTCTACTACCCTTAATATTGCAAGATTGTAATGAGAGTGCTTGGACTAAAATTGTCAACGAAAAACTTTATTTTTCTGGTTTAACACCACAACAGTTATTAACCCTGGGCTTCAACAAAAACGCCCCTCCCCCCAAAAAAACCCTGGGCTTCAGTAAAGCAAATAATTTAATTAGTCAGGGCCTATATGATACTGAGAAACAGAATAATTTGGTCACGATAAGGAAATTTTGTCCAAGGTATGATTATTTTCCGCCTAGTCACTTTGATACATTGGCACCCTATTTGCAAAGTTTAACAATTCCAAAATACAGACACGTTTTCACTTATGCAAGATTAAATATACTGTATTCAGCTATACTCAAGGGTTGATTTCAATATTTTTTGCTGGAAAAACGCTTACGTCCCTGTGGAGATGGCAGTATTGAATCAGTGGCTCGTGTGCTTCCAGCTTGCACTCTTTATAAAGATTCGAGGAGTGAGGTTATTACCCCTCTGCTACTGTCCATGCCGGGTTGCTCACCCCAGTGGCGGAGCTAGCCGCTCCTGCACCTCGAGCGGCATGGTGAGGCGATCCTCGGGGGAGGGGGTGTCCAATCGCGGCGAGGCGGCGCAATCCTCGCAGCAGGGAGCTGATTATGGCACGGCAGCGCAATCCACCCAGGAGGGATTTTGTCACCCCCCTCTAGAATGGCACCGTCCCCACCGCATTCCCCTTCATATGCCCCTGGCTCAACCATTGCTACGGTGTCCTTTCTTCCAACAGATTAAGCAGGGCCGTCTTAAACGCCCCTGCCTCTGTGGTGCGCCGGATCTCTCCGGCGCCCTCCCGCCCCGTTTCCCAGCGCGGTGGGCGGGTGGGCGCAGCGGCGGGCGGTCAGGCACAACGCGATCTCTCTAGTGCCCTCCCGCCCCGTTTCCCAGCACGGTGGGCGGGTGGGCGGGTGCTGCGCGCAGCGCGGCTCCCACAGGCGCAGCTGCGCGGCGGACCGGTGGACCGGCCGGCCAGCGGGCGGGCGCAGCTCGCGGCGCCTTTCTGTCGGGCCGGCGCCATGGTGCCCTGCGCCACCGGGGGTCTACCTAGAGCCGGGCCTGAGATTAAGTTAATCATGTGACAGCAGAAAATGCAAACTTTTTAGCAATTAGAAAAAGATCTATTGTTTGGTTATGGATGTTAAACCTCCAGAATGTATGTTGTATAGTTAAGTTTTTACCTCTATCAGTACATTATATTTTATTTTATTGCTATGGCTAGTAGCATCTTAAAAAAGCAGAGACATCACCTTGCCAACAAAGGTCCGTATAGTTAAAGCTATGGTTTTCCCAGTAGTGATGTATGGAAGTGAAGGCTGGACCATAAAGAAGGCTGATCGCCGAAGAATGGATGCTTTTGAATTATGGTGCTGGAGGAGACTCTTGAGAGCCCCATGAACTGCAAGAAGATCAAACCTATCCATTCTGAAGGAAATCAGCCCTGAGTGCTCACTAGAAGGACAGATCGTGAAGCTGAGGCTCCAATACTTTGGCCACCTCATGAGAAGAGAAGACTCCCTGAAAAAACCCTGATGTTGGGAAAGATTGAGGGCACAAGGAGAAGGGGACGACAGAGGACGAGATGGTTGGACAGTGTTTTCGAAGCTACGCACATGAGTTTGACCAAACTGCGGGAGGCAGTGGAAGACAGGAGTGCCTGGCGTGCTCTGGTCCATGGGGTCACGAAGAGTCAGACATGACCAAACGACTAAACAACAGCAACAAGTGGCTGATGCAAATAAAGATTCTTCTGATTCTGATTCTTTGTTTAGACCATATTGTTGCCCACCACCCCAATCTCTGAGTGGTTCGGGATTGGAGGCCTTTCAGGCGCTTACCCAAGGTTCGTGTTTCCTTTTAGAAATGAGGCACAGTGGAGACTGTGGTGTCTTTATGATATTTGGTTTATTTACTCTTATCTACCACCTCAGACTATGATGGAGGGGTTCGCAGAATTAGCATCCCCAAAAGGTCTTGTTTCTCTCATAGGCACAGCGTTGGATTCCAACAAAAATCAAACACTGTTTTCCGACTCCCTCTCCAGCTTGTTGCTTTTTCTCTAGTTCACATCGCAGTCCCAAAACTCTACTTCAAACTCTGCCTTTGTTTGTCTAGGTAGGGCCTCCCCTAATCATTTGCCATCTCACACCACCTGTGTTCTCTTAATGGACCATCACACAGGCAATCACCTTATCAGGAAGCTAGGCTGGTTGGTATTTCAACACTTGCTGGTTCCATAGGCTAAAAAGGTCTCAACTTCCCCAAAGGATAAATGGACACAAATCTGACATCAGGAATCACAAGACAGAGAAACCAGTAGGAGAACACTTCAATCTCCCAGGACATTCTATACAAGATCTCAAAGTAGCTGTCTTATTACAAAATAATTTCAGAAATAGACTGGAAAGAGAAGTTGCTGAACTGCAACTTATTACCAAGCTTAAAACCGTGGAGAGACCTGGTCTGAATAAAGACATTGGATTCTTATCTCATTATACACGATAAAGCTATCTTTAGCCATCTCACCCCTTGCTTTTCCCTGTAAGACCAATTGCAGTCATTAACAGCATAGCTGCCAAGTTTTCCCTTTTCTCGCGAGGAAGCCTATTCAGCATAAGGGAAAATCCCTTAAAAAAGGGATAACTTGGCAGCTATGATTAACAGTCGTCAACAGCTATCAGTCAATCACCCATTCCCACCACCCTTCTGAGTAATACCCCTCCCCACCCTCTCACTATATATAAGGGTCTGGTGACTTCTGTTTCAGTGTATCTGAAGAAGTGTGCATGCACACGAAAGCTCATACCAATGACAAACTTAGCTGGTCTCTAAAGTGCTGCTGGAAGGATTTTTTAAATTTTTGTTTCAACTTCCCCCGCAACTCATAATACTATAACTACATCACAATTTTGACAACAGCTGTTAGACAAGGTAAAGGCCTATAAAAACACAACAATACGCTCTCCACATATTTGTGCTGAACAGACAAGTTTGCACTGTTATCTTTATTAGCACCAATTCATTTTGTTGTTTATTTGTTTTTTAAAGACTTTAAGATTGCCTTTGTGGTTCTGAACTAGCACATAGAATCCGACCTGAAAACAAACTGGAGGCTATTGACGGGAAAGTGAGTGCTTGCTTTCCCTCTGGAGAGCTCAACAGCTGCTCCTGGGCAGGAAGTGCCTTGAAATCTATTTAAAGACAGAGAAAGGGGAGGAGAACAAAGTGAGGATGGAGAGAAGGAGAAGGACAAGCCAGGGCCTTGGAGGGAGTGAGGAGGCAACGATGGTGCAGCCATGAGATCTCACATCTGTACACACTCCAATTGACGGCAAAGAGGGATAATATTTGCAGACCTTCCCCAAGAAGGAAGGGGCTGGAGGAGGCCATCTAACTAAGAGGCATTTCCTCGCGATTCCAAAAACAAAACAAGAATCAGCCCATGAAAAAGGGAGCGGAACTCAGCAAGCGATTTACACAGCATCATGTCCTGAACAGCTTCAATTGGATCTCTTTCTGTGGCACTTACTTCCAAGTAAGAGTGTCAGAACATATCCCAATCCTAAGCACAGTATTTGGGACTTAGTTCTTTGAGAAAGAGCAAGTTTCTGTGATTAAACATCTAGGTGCAAAAGGCAAATCAGGACACTTCTGTTACTTCGACCTAAGTGATTTGTGGATCACTAATCATCATGTAAACAATACAGTACTATAGAAATGGATTAACGGTCTAATAGACCACCTGCAATAACAACAACAACCACAACCCCTTTTGGAGGGAAGCCTTAATCTGATGCTGACAAATGAGATGTGCAGTCTCATCTTGGCTAGTATTACGACCCGAGACCCAGAACTTTCCCTTCCCGCCTCCAGGAGGGCTGTAAATTTCGATTTAATTTTCTTACAGATAAAATCTTGGCCAATGTGCTCTCTTGCAGAGGGTTCCTAACTGAGGGTTTGTCCTGAGTGTGGCCTAAACAGTGGTTTCAATAGGGCAAGGAAAGACGGGGGACAGGGGGCTTGTTCACACAGAATCAAGGGCAGAGCCGTGTGTGCCCTGGTTGACACGCAACAGAAAGCCTGCTTTACAAACACCTAATTGTTGCCACATGCACACCTTTCCATGCCAAAGGCTGGGATCCCAAACACACTTATGTGGGATATGAAACATGTGCCTGGAGGGTAAGGCGTTCAGTACTGGACTGGTGAGAGGGACTCAATGTTAACAGTCCACAGGTTAGGGGGAGCAATACTTGCCTTGCCCTGGGTGCTGGCAACCCATGCTATGCCCACTGCCCTGCGATGCCCTATTGCATAAATGACATGGATTAAAGCAAAGGTTCTCAATGCTCTGGTTATCTCCCGCTTGGACTACTGCAATGCGCTCTACATGGGGCTACCTTTGAAGGTGACCCAGAAACTGCAATTAATCCAGAATGCGGCAGCTAGACTGGTGACTGGGAGTGGCCGCCGGCACCACATAACACTGGTCCTGAGAGATCTACACTGGCTCCCAGTACGTTTCCGAGCACAATTCAAAGTGTTGGTACTGACCTTAAAAGCCCTAAACGGCCTCGGTCCTGTATACCTGAAGGAGTCTCCACCCCCATCGTTCAACCCGGACACTGCAATCCAGTGCCGAGGGCCTACTGGCAGTTCCCTCATTGTGAGAAGTGAGGTTACAGGGAACCAGATAGAGGGCCTTCTCGGTAGTGGCACCCGCCCTGTGGAACGCCCTCCCAGCAGATGTCAAGGCAATAAGCAACTATTTTACTTTAAATGACAACTGAAGACGGCCCTGTTTAGGGAGGTTTTTAATGTTTGATGCTGTATTGTTTATAATATTCGGTTGGAAGCCGCCCAGAGTGGCTGGGGAAACCCAGCCAGATGGGCGGGGTATAAATAATAAATTATTATTATTATATAATCCAGCACCACCTTCTGGAATCGATCTGACAGATAGGAGGAGCAGAATCACAAATTCTGTCCTCAAATCTGGTACACAGTATCATGGGTTCATGGTATCAAACGTTCCTGGAGAATGAAGAGGATTACATTTCCCTTGTCCTTCTCAAAGTAAATGCAGTCCACCAGGGCCATCGAAGCAGTTTCACTACCAAACCCAGGCAAGAAACTCATCAGTGTCATCCAAGAATGTCTAGTGTTGGAAAGGCCACCACTTTGGATGAGCAATTTGCTCAAGAATAGGGCCAGAAATTTGACCACGGGCAATAGGGACTAGTGGGAGATGGGTTGGGGGGTCAATGTGTTTTGCAGGAAACAATTGTTCTTAGCATACTCCCTTTAATAAGCAATTGCAAACAAATGCAAAAGCTTTCAACACATTATTGGGTACATCAGTGGGAAAAGTTAAGAAGTTGGGGGGGGCACCTGTGTAAGTGCAGGCATCCAAGATAAACAGATTCATATACATGGAAATATGTTTTAAGATAGCTTTTTCTTGGCTGAATCTTTTTAGTATTTGCACAGTTTTGTTTCAAAAGTGTATTTTGTATTTTATTATTGTAAATAATATACAGTACTAACTAACTGTAAAGGAATTCTGTCTTTTTCCTGTTTGCAGTTCTCTATTGTGTAAAATCATTCTTCCATTCACCGATTCGGTTTGACATTTAGAATCCTGTTATTGCTGCGTAATATATCAGAACAAGTAGAAATTTTCAAGATTACTCATTCTTTGGCTTTATTCATAGTATAATTTAAACAGAAAGGAGAACCCCTTGATGAACACATATCAGAGGCAGAAAAGGTGGTATGCGGCACCTTAAAGACTAAAATTTATCGCAGCACACACTTTAATTAGGCTTGAATTTATTTCTACCAGATGAAATTGTTTCATCTTTTAAGGTGACACAACACACACACACACACACTTTTCTGTTTAATTACTAATAAAGCTACTGTTCTAGATTCTAGAATACAACACAGAATCTCCAAAACTCAAATGGATTAAATGACTTTGGATTGTTAGATGCTACAAGAATAAGCTTCATGTTAAGGTTTAGACTTATTATATAAGTTATTGTAAGTTTACGTTAAGTCTGCTGCAACTGGTTTCTTATGGACCGTGCCAATCCTGAATGTATATTGGATTTGTGACCATTATGTTCATTTGCCTTCAGTAGCAGTAAAGCCCTGCTGGATGAAATACAATTGCCTCCAGTCTATTTTTTGGGAATCCTGCAACGTGTTTAAGTTTTTACTCTGCTAACTATACGTCGGAGTTCTGCTGTGGATCAATATTGAGTAGAATTTCATGACATGGATAACCAAATTCTGTTTGATAATGGGCTATTGTATATTAAGGGAAGGCGGTTTGGGGGAGGTAATCCCAGTTGGGAGGTAACTGGGATTACCCTTTGATTACCCTTTGATTACCCTGACCCAAAGTAAGGACCTCGGAAGAGGGGAGGGGAAGTTGGAGAGATAGTTTGGAGGCAAATGCCATTGCCTCGCTCTTCCACCGCAGCGGAAAGAATCCAAAGGCAGCAGGTTGTGCAAACACGCGCCAATCCATCCCGCGTGAGGTGGGGCTTCTGCCCCAAAGGCAGAGAGGGGGAGTCGCACACATTCTTAACTTAAATCGCGCGCGGCGCACAGACACACAACCTCATGAACGTCTCTCTCTTACTAGTAAAGCCTTATTACTTTATTCTTTACAACGCGTCGCTAAAATCTGGCTTAAGACCCGAAGCATCCTTAAGACGGCAGCCCTGTAAATCCACTTACCCGCGAGTAAGCCCTATTGATCTCACGGCAACTTACTTCACAGTAGACACGCGCAGGTTTGCACTTGCCAAGCAGCCAGAAATCTCGAGGCTCCACTAGTCCTAGTATAGGCACTTGCCTGGGAGTTAAATGTCACTGAGCCCAGTGGGACTTACTTCAGAGTAGACTCCTAGATCAGTGGGTGCGTTTGAAAGGCAGAAACTGCGTTCCAAAAACTTTCTGGTCGGCGGAAGGAGTCTGCCGTCGGATGCAATGAGAGAAGCCTTCCAAGTGTGACCGCTATCCCACCCCCGACACCCCCCCCACAACATTTCAATCCTGCAGCAACTCACCTGGGACCCGATGGGGACCACCTGAGACGACGCCGCTCGCGCGCGGCAAGCCCAGGCGCTCCGGACCTGAATGCCTTCGCCGGAGAGATGCAGCGCGGCTCTCGTCGAACAAGCCTCGCCTGCGAGCTGCGCCGCGTGAACGCCCCTTTGCAGCTATAAAGGAGGCACGCCCAGGCGGCTCTTTCGCCTCAAGGAAGGTGGCGTGACCTGCAGAATTCCCCTTAGCAACCCTGAAGCTAGAAAAACGGATGAAAAAAAGAAAAAAACTAATCCGGAAGCAGATGTATTTATGCCTCTGTCTGGGTCTGTTGGGCTCTGTTCAGTGGCAAGCTCCGAGACGACTTTTAAAATGAAAATGCCTTGTAAAATACTTGATATAGCCGCAGGCTTCCCCAAACTGCGGCCCTCCAGATGTTTTGGCCTACAACTCCCATGATCCCTAGCTAAGAGGACCAGTGGTCAGGGATGATGGGAATTGTAGTCCAAAACATCTGGAGGGCCGCAGTTTGGGGATGCCTGATATAGCCTATATAGGAGCAACTGACCCTCCTCCTGGTATTTTGAGAATGCCTACAAAGTCAACAATAATTAACTTGGGTGCTGCAGAGACTTTCTATTTTTGTCCAGCGCAACTCAAACGTTGGTCTGGATTTCTCCCATGATCATCACAGGCTTCGCCAATCTGGTGCCCTCCAGATGAGTGGGACTGCTACAACAACACAGTTTTCTATGTTGTTAAGTCCTGAATCTGTACTGGAAGATCCTTTAAACATGGCTCATGTTGACTAGAAGTTGCTCTTCTGCAAGCAGCTGAATCCTAGCTTGCGTAATATTTCAATGGCCAAACCACATGAATGGGGATAGTTCTGATCAATTGTCAGAGTGCCAATTAGGTATTTGGGGCCTGGGATATCAGGCCCCACTGATCATTGTACAGTATTTGGATAATTTACATCATGGGTCGCCCACTAAAGCTTTCACTGGCAACCTTGGCAACCTATTTTCTGATGGGTTTCCCCAGCGCTCTCCCAAAATTTGAGTCATGCACACCGGTCCAGAAAGGTGGATAACCCCTGATTTACATGTTATGATGACAGCATGGGAGCTGCTGCTTCTCCCAGACAAGTGGTTTCCTTGTAGCTCAGGCAACTTTAAAATGCCCCTATCAGTGGTCATATATGGTTGTAAATAGCTCAAGAACCAGCTTAAATGTAGAAAACAGCTCAGGAATGTCGTTCTTAAGTACAGCTGATACTGCACGAACCAAAATCGAATAAACAATACTCTTCTATATTTTCTTATCACAATATCAAATCGTTATCTTGCACATAAACAACATATAAAGTGCAATAATATAGACGGAAGTCTCAATAGATAAGTTCATTCATGAAGACCAAATATTTGCTAGTTTCTGTTCCACATATGTTCATAAAGTCCATGTTGGAGCCTACTACAGTTCCACAGAGTTGACAAGGATTTTCGGAATAATGCCTTGTTTTGCTCTCGTGGGCTTCATCAGCGGTACATGTTTATACGTACCTAGTATATCAAAGTCATGCAACTCGCCCTGCTGGGCTTTATCAGTTGTACATATTCATATATGAAGTATCAAGGTAATAGAATTTATAATATAGTGGTTTCTGCAGTACCACAAATATAGACATAATGCCATACATCCTTGCAAGGTCCATTCCAGGAATTCTTATTTTCAATTGGAAAGGCAGTTTAGAGCCCTGCACTCTTTGGGCTGCTACTCTGATGAGGAAATGATCAACACATAACACCTTTCCAAGCAACCTTGGTTGTTGCTACATAAGTGAAGCTTGACATTTAGCTCTTCCAACTCTGACCATCACCGTTTTTTCTTTGAGAATGACAGCATTCACTTCCTCTTTCTGCATAGCTCGGGGTATGATTTGCATCATTTTAGAATTTTTGAATAATATTTTTTGTCCCAAAAGATAACAATACATAATTGTAGTGTACTTTGATGGCTTTGGTACAGCCAGCAGCTTCTATAAAAAGCAGAGCAAAATTACCTTGGGTCTAGCTTGAGAAGACACTTGGCATGCTGTGAAAGGGAATGCCTCTCATATCAAAATCTGTTACTTTGCTGCTTAAAAATGTAAAGGGACCCCTGACTATTAGGTCCAGTCGCGGACGACTCTGGGGTTGAGGCGCTCATCTCGCTTTATTGGCCGAGGGAGCCGGTGTACAGCTTCCGGGTCATGTGGCCAGCATGACTAAGCTGCTTCTGGAGAACCAGAGCAGCGCACGGAAATGCCGTTTACCTTCCCGCCGGAGCAGTACCTATTTATCTACTTGCACTTTGAGGTGCTTTCGAACTGCTAGGTTGGCAGGAGCAGGGACCGAGCAACGGGAGCTCACCCTGTTGTGGGGATTCGAACCGCCGACCTTCTGATCGGCAAGCCCTAGGCTCTGTGGTTTAACCCACAGCGCCACCCATGTCCTACTTTGCTGCTTATTATGCAGATATTACTTTGCGGGGGCGGGGCGGGGGCAGGACAAAAAACCAGAAGTGAGAAGCACAATCCAACTTCTGCTATCAGGGCCCTGGGAGGGTTGCGGAAATGGTGTGGTTTGGTTGCAATATCTTGCAGTTTTTAAACTTGATATTACCACTGCCACTGAGGGAGGGAGGAGAAGAGGGTAAGATACGACATTGCTGTTTTTATTTCCCTACTCCTCTATCAGCAAATTATTCAGCTGTAGTTACAGGTAGGTAGCCGTGTTGGTCCGCCGTAGTCGAAACAAAATAAAAAAATTCCTTCCAGTAGCACCTTAGAGACCAACTAAGTTTGTTATTGGTATGAGCTTTCGTGTGCATGCACACTTCTTCAGATACAGATATTCTGCTGTATTTGTTGTACTTTTATCGCACTACACTAGTTAAATCGAGGTGGGCTTTATTAAATACTACACTTTGAAATCTCACCTGTTTGCTGGGGACAATATGTGCCTGCGCAGTGGGAGATGGCGGGGAGGAGGTATTCTCTCCCCGCCCCCCCGGTCATATACAGTGTATAGCTTTATACTGTCCAGGAGTTTGTGTAAGGGGGTAAACCATTTCCAGGTGTGACTTTACTGATACTATTTGGCACTGAATTGCTGCTGCTATATGCCCAGGAACCTCACCAAAATGCTGGAGAGGGTGCACCTCCACAGGTACATACCTCCACATGTGGTGGGAATGCCCCCAAACCCAACTCTTCTGGACATCCATCATAAAAGAAATATGCAAAATAACTAAGCAAGTATTAAGAAGTCACCCCAGAACTGGCCCTACTAAACATCTTCCAAGATAATAATGCCCACTCACATCATAAAGAGCTCATAACCCACCTACTCTCAGAAGCCAGAAGCATCGTAACCAGACACTGGCGAGACCTGTCAGGAGTAAGCATGGACCAATGGTATCCAATAGTATGGGAAACAGGCTTATTAGAAAAAACTCACCAATAAACTGAAACTGGGACAAATAGAAGACGCCTTCACCCTAATATGGCTCTCCTTTATTGTCCAACAAGGTGACAACAAAAATCCGCCGACAGCATACAAATCAGTCTAGCTAACCTGATCCAAAAACACCCACCTACCCCACTCACACAAGGAAACAAAGTTCACCACAGCCAATCAGAAACAACCAACCACACCCTAGGCCACCCCCAACCTCTCTCACCATCAAGGAATGGTGGGCGTTAGTGAATAGTAAGAGAACCAACACAAGTGACGCTGAAACAAAACCCCACACATGCACTAAGGAGAAGAATAGGGGCATGGCCACCCGACCCCACCCCACTCACCACCCCCTCCCCCTCTTCCCCCCTCTTTTCTTCCTAACCTAACACTGTATGTAACACTAATGTCTCACAATAATGGCCGTTCCCCACATCAAAGGGGAGGCGCATTTTGCACGGTCGTGTGCAGCGCCATGGGATCCCTGGGGCAGCCCTGGAAGTTCGGAGGCCAGCACTGCCTTCCCGGGCTGGATACTGGTGATCTCCGCCGATGCAGTTACCTGTCCAATCCAGCTCGGGGAGGCGTTGCTGAGGGGGGTTGGCCAGGTAGGAGGAGGTAACTTTACCTTGAACATGGCTGAACCAGAGTCATTCCTGGGAAGCAGTTGATGGCTCCAGAAGCTTTCCCACCCTCCACTCCCAAAATAATAAATTAATTAATGATTGCATTACAGGTTATCTTCTTCCACAGGGCTACACGCACACAGGCGCTGCTACGACAAGGCTGCTGTTGAAGGGCCGGAAAGGAATTTCCCTGCATTGGCAGGTTTCGCCTTTCCTGTAGCAATTCGTCACAACTTTGGCGGATGCAGGCCTTGGGCAGAATCCTTTAGTCATCTACATAAATAGGGGGGCATGGGGTGGTGACCCCTTGCCCCCATTGCGGTGGCAATAACAGGGTTCCTGTAAATGGGGCTAAGGGGGAGGCATTGACCATACACAATAGGCTGTCATCGCCCTCCCTCTCCAGCGGCTGCGATCAAAGGGGGGGGGGCTATCTGCTTGAACATATGTTCTCCAGAGCTAGCCCAACCCCCACACATGCTGGATAACCCTGAAAAATACCCAGATCCATGGCTGGGGGCTGGGAAGGATAGACGCCCAATGCCTGAGCCAAGGTCTCCCTACATCCGAAATCTTAATAAAGTTGTGGCCAATTTTCATCCAATAGAACGTGGTCTTGTGTCATCATTCCGCTCGGGGGCTGCCTGGGGGCTTGACCCGCCTTGACCCGCCTGACCGCGCAAATGAAACTGATCTGTAGAAAACGCTACTTGAAAAAGAGAGAGACAATGGACCTCTTTTTGTAAACTAAGAAATCTTTAATCAAAATATATTAAAACAAAAATTGTTGCTGCTGTGACTGCAATGTCAATTAAATGATGACTTATTTTGTGCAGTTTTATTAGTTCTTAGCTGCCTTGAGCTCCAGATCGCAGGAAAGGTGGGATGTAAAATTTTTTGAATGGATGACTGACCATAGCTGCCAAGTTGTCCCTTTTCTCGCGAGGAAGCCTATTCAGCATAAGGGAAAATCCCTGTAAAAAAGGGATAACTTGGCAGCTATGTGACTGACTAAATAAATAAATAAATAAATAAGCAAAACAGGACAGCAAGGCTGAGGCCAGCATGACCTTAGTCATTAGCCAGAGCCTCAGCAGCTGAGGGGAGCTTGCTTCCCCTTTCCTTACCAGAAACAACTCTGTCCCAATGGCCAGCTGACAGAAGTGACGAGAGAGAGCTGCACTCTTGTTACAGTCACCAGCAAGAAGACCCAAGGGCACTGTCTCATTGCACAACGTTTAACAAAATCACAGGTAAGGAAAGGTCAGCCTTTCCTCAGCTGGATCTGAATGCTGGTTTGCAGGTCACAAATTTATTGTCTCTGTGATCTCTGTTATCTGAATATGGAAATAGGCAGGGCCAGATTTAGGTTTGATGAGGCCCTAAGGTACTGAAGGTAATGGGGCCCTTTATATGTCCAGCTGTCCTTTGTCAACAACAAATTGTCACTGTTTTTGTGTGTTGAATATGTATATGGTAATCCCTAGGAGCCTACACAACACAAAAGACTGTTGCTGTATGTTGGTTTTATTTTATTTGTTTTTTATCTTATATTTTGGAAATGTACACCCAGGTTTTCTTTTCCTTTAATTTTTTGCCCCCCCCCCCGAGAGTGGGGCCCTAAGCTATAGCCTGTTTTGCTTATATGTAAATCCGGCACTGGGCAAGAGTCATGTATGTACCAAAGAGCAGATGCGAGAGCCACAGCTATTTCTACTTTTTAAAGAGTAGCTTGTTACTTGGCCTATAAAGAATGCCTCTGTTTGAAGATCTGCTTAGGGGGTCTTTCAAACTACCCGTCAACAGCGCCTACAGTAGAAGCAGGGATGCAGGTCATTATGGTAGATGCATGGTATTTCAATTTCATTTGTAGCAATATTTCTAAAATTGAATCTATGCACATAAATAAGGATACACAATTTTTATGGAAACCATTATTTTAGCGGTGTTGGAAGCAGAGTGATGTGTAAGCAGTCAAACAAAAAAATGAACCCACGCTCTTTCTGCAGTCGGATGATTTGTATTACATAGATTCCGTTCAGATCTGTCTCACCCATTCTTGTTGAAGGGGGTGGAGCTGTGCCATTGGACATGGCTGCATGAAGGTGCCCCGTGTCCTCTAGTGTTCTGCTGCCAGAAGGCATCTCATGCACCTTTGGGCAGAGACAACCAACCAGGGGCGGAGGAAGGGAGGTACGGTGGGTGCGGTCCGCCCTGGTTGTCACCACTGAGGGGGGTGACAAAATGCCAGGAAGGACTCACCGCGGGGTTTGCAGTGTTCCCAAGCCACGCATCTCTCCTGAGAGAGACACGGTGACTTGGGCGCATGCAGGTTCAGTGTTGCCCAAACGGTCTGCCCGCTGCCTCCCCCCCCCAGCTATAGGGCGGCTGAGTGGGAGGAGGCAGGCAGACTCCCTATGGGCAGCTCACCCTGCCCTCACCCCACCCCTATGGGCGGCTCGCCCTGCCCCTGGGTGCACCGCCCCAGGCGCCTGAGCGGCTTCCTCTGCTGCTGCAACCAACATTCCCACCTGCTTTTCTAGAGCATGGAAGGCTAATCTTGTCCTGCATGGTCAAGGCATCTTCGAGACTATATAGGCCATGTGGCTGCCAATCAATCCCCTGCTTTGGAGATAAGGGTTAATATGGATTGTTGGTCCATGACCTGCACTCTCCTCTGCAGCTTCAGGAGTCAGGAGGAAGGCTGGCTGCTTGTCATGCTTGACAGGGGGTGATGCCATGCTCGCCATGGCAAACAGATTTGTTGAAACCTGCACATACTTGTATTAATTGTTCACAGATCTTTCTAACTCATGATTGACTAGAAATTTAGGAGTATAACTCAGCCGCTTTCCTTTTTCCTAGAGCAAACAGTGTATTAAACCCAAGCAATGTACTTCTACGTGGTAACAGTGTTTGTTTGTTTACTAAAAATAGGAAGTCTTCTACACCAAATGCCTTCTGTCCTGACATTAGTCACATTTGGTTCAGCATGAGTTTCTCAACCTTCTCTACTACAATAGGTGAGAGGTACAACCTTAGCCATACATTCTTCGAATCTGCGTCAAACATCAGCAGATCTTAACTGATGAAAGAAAAAAACAGTAAGGCTATCATAAATTTAAAAGATTAGGGCAGCCTTCAGGACAATGTAGGCTTCTAAAATCAGTCTTGCCAAGTTCCTATAAATGTTCAGTTAACCCTAAATGCCTTCTCTTTGGATGATGTTATAAAAGCACCCAGCACACAAAAGCCCCACATAATTCTCATGTTTGTTATGGGGGAGGAAGGGAAAGGAGAATGTTAGCAGCTTTGAGACTCCTTTGGGTAGTGATAAAGCGGGATATCAAATCCAAACTCTTCTTCTTCTTCTTCTCCTTCTTCTCCTTCTTCTCCTTCTTCTCCTTCTCCTTCTCCTTCTCCTTCTCCTTTTACCCAAGACAAAACATCCAGGGCTTTCACAAATGGTTAGAATAATCTTCCTTTCTTGCTTTTCACCAGCAACCCTGATGTACAGAAATTAAATGGCAACACTTTCCCCATGCCAAGGAAAAGAACATCATGAAAAGCACAGGATGAAGCTTGATTATTATTATTATTTTAAAAAGCCAAATAAATGGTTTCAGCTTTCCTATTCCTTCATCCATATTCACGAGACGATCCTTTTGAGCTCGGCATTAATTAATCCAGATTGTATGTACAAGCACTTAGAATTCCTACATCTATATGTGTTCACTGAAAGGGCTATGTATATATGACACATATACTCTTCCTTCCAACAATAAACCAGAGTATTAATTGCAGGAAGAGAAAACCAGTCCATATTTATTGAGCCCTGTTCATGAGATTTGATGGGTCCATATATGTCTATCTGTGAGGGTCAGAGCAGAGCCTAGTTATATAGAATCATAAAATTGTGGAGTTAGAATGCACACCCAGGGCCATCTAGTCCAACCTTCTGCAGTACAGGAATCTAAATTAAATCATCTGTGACAGACGGCCGTCCAAACTCTGCTTAAAAACCTCCAAAGAAGGTGTTTTGCCATGGAATTGCAAGTGACTCCTAATTGCAGGGAAAGAACCTCTGCACACACAACTTGTACAAACATAGGAGCTTCATACCACCATTTCATGAACACAGACAGGTTGGGGAGCAGGAGAAGGGGTGATCCTAATTCCTACTCCATAGCAGCCTTAAGTATATGCCCGCTGTACTTTTGGAAATGATACTACAAACTCCCTCTCAACCTAACCTACCTCACAGGGTTGCTGTGAGGACAAAATGGGAAGGAGCAGAATTAGGGTTGCCATGTGCCCCCTTTTTCCAGGACACGTCCTCTTTTTGCAGGGGTAAAATTTGAGACAAGTTGCATTTATTTGCTTTGAACGGCCTTCATAGCGCCCAGTTCTTTTGTTCTTCAAAATATGGCAGCACTAGCTGCCACATTTTGTATATTGTTGTATATTGTCTCCCTGCTTATTTGTTGTATATTGTCTCCCTGCTTAAGGTTGTATATTGCTTAAGGTTGTTGTATATTGTCTCCCTGCTTAAGGTTGTATATTGTCTCCCTGCTTATTTAACTTATATGCAGAATTCATCATGCGAAAGGCTGGACTAGATGAATCCCAAGCCGGAATTAAGATTGCCGGAAGAAATATCAACCTCAGATATGCAGATGACACAACCTTGATGGCAGAAAGTGAGGAGGAATTAAAGAACCTTTTAATGAGGGTGAAAGAGGAGAGTGCAAAATATGGTCTGAAGCTCAACATCAAAAAAACCAAGATCATGGCCACTGGTCCCATCACCTCCTAGCAAATAGAAGGGGAAGAAATGGAGGCAGTGAGAGATTTTACTTTCTTTTACTCCTTGATCACTGCAGATGGTGACAGCAGTCACGAAATTAAAAGACGCCTGCTTCTTGGGAGAAAAGCAATGACAAACCTAGACAGCATCTTAAAAAGCAGAGACATCACCTTGCCGACAAAGGTCCGTATAGTTAAAGCTATGGTTTTCTCAGTAGTGATGTATGGAAGTGAGAGCTGGACCATAAAGAAGGCTGATCGCCGAAGAATTGATGCTTTTGAATTTTGGTGCTGGAGGAGACTCTTGAGAGTCCCATGGACTGCAAGAAGATCAAACCTATCCATTCTGAAGGAAATCAGCCCTGAGTGCTCACTGGAAGGACAGATTGTGAAGCTGAGGCTCCAATACTTTTATCCACCTCATGAGAAGAGAAGACTCCCTGGAAAAGACCCTGATGTTGGGAAAGATTGAGGGAACAAGGAGAAGGGGACGACAGAGGACGAGATGGTTGGACAGTGTTCTCGAAGCAACGAACATGAGTTTGACCAAACTGCAGGAGGCAGTGGAAGACAGGAGTGCCTGTCATGCTATGGTCCATGGGGTCATGAAGAGTCGGACACAACTAAATGACTAAACAAGAAAGCCTTGAGCTCCTTGGATGAAAGGGTGGATATAAATGCAGCAAACAAGCAAATAAAAACAATGTCTACTGCCCTCCAACCTTCCCTTCCCGATCCTCCGCTCCAAAGAAAGAGTGCAGAAAGAGAAGGAAAGCATCAGAAATGGTCTTCTTTAAATGGGAAGTCAGAAAGTTTAGAAGGTTTAGAAGTATGCAGGAAGGCAAGTTTGAGAGGGTCAGCTATTGGGGGAGGGGTTTGTTACATCTGAGTTAGCAAATAGTTCATGATCTGATGTAAGCTAAGGGTGCTTTCAGCTTATATTTCTTGAATAGCAACTCCTTCTCCTGCCCCATAGCGCTGAACCAGAGAAGAGTTTCAAAGGAAACTTCTAATATCTCACCAGGAAATCTACTGTTCAACATGGGGAAAGTTAGAAAGCACACTGTCTGAAGTATGTATATATTCTGTGTAGAATAAAAAGTTTAGATTCCGGCCACAACCCCTGTACTAGAAACAAGGAAGCCATGGGAGTCTTTGACCCCCCCCCCAGTTTTACCTTTTTGGGAAGACTCCTTGGCGAGGGTTCAGTTTGCTCCTCAGAGTAAACAGAAGCGAAATCTTACAGAGGTGGGGTAAGCAGCCTGACATTCCACACACAGGAAATCCTGAAGCACATTTTGAACTCTAAATACTGTGTACCACTTTATAGGACCATTGTGTTTTTATAGTATACTTTGGCCCAGAGAACAAATGCATCTCATCTTTTAAATCAACAAACATGGCGTGATGTTTCAGTGTCAATGACCTTCGGGAGCTAGCTAGAACTTTCACACACTGCGGCACCCAGCTACCAGATTCAGAGGCACCAAGATTACTCTAAGATGCCAGGCCAGAATAAACACAATGCTTTATCAAGGAGGTTATAAACATAAGCATAAGCATACAAACCCAGGAAAAAGGCTAACAGTGGAAAGATATATTTAGGAATCTGAGTCCAGAATAGAAAATAACAAAACTAGCTTGCCTCACCTTTATATTAAGCATTAGAGTAATTTGTTGTTGTTGTTTAGTCGTTCAGTCATGTCCGACTCTTCGTGATCCCATGGACCAGAGCACGCCAGGCACTCCTGTCTTCCACTGCCTCCCGCAGTTTGGTCAGACTCATGTTCATAGCTTTGAGAAGACTGTCCAACCATCTCATCCTCTGTCGTCCCCTTCTTCTTGTGCCCTCCATCTTTCCCAGCATCAGGGTCTTTTCCAGGGAGTCTTCTCATGAGGTAGCCAAAGTACTGGAGCCTCAGCTTCAGGATCCGTCCTTCCAGTGAGCACTCAGGGCTGATTTCCTTCAGGATGGATAGGTTTGATATTTTTAGAGATCAAACCTTAGGTCATGGATTCCACTAAACCAGTAATTGGCATCCAGGCACACATAGGTGCTGAAATCCACAATCCTCATCCAATTGGGGGCCACCAGGCCAATGTCAAAGACCACCACCACAACAAAAGTCTGGATACAGGAGGGTAAGTTTTACTTAGCTGATCAGGGCATGGGAGCATACTTCCCAGCCCCAGAAGGTGTACATATTGGTTGACCATGCAGCCAATTTCTGCAGTCTTGGTGATCTTGATGCCATCTTGCATTAGGCACTCACAAGTGGAAACGTGAACTAATTAATGAAACTCCTCCTCAGTGAACATGGTACCCAGACATGGGAGAAACGGGACTTTCCTGGAGTGTAATGCTGGAATCCCATCCATCGTGGGCTCAGGTTGTACAGGCATGTCCAACAGGTAGATCGTGATCTACCGGTAGATCACCGGACGCCTGCGGTAGATCACTGGTAAATCATTAAAAGGTAAAGGGACCCCTGGCCATTAGGTCCAGTTGTGGACGACTCTGGGGTTGCGGTGCTCATCCCGCGCTATTGGCCGAGGGAGACGGCGTACAGCTTCCGGGTCATGTGGCCAGCATGACAAAGCCGCTTTGGCGAACCAGAGCAGCTCACGGAAACGCCGTTTTACCTTCCCGCCAGAGCGGTGCCTATTTATCTACTTGCACTTTGATGTGCTTTCGAACTGCTAGGTTGGCAGGAGTAGGGACCGAGCAACAGGAGCTCACTCCGTCGCGGGGATTCACACCGCTGACCTTCTGATCAGCAAGCCTAGGCTGTGGCTCCCCTAAAAAAAGCTCAACATTTTACCTCCTCCCAGAAAAAAACTCAAGAACTTTGACCCGAACCCCCCCCCCCCAAGGGGGTAGTTCACTGCCAGTTTTTAACTGTGAGTAGATCGCAGTCTCTTGGGAATTGGCCACCCTTGGTATATAGTATGTATGTCAATAAACCACATATCCTAAAGACACCACAGTTTCCGCCGTGCCTCATTTCCAAAGGAAACATGAACCCTGCATTTGTTTTGACCCCTGGAATCTCACACCACTCAGGGATTGGGGTGGCATGCAACCATTTGCCCAACTGAAGGTCTGTGGATATGGTAGACAGCAACTGGGAGATGTTTGATAGTTAAAAGTGCAGTTCTGTTGTAAATTTCCATGAATATTTTGCAAACAATTACAGCCGTGTTCTTATTTTAGAAAAATGAAACAATTAGTCGAGACATTTGCTAATATTTACGTTCACAATATGAGAAGTGCCAAGGTGTGTTAGCAGCCGCTCCAGTTTCTATCCACAGGTATTAATGCCAACATAGCAGGAGCTCAGTTATTGGGGCCAAGGGCAGCTTCCCAGTTATGCACTTGCATTAGTCTGATTCCATCAACGATGTGGTTGTGCACTGACAACTCAGGTTATTGTTTTTTATTTAAAAAAACCCCAAGGTAGCAGCAGCTGACCGAACCTATGGCTTCACAGCCAACCTTCTAAATGCTCTGCATTTTTCTCATGTGGCTGCTTGCTGGTTTATTGTTTTCAGTTCAGTTTTTATTACAGCAAAAGCCAGCAATACAGAATGACATAATTCCAAACGAAAGAAAATCAGCAATAACATCACCAGAAATAAAACAATTACACAAAAGGGATTTGCAATAGAAGGGATTTGCGTTTCTTGATAGCTAAAGTGCAGAATTTGGCCACGTCATATGACACTGGGCTTGAGGAATCTTCCAGAAGGAATTTTCGTAAGAGTTCGGGGGGAAATTCCAAATAATACTGCAAGGGTGTAAATTTTGATAAAAGGGGTAAAATAAGTCGAGCTCGTTCTTCACTATAAAATTCACAAAATAAAAGAATGTGAGTCACAGATTCTACCTTGTTAGACATGCAAGGGCAAAGGCGCTCATGAATTGGTACCCGCATAAATTTACTGTACAGCACCGCTGAGGGCATTGCCTCAAAGCGGGCTCTAGAGAAGGCCCATCTATAAGCTTCGTTAGTGATGTTAGATAAGTAAGGGGCAGCTGTAAAATTAGGCCACGATTTTAGACATCTATAATTCTATAATATAAGTAAGGCATCTTCTTGTTGTAATTCAACATCGTGAAGTCTCTGAGTAATAATTATTTTTGCCTTGTTCAGAGTTCCATTAAAAAGAACTTCAGGATTTAGGCCAATTTGTTTGATCTTGTTAGTTATTTGCATAAGCCAGGGTGGGTAGGGAACTGCGGCCAGGAAATGAGGTAGCATTCCCTTTGGATTGTAATGGATTTTCAACCAGAGGGATATTGCTTGCTCCCAGACTTTTAGTTCCACTCTGGGAAGTCCTGCCTCTTGCCTTAACACTGCATTAGGTGTGCTCTTTGGGGTACCGAATAGTGATCTTAAAAAATTTGATTGTACTGTTTCAAGGGTCTTAAGATTGGCAGAAGGTCCGATTTGAGAGCCATACAGGAGATGGGCTAAAGATTTTGCCTGAAAGGCTTTTAGGGCCATAGGAAGGAAGCCGGCGCCTTTCCTTCTGAATAATCTAAGTATGGCATTTGCACTTCTTCCTGCTGAAGTAGCTGATGCGGTCAAGTGTGTTGACAATTTGGCATTGTAGGAGAAGGTTATGCCTAAATATTGGAAGATCTTAGTTTGTTCTATGTCGTTTCCCTTTATATTCCAATTGTCTTTCTTAAAGGAACGGTCAAAACGTACAATTTTAGCTTTGGCAAAATTAATTGTTAACAATTCTGTGTTGCACTGGTCGCTAAACTTCCCTAAGGCACGTTTCAAACCAACTTTAGTTTGAGAGAGAAGAACAGCGTCATCCGCATACATTAGAATTGGTACTTTTCTACCACTAGAGAACACGGGAGGGTGGGCATCAATTTCATGACAGCATGTGATCAGAGAATTAACATAGATGTTGAATAAAAAAGGAGCTAGTAAATATCCTTGTCTAACCCCTCTTTGAACTGGGATTTCTCTAGAAAGTCTGCCGTCCTGTGCAAATCTTATCTGAAGGGTATTATTTTCATGAAGCTTAATCATCAGAAGTAATAGCCTTCTGTTAATACCCATGTTGGCCAATTTAGCCCAAAGCCTACCCCTAGACACAGAATCAAATGCTGCCTTTAGGTCCACAAAGGCTGCATACAATGACTTTCTCCAATGTTTCACGTATTTACCCTGTTTCTCATATTTTAAGACATACCCATAAAATAAGCCATAGCAGGATTTTTAAGCATTCAAGGAATATAAGCCATACCCTGAAAATAAGACATAGTGATAGGCGCAGCAGCAATGCCGGCCGCGGCAGGAGGAGGAGGAAAAAAATAAGACATCCCTTGAAAATAAGTCATAGTGTGTTTTTTGGAGGAAAAAATAAATATAAGACGTGTCTTATAATATGAGAAACACGGGTATAGATAAAATAATCTAACACTAAGCAGTGATCAATAGTGGAACATCCAGATGTAAAGCCTGCTTGTTCAATTTCTAGTAAATCATTATGGTCCAACCATTCACACAATTTTAGGCACAGATGTTTTGTATATAGTTTGCAGATCACATTCAGAAGACTAATTGGTCTATAGTTAGATGGATCAGAGGGATTGCCCTTTGAAAACAGTGATTGAAGATTTCTGGTTAATAAGTTGTATTGATCAATTGGGGAAGTCTCTTTGACGTTGTTGGAGGTCAAATTATCCCAGAAGAGCTGACCTTCTGCTGATTGTGTCCAGAGGCTAAACCTGTTATTGACATGAGGGGACCATTTGATTCTGGTTCTGCCTCTTTGTTGTAAATCATTAAATACAAGTGCATGTGGGGCAAGCCCACATCTGGTGGGTCCCCAAAATTCAGTCCTTTTGAGATTTAGGGGTAAATGGTCACTTTCGGTCCTTGTATCTACCATAAATTTGATATGTTCATCAAAAAGATCTTGAGAGATAAGAATATAGTCGATAACAGATTGCCTTAAGCCTGACCAATAAGAAAATTGACCTGAGCAATCACCCGAAGAGCGGCCATTTAAAATAACAAGGTTTAACCTAAATGCCATTTGGAAAAGGCATGCACCAGCAAGGTTAGCAACTGGGTCAAGTGATCGGCGCCTGAAGAGGGGCCAAGATTCATCATTTGGATTTAAGACACCTATTCCACTTTCATTGATCAACTGTTCATCTGAATGGCCTAACCTTGCATTAAGGTCCCCACCAATAATTAAAGAGGCTGAAGGGAACTTGTCTGTGACAAAGAGGATACAATCTTCCAGCTCGTTGCAAACATTTTTAAGATCAGATTGTTTCATAAGAGGGTGAATATATACATTGATGCATATGATCTTAAAGCGGGCAGAGAATATCTTGACAGCCAAAATCCATTTTTTATCGATTTTCAATTGACTTGGGTAAGTTCCTAAGTCTGTTGACATGAAGGTGCTCAAGCCTCCAGCAGGTCTTCCCCCTTTTGGGCCGATTGAAGCACAGGAGTGGGAAGCAAAATAATTATGAAGTTCAAACGGATTTTGCATCCAGGTTTCTTGGAGCAGGACAATCTTAAATTGTGACACATAGTTAAAAAAATCTTTGTCCATAGTTTTCGATTGCCATCCAGCAACATTCCAGGACAGTAAAAGAGGTGGGAGTCATTTCATCTCCTCAATAGTATCCAAAGCCTTCCTGGGGTCATGGAAGATGCATCCATTAGATGATGAGTTCTCTGGTAACAGGATGAGGGGGGCCGCAGGGTTTTCAGCATGGACTTCAGTTGGGCAAGATAGGGGTCATAGCTGCCAAGTCTCCTGTTTTCCCCGGGAAAACCCCTTTTTTACTTACCTTTTCCCGGTGGTCCCCCGTATCACTTTGTCTCCCGTTTTTCTCCATTATTTTCTCCTGCCGGCGGCCATTTTTTTTCTTTTCGATTTGCCCTTCTATGGGCACCCAAAATGGCCGCCGCCAGCTTCAAAAGTCGCATTTACGCATGTCCGGAAGTGCTTAGACGTAACTTCCGGTGTTGGCGGCGGCCATTTTGGTGCCCATAGATGGGCGAAGCGACACCGGAAGTTGTGTCGGCACACTTCCTGACATGCGTACAAGTGAGTTTTGAAGCCGGCGGCGGCCATTTTGGGTGCCCATAGAAGGGCAAAGCAACACCGGAAATTACATCGACGCAACTTCCGGTGGAAAATGGCTGCCGGTCCCGGATTCTGCAGTCCGGAACTTGGAAGGTAAGATAGGGGTATATATTCAGGTGCCACCAGAGGAATTTCATGTCCCGTTTTCCAATCCGGGTTAGATGGAGTATTCGTCTTATTTGTGAGCGTAAAATCTTCTCAATTACGAAGACAGAGTAATAGCTCATCCAGTCTGTCCGTTATCTCTGTTTGTTCAATTTTTGGCAAATGAGAGAAGGATACAAGTAATTCCTGCTCCATGGCGTTCTCTAGGTGGGTAGCCTTTGTTAGGAGGGGAATGGGGGTCTCTGTCCAATTAATTAAATCTGAGGTCGGAGATGTAGAGCTCATAATAGATGGGGCCCCCTCATTTTTAGCTGCTTTCCTTTTAAATGAGGAGTAAGGTAGGAGAGGGCAAATCTTAGTGTTGATAAAGACTCTTGTGATAAAAAATTCCATAATTAATCAGAGTACTTCGTAGAGACATCAAAGAGGTTGGAAACTTTTTGGATTCAAAGGAAAGCAGTTCTCTCTGCGTTTGTGGCCTGCTGTAGATATGGGCAATGGATTTCAAATCGATGGAGTGGGGGTTTACTCCCAACAGTACAGCTAGGTGCCTTCTTGCATCGTGCGTGGAAGACCAATTAACCACTTGGCCTCTGAAGGGGTGGACAATTAGACAGAGTTTAGTGGCTTGCAGCGAGAGATTATAGGAAGATATGGAATGTAGTTCTTCCTGAATTTGTTCATTTTCGTATTTGCAGCCAATTTGTGAAATTGAGTGTGGTAAAATTGATGCTCCGGGCGTTTGTTCGGCCCTGTCCTCTGGTAAAGCATCTAAGGGTCTGTCTTTACCTTTTGGAGATACGAGAGAGACAATCTTCTCTAGGGAACCATTGATGTCTCTTATGCATTTAAAGATATAGTCCACAGTTTTAGCAACTAGGTGTAATGTGGTAGAATGTTCAAATAATATTTCAGAGAGGTAGCTTTCTTGCTCTCTGATGCAGTCTTTTGCCTGAGTAACCGTAGTTGGATCCTTTTTAGGACCTTTTGGTCTAGTGGCGTTGTTGCTTGAAGGAATAATGGATTGTTTGTCAGGTAGTTCCTTCAGCGTGGTTTCTTTATCAATCATCTCTGCTAGAGGAGAGAAGCTATTTGAAGTTGGTATTTTAAAAAATATCCTTTGTTTTTCCAGAGAAAAATTCATTAATTTTTGTTTGCTTGGTGAGGGGCAAACACGCCATTTCCTCTATATCCTCAGCTTCTCTGCAGCGTTTCCCCATTCCTCTCCTCTTATCAGCGGAGCTGCCGAGATGCTGAGTCATCTCACTCTTCGCTCTCTCTCTTCCCCTGGCTATTTCAGAAGTACAAAGTCAGAGAGGTGCCTCCCAGTTAAAAGCTACTATAAAATACAGTGAGGTGCTTAATTTTATCTAATCTCAATGCTCATTAAAACAGTCTTAAAACAAGTCTTTAAAAGATTAAATTAGAGAGCTCACGCTGACTAGGTGCTGTTCGCCTTCTTGCCGGAAGTCAAGATTGTTTTATTGCTAGTTACAGGTAGGTAGCTGTGTTGGTCTGAGTCGAAGCAAAATAAAAAAATCCTTCAGTAGCACCTTAAAGACCAACTAAGTTTTTATTTTGGTATGAGCTTTCGTGTGTATGCACACTTCATCAGATACACTTGAAACAGAAGAGTCAGACCCTTATGTATATACAGAGGGTGGGGGAATGGGTGATGGGCTGATGGGAGTGGTAAATTTGTAGATGGCTGTTAACGACGGCTGATGACTGCAATTAGTCCTGCAGGGAAAAAGCAAGGGCTGAGGCGCTAAAGAAAGCTTGATCATACATAATGAGATAAGAATCCAATGTCTTTGTTCATCCCAGGTGGCTCCATGGTTTTAAGCTTGGTAATGAGTTCCAATTCAGCAACTTCTCTTTCCAGTCTGTTCCTGAAATTTTTCTGTAATAAAACAGCTGCTTTGAGATCTTGTATAGAATGTCCTGGGAGATTGAAGTGTTCTCCTACTGGTTTCTCTGCCTTGTGGTTCCTGATGTCAGATTTATGTCCATTTATCCTTTGGCGTAGGGTTTGGCCTGTTTGTCCAATATAGAGAGCTGAAGGGCACTGTTGGCATTTGATGGCATACACAATGTTAGAAGATGAGCAATTAAATAGTCCTGAGATGGTATGTTGGATGTTGTTGGGGCCAGTAATGATGTTGTCCGGGTGTATGTGGCAGCAAAATTGGCATCTGGGTTTATTGCAGGAGCAGTTTTATTGCTGCTCCTGTAAACTTGTCATCAAGTGCTCCTATACTTTATCACCATCATATTTTATATACTCCTTTCTAGAGGTGAATTCCACCAAATATAGCTTCTACCATCGTTCCAAAACTGCGCCTAGAATAGCTCCACCAGTCCCTTACAAAACAGTTAAGGAAACTGGTGCATATATACAAGAATATGGCGGAAGGGAGAAATAGATACTGTATCTTATATTTCTCCCTTCTGCCATATTCACCTATTTATAATATACTGTTGATTTCTATTTGCTGCTATTATGCTTATGGTGTGTGTGTGTGTGTGTGTGTGTGTGTGTGTGTGTGTGTGTGTGTTTAGGGGAGAATTAAACAAAAGCTACAAAAGCTCAATTTGCTCAAAATTGTTCCATTTCAGCCGCTGATTCAGAGAGAAAGGACCACAAACCGGGACAAGCAACGAGTGAACCAGCAACTTTAGAGCTTTTTAAAAATCAAGAAAGAAAAAAGAACAAGGATTGAGCTCAGGCACTGAGTGCAATCTCCTTTTGATCACTGGTTCACTCCCCACCTTTTCTCGTTAAAATTCAGTTCTCTTCTTGGTAAATGTCAAATAGGGCAATAAAAGACATTTCATTGTACTTTTATTTAAAGATTTTTGGGGAATGACATATTCCCAAGCCGGAGAAAAAGGGCTTTTTTCCAGCCAGAACTCACTGGAACTCAGTTCTGACACCTCTCAGGTGGGCACCATTGCCATTCTAAGAGAACAAGGGAAGTGTTCATGGTGAGTTCCGGCACTTCTTTTCTAGAAAAATAGCACTGCTTACAAGGAGTCTCATGAAGGTCACTCAGAGCCGCTAAACCAGTCTCTTACCTTTACCCTGGTACCTGATTTCAGCCTTGCCAAGCCTTCTGTTCTCATGCTCCAGACATGCCAGCTCAGATACAGTCATACCTTGGTTTACGTACGCCTCAGTTTGAGTATTTTCAGTTTAAGTACTCCACGGACCTGTCTGGAATGGATTAATCCACTTAAGTATGCTTCAGGTTAAGTACGGACTTCCAGAACTAATTACACTCATACCTCGGGTTAAGTATGCTTCAGGTTAATAATAATAATAATAATAATAATAATAATAATAATAATAATATATTATTTATACCCCGCCCATCTGGCTGGGTTTCCCCAGCCACTCTGGGCGGCTTACTACAGAAAAATGAAATAAAATAATTAAACATTAAAAGCCTCCCTAAACAGGGCTGCCTTCAGATGTCTTCTAAAAATCTGGTAGCTGTTTTTCTCTTTGACATCTGATGGGAGGGCATTCCACACGGCAGGCGCCACCACCGAGAAGGCCCTCTGCCTGGTTCCCTGCAATTTGGCTTCTCACAACGAGGGAACCGTCAGAAGGCCCTCGGTACTGGACCTCAGTGTCCGGGCAGAACGATGAGGGTGGAGACGATCCTTCAGGTATACTGGACCGAGGCCATTTAGGGCTTTAAAGGTCAGCACCAACACTTTGAACTGTGCTTGGAAATGTACTGGGAGCCAATGTAGATCTTTCAAGACCGGTGTTATGTGGTCTCGGTGGCCGCTCCCAGTCACCAGTCTGGCTGCCGCATTCTGGATTAATTGTAGTTTTCGGGTCACCTTCAAAGGTAGCCCCATGTAGAGCGCATTGCAGTAGTCCATGTGGGAGATAACCAGAGCATGCACCACTCTGGCAAGACAGTCTGCAGGCAGGTAGGGTCTCAGCCTGCGTACCAGATGGTTGAGTACTCCGCAGACCCGTCTGGAACAGATTAATGCACTTTCCATTACTTTCAATGGGAAAGTTCGCTTCAGGTTAAGTACACTTCAGTTTAAGTACTCCATGGACCGTCTGGAACAGATTAATCCACTTTCCATTACTTTCAATGGGAAGGTTCGCTTCAGGTTAAGTACGTTTCAGGTTAAGTACAGACTTCTGGAACCAATTGTGTTTGTAAACCGAGGCACCTCTCTATTCAGGACTGCTTACCAGGCATGGCCAAACTTGGCCCTCCAGTTGTTTTGGGACTACAATTCCCATAATCCCTGACCAATGGTCCTGCTAGCTAGGGATGATGGGAGTTGTAGTCCCAAAACAGCTGGAGGGCCAAGTTTGGCCATGCCTGTCTTAAACAATCAAAGTTTGCTTCCATTCCACTCCACAGTTTAAGCATTGAGACTTTAACAGTGCATGCAGATTTCCCCCAGAAATTGAGCTGAGTAACAGACCCTATCTTCTTTCGTGTTTATACTTATTCTCTGTGTTGCATGTATATTGCACCTTTCTTACTTCACAAAATTCAGGTTCTGTTATGGCTGGGCTCTCATCTGGCCACTGACTATATCCAGCCCTAATTAGTTTCAGCATAATAGCACCATGCTAGATTTTGTTCTTGTACAGAATTGTCCTTGCAGGACATGATCATTCCCCTTTGCTCAGAAAAAGAATTTTTTAAAAAAATTGTCTTCAGGGAAATGTATACAATACATACACTGTAGGGGAGATTTAACTAGCAAAATAAAAGAACCTGGCTGCTCTTAGAAGGTCATTGAAGTTCACACTTCAGGGCAGGGCATGAGTTGCAACTTTTCCTAGGTCAATGTAGTTTACTTCTTACCATAAAAGGAGAGGAGCGGAAAGACCTTGTACCTACAGAGAACAGAGAGTGCTAATTCAGCAAACACATGAAGAACATTGCCCATCTTGTATTTCCACCAGGCTCTATCAATCATGTTTGCCCAGGGCTTCTGAGACATCAAGGTCATCATCATAGTGAAGACTTTACATATAATCTTAGCTGACTGAGATACAATCATGCAATACTAGATGCAAGAGATAATCATGACGACAACAACACAGCTGGGCTACATCTTACACAGGAGTTTGGCTCCAAGGGTAATGCATATAGCAAAAATTGCATATGGCATAAATCATGTTAACCTTGGAGCCACCCTGTGGCTAGCTAGCCTGCCTTCTATAAAGTACCTGGTGAGGGGAAAGAGAGAGAGAACAATGCTATCTGTCCCAGAGCTGGTTTGTTGACCAGACCTTGCCTGGAAACAAGACTAAGAGCTTAAAAGTTATTTTCATGCCAGGTGTGCTTGGGCCTAGTGCACAAAAAGAGCATTTAAGTTCTCGGCCTTGTTTCTTGGGCAAGGCCTACTCAGTGCGCCAAGCCTGGGAGTGTTAGGGATGCCTTTGGGCTGACTTCCCCCAAAATCTTGAGCGAGCACCCCCACGTATACTCAAAATCACGCAAGCTAAGTGCGTGTAAGATCCGAGCATAATGTAATCATAATAATAGAACACCATCAGTGTGCATGGAGCGCATAATCTCCACTAGGGCTGTACAAAATCCAATGAAGGCCAAATAGCTTATATCGTAGTGATTGTAAGTGGCTCATTGCTATGGTGATAGAAGCGCAGGATTCTTTGAGGGGTGGTGTTCTGATAGTGGCGACTGGTGTGGCTAACTGCAGTGTTTTGTTCTTCTGTAATTCCCACAAGAGAATAACCGAGGGCAAATTGAAATGTGCATAAGTGAGATAAGAGCAGTCCTTTTACAGGGACATCGCCTTCAGTTTTATGTGGGGGGTGGCTTGACCACATCTGGTTCCCTCATCTGAAGGAAAAAAGTGGTTGTCTCTATCTCATGAGGTACCTTCTTAGCACAGGAAAAACATTCTTATGCTCTCATACAAATGCCATCGTATGCTGTTCACATCATGGCACACCTCCATCACAAAGACACTAGGAAGGCTAGACAGTTCCATATGCATGGTGGGGAGTGTTATGTTGGCTCCCCTTCCTCTCCCAGCCCACACAGTGGCCATTCCCCCATCTTCAACTTTTGACAGCGTGTGAAAGGACTCTATATGTGTATGGATATAGGCACACAAAGTTCCTCCACTCAAGAGGGGTGGGAGGGAAATGCATGGAGCTTTAGGCACATACATTGCTACGCACAGAGCCTGAACCCAGGGAAACGTGAATGAGGGAATATCCCCATACAGGACCTCTTGTTTCAATGTGTGTGGGCAGAAGCACCTGAACATGGCTTCTGTCACCTCAGTTATACGTAGAGTGTATGAATTTTAGAGGCACGTGTTCAATTCTGAGGAGATACGGTGGTCGTGGAAGGATTGTGTCTCTTCAGAATGATATGTATGGATAAGCCACAGATTACCCTTTGGGAAGGGAGGGACAGCATTAAGTGGCCCCATAAAGATTATGTATTGTGGCATGAACTTATTCAGTCTATTATGTCCCTCTAATTATTTTTATTTTCTATCCATTTCAGAAAGGTAAAAGTGTAGAGAGGGGCAACAGTGTAAGTCTATCGCTGGGGGGAAAAAACAGCAGAGAGTATTGAGATACCTTAAAGACTAGCAGACGTATTACGACATATGCTTTTCATAGCTGCCAAGTTTTCCCTTTTCTCGCGAGGAAGCCTATTCAGCATAAGGGAAAATCCCTTAAAAAAAGGGATAACTTGGCAGCTATGATGCTTTTGTGGACTGTAACGCCAGAATAAATTGATTAGCTTCCAAGATTCTGTTGCTTTTACTGAAACAGACTAACAAAACTATAATACTTGAAGTCATTCCCTTCCTGAAATGTGTGTGTGGTAATAATAATAATTAGGAAGGAAGACTATTACTCCTCTGATATACTTCCAGTACCTGGAAATCTCTCATCAACCATATTCACTGACAGTCAAAATAAACAGCAAAAATATGTTGAGTGACTGGGATCTGGGGGCATCATCACACCAGTTCCATGGCAGGCTAAAGATGTTTTTAGACAGTGCAAAGCCTGACTCAAACTGTCAATTCACAAGGGGAGATTTGGAGCCCTGAAATCAGATCTTTTACCTTTGAAATACTCAGCGGGTGAGAAATGTCTATAAAAATGTCTGTAAAAAATGACTACTGTAATCTTAATGCAAGGAAGTTCATTCTCTTCAGTGACCTCTTGTATTCTAAACTTGTAAAGCAGAAGAGAAACCTGACACACCTGATTCTTGGGGCTGCATCTTGGGGCTATTTCACTCATGAAAATTTCTTAACTCTCTAATCACTAATTGCTTTCTCCATTTGGAAAAAAAAAGAGAGTTGTGCTGGTCATGTTAAAAATCAGCAGAGGTGCTTTCTGTGACTTTATAGCTGTGTGAAGCAGCATCTGAATGCATGCAAGTTTGCCGAGATGAGAAAAAGATAATTTTTCCATTGATAGAAAAAGTGTCATATACAGTGGTACCTCGGTTTACGATGATCCGTTCCGGGGAGCTGGTCACTCCCTGAGTCCGTCGCTCACAGAAGGCATGCTTCTGCATGTGCGCGAAGCACCGATAGAGCGCTTCTGCGCATGCGCGAGCTGTGCGGATCGCTTCTGCACATCCACGCGCACGGAACCCGGATGTAAATACTTTCAGGTCCGCAGCGGTCACGCTCCGAGTTCATCGTAAACGGACGCGGTCGCAAACTGAGGTTCCACTGTATAAAGGCAGCCTTCTGTTTACATTTTAAGGACAAGGACACTGTCTTGTGAGCGCGATTTCTGTGCAAATCTAATGGGAAAATGACAGTACATATAAATTAACTGGGGCGAGCGGAATCCACAAGCGGAGAGATTGTGCATATTTGAGTTTCCAGAATATTTTATAATATTGTTAAGATACCTTGCACACACATATATGTAATGTTTAACTTAGAAATCACCAGCAGCCATCTGGGTTACCGATGGCTGATGGAAATGTTCCCTCAGTATTTTCCCTGGTGGTGCATACTGGGAAGGAAAGACTAATGAGTCAAATTATTGCGTTAATAACCTGACAGGAACAATATGGAAGCTATCTAAGCAATCAGCATGGATCATGTGATCAATAACCAAAAGAGCCCATCAGGAATTATATCAGCTTAGTCATTTGGGAGCAGCACTAATAAGTAATACATTTGTTCTAATGTAGAAAAAAAACACATAATGACATTTTTTGCTCCCTTACCTGTACGGTTCCTTAGAAACACGTTTCATTGATTTTGAAGGCCAACCCAGCAAATTAGCCTCGTGCAACTATATTACAGCTACCAAGGTCACAGGTGCTTAAAAAAGATTTGAGGTTTACGATATATTATAACATATACTCCAACAACAGAAGAAAAATAAACTCTAACCAGGTCGTTGCAAAGAGCCTAGGATAACCCAACCTCTTACAAATTAGCCATGACCTTGTCTGAACCAAATATTATTATGCAAGGACAGAGAGGAGGGAAAACGCCATGAGCCTAACAAGGCTTCCAAATGTTTCATGTTAGAGTGAACTGCTTTAATAGTGGGCGTTTCTACCACTAGCAAAGCTACATTTTATTAAAGCATCACAGTAGAAGAAGAAAAGAGGAACCTGCCAACCCTCTTTGTTGTGTATTGAGTCAAAGGATTTTATATCTGTATTACTATTGTCTGTATTTGCATTAGGGTAAAGTAACTGCCTTTTGGTTCCAGAAGGTACAGCTACTATTGGTTCATTTAAACTGCTGTATTTGGATCCTCTGTCTTATTGGTTTCCTCCAAAAGGCAGCACTGTGATTGCCTGATATTGCTCCCTCCAAAATGTATCCCTTTCTAGATAGTCCCCCGTCCCTATAAATGTAGCTTTCCTCTCCTAAGAGCTTAGTCTTGTTTGCTTTAATAAAGAAGTGTTACTAGAGAACTGTCTCCAGCATATTATGTCAAGAGAGCTGAAATCACGAATCCCACGTCACAACACTCTTTATTTATTCATTTTAAACACACATTACTGTTTCTTTAGATGATTCAAAACCTCTCCATGGAAATCCCTTGGTTGTAGTAACCAATATGTTCATTTGATTTAGTCCACAGCCTATGGTTGTGACATCTCCAACCACATTCACACTATACATGTAAAGCACTTTGACACTACTCCATGACAGACAGGAAGGGGAGTGGAGCCCCTCCTGTAGCCATCTGTTAGTGGGTGCAAAAAGGGTTTGTGAAAAGTTTAGGATTTCCATTTGGCCTGATGTACATAGCTGCCAAGTCCGGATCGTAAAGATCCGGGATCGGCAGTGCGCGCACGACCGGAAGTTGTGCGACGCAACTTCCGGTGGCGCTTCGCCCTTCTATGGGCACCAGAAAATGGCGGCGCCAGCGCCGGAAGTCACTTCCGCGCATGACTGGAAACACGTAAAAGCGACTTCCGGCGCCGGCGCCGCCATTTTCTGATGCCCATAGAAGGGCAAAGCGGCACCAGAAAAATGGCCGCCAGGAAGAATCGAATTTAAGGGACAATGCCGGGATTCTCTGCCAAACGGGAGACCGCCGGGAAACGGTGAGAAAAAAGGGGTTTTCCCGGCGGATACGGGATACTTGGCAGCTATGCTGATGTAAGCAAGGAGGAAGTTTAGTTTGGAGCTGGCAAGCTGCAGAGAAAGTGGGGGTCAAAGCACCATGGGGGCTCACAGGCCATTATAAGGACAGAGAGCATGGCTTTTTGCTGTTTTGGATCCAAGACTGCTGCACCTATGGGAGAAGCAGGAGATGTGAACACACTGAACTCTTTCTGTCTAGGGCTCAGGTTTCATATACCGTATGTGTAAATAAATGGTATATCATGATAATACCATAGTCTCTGCTGTGCCTCATTGTCCAAATAGAAACATAGACCCTGATAAGTGTGCCTGGTACTCCTGGAATCTTATAATGCTCAGAGATAGGGGTGACATGAAACACACACACACGATTTGGAAGGTCAGCAGCAGAGTCCTACATAATTCTCCACAATGATCTGTCACAAAACTGAAAGAACTTGTATAGAGTTACATAGCATTTCCTACTATATCTAGCTCAGTTTCAGACAACATGATAAGATAAAAGACATACAGATAAACTATACGTTGGTGATTTGACAATTTTTTTTGTTCAATATTAATAATTATGGGAAAGAACTGAAAAAAGCACTATTGACATTTGGGAAGTCTAGCTGGTTACTAGATTATATTTCTATATCCAAATGATATATCTATTGATGAATTCAGTGAACAGGGCTATGTTTTAGCACAGTTTTGCATATCGATTCATTTGTATGATAGAGTTTCAAGCGCTTGTCACAAGCAAAGTTATTCACCTCCTATCACTATTATAAATTTCCTTGCGGGAATAATTCTTTTATTTTTTAGAGAAAAGATTAGAGGAATAGAAGAGCAAACTTGCAGATCTCACAGAACTGTTTTATAAATGCAAAGCCATACATCGAAGCTCAGGAAAGTTGCTTAATGTATAGTAACTATATTCCTTCCCACCTACTCGCGTGCAAATTTCAAATGTTTGTGTGGTGAATCTGAAAGATGCCCAGGAAAAAGGTAAAGGATTAACTGGCAGCATTGTATCCTTCAACTTTAAGAGCATAGCTTCCTGATGTTTCATTAAGCTCGGCCCTAGAATCACCTCACCTACGCTGTGGATGACTTCCTCATTCCGATTCTCTCCCACGTCAAATGGACTATCCCAAGTGACTTCATCTCAGGACAGTCACAGCCTTACCTGAAAATACACAGGTTTATTCATCGGTGAAGAATAAAGGTCATGGTACCTGGAAATATAGAACATGATAATCATAAAGAATCACAATATTTTTCAAAATAAAAACAACAGTATAATGCTGCCTTGCCATAAGCAATTATGACCACGGATGGGGAGCCTGTGGCCCCCCAAGATGTTGCTAGACTACATCCCCCATCACCTTGGAACAGTGGCTATGCTGGTAAGGCTGATGGGAGCTGATGTCCAACACGTTCCCTATCACTGAATAAAATGGTAACATCTCCACCTGCACTAGGCTTGTAATGTTTCGGAAACCTGAGCTCTTGGATTTATGGTAGCAGCAGTAACATTCCGGTGTCTGTTTAATAAACATGTGGTTATGCACACCCAGTGCCAGATTTACGTATAAGCTAAACAAGCTATAGCTTTGGGCCCCTCTCTTGGCCCCCCCTCCAGAAAATTTTAAAAAACAACAACTGGATGTACATTTCCAAAATATAAGATAAAAAACAAATAAAATAAAACCTACATACAGCAACAGTGTTTTGTGTTGTGTATGGACCTATTAGGTCCATAAATTACCATATAGCATATATTCATCACAAATTTTGTTAAATAAAAAAATTCCTTCAGTAGCACCTTAAAGACCAACTAAGTCTTTATTTTGGTATGAGCTTTCGTGTGCATGCACACTTCTTCAGATACACTTGAAACAGAAGAGCCAGACCCTTATACAGAGGGTGGTGGGGGTGGGTGGGAATGGGTGATGGGCTGATAGGAGTGGTAAACCTGTTGATGGCTGTTAATGACTGCTGATGACTGCAATTGGTCCTGCGGGGGAAAAGCAAGGGCTGAGGCGCTAAAGAAAGCTTGATCATGCATAATGAGATAAGAATCCTATGTCTTTGTTCATCCTAGGTGGCTCCATGGTTTTAAGCTTGGTAATGAGTTCCAATTCAGCAATTTCTCTTTCCTTTGTTGTTGACAAAGGACAGCTGGATATATAAAGGGCCCCATTACCTTCAGTAGCTTAAGGCCTCATCAAACCTAAATCTGGCCCTGCTCGAGTCTTGCAATAGATAATAGTCTCCTCCCTCAGGTTTCCAGGCAGGCTCCTTAATGCCCTAGCACTGGATCCTCACAGAGAGCAAAACCAGGCCCCTATTGTGTTTGCAAGTCCAGCTCCAAGATAAGACCGAATATTCTTCTTTCACACTCACTTCCAGAGTCCCAGCCAGTGGGGGAATGGGGGGGAAAGCTGAACTCTGATTCCTAAATGGCTCTCTCCTTTCAGAATCACTTAAGGTTATTGGCTGCTTTGCTAGAACCATCAAAGTAACCTCCAGCATTTCTGCTTGTTCCTATTGGAGCAATCCTAAATGTAGGAAGCCGGCGAAATTTACAACTGCTCAAATTAAGCTGGTGTAAATTACTCCTGTTCCAAATTCTGTTCAGGGGTGTGGCTGCTGCCACCTGAGCCAGGTCTAAGCCTGGCAGAGGAAAAACAAGCTTTTACAATAGAGTCTGACTCACACCATCCTTTTTCTTCTTCTTTTTTGGCGATCACTCGTACCCGAATAAGATTGTCTTCCATAAACACAGTTTTAACAGCGAGTCCGTAAGTGACTGTGGAGGCCAATTCTGGATCCACACGTCCTTCCACAGTGGGGACATAGGTTTCCAATGTGGGAGTTGTTGATCACGGTGAGAGTTTGCCAAGCATGCCTTCCTCTTAGCGCTTTTCTCCCTTTCGTCCTGCGTTCGAGCCTTCAAAGTCCACGACACCTTTGGTAAAGGCTGTTCTCCAACTGGAGCGCTCGCAGGCCAGTGTTTCCCAGTTGTCAGTGTTTATACTACATTTTTTTAAAAATTGCCTTGAGAGAGTCTTTAAACCTCTTTTGTTGACCACCAACTTTATGCTTTCCATTTTTAAGTTTGGAATAGAGTAGTTGCTTTGGAATACAATAAACAGGCATCCGCACAACATGATCAGTCCAACGAAGTTGATGTTGAAGAATCATTGCTTTGACACTGGTGATCTTTGCTTCTTCCAGTACACTGACATTAGTTCGCCCGTCCTCCCAAGTGATGTGTAAAATTTTCCGGAGACACCATTGATGGAATCTTTCAAGGAGTTGGAGATGGTGTTTATAAGTGGTCCACGTTTCACAAGCATACAGTAAGGTTGGTAATTCCATAGCTTTGTAAACAAGCATTTTGGTTTCCCTGCGAATGTCCCAGACCTCAAACACTCTGCACTTCAATTGAGAGAAATCTGCACTCGCAGAGCTCAGGCAATGCTGGATTTCGGCATCAATGTTAGGCATGCCAGGTCACATGACTGAGCTGAACAGAGTTAGGGCAGCGGTCCTAACCCTGCCACTCCCCCAGAACAGAACACCTGTTGTGTATTGAGTCAAAGGATTTTATATCTGTATTATTATTGTCTGTATTGCATTAGGATAAAGTAACTGCCTTTTGGTTCCAGAGGGTACAGCTACTATTGGTTCATTAAAGCTGCTGTATTTGGATCCTCTATCTTATTGGTTTCCTCCCAAAGGCAGCACTGTGATTGCCTGATATTGGTCCCTCCAAAATGTATCCCTTTCTAGCTAGTTCCCTGTCCCTATAAATGTAGCCTTCCTGCCCTCAGAGTCAGTCTTGTTCACTTTAATAAAGAGCTGTTACTAGAGAACTGTCTCCAGCATGTTATGTCAAGAGAGCTTAAATCACAAACCCCACGTCACAACAACACCCATGATTGTAATCATGCCATAATGCCTGAAAAGGTTAAAAATTATTTATTGGATATTTTTAGACCTCATGCTTCCTCCAATCTGGAGTCTTTGCATAAGAAAACATTAAATAACAAATTCTGCTAATACCGATAGGAGTGGAATAGGAGTGTGCCTCCCTTTCTCTTCTCACTGAGTCAAAATAGTGAAAACCTATGCCAGCTACCAATACCTAATTTTTACAATGGGTGAATCTGTTTCAAAAAATGCATTTTGTTAAAATGCCCAGCTAACATATCCTGTGTGTTGACTGTCAATATTCAACAGCTCTGCACTTCCGTTTTTGTCTTAGCTCTCCGACACTGTAAAATATTAAACAAGGGCAGAGCATAACCTTTTGCACAATCCAGAACCAGTCCAAGCCAGAATTATTTCAGAAAGCACATCATCTGTGTCTCAGTGCATAGTTTATACAGTCTGCCCACAATGTTCAGCGCATTACAGGCTTCGCAGGAAGCAAAAGAAACTCTCTTTTTTACAGCTTTATTCAGACTTTTCAGAATACAACAATACAGAGGATGTTATAGATAAAAATAAAGGTATAAAGAGAGAAAGAAAGATAAAACAGAAAGAAATAGGTAAAAAGGACTTTCAACATATACAATGATTCTTCAAAATAAATGTTCCATCTAGATTAATATCAGCAGTTCCTCCCTCTGTAAAGTGATAATTTTTTTTTCTGGTCTTCAATCCAGGACTCTCCAGTTTATTCATTTCTTTCAATACAAGAAGTCCAAAGGAGATTCTCCAATAGTTTTTATATATAATAGTCAACAACAGTTGTCTAGTTACAGGTAGGTAGCCGTGATGGTTAACAGTTGTCAACAGGTTTACCACACCTATCAGCCAATCAACCATTCCCACCACCCTTCTGAGTAATACCCCTCCCCACCCTCTCACTATATACAAGGGTCTGGTGACTTCTGTTTCAGTGTATCTGAAGAAGTGTGCATGCACACAAAAGCTCATACCAATGACAAACTTAGTTGGTCACTTAGTGCTACTGGAAGGAATGTTTTTTATTTTGTTTCAACAGTTGTCTAGTCCAGCATCACATTACCTCCAATACTGTATTAAGAAGCATTCAATCCAAATTTCTTCACTGTGTCTATGTATTAGGATATCAATCCATAATTATTTATTATACAATCCTTAATTCACACCTAAGTCAACTTCCAATCTCATTTCCTGTCAACCATGTTTATCAATACTTTTTTTAAAAAAATTCAAATTTCCACCTCCCCCTTTTCCAATCTTTTCCCAGAAAAGTTGCAAGAAACTCTCATGTGCTGTCAGGAAGGGTGTTACTGAGTAGTTCAGTAAGTGAGGCACTTGTCTCATGAGCTCATTCTTCACAATTTCCATATATTGTTGCCTTTGCCATTATCCGCAGTTCAATTCAATAAATAAACAAACCAGGGGAGACCATTAGCTTCAAAAGGCCTGCCAGCCAGATGAATGGCATCAATCCCTTCCCCCACATAAAATGATGAAACTGATGGAGAATTCTGGAGAACTCAAAACTTGCATACTATTTTGTGATTTTTGATTGGTTTAATATATTGCCTTAATATGGGTTTTCACATTAGTGGTCAGAATACTCATTGGTAAAATATGCTTTTGCACTGCATTTTTTTTTTAATCCAACAAGAAAATGGTTCATTCATGAAACCTGCTGGTTGGCCCTGGGAACGTTATCATCCCTCATAGGAACATAGGAATCTTATACCAAGTCAAACCATTGGTCCATCTTCCTCAGTACTATTTATATGGACTGGCTGCAGCTCTCCAAGGTTTCAGTCTGGAGACATTCCCAGTCCTGCCTGGAGTTGCCAGCAATTCAACCTGGAGTTTCCCCCCTGCAAGCAGAAGTTCTGTCATTGAGCTGTGGTGGCCCTTCGCCACATCTAATCTTATCTTATCTCAAAGGGGCATTGTGAAGATAAACTGAATCTCATATGCATTGCGTTGAGCTTGCTGGAAGTAATCTCTATGGCCACTAGATGGCACAGCTGTTGGGAAATAACTGGGGAATGCCAATTAATCCGGAAGTCGCCCATATGTGGGGAAACTACGAAATAAAATATGGTTGACTGCCTGAATTCAAAAAGTACTGGACTTGACTCACTCTGTAGCCAAAAGAGCCCCCAAGCAGAGTTTAAAGCTGAAATATGTGCAGTGTTTGCAAAGTGGGAAAATACCGGTTGTTAGATCTGTCAATATCCCAGTATTAAGCATTCACAATGTGCTCCACCACCTCTACCCCTCTCACAGTGAATAGACCACAAACTGAAGTAAGTTCAAATGCTTTATTTACAGTAATCAGAGGTCTTACTGATGCATCATTCAACGCCACATCAGAAACAGGTAAAACGTTTTTTGAGCACAAACTACAAAAAATATCTTCAAACATGGAGTCTGGGCACAAAACGCCAGCCTCATGTGTCTGGTCAGTTACATGGTTCAAAGTGTAGAGGGAGAGAAAGGAACAGGAAACAAGGCTTACTTCCTCCCTCCCTGAAGGTGAGGTGGCGTGACCTAGCCGAGCCTTCTCTAGCAATTCACAGCTTTGTGGGCCTTAACCCCTTCATTTACTAACTAACTAACATAGACACACATCGTTAGGTCTGACTGCAAAATCTCCCGCAATGGTTGCTTCATTAAACTTTCACTAGTTCTGTTTGCTACTTAGGAATGAGCGAGCCCAAGGCTTCCAATATCAGGCTGCTAAGGCCATTGTGAGATGACCTCCACTGTGACGTCACCCCCTGCTAACTCACTGGACAGGCAAGCCTTAGAGCATTGCTGGACCTGCTTCCTGGAAGCTAGCCAGCCACCTGCTCATATTTAATGAAATTGCTCAAAAAGGAAGAATAATATCAACGAACATGTAAGTAGGACTTTTCTCCCACAGCTTCTACATTGTGCTTGTCTCATCGTTTGTGATGGTTTATGCCAGCCCCTCACAGGAGGTAGGGGGCTCTTTCTTCCCTAGCTAAGATTGGCTTTCTCAGTCAGGACCATTTTAAACACAGCAGCTGCCTGCCCCTTTTAGCCCCTGCCTCTGGGTGTGAGGAAAACACTCCCTTCCGTGTAAATGAGATCTATCCTTCCCAGATAAGATCAAGAAGATGCAAATAGCTACCAGTGACAAGTGGGAATTCATGTCTCATCTTGAACCTTGAAGTGGCTCAGGGGCACTGCAGGCATGTAACAGGCGAGGAGTCTGCGAGTCCCATTTCTCACCTACTTCCTCATTTTGCTCTAGGCTCCAACGACTGCAATCCTTATTGAAAAAGAACAGCAAAGTCACCCCACAGACTCCAGTGGAAGGGGGACCAATTCCTTCCCTGGAAATATGGGAAGACCGTGGCGAAAGGGTACAGTCATCCCCACCTGGCTGCCAACACAGTGAAACAAATTCCCCGTACGAATCCGGAGCTTCCTACTAGGTGCTAATGGGCGTGGAGGGTGCCATTTATGTTGGCTTCCATCTCCAGTGTGAGGAGGCACCTGGGCTGTTTCAGGCAAGCCTTCAAAGATCTCTTCCCATCACTTTAATGGCTCCTTGCCTTTTATAATTTCCAGGGGATCGGCATGGTCATCAATTTCTTAGCAGCAATAGACGCAGAAAGGAAGCCCATCATGGCAAAGGAGGAACTTGCTAAGAAGATAGTGGTGAGTGAGGTAGTACTTTGAGAAGTACTTTGAGAAGGTATCCCCCACAGGGTGGATGGGAGAGATCTTAGCAGTGGATTTTCTGCAAGATATTCTGGTGGTAGGTAAGGCTTGTACACGGCAGAGAAATGGAAATGGAAATGGAGGACCTGCATGTCTAGAACCTCTCTCTGTGGAGAGGTCTACATGGGATATGTGGCCTCTTCTGCACATGGAAACACCTTCACATTGATACTGAACAGACATGGGTTTTGTGGAGTTGCATTTCTTGCTTGCAGGTCCAATATCAAGAAAACAGCTCAAAGTCAGTTGGTGGTGAAGTTATGAGTAAACTACTCTAGGGAGCTGAGAGGAATCACATGCAGCTGATTTCCACTTTTTCTGCCCCCCCCCAAATCTCTTCAAGGGCCTGATGGAGCGATACAAAGACCATCCCCTCGCCTTTTTCCTGTTTACCAGCTGCATGAATGCAATCACAAATCTGAGGTAAGTTGTGGTAGGAGACTGGTGGAACAGGAGATATTTTCCCCCACGCCACAGAGCAGTCAGAAGCAAAGGAAAAGGACTGGAGTGAGCAAATGCACCACAAAGAAAGAGATTGTGCTTCACTAGACACAAACCCTGGCAAATCAATAAGTGGGTGAGCAAGGAACGGAGGATTATTGGCTCCGAGGAGGTTCTGGGAAGAGCTTTTGACTCTCCTAACAACCCTCCACAGGTCTTTTAGAGAAGCTGGCCTCAGGCAGGCTTGGGGGAATTGCCCTGTTTCGAAGTAGACATGTGCTTCAAATAGACTGTGCTATAAATGTGCTTGCCTTGCAGCCTAGGAAAATGATATTCGGATGACCCCATTCTCTTCTCCTTTCATCATCAATGGGGAAGCCTTTGCCATTAGAGCAACTATGCTTGCAAGTTTCCATCCCCTTGGCAGAGTTTGGATCCAGCAAGCCTCTTCCCAAGAGCAACTTTCCTATAGGTTCCTACATTATGGGTGCATCAGTTGTTTTGACAAACGGTGTGGCAAAAAAATCGGTCACATTTTTGCAGATTCATCATCCCGCATGCATGTGGGGTGAGATTTTTCTGCTACTTCTTTTTAAAAGGGTGGGTAAGGATCCTTCCCCCTGAACTTACAAGGATTGTTGACTGCCCTTACTTAACTTAAATGATAGCAGAGATGTTTCCCCCCTTTATTATCCACTTCAAATAAAGTCCTGCCTCCGAGGCTGACTAGACAAAACTCCTAGAAGCTTCCCAGTCCACCTGAGCTTTCTCAAATACCACAGATGCAAGGAAGTCTGGCTGGGCTGGGAGGCTGTGGGCCGACTCCTCCTGCCATGGGAACTGCAACCTTGTTTTTTATAGTTATAAACAGGTACAGAAACCAACAAACACCTTGAGGTTTTCTTTTTCCTTTTGGGAGTAAATTGTACCAATTCCTCTGAAATGTCACCCAAATGTAGATACCGTATCTTTCCCCCTCTGGTTCTCAGGGATACCTTCTTTTGGGCTGGATGATAGAGCCAGCTCCAGACTCAACTTCAGCTACGGTAAATCTGACGAATATTCCCTCTATCACGTAATAGAATCCTGGTTTTTCCTCCTCCATCACAGCAGAAGCAGCCCTCCACTCCCAGAGAAACTAGAGGCGAAGCTGCTTCAAGTCACTCTGTCACGCCTCATTATAAAGAGCACAGAAAGTGAAGCGGTTTGCGACAAGGTAAATTCTTACTGAACTTCAACAGTCTTAAAAAAAAAAAACACCTGCTGTGTCTGTGGTCACCAATCCCTTGTTTCTGAGCTGAACCACTAAGGCACATTTCATCTTGAGCAATGCACAGACTTCTGCATTTCAGATAAAGCAGGGGGAGGGGAGGCATCATGACAACAAATCCACCTTTGCACTCTCTGCGCATGGATCCCCTTCCCGAAGGAGGAACTGCCTTAGACAGTCTAAGCCAGGCATCCCCAAACTGCGGCCCTCCAGATGTTTTGGCCTACAACTCCCATGATCCTTAGCTAACAGGACCAGTGGTCAGGGAAGATGGGAATTGTAGTCCAAAACATCTGGAGGGCCGAAGTTTGGGGGTGCCTGGTCTAAGCGAAAGGGCTCTGCATAGCTCCCTTTTCTACCTGCTCTGTTGGGGGATGGAGAGTGGCTACATAGCAATGACGTTGGTTGCTTTCTGTTCCTTGCAGGCCCTTTGCAGAGGAGCCTCTGAAGCCCTGGGTGCAATGCTCAAGGGGCTACTTTCAGAGGCCCCCACAATGCACCACCTTTTGAAGATCTTGGAGGTGAGTGTTGAATGTGAGTCTCTATTTCTTTCAAGTGTTGTTTGCTGATGGACACGACAGCATACCCTCCAACATTTCCCCAATGAAAACAGGGACTTCCTAAGGAAAAGCAGGACATCCCAGGATCAAATCAGAAACTGCGACAGCTTATGTAAACCCGAGAATGTCCCTGGACTGGCAGGGAGCTCTTACCACTGGGGGCATATTTCATTAGTGGGATTGTTCCCTATGGGGCTGTGTCTCTCTGGCTGGATGACTAGACCCAAAGCTAAACAGGGTACTCTCTCTCTCTCCTCTTTATATATATATTTATTGGTTTTATAAAACAAAACATACAACACAGAAAAACACACAAATGATACACAACCAAACACTACAATAAAAAATAACAAATCAATCTTCTATCATGACTTCCTCCATTCCTTCCCCACTATGTTTCATTATATTACTTCCTTAGTACTTTCCCTATCTTAATTCCAGTCTTTTTAATAATTATGTAAACCTGTTAATACTCTTAATGGCTTATCAATATTGAAAATCTCTTATACTCATCTCAAAATACAATTCTATTCTAGTTTAATTTTAAAACACAATACAATGGCAACACTTAACTAAATCTTAGTATATGATAATAACTCAACTAATACACTTCTGCAACCTATTTATACTTCCAAATCTTTTAATAAAAACTACTAATCTTGCAATTCTTTTCTAAATAAACTTTAACTTTCTTCCAATCTTCTTCCACCGATTCTTCCCCCTGGTCCCGGAGTCTCCCAATCAGCTCGGACAGTTCCATAAATTCTATCAGCTTCAACTGCCAGTTGTCCACCGTTGGTACATCTTCAGATTTCCAATTCTTTGCTAGTACTAATCTTGCTGCTGCTGTGGCATACAGAAAAACCGTAATATCTTTCTTGGGCAATTCCTCTCTAATTATCCCAAGTAAAAAAGCTTCTGATTTCTTAACAAACGTGTTTTTCAACACTTTCTTTAGTTAATTATAAATCTTGTCCCAGAAGCTCTTTACTTGGAGGCATGTCCACCACATATGGTAAAAGGTTCCTTCCACATTCTTACATTTCCAACATTTATTATCTTGTTTATGATAAATCTTAGCTAACTTTACTGGTGTAAGATACCACCTATACACCATCTTCATCATATTCTCTTTCAATGCATTACATGCGGTAAATTCCATATTCTTCTTCCACAACCTTTCCCAATCTTCTATCATCATATTGTGCCCTACATCTTTTGCCCAATCAATCATCACATCTCATTTTCTCCTACTCATATTGAAATACTGCCCCTCAATGAGGTCAAACTTAGATTCACAAAATGTTTAGGGGTATGTGTACCCCTGTGTATCCCCAGAAAAAAAGCACTGACTAGACCTCTTACAAAATACATTCAGCATGCTCAGTATGTTTTGAGCCAGTTTAACTGTTCCCCAGAATGTCCGCAGAATTGCTGCCTTTTCTGGAAAACAAAGCCCATGTAGAGTTCTTTAAAATCAGACCCAGGGGCACAGCTCCCAAGAAGCGCGATAATGGACTTGTGAGATTTCTTTGGCCTGCGCAATGATTCTGAGCTGCTTTTTCCTTCCTCAGCACTTCCAACAGTACATGAGGTCTTCAGACCGGCTAGAGAAGGCCCAGGCCATCAAAGCCACCAATTATATTTGCTTGGAAGCCTATTACAGTCTCGGCCTGCATTACGATGTGAGTATTCAACATGTGAGCGGAGCTTGGCGTTAGAAGTCCGCAGAACCCTGGGATGGGAGGCAAGGAGGAGGACCAGAGAACATTTCCTCCCGATCTCCACTGGAGCTTCTCCTTCCTGAAGATGGCCTTGTGGGGCTTTAAGAATAAAGGGGGCAAGAAGTTGAATTCCTTAGTGGATCTGGGAGGTGAGAAGTAATGAAAGAAGCTCATTTTGATGGCTCTGACTGTGGGATTTTATCCATCTCTCCAGCTTCATGAATTGCGGGAGCATCTGTGCCGATTATGGAGGAGCAGCAAGATCAAGCAGAAATAGGCTCTTCATGTTGTCTCTTCCTTTCTTGATCCCACATAGAGGAGCCAACTGGATTTCCTGGGCCCAGCGCTGTGTAGGCAGATCAAGTCCATTTCCACCTCTGCAAACTGTATACATATATGCTTTTATGTACAGATAGTGATGTACAAATATGGACAATTATTTAGAGCCTATATTGGGGATTGAAGATGGTTTGTTTTAAGATTGTTTTAGCCTGCCTTTCAGGCAAAGCATACAAAATATATAGGTTTCAAAGCCATGGGCGTACCCAGGATCAAAACTAGGGGGGGGCAAGGGGAGGGGCCAAGGCACGGAAGGGGAGGGGCCACAAAGTGGGCGGGAACAGCGAACTCGCGCTCCGCCGGGCTGTGCCCCTCCCTAGAAGCAGGGCTGGTGGGCGGAGGCGGAGCCCAGCCCAGCGGAGCGCGAGTTCAGCGTTCCCGCCCGCCGCGCCGCGCTCTCTGGTTCCCCGCCGCGCTTGGCCTTGCCAGAGGGCGCGGCGGGGAGCTGGAGGGAGGGCGCAGCGCGGCGGGCGGGAACGGCGAACTCGCGCTCCGCCGGGCTGTGCCCCTCTCTAGCAGCAGGGCTGGTGGGCGGAGGCGGAGCCCAGCCCAGCGGAGCGCGAGTTCGGCGTTCCCGCCCACCGCGCCGCGCTCCCTGGTTCCCCGCCGCGCTTGGCCTTGCCTGAGGGCGCGCCGGGGAGCTGGAGGGAGGGTGCGGCGCGGTGCGGCGAACTCGCGCTCCGCCGGGCTGTGCTCCGCCTCTGCCCACCAGCCCTGCTTCTAGAGTAGGGCAGCTGCCCTAACTTGCCGCATGGTGGGTACGCCCTTGTTCAAAGCTCTTTCTTATGTTCTTCTTAGAATTTGTGCAGATCCAATGAAGCAGTTTAAGCAGCCTCTTGAATTCTTAAATTAGTTCAACATGAACTTGGCTGGTTTAACCAACTTCCAGTTGGTTAAAAGTCCACCTTACTTTATGTATCAAATAAGCAGTGCTACTGATGGCTCAAGATGCCAACTGGTCATTTTGTGTGTGTGTGCAATTTGTATACATTTCCCCACCACTAGATGTCATTATTGCTGCAATTTTATGTCTGCTGTTTAGTTTTCACTCTGAGACTGCATCCGCACTCTCGTTTGCAGCCCACTTACTGCATTCCCGGTACAGGGTTTTTAATCTGTGTTCACACGGACATTATCCAGAATGCATATGTATTCTGTTGTTTGTCGTAAAATACTACTGCTTGGGAGACATTGTTTCTCAATAAAGCTTCCCACTGATTGGAGCTTTTGAACCATTCCTAATCTGTCGCTAGCCAAGACACAAGCAGCTTTGCATAGGATAAAGACATCGCCGCCTCGTCAGTGCCCACTGATACACAAACGGAAACGAATCTGACACTAACGAATCCATGCTGATGTGAACAGCTTTTGAGGAGGAGGCAGAAGAGCTGTCAAGCACCCTGACCCGCCCCGCCCCCAAACAAACTTCACTGCGCTCTAAGGAGGTAACATGAAGACACCCTATGAGCAAATGATTTGGAGTTTTATTTCTGAATTCATTTTGTGTGTGCTTGTGTGCTTAGCATAGACCTGCTAATCACAGTTGTATGTTATCTCTACTATGAGAGGCAATGTGCCTCTGAATGCCAGTTGCTGGGGAGTAACACAGAGGGAAGGCTATTGTCCCCCTGCCCTGCTTTTAGGCTTCCAGAGTTATCTAGTTGGCCATCGTAGAAAGAGACTGCCAGGCAGATCCAGCAGGAGACACTTCTTAATATTACTGCCCAGCCAGATATCAGTAATGCATAATCAAAACAACCCCAGGATTTTTTTCCAGGCTAATCTGGGATATCTGATGAATCAGTGCAGATGCAAATCTATACCATGCTAGTATAGTTCTGCTTCTCGGCCCTTTTAGTTGGCCTTTAAAACACAGGAGCGAATGAAAGGATAAATGCACCCAGGGAGCAATGAAGAGGACAAAGCAGCTATGGAAACTGAGAGTACCGCTGACAAAGGTTTAGTGTGGAAACCAGGGCAAAGGGCCAATTCAGAATTTCAGGGCCGGCTGAAATAAATCAGATTCTGAACAGACATAATCCAGCTACAGATGAATAAACAGCACTTGAATGAAAAAAAACGGACTCCTTCAAGAGTGGAGGAGGAGAGATCCCATGATGAGATTCCCGAGAGAGATGGCAGTAAAAAAAAGAGAGCTGTGTAAAATATAAGCAAATACTCCTACACAGACCTACAGGAAAACGGGATAGTTTAGCAACTTAGATCCAACTCGGAGTGAAGGACCCATTTTAATTAAAACAGAGTAGCAGGGCACAAAAAATATTTCTCACCATATTAGACACAGAAGAGAGGTTGGTGATAGCTCATCATAGGAGCCAACTCCTAGGGGCTGAGGGAGCTTTGCCCCCCGTAAAATATTTGAGGGGGCCGCCCCCCAAGTTGATGGGCATTGCCATTCAAATGGTGTGCATGCACCATGTCATATGATCAATTATGTGGGGTGGGGCTTACCTCCCCCCCCCCAATTAGCAGACAAAGGACAGTATCCAACACTAAGCCTACTCAGAGTAAACCCATTGAAATTAATGGGCATAGCTAATTTGGGTTTATTCATTTGAGTAGGTCTACGCTGAGTGAAACTTAGCTGGCTGCAAGCCAAAAGAGCAACAAAGATTTGTGGAACTCCCAATTAGTTTCCTAAGTTTAGCTGCTGCCTGTCTGCCTGTCTTTATGCCCCAGAAACCTTCGCTTTGTGTCCCTGGCTAGGGGAAACCCTGCTGTGGCCTGAAAATGTCTGATCTCCTCCTTGCTTTGGGGGCTTAATCTATCGCTGAAGGTTTCATCTCCTCTCATTTGTTTCAACTGAGTAAGTAAGGCTATGTAACAAGCCTCCCACTGTCTCTTGTCCTCCCATTTCCTGCCTTATGCTTTATATTTCTCCTTCTCTGTCCAGCCTTGTAACAAAGTGTTCATCAACGGATGTGTCTTTTGCCTTTCTCAAAATAAATACACTCCCATTTTTGGATCAAATTCTGAAGTCCCATCTTGGTCTTTCGTTTGTAGCGGCTCCACGGTGAGACACCACTTTCTAAACCAAGGAACCTATGTTATGCACTCTAGATCCTTTTAATCTGGTGGCTAGGGTAGTTTCTCAGCCATCTCTATGCTATGGATGGTGGTCTGGCAAGAAAAAAAACCCAGATCTGCAGAGGGAAGACGTTTGCCTCATACTACCTCATTCCCCAGTGATTATTTCTAAAGCAGTGGCGCAGTTAGGGGAGCTTTGGACTCTAGACAATTAAGACAATTGTCTTAAGGTGGCTCCAGAGGCGTAGCTAGCTGCTCGGGTGCCCGGGGCAGGGCAAGCCATCCACGGTGCGGGGCAAGCCGGGGCAGAGCACACTGCATAGAACCTCCCGGGAGTCTGCAAGCACCACGTTGCCATTTTGGGAGGAGCCTGCAGGTGCCCAAGCAACCAGGTCACTCCCCAGCAGAGACATGTGGCTTGGGCGTGCTGTGGGCCAGGCCCTGCGGTCACCCCGCTCAGTGATGACACCTGGGGCAGTCCGCAGCCACCGCAATCCCTTCCTACACCACCGAGTGGCTCCCCCTTTTTATATAATATGTATTGCTTTATGTATTTTAAAAGTATTATCACCGCCACCATTATTAGTCAGTGTCCAGATGTACAAATAAGACAGCACAAAACATCTGTGGAATCCACATCCCTTTCAAACCTAAGGTATACCAACTGGGACTTGCAACGAAACACTGAGGTTTGATGTTCCTGTTCAAGGTTCAATCCTCCATTTCCTCCTTTTGGTTTTCTACCTCCCTCCTTATTTTTGAATGGTGACATAGATAGCATCTCTCAAAGAATATTGGTAATGGATAGATTCTCTCTCTCTCTCTCTCTCTCACACACACACACACACACACACACACACACACACACAGAGGGAGAGAGAGAGAGAGCGACTCAGACAAAATATTGTTGTCTTGATTGTCCTAGGGGTCAAGCTGCAAATTCAATATATCTGAAAGTTCTTGGGAGCATGCAGAGATTATGCTCAGCAAACAACTGGAACCACTAAATGAAAGAAAATAAGAACAAGAATGGTAACAGTGAAATGGTAAGCTTTGTAGAGATTTAGCTGTTCCCACTGCAATCCCATTCTTCATTTGCAATAAAACCCCAAAGCAGCAGGATAAAGTCCTACGGATTTGTTTTCATTCTTGTGGACAATAGAAACCAATATTAGTTTTTGTGTGCTTTAGTTTAGGTGGGGAGGCCTGCATAAGTAAAACTGCCTCTCAAGATCCGAGTACAAAGGTCCTGCCATGGAAGCTGCCGAGCATGGAGAATGGCGCTAGAAAAACCAAACAAAGCCCCAGAGGAGGAAGATGGTTGTCGACTTCCTTGTTGCCTCTTTGCTGAGTAGAAAGAGCACCAAGACTCATGAAGTCACTTTGGAAGTTGCACCCAGGAAAGAGCTATGGTGCCTGGCGGCATAGCCAGGGAGATATTTCCACCAAGGCTCACCATCAAAGGGGTAATGCAAAAGAGAAAGCACTCTTTTGGGTTGTCCTTTGACAACTAAGGGACGCGGGTGGCGCTGTGGGTTAAACCACAGAGCCTAGGGCTTTCCGATCAGAAGGTCGGCAGTTCGAATCCCCGCGACGGGGTGAGCTCCCATTGCTCAGTCCTTGCTCCTGCCCACCTAGCAATTCGAAAGCACTCAAAGTGCAAGTAGATAAATAGGTACCACTACAGCGGGAAGGTAAACAGCGTTTCCGTGTGCTGCTCTGGTTCGCCAGAAGCGGCTTTGTCATGCTGGCCACATGACCTGGAAGCTGTATGCCAGCTCCCTCGGCCAATAATGCGAGATGAGCGCCGCAACCCCAGAGTCGGTCACGACTGGACCTAATGGTCAGGGGTCCCTTTGCCTTTACCTTGACAACTAAAGAGAACAATGCAAAGGAACGCAAGAGCCCTGCTGGATCACATGAAATACCTATCTAGTTCAGTATCCTGTTTTCAACAGTGGCCAATCAGATGCTTCTGGGAAGCCCCAAAACAAGGCACGTGGGCGACAGCCCCCCCCCCCACTGCTCTTCTCTAGCAACTGGTATTGAAAGGTTTGAGTCTGTTCCTGGAAGTCCATTGTGTCTTGCGACTTGACAGGTCCCCAACCTGGCCTTTTGGAGCTTTGCATTTTCTCGTCCCCATTTTTGTTCTTTGGTCCTATTGTGAGAGGGTGGCATATTGATTGTATTTCTCTGTCGTATACCGAGTGGGTATTTTCTGACCTTTCATTTTGCTTTCATAAGGAGGGAGGAGTGTTGCTGTGAGATAATGGCTATGTGTTTTGAGTCTGAGAGGCTGAAAGCCTGGCCACCAGATGTGAGGAAGGAGATGTGGTGGCAGAATACCACCACGTATTTCTTTGACCCTTGCCCTTCCTGATTGATTAAAGCAGGGGGGAGGGGGGGAATGAGCCCGGCTAATTGGGCGAAAGACATGCATTTTGGAGACACTTTGAAAAGATGATTTATATAACTGCTCACAACTCATGCCCTTTGGCTCGTATGTTTCCACAGGATTCCATCTTGTGTATAGCAGGGGCGAGGAAATGGTTTGAACTTTGGTAGATGAGTGGGGACCATCCTTCAGTCAATTATCTGACGCCATATTGACCAGCTGGTCTTCAGGTGATAGGCAGGGAGTTAAAAGGTTTTTTTGCAGGTATTTATTGCTAGTGCGACTCAAGTCACACAGTGGATGCAGCTGCCTCTCGACATGCCGCACACTTGACAGCGCATATGGCATCAAGTGTGGGCAGGTGGGCATATATTGTTCAAATTCATACCCATACGACTTACACATGAATGATAATGTGTAGGATTTTAGCAATGGGGCTGAATAACTCTTTGGCAAAACTTCATAGGAAAATAAATTAAGAGGGAAGACGTTTACAGGTTTTTTGTTTAAATATTATTGCAAAATAACAGAATGTCAACCATGGATTAGAGACAATATTTCTTTAACGTTAGAGACCAAGTACAATAATTTTGCATTAAATTAATGCTAAGCCATAGTTATTGCAGCTCTCATAGAAAAATAAACTATTTCACAATGTACTAAAGTGACACATAAATAAATAAAACTGAAATAAAAAAGTTAGTCATGAACACTACAAAAATACATTTTAAATAAAAACATGTATTAAGCTTCAACAGAAGTTATGACAGTGATTTCAAAGTGTTTAATCTTATATTGAACAACGGGAAATTATTTTTACTCTGAACTCCTCTTTCCTAGAAAGAGCCTACACATTTTAAGCACTGAATCTATAAAAACAGGACTCATCCATGTTTGCTTTTACAAAAAATATATAAAAAATACAGTACACATTAAAACTTGACGGAAGCAAAAGGTATCAAAAACCACTGCAAAATATACATTGCAAATTAGATGTGTTCGAATTGTATAGCGATACTGAAGTATGAAACAGATTGTGGCATGACAAACAGAAGGAAAACCTGGCATATCTGTAGGCAGGAATCGTGGATAGCATGATGTTCCTTTTGACATACTTAAGTATATTGGCACTAATTGCGTACCTTTTTTAAGGAGTGTGCAAAGTATCGGGGAGACTGAATAAAAACACAAAGAGATTTGGTTGTTTCAGCAAGAGGAGTTGCATTTTTTTTTCAAAGAACAGGATACATTCTAATTCTAAAAGTGCTATGATTGTGCAGTTTTTGAGCGCTGTGGCCTCAACCGAGCACAACTCCACTGTCTCCAAAAATAAATAATTTTTCATTCAAAAATCCACAGGGTCATAATGCCCAGCTCCAGATGTCCCTCCAACACTATGGGAATCCTTCTTGTATGCAATGGGATGGATGCAAAGAGCTTCCAATAGCATTAGGAAAGGAGTTCCATGCATGCATGGAACAGGGGCAGAGCTTTAAAACACTAAAATATACCAGCTTTAATTTTTGGTTGACAAGAGACCTGCAGGAGTGGGGACTGACTCAGCCTGCTCTATTCCTCTACTGCCATCTTCTCATGTGCTTACCACCTCACACTTTCCTGCACTAACACTATATTTTCCATTATATATAATGGAAAATATAGTGTGTGTGTGTGTGTGTGTGTGTGTGTGTGTGTGTGTGTGTAATACACGTACACACACAAACACACCCTGGTCAAATTGAGTCAAAAGCTTTAGTGTGTCTTCTTGATGTAGTTATTATTCGTAAGTAACAATGAGCCATTATAAAAAATTATCTTAAAAAATCCAGTAGTGATTAACCCCTTTGATTATTCCAGTCTTCTACACAAAACAATTCTATCCAATTTTAGAAAGACTCAAAGCAAACAAAGGCAGAATAGTTAGTACGCACAGAAAAGAGATTCATAAAGTGTGCTCTGTATACAAACGTACTTATACCTTTATCTAGTGTTCTCTGAAATGCAACACAGAACGATCACCATATTCGTTCCTTCACACAAAGCAGTGGTTCTCAGGACATGAGTCGAGTCGCCTTACTGAGGTGCCAGAAGGAACACAACCCCCCACCCGTGGCCCCCCGCTAGGACCCTTACCATTTTGAGCCCATGCTGGCATGGGGACTATGACCCAGGGACAGAAACAGAGCTAGCCTTAGGCAAAGCATGCTGTAGGATGGTAGCCTTAAGAGTCAGTTCCACTTGTGCCAGCCAGGGCAGAAGGTAGAGGTGGGAGCAGGAGACACTTGTTGGCTGTGCTACCTCCCAGGCTGGTGCAGAGAAGAGTGCCTGTGACCATCACACGGCAGCAGATAGGGATCAGCACAGGATTCTCCACCATCTCCTGTGTTTCAGGAGTTTCCACCAACCATTTTGGAAGGTGCATTAGGGTGCTTCTTGCTGGTAGGGCTATCTTGCTGAAGATGGAGCTCTCCTGGTGGTGGAGGCCAGTGGAGTCAGGCTGGAGAAATATCTGCGTCTCATCCAAGTACCATCCACAATGACTGGGTAGGGGGGGATTAGATTGCTCTGTTTAGTGTTTTTGCTTTTTAGTAGGCTGGATGCAAGCCTACTTAGCCTCTCTCCTCCAGATTAGTGCAATGTAGGACATCAAGGCTTGCGATTATCGGGGCCAGAGTGATAGTGGCAAGGAATTGTTTCAATCTTTTTTGTTTTGTTTTGCAGGCAATTCTCTCTGTGGGTATTCTGTCCCACGTTTTTTTCTCTTTCTGATCTGCTTTCTCCCCAGTGCTCAGAACAGGAGTTAAGTGCCAACGGTTGACCTGTCACTGATTTTGTGCCAGCTACATTTTGCTTTACATAGTTTGGGAAATGTAGACCAAACCTTTCCTTAACTAAAGTGAGATCAGTGCGTTTGCAACACCAGTTCAGATCAGCATTACGTGGCAATGCTAAATACTAAATAAGTTACGTTACGTTAAAGTGCTACAATGCAGAGTGGTGTTGTGAACAGGTAGGAAGCCTGCTTATGCCAGAACAGTCAAATTTAAGCCAATTTGATCCTGTTGATCCTAAATGGGACTGAATTGGCTCCAATCCAAATTATCTGTGCTTTAATTGGTTTAATCATGTTAATCAGTAGTTAATGCACATTTGTTTTCCCCCAAAATGGAGCAGCTCTGTTTGAAATCTAGCCATGTTGTGTAACTAGGCTTTCAGGTCAGTTTCTCATTACAGTATTCAAACCACAAACCCCCAAAGTATCTTTCAAATAAACTTCTTGGCTGAGAAAACAAAGCTTTGAAGAAAGCAGCCTGTCTTCAGGAGTTACATTTGAAAGTTTCATTTACTTGTAACTTGCTGATGTTGATTTCTTCGGGCTTATCACGTCTGTAGGTTACCGTTTTTGTACAAACAGTGGGCAAGAACATTTTATCCTTAAAGGAGGAGAGAATATAAATGGTCAGAAAGTCCCACACACCTAGCATTCCTTTAAAAAAAAATGCATTATGGATCAGCGACATCAATTACCTTTTTAGTTGCAGATATTCTATAATCAGATGAAGTTTTCATTTTGTTATTGCTCCACTGCAGAATTATTTGTCGGATTATAAGCACGTTAAGCAACCCAATCAGAAACGTAACTATAAAAATTATGAAAAAGATTCTGAAGTGGCTTGGATCATCGGCTGTGCATTCTGCAAAAAGAAGAAGTAGTAAAATTCACACTGTCCCCTCAAAAGGTCCATGCAATCAACCTAAAAGATAAAGCCAAACCCTAATACGAGAAAGTAATTCATAATTGTACTTTTGTTGAATAATATAATAAATGACATCTTTATTGCCATATATACAAAAAGGCACCTTATTCTTAAAAAGCATTATCCAAAAAAGAATGTACATGTTAGGCAGATCTATAGTTACACCACTGATCTCAGCTAGCAAAAAGCATCAAGTCATGATTTATTTATCTAGATTTCATTCTCCAAGCAGTGTACAAATAACTGAAGGTAGGAACGCAGCTGAAAACCACCATTCACTCAAGCCACCATCATTATCTCTCTCTGAAGTTGAAAGTTTGTATCTTCAAAATGTGTAGCCAGTTGGTCACACCAGGTCTTCAAAGGTTCTAGAGGTCCTTTCACCTCAGTGGGAGTCCAGAAATTCTGGACAACTTAAAAGAGCTCTCCTGGTCAATTTGCTGGAGGATGCAGTGCAGTTTTCTCTGCCTGCACTGCCTCATGGAGCCACCACCAAGCTGCCTCTGTTTCTCTAGGGATCAGAGCCCCACCTTTGGTAGTGTCTGTACTGTTAAGAGATCGGGGACATGATCTTAATTCTGGGGGAGTTTATTTGGAAGAAGAGGGTTTCTTAAGTTTATAGAGTTAGACTGCATACATGCGATATATTTCAAGCCCCCTGCTTGCCAGGGGGGCAAGAATCCAGGAAACAAGTTTGTTACATGTGCAGGGTAGTGTAACTCAGTGAGGGGTAAACTACCGTTCCCAAGATAATAGGAGGGGTGGGATATGCTTTAAAAGCCTTAGACTCAACTGCACATTTTGTTTCAACTGTTCATGCCTCATAATGTGGAATAAGAGTAGCTGTATATGGAGAAGCAGAGTGTGAAATAATAGGCTTATAGAAATATTCGTTCCTGTATTACTGTGTCTGCTTTTGTCATTAGCAGAATTAATTTCTCAAAGGCCTAGAAATGCCTGACCTTGACATTTAGCCAATGCCAGCCAACCACATTTTCTGTAATTTAGGTTTTACTTTCTCAAGAGAAAAGAGATTTTGCCTTAATTATTGTGTGAAATTATTAATACTAGCTCGAACAAGGAATGCCTTCTATAGTAAAAAAAAAAAAACCAACAACCTCCATATCAGTAGTGTTCTTTTGAGCTACAATCCACAAAAACCAGTCTCTTCGCTGTGTCACCAAGGCAACTGTAGGCAATCTGATACTGATGATTTTGTTTTTCACTTACCTGAAGATTTTTCAGTATAATGCAACCTGTAAGCACACGAAGTTTTGCACTGGTCCAGGGCAATTTGAGACGAGTTGGAGTGAAGACAGGGCACACAATTCCTGTAAACCAGAACACAACTGAATATCTATCTTTCTTTCTGGATTACCCATGACTATGAAGTAAAATCAGGGATCAATAAACTCAGCATTTTGTTTCATGTAGTTACTAGCAACAGCAACAGTACAGCTTGCCCCCATTCAAGATTGCTTAAGAGAGAAGATGGCCAGGTATCAAAAATGATACACAAACGGCCATCTAGCTAGTCTTTCTTTCAAAATACTTACATACTGCTTTTCTGGGCAAAGCCTTCTAAAGCAGCTTACAACAAATAAAAACAGCAATCTTGAAAATCAGTTATTATCAAAGCAAAAATAATTTAGATTTGCGCGCACACAAAAACCAGATATAAGAAAACCTCAGAATTTCAACCACATAATAAAATTCCAGCCTCCGGTACGTGTAGTTGAATGACTGGGATTTAAAATAATATTTATCAGCATCCTTAGGAACTGAGCTAGCGATGAGCTTTTCAGAGCGTGAAAAAGTCCCAGGAGGTACATTTTAACCAGTCTTTTACTACTTCTCAGACCGATAATGCAGGACAGAGATTGGTAAATTAAAGCTGATTGACCACATCCTGCCCACCCAGACTTTGCCCTGAGAAGCAACAACAACTTGTATCCCAACAATTGCCTTTCCAACCGTATTCTTTGCCTCTGGGGAATTCTGGGATCTGTAGCTTAAGAACAATTGCAGTTGCTAAATGGAGGTGCAGGAAGAGACAGAAAGGCCACTCTTCTCTGTGTCAGCACCAGCATTCAAGTGTTGCTTTCTAGTCATGAATAGCCTGAGTCAACAGGGAGTCACAGAATGGGAGTCAGCTTGTCAACTTCATGGTGAGTGCAGCCTAGCACATTGTACAAACCCTTCTGGCCCAAAGCAAGAGGGTTCGGGATTCTCAGGCAATAACAAAGAAGCACAAAATACACTCCGCGAGGGGCCATGACATTAACTTAACCCTCACTGGAAGGTTGGGATGTGAGGGGTGGGCAGGATGAAGAGCAATTAATGTACTCAGCTTCCACAAGATTGCACTGATTAGCAAAAAGTGTGGGCAACCTTAATCTCCATTGCAAGCCAAACAAGAGGGGAAGTCCTTAGCCCTTAAAAAGCCTCGATTAAGGGCTATTGTATGGGACATAATGTGTGTCAGTAACTCATGAGGGTCAGCCCAAAGTGATCGACCTATCGAGTATCCTGGAAATGATAAGACCATCACTTTGTAGAAGATGGATCAATGCTGTGGATTTTATTCCTTGGAATCACCAGCCCCTTGGTAAGATGCCACAAGGCAGCCGTAAAAGAAGTGCCAGTAGGAATGTGCAGTATATATTGCCCATACCTGCAATTAAGGAGACTGCAATAAAAAAAAAAGACAAGTAATAATTTGATCTGAGGAAACATACCGTTTGTCACTGCAAGCAATTCTACAAGTAGGGCAGAATTCACACAAATGGCCCAAACTGCTGGGATCGGTGCATTTGCATCTTCCACACACACAAGTTCCTCTTCCACTGCAGACCTGGCCATTTGAATTCATGCAGTGCTTCCGTAACGATGAGGAGCACTGGCAACGATCACCCTCCCAGCCACTAGAACATTTGCATTTGCCTGCTTCGCATTCGCCGTTGCCTACAAGGGCAGAGGAGGAATGGGTGAGGCCCTGGGTACATGACTCACTAGAGAGGGGCTTCCAAGGTCTCCTGTGCCGACCCTTATTGATCACAGCTTCTGAAAACTAATTACACCTTTAAGTGATTATTGGTTTAAAGAAGATGGTAACATATTTTGCTTCTTAGTGGAAATGTGGTTAATAGGTTAATGACCTTTTCATTCCCCCCCCTCAAAAATTATTTCCTGTAGCACAAATGGATGAACCTTTGCCTATTAATGACTAAAATGAGGTAGGTATATTCCATTGAAATATTTAAAAAGGTTACGCACAAACCGTTTTTAATTTTTTTTGTATGCCATTTTACCATTTCATAAAATTGTATTAACAATTCTATATATATTTCGTATCACATTTGGGCACAACACCACATTCTACAATGGGGAGTGTTCCTAGCTACATAGGGTATAAAAATGTCACACCTGCACAAGGTAAAAGCCCCCTTTTGGGACCTCAAAACTCAGCCAGCAGACCCTGCCGGGCATGCTGGGAAAAGAACCTACAGGAGAGGTAGCAAAACATCGTCCTCTAGCAGCGTCTATACTGTTACTGCAGTAAAAAAAGCTTCCTTGTGTGTTTGATGGCCCTTTATAATGTTGTATATATGTGACTCTAAAGCTTGGGTTCAATTTTATATCTGCTTACAGTGACTTTAAAAATGGTCAAAAAACTGATAAATAAATTTTTTAAAATCATTTTGTCCGTGAGATCTTATCAAATCTCTTTGAAAGTAAGATTTTATCTAATCTTTAATGAAAGCTCATCAAATTATGATACAGGGAAATGAGGTTGTAAAAAAGACATCACCCTAGTGGTTAAGCATTACTCAAGATGCTTAAGAGATGGAAAATAGGTAATTGATCTGCCTGAGAATATCAGGGTGGGAAGATGAGGTGTACAATTAATGTGTTCCCCCCCTTTTTTAAAAAAAAGTTTAAGAAAGGTATGTGGGTTGAAATTGAGAGCTCTTTAAAAATATTTATCGGTTTGGTTGTTTTTCAGTAGAGTTTTGGTGCCATGAATACACCGAAACTGTGAAGAAGGGATAGTTGTTAAACCACAAGCTACATATGCCAGCAGATGTCATTAGATGCTGACTCCCACCTTTCTCAACCAACATGACTCATAGTCATGGATAAGAGGAGCTGTAATCCAGCAACATTTGGTTCTCCACTCCTGACATATGCAGTACAAAACCGACTATTTCTTAGGTATTGCGGTTAACATTTGTGCGGGGTTCTACACCACAAGGGGAACCTACACATGTAGAGAAGGATCACCACACTTCCACACAATGCATGGAGGGTGTGGGTGAGTGTGCTGTAGCAAGGACACAATGGTTGGGCCAGCAAGCATGGCCGTTCTTCATGTGATGGACATAGCTGATGCAAAGAACATCTGACAGTAGACCAGAACTGAAGAAAAACCTAGCCATGAGATTCCCTAGGTGGCCCGGGGCAAGTTAACAACTCCCAGCTTCACTTACTAACCTACTTCACAAGCTGTTGGGGAAATTAATAAGGTTGCTTACTTGAAACTATTGCCCTTGGGAAGGAATCCACATGCAAACGAGAGTTCGCATGGCAGGAAAGTCATCAACAGACATATATTCAAGTTGGAGGGAACTTTCCTAACACTTGGTTGTTTTGTTTTGTTTTTGTTTTTTTCAATTTTTTTAAAATTCATTTTAAAATAAAACATAATACAGTAAAAAACAAAAGCAAATACCTCACAACACATATACACAAACTAAAAAATAACAAAGAGAAAAACATAACAAAATACAAACAAATAAATCAATATTTTTAACCCTCATTTTACTTAACATTGTCTTGTGGACTTCTCACCCTTCTGAGTTTCATTTTTTTAAAAACAAATTTATTTTGTCCTTAGCAGTTTCCATACACTAAAATTTTCCCCATTATCTTAAAAACACAAGAAAGCCCCGGGGGCAGACAGTCGTGAGGTGGTCTTTATTATAGTTAAGCTTCTCCCAACCTCCCCCCTCTCTCCTCCCCCCAAAGCCTCTCCCTGCCACCAAGAGGCTCCAAGATAGAGAAGAAGAACAGAGGCGGTAAGCCGCTCAACTGTCTGAGTCCACTTACATTTACTATTTTACTATCCTAAACATATTCTTCAATTCACACCTACATACCACAATTTTACCCTCCCTAGCCTAAAAGCCTCTCCAAGAAAAATTCATATAGCTATTCATTTCTTTAATTTCTCAAGTATCATCTACATCTTCATCTGTTCCTGCCTCATCCTCCCCCCGGTCTCTTTTTCCCTGTCGATACAGGAAATTCCATAATACGGCCCGTGTTCAAATCCATATTTTTTCAATCCTATAACCACTACAATTTCATTTCTCATCTCACTCCCATTCTCACATAATTCACCACCCAGATTTTTGTTCTCCCCTCCCTCTGCCCTCCTAACTCTATAAGATGTCTCTCTTGCCATTCCCAAAACAACACATTTTCCCTCCCTCTTTGTAAATTCAGTCCCAAAATAAATTCTTGTTCTTCCATCCCTGCAGTATTAAAGTTCCCTGATGCACCTTGATGAGTTTTCTCTCCTTCTTTTTCCTCTTTAAAGTCTATCGCCTTATCTTCAGGGACCGATTCTTCATATTTTCTTCCCTCCACTGTAATTTCTTGAATTGCCAATCCATCTTCCTTTCCCTCAACTAATTTCTTAGTCCTTTCCAATTGCAAACTGAACCAATGCTGCCCATTTGTAAGTTCCCACAGCAGATTTAGTACTCTCTGTTGAAAACCAGGTGCAGCTCCGGATGTTGACATTCTTTCCAACTTTAAGGGCAGAACCGAGATTAGAGAACTAGAAATAATCGAGTCTATACTTGAAACACATAATGCAGAAATTGTATCCAAATTGGCTAAAAAAGTTTCCATAGAGATTTCTTTTCAAAGCTTTAGATTCTTGTAGCCATTCAGTAAAAGAACAGTTGCAATTTTTAATGTCAAAAGTATCTATTCACTCCATTGCAACAGTTCACACTTTAGGCAATAAACACATTCCATTCCTTTGTGACATCATAATAGGGTCTAGCTGATTCTCCTGTGGTGCCGATTCCAGGGCAAAGGAGAGGCTTTTCCCAGACCCAATTGCTGCTTTTTGCAGGGATTTTCCTTAAAAAAGACTCTTCCCCCCTTCACCCTGCCTAAGAGAGGAATTTATGTTCATTCCTTGGAGGTTTAAAGCACTCCAAATTCCTTTCCGGCTTCGGGACACGTTACTGCTTCCCAGTCAATCAGTGGGTAGAGATGGACCTCCATTTTTTTAAATCTCTCACCCATGGCCAGATTTTCCTAATTTTGATCCAATAAATCAATGTACTCACAGTCTGTTGCTTTTGACAATTTTCCTTGGAAGAATCAACCGCTGCTCTCTCCCAGTCACGCAGCTTCGCGCTGTCAGAGTTAGCAATCTTAGTCTGATGTGCTGCAGCTCTACCCCCTCGCACTCGGGGGCTCAAAACAGAGCCTTACCGGGGAGGGGGGAGCCTGCTTTTGGCGCCCGCCAGACGCCGGGTCCCCAAAACGCTTGATTTGGGGCTCTTCTGGGGATTCTGCTGTGCTGGAGCAGCCCCCCCTGAAGCGCTGAGGTCAACTCCGCTGAACGGACCTCTGACTGAGAAGATGGCGCGGTTGACCGGAAGTGAACACTTGGTTGTTTTGGGCACACCCGAGGCGACATTATTTCCCTCCTTAAGATCCCCACTGCCATATTTTAACCTGGGAGTGGATTCCCAAAAGGTGGGACTGGGTGTGGATAAATTACTGAAAAACAATAGCTACAAGTGAGCAACCTTGTTTTCTGAGTGGAGCTGCACACTGGTGCTGCATATTTGGGCGACTAGCAAGCTCTCCTGAAAATGGAAGCAAAAAGAAGCTGAGTCGCCTTAGTGTCAGTCATTTGCATCAAATGTATGTAAATAAATAAATAAATAATCTGGTGTGCATGCTCTTTTGGGGGGATTCCCCAGCAGATAGAGAAAGCTCTTGTGTCAAGGGCACTGTGCAGCATAAGACTATTTGGCATCATCTCAGAGGAGCAAGTTAGCCAGCTCATTCCAGACTCATCATACCCTTAACCAATCCAAAGTTTTCCTGGATTCTTAAAATGAGTCCATCCATTCACGGTCACCGTCCCTGATGTGTGGAGCTCTCTCCAGACTGGATGAACAAACACCCTTTCCTCTAGATCTCTCCTTCTTCAGGTGTGGTTTTTGACTTATCTGCTTCAATCCCACTGGCAACCAAGTTTTAAGTATGTATATCTGAACTTGCCCACAGCTGCTCTTCTGCCACCTCTTTCCCTTTCCTTGCTGGTCCCCCCTCCCCTCACATCACCCCTTGTGTATTTTATATCATAAGCTTCTTGAGGCCATACATTAGTCTATTTCTGCAGATGTAACTTAGTGAGGAACTATATTGATGCTGCTGTAGGTACATGGTGTTATCTAGCAATAGTGTGACTTAGTTTGGGCCTTAGGGTTAAGGAAAGCTACAAATCTAGTTAACAGCAAACTCCTGTGCATGTTTATTTAGAGACCCTGCTAGGTTTGATGGAGCTTGCTCTCTGGAAAATGGGTTTAGCTGAAAAAGACTGAAAGCTGAATTGGTAAAATAGAGTGAAATTCTGGAGCTTACCAGCACATAAGTTTCCCAAGTGATGAGGGCAGGAAAAGTCATCTTTTTCACAGTATTTACCATATATTGTGCCAAGTTTGGTTTTGTGGCAAATGCATTTCCCATCTACACAGTCTCCTTGACCATTGCAGACTAGATGGCCCTTGGGCATTTTGCACTGCTCAGAAGAGAATTTGTCGCTGGAGCTCGAAGTCTCTGCATCCTGAGATGTTTCATCGACACATATCCTTTTGTGCTTTATGCTGCCCTCACACTGACAAGCACATATTTTGTGTATATTAACTCTGGTTGATTCATTGAAACCAAGCGGTTTGAGCATCATGTATTTTCTTCCTTCAGTTGTACTACATCCTTTCATGGCAATGGAAATATTGAAGAGCACCTGCAATATAAAAAATGAGAAGCACTCTTTTACTGTATCGTTGAAAAGCAGCCCTATAATTGTACTGGGGCATTTATAGAAGCTGTTGAAAAATGCAAGTTATTTATAAGCATATATTCTTTTTAAAGCATTGACTTCTTGGCGGGGTGGGGGAGAGAACACCTTTCACCATTCTCTCCCTCCCTCCCTCTCCCTCTCTGTGTGGATTGTTTTCGGGTATCATCCTGAATAAGACAGGGTGGCCTATTAGAATTAACCATAATTTAAAACCAACAAGCATTAGCTCAGGCATCCCCAAACTGCGGCCCTCCAGATGTTTTGGCCTACAACTCCCATGATCCCTAGCTAACAGGACCAGTGGTCGGGGAAGATGGGAATTGTAGTCCAAAACATCTGGAGGCCCGAAGTTTAGGGATGCCTGCACTAGCTGAATCTCTTTCCTCTCTTAGGACCACCTTCAATGTGATATTTGGACGCAATTTGTATGCTGTCATAGATGGTCCCATATAAATGATTGTTATTAAAGCACAGCAATGAAAAAGCTTAATCCTCAAGCAGTTATATGTGACCTTCATGCATTGGTGTTCCCTGAATTGGCATGCTGCAGCTGCATTCTGAGGCCACCAACAAAAAGTAATTTACATGCAAGCAGAACTATATGTGCCACTAGTACTGGTTTCTCTCTGTAGCAGCTGCCACAAACTAGCGGCTTGCCTCTGTGAAAAAGCGGCTTGCCTCTGTGAGAATGGAAGCTGTAAGGGCTAAAGGGGGGAAAAAACCACTGCACAGTGGGTCTCCTTAACTGTGGGCAAGCTATTGCTTTTGGTGATGGTTTGCGAATACATTGTAATGCCCCAGTCTACTCATCCATTGCAGACGTGAAATGTGGCTTACACGTCAGCTTCCCAAACTGAAAATGCTTATTTGTTTTACCCGAGGAGCCTCACATACACAGAGGAGCATATAAATGAAGAAGCTAGGGGTACAACACACAACACCCTAGAACATTAGCCATGGACAAAGATGTGTGTTGGAATAATAAAGATGACTCTGATGACCATCCTTCAGGAACTCTGAACGGTTTAGGAAATGAAGCAAAAACCTCAGGGCACATCTTTAAAATAAGTGCATGCCTTCACCATAGCTGCCAAGTCTCCCGTTTTTCACGGGAAACCCCCATATTTTAAACCGTTTCCTGCTGGCAGCCCGGATTGGAAAAAATCCCGTAAATCCCCTGGATTTCCTACTTGCCAGGGAGGTTCCATTTTGGGTCCTGGCGCCGCCCAATTTCTGGTGCCCATACATGGGTAGCACAGCACCGGAAGTCACTTCTACGCATGTCCGGACATGCGTAGAAGCGACTTCTGGTGCCGCGCCATTGCTGATCCCGTATTTTTCAGCGGGAGACATGGCAGCTATGGCCTTCACACCAGTTATTTAAAATGTACTTTAATTGATTAGCTCTAGGATCAAAACTTTCAAGCAGGCACAATGTCTCGTTCCTGGAAGCCCGGGGAAATTTGAAACGGCAGCTGCTTACTGCTAACCATGGAGCAGAAATGTTTATTCATGGATTTAACTGGAAAACAAAGCTCCACAGAAATAAACTCCATGAACAATCTGGAGGGCCTAAGACTACGACCCACAGATATTTACTTTAAAACCCATACCAAATCTTTCTTCCACTGAAAAAGCTATTATAAAAACATTGACCAAATATTTTGCCTCCTTTGTGAATAAAGGAATGCCCATACTTCAGCTGTGGATTTCACGTTTTTGCATCCCTCCACGCCGGTTTTTCTGCTTCCATCAGGGCAGATTGCAGTGACCTTGACACTTATATCTTGGATGGGGTTTTCCACCTGAATTTTCACTTCAGAGACCAGATTCTGCAGTGGGGGGGGGGGGACAAAACAAAACAAAAACCGAGAGAGCTCCATCACATTGCATGGCAATATGTGCTACAGTGGCAGCATGCCTGACTCAGTGGATTTAACTGAAACAAAAGAGCCTGTCTGTCTCTGGATAAAGGAATAAATTGTTTTCTGTATAAAGACTCCATTTATATATATCACATAGCCATGCCAGGGGAACTTGTAATCCTGAAGAGGAGGACAGCAATGTTGGGGTTTCCAGCTAATCTTACAATGTCAGTGACAAATCCAGCATTCCGTTCTACCACTATAGGGCAAGTTCACACAATAACATCTTTATTCTGCTCTATGTCTACTGAGTGGACACTGGTTTTAAAAATACTGCTGCTGTTAGCACCTAGAATACCTACTTCCGGATGTCCCTCTCCCCATCCATCCATCATGGAGAATGATGTCCCTTGCTTTTGTGGCACCGACCTTTCTTATCCTTGCTAGATTGAGCACGAGACTCCGTGCAAGCTGCTTTCTTTGTTGGCAATGCTAATCACAGAGAAAAACGAGACAGAGACAAGCAAATCCCTTGTTTGCTATGGCAAGAAGGCTGCCATGGCAGTGTGTAGCTGCTAGCATCTCTACACTTGCTGGGAGCGTGGAGTGATTTGGCTTAAAGACAATGTTTGAAGCTTCTCTCCCTGCATGATGTGATACTTTTTTAAGTCCAGGGATTATATTCTAAGTTTACGGAGTATCTATTCATGTACACACACACAAAATCAAATAAGCAATCCCTCCATGCAGTCTTAATTGGTACAGGGCTGCACCAAATGATTTTTCTGAATGTGCTCACTGCCTCTCAGAGCACTAAGTATGTTAATAGCTCAGTTGGTAGAGCATGAGACTCTTAATCTCAGGGTTGTGGGTTCAACCCACGTTGGGCAAAAGATTCTTGCATCCCAGGGGGTTGGACTAGATGACCCTCACGGTCCCTTTCAACTCTACAATTCTATGAAAAATTAGAATACAGATAAAAACCCATCAGATTTAATGAAAATGAGATTCCTTTCTGGGCAAGCTCACAGTGCCGTCTTATCACAAGCAAATGTGCATCATGTAAGTTCCATCCTGATGTTGGAACCCAAGATGTATTGGGGAAAAGGTGAGATATGGGTTTCTTTACGCTAAAATGTTGGAACTGTGAATTGTGATGAAGCCATTAACTGTTTTCTGTCTTGAAACTGAGAGCAAAAGAAGCTGTTCTCATCATTTGACATAGATGCAAAGTTGCCCAGATTTCTGTTGATTGTGTGCTTAGCAGAGGAAGACCAATTAAACTGGTAACTGTTAAAAACAACAACCCCAAAATCTATAGAAATGCCATGAGCTCATAACTTTTTTATGGCACCTGTTTGGTAAACTCCCAATTAAAAATTGAAACTACAGAGAAATTCAGAGGTATCTTGGACGCATCATTAATCAAATATAGGCAGCTGATATTTTTTAATTACAACAGTTCAGTTCAGGTGAACTGCAATGGAAGAAATTTCACACACATAACAAAAAGTTTCTCTTTTGGTTCATCACTTTCTCTTTTATATACCATTTGCCTGTTTTTTTTAAGTAGGGAAGTAGAATTTTAGATGCTGAGACCTTAAACAGATCTTTAATTTGGGATGTTTAGACGCAGCTCTAATTGGTGTCATTTTTGCTGGGTCTTCTCATTATCTATTTGTAAATTATGGCTTTGGAGAGATGACATATCCTTCCGAGAATGCATCTCCTTGCCATTTGCCCCAATTAAAAATGGAACATCAAAGCAAGGTTAGTTACGAAGCAGATATAAATCAATTTGATTGCTACAACTAATTTCAGTGAGAAACAGTGAAGATACATTGTGTAACCAATTGCTGCATAGGAACATTTCTAGTACAGAAAGTAATCAACATGGTACCCCTAGATGTTGTTGGACTACATCTCCCATCTACCCTGACCGTTGGCTATACTGGCTGGGATTGAAGGAAGCTGTAGTCCAGGCTTCCCCAAACTTTGGCCCTCCAGATGTTTTGGACTACAATTCCCATCATCCCTGACCACTGGACCTGTTAGCTAGGGATCATGGGAGTTGTAGGCTAAAACATCTGGAGGGCCGCAGTTTGGGGATGCCTGCTTTAGTCCAACAACATATTAAAGGCACCACACTGGCTACCCGCCCCCTATCTTTCTCACTCTGTCCTAGTGGCATATTTTCTTGATAACTGTACACTAGCTTGATTTTCCTCAGAAGTAAAGAGAAGGTATGTGCTTTTTTGCAGTTTGCCTTTAGTTTCCACTCTTAAGTGATTTTCTTGGGTAAAGCTATGTGCTGCTAGTAAAGGAAGCTTTTTATTTCCTTCTGACCCAAGCTTGATAGAGGCTCACTTTTTCTAGATTCTTTTCTTTTTGCTTCATTCTAATCTATGCGGACAGTTGTTTTCATTCAAGAACCCTCCTGGAACCAACCACAGACCTCACCACAGCAAATTTGGTTGAATGGGACTTTGGGACATTTTGTAGATTAGATAGTTATTATTAGCCTAAAGGAAGGAGTTTAGAACACAGGAAGCTGCCTCAAACCATTGGGCTATCTAGCTCAGTTCTCCCTAAGGTGCCTGGCAACAGCAGCTCTCCCTGGCTAGAGGCAGAAGACCCTACCTGAGGATGCCAGATACTGAACCTAGAACCTTCTGCATGCAAAGCAGATGTTCTACCACCAAACTACAGCCCTTCCCTACGGGCCTTTAGCTTTGAATTCTGGTGACCGGCTGCTTTGCTATTGACCTCCAGTGTTCTTATCGACTGCTTTTTCTTTGCATCTCTGTATTATTATCATAATCATCAATATTTCCCAGCAATTTATTCCTTCTTATTCCTCAAAACTGAAGACTGAAGATTAGGAGAGTGTTTATCCTAGAAAAGTTTAACCTTAGGCCATAATTATTTTACACTGTGGTATTGGTTTTAACAGATCTAATAGTTTTCTCCATAATATTTTACTGTTCTATATAATATTATATGAGAACAGTGTTTTATATATTTATAGGTATGCAGACACTCCTTGACTATCTTGCTATATTGCACCTGTACCTGGAGCTCACAGAATATTTATTTTAACAGCTGCTTCCCCCAAACCAACATTAATGAAAAATGCATTCATCACAAAGCATATACCTTGTAGGCTTCTACCACCAAGTCACTGAGATTCACTGCTTGAGATTCTATCTGTCTTGCAGTAGTTCCCGGCAGAAGAGGCAAAAGGTCCTACAGAAAAAACAGTGTTACAGTTAAAAGGCCACTGTGATTATTATCTTAAAACTTGTGAAATTCTGACGTTTAAAAATACCTTATACCAGTGAAATTGGCTCCCTTGGACTGCAAAAATTACATTAATGTTGTTGTCTATGAGTTTTTCAGAAAGCTGGCCAAGTGATGGATGCTCCTGAAAACAAAAAAAGGAGATACATAGTGTGGCATTTGTAGTTTAATATGATCTAAAGGAATGCTATGATTGTGAAATTAATAAGAAACCTTACATATATAATAATAATAATAATAATAATAATAATAATAATAATAATTTTTATTTATACCCCGCCCTCCCCAGTCAAAAACCGGGCTCAGGGCGGCTGACACCAACAGAACCACAATAAAACATAAAAACAATTAATTAAAATACAGATTAAAATACAGTATTAAAATTTAAAGTGCAGCCTCATTTCAAGTAGGCCATAAATCCAAGCCATGAGGGAGAAAAACACAGGGGTCAGGCTGAGTCTAACCCAAAGGCCAGGCGGAACAGCTCTGTCTTGCAGGCCCTGCGGAAAGATGACAAATCCCGCAGGGCCCTGGTCTCCTGGGAAAGAGCGTTCCACCAGGTTGGGGCCAGTACTGAAAAGGCCCTGGCTCTAGTAGAGGCCAATCTAGCCATCTTATGACTCGGGATCTCCAGAATATTATTATTTGTGGACCTTAAGGTCCTCCGCGGGGCATACCAGGAGAGGCGGTCCCGTAGGTACGAGGGTCCCAAGTCGCATAGGGCTTTAAAGGTCAAAACCAGCACCTTAAACCTGATCCTGTACTCCACCGGGAGCCAGTGCAGCTGGTAAAGCACTGGATGAATGTGATCCTGCGGCCGGGACCCTGTAAGGAGCCTCGCCGCGGCATTCTGCACCCGCTGGAGTTTCTGGGTCAGCTTTAAGGGCAACCCTGCGTAGAGCGAGTTACAATAGTCAAGCCTGGAGGTGATCGTCGCATGGATCACTGTCGCCAGATCGGGGCGAGAGAGGTAAGGGACCAACTGCTTGATGCGGCGGAGATGGAAAAATGCCACCTTTGCTGTGGATGCAACCTGCGCCTCCATGGAAAGGGAGGCGTCAAAGGTTACACCCAAACTCTTGACTGTTCTTCTACCATAAATCCCTGAATGCTTGTAGTGAAACAATCCTTAGGACAATATTACATTCATCAGATGGCAACAGCAGTTATCACTTGATACTCTTAACTAAATGAAACTGTCGGCATGTATGCAAGCTAGGTCAGTAGTCTTCAGTCGTTTGATTATCAGAATCCACCTTTAGCCTGAATGTGTTTTTAAACTATGCATCCATTTTAATTTTTGCCCTGTCTCCTACTCTTCCTAAAAAATACCCTAAACAAAAAACAGTGCTAGCAGGGCTGCTGCAACCCACTTAAGGTCAGGTGGTGACTGCTGTGGGTCCTGACTCATCATATGAATACGAGTGACTGAAACACCACATTTTCTCTCTTACTATATCTGCAGAGCAAACCACCCCACTCCCAAATAAAAGGGGGAAGAAGAAAGAGAAAGAAGCTGAAAGATGACCAAGTACCGTAAATGAGTCAGGCGCAGTCTGGATGAATGGACTTATGATTGAAAAGTACAGAGCAGCAAGCGAACAAAAGGAGCTGCACTTCTCTGTGTTGAGGCACGGCACTGTGCATTTGCAGGTGTGTTAAATGGAAAACACACACACACACACACACACACACACACACACTTTGATGTTCACAACTTTCCTCTTTCCTTCATCCTGCATGTGAGCCTGGTCTCAGTATGGGTTTGTATCTCACACCATTTATTGGGCACCCACAAATATTAACCAAAATTCAACTCTACCCACAGGCTGATCAGATGCTATAATAGATGGGAGCTTTCGGCATGCAGAAGAAAAGGCGCTGCACCCTTTAGTTTTGTGTTGCTCAAGTAACTCATCCTGAGCATAAACTTGCCACTTTCTCTAGACTCGGTTTACAATAGAAAATACATAGCTTACTCCAGTCTCCCCCAGGTGATCCCAGGCTTTCACAACGAACATAGTGTTTAATTCTTGCGACAAAATGTGTCAGCATACCTTGAGCAGGAGACATCCTCTACCACTCCTGGCTATCTGGAACAGCATATAAGGTAAGCAGGGAAGAACAGACCTCAATAAGAGGTGGGGTGATGAAGGAAAAAAAAAGCTACTCACACTGCACTGACCGGGAGGCTGAAACCATTTGAGTGAGCTGGTTCTAGCTGAAGTTCATACCTCTCCAGAAGGAGTATCTCATTACAGAGAACCTTCTAATGCTTGGGGAAACCACTGTTCAAAGCCAATGCTGTATACGACATATACCTTACCATACTGGTCGCTTTGACGTACACATTATCTTTCAAATGGCAGTTTCCATCATTAGGGATTACTATCCCCGCTAATTTACTGTCAAGCGCCAGGTGAGAGGTCTGATCTGTCATCATGAGAAGCAGGCGCTTGGCTTCTTTGCGCCAACCAATTTGGCTCTAAGGAAAGGAAGGGGAAAAAAAATAACCAAGCTAACAACGGGGGTAAAGCAAATGAAGAAGAGACACTGCATTAGTTAAAAGATACTGCACTGGTTTGTAGGCTCTATTTGATTTAAAGTGCCTGAGACACAACAGGTACCCAAAGGTTCACTTTTTAATCTACTGCAGGGGTGGCCAATGTTGTGCCCTTGAGATGTTATAGCACTACAACTCCCAGCATGCCTTGCCATGGCCGTGCTGGCTGCAGCTGATGGGAACTGCAGTTCCGGACCACATCTGGAGGGCACCACTTTGGCTACCCCTGGTTTAATATTTTAAGAATTGCTTTAATACTGAAAATGAAATACAGTGGAACCTCGGTTTAGGAACACCTCGGTTTACGAATTTTCGGTTTACGAACGCCGCAGACCCCTCTGGAACGGATTAATTCACTTTCCATTACTTTCAATGGGAAAGTTCGCTTCAGTTTATGAACGCTTCAGTTTATGAACAGACCTCCGGAACCAATTACACCCATGCTTCGGGTTAAGTACGCTTCAGGTTGAGTACTCCGCGGACCCGTCTGGAATGGATTAATCCACTTTCCATTACTTTCAATGGGAAATTTCGCTTCAGTTTATGAACGCTTCAGTTTATGAACAGACATCTGGAACCAATTGTGTTCATAAACTGAGGTACTACTGTAAAGCATTTGTTGTTTTTAAGCAAATGTAAGCATAGTTGCTCAATTGCTCTAGATTTGGCTGTGACTCTTCAAGAACAGCAATAACTACCCTCATACCAACACACATATATGGTACCTGCTGGGAACTGGCCTGGCTTTTTCAAACCAGAACTTGAAGCCCTAAAAATATCCACTAAAGCACTTTTGAGCAGGGATGATGATGGACATGGAGAGAAAAGGTCAAGATGAGCACCACAAGCAATGGAGTCTCCACAACTTCCTTTGGTTCTGAGAAAAGCTACAATATGCAGACAGCACTGGAGAACTATGGGATTAGATCAGGCATCCCCAAACTGCGGCCCTCCAGATGTTTTGACCTACATCTCCCATGATCCCTAGCTAACAGGACCAGTGGTCAGGGATGATGGGAATTGTAGTCCAAAACATCTGGAGGGCCGAAGTTTGGGGATGCCTGGATTAGATCAACTATCAAACACTAGGATAAAAGGTAGATCCTTTGCTGGTTTATTGGCTGCCTCTTACCTGGCACACAGCTGCTTGAAGCATAGCATCAAAGCCTCCTTCAGGTGTGTCAATATTCCCAGAGATTTTCTGCTTGCTAATTGCACTTCTGAATTCTGCTATTTTGTCAGTCAATGATAAAACATGGATATAGCCATGAGGAGGCATACAGTCGAGATCATAATCGCTGTTTGGCAAAAAGAAGAAAAGTGAAATTCTATTAAAATTCTGCTTAGAAATTATAGTTGGCTATAGCGACACAAGGCTCACACTACATTTCTGGCTGTCTATAAATATATACACACTAAACACAAATTCATGTTATTACAAAAAGGGAGTAAGTGCTGATGAACTAAGTCAGGCATCCCCAAACTTGACCCTCCAGATGTTTTGGGATTCCCATAATCCCTAGCCAACAGGACCAGTGGTCAGAGACGATGGGAATTGTAGTCCCAAAACACCTGGAGGGCCAAGTTTGGGGATGCCTGAACTAAGTCAAGTGTGGGGGATGTGTGGCCCTCCAGATGCTATGGGTCTCCAGCTCTCACCATTCCTGACCATTGGCCATACTGGCTGGAGCTGATGGGAGTGGAGCCCAACATCTGGAGGGTTATAGGTTTTACCATCCTTAAACTATGTAGTATGACCCTGACCCCTATATAATGTATGGAAAGAAAGGGTGGAGGTTGAAAGACTGGAATAAAAAGCCTTTCTCCTTTCCCCACCACAAAGAATAATAAACAAGACAGAGAAATGACAGATCTAACCAACCTGAAGCTTAGATCCACTTAAATTAAAGGAGCTTAAGATAGTCATGTCCAGTAAATTCAATTACTTTTCTCCAAGGATGGCTAACATTGGATCCAACCCATAGGGAACGGTGCCAAATGTGAAGAACGCCATGAGAAGCAGGGAAGAGGGAAAACATCTGCAACCTCCCCCGGCAGGTGCAACTCACTTCATCTCCTTTCTCCCCACCCCACAAGCAAACCCCAGTCAAGTCATCAGCAACAAAAAGCTGCAATACATTTTAGGATAAGTTTATAGAAAAGGACACAAATTAAGCTCCTATGCCCTCTGCTCCCAGCTATAACAACACAGAAAAGCAAACTCATGTCACGTACACAAGATGTGCTTGTAGAATCTTGATTGTTTAGTGCATACTATTTATTTTAGTTACAGGTGCCCTTCAGCTCTCTATATTGGACAAACAGGCCAAACCCTACGCCAAAGGATAAATGGACATAAATCTGACATCAGGAACCACAAGACAGAGAAACCAGTAGGAGAACACTTCTATCTCCCAGGACATTCTATACAAGATCTCAAAACAGCTGTTTTATTACAGAAAAATTTCAGGAACAGAATGGAAAGAGAAGTTGCTGAATTGGAACTCATTACCAAGCTTAAAACCATGGAGCCACCTGGGATGAACAAAGACACAGGATTCTTATCTCGTTATGCATGATCAAGCTTTCTTTAGCGCCTCTGCCCTTGCTTCCCCCCCCCCCCCCGCAGGACCAATTGCAGTCATCAGCAGTCGTTAACAGCCATCTACAGGTTTACCACTCCCATCAGCCCATCACCCATTCCCACCCACCCCCACCACCCTCTGTATATACATGAGGGTCTGACTCTTCTGTTTCAAGTGTATCTGAAGAAGTGTGCATGCACACAAAAGCTCATACCAAAATAAAAACTTAGTTGGTCTTTAAGGTGCTACTGAAGGATTTTTTAAATTTATTTTAGAATACTTAATGTGGCTTATGGGAGCAACTTTTGTAAAAAGAGATAGCATTTCCCCACCTTGCCCTATAGGTCCTTGTGCCCTTGCCCTAATAAACATTAGGAAGCAGCGCAGCAGTTACATCAACACAGTTACGTAACAAAATATTATGCAGGCACTGCAGCCGTTTATAGCAGATAAACCAAAATGAAATAGAAATATTAGATCATTTGTTTCATACCTTGCCCTCCTCAAAGATTTAAATTCAGGATGCAATCCTAATTTCACTAACCTGGGAGAAAGTCCCATTGAATTCAGGAGGACTTACTTCTGAGTAAACATGGTTAGGATTACACCATAGGATGGTTTAGTTTAGGACACACGTGCGCTTCCAGTTAGATTTACAAATTACTTACCTGCATTGATTATGAATTCTTCCTGGGTGAATGCTAATATAAGGCGACACCGTCTTATCTACATAAGATCCATATCCAAGTCGCAAATCAAGGGAAATATTTTCCATCTTTTGAGATAAATCAGATCCAACAGAGTTTAATTTTTCTATATTTTTGTGCATAGATGCAGACACATCAACCAAATAATAAAGGTCGACAGGGTACTTTTCCAGTGGCTGTACTTTCAACATAAAACTTGCTTCAGATCCTGATAGTTAAAAAACAGAAGTGTAATAAGTATTTCTGAGTATCAATGTTGCATTAAAAAATTCTGCAAGCATATCTTATTTCTAAATCCCATTTATTTTGGCTTATTTACTTAACTCTCCCAGGTGGGTGCATGCATGCATGCATGTGTGTGTGCATTTTAGTGTTAATCTGCTGATAGATAAGTTTTTGTATGCAATTTCTGCTGTAGGTTTTTGCAAGCAATTTCCTCCAGTATAATACATTTTATACATTACTTTCACTAACACACACTTTCCCTTAATATACACATTTTTAAAAAAATTATTTAAACAATAAATGATATTTCAGAACACCACATCAATAATATTAAATATTAGAAACATAGGATTTCCCATTGGCAATAGTAATTAATAATTTCTCATGCACTCAGAAAGAAAGAAAAAAGTATTTGAGAGTCAAATTATGTGATGCATAATAATGTATGTGGGTTTACTTTGTTGTCCCAATACATTGCAAATAACTGAATTTTTCTACAATATAATTATGTGGTTGTCGTCTTCCTACTCTAGCTCTCATCGAATTCAGCAATTTAATCATATTTACAATCTTCCACATTTTGATTAACCAGATTGTTGTTGTTGTTGTTTAGTCGTTTAGTCGTGTCCGACTCTTCGTGACCCCATGGATTATACGTGTTTATAAATGCACTGGTCTATGTTTGTTCCTCCCCAGCCTCTTCCTTTCCTGTCTTGCTCTTGCCCATGGTCTGTTTTAGTTTTCAACTTCTGGGTGAACAGGGGCCTGCTTTTGCCTCTCAGTATGCCACCATGTGTTACTGCTAACGATGATTGTTTTGTTGTGTTTGTGTGTGTCACAATGAATGCAACCAGGGATTGGAGGAAGAAAGCGCAAGAGACCAAGGCGGGAAAAGCTGCCACCTACTTTGAGGATGCCCCAGTCCACAGAATTCTGATTTTCCTCCCCCCACCCAATCACCCAAATAATTCCCCATGTTTGCAGCCTGTGGATGAGGCTACATAAGCAGGCCGGGTGTTTTTGGCTCCAGATCTACTCATTCCCCATTCTACTGACGGCCCTGTTCTATTTCAATGGAGATTCTCTTTCCCCCTCTGTCTCATTATTTCTCCGAACTACTGCCAATGATGAGCAGAATAGGCTAGTTTCCTTTTGGTCCCTTGCATGCTAGCAATTGGATTTTCCCCATCAGCAAGAGTTGAGTGCTCCTCCTTCTGGTGATAAATAAGTAGCACACACGAGAAGCCTTGTGAAGCAGAATTCACCACTCTGAGGCTCCCGCTCTGAAGATGAAGATTGCACCAGAGCACATGATGAGTTAAGAGCCTCCAGCTATGCTCCGCTTGTTACTTTGCAGGATGCTACACATCACCTCAGGAGGTACAGGGGTCCTTCTAAAATCTCCAGAGAAGGGTTCCCTCCCTAAGCAGTTTATTTCAAAGCATGCCCTGTACATAGTCCAAGTTCACTCACTCTGAGTATACACTGAGGCTGGATCTAGACATATCAAAGAAGCGTTTCAGTTTAAAACGTAAATCTAAACAGGGAAAACAGGTAAGAGAAAAACAGGACTCCACATCACCATTTGGTGGGGCACAATGTCATATCACACATACAACGCATATACTGTACAGTAGTATCTCAGTTTTCGAACATAATCCATTCCAGAAGACCGTTCGAGTTCCAAAATGTTCGAAAACCGAGGTGCAAAGGGAGGACTGCAAATTTAATAGAGAAAATTGAGAAAAACTTAGCGGAAGCCGTTTGACTTCTGAGGGTTGTGTGAAAACGGAAGCATTTACTTCTGGGTTTACGGCGTTCGAGTTCCAAAATGTTCAATGGAGACGTTCGAAAACTGAGGTACCATTGTAAATATTTTTTTATTTACCAGTCTAGCTGAGTCACCAGAGCACACCTGATGGCTGAACAATGCAGTTGCTGGCACCTCTGAGATCAGTGGTTCAGAAAATGTTTTAAATCGTTTTGTTTTGTTTTTTAAAAAAGTTTTTTCATTGATGTGTTTGCCATGCTAGGTTCCTTTGAGAGGAAGGGCATGATATAAATCGAATAAATAAATGTATGTGTAATACATCTTTAATAAAGAAAAAAGATACCAGTAAATGCGGTTGGATCCACAGTACTAAGCCACAATGCTAGGATATGTTCTTGAAAGAAATTAGGCAGGAATGGGAAGAGGCTAAAGCAGGCATCCCCAAACTTCGGTCCTCCAGATGTTTTGGACTACAATTCCCATCTTCCCCGACCACTGGTCCTGTTAGCTAGGGATCATGGGAGTTGTAGGCCAAAACATCTGGAGGGCCGCAGTTTGGGGATGCCTGGGCTAAAGCATAAACAACACGACTTGACAGAGGTTCATTAAATAAAAGAAATTGTTTGGGGTGTGTGTTATAACAATGGAAATACCAGAGATGGAAACAACTTAGGAGGTGGGAGAGGTTTTAAGTACTTAATAAAATAAGGGTGCCGTTAGTTTATACTGGATTCACTACACAAAGAAATCACAATAGTTTTCTAATGTTATCTATCAAGACACAAGACAAGTTGCCAGGTATTCCAGGTCAGGCTTCAGTTTGCAATTAAAAGTTTTCAAGTAAACGATTAAATAAATCTTCAAAGGGCAAACATTAACAAAGTCCAGGTCTTTATTCACCTTGGTACCCACCTCTCTTCTCTCAGGGTGCGAAATCAGTCTTGCAGAATGCAAAGTAATAGAAAACTATGACTCAAAAACATGGATTGATTTGCATACAAATTGTAGCCATTAGTGCGGGGCTGGCAATTTCTGAATGGGCCCATTTGTTTTCTCTGTAAATGGGATATCCTTGCTCAGGAAGCGGAGCTACAACTTAGGTTCCGTTCCAGTTTAGGCTCATCAGCATTTCCCAACCCTCCAGTTCACAGCTTTCAGAACTCCAGCTGCTGGACAGGAGCCACAGTTCTGGTGGCAGCTCTTTACTTGGGTAGCCACATAATGAGACAAGCGAACTGCCAATCCCAGAAAGTCCCCCCACATTCTCTTCCGCAACGGAACATTTATCCTACATCCCAGGGGTCGCATTTTTATTAACTTTGTTAGCATGCACGGCACTCTGGAAAAGTCAAAGACTTCAGACCCACTTCCCAAACAAGGGCAGCCACTAAGATGAGTCCCTGGATGCCAGAATGGGGGCTGTCCTAGTTGTAGGAGGTATAGCTGGAAAGGGGTGCCATACCCAATCCAGAAGTATCTATGTGTCTTTCCTGTACAAATCATTATACAACAAACAAATGCCTCAGACTGAAACCTTGTTTAACTTGGCAGATAAGCAGCAGTACTAAGCTTCTCTAGTAATTAAAAAAAAAATAAGACAGAAGCCTTGCTTGTTGTTGCTGCTGGATACTCCCCCTTGAATGGAGAGAATGAAAAGCAAACAAAATTTCCCAGTAACTTGCTCTTTTCGTCCCAGCTATTCTCTTTCGGCCTGATTTAGCGTAAATCATTTCCATGAGCAGAATTGTTATTGTCTTTGATTGTAACACTATTCCACGGAAGGGATGGTCGTGTTTTCGTTCCACATTTGCCAACGCTAACAAGAAAATGGCAATGATACATAGAATTTGCAGAGCCAGTGTGGTGTAGTGGTTAAGTGCGGTGGACTCGTACTCTGGTGAACCGGGATCGCATCCCCGCTCCTCCACATGCAGCTGCTGGGTGACCTTGGGCTAGTCACACTTCTCTGAAGTCTCTCAGCCCCACCCACCTCACAGAGTGTTTGTTGTGGGGGAGGAAGGGAAAAGGAGATTGTTAGCTGCTTTGAGACTCCTTAGGGTACCGTGTTTCTCATATTATAAGACACGTCTTATATTTATTTTTTCCTCCAAATAACACACTATGGCTTATTTTCAAGGGATGTCTTATTTTTTTCCTCTTCCTCCTGCCACGGCCGGCATTGCTGCTGTGCCTATCACTATGTCTTATTTTCGGGGTATGGCTTATATTCCTTGAATGCTTAAAAATCCTGCTATGGCTTATTTTATGGGTATGTCTTAAAATATGAGAAACAGGTAGTGATAAAGCGGGATATCAAATCCAAACTCTTATTCTTCTTCCTTGAAGGATTAAGCGACTTTGGTTAAGTTACTATCTCCAGCACATAGTTATTGTGTGTGGGGAGGGGGATTAACCTCATACGCCAAGTTCCTTAGGGGAATTCCTTGGAAGGATGCAAATGTGAAATGGTGTTTGAAAACCTTTCATCAACTGGCCTCTGCTGTCTTTCAGAAGGGCAGTGGATGAAATCCAACAACATGTCACCAGTTTGGCTTGAGTGGTTTTGCTTGCCCACCTGGAGGGATACAGAATCAAGTGAAGACGCATTCACACATCACTCATGTGAAGGGGGCTTTACAAATATTGGTAGGGCTGCACTGCTGCCCCTGCCCCATCTCCAATGCCCACGTGTTGAATATGGACATCTACAAAAATGAGAAGACTATAGGAATAGACTTCCAAAAACCAGGAGCCATGCCTAGAAGCCAACGTACACAGGCTCCCTCTTGCAGATGTCCACACACAACTCCCACGGGTAGGCTGGCCACATGCCATTGGAGTGGGGCAAATACCATGATGTTGCATTGCTAGGACCATGGTCCCGCCTTCAAATGATTAACATTTGATGGGAGATTTGGACTGCAAAAATCTGGGACAACTAGTAGCAGCGGCACAGTTTCCTTATGTTTTTGCTAGCGAGGCCTTCACTGAGAATGCAAGAGGGAAGCACAGTCTTCCTCTGGAACAAAAAACTCCTGCTATAAATACCAGTATCAACGCCATTAGGCATGCTGCTAACATAATGTGACACTTTGCTCTCAAAGCCACAACTACTCTACTTTTTTCTCCATGCTTGTGACAACTGTGCAGCATGAAATATCTATTACAAATAGAAGCTGTAGCTTTCTCAACACTGTGAACTTTCAAGAGGGACAGCAAATCCTTATAGCTTTGCTATAGTTTGGACCACCTGCTTGCTACTAACAAGTGGGGTGGGGCGAAGGGACTGTTGCTCCATGGCACAGCTATGGGTACAAGGCTCTGTAGTTGAGCAAGTGCTAGTATCACAGTTCAGCATAAACCAGTTCAGCATAAACCTGACTTATCTTCCACAACACTGGACATCTGCATCAAAGAAACACGAAAAAGCTCTCCCAGTTGTGCTCATAAAGCTGACCTCATTAAGATTCCTGTTTTCAATCAAGGAAGTGGATAGCATTGTATATTACATTTTGCTAGCTTTCAAGAGCACGGAAGAGGAAAGATAGCAGAGATCAGTTGATCTATGAAGTCATATAATGACAGCTCACTCTGGAAACTTTCAACCCCTGCACCAGCAGATCTACTCTTAATGAAATCTTGCCTGCCACTCATTTCACCAGGGAGATCCGATGTCATGGTGATAACATACAAATACAGTGCAGGGTGATGAACTGAGGTGAGGCTGGGAAGAGCAAAATATGCATAGGAGACTGGAGGCAGAAGAAATAACAACCTGAAGTTCTTCCTCAGCTCTCAAAATGGTTTGGGCAGCTTCTCAGGTCAGGCAATAGCAAAGTCTGAATCAATACAATTATGCTATATCTGCACCATCTGCAAATAGCCAACTAAGAAATACCTGCACATATGCAGCTAATACAGCCATAGCCTCCTCTTAACTGGTTCTCAAATGAATAGAGTTCAATGCGCTAACACCACACTCAAAGTTATGTTATTACAAACAAAGTCCACACAGAGGTTCCAAACTTTCAGGCAACTCCCACAGCACAAAATACCTTTGTCTTGAATAAAGTTTTTGTTTCCTTTCATTTAAAGCATCCCTTTAAATCCCCAAGAGTCTGGAACACCAGCATTATGAATAAACAATGACTTCTACTCTATTGAGTATTAACATACCACAGCAACTGTTTGTGGTGGACCAGGCTTATACCTGTGCAACTCTAAAATGAATAAGGCCAGGATATGCTCAGTAAATACATCCTGCTCTAATTCTGAGAATTAGCAGCTGGCTCAGTCAAATCGTTGCAGGTGACTGGCAAATGTGTTAACTTCCAGTTAAGTTACTGTGATGCAGGCACATGCCCGTACAAGATCTCTAAACCCAGAGGGGGCTTGCTGTACTAGCGGCAGAAGAGTGTAATGAAAGATCTGATAGTTAGGGATTCACAGAGCTACTAATGGTGAAGATGTACCCCCATCTGAATGGATAGAGCATGTGGTTCATGTGACTGGAGCAACCAGCCATAGATCGTGTTACTGGAAGCAACGTGGTGGTGGTTGAATTGGGTTCCTTAGCTACCTCTCCTCTTTAAAGGAGGAGTAGCATAGAACTGGACATGGAACAACTGATTGGTTCAAAATTGGAAAAGGAGTATGACAAGGCTGTATATTGTTTCCCTGCTTATTTAACTTATATACAGAATTCATCATGAGAAAGGCTGCACTGGATGAATCCCAAACTGGATTTTAAGATTGCTGGAAAAAATATCAACAACCTCAGATATGCAGATGACACAACCTTGATGGCAGAAAGTGAGAAGGAATTAAAGAACCTTTTAATGAGGGTGAAAGAGGAGAGCGCAAAATATGGTCTGAAGCTCAACATCAACAAAACCAAGATCATGGCCACTAGTCCCATCACCTCCTGGCAAGTAGAAGGGGAAGAAATGGAGGCAGTGAGAGATTTTACTTTCTTGGGCTCCATGATCACTGCAGATGGTGATAGCAGTCACAAAATTAAAAGACGCCTGCTTCTTGGGAGAAAAGCAATGACAAACCTAGATAGCATCTTAAAAAGCAGAGACATCACCTTGCTGACAAAGGTCCGTATAGTTAAAGTTATGGTTTTCCCAGTAGTGATGTATGGAAGTGAGAGCTGGACCATAAAGGCTGATTGCCAAAGAATTGATGCTTTTGAATTATGGTGCTGGAGGAGACTCTTGAGAGTCCCATGGACTGCAAGACGATCAAACCTATCCATTTTTAAGGAAATCAGCCCTGAGTGCTCACTGGAAGGACAGATCCTGAAGCTGAGGCTCCAATACTTTGGCCAACTCATGAGAAGAGAAGACTCCCTGGAAAAGACTCTGATGTTGGGAAAGATGGAGGACAGAAGGAGAAGGGGACGACAGAGGACGAGATGGTGGGACAGTGTTCTCGAAGCTACCAACATGAGTTTGACCAAGCTGCGCCTGCGGGAGGCAGTGGAAGACAGGAGTACCTGGCGTGCTCTGGTCCATGGGGTCATGAAGAGTCGGACATGACTAAATGACTAAACAACAACAGCAAAATGCACTTTAAAAATTATTCATGTAGTCACTTGATGTTATACTGGTAGTGTCTCTGTGTCTTCATCCTGTTCTAAATATTCTCCTGTGAATAGGCTCCAAATGGGCTGCAGCCTGCACAGATCTGGTAGGGTACTGTTTTAAGATTCCCCATAGACAGACTTCCGGTCTGCCGCCATCAGCCGCCGGCGGGGTTCGTCTCGGCTCCCGAGACACCCACCGCTACCGAGGAGGGGGGGAGTCGCGTGGGCGCCGCGACCCCCCGGAGAAGCCTCAGATTGTGCGTTCTGAGGGCTGGGATACCCAGCGGGCTCCAGAAAGCCATGGAAACTGCCCGGAGAGCCCCGGTCGGAGCCTCCGAGAGCAGGCTGTACATGGCGGAGCCTTGGGTCCATTGCTACCTCGGTAGCGGAAAGCTCCGAGCCGGAGACAGAGGAGCGGCAGATACCTCCAAATTAAGATTCGGACTGTGAGTAAGACAATTTTATTGGATTTAAAAACAAGAATTTGGACCTGGGAGGGGAATAAAAAACGGAGGTCGTTCCCCCCCCTACCCGGAAGGCTGCGACACAACTAACTTGCCTGCAGCCGATCGAAGAGAAGGGGTGAGGATCCCCCTGAAAAATTGAACTTGTGTACCCCCTTAGAAGGCAGAACTAAGGGGGGGAAATATATGTTTTAGACTGCATCGATAATCATATTATTGTGACAAAGAACCCCCCCCCCCGGAAACCGGGGGCAGGAACCTAAAGCCGCGACCAGCTGACAAATATAAGGATTTACAAAGAGTAACTGCTGTGACTCTGTGATATTTTTTGGATTATATCTAAGTTGATCGATGTAATAAAGAGGAGAACTGGAAAAGTTGGACTAAGAATTTAAATTATAAAGGATAAATATGGTTGGAAATAAACAAAGGAACTAGTCTGGACATTATAGCACCATCTCTGGCGGATCAAGGCATAATTCCCACGGGAACACAGAAGGACAAAGAAGGCTGCCAGCCAAAACAACCCTCTTACAATGGAGGAGGTCGAACTGCAGTATATTCTAGACTTTATTAAAGAAATGACAGAGGAAATACGTCATGGGAAAGGAAATATTCAGACTTTAAAAGAAGACCAGCAACAGATATATCCAATGGAGACTTTAGAATTGCAACAAGAAGAAATCATTGAACAACAGGCAAAAAATAAGGAGCAACGGACTGAGAAATCAATGCAACCTGTGAGAGAGGAAGCATTGATCACCTATGTGACTTTGGACGCTAAGGACCAAGATGGACCCTGGGATCTGGTCTGCTCAGTGAGAGAGGGCGACCAGATCCCAGAAGGAAACAAACAAGTTGAGGAGGGAGGAAAGAGTCTGGCCTTTGCCCCCCCAGTGAGAGTGAGGGGACGCAGGCCAGACAGAAGATTGGAAATAGGGGACAGTGGAAATAAATATGAGGGTGGGAGGCTGGTGGAAGAATTAAAACAATGGAAGGGGAAGAAGGAGGAATGGGATGGTTTAGATTGGTTAAGAGTGGGAGTGGGGTAAAGAAGGAATATAAGGTAGAGGAATGGATGGATTAAAAGGTTTGAAATTGGATGATATAAAGACGCTGGCCGGGGAAAAAGGGAAACTGCTACCTGGGGAGGGAGGGGGTGGGTTTGGAGGTTTAGTTAAAAGATTGGATAGAATCTGAATTAGGCAAAGGTATATCTTTTGAGGGGGAAATTATAGGCTAAAGGAAATTATTAGAAATAGTTAAGAGTAATATAGTTCAAAACCTAATAGAATTTATTGTGTGGGGTATAAAAAAGAAGTTGTGAAGTTGGATATGGAATTGACCCGGGAGGGGAGGGACGGGGGAGTCGGGGACAAGATATTGTTAGAGATACTATTTTTCTTTCTTTTTTCCTTTTTTTCCCCTTTTTTTAAATTTTTTCTTTTATTTTTCAAGCTTTTGTATTTTTGTGCTGTATTTTTTTTATTGTTAAAAACCTCAATAAATATAATTTAAAAAAAAAGATTCCCCATAGACAGAGCTTCATTTTGCATAGAGAAGATCAGAAGCTAATCACAGATCAAAGGTGGACAGAGTGACTTGGAAACAGTTTGTAATTTTAAACAAAGCACAGGTGCAAACCTACTCTGCACCATCTTGTAAAGCAAGGTTTCAAGGTAAAAACCTACTAAACAAGTTGGATTTCAAGAAGACATGAACAAACAAGGATGGTGGAATCCACAATGGCATCACAGCCAAGGGGTGTGGGTGTGTCAATAGAAAAGTGAGGGTGAGGAGAAGAAGAGCTCATCCAAAACAACAACCAAACCGCACCTGTAGTAGGTATGCTTGTGTTCAATTTGAGATAACAAGACCAGGCAATCTAAGCACACAAAGTATCATTTACAGGATTTGGCTGGGATGGGAAGTAACAGAATACAGACCTATTCACTCGTAATTTTCCAATTTTGATGAACATTTTAATGGGAGCCAGACAATGGAAATTAGACAATGGATAATGGTGACAAGCCATCTCATTAGCTTTTTTAACAGATGCCAAGGCCATAAAAATCGCGGGAGCCGAAACTGCTGCATAGCCAATTTAGACAAAATATAGAAAGCTCACAAGATTAGCATATCCAAGAGTTATTTTTTAAATAAGTATGAACTGATTGCTTTCAGGCTCTAACAGCCCTCCAGAATTAGGTATCTTCTCTCGTTTAAAAAGCAAACACCAGGCTCTGTGTGAATGCCCCATCTCCATTGCTTGCTTAACTGTGTCCAATTAAATTTTTTTAATAAAAAAAATACTTTCTTTTTAAGAAACAAACCTGGACGTAGTTGGATTGAAACTTCTCCTGGTGCCACTTGTACATTAGCATTACCGGCAGGCATTGTTACAGCAACGCTGGGACTTTCTATGAAATCTGTTCTGCAGCCTCTTTTCATTAAGTGTAGAACTGTGTCACATCGTTCCTTCTGTTTTGTTCCAGCCATGAAATCCTGTTTTGAAAGAGGCAAATAGAGAGAGAGAGAGAAAGAGAGAGGGAAAAAAATAGAGAGGAGAGACAGAGAAATGTTTATATTCTGAGATATCATCAAGCATAGCCAGGTAACTGAAAAGTTAATGAAGAACAATGAGGCATGCCTGTATGCCCAAAGGAGCTATAGCAGGTCCAAACTAGACACAATGCCAAGTGACTCGTGTGGGTTGCTGTGTGCAGGAGTGGTAGGCAATACTTCCTGGCATGGGCGTTGCAGCAGCTCAGCAGAAAGGAGAAGAGGAGGAGTGAGGCAGTTGGCACAGCAACTAAGCACAAGCAGAAGCAATCTGGTGCTCCTGCCAGCATACTTGCATCACCCTGAACTTCCCACTATCTTGCTGCTCATCCTCCTCCTTTTAAGGTGTAGTGATGCCTGTTTCAGGAGGTCAGAGAAGCACCACTGCCCTACCCCACTGGCTACTCCCAGCTGTGGGAGTCTCCATTATACTGGCCAGATACAGGCCTGTTGGACATCACTGCTCCCCCAAACCCTGTTGTCGACCAGGCTATTAATACCTAAAGCAAAGCACCTATAAGCACTCGTGTGGACTGTCCTTCCAGGGTTAATAGCTGTTGCAAAGGAGGGGCATTTCCACTGAGACTGTGGCAGGGAGGGAAGAGTGCCAACAAATGACAAAACGAAACATGGATACATTTTTGCATTATGCCTAGTTGTGCCAAAAAAAAGGGACACTTGTTTTTATAACAAAATATTTAAAACAGAAGTTAGGACTAATTGCTATAAAGGTTTCGGAAGGGTGCTTTGGCAGTTTTCACATAACAAAAAAGGAAAAGTGAGCTCATTGTGACCTCTCTCTCTCCCCATGGTGGTTTTCCCACCTCAGTAACACTTGCATGTACCAGCCCCTCTGACATCAATTACAATTGGCCTTTCATTTAGCCTGTGGCCTAAGACAATCTAGTAAGAACTGCATGCTCAATACAAGTGTTTTTTATTGAACAGGAAAAAAAGTCTGACATCTGAAAATGCATTTTGCTATAAAGCTACATAATTGAATTGCTTTTATTGCCAAAAACCATTTTGGATTTATTTGCTGGAATACATTAAGGGAGCAAGACATAAAGGGGGAGATTCAAAAGGGAGGGGATGGATGGAGAGGCAGGACAAGGCAAGAGAAAGTCTTAAAAAGTATGCTCCATAGAAGGCACAGTTCTAACACATCAATGTTAACCCTACACAGACCAAAAGACGACTGGGATGGACCACATGCAAATGGAACAGATAAATAATTGGTTCCATTTCTCTTAGTAGTAGCCTGAATGGTTACTACTAAAAACTGGAAACATTTTGTGGGAGTGGCTAAAGATTGGCTTGGTGTAATCAAATCTGCCTTATTGCCATACTGGAAAAATTAATCCAATTAAGACTAGCTGAGAACAAATTTTAAAGTGACACATTTATGAGTATATAGCAGAGATTTATGCTGTTTGTAAATAATGATAATAATATTCAGAGAGTCGTGGAAAAAACATGTCAATATCTGGAATGCCTAGTAATCCACTCCCTTTTTTGAAATCATAATGAAGTTTTTCCTAGGTAAATATAAAAGAGGAATATGCCTTTTGTTAATATATGACAGAATGTGCTATGCCCACACCTTCTCTTACTAAAGTTTGTCTTTCTTACACATGTATTTATAGAATGCAGGAGCACAAAAAACCCAAACTTGTGCAGATGTTGTAATGGACATGGTGACAGTGGGAATGAATGAACTGTCCCCATTCCTAACCTCCATGATTTCAGTTGAATTTCTCCCCAGAATCTAGAAATAGACACAAGGTATCTCCACCTAACTGAGAACTATAGAAAAGCATTATCCACCAAACCTGTACACAGGCTGAACTGCTTGAACAGCAAGCACATTCACAGTTCTTAATTCATTTTTTAAAAAAATTTATGTTATTGTTTATGTGTTTGTTATCCTGGGCTCCTTTGGAAAGATGGGATATAGATTGAAGAAGAAGAAGAAGAGTTTGGATTTGATATCCCACTTTATCACTACCTGAAGGAGTCTCAAAGCGGCTAACATTCTCCTTTCCCTTCCTCCCCCACAACAAACACCCTGTGAGGTGAGTGGGGCTGAGAGACTTCAGAGAAGTGTGACTAGCCCAAGGTCACCCAACAGCTGCATGTGGAGGAGCAGAGACGCAAACCCGGTTCCCCAGATTCCGAGTCTACCACTCTTATCCACCACACCACACTGGCTCCCAGATTGAATAAAATAATAATGATAATGAAGGAGCAGTGGAAGATGTTCGGTAACCGTGGCCACAAAATTGTTATTCCAATGTCAGTAGGGATGTTGTTTCTAAGGGCCTAGGAAGTGTATGCCCAAGACCCGCACACTCTGTCTAAAATATGGTCTGCTCAGGCACAAATCATTATTCTTTAAAGCATTTGGTAATGTCCAACTAATATTAAACAGGTTTTAAGAAGCAATTGGTGACCTGCTGAACATGCATCCACATCAGAGGTTGCCAATGGGACGCTGTCCAAATGTTGTGCTATCCAAATGTTGCAGACTACAACTCTCATCAGTCTCAGACAACCCAGCCAATGGCTGATGGGAGCAGTAGTTTACAAGATTTGGAGGGCACCACACTGGCTGTGCTGATCCATATGGCCTCCATGAGGAGGAATGCTGGAGCTCTTAGAAAGTGAATGTTGAAGGCCCTAGAAAACAATGCAGGAGCGTCACTCTGCAACCAACCCTTTTCTTTTAAAGCTGAATGTATTTCAAAACCATTCTCCACAATAGAGACTCCAACATGTGTATGGCAAATCATATATGGCCCCCTAAATTTTCTCTGCCTCTCTATTATTTTCCTTACAAACAAATAATTAAATCAACTGGAAAGTCTTTGTTTTTGCTTCTTAAAGGCCCTCTTTTCGTGCCCCCCCCCTCTCGGAGGTCAAGCAAGCAGCTACAAGGCACCAAAAAAAAAAAGTGGTAGTGGTGGAGGCTAAACCAATAAGAACCCCACGTTCTTAATGTGTCTGTTTCCCCTTAGCAGCAAGCAAAGGATGGATGGAAGGACAGATGAAAACAAAGAAGAAGAGAGGGAAAGGCAGCAGGATGAAGGTGTGCTCTGGCAACCCCAGAAATAGCTCCCTTCTGACCTGGCCTACCACTGCTTTGTGCAGGTTAATAATAATAATCATCATTATTGTAATTATCATCATTAATATAGCCTTAATGGACTTAAGTGAAAAACAGTAATGTGTACATAGGAATAAACTGCCCCCCCTTCTTATTTTGGTCCCCTCTCGCTTTCATTTGATGGGCATGTTACTCATGGAAATACAAAGGTTCAGTTTTTAAACAGTTACTGTACTTCCCCAACAATTGTTGAATTTTCCCTTTTGACTAGGGACTCCTTTCATGTGCACAGAAGCTGAAGACTTATTTCATTTGCATTGAAGCAGCTAAAGCAGACAAAGAAGTCCCAGGATGACTAATAAGGAGAGGAGAGCTTACCTCTTGAGTACACCATGCACACTCTGGGCCCACAGCAAGACAGTTGGTACACGTCACTGCATTTGAGATGGCACATCTGTTGTCTGCTGAAAAAAGATATAGATATGTATATATACAAGGCCATTCGACGATTTGCAAACATGTGTGGGAGCAGAGCACAATGCCTAAATTTAAAAATGTGATTTGAAAGCATAAAACATGAGGTCCTGGGTACTTTGTGGAAAATCAAAGTGAGCTGCTACATCACTCCCTAGGAGTTCGGGATTCTCCAGTTCAGTAAGTCACAGCAGGCCCGTCGAGCTGAGGAATCGGGGTCAGGGGGAAGTGCACATTTTGCAAGGCCTAAAAAACCCTGTTGCTGGGCCTATGGCCACCACAACTTCCAACTGATCCAGTATTAGCATCATGGACTAGCTGAATGCAAAGGAGTGGTGGGAGGCACCAGCTGGAGAACCACCAAGGGGAGGTGGCTCAGAGCCTGGGGAGTGGTGGTGGGACAACAATGAGTGGTCAGAGGGAGCAGACTGGGAGGAGGTGGCATCAGAGGCTGAAGAGGTAAGAGAGCGGCAGTGTGGTCTAAACCAATGAGCTTTGGGCTTGCCAATCGGAAGGTCAGCGGTTCGAATCCCTGTGATGGGGTGAGCTCCCATTGCTCAGTCCCAGCTCCTGCCAACCTAGCAGTTCGAAAGCACGTCAAAGTGCAAGTAGATAAATAGGTACCGCTCCGCCAGGAAGGTAAACAGCGTTTCCGTGTGCTGCTCTGATTTCGCCAGAAGCGGCTTAGTCATGCTGGCCATATGCGCCAGAAAAACTGTCTGTGGACAAACGCTGGCGGACAAACATCGGCTCCCTAAAGCGAGATGAGTGCCGCAATCCCAGAGTCATCTGCGACTGGACTTAACTGTCAGGGGTCCTTTACTTTTTTTAACATGCTGAAGCAGAGAGCAGTCCAGAATCAGAGGCAGAAGCGGAGGCTGGAGAGGAGTAGGGCAGGGCGGGGCAGGCAAGAGGCAGAGATGAAGAAGCCAGGGGGTCTCCCCTTTCGGCTGCAACCAGCTCCCCTCCCCCCCGGTCTCCCAGAACCAGAAGAGGTATGAAGAGGGCAGAGCAAAGACAGGCAAGGCAGCAAAGTCTCAGCTTGCTTGAGAAGGACCCAGGGGGGAGGAGATGCAGGGAACTGTAGGAAGGCAGTCCTCCTAACCGCCTAATTGGGGCAAGATCTACTGGGAAGCGCTGTTGTGATCCCTGGGCCTGGCCTCCTGAGCTGTTTTGTTCCTTTGAATATAGTAACTTCACTGACGCTGGGTGAGTTATTGCTGACCTGCCCCTGACACCTGCTCCTGACACTGATAATGCCATTCCTACTAATTCTAGCACATGCACACAACTTGCAGTAGCAGCTCATGAGACACTACTTGCTTCCCAACATAGCGGGTCACGGGCACTTACCAAGACAGAGGGGTGAGAGGCGAAGCACTAGAAGTGTGGCACAGCACGTGATGATGGAGACAATGTGCACATGCACATGCCCTGCACCTCACCCCTTTCCCTCCCCTTCTTGGTAAATGCCAGCAACTCTCTGTGTTGGGAAGCTGTGAGAGCAAGGGTGCCCCACTTGTGGCATCTTCACCATAGGAGGCAACTCCTAGGGGCCAAAGTCCCTTCGTCCCCCCAGTAAGCATTATTGGTTGCTCACTCTCCACTGAGTAATTTCGTTGTTCCCGCAAGGGGACAATGACAATAAAGATTATTTTATTTTATCTTATCTAAAATATTTGAGGGGGCCACCCTCCAAAATTGATGGGCATTGCTATTCAAATGGGTGTGTGTGTCATGTCATGTGATCAATTATGTGGGGTGGGGCTTACCTGTGTACCCCCCATATTTTATTCAAATTGGCACCCCTGCACCTCACTGAGTGCTACTATAGCCAGGCACTCGGTTCATTGTTTTTAGGTGGTTAATACAAGTCTACAGCAGGAACAGAAATTAAATTTTTGTTTGTGGCATCTGCCTGAAATGGATTTCTAGTGAGATATGGAACAATCCCTCTCAGATTAATAATCTGCAGTAACTGGCTGCTGGCAACTGTGGACTACCATTATTTCAAATAACTCTATTCCTGGTTGATTTATTGTCACAGTTTTTTGTTGTTGTTTTTAAGTGCAGGATGCCATTCACTATTTTCAACTGTTTGATAGAGTTTTGGAAGGGAGCCCTTGAAATGCAATCTGTTGCTCTTTGTTCTGTCAGTTCTTGAGAGCATTCAGTATGGCAACAACAAAGCATTGCTATCTCCACATCCATAAAGCTAGAGAGAGAGAACGGAAAGCTAGAAGATGAACAGCCATCTATTATGCCAGGTCTTGCACTGAAACAAGATCCTCAATAACTACAACTGTTTATCTTCACAGTATTTTTTTTAAAGGCATGTGTGTGTTTCTTTCCGTGTGTAGTAACATTAGATGCAAAAGTAGGCTCAAAGTTTATTTTGCTTTAAGTAAAAAGGTAAACTGTAGTACATTTAAACTGATTAGGGAGGGTATGCAGGTCAAGCCAGAGCAAGAACATTATTCCAAAACACCAATTTGGTAATACCTACCAAAAAAAACAAAAACAGAAAAATGTTGGATGAAAACCATAAACTGTGTGAACAGCCAAGTCACATACATGGCACAGTTCTTGCTGGGTTTTCGCTTCACAGAGTATGACGGGATTTGTAGAAATCAACAACACAAAATACCACACACCTCCATACACACAGAAAACTAGCATGGCAGGGAAAACAGTTCCCAGTAGGTTTTCACCATCCAGTGGTACCTCTGGTTACAAACTTAATTCATTCCGGAGGTCCGTTCTTAACCTGAGGTACCACTTTAGCTAATGGGGCCTCCCGCTGCCACCGCACCGCTGCCGCACGATTTCTCTTCTCATCCCGAGGGAAAGTTCTTAACCCGAGGTACTACTTCCGGGTTAGCGGAGTCTGTAACCCGAGGTTTCACTGTACTGTATCATCATGGAGACACAACTGTGGCTTCTCAAAAACCATGTGTTCTGATGATGTAGCATCCAAAGATATATTAACGAAACAGGCATAGGAACGTAAGGGAGCTGCCTCATAAAAGTCTCACCATACAGCCACCTGCCTGATCATTGTCTACAACAGATGTGGGGGACCTTTGGCCCTCCAGATGTTTGCTGAACTACAATTCCCATCAATCCCAACAAGCATGGCCAGGGGATAGGGATGGTGGGAATTGTAGTTCAGCAACATCTGGTGGGCCAAAGGTTCCCCACATCTGGTCTACAATGACCTTCAGGAGTCCTTCAAGGCATTTTAGACAAGGGGTGTATCCTACCCCTATCTGAAGTAGCTACCTTCTGCATGCAAAGCATGGCACCTCCTCTATAATGCCTTGGGCTCCCCTTTGTATGCATGCATGACTTGATGTTACAGTAGACCAGGCATCCCCAAACTTCGGCCCTCCAGATGTTTTGGACTACAATTCCCATCTTCCCCGACTACTGGTTCTGTTAGCTAGGGATCATGGGAGTTGTAGGCCAAAACATCTGGAGGGCCGCAGTTTGGGGATGCCTGCAGTAGACAATCATAGAACAAAAGAACTCTAGAAATCTCTGCATGTAGCTGCCACCAGTGGTTTTCGCCGAACTACATTATCCCACCAATAGAACAAGTTCAAGCAAATGACCATACACTACAGTAGAAGCAATAACATTGGGGGAGATGACACCAATACGGAGGCTCAGTAAGTCACCCCCTGTAGGAAGTCCATTTGTCTTGTTTTTTCTTTGTAACATTTTTTGATACACAAGGTTTAAAACAAATGAGCTAGTCTTATATAATTTATTTAAAAATAGGGTTCAGAATCTGTTTGGTTCATAATTTGTTCCAATAACTTCTTATAGAAGTAACATTTACAGACATGCATTCATTCATGAAATATTTCTCATGTAGCTGCCAGTCTATTTTTAAAAAATAAATGAGAACCAAGGCATTACTAAATTAGCTATATCTTTTTTTTAAAGAAAAAGAAAACAAACCCCTAACACCAAAGCTAGAAATATTTTTATGAGTTGGCTTAGTATAGGAAAGAGACTTTTCTTACCATTTTACCAACACAGCCCAGACAAAACTGAACCATTACGATGCCAAAAGTCAAGAGGCAGGCTTCTACTGGCTTTAGTTAAATAACTGAAACACGCCAAAAAGGTATTTTAAAACAAGACAGGCCATATTTTGGCTCAAAAAAAATTACACTGACATATATACATAATAAAACATGTGTAGCTAGTTATACCATACCCAACTGTAGATCATATTATGCATTCTAAGAGAATTACATTAAATAAGGCTCAATGACCCTGACATTGCAAGAAATTAAAGTATTTTAGAATAAAAGAGAGAATATTTCTGGGACAATACCAAACATAATGCATTTGGAACAGAATTAGGTTGTAGGCAACAGAATGCTCAAATCAAATATTTCATTTTAAGCCCTCATTTTACTGCCCCAACTCAAATAATTAGAACTCTTAAAATCTACCTGTCTCCAAAGCTCAGTAAATAATTGAGTACAATTTACCAGCAGATACCTGATTTGTTCACGCTTATGGCTGACTGATTTAAAAGTGAACTATATCAGAGCCATAGCTGCCAAGTTATCCCCTTTTTTAAGGGAAATTCCCTTATGCTGAATAGGCTTCCTCGTGAGAAAAGGGAAAACTTGGCAGCTATGAAGAGCTTCAACTGAACCTGTATGTTTTTGTTTCCTTGGTTACTTCGAACAAAAATTGAACATTAACTTCTGTGTTAATTATTTGCCTAACTTAGATTCTAAAACAAAGTTAGTATTCTCAGAATCAGAAATTTAAGTTTCTGTTTCAGTTAGATGAACTAACAGTATTGTTTTTAAAAATCCACATTTCTACTTGTGGGAGGGGGGGAGTTGTTTACATTTATGGATGCACATAAGCAACAGAAACATCATTCTATAAATCATCTATTAGCTTTTATGGCCCTAACTGTTATGTATTGTAGTTTTCTCTCAGGTCCTTGGCAGTTGTTTTAGCAGGGAACTTTAGGAGGGAACTTTGAATTATGTTTGATACATTGTTTGAGCCAGCCGTCTATAAAAGCAGGCTGGCTTAGCAGTGCAGTGCAGTTCTGTTCCAGCTTACAAATAAAGAGCTGCTTTGGAGAAATAGCTGTGTCGTCTGCTATGTCAATCCACTATTCAACACTGGCAACAAAGGTGGGATTTGATGGACATCAGAGCACAGCCAGATTTGGACGCTCACCGAGCGAAATCACTGAGCGGAATCACTGAGCGGAATCACTGAGCGGAATCACTGAGCAGAACCAATTCAGAGCTGACCGTTCTGGCTAGAGCACTGTGTTTCATCTATGGCTCAACTGGGTGTGGAGGGGATGGTCACAAGGGCCCTTCGCATCAGAGTTCCAGCCGTTTGCAACCAGACAGCACGAACTCTTGGCTCATCGCAGCTGCCTGCTGTGGGGGGGGGGGGGACCGTGTCGTGGTCCCCCAAAGACTCCGTCAACGCGTCTTGGAGGCTCTACACATCGGCCACCCGGGAATCGTCAAAATGAAGGCGTTGGCCCGGTGTTACGTCTCTTGGCCATACATGGACGATGCCATCACATCTTGGGTCTCCACATGCCAAGCAAGCCAAAAGTCAACACCAGCACTGCCAGCAGCTAAGGGGCACACCTGGGAGAAGCCCAAGGCACCCTGGTTGAGGGTGCACATCGATCTCGCTGGCCCTTCCACGGCCGGACCTTTATGGTAGTGGTGAACACCAATTCCAAATGGCTGGAGGTGGCCCTGATGCCCTCCACCACTACAGAGGCCGTTATCCAGGTGCTGCATGGCCTGTCCGCTACTCATGGGTGTCCTGACATCCTAGTCTCTGACAACGGACCACATTTTACATCTGGCAATTTTGAGCTGTACCTCTTGGCACCATTCTACCCAGCAAGCAACGGGCAAGTGGAGAGAATGGTGCACTTGACAAAAGAGGCAATGGCATGCCTGGACCAGGAAGACTGGCATGAGCAGATCACTGAATATTTGCTCGTGCAACACATCACCCCTCATGCAGCCACAGGGTGGAGTCCTGCTGAACTGCTTATGGGCTGCTGCCTCAGATCCCCGCTCAACCGACTACACCCAGACTTTGCTGTGACTGATCCCCTGGACTGTGCCAACACGCCACGGTCCTTTATTCCAGGAAATCTGGTTTTCGCCTGGAACTTTGTGGGAGACATTCCTTGGGTGCTGGCCACAGTAGTGGGGGTCACTGGACCTCGCTCCTACCAGGTGGCACTTGAAGACGAATGGCTGTGGCACCGGCACATAGACCAGCTTAGACGCAGAATTGGGGATTTGGCCACTACCGCTGTGCCCCAACTGTGCCTCTAGCTTGGGAACAGACGCGTACGGGAGGCGAGGCTCCACCTACACCTCTCTCACAAACTGGTGGCGTGGAGCCGAACCAAGCTGTTTCAGAGGATCCACTGGACTCTCCAGAGACTCAGACCATTGCTGTGCTGGACTTCCTGCCAAATCCGCTCACAACGGTTCCACCCACAACAGGGAACTCGGTTGCAAAGCCACTTCTGGTAGCACCGCAGCCTCAACCAGACTCGGGCGGCCTCTGGCACCGGCCTTCAGCGGTCCAGCAGGGTCTCCAAGCGCCCAACTCATCTTAAAGACTATGTTGTCAGACTTGTAACACTGCATGACTGTTAGAATGTACCGGTATGTAAAATGAAACTGATAAGCTTATGTGCCTAACGGAACCATTACGAGTAGAGCTGTATATAAGGGAACCATTATGATTGTGACTAACTCCTTATCTCAGTGTGGAGGGGTGTTAAGTATTGTAGTTTTCCCTCAGGTCCTTGGCAGTTGTTTTAAGAGGGAACTTTAGATTATGTTTGATACATTGTTTGAGCCTGCTGTCTTTAAAAGCAGGCCGGCTCAGCAGTGCAGTTCAGTTCTGTTCCAGCTTCCAAATAAAGAGCTGCTTTGGAGAAATAACTGTGCCGTCTGCTATGTCCAGCCACTATCCTATATAATAAAGTCCCTGTGTCTCTGCGTCCAGTCCCTGTGTCCCTGGGTTTGCGCTACTGCGCATGTGCCCCACGGACAGCCGTTGGGACTTGGAATGCAGAGACACTTCGGAGAGGGGAGCTTGGCACCCGCTCGGCCCGGCAGGGAGACGAGCCAGGCTGAGGCGGCGAGGCGGGCACGAGGGCCGCCCCCCCCAGCCGGCTGCTCCCCTTCAATCCCCTCACAGCCGGAGCGGCCGTCTCGAGCTCTGGGCTCCTTTTTCCTCCTCCTCCTCCTCCTCCACCAGCAGCAGCAGCAGCAGGAGCGCGACCCCTCTGGGCGGGACAATGGCGGGACCCCCTCCTCCCACCTCCCAGCAGCTCCAACAGTTGATTCCCTGGATTGATGAGCGATAAACTAGGGAGGAAAGTGCTTCTGAGCACGTGCAGAGCGCCTTCCACCCACCACCCTCAGCCTCTTTGGAAAGGAAGGAAGGGGCACCAAGGCCTTTCTCGGCGGTACCTCTCTTTCTGCTCAGAAACAGAAGCAGCCGCTCTCCTCCTCCTCCTATTCCTGGCCCGCAGCAGTTAGGATGGAGCCTGGGAATCGGAGCCACATTCAAACGCGGCGCTTCTCCCCCAAGCCCCAGATCCGGAAGCTTTGCAAGGCGGAGCCGGCCGGGTTGCAGCCCAGGAGGCAGTGGCAAAGAAGGTCAAATGGTGGCGCTGCTCGGCAGGCTCTCGCCTTGGGCTCTCGGCTCCGGAGGGCAACGTGAGTGGCGGGCGGAGGGAGCCTGGGAAGGGGACAAGTCCCAGGGAAACGGGGTGGTGGGGTCGTTAGCACCAGTTATTTTAACGGGCTTCAAGATACTAAATCAACAATAACAATACAAATTAATGTTTCATCATACAGGTTAATGCACATGATCCTGCCAACCTAGCAGTTTGAAAGCACGTCAAAATGCAAGTAGATAAATAGGAACCACTACAGCGGGAAGGTAAACGGCGTTTCCATGTGCTGCTCTGGTTTGCCAGATGCAGCTTTGTCATGCTGGCCACATGACCTGGAAGCTATACGCCAGCTCCCTCGGCCAATAATGCGAGATGAGCGCGCAACCCCAGAGTCGGACACGACTGGACCTAATGGTCAGGGGTCCCTTTACCTTTACCTAATCTCTGGAAATGTTACCAAGACAGCAGGGGAGCTAGAACATAGCCATTGGGCTAATAGTCATTGGTAGCCCAATCCTCCTTGAATTTTGTTAATTATTAAAGCCATCCAACTTGGTGACTATGTATTATGACTACAGATTTGCATTTACCTACCAGATATAGTGTTGTGTTTCATACAGAATCTCAAACAGAAATCTAACATTACAGATTTAAATACTGTATATCCAACTCATACCTGTAACGAGGAAACCTTTTTTAACCTTATGAACGGAATTGTGGCCAAATGCTTTCTTGTATCTGGTTTAAAATTTGGCAAGTTCACTAGGTTTATATTCAAATGGAGCCCTCAAAGTGACACACAACTGCATTTTATAAAATTCATGGTTGTGTTAAAAAAACAAACAGGACAGTCAGCCATCTGGAGCAGAAATTCCTTCCCAGTGTTGATTTCAATCACTGTAGGTCTGCTTTCCAATAGTGTGGTATGTGTATGTGTTGCTAGAGTTGAGCCCCTTGAAGTCATATGGATGTCTCATTTCCTAAATTTAAAACCGGCACCTGCATGAACTCATCTGGGATACAGCACCACTATCATAAGTAAGCCTTTGCCTTTGCCTCCCTTTGCCTGTTTGCTATCCTATAAATTTTAGTTATTTTGGTGTCTGTGCTAGTCTATTTCACTGTGCTCCCAGGCTTACTCTAGGATTTTATACTGCTTCATTGTTTGGACTCACCTGGACAGACATTCCTAACATTCCAATTCTTCTTCTGGAAACATTTTAGCAAAAACAGTTCAAATCAGATAACATCCCTCTATGAAAAATATTAGGACTTCTTCATCAAGGGCTGCATGTCCAACAACATGCATGTCCTTTGTGTGGCCTCTGTCATTGGCTGGCTGACAAAGGACCACTAGGAGGCTGCACCATTTTCTTCCCAGGGCCAATGAACTGGGTTTAAAGCTTGGAAAAACTCAGGCCTTTGAGATAGGTCAGTTACTTGTTCTGGATGGGATTGCACTCCCTCTGAAGAAATGGGTACCTACCGACTCACTTGAAGTCACACATGGCCTTGGTGGCAAAGAGTGCTTTTTATCAGCTTAGGTTGGTGAGGCAGCTACAGATGTTCCTGGACTGAGATGAGTTGACCACTGTGGTCTTGGCATCAGCAACCTCAAGACTGGATTACTGCCTTATGCTCTATGTGGGACTTCCCTTGAACTTAACCCAGCTGGTGCAGGATGCAGCAGCTAGGCGGCTGATGGGAGCATCCTAACAACACCATACAACACCTCTGCTGAGAATGCAGCACTCACTGCCAATATGCTCCTGGGCCTAGTTCATAATTTTGCTTTATCACTTGAAACCAGGGCTTTTTTTTTCAGCCAGAACTCGGTTGTGGCACCTCTCAGGTGGGTGTCATTGCCATTCTGAGAGAATGAGGGAGGTGTTCACTGTGAGTTCCAGCATGGGTGTACCCCAGCGCGGGGCGGGGGGCAGCTGCCCCCCTAGAAGCAGGGCCGGAGTAGCCGTGGGTGAGAGCGGTGCTGCCGGCGGTGCTGGTGGGCAGAGGCGGAGGCGGAGCACAGCCCGGCGGAGCGCAACTTTGGCGTTTCCGCCCACCGCACCATGCTCTCCCTCCAGCTCCCTGTCACGTCCTACGGCAAGGCCAAGTGCGACGGGAAGCTGGAGGGCGCGGCGCGGCGGGCGGGAACACCAAACTCACACTTCGCTGGGCTGTGCTCCGCCTCCGCCTCTATCCACCAGCCCCACCAGTAGCGCCGCTCTCGCCCACGGCTGCGCGCTCCACTGGGGTCCTGGCCATAGTGCACCGGGGGCAGCCCAGCAGGCCAGAGCGAGCGCCCTGTTGGTCGTGTGGAGCTTCTTTCTCACCTCCCTGTAACACCCCCCCCCCAGCATGCCAATGTTACTGCCAGTTACACCTGGGACCGCAAAACTGAAGAGAGGCGCCCGCTGGCCTTTGCTACCAGTCAGGTGACCTACGGCTACTGGGAGCGTACATCCCCTGATCCCCACAAATAACATTGCAGTAAAGGGGAGAGAAAGTGTGGCCCAAACTACTGGCCAGAGAAGGAGAACTTGCCCCAGTGCTTGCTTTCCTCAGCCTCAGGCCGCAGAACCAAGGGTCAAAGATGCTGGAAACTGCAATAATCCAACATCTGGCAGGCACTACACTGATTACTCCTGCTCTTAAAGGTAAAGATAAAGGGACCCCTGGCCATTAGGTCCAGTCGTGACCGACTCTGGGGTTGCGGTGCTCATTTCGCGGTATTGGCCGAGGGAGCCGGCGTACAGCTTCCAGGTCATGTGACCAGCATGACAAAGCCACTTCTGGCAAACCAGAGCAGCACACGGAAACGCCGTTTACCTTCCTGCTGTAGCGGTACATATTTATCTACTTGCACTTTGACATGCTTTCGAACTGCTAGATTGGCAGGAGCAGGGACGGGAGCTCACCCCATCATGGGGATTTGAACCGCTGACCTTCTGATCGGCAAGCCCTAGGCTCAGTGGTTTAACCCACAGCGCCACCCGCGTCCCCCCTGCTCTTAAGACCTACCAAAAAAGTTACTAGGATTAGAATTTCTGAGGCTGTCAAACGGTGTCCAGTGCAGCTCAACATTAGATACCAATTATTAAGCCATATGCCAGAAATAGCTAATTGTTGGACTTCAGCTTGATTACTGTTACATGTAAACTCCTATCTCTTAACAGTTACTAGAATCATAGCACTGATCAATGCAGTGTGAGCTTAATTGCATTTTCTATTATACATTTCATTTGATAACTTCCTCATTACTTTTTTTTCTTTAAAGAATAAAGCCAAATTATTGTGTTGGAGTGGTTTTGGCAAGTTTTATTGTCCAATGTTCTCATTCCAGCATCAGGTACTTGTTTCTGTTGGCTGAGCTACACTACAATTACCCTTTAGTTAAAGTCGCAGAACAAGAGATCCTTTGTCACTGGGAAGTAAAACTTGTCTTTTTTTTTTAATCAGCATTCTGAAGATACATTGGGACTTGGAACTTTTAATACTGCTTTTTTAATGTTGTAGTTGCTCTTATTAAACCTCACATTCTGCCTTCACCTAAAGTAAGTGGACAAGAAAAACTGAAATAATTAGTTAAATATATATACATTTTGCCTATTTTCTTTCACAGCTTTTCATTAACATTATGTACATTGGCGCAGAAATAACAATTAATGAGCTTGAAGGACCATCATTTTCTATTTACTGTGACAAATGGCCTACTATCACCATACTGTGAAAAGAAGTAGGTTCTGGAGGCGGATCATTGTGTTTCCTTTATCTATATACCGGAGAACAATATACAGGCCAGTTATCTCGAGAGCTGAGGGCATAACAACATATGCTGCAGCAGAGAGGAAACGAAGGTAGACTCTCTGCCTGACTTCTTGAAACACAAAAACTTTCTTTAATTTTAAAATGTTGCTTGTTCAGGTGATCAAGCTACAGGTAGATGCTGCCATGCTGAAGGATTGATTCCTTGCAATTGTGGAACAAACATTATGCAACACTCGTAAAAGTGTCTGTTCTATATATTGAAGCAGTCAAATATGTGGTAGGGCAATCTTAGAAGTAAACGGGTCCTAAGTTGTAGAGTGCTTTTTATACTAATAGTATTGCATTGATTTTGGCCTGTCAGCAAATGAACAGCCAGTGCAAGTCTCTGAGCATGGTCGTAATATGCTGATAGGGTCTTCTTCCTGCCTGCAATCATGCTGCAGCACTCTGCACTAACTGTAGTTTCCAGCCCAAGCACAAGGTGAGCCTGACATACAGTGGCATTGCAGTAATCTAGCCATGAAGTTACCTGTGCCTGAACTACTGCAGTCAAGCTACCCCAATCTTGGAACAACCTTAACTGTCACACCAGCCGAAGCTGATAAAAGGTGCTCCAAGTCACTGAAGCCACTGGACATCTAGGGGCAAAGCTAGATTCAGAAGCTTTCCCAGACTCTAAATCTGCTCCTTCAGAGGGAGTACAAACCTGCCCAGGGCAGGCCATTGGTCAGTTTTTCAGATACAGGAAGTATTCACCCACACTGCCTCTGTCTCTCCAGGATTCAAACTCAGTATATTTTCCCTCATCCAGTTCACTAGTGACCCCAAGCACCAGTCCAGGGCCTGTACATCTTCTCCTGATTTAGATGTTACGTAGAAACAGAGTTAGGTGTAATCATCATACTAATGGCCCCTTGCCTCCAAACTCCCAATGATCACTTCCAATGGCTTCAAAAGGATATTGAATACTGCTCAGGATAAAATAGTGCCCTGTGGTATGTACCCCACAACATAACTGCCAGGGAGCCAAAAGGCATTCTTTCAATACTGCTCTCTGGACTTGGTTATGTAAAGTAAGGTTCAGAACCATCATAATACAAGGCCTCCAATTCTCAACTCAGGGGACCCATCCATAGGACACCATTTTCAATTGTATCAAAAGCTACAGAAAGATCCAGAAGCAAGAGCAAGGCTTGTCTCTCTTTGCCTCACTCTCGGTAAAGGTAATCCATCAGAGTGACCAAGATTGGCTTGGACCTATAGGCAGTCCTGAACCAAGATTGGAATGGGTTGAGATAATCTGTGACATCCAAGACACTTTACAGCTACTCTGCCGCAACCCTACACAACTTTCCCTAAGAAGGGGGTATTTGCAACTGGTCAGATGTCTAAACCAATGAGTCTAGGACCACCTTCTTTTAGGGGCAGCTGTACTACTGTCTCTTTCAAGATGTCAGGGACACCCCCTCTCATGAAACATTAACCATGCTCTAGACCCAACCAGTCTACTACCCCTCTTCTAGATTTAATAAGCCAAGAGGGATGGGTGAAGAGGACCCACAGTTGGACTTATGGCCACAAGCATGTTGTGAATCAACCCAAACTGTTTCCACAACATGTGACACTTGAATTTGAATGGCTACAGCAGCTACATCAAGGTCACTCTGAAGCTGAGCAACTTCATCCTCAAAACATTCAGCCAGTGGGTCATAGAATTATAGAGTTAATTATAGAGAATTGTAGAGTTGGAAGGGTCATCTAGTCCTTGAAGATTCCAGAGATCCTTTCCCTACAATGAGATTCAGCAACTTATGGACCACCCAAAAGAACTCCACTTGACCACTAAAGGATTCAGTGCAGGCTGCTAAATGAGCTCTCTCCACCACCCAGACTGCCACATGGTAGGCATGATGTGTACTAACTTTTGTTTGGTCAACTTCGGAGTAAGATTTGTGCTACTTGCAGTCTTTGTACAGCCTGCCCAATGCTTTCCAGAATACCTAAGAGCCATCTGGGCTCTGCAAGAGCAATCATGTCAACCACCTATTACATAGCAAGATCAAGACTTTGACAGGATCATCAGTTTTTTCTGCTGGAAAATCCCCCAGAGCATTCAGGAATCCACCAGTTTATGCACGTGGGCATAACTGGTGCTCTACCTTTACAGAGGATAATTGGTGCCACCAAACCAAACTTCACCACCTAACATTCAGACCATGATAAGTGAGTGAATTTTCCATGTACATGCACACCACAATCACCTTTGCTACATCCCTCAAGGAAAAGCCTAGTTCAAGGGTATGGTCTGATCACTGTTTTGGACTTATGACCATTGGAGACAGCTCCATAGTTGTCATGGAGACCATGAAGTCCTTAAGTGTGCTTAATTTATGCTATTAGTTGACTTAGCTTTTCTGTGTGTAAAACAGCACAGATGATGTGACAATACAGGAGTAGTAACTTTAAAACGTATTACATCAGCATTCAATCTCCATTTTACTTTTTAAACACCTGACTTCCGTTACACAGGTCTGGGATATAGGTGTTCTTTTAGCTATGACTTAAGAGGCAAGGTAGCTTCCCTGAATTGTATTAGGAACTGACTCCCATCAGTTATCACCTCTAGTAATAAAAATGGTGAAGGTTTAATTTTGTGAAATAAACTACTTTGTTTATTGAAGACCTTGTGCACTGCCATCTGTACATTAACTAATCTCATCTGGAAGCTGATGATAATCCACATCTTGTTCTCCATTGCCATAATCATAGCATTTGGGATAATACTTAACTGAAAAAATAGCTCCTGCATAGGGTCTTATGTAAAATTTCCAAACTATTATACCCAAGGAGTTGTGTTATTGAGACTGGAGAATACAGCTCCCAAAAGTTAAGCTTGTCTGGGGCATCATGCTTCAAGTGTCATTAGGATCAGATAGCATCAGATAGATCAGAAGACCCAAATATTTGATGCTATCTTTGCACTAATCCAGGGAATTTACATCTAAAGTCTCTTACCCATAATATGTAATCTCAATCTTAAACAGACCCAACAGAGTTCTCGCTCTCTTTCTCTCCACCAGCTCCTCCCAAGACTTAGGAGGTGACAGGTTAGAGCACATAGGCCAAGAATTAAATCAGTGTTTAAAACCTGCATTGTTCTAGGCACATTTTGCGATGGAATCTCATTAGTGTGAGAAGTTTCTGAGCTCTGGGTGCAGTACTGTGCCTAAGATTTCAGATTAAAACTACAGAGCGGAAGGAAAGGAGGACCTTTTTCTGCCTCCCCACTTCCAGCTACTCTCTGAAGACTGGGGAAGAGACCCTCTTAAGAATATTAGGGGGGGTGGGCAAGATAAGGACTAGGCAATGTGAAAAATGAACACAAAACAGTATTTTAGCGGCAGTTCATTCATTTTCAGCTTTATATTCTTGTTATAAAAATGCCTTGACATTCAGTTGTTGCACCCATAACCTAGGTTTAAGGCAGGCACCCCCAAACTGCAGCCCTCCAGATGTTTTGGCCTACAACTCCCATGATCCCTAGCTAACAGGATCATTGGTCGGGGAAGATGGGAATTGTAGTCCAAAACATCTGGAGGGCCGAAGTTTGGGGATGCCTGGTTTAAGGTGTCATTTAGCTCCTAGCTTTCACATCTAAGTTTGTAACACTGAACTAAATGTATCTGCATCTTAAATGTAAGTCTCTAAACACAGTGGTACCTCGGGTTACAGATGCGTCAGGTTACAGACGCTTCAGGTTACTGACTCAGCTAACCCAGAAATAGTACCTCGGGTTAAGAACTTTGCTTCAGGATGAGAACAGAAATCACATGGTGGCGGCGCGGCGGCAGCTAATGGAGGCCCCATTAGCTAAAGTGGTACCTCAGGTTAAGAACAGTTTCAGGTTAAGAACGACCTCCAGAATGAATTAAGTTCTTAACCCAAGATACCACTGTATAAGGTTAAACTATAATGGATCCCTTCTTGATTACTCATGCAAACCAGAAGCAAAGATATAAGCAGGATACTTACATTTTACTAAGCAGTAAGACAATGTGAACAACAACTCATCACATTCGCAAGAACTCCCCTGACTGCAATAGCTTCTCTGTTTCAAGAGTGTCTCTTTGCCACATCCACACATGCATTCCTTTACCAGCACAAATCAGGATTCTCCACCAACATGATAAATAAAGCCTATGCATATCCCATACTTCTGGTGGTGGGGCGTATGAGATCTCTAGATTGGGTGTTTGGGTTAGCTGTGGTTCTTTATTTCCGCAGGCTTTCTAATGTGCAGAATGCATTTCAATTCTTCTCTTATTTTCTCCCTCGAAGAAATAGGCCTAGCTAAAAGACAATGACTTGTCCAATACAACCTAGCTGCTTAACTTGAGTCCCCTTATGTCCAGAGACCCCGTACTGTATCATATTAACATTATGAAACAACGAGCAACATTTCAGAGAGTGATATGCAGGATTATCTTGGCCCTAGCAAGCAGAGCTACTAACAAATGTAACTTGGGTCATGCAGGTGTCCAGCACAATTTACAGAGTTTCCCAGCCTTGCTCTTGAAAGCCTCAAGAGAGAGATCACATGGGGTTACTTGTGCTTATGTGTAGGCTGGAGGTCAGAGACATTGTTTTTAAAGATGTGCTTAAGGAAGGGAAAGGAACTAAGGGACTTGTTTGTAATTAGGCCACACTGTCTAAAATATTTGTGTGCATTACCAACCCTGGTCTGTGAATTGCTGAGATTTAACTTGCCTCTCTGACCTGCCTGACAACAAAATCCTGTGTAACATGAAAACTTATGCATTCTTCTTAACCAAAAAAACCCTCCAATCCAATACAAATACCACCTACATATTTTCTATTTCTGTAGCTTAAACAGCAACAATTGTTTCTACAGAACTCCAAACCAGCCTTTTATTGCAACTCTTCCTCCATTGTTACAGTATCATCTTTTTTTATTATTATTATTTCAGGGAAGGGCAGAAAAAAATGAATAGACACGCCTTATCTCTCAGAGATTTTGGCTCAGCAATGGGCTAAATGCATATAATGGAAAAATCTAGCACACTTGTCCTGTTTACAGCTGCTTTGTTAGGCTTCACTCTGTAGAACGAGAGAATAACTGTACACTCTCCACTGAAAGGTTACTTCTCAGCATGTGCCATTTATTACAGGAGCAAAGAGATGTCTGCATTGACCTCTTTGCCCAATTATTCTCTCTGGAGTGTCAGAAGAATCTGTTAAAGCAACAAAGAGTCATGCGACACCTTAAAAACTAACCAATTTTATCACGGCGTAAGCTTTTGTGGACTTTTGAGTTTACTTCATTAGATGTGTGAAGGATTATCTTCAGTTAGGTTTATATATACATGGGTGGAGAAAGAAAAGGCTGCAGTGGAGTCAAATGACAAAGGAGTGTAAAAAATATAGTCTGGGACAACTCAATTAAAATGAGTTGCAAAATAAGCATGATGACCATTCACAAGGGCAATCACTGGCAATAATACACTCATATTTGCCTTTCCATGTTAATTTAGTACCTGTAGTTGGATAGTTACACATGAAAAACATTAAACTGCAATCAACTAGGGAAGGTCCACAGCTCAGTGTTACAGCGTATGCTTTGCCTGCAAAAGGTGTTATTCCTGACATCTCCAAGTAGAGTTGGGTAAAGAATCCTGGCTAAAACCTGGAGAGCTACTGCCAGTCAGCACAGACAATACAGACAGTGATGGATCAATGGTCTGACTCAGTTTAAGACAACTTCCTAAGCTCCTATGGCAGTGGAGCCAGATACACCTGAAGGATGCTGCAGCCACCTGACCCGCAAGCAGATGATCTGGATGCAATATTAAACATGGCTCAAAAGTTTTCATAAAAGCTATTAGGGATGAAATGGTTATTCCCCCCTCACTGCTCACAAATTACCTCCTGCGGAGAAACTCCAAAACCCAGAGTTGGGTGGAAACCTTTATTACACCCAAACCAGAGAGCCTCCCCAACCCTGCCACTAAAGGTCACTTCTTATGTCTCCATCTCCTCTCCTTTTTGTTTTGACTTCTGTCAAATAGCTTTCTAGGAGCTGATTCCATCGAGTGGAATGGACCCTGCCAAGGCTGCATCCTGGCCACTGAACTCCTCGGGGCTGAGGTAACTCGATCTTAAAGATGTTTAGGTGCCAGGTAAGTGCGTAACAGGATCGCAGTCAGGTGCAGCATCGTGGAGATGGCGCGAGTGCCTATTCTGGAAGGGAATAGACCAAGACCCAAACTTACGGCTCTGGCCCCAGCCCGGCACGAGGGCAGCGAGCAGGCAAGCGAAGCCGAGGACCGGGCCAGCACCTCGCGGGCGTTTCTGCAGGGCGGCGAGCCCAGCCGTCAGGGAACCCAAGAGCGGAGTCCACATCGCGCCAAGCGGGCGGCCCTTCGCCCCGCGCCCGGGGCCCGACCAAGCTCTCGCCTGAGGGGTTTGAGGGGCAGCAGCCGCCGCCACCGCCACCACCGCGCAGGTAAGGAGCCGAGGAGAAGCGACGACGGCAGCAGCAGGCGCAGCGCCGCCACATGTCAGGGCGAGCGCGGCGGCGCCCCCCGGTCGGCCGAGCCCGGTGCAGCCCGGCGAGGGCAGGAGAAGCGGCGCGCTGCTTTCCCGGCGAGCCTCTCCATCCGCCTCGGCCCCCCGGCCCGGCTCCTTCACAAAAGGCTTTTGTCTCGCTCCTGGCGCCCGGCTCCTTGGCAACGGGGGAGAAGAAGCAACAGTTCCCAGCCGAGAGGGAAGAAGAAGGGAAGGCGAGGCGGCCGAGGGCGCGCCGCCGGGCGTCGGAGCAAAGCGTGCCGCCGCCGCCGCCGGTGCTTCCCGCGCACAGGCCAGCTGAGCCCCTGCCGTAGCCGCGTTGTGCTCTGCCTCGCGGCGAAGCGTCAGTCTCGGCGGCACGGGATGCTGCCAGGCAGGTTCCCGACGAGCGAGGGAGGGCGAAGGGGGTCGCGTGGGCGGGACGCGAGGGGCGGAGCGCGCGCAGCCTTCGCCCACACCGCGCTTTGTTTTGTCGCGCTCGGCATCGCCGGCTCCATTGTTCCCGGCGGGAATGCGCCTCCGGGGGCGGGGGCGAGGGGGGCGGGCGAGGGGGGGGGCGCCTGCAGGCCGAGCTCCGCCCCCTCCTCTCCCGCACCGGGGCTTGCTTGACAGACAGCCCACGTTTCCTTCGAGGTCAGCCGGACCCCGAAGCCGCTCAAAGTCCGGTGCGAGGATCCACGAGAGCCAGGAAGCACCGGCGAGCGCGGGGAGGGGGGGGGAATTTAAGGGGACAGCTCTGATTTCTGTTACGGTTCTGTGCAGGATTTGGGAAATATAAACAAAGCGAGTTACTGCCTTCTTTTTCTTCTTCTTCTTCTTCTACCCGAAATGACTCCTTTGCAGAAATTCGGTGGAGGGTGCTACGGTAAAATAAGTAACACACAGCTCTACCCGGCTCTGAAAGTTGAGGACGTGCCTCAATGCACGTGCAGTGTTCAGTTGACGAAGCTGCACTTGTTGAATTCCTGCCTGTCGTGTCGCTGCTGAAGCTACACCGAAAACAGGATAAGCTGACACTTGGTGGGAACAGGCGGGAACTTCTTAGCAAGCAAGTCCCAGAGCCTTCTTAACGCTACCACAAAAGCCTTTCCCAGAACTGTGGAAGCAGCAGGGAGTGGTGGCAGAATCCTGAATGACTGCATTTTGCACCTTGTTATGAGGTGATCCTTCTTATTAATAATTTGCAATTCCAAGGAAGAGTCTTGACGCAAACCTGTTCTGAAGCTGAGCCTTGGGGTGGGGCCTCAGTTGAACACACCATTTGCTTCGCTTTGCCCTCTGCTCGGTTTCAGTTTTGCCTGTATGCTGTTCTGGATTCTGGCCCTGAAGCTGAGGCTGCAATCCTAATATAGGTTGCTTGACAGCGATACCCCCCCCCCCCGCCTGGGATGTCCAAAATGAAGGTGACACTCAAACTCCATGTGTTATTTTAGGGCAGGCAGAAATGAGAGGTATGAACATGGCACTCTGGTTAGGAATATGTTTGGAGCAATTGTTTCATGTTGCTTCAGGGGAAGGCTAGCCCATATTCTTACATCACTCAAAGTCTTAACAGCATTTTTATAAGCCCAGGTCTGGGTTTATTTTAAAACAATGTGGACTATTCATCAAGCAGCACAATTGTTCATGCTATGATTGCAATTGTTTGAGTCTTCCCTCCCTATTGCTGGGAGAATGGAATGGAAAACTGTTGAATCTTCAGAGAGTGAAGAACCTACAACTCCTTGCTATCAGTTCCTCCCAGATGGCTTTTGAAGCTGCCTCCCAGAGATCATCTTGCTCAGAGTTGCTTCCCAAAGATCTCAAGGTCTTTCTCAAGTCTGCTACTCAGTGGCATAGTGTGGGTTACCAGCACCTGGGGCTCATACCTGCCAAGTCTCTCACTGAAAAATGTGGGATCAGCAGCGGCGCGCCACCAGACGTTGCATAGCAGCAACTTCTGGGGCCACTCTTCCCTTGTATGGGCACCGGAAATCAGGTGGAGCGGCCCTGGAAGCCACTTCTACGCATGCCTGGCGGCCATCTTGGCAGTGGCCACCACCAAGATGGCTGCCAGGCATGCGTAGAAGTGACTTCCGGGGCTGCTCTGCCCGATTTCTGGGGCCCACACATGGGAAGAGCGGCACCCAAAATGGAGGCTCCCTGGCAGGTAGGAAATCCGGGGGATTTCCGGGATTTTTCTCCATTCGGGAGAACAGCGGGAAACGGATTAAAATCCGGGGCTTCCCATGAAAAACGGGATACTTGGCAGCTAAGCCGGGGCTGCGTGGAGGGGGGTGAGTGTGAGGGAGAGAAATGGACAGAGAACGCATACACACTCAACTGCCTAACAGTGTCTGGATCACCTATGAGATTCCAGCCGTAGAGATAAGATAAGTAATTCTAGTTGCACGGTGAAGTCGTTTTCAACAGAGCCCAGCAACGAAAGCACACAGCTATATCAAGGCAGTACTGGGTGTTGAAATTTTGCACCCCTAATAATTTTGCGCCCGGGGCAACCATTCTTGTGCCCCCCCATACTACGCCACTGCTGCTACTTGAGAAGATATTTCAATGGAGATTCCCTGGATTGACCTGGGTGTAGGGGTAAGGAACCTTCACTCCGCATGCCGAACTTGACTCACCAGATCTCCCTGTTTGGTCTGCCAGGTCTTTTTCTTAAAACTACAGCCGCCTGCCCCTGTCTCTGATGTCATATGTGCAGGGCTGGCCATGGACCTCTTGGCTCTGTCAGGATCTGGCATGGTTTGGCAGCACCAAGTACAAGAAGAAAGGAAGGAGGAGGTAGTGGGCTGGTAAACAGGCACCAAGGGATGGAGGAGGAGGTCCTCTCTTTGGGACTCCAGATGTCAAAGAGGGGGAAGCAGATCTGGCTTTCTGCCCCATCAAGCAGGTGAGATTGGATACACCAGCCAAGCTCATTGCCAGGTGGGTATCGGATTGTACTCTTTATTCTAAACACAGGGTACTGAAGTAAATCCCACTGAGCTCAATGGGGCCTTTATATAAAGTGTTTTAAGTCAGGGATTGTGGTATGGACTGTTGCTATTTTTTGGATGAGATTCAGTTGTATACTAGTAAATTCCAGTTGAAAATTAAAGCGGATTTTGCATTCTTGTGCAAAATCCCTTGCTCTCGCCCCACACCAGTCGGATTTTGTGCAGTGAGTAGAGTGATAGGGAAAGGCAATGAAAAGCTATGGGACGACGGTTGTTTGACAGCAGTGGATGTTGCACAACCTCCCTGCAAACTTTGTGCAAACAAATGCTCAATAAGCAGCTCATCTGGAAGCAATTTGCAGTCCTTGTTTCCAGTGTCCTTGTAGCCATGCTGTTAAATATTATAATTTGTAGATAAACAAATTAAGATTAGATCAAGGTAATTTCCAAAAGCACATCTGTTGATGGTCAAGCTCGCTTAGAAGTCATGCCCCCTTATCCAGTATATTACGTCATTCACAGGCTGTCTATCGTCTAACAAATGAAGCTGCCGCAGACTATTTCTCAATCTAATCCGTTATTGATTGGCACCAGCTCTCAGGCAGTGGTCTTTTTAAAAACTGGAGGTGCCAAAGATTGAGCATAGCATCTTTTGCATAGAAAGCAGATGCTGTTCCTCCAAGCAGTGGCCCGCTTCTCATATGATTTCAGAGAATTGTATGCAAGAATTTCCTGAGGTTGTATGCATGTACAGTTCTTGTTGGTGGAAGTGTTTGGTTCACAGGCTGAACGTAACTCCAGGTGGTTTATAAGACTCCATGAAGCCCGTCTGGCAGGGTTAGCACCTGGGGTTAGCACATACATCATCATGGATGGGGAAGCTTTTTTAGCCCATTCCCTATTGGGCAAACCTTTCAGGACCACTGTGCCAGTGGTGGGAGGCACCAAAATAAATTGTGGGCAGAGCAATGGATAACAACAATAACAACTTATTATTTATACCCCGCCCATCTGGTTGGGTTCCCCCACTCATTAATAACAATAACAATAATAACATTATTAATAATAATTAATAGTAATAATTTATTATTTCTACCCCGCCCATCTGGCTGGGTTTCCCCAGCCACTCTGGGCGGCTTCCAACAGAAATATTAAAATACAATAATTTATTAAACATTAAAAGCTTCCCTAAACAGGGCTGCCTTCAGATGTCCTCTAAAAGTCTGGTACTGTAGTTGTTTTTCTCTTTGACATCTGGTGGGAGGGCGTTCCACAGGGCGGGTGCCACTACCGAGAAGGCCCTCTGCCTGGTTCCCTGTAACCTCACTTCTCACAGTAATGGAACTGCCAGAAGGCCCTCGGCACTGGACCTCAGTGTCCGGGCAGAATGATGGGGATAGAGACGCTCCTTCAGGTATACATGCTACCTTTGTCAGCAAGTCAGTTTCTGTACCAGTGGTGTAGCATGGGGGGCACGGGAGATTGCCCTGGGCGCAAAATTGTTTGGGGGCACAAAATTTCAACAGCCGGTGCTGCCTCAGTACAATTGAGTACCTCTGTTACTAGACTCTGTTGAACATGGCTTCTCCATGTGAACCAGGAAGTGACTTCTCCAGACGACAGAACAACTCTTCTTATCTCTATGGCCACAATCTCCTGTGATGAAGACACCATTAGGCAACTGAATGCACATGCACACTCCGTCAGTTTCCACTCCAAGTAGCCCCGGGCGCTGGCAAGCCATGCTATGCCATTGTTCTGCACACACTTACATGCCCTTCTCTGTGCTCATATCAGAATTCAAGGACACCATCTAGCCAGGCAAAATCACTTAAGGACTGGGGATGGGGTGGTGAAGTTGGCCTGTGAAGAGTCCAGGATTTGAGGTTCCCTGCTCCAATTTATAAAATGGCCACAAGATGATGTAAGAACAATAGCTGAAAGATAGATCCTTATGCACAGTGTTGCCAGGTCCTCCCTACCCTCTTACACATGAAGGCAGCCTTTTCATAAAAGTTGGTAAATGGCCATGAACTCTTTCCCACCCACTCCGAGTGCATAATAAATCTTATCCCTTCGCTCTCCCTTTCATTTTCCAGAGTATGGTTCTTTTCTTCTAGTGATATTTTTTTTTTTACCCAAGGATGCCTTCTCAGCACCCTCGGTGAGTAATCCACCTCCTGTATATCATTATTTAATATTTCAGTAAGTGTTTGATTTGGACTGTCTCAGATTAAGAATGAAAAAAAAAGAAAGAAAGTATAAAACCCACGGAGCTGCCAGCCAGCTGCTCTTTTGAGTTTCAGTTTTTCTGTTATTTTGGTGACCAGTGAATACACAGAAGGACTCAAAGGTTACTTGTTGCAGCTGAGTAAGTGGAAAGTACCTTCATTTCAAGCCAAGGCAAGGTTAGGAAACTCCCCCCTCCCTGTTTCTTTTCAGGTATGTTGTCTGACTAATCATTCACTGACATCACCCTTTACTAAGGGCATCACATTTTATTCAAGGACAATGCTATTCTGTTTAGTTTCTTGATGACAGAAATCCGGTGGCAACACATCCAATCCCAAAACTGTCCACATTTTGCATAACCTCGAAATGTAAGGATGATGCTTGGCCAGCCTTGGCCAACTTGGTGCCCTCCCAATGTTTGGACTACATAGCCCATCAGATGGCAGAGGCTGATGGGTGTTGTAGTCCAAAACATTGGGAGAGCACCAGGTTGGCTAAGGCTGCTATAGACTATTCACCCTATGTGCCATTTTGATTTACTGAATTGCACAACATTTTGAAAGGGCAGAATAATGAAGCTGAAACAAACAAAAACTTAGCAGCTGTAGGCCATTAGGGCCAGTGTGGTGTAATAGTTAGAGTGTTGGACTAGAACCTGAGAGAGCAGGGTTCGAATCCCCACTCAGCCATGAATCTCACTGGGTGACATTCTTAGCCTAACCTACCTCACAGAGTGGTTGTGAGGATGAAATGGGGAGGAGAGCTGTGTACACCAACTTTGAGATCCTTGGAAGATAAAAAGTGGTATATAAAAAGTAATAATAATATTTAAACACCTTTTTATTACGTTTTTACATCACATTTAAGGTACATAAAAGTAAAACAGAACAATAACAACATAACAAACAAGTGTTTTTAAATCAATGACAAGCAGGTTCTGTATCTATGTCAAATGTAGTCCATAATTTTCCAGGTGTGTGTGTGTGTGTGTGTGTGTGAAGAATGCCCTCAGATTTAGTTACATGTTCAATAAATTTATACCGTAGATAGGGCATAATATTCATCTGCTTCCGGACCATTTATTTGAGCCTTTTACTTTAAAGGTAAGATGTGAGGGCGATCTGGCTGCGACATCTGTCACCCCATTGATCACCAGGGTTGATTAGGCTGATCTGGCTGGCTAGGCGGGTGTCCCCTCCCTCCCTCCCTGCTCCTTGTGTGTCCCTCCCGAAGCTGCGTGCTCGGTGGACGATAATCCCAGACTGAGGGAGTGTACCAGTCAAGGGTATACGATAGCTCCGCTCCGCTGCTAGGACCTCCGGACCAGCTCAAGGTCCATTTGTAGGAGAACATAGGGTAGTCAAGCTTCCAAGACTCCAGGCACACCCAAGTAAGGCGCTGCATGTGCCAGTTTGCCGTTCTTTAAGAAGAAGAAGAAAAGGAAAGATTTCCCATCAGAGCAATTTGCCACATTTCCTTATACCACAGACTCAGCAGGTTGGAGTGTGACTGCTTTTAGAAACTGGCGATTATTAATCTAGCTGCCACGATAAAGAAAAGTACAGCCATACCTCGGTTTAAGTACGCCTTGGTTTGAGTACTTTCAGTTTAAGTACTCCGCGGACCCGTCTGGAACAGATTAATCCACTTTCCATTACTTTCAATGGGAAAGTTCGCTTCAGGTTAAGTACGCTTCAGGTTAAGTACAGACTTCCGGAACCAATTGTGTTTGTAAACCGAGGTACCACTGTATTAACTCTTTAAAAAGATATCTCAGTCGGCAGTGGTGGAGCTACCTGTTGCATCCCCCAGAGTGGAGAACAGGCAGGGGCGTGGCCGGCACACGTCCGGGGGGGGGCATGGTGTGTACCCTGGGGGCATGGTGTGTACCCTGGGGGTGTGGTGCGCCGCCCGTAGGGGCATGCCACGTGCCCCCGGGGGCATGGTGAGCCATCTGCAGGGGCGTGGCATGCAGCACGGTGGTGGGGTGTGCGTCCCCGGGACGCGTGTCCTGGGGGGGGGGCGGCCACGATGGCACCCTTTCCCCGAATGGCACCTGGTGCGGACTCCTCCCCCCGCTCCCACCTTCGTGCGCCAGTCTCAGTTAGTAGAACATGAGATTCTTAATCTCAGGGTTGTGGGTTTGAACCCCACATTGGTAAAAGATAATAAACCTGCATTGCAAAGGGGGTTGGAGTAGATGACCCTTGCGGTCTCTTCCAACTCTACCATTCTATGATTCTACAAATATTTTGAAAATGATCAAAAATAGACAACAATGCCAGTTGAGGGCTCACTTGTATATTTTGGCCAATTGTTTGGTTTATTTCATTAAAAACCTCTGACCAGCATTTACGGCCAGGACTCTGCTTGCTCAAAAATGGAAAGATGACAAAACGCCGACCAAAGAGGACTGGCAAACCAAGATGATGGGATACGCAGAAATGGCAAGACTTACAGGAAGATTAAGAGATAAAGACAATAGAGACTTTAAAAAAAGACTTGGAATTATATATATAGCTGCCAAGTTTTCCCTTTTCTCGCGAGGAAGCGTATTCAGCATAAGGGAAAATCCCTTTAAAAAGGGATAACTTGGCAGCTATGATTATATATGTTGCATCTGCAGAAATACTTTAAAGAAATAGACTCGCTAGCAGGGTTTGAGTAAACACGTACAACCACAAAAATGAATGTAAAAGATAAGGAACAATGTTTTGCATATAATTAAGTATAAGAAGTACTTTTAAAGAGATGGTTTAAAATGATCAGAATGGGAATGTTTTTAGATAAAAGAATATGAAGTTAAATATAACAATGTAAGCAGAAGGACTATATACAAAAAAATAATTTAAAAAAATCCCATAAAGGGTAGGTTGGGGGGGGGGAGAGAATGGGTGTGCAGGTTTTTGATTTTTCTATAAATTATGTAGATTATGAGAAGTTTAAATTGTGTAACTCAATAAAATTTTTTTAAAAAACAAACAAACCTCTGACCAGCATTTGAATGTTTCCTTGCATGACCAATTGTAAAATGTACCAATTCCACCACAATTTCTCCATCATTTGTGTGAGGGGTGTGTGTGTTAAGGATGCATTATTTCTAATTGATTTTTATAAAAAAACCTTTTATAGTTTTAACTGAAGATTTATTATTATTATTATTATTATTATTATTATTATTATTATTATTATTATTGCTTTTGAACAATTCAATTAAAGTAACCAGCAGCCAAAACATGAAAATGAAAAGGGTGAGTCAGAATTGAGAAGGGAGATGTGAGTTATTTTGACAAGATAAACCAGGGCTGGGGCTGTTCATGGGTCACTTTTTTGGGGGGGGGGTGTGTGACATGCCAGTTTTGATTGGTGCCAGAGGCGCCAAGCAGAGCAATGGATGCCGCTCTTCCTGCTTTTGTACAGTACCATACATTCCACAAAAAAGGAAACATTCCAGCCAAACCAACATGTATGAGGGGGGTGCAGTCAGGACAGGTGAGGGTGGGGCCTAAGGATAGGGGTGTGGCCTAATTAAGTCCTAGGGGCTACATTGAGTCCCCATTGCTAGTTAAATTAATAAATATAATCTACTACTGGCTCATTTATTACATCTTAATTTAGATGCATTTCTCTCTGAGTGCCTCAACAGTGGAAACCTATGATGTCTTTGGAAAACTAGCTCAAAAGGAGCTACCGGCCCCTGCAATAACCATAGATAATTTCTATTATTTGTTTTAGCAGCAAGGGCCTTCTGTGACCTGTTTCAAACTATACCATTGCTGGTGCTGCTTATTTTTATTGTAAACTGCCTGAGGGCCTTTTGGAAAGGTGGGATAGAACTCTACAAAATAAACAAAAACCACATAATTTTTGTTTCAGGATAGAAACCTGCTCTTTTTTCCGCACATACATGCGTAGAGAGAATTCCCCCCCCCTCTCCCTCTCTCTTTAATTTCAAGTGGAAGAGCTGCCATCTGGCCTGCCTTTAAAAATACACTCTGGCCCCTATCCAAAGAAAGTTAGTCATGCTTAAATCCCATTGAAACCACTGGGAGAAGATATTTGCAGCAAACTTGAATCCCATCACTCTCAACAAAGCTCCCCACCCGCTTTTTCCAACTCTGGTGTTTGCTCTCTATTCTTCCATCATCCCACCCTGGCATTAAGGTAAGTTTAAAGACATTTAATATGCCTTCAGCGGAAGCTTGCTTTGGATTGTCAAGGTGCCACAAAGTGCTTCAGGGGTCCCTGCTTGGACTCGCTTCATTGTACAGATCCTGCTTCGCCTCCAATAAGCTGAAAATCCCCCTGTGATGCAGGATTCCACTTCTCCTCGGGAGCTGAAATTCATCCAAACGTAATGCACACTTCTGGCAAATATTCTCATAACTGAAGACCATCAATCCCAGTATTTTTTTTTAAAAAAACTACACAGGTATATCATGTAAGAATGTAATCAACATGATTACATTACGATTGCAAGATGCAATGATTGTATTTATCGCCATGTTACTATCTGAAATAGTTCATCACTGAAAATTGTTCTGTTCTACATATTGCACAATATTCTGCCCACACATGTTTATCATCACTGGGCCATGGCAGCAGGTGGATTTTTGAACTATAAAGAATATCTCTACGTACGGTAAAAGTACTGCATTTCCTCCTCATGGTTTTAGCACCTTTTCAACTCAAAATTCAGAGCAGGCCTTTGTAAGTTACACATATGTGTAGTAGCTGCATATGATATTATTATTGCCGATAGTATGTGTGAGGGACGAGGGATACAGGGAAGTCCCTCCCATCTTAAGTTCCAGCCCATCCCCAAGCGCGGGAGAGAGTAAGGAGAGCTCTGCCTCCAGCGGAGAGTCAGGAAGTGGTGTCCGAGGCTCAGGCAAGGTTGTGGAGCCCAGGCCGCAGGTGGGACAGGAAGTTGGACGCACAGGGGGGAGGCCAATTCCCCCAACTCCCGAATTGCGACGCAAACGTAGGGGGAAGAGGTTGGGTCTGCCAAAGCTGTGGTGCTGGAAGAAAACGCACCAATCGCCATTCGGGAGTTCAGACACCTCACCTTAAGGATGCATTTTTACTGCTCTGAACACTGTAAATAATCAGCACTTAATAAAAACCTTAAAAGACCATGCTGGAGTCGTTACTCTAGAGTAGCCATACCAGGCCCTCTGACAGCAACTCCCGAATCTTTTTTTTGGCTACTTTGGAGTGCAGCGATGAGCGCTCAAGAGGCTGAGCATTGGAGGCTGGAGGCCGAAGCAGCGAAGCAGGAGCTGCAGAACCTCACAGCGCACGCACAGCAGCAATTGCATGCCGCTCAGGAGGAAGCGCGAGGAGCGCAGGAGGAGCTGAACAAGCTGGTGGACCAGGTGAGGACAAAAGAGGAGACTGAGAAACAGCTAAGGGTGATGGTTTTGGACCTACAGAAAAAGTTGGAAGAGGAGAAAGCCGCTAGAGGTGGGGGGGTGCCCCAGCCGCAGCTAGTCCAAGTGAGAAGGGGACAGAGCCTAGTCACCAAGTTTAGCGGCGACCCTAGGGAGTACCTAGGATTCGAGACAGAAATAAATTATGCGCTGGAATTGCATGCAGCAGAATTCCCAGATGACGCGCACAGAGTCTCCTTTATCATAGAGCATTTGACGGGGGCCGCCCGAGAATGGGTAAGACCGCTCATCGCGCAAAAAAATCCTTGCATGAAGAACGCAAAATTATTTCTAGAAGCTTTAAAAATAATGTACGCTAGTGACAGTGAAATGGAGGCCACTAAAGAGGAGCTTCATAACTTAACACAAGGAAAATCGACAGTTAGGGACTACTGGGCGAGATTCACCATGCTGGTGCACAAACTGGGGTGGGATCTGCAAAGTGAGCCAGTGAAATCAGCCTTCTACATGGGTTTGCACGCAGACGTTAAGGATGAGCTGGCAAGAGGTCCCAAACCGCGAACTATGGATGAGTTAAGCAAAGCGGCGCTAGCGGTGGGGGTGAGACAGGAATCCAGATGGAATGACAAACAAGCGACGCGCGCAGCAAAACCTTGGTTCCCACGCTCCCAGGACAGACCACATCACCAAACCCCACCCCAGGGCCCGCCCCCACACCCGCCCAGGCCAAGCCCAGAGCCGGAACCGATGGAGATCGGAGGAGCGCGCGCGGGGGCTTTTCAAACCCCGGCGGCGCCAAGACGCAAGGAGGGAAGAGGCGGGAATTGCTTTCTCTGCAACTCCCCCCGGCATCGCGTCAGAGACTGCCCTCATCGCAGAGAGTGGCAAGGAAAGGCGGGAACGGTTGTACCTTCCCCAGCTGACGCAGCACCACAGCAGGGAAACGAGACAGCCTGGCTGCAGGAGACAAGGGGGAGCGGCCAGGCACAGTCAGCAGACAACAGCCCCCGCCCGCCCACCCGCACAGAGAGGAGCACAGCCAGCCCACCCCTCCCAGAGCAGGAGTGGTTCTAGAAGTCACGCTCACGCTCCCAAATGGCTATCCCCTGACAGTCCTCGCCTTGATTGACAGTGGTGCCTCCGCCAACTTCTTCTCGAGAAACTTTGCGGAAGAGCACCAGATCCAACTTCTGCAGCTGGATTTTCCCCTGCACGTGGCCACCATTGACGGCAGAGAGCTGCTGGGAGGGGCCATCACGCATCAAACCCCCCCCCATGAGAATGACGGTGGGAAGGCACTCAGAGACACTGGCTTTCAACGTCACAACCATCTCAGACCCCCCCATCGTCTTGGGCATGAGCTGGCTGACGCGCCACGACCCCTCCATAAGTTGGCACCAGAGATGCATCACTTTTGGATCGGACTTTTGTCTGGAACATTGCATGCAGCACCAACCAGGGGAGGGGCCTCCGATAGCCACGGTGGCCACCATGCACGTCAAGGGGGGTGAGGCAATACCCAAGCCGTACTGGGACCTGCAGGAGGTCTTCAGCGAAGCAGAGTCCGACCACCTACCCCCACACAGGCCTTTTGACTGCCAGATCAACCTGGTGCCAGGGGCAACTATACCCCCAGCCAAGCTGTACGCCATGTCAGATCAGGAACTGGAGGATCTGCGCGCTTTCATCGACAAGAACCTCAAGCGGGGGTTCATCAGAGAAAGTAAGGCAGCAGGGGGCAGCCCGGTCTTCTGGGTGGACAAGAAAGACACGCAACAGCGCCGTCTTGTGGTGGATTTTAGACGGCTGAATTCGGTGACAGAGCCAGTGGCTTTCCCCATGCCCAGAGTGGATGATCTCCTGACAGCGGCACGCAGGGGCAAGATCTTCACCAAGCTCGACCTAAGAGGGGCGTACAACTTGATTAGGATCCGGGAGGGTGATGAATGGAAAACCACGATGTTCACGCCTCTGGGCTCTTTTGAATATCTGGTGATGCCCTTCGGGTTGCAAGGGGGCTCAGCATGCTTCCAGGCCTTCATGCACCACGTCCTGGGGTCCCTCCTCTTCAAGAACTGCTTGGTCTTTCTGGATGACATCCTTATCTACTCCAATGACCCAGTGCAGCATGTGAAGGATGTCAGGGAGGTGTTGCAGCGCCTGAAGGACAACCACCTGTATGTGAAGCTGGAGAAGTGCAAGTTTCACACCAAAGAAGTGGACTTCCTGGGCTACAAGCTGTCAGACAAGGGGCTGGCGATGGACAAGGACAAGGTGCAGGCCATCCTGGACTGGCACAGCCCCAGGACGCGCAAAGATGCCCAACGCCTACTAGGCTTCGCGAACTTCTACAGGAAGTTCATCAAGAACTTCTCTCGTGTCACGGCTCCTATCACCGACTGCCTGAGAGGCAAGCAGAAGTTCCGGTGGACACCAGAGGCGCAAGCAGCGTTCGAAAGCCTCAAGAGGGTATTCGCTTCAGACCAGCACCTGTTCCACGTGGTGCAGGATGCGCCCCTACGCCTGGAGACAGATGCTTCGGACAAGGCTCTGGGAGCGATTCTGTTGCAACTGGACGCCAACAGAGAGTGGAGACCCTGTGCCTTCTTCTCCAGGAAGCTGACCCAGCCGGAACGCAACTACACAGTGTTTGACAGGGAACTTCTCGCGATCCACGCTGCGTTCCAGCACTGGCGACACTTCCTGGTGGGCGCCAAGCACCCCATCCAGGTGTGCACAGACCACAAGAACCTGGAGTTCTGGAGAACTGCCAGGGTGCTCAACCAGCGGCAGATACGGTGGGCAGAGTTCTTCTCGAACTTCAACTTCTCCATCCACTACATCCCGGGAGAGCAGAATGTCAGGGCGGATGCCCTCTCCCGCAAGCCAGAGTACATGGAGGAGGAGTTGCCACCAGCACCCAGGCATATTTTCCCCCCATCAGCATGGTCCTGCGGAGCAGCAGTGGTGAGCGAGGCAGAACTCACAGCACTGACAGCAGCTGATGAATTTGCCACCCGCATCTTCAGAGAACTGAGAGGGGGGGGGAGCAGGCCAAAGACTTTGAGGAAAGGAGGGGTTTGCTTTTTTACAAGGGAGCCCTGTACCTGCCAACCAAACAGCTGAGAGGTAAGGCCCTCAAGCAGATGCACGACAACCCAACGGCGGGTCATTTTGGAAGGGACAAAACCACTCACCTAGTCATGAGACACTTCTGGTGGCCAGGGGTGCGGGAGGATGTTCGGGATTATGTAAGGGGATGTGACACCTGCCAGCGAGCAAAGGTGGTCAGAGCGCCACCAGCAGGTTTGCTGGAGCCCTTAGCCACACCGCACAGGCCGTGGGAAGTAGTGTCCATGGACTTCATCACAGACCTGCCGTCGTCCAGGGGCAAGACCGCAGTGTTGGTGGTGGTGGACCTCATGTCCAAAATGTGCCATTTTATACCGTGTGCCAGGGCGGTCTCGGCAGAAGAGACGGCCAAACTGTTTGTTGACCACGTATTCAGACTGCATGGATTGCCTTTAAGGGTTATTTCGGATCATGGCCGCCAATTTGTTTCCAGGTTCTGGCGGCGGCTCATGAACCTCCTGCAGGTGGAGGTCAGCTTGTCGACGGCTAGGCACCCGCAAACCAATGGACAGGCGGAGCGGGTCAACGCCATTCTGCAGCAGTACCTGAGATGTTACGTCAGCCAGAGGCAAACGGACTGGGTGGATCGCCTGCCACTGGCAGAATTTGCCTACAACAATGCGGTGCACGTCTCCACAGGGGTGTCGCCCTTTAAGGCCAACTACGGGCGCGACCTCAGATCTTTCCCGGAGAGGGAGGGGGAGGAGGAGGAAGAGGGCCCACAGGCAGAGGATTGGGCAGAGGACCTGGAGACGGTGCACCAGCAGCTCAGAGAACACTTGGAGAGGGCCAAGGAAGCGTACAAGAAGGGGGCAGATCGCCACAGGCGACCGGGAGAGGTCATCAGGGTGGGGGACAAGGTTTGGTTATCCTCGGAAGGTCTTCCCACCAGGGGGCGATGCAAGAAGTTAGCACCCAGGAGGCTGGGCCCCTTCACGGTCACGCAACAGGTCAACCCGGTAGCCTTCAGGCTAGCACTGCCGGAGGACATGAGAGTGCACCCAGTGTTTCATAGATCGCTGCTGTCGCCGTACAGGGAAAGTACCAGGTTCAGGGACAGCGATCAGCCTCCAGAGGGAGGGGGGGAGACGGGAGACGCCCGACAGCTCAATGAGGCAACTGAGATTTTAGACTCAAGGAGAGGGGTGAGAGGACTGGAGTACCTGATAGCATGGGAGGACACTCCGCCGTCCCACAATGAGTGGATACCGGCCACAGAAGTACCTGAGGAATTTTTAGTGGAAGAGTTCCACGCCCTGTTCCCCCACAGGCCCAAGCCCTGGCACATGGAAAGGGAGGGAGAGGGGGAGGGGCAGGAGGAAGGGATAGCAGGCAGCAGCTCTCCATGGAGATGGGAAGCGGAATTTGAGGACACGGAAGAAGAGGTGTGGGTTTCACCGAGGTCAACGACGTCAGAGGCAGGAGAGGACTGGCAGAACATTTTTACTCCCACCAGCTCTGACGCCACTGACTTCTTGGGATTCCCGTCTTCTCAGGGGGAAGGAGAAAGATCGCAGGATTGGGGGGAAATTTTTACACCCACAGGCTCGGATGCCACAGACTTCTTGGGGTTTCACTCGTCCCCAGCAAGCGGAGAGCCACTAGGAAGGGGGGGAGAGGAGCCTGGGAGGGGGATGGATGTGAGGGACGAGGGATACAGGGAAGTCCCTCCCATCTTAAGTTCCAGCCCATCCCCAAGCGCGGGAGAGAGTAAGGAGAGCTCTGCCTCCAGCGGAGAGTCAGGAAGTGGTGTCCGAGGCTCAGGCAAGGTTGTGGAGCCCAGGCCGCAGGTGGGACAGGAAGTTGGACGCACAGGGGGGAGGCCAATTCCCCCAACTCCCGAATTGCGACGCAAACGTAGGGGGAAGAGGTTGGGTCTGCCAAAGCTGTGGTGCTGGAAGAAAACGCGCCAATCGCCATTCGGGAGTTCAGACACCTCACCTTAAGGATGCATTTTTACTGCTCTGAACACTGTAAATAATCAGCACTTAATAAAAACCTTAAAAGACCATGCTGGAGTCGTTACTCTAGAGTAGCCATACCAGGCCCTCTGACAGTATGGTAGGTAGGAGAAGGAACAGGCCACAGCGATGTCTTAAGCCCCCCTTGCCTAATACGAGGCTGGATTAGATAACCAGCAAACCTTATATATCATCCTGTTAGATTTACATGTGGTATAGTCTATGGATATATTTATACCTTTGACAGATGCATATTGGCACACCTTATCAGAGAAGCATAGAATTGTACAGTCGGAAAGGACTTAGAGGGGTCATCTAGCCCAACTCCCTGCAATGCAAAAAATCTTTTGCCCATTTTGGGTCTCGAACCCAGGACCCTGAGATTAAGAGTCTCATGCATCTCTTCCCCACCCATACTTTTCAGATTTGCCCTCCATTCCTTTAATTCCGTTCCTCTTACCAGTCTTTGTCATTTGATTTCCTATTGAGGTGCTGAGCCAGGCAAAAGGAAGAGAGAGTGATCTGTGTCCCTTCCTAAGTAACTTTCCCCCCCCCCCCAAAAAAAATCAGCCCCACACAGTCTACAAGAGGGTACATGGCTGTACCAGGCAGTGCAGCTCCCAAGAGACCTCCGGCAGGGCAGCAAGTTCGAGGGCATTAGTGCTGCCTTGTTAAAATTGTCTCTGAGCTTTACAATCAGATTGAAAGCAGCACGGGCAGAGATAACCTACTTTTAAAACAAGGGACAGTGGAGGAAAAAGTATACGGGAGAAGAAAGGAATAGAAAGCCTAGGATTAGTGGAGCTAGGAACAAACCTAGGGGAAGGATAAGAGGGAGAGAGCAGAGAATGACACTTCTCCAGTTATCTAGGTATTTCATAGCATGATTTAGATATAGCTTCATCATTGTGCACAGTACTTTACGGAGCACAATGGACTAGTTCCTGCCTGGAAGAGCTTACTGTCTCTAACATTCAGCACAGAAGAAAAACAGAGGAAAAGGAGACTCAAGGGTGTTGTGTCATAGGCAGTGCTTTTTTCGGGGGGGGGGACAGGCAGGGGTATGAATACCCCTAAACATTTTGTGAATCTTTGTATTTTTGTCCATTTACTGTATTTATTTCTCCCGATTTGAACTATAAAATGGTGATTTTCCCGAGTCAAAATGAGAGTACCCCTAAACATTTTTTTAAAGAAAAAAAAGCTCTCGTCATAGGTAAAGGTAAAGGGGCCCCTGACCATCAGGTCCAGTCGTGTCCGACTCTGGGGTTGCGGCGCTCATCTCGCTCTATAGTCCGAGGGAGCCAGCGTTTGTCCGCAGACAGCTTCCAGGTCATGTGGCCAGCATGACAAAGCTGCTTCTGGCGAACCAGAGCAACACACGGAAACGCCGTTTACCTTCCCGCCAGAGCGGTCCCTATTTATCTACTTGCACTTTGATGTGCTTTCGAACTGCTAGGTGGGCAGGAGCTGGGACCGAGCAATGGGAGCTCACCCCGTTGCAGGGATTCGAACCGCCAACCTTCTGATCAGCAAGCCCTAGACTCTGTGGTTTAACCCACAGTGGAAAAAAGCACTGGTCATAGGTGCCGCCAAAAAGGTGAATTTGGAGGAGGGGTTGTAAGTAAGGGTAGTACCACACAAGTGTTACTTTGTTTAGATATGGGAAGGTACTGTTGCTACTTCCACGCCATCATTTCCATCCCGTTGTCGTTTGCATACTTGGTGCCTGTGAGGTGCTCTCATGATGTAAAAGGTAAAGGTAAAGGACCCCTGGGCAGTTAAGTCCAGTCAAAGGTGACTATGGGGTGTGGCACTCATCTACAGGTAGCATGACATCGTTGTACCCAGTTCTTCAGGTTTCTGAGCAATTTTAATAGGAGGACATGGTAAGATCCTCATTGGCATATGGCTCAAACTGAAGTTGGTGGCCTGGATTGCTCCCGTTGTTGGAAATAATGGTGTTTTATATGGATCTTAATATGGCTCATCCTTTTTAGTGGGGCCACTTTTGCTTCATCCAAGTATGTCCACGGGGAATTCCATCCCTGAGTCAAACGCGACATTTTCCCAAATTGGGACAACAGGAAGGCAGTGCGGTATTTACGGGGGTGGGGAGAATCGAAACGTCCTTCATCCCTTGGTAGTTGATGTCTGGCTGAGCTAATTTACGTCCACCACTTTTAATACAACTGATTCTGAAACAATTTTGATCAAGGGAAAGTACAAAATGTTCTGATGGGTAGTGGAAGAGAGATAAGGAATCCTTTGCTGACTCCTCTGCATCAACAGCCCTTTGAGATCTCTCACGCTACAAAAGAGGATAAAGAAATCTCTTAAGGCCACTAGTTTGCAGTTGGCTTCAGTATGGGAAAGTTGCATGTGGATCATGGACTCAGTCGTGTGTGGCGAATGCATATGCATCTGCGCATGTTTTAGGGTGGTAAAAATAAAAAGAGATAGTGAAATGCTTTAAAGGGATCTTTCCCAACTGGGGGAGTGCAAATTAAAATGCAATTGAATGTAAGCAAAGGTAATGTGATGCACCACTGGGGCAATCATCATCATCATCATCATCATCATCATCATCATCCAGGAAGAGGATCTTGGGGTCATGAAACACAGCTTGATGGAAATACTGTGCAGCTGTTGTGAAAACAATGAATTCCACACTGGGGAATCGTTAGGAAGAGAAGCAGAAATAAAACTGCCAATACCATAACACCTTTCTACCAATCTATGCTTTTGCCACACATAGGATGCTGCTGTGTACTGAGTCGGACCATTGATCAATCTAGAGCATTGTCTGCACTGACTGGCAGCAGCATGCCAGCTGTCTTTCCCTAACCCTAACTGGAGATGCCAGAAATCAAACATACAAAAGAATGTGCTTTACCTCTGAGCCACAAAAGTGCAAAGGTTACAACATTTGGCGTACTTTACAGTTTCGATCGCCACATCTCAAAAAAGTTTATTTCAGAGGTAGAAGAGAGGCTGGAGCAACTCTCCTATATGGAAAAACTATAATGACTGAGGCTTTTTATAGCTTGGAAAAAAGGGTGAGTGATGGCAGACATAATAGAGGTTTGTAAAAATATTCACGTGTGGAGAAATTGGATAGGAAGATTCATCCCTCCGGCATTTCATAATACTAGAACATTGGGGTCATCCATTGAAGCTGAATGGTGGGATAATCAGGAGAGGAAAAAGTATTTCTTCACACAGCACATAGTTAAACTATACAAGATGTAAGATTGGTTTATACGGAGAGTAGACAAATTCACGAAGGGCAAAAGTTATCGGGCTACTAATCATGATCACTGGTGTTATGAGTGTTTGGAGAGGGCTAGATCCCCCTAAATGTGTTATGAGTTCGTAGGTTGGAGATCCCCACCCCCAATCCTTAGATTTAATAAATGGTAGGGGGGGGGAATAAATGTTTGGAGTATTAAGGAAAGCTGCCAGACGCTGAATCTAGCAGTGACAAAAGCACAGGTAAGCACCTGGAATACGTGGAATCTCACACCACTCTGAGATAGGGGTGTGTGTAACACTATATCACGTCCAGCATCAGAGGCAATAATCATCTGAATACAATTGCTGGGAAACAGAAATGGGAGAATGCTATTCTTTGGGCTTCTGATAGGTACCTGATCGGTCACTGTGAGGAAAAGGATTCTGGACAAAGTATTTGGATTCATTCAGCATGGCTCTTCCTATATTCTGATGCAAGGTATCAGAACCAAGGTATCAGATTATTTGTAGGGTACATGCGCGCTTTTTTTTTTTACAGCAAAGTAATATTTATTGAGGGACCCAGGTGGCGCTGTGGTTAAACCACTGAGCCTAGGGCTTGCTGATCAGAAGGTCGGCGGTTCGAATCCCTGCGACGGGGTGAGCTCCCGTTGCTTGGTCCCAGCTCCTGCCAACCTAGCAGTTCGAAAGCACGTCAAAATGCAAGTAGATAAATAGGAACCGCTCCAGCGGGAAGGTAAACGGTGTTTCCATGTGCTGCTCTGGTTTGCCAGAAGCGGCTTTGTCATGCTGGCCACATGACCTGGAAGCTATACGCCGGCTCCCTCGGCCAATAATGCGAGATGAGTGCGCAACCCCAGAGTCGGTCACGACTGGACCTAATGGTCAGGGGTCCCTTTACCTTTACCTTTAATATTTATGAAAGACATTTGTGTGTGTGATATAGTCTGCATGGCATGATGATGCAAGGATTGTATCTACACAGAGGTGTCTTTCCCTTTGGGCTTACTGGCGCATGGCACCAGGGTGCCTGGCCTCTCAGGGGCTTACCTTCCAAGTTCCGGACTGCAGAATCCGGGACCGGCAGCCATTTTACACCGGAAGTTGCGTCAATGTAACTTCCGGTGTTCCTTTGCCCTTCTATGGGCACCCAAAATGGCCACTGCCGGCTTCAAAAGTCGCTTGTACGCATGTCAGGAAGTGTGCCGACGCAACTTCCGGTGTCGCTTCGCCCATCTATGGGCACCAAAATGGCCGCCGCCAACACGTCTATGCACTTCCGGATATGCGTAGATGCGACTTTTGAAGCTGGCGGCGGCCATTTTTGGTGCCCATAGAAGGGCAAATCGGAAAGAAAAAAATGGCCGCCGGCAGGAGAAAATAATGGAGAAAAACGGGAGACTAAGTGATACGGGGGACCACCGGGAAAAGGTAAGTAAAAAAGGGGTTTTCCCGGGGAAAATGGGAGACTTGGCAGCTATGCTTAGGGGCGCCTGAAGCCGAGCGAGCGCAGCGCCGCCTGGAGCCCCCGACTCTGCCGCCGGAGCTTTGGCTGGGCGAAGCGGTGGGAGAAGAGCCTGAAGCCGCGTCCGGGCAAAAGTACGGGGTGCGCCGATGCTCCGCGCAGCTGCCCGAAGAGGAGCGCCTGGGCCCTGGCGGCATGGGGTGGCCTGTGAAGCACCTGCTGAGCGCCCGCCCTGTCGCCGCCCTTCCTCTTCCGCGCCACTCCTGTCCCATTTGCCTGGCGAAGTTTCCCTTGGCGGCTCCACGCCGACGGGACGTGAAGCTCCTGGGTGATGTGAACATGGGTGGCAGCAGCGCCGCAGAGAATCTGGATGCCTGAAGGTGAGAAAGCTAAGGGTTCCTGCATTCCCCCCCCCCCCATAGGAGATTCACTTTTCTCCTTGAGGCACTAGAAGACGAATTCATGAATGGAACTGAAGCTTGTGCACCATTTTATTTCTGAGCACAGGGGATTGCTAATCCAATTTAATATGGGGGGGGGCCCCGCCGGAAGGATTTTTGCACCATGGCGTTGGATCCCCTTAAGACGGCCCTGTCTACATAAAGGTAAAGGGACCCCTGACCATTAGGTCCAGTCGTGACCACCTCTGGGGTTGCGGCGCTCATCTCGCGTTATTGGCCGAGGGAGCTGGCGTACAGCTTCCAGGTCATGTGGCCAGCATGACAAAGCCGCTTCTGGTGAACCAGAGCAGCACAGAGGAACACTGTTTACCTTCCCGCTTGGAGCGGTACCTATTTATCTACTTGCACTTTGACGTGCTTTCAAACTGCTAGGTTGGCCGGAGCAGGGACCGAGCAATGGGAGCTCTCCCCGTTGCAGGGATTCGAACCGCCAACCTTCAATCAGCAAGCCCTAGGCTCTGTGGTTTAACCCACAGCGCCACCTGTGTCCCTTGTATCTACATAGGGCACCGCTATTATATGTGTTAACTCCCAGTGTGTTGCTCTTTATGTTTTCATCTAATTTTGAATCTGTTGCTACAAGGCCAGAACATCTGCAGATGGGAAGGCTCAGGCATATGTACCTCTCAGGCATATGACCACCTCTCACTTGCAGTAAAGAGGCTGGATGTTTCTTGTAAAGACAGGAGGTGAAATGATCTTGAACAAAATGTGATATCTATTTTTCAACAGGAAGGTATCCTTACATAGTGACACTTAAAACCTTTAGGTGGCAGCCAAGGGCTATCGTTTTAACTTCCACATGCACTTTAATGCATGGCTCATGTTTTCAAAATGGACCTGCATTCCAAAGAGCCAGCAACTAACGATATACTTGTAAAATTGATTACTTGATCGCCAGCCAAATGCAATCACCTCTGCAGCATGCCCTCATTCATGATGCCGTGTTGTTTGTGTTATCCAAGAAAGATACTCAAGATAGCAAGATAGTTAAGAAGGAAGGTGCAATCCGTAATCATTTTTTGCTGGGCTGAAGTTGCCTTGTCCTGTCCCTCTCTATATAAAACAGTGTAGAAAGCAAAGCCCTATCAAACCCCAGACACGGCTTTTGGAAACCACACGGCCCAGCTATTATGTAGCAACTTCTGATTGGCTGAAACAGTAGCAACAATTAACAGGCTTGTCACGGACTTGCCGTTGTTCCCACTACAGTGGTACCTCAGGTTACAAACACTTCGGGTTACAGACTCTGCTAACCCGGAAGTAGTACCTTGGGTTAAGAACTTTATCTCAGGATAAGAACAGAAATGGAGCAGCGGCGGGAGCGGGAGGCCCCATTAGCTAAAATAGTACCTCAGATGAAGAACGGTTTCAGGTTAAGAACGGACCTCCGGAACGAAGATCACTCCCCCCCAACCGAGTAATTGACAAAGCAATTTTTTTTAAAAAAAGTTCGTAGCTAGAGGTACCACTGTATATGGGCTATATGGGCTGAGCTCGCAATGGTTTCCTTCTATGATGTAAAAAAAGAAAAAGAAAACACCCTCTCCTTGTTGCTCCCCTCCCTCCCCTCATTCCAACATCCCAATTCATAAAATAAACATTTGAAAAAAGAAAAGAAAACAACAACAACTTGCCAGAAATTAAGAGAATGGGTGGAAGACTGATGAAAGCACTTCCTTTGTCAAAACTTGGCCTTCCCCCAATCTCAGTGGGCTGGGAGGAACACAGAGACAGCCAATAGCCAAAGCACCTAATTTGAAGTGACAGGAAGTACAAAATACTACTTCACATGGCCCACAGTTTAAACTGTGAAATGTGGTTACGGCAAGATGCAGCCATGGCCATAAACTTGGATGGCTTTCAAAGAGGGAAAGGAAAAGACCAAAGAGGTTATGCCTGTTGGTGGCTACCAGCCACAATGGCCATGTTCTAGCTGCACAGTTGGAGGCAGCAGGGGGCTGAATTAGGAAAGCGCTCTTGTGCCCAGGTTCTTACAGGCTTCCCAGAGGCATCTGGTTGAACTTCATTAACATGAGACCCCAAAATTCTGCTTCTCTCCCCCCGCCCCAAGTGATGTCCAAGTTTAGTGCTAGTTTAGTGCTGTTTTGTGCCATGAACTCCATGTTTTGTGCCACACACCCCCAAACCAAGTAACTGACAAAGCAATTCAGGGTCGCCAGTAAATGCCAAAAATCCAACCTTGTCTGATTGACTCCAAACAGGTGCCAAAGTGGTATGCTGGTTTGGTGTTATTTTGTGCCTCAAACCCTGCTTTCTGTGGCTAAAGTTGGCTAAGTCCCCTTAGCTTAAGTCCCTGCTTAGCCAACTTAAGTCCCCATTTAGCCAACCTTAGCTAACTAAAGTGCCCATGTAGCCCACTTAAGTCCCCACTTAGCCCATTTAAGTGCCCACTTATGCCCCCTGGGTGGAGTGTTAATTGCTCAGTTTGGGGAACAGCACAGAAAGTGGGGCTTGTGGCACAAAATGGCACCAAACTGGCACACCATTTTGGTACTGGTTTGGAGCTAATTGGACAAGGTTGAGTTTTGGGCCATTTACTTGTGACCCTGTTTTGAGTGACAATTACTCAGTTTGGGCGCCAGCACAAAACATGGTTTGCGGCACAAAACGAGCACTAAACTAGCACCAGCTCTTTGGGTGGTGGTGGTGGTGGTATCTATAACAGAGAACAAGAGGACTGGAAGAGCCTTTCATCTGATCCAGGAAGGCACTTATTACGCTATTATGCAACAGCACTCCGTCTTAGGGGGGGAGATCAGTCCACGTGTTTTTTTTTTAAAAAAAAAAATCATTTCATGCCCATATCTTCATTTCTCTCAGATCATGTAACTTACAATTTTGCGATCAGCAATGACATATCTTGCCACCTCCATAAGCAGAGAATATAAAAGCGTATACAGAGGGCTTCATGGGATCAGCATGTGGGAATCAGACTCTAGTTCCCATTTGCAGATATATGCGGAAATATGCGTTTGACCCTTTAATTAGGTCCCCCCCCCAACAAAAACTAAGTTTAGAATGATGAATAACTTTTCATTAGTGTACTTACAGTTGCAGATTAAATATACAATGCAGGTCGGTGTTTCTTAAGTTGTTAAAAGCATTTTACATAGATTATACTGTTACAGACTAACTTTGAGGCAGGCAGCACCACAACATAACAGACCTGCTGCTCTAACAGCTAAGACTGTGCTACTAACTGAACCAACGGAATTAACTGCCATAATTGCCTCAGGCGTATGACATCACGGAGTTCTACTGCTCTAGCAATAAGCATTTTGGATGCTAACATCCCCTACAAAAAACCATAAAAATGTAATGTTCGTAGGCCAGCTTTAGCTCTCTTCAGGTGTTCATGAATGAACATGGAAAGGGGCACCAGGGGCATTAATAAACACTATTCAGAGACTCAGATATGGCTTAAATCAGGGGTAGGCAACCTAAGGCCCGTGGGCCAGATGCGGCCCAATCGCCTTCTCAATCCGGCCTGTGGAAGGTCCAGGAATCAGCATGTTTTTACATGAGTAGAATGTGTCCTTTTATTTAAAATGCATCTCTGGGTTATTTGTGAGGCCTGCCTGGTGTTTTTACATGAGTAGAATGTGTGCTTTTATTTAAAATGCAACTCTGGGTTATTTGTGGGGCATAGGAATGCGTTCATATATTTATTTCAAAATATAGTCCAGTCCACCACATGATCTGAGGGACAGTGGACTGGCCCACGGATGAAAAAGGTTGCTGACCCCTGGCTTAAATGAACATATATGGGCTCTACCCTAAACACTGTCCCAGCTGATGTCCATGGGTTGGAGGCAGACTGTCTACAGCAAGGAAGCATCCTGTTGTCAGAGACTGGCTGGGATGGCAAGGAGTGGCGAGAGTAACTACCGGTAGCTGGTGAACCCCCTAGGGAAGCCTAAGAGCCTGGGGAGTGCGGGTGAGACACTGAAGACAGGTCAGAGCTCAGCTCTGTGGCACCCCTTAGGTGGGCACCATTGCCGTTCTAGAAAGAATAGCACTGAGTAAACCCATTGAAATTAATGGGCCTGGCTAACATAGGTCCATTAATTTCAGTGGGTCTACAACCCTTTGTGTCCTGTTTCAGTCTCCTTTACCAACATTCTCTTTTCTTGCCATGACTTCCATTGTGAACTATCTCATAGCTGTGCCACCTTACATCTGGAAATAATCCCCCCAGCCCCTTTACCTCATGTTCAGTATTCTAGTATCAAGCAGATTTTAAAAACATTCCTCATTGGCTCATGATCTATTACCTAGCATATGAATTATCATCCTCTGCCTGAGCTTCAGAGACAAAACAGCATCTTGTCAGAAGCCTTTTGTCACGATTTGCCAGTTCCATCCCTGATACTCATCTTCTCCCTTTTCCTTTCTCTGCTCTGGAAAACGCACGGGTGTATCTTGCAGCTATGTAACGCGGGTCCTTGCTTTCTGCGCCTCTCTTGTCAAAGAATGGGCAAGCCAGCAGAAATGTGGAGGGTATCTTCCTTGTGAAAGAATTTGCAGACAGCATTCCTCCTGTTCACAAGAATATTCAGTTTAAAGATCTTGAAGAATGCAAAAGGGGAAAGGGGGGTTGGGTAGAGAAGAGGCAACTCAGCACAGAAATAGTGCAGGTTCTGATAGCCCATCTGGAAAACTCCCTCCCCCCCAACAACCAACATGGTCAGATGTTGGACTTGAAGAGCTGGCACAGAAAACAAAAGCTTCATTACCTCCAGATGAAGCAGATGCTGAGCCTTTTCTTAGACGATTACGAGAGTGTTTGGGCTCTGAAGCAATAATACATTGAGAGTGGAAGTAAAGTGCTGAGGTGCCGTCATCCGAGCTGCTTTGATAAGGCTTTATAAAACCTCTGAGAAAAGCCCTCATTGTGCTTTCAAGTTTACAAACAAGACTGTTAAAAGGTAGATTGCACAACACAGGAAGGATGACTGTGATCCAGCGACTTTAAGGTTCTGGGAATTGTTCAGTGAATAGTGAAGTGGCTCGTTTATATACAAAGCTTCTAAAAGATCATCAGGGATCACAGCTCTGCCTCCCAAACCCCAGTGTGCCTGGAGGACAATGATGCAGCGAAAGGCTATGGTTTAAATGTGTAGCCTGTGAATTTTTTTCAGTTTAATCTTAAATGCGTACAGGAGTGAGGGGTCATTTTCATTGGGACCATGATGCACAGGGAGGAGAGAATTAATCCTTCCTTCCCCAGCCATGAAAAATGGAGAATAGGTTAGTTCCAAGAGCTTTGTTTGTTGTTTAGTCATTTAGTCGTGTCCGACTCTTCGTGACCCATGGACCAGAGCACGCCAGGCACTCCTGTCTTCCACTGCCTCCCGCAGTTTGGTCAAACTCATGTTCGTAGCTTCGAGAACACTGTCCAACCATCTCGTCCTCTGTCGTCCCCTTCTCCTTGTGCCCTCAGTCTTTCCCAACATCAGGGTCTTTTTCTCATGAGGTGGTCAAAGTATTGGAGCCTCAGCTTCAGGATCTGTCCTTCCAGTGAGCACTCGGGGCTGATTTCCTTCAGAATGGATAGGTTTGATCTTCTTGCAGTCCATGCGACTCTCAAGAGTCTCCTCCAGCACCATAATTCAAAAGCATCAATTCTTCAGCGATCAGCCTTCTTTATGGTCCAGCTCTCACTTCCATACATCACTACTGGGAAAACCATAGCTTATCCACTGGCAAAGGTTCAATTAGGGATGGGCAAACATGTTCATTTTGGATTATCTTGGTTTTTCATATTTCCAATCTTAAATTCAGTTCTCCACATCAGTTTAGTTTAGTTTTTATAAAAAAAAATGTCCTCATGAAAATTCACCCACATTTTAGTTCAAATTCCTCATAAGATTTTCACACACAAGTTTGCCTAATATACATGTTTTTGCAAAATAATTCCGCCATATATTTTTTGCATGTTCATATATTAATTTCACTAATATGTGCCTTTATAGGCACATTTTACCTTAATATATGCATTTTTGTGCACATTACTTGGCTGGAGAAGTACATTGCAAAATTCAAATAAGTGCGAATTTTGAAGAATGGCTGTGTTTTGGTCCATTTTTGGAAAATGCAAATCAGGCACGTTTGCCTTAGTATAGGAAACAAAACAAATTTATTCCCTGTTCCTAGGTTGCATTACATCACTAACCTTCATGTAACATGCCGGGATGATACTGAAACTTTGAAATGACATTGCTTATAAATGCATAGTGGGTGGGTGGGGAAAATTTTCAGTGGAACCACAGTGCATGGGGCTGGTTCAGCCTCATGAAAAGTAGCATTAGGAGGGGGAAAAACCTGTATTTGTTTATTCCATTTATATCCCGCCTTTTCCTCCGAGGATGGTGTACATGGCCCCTCCTCCTCATTTAATTCCCCACAACAACCCTATGGGAAGGTTAGGCTGAGAAGCAGTGAGTTTCATTGCCAAGTGGGGATTTGAACCCAGGTCTCCAAGGTCACTCTAACCACCTCACCACACTGGGTCTACTTCCACACTTAACATGTAAGCATGTTAATAAATGAACCTTTCATTCAGAGGATGAAATAATGTCAGATTTTATCCCTGCTGCTACGGTGATCTGGGCGAACAAAAGGAAGCACCATATGTGAATGTCGAGGAGAAGAAAAGTCAAAGATTGGTCGCCCCCCTTCAGAAAAGCAAAAAATCCAGAAGGAGCTGTTTTCAAACTATAAGGTTTTTTTGTGTGTGGGGAAAAAACCCCACCTTCTTTCTCCATGGGAGCAAACAGGTTGCTATGGAGACTGACTGGCGCAGAGGCAAAATATAGACAGATAGAATCTCCCCAGAGCAATGAAATGAGCACATGGCATACGTCAACTATTCACACTGAAGAGGAACTAATCATAAATGCCTCCTTTTAGATAATTCTTGTCTCCAAGATATAAAAGAGTATAGTTTATAGACATCTATTATAAGAATAAGGCCTGGTATCTTTTAAGTCCCATTGGTGGCATGCTAAGAACCCAAGTTTCATATCTTTTGCTGATGGCTTTGTCAACATTTGAAGAATAGTTATTTATTATTACACAACAGGTACCGGTAGTAATCCTTCTGTATTTACCAGGAGTTGATGCAGCAGTGATAATGCAGAACTGATTCCTTCTCAATGGTGGTATGGTGGGAATCCACAGGAATTTTTTCAGGGCAGAAGGGCACTGGCAGGGGAAGTAAAATGCAGAAAGCGGAGAGCAGGTGAGCCCCCCCCCTCTCACACACACTCAGGTTCCACAAATCTTAGAAACTTTCTTAAAAATGAAAGCTGGGAATCTGGGGGTTATGGTTCATTGGGGTGGGCTATTTTTTCCCCAAACTTACATTCAGTTTTCCATATTCTCACAACTGTTTGTGAATATATATATTTTTTATCTTCATGAAAATTCACCAGCATTTTAGGATGAGTTTCTCTTAACGTACACATTTGTATGCAATTTTGCCATGTATACTCATTTTTGCAGAGCAATTCCCCCAAATATAATGCATTTTGGCACACATTATTCCAGTATATACACATTTTTCTACCCATTACTTCCTTGGAGAACTACACTGTAAAATTATGAGACTTTCAAAGGATGGCTGCGCTTCTGCTGCACATATAGTTTTGGAAAGAGTGAGTTAGGAAGGTTTGCTTTAAAATGTGAACTGAGCTGATATTTTCTTCCATTCCTGTTGAAAGATCCATAAAATCATAAAAATAAAGAGTTTCCGGTAATCCATGGAATGAAGTAATCTTGGGAGAGTATGTTACTGATTGCTATGAGATTCAAAGATGGCCTAATAATTTACCTCTCTGTAGTTCTTCTTGGTTGATGCATTTTTTCTACTGAACTTTTTTCAAGCGGTTCATAAAAACTAGCTTGGCATGTGAATGAGTAAGAATACTGCAGTGATAGTATGAGATGTGAGGACGAGTAAGGAATGGGAAAGCACTATAAACAGTAAAGATAAATGCACATCCTGGACTAGAATTCCAGTGATGCCCCCTAGAAATATAAAACCACAAAAGGTCTAACCACAAATTTGCATGCTTTGAACTTTTCTGACATGAAAAATTACAGCCGCTGATGCTGAATCATTGCAAGAAACATTACAGTAATATATTAGCATATAAAGGCAGCAGGAGGTGATGTGAAACCAGTAATTTTTAAAGGTTATATTGATGCCTGTTAAAGACTACCGGAATGACTAATGACTGCCATGATAATGGCACCTGATAGTTCTTAAATCATGCCAGTTTGGATGGAGAACATGTGGCCCTCCAGATTTTGTTGGACTACAGATCCCATCATCTCTGACCATTAGCCACGCTGACTGCGACTGATGGGAGTTTGAGTCCAACAACATCTAGAAGGACACATGTTCTCCATTTCCAGATTAGGGGACAGCTGGCCAAACCATTGAACAAGTGGGCTGATTGGGTAAGGTAGCAGTGGGGACTCTCTCTAGCCCACAACTTAATTGGGCCTGGACAGTTTTCTAATTTAATTTGTAAAGCTGTCCCCCCCAAGCCATACCCACAACCCCTACACCTGCCATAGCTGCCAAGTTTTCCCTTTTCTCGCGAGGCGAGGAAGCCTATTCAGCATAAGGGAAAATCCCTGTAAAAAAGGGATAACTTGGCAGCTATGACACCTGCTGTCATATATGATGTCAGGTGTGAGACAGGTCTTTGCCAAATGCAGGGTTTGCAGGTATTACATTGCCTGCACTGATTTAATTTCAAACCATTCAGGCAAAGAAGCAGGGTTTGCAGGTGTCATTGATGAGTTGGCTGTTAGTGATTGCAAAGCCCCTTTTGCAGGCATCACTGATCCTCTGAACTTGCAAAGACCTGGGCCTTCAGGTAGCCAGCTGATATTTGGTGCTTGCAAAGGCCAGTTCCTTGGCCTGCGTGGTTTACTTTCAAAAAGCACGAGCAGTGAAAAATGCTTCACCTGACATCCTGGACCCTTTCGCCTGTCAAAATGGTGCACTTGGGTTGGCGGGGATCAGGATCCAGCCTACTGGTCAGATCCAGCTCTCCAGCCCTGGTGTAAGGCACTTATTTGGCAAGACATGTCTGTTTGCTTAAGGAGCCAGTGGTGCCAAAATGGTGAGGAGTTTACTTCAAGGCTGGTTCCAGATTTGAGGGGAACCTTGAGTGTCATCTCGTGGCTATTCTTCACATTGGTAGGCCCTGGCAAGCGGACTTTGCCCCAGCTGCAGAGAGACAATCAGCCTAGAAGGCATGAAGCCACCGTTGCAATTCCCACAATCCTTTGGAGCAATGCTAACTTGGTGGCATTGCAGGAGGTTAAAATGGCGGCTCAAAACTAGCTGGCCCAGAGGGCTTAGGGCAACTCCAGATCTGAGGGGGCAGGTTGTCAGGTATACATTGCTTCTTTTCAGCTAGGCCTTTGGTTGTGATGGTGGGAAGTAGAAAGGCTATTTAATAGGCAGAGAAGGAGGAGGGAGAATCTCAGCTATGGGAAAGAAGGAAGGAGATGGTCTTTGGGGACTGATAACAGTGGGAACATGATTAGGACAGAGAGCTCATGGGTTGTATCCAATCTTAGTTATACCTATTGAAATTAATGGACACACAGCTAACTTAGGTTTATTCATTTCAATGGGTCTACTGTAAGTAGAACATAGTTGGCTGCAACCCACAGTCCTGTGCAAAGAACTCTGATGGAAGGGTTCTAGTATAGTAATTAAACTCTAAAAGGTTTCTAATGAGCCACCAGGATATCTTTTCTAAAGTTGTGGAAATTATAATAATCAGTGGTGATAATTCATCTGGACAGTGTGTCCAGTTTTGGGTACCACATCACAAAAAGGTTCCCCCCCTTTTCTCTTTCTTTCTTTCTTTCTTTTTTTCTTTCTTTCTTTCTTTCTTTCTACAAAGCAGATATTATTTGGAGACATAAAGATCCTGGGCCTGGATGTGTCCAGTCTGGAGAAAATAAGATGAAACACTTACTTAGCTATACTTATTTCTTTCCAAATTTCAAGCATTTAAAATGCTGACCAAAATTTGTAGCCACGATCCAGAGCTTCTGAGCACTGTGATGTACACAGAGAGTGACTGCCCATTCATCTCAATGGAGATAACATCCATCACACACACACACACACACAGAGGGAGGGAGGGAAAGAGGGAGGGAGTAATGCATGTACTCATCTGTTACTTCTGTTGACAGAAAGGTGTGTGCCAAAGTTACTATTTAAATAAGAACTCACTCAGCTGTGGCAAACGAGTTTAGTTTGTGGTAGCCAAAATTGAGGATGAACATCAGGTTGGACACAAGCTTGTTAATTGTAATAAAAGTCTGGCAATGGAACAAGTTATCTAGGAAAGTTGTGGAATTTGTATCGCTGGAAATTGAATTAGAGAAAAGAGATTACCTAAGCAGAAGCAAAGATGATTTCAATGCAGAGCTTGCTTCCTCAAGAGAAGAGATTGGCCTACATGACCCATGCAATCCTTTCTCATTCTAAATGACAGAGAATACACCTGCTTTGCCTGTGTGTTGGTAGTGGCCCTAGATATGGATCCCTCTTGGCAACAGGCACAGCCACCACATTTACTTGGGATTTCAATGTCCATCTGGATTAGCTGTGTGCATTGAACTCCATTTCTAAATCAAGGCATTTGACTTTAATTTGAGGTGGAAAGGAAGGGAAATGGAGATCAAAGATTGAACAACTGGGCAGTCCGCATCTGGACCTCATCAAAACATGCCTATTCTAGTTTCTAAACACATCAAGAAATGTACATCAAAAAAGTACACATAAATCATCTGTGCAACACCTATATTGTCCATTTATGGCTTCTTTCAGATACCTGTATTTCACCACAATAAATTAGCTGGCTGCTTTATATGTATATAACTAGACCTTGCACTAGAAATGAAGCGAATCTTGTTACATTTTAAAGCTTCCTCAATTAGTTTTATTGTCCATGGGTTTATTATTTGAGTTAGGGAATATGGAAACTAATTATATCTGTTATTAAGTTGGTATCTTTGGCATTTCTTTCTTTCTTTCTTTTTTTAAAAAAGAGATAAATTTTAAGATGTCAGAAATGATTTTTCAAGTAAAGAATGCATGGTTGTTTTTTGGGAATGAGCAACTCCTTATTTGCAATTTCACACTTCTGCCATTGTCCTTAACTATTATATCTATCTATCATCTGCCTGCCTGCCTGCCTGCCTACCTACCTACACCCACCCACACACCCACGATGGGGTGAGCTCCCGTTGCTCTGTCCTAGCTCCTGCCAACCTAGCAGTTTGAAAGCAAGCCAATGCAAGTAGGTAAATAGGTACCGCTGCAGAGGGAAGGTAAACGGCGTCCCATTGCACCAGACGTGATTTAGTCATGCTGGGCACATGACCCTGGAAAGCTGTCTGTGGACAAATGCCAGCTCCCTTGGCCTGAAAGCGGAGATGAGTGCCGCAACCCCATAGTTGCCTTTGACTGGACTTAACTGTTCAGGTGTTCTTTAAAGGTCCAGTCGTGACCGACTCTGGGGTTGTGGCGCTCATCTCACTTTATTGGCCTAGGGAGCTGGCGTACAGCTTCCAGGTCATGTGGCCAGCATGACAAAGCCGCTTCTGGTGAACCAGAACCACACGGAAATGCTGTTTACCTTCCTGCTGTAGTGGTACCTATTTATCTACTTGCACTTTGATGTGCTTTCGAACTGCTAGGTTGGCAGGAGCTGGGACCGAGCTGGGGTTCTTTACCTTTTACCTTTGCTAAGCTCTAAGCATTCAGCATTGTGAAACAATTAGGAGAAGGTGCTGGTGTAAGAATATGGTTGTGAACATGTCAACATAAGAAAACCCACTGGCTCAGATCAAATAGCTATCTAGTCTGGCATCCTGTTGCACACAGTGACCAATGAGATGTCTTTGGAAGCCCAGAAGCAGAACCTAAGGGAAATCCCTCTTGTGTTACCCAGCAATTGGCATTCAAATGTGTATTTGGGACACTGTGTGTATAACCATAGCTGTCAAGTTATCCTTTTTTTGAAAGAGAAATTCCCTTATGCTGAATAGGATTCCTCGCGAGAAAAGGGAAAACTTGACAGCTATGAATTCTACATCATCTTTAGCCCTGAGGATAAGATCTTCCATCTATTAATTTTGATGTGATTTTTTTTTTTACTAGTCAGCTTGAAATATAACTGGGGAATATGTCTGTGCTTGTTAACCTGCCAAATGGAAAGGATGACGTATGGTTCTATCATCAGCTTGGAAAAACAACAAAAGCTCACTTTTCAGTCTATTTTAGATGGCGATAAAGAGTTCTCAGGGTGATCTACGTTTTGCACGTGGAAATTCCCTTTACAAAGTTGTCAGCCAACGACTAAAAATTAAGGTCAAGTATGGGTTCAGCACTTTTGTTTCTAAGCGCAGTCAGGCAGCGCTTAAAAACAAAAGTCCCGAAACCATACTTTTCCATTCTAGATTTCATGTTCAGCACTCAGTAAACCCAGTGGTTCCAGAAATAGAGCCTTGTGGATATGCAGCAGCTCTTGACAGCTCTATATAATTTCACCATAACTGAGTTTTTTAAAAATATCTAGCATAGAGCAATGGTTCAAAAAAAGAAAGAAGAACTGTGAAACTATTCCCTGATTCAAATGTCACTTCAGCCATGATCTGACTAGAAGTCCTTAGGAAATCACAAACTTTGAGGCTGAACTTCCATCTATAAAATGGGGATACTCATACTGGTCTGCCTTAATCAGTGCTTTTTTCCTGAGGGGATGCAGGGGTACGCATACCCCTAAACATTTTGTGAATTTAAGTTTGGCCTCAATTGAGGGGAAGCATTTCAATATGTGTAGGAAAATGTGAGTCCCCCTAAACATTATTATTTTTTTTAAGAAAAAAAGCTCTGGCCTTAATAATATATAAAGGTAAAGGTAAAGGGACCCCTGACCATTAGGTCCAGTCGTGACCGACTCTGGGGTTGTGCGCTCATCTCGCATTATTGGCCAAGGGAGCAAGCGTATAGCTTCCAGGTCATGTGGCCAGCAAACCAGAGCAGCACATGGGAACGCCGTTTACCTTCCCGCTGTAGCGGTTCCTATTTATCTACTTGCATTTTGATGTGCTTTCGAACTGCTAGGTTGGCAGGAGCTGGGACCAAGCAACGGGAGCTCACCCCGTCACAGGGATTTGAACTGCCGACCTTCTGATCAGCAAGCCCTAGGCTCAGTGGTTTAGCCCACAGCGCCACCTGGGTCCCTTTAATAATATATACATTACTGTTAATTAACTTAATTGCAGGATTGTTGTAAGGATCACTGCAGGGAATGGGAATTTATGGCCCTCTACATGTTGTTGGATTCCAGCTATCATAAGCCCTCAACCAGCATGGTTAATGGTCAAAGATTATGGGAGTTGTTGTAGTGCAAGAAAATCTGCATAGCCGCAGGATCCCCATCCCTGGATTACTGAGACGATGCACTGATTCAAGCATTTCATAACAAGTGCTGATCAGTGTTTAGGGACCATGGACACGACACCCTCAATAAACCTGAAAGAGGGGAGACATGCAAACTGTCCATTTTCCACCTTGAACACCTTCTGCAAAGTGGGAGGGTAGCCCTGTTAAGACAATGGGTCTTCTGCTGCTCTGGGGGCACTAGCAAATGCTCTGCCTTGCCACCCTCTGGAGTCAGCCTTGATCATTAATCATAGAATCATAGAATTGTAGAGTTAGAAGGTATCCCGAGGGTCATCTAGTCCAGCCCCCAGCAAAGCAGGATCCCAATGCAAGGATCAAACCTGCAACCTTGCCATTGTTAGTACTACAATCTAACCAATCGAGCTATCCAGGCTGTTGAATATACAGTAGTATAATTATGTTCCCTTTTACTCTGTATGCATATGTTTTATTCCTATCTCCCATTATTTCAGATATAATTTTATTGAGCTTAATTTTTATGTGGTTTGAACCACGTAAATAAAAAATTATCTAGGTATAAAAGGCAGCTAGTGCAGATTGAGCTGACTGATCACTGAAATCTTATACATGTCTACTCAGAAGTAATCCCACTGATTTTGATGAGGATTACTCCTGGGTAAGTAATTATTGTATTGAAGCCGCAGTTTGCCAGCAACAGAGAAGCTGTTTCAGTGTGTGTGTGTGTGTGTGTGTGTGTGTGTGTGTGTGTGTGTGTTGGGATTTAGGCCAGTAACAGAGATCAAGAACATCATGCTGCTCCAAGATTGTGAAAACCGCAAAACATGGACTGATAACGTGTGAGGAAAAATGAAGCATGCGAGAGAATCTGGTTGTAGAAATGCAATGACAGAGGAGGTCAGGTGACTCGAGTGTTCCTAAACGGCCTCCTAAATCAAGCATTTTAATATTCCCAGTGGCACCCACAAATTGAAAAATCAGCTTCAGTCTCTCTGCTGTACTTTGAAAAGGATTAGCCCAGGATGATCCGTAACTTAACGATACGACAACCCATTCCACATGAGAAGAATGCATTTATTATTACTGTGATGATAGATCCAACCTCAGTGGTATTCGTAGCCAGCAGTCCCAAGAGGACCATTGCCTTAATGTTTGGACCCAGATTGTCTTCTGAAGTTACTCCTTGCATTAACCATGCCATAATTTTTTTTTTATGTGTGTGTGCATTCCACAAAGCAAGGTACTGATTTTCCTCTAAATTGCAGCTTTGACCATCTGTTAAACATCTATCATAAGGCCTGTACAATTGAGGCAGATGAAGCAGGTGTATTGCTCAAGGTACAAATAATTCTGGCACAGTTATAGTTCCAGGGAGAGTTGAAGCTGAACAGTTGCAGGCTCCCTTGGCACAATGTAAATCACCTTCCATGCATCTAATGAAGGGTGTGTGTGTGTGTGTTGGAAAGTTGGGAAGAGCAGACTTTTCCTGGATTTTGGCAGGCTAGTAGTCCTGCAAAAGTTCTGACCTATCTAACCAGCAGCACCTATGCGGAACAACTCTTCTTGGCTTCTGTCAGAGCAAAGGCTCAAAGTGGTTACTTGGATTCCACCATCCAGTATTAAATGTGAGTGGAGGGAAGTCTGGTTAATGCAGTGAAGTTTGTACTGCCCAAACGGAGGCCCCTGGAAGTCAATCCCATCTTTCGTTTATCTGTGTTAACATTCTTTCCCCCTGTTGATACTGTTAAATGGTCACCCTATCTTTATCTACAGGCACTGTCTCCAGACTGCCAGTATTTTGCAGAACAGATTCAACCACATAACAAAACTTTAGGTTTGCACGTAAAAAGTGGATTAAAGGGCTCTGTCATGCCGTGCAACTGATCCGACCAGGGATCTCAGCACTTACCTAGGGTTCACGTTCTGTGGATTTGGTGGACCCAGCCTCCCACGTTCTGCTTCTGCCATATTTTTGACCTCATGACCCCCCAGAACACTAAGGACAGATTGGCATCATCAAGGGAGCTTTCTGTCTCTGAACTGCGAACAGCTTTCCAGAGAAGGATCCCATTCAGAAATCTTTTGGGAGGCACAATGGGGCCAATATTCTTCTTTTTTTTTTTTTACTCTCTCACAACAAAATACACAAGTTTTATAAGGGGGCGGGAACTAGTGTAACACAAGCATTTTAGTAACATAATCTCTTTTTTTAAAAAAAGAACTGTGGCTTTAACTTTTTAAAAATTTTGCTTTATTGAATGGCTGATTTATTTCATTTCAAACTTCCAACAATTATATTTTCAGTCAGACCCTGAAGGATCTTAAGTAATGCTAGCAAGCCTGGTGTGAAAATTGATTTCTACTCAGTGACGTCACAGCTCCACTTAGCCTCTAGGATTTCTGTCAAAATGAATACATCTTCCTCACTCATACTTCTTCCCACCCGCCCCTTGCAGGGTTTACACTTCCTTCTTCGACAATCATTTTTTAAAATGCCAGTGATAATTTTTCTCTGTCTGGTATGAAATTCCCTGAAACGATTCCCTAAAACTATTCGTGCCTTTTACAGAAAATTCAGTGGATCCAATTAGTTTTTTCCCCTCAACCTTTGTTTCAAAGATATGATTAATGCCACCAGTGTTTTTACACGAGTAGAATGTGTGTTTTTATTTAAAATGCATCTCTGGGTTATTTGTGGGGCCTGCCTGCTGTTTTTACACGAGTAGAATGTGTGCTTTTATTTAAAATGCATCTCTGGGGCATAGGAATTTGTCCCCCCCCCCTCCAAATATAGTCTGGCCCCCCACAAGGTCTGAGGGACAGTGGACCAGCCCCCTGCTGAAAAAGTTTGCTGACCCCTGAGCTACGGGATAGATATGGATTGTGGCCAGTGCACTGGAGCCAGAGTACATAGTAATATGTATAGAGTCAGAGCCTTGGAAGGAGGAGTGCGGGGCGGGGGGGGGGGGAGTGAGAATCTCTCTCCATAGTTAATAAGACCCTGTTTCACACAGATAAAGCAATTATTTTGTAACAGTTTTGAATATGCACCCCGGGCTTGTTGCCAGCCCACTGGCTAATATAAATCAGTGATGCTCCACTAACTTCATGACCTACATGCAGATGTGCAGTTATTTCAGTTATTGAATCACATCATCTTAATATCAAACAGCTCTCTACATTTAGTTCAGCTTTTAAAAAAAGTGTGTCAAGTTTGGGAACTACAAAAAGGTTGGCAGTGAGGGTAACAACAAGTAGGACCTCCAACAAAATGTCGCAGTATATCTTCAACTCCTAACAAGTGCACTGCTGTTCAGGATATCAGAAAAACTACCATGGCTTTTTCCTTGATATGCTAGTATAGTTGTCAGAAGCTCATTCACATTTAGGATCAATAGTGGTGTATTATTTAGAACAATTGAGGCTTCGGAGATTTTCCAATTTCTTTTTTGTAAGTTTTTTTAAGAGCCCCTGCATTAATGTTGTCTATTGTTTAGAACTCCTGAAGATGGGTCTTTTTTATTTGGAAATGTGTTGAGCTACAATGAAGAGTTCATTTGTTCATTTGTTCCGCTTTGTTCATTTGTTCCCCTCCCCTTACTCCCTATGTAGAGAGGTTCAAGCAGGACAGTTCACCCCACATCTCACAGGTTTTCTGATCCAGTGGATAACCAATGACCACCGACCATATTCAGGGGCTCTTTCAGATCATCACTATTTTCAGGTGGGATTCAGTGACACATTGGCAAATGGATGTCATGCCCCGAAAGCCAATTTGGGGCTCTTGCACAATGGGCCTGCTTCCTCCAAAGACGTGACTTTTTGTGAGTGACGGGAAGATGCTGTGGAAAGTGTGGGATAATGCTTCCTTTGTTGCTACATCGTCTATCCCCCCCCCCCACAACTAACCAGAGTGGATGCTTATTAAACAGCATTGTTCAATCTCCCTGCAAAGAAATGGGCATGGATGCTCAATAAACAGATAATCCAGAAGCACCCTCCATCTTAAATGGACTGCTTGAGGGGCTTATCTCCTTTGTTTTTAGTCCCCCCCCCCATTGGTACGTCTGCAAACCACAGAGCTCCCATGAGGATGCTGAGCCTTCAGTTTCTCCATGGCCTCGTTTTGTTCCTAGTCTTGCATGGGTGCTCAGAGAGTTTGCATGCTTGCATATACATGTCTGTGGCATAGTTAGGCTATTAATAGACAACTGCTTCACGTATATAATATGATAGCTGCTTTAAAAGAATGTAGATCAGATACTTTAAACTTTGCACACTGGACTAATTCTGGTGCCACTTCACTTTGATTAGATTCCAAATGCACAATGGAGTACTATATAAAGAATCATTTTACATGACAGCCTTGTAAGCTAAATTCTTTTCACTGTCACTCACAGGAGCCTTTGCAAGAGAATCACGTTACATTACAAAGTCACCGCTCCTTATTTAATAGGGAAGAAAGGCTGCCAATCCACACTTTTCGAAGTACATCACATTGAAATCAGTAAGATTTCCCCGACTAATTGACTCTTAAGATCACGTTCTCAGGCTGTGCGCACACTCCTGTTCACTCTGTATCCAGTCTACCTCCACCGCTGGATTGGAACACACTTCAGTCACAATCCATATCAAACAGGGATCTATCATGCCGTTTCTTAAGAAATACTGCGTTTTGATGAGCTCTCCCCCAAACCATCCTCAATCTGAATGGAGAAAAAGAACTTTAAAATGGCAATGTGTACACATAGTCAGACATAAATAATTGTCAAAGAAGAGCTTCCTCACTACAACAGCTCCAACTTGTGGACTTGCCTTGAAACTACAGAATTGATTAGGTTTGACCAAGTTAGCATTTATGGATGCCGTTTAGTACATAGGAAGAGAGTGGCTGGATCGGAACAAACAGCTATCTAGTTCAGCATCCTTTTGCACACAGTGGCCAGCCAGTAGGAAGGCCACGAGCAGGACATGAGCCCCAAAGCACTCTCCTGCTACTGTTCCCCAGGGACTGGTATTCAGGGGCATGGAGCCTTTGAACCTGAAGAGTGTATACAAGCTGAACCTTTAAAAACAGCACAAAGCGCTTACGTGCAATACAAATCAGTGCAAAAACTCAACTACCACCACCTGAACACATAAACCCAGGTAGCATAAAATCAACAACAACAACACAAAGGGGAAAGAAATTGGTTCAAGAATTTAAAAAGCACCCAAGCTGTATTATTGAGGAGCTGGGATAGCTCAGTCAGTACAGCATGAGACGCTTAATCTCCGGGTTGTGAGTTTGAGCCCCACATTGGGCAAAAGATTCCTGCATTGTAGGGGGTTGGACTAGATGCCCCTTGTACAGTGGTGTAGGAAGCAGCTCGGGCACCAGGAGCAGCAAACATGACGCGCACCCGGGGGCGGGGTGTCGCTACGTAGCGCACATGCACAGCGTTGCTACGTAAGATGTATACGTCGCTACGTAGTGCGCATGCGTTGCTACGCACGACGTATGCATTGCTACGTACGAAGCATGCATTGCTACGTAGCGCCGCTGCGCATGTGTGCTACATAGTGGGGTGCCGCTGCCACCGCTAGCGCTGCCCTCCCAAATGGAGCTGGGAGAGGGCCGCCCCCTCCGCTCCCCCCTTGCTACGCCCCTGTGGCCCTTTCCAACTCTACAATTCTATATGCCTGCTGCAAATTAAAGGTTAACAATTTTGGGAGAATAAAAAAAAGTCTTCCATTTGTGCTTAAAGTTCCATAATGTAGGCACCAGGTGATCTTCTCCAGGGAGAATCTTCTGTACATAGGCACAGAAGATCCCAAACTGGTTGCTGAATGTCAACACAATAATTTTGACCTAAAGAAAAAAGTGCTTTTTGTTTTTAATTATCCCCGAGATGGTGGGTTAGGAGGTGATAAATAAATAAATGACGATGATGACAATATTAATATTAAATATGAGGGAAGGCAGTCCTTTGGGTAACTCAGCCCCAAGCCAATTAAGCCTTTAAAAGTTAAAAGCAGTACTATGTAGTTGGTCCGCATGCCACTCCATCTCATCAAAGTGACTGTAAATCCACATAGCTTGCCAGGTTCAGTCCCTGGCATTTCAAAGTTCTCTGGTGGCAAGGCTGCCAGTCAGGGCCAGACTGATAGCACAACTCAGTATTTGGCAGTGTCATATGTTCAGATATGTGCCGTGTATCGCTGCTGTGCATCTCAGGTGCTGGGCAAACCCCTGTTATGTTTTGTTTGCAGTTCAGGCCTCACCTTGTTAGTCAAGGTGACTGCTCCTTTCTAATTATTAAGTCCTAACCACAAGCTGTGCAATAACAGTGACACAGTAGCCAAAACTCGCCTGATTGTCCAACCAATGAAAAGGTGGAACAATTCTTGCCACGTGAATCAGAAGGCAGCTGTTTTTCTTTCCCTGTATGGCACGTGGGTTCCTCTGTCCACAAATACTCTGATTAAAAGGTCTCCTCAAGACTGTCACTGTTTTGCAAGAGGGATTCAACTGCACACCAGGAAATTCAGATGTGCCACAACTAAAGAGCTCTTCCACAACAAAAACCCACTTGAAGCAAAAAAGAAGAAAAAAAGAACACTATATGGTAAGGAAAGTGACCGGAAAATGCACTAGAAAGGGCAGGATAACAACAGATTGATGGGAAGTTGCATAACTTCTGTTTAGTTCATTTATACAGTGGTACCTCGGTTTATGAACACAATTGGTTCCGGAAGTCTGTTCATAAACTGAAGCGTTCATAAACTGAAGCGAACTTTCCCATTGAAAGTAATGGAAAGTGGATTAATCCGTTCCAGACAGTCCGCAGAGTACTTAAACTGAAGCGTTCATAAACTGAAGCAAACTTTCCCATTGAAAGTAATGGAAAGTGGATTAATCCGTTCCAGACGGGTCCGCGGAGTACTTAAACTGAAATGTTCATAAACTGAAGCATGGGTGTAATTGGTTCCGGAAGTCTGTTCATAAACTGAAGCGTTCATAAACTGAAGCGAACTTTCCCATTGAAAGTAATGGAAAATGAATTAATCCGTTCCAGATGGGTCCGCGGCGTTCATAAACCGAAAATTCATAAACCGAGGTGTTCATAAACCGAGGTTCCACTGTATACCACTTCATATTTCAGCAGAAATCTCTAAGTGGTTTACATATCCTAACAAAGATGGAGCAAAAGAAGAAGAAGGAAAATACAAATTCCACAAATTCTGCACAATGATGTCAGGCTGAATTCTCAAAAACACACAGCTGCTGCCATAAAACCTCCACACAAACAAATCATATTTATTGCTAAACAAACATTGCCTCTGTGCATATAACCTCTGTGCAAGCTTTTTGCAAACAAATCAGCATGAGCACTCAATAAACTGGTTGACTGGAGGCAAAATTACTTCTTAGCAACACCGCTATGTCGAACATTCAAAGCAGCTAATGATGGACTCATCTAAATGTGAATGCCTCACACTTAGGGACAAGGCTTTTGGTCATTGTGGAAACATCTCATCAACTAGAATTTTTAAAAAATGTGATTTGGAAAACCATTTCCCAACATTTTGTATGTACAATAGCTCTCCTTTCAGAAATATCAGAGGCCTGAAATTATTGAAATGTGCATCCTAATTTAAGCTTCCATTATAGAAAAGCCCTAGCACAATGAATCAATGCCAGAGATTAATTAAAAGGTAATACAATAAGTTGGTCCATATCTAACATCTGGAGCTGCCAGTAGTCAGCTTGGCACTTTAGGAAAAACCATTTTAGCTGTCATCTCTTTAGACCAGGGGTTCCCAACAAAATTTTCTCGAGGACCCCTCATCGAGCCGCTATTGTGACAAGGACCCCCATTAATTCCTAATCCTAAAATTAAAAAGTGAGAGCCAAATTAAGAGTCTTTTTATATTTTATATTTATACATTTTTTTACAGTTGCTTGAACATCAAATGCATTATCTTCCTCTTCATCTGTAGGCCTTTGTCGTTTTAACGAACCACTTTTTAACCAACGGTCCATTTTTAACTACGTGAACTGTAGCTTCCGCGAAAAACAACGCTTTGTTTACAAACACTACTGTTTTGCAAAGAGGCAGCGCGCGCCAGGGAGGAGGGAGGGGAATGGAGAAGACAGGGTACCTGCGCAGTAGCGCACAAATGAAGCCGACGCGCGCAAAGCATCTTGGGGAGGTGAGCGTTAGTAGAATGCACGCGCTGCCTCTTTGCAAAACAGTAGTGTTTGTAAAGCGCCACCTAACGGCATACAGCAGAACTACTGCCTCTATCTAATTCTAGTTTTGCGCTAGACTCTGCTCATGCAGGAAGCGGCCAAAACAAAAAATCTGTTATCATACGAAATATATTTAATATATTTTTTATTCTAATAGCATCTTGCGGACCCCTCTGGCATAGCTCGCGGACCCCTGGGGGTCCCCGGACCACCTGTTGGGAACCACTGCTTTAGACTGCCAGCACATTTATGAGCAGCATTTGGAAAGCCGGTCCTTGCTGCATCATGTCTAAGGTAAAATAGTCACTTCCAGACACCCTTTATATAGAGCATTCATCCTGATTTGTTTGCAGGGAGATTAGATGATGTTGCCATTCATTCCGATTTATTTACGGGAAGGTTAGATAGTTGACATTGTGTGAAAGCAGCTGACACTTTCCAATGCATTTCTCTGTCACTTTTTAAATTTGATCCTTTGGAGAAGTGCTACAGTTTGATCAGTGTAAAGTGCTACAGTTCAGGAGAGTCCCTGTGTCAAATTGTGGCTCCTCGCCTGATGATTCAGTATTAAGCACCCAGGCCAAGAGCTAATGCAAACTGATGTCTCCCGAGCGCTGCTATTCAATACATATGCATTGATTAAAATAAAGGGGTGGGATGGGGAATTGAAGTTAAGAGTTCTGTACATTTTTGTTTTGTTTTCTGTTAACTAAATACAATTGAACCATCAAATGACAAGACCCCCAAGGTAGTAACAACTGGGCAGGCTGGAGTCCACTCCTGGACTCAAGAGAGCACCAGGCAGGGACAGCTCCAGAAAAACTAGTTACATTATTATGGGCCCAAGGATTACATAGAATCATAGAATTTTAGAGTTGGAAGGGATCCCAAGGGTCATCTAGTCCAACTTTTTGCAATGCAGGAATCTCAACTAAAGCATCCATGACAGATGGCCATTCAACCTCTGCTTAAAAACCTCCAAGGAAGGAGAGTCTACCACCACATGTGGGAGTCTGAAAGCTCTTACTGTTATAAAGTACTTCTTGATGTTTAGTCAGAATCTCCTTTCTTGCAACTTGAATTTATTGGTTTGGGTCCTAGGCTCTGAAGCAGGAGAAACAAGCTCCATGTGATAGCCCTTCAGATATTTGAAGATGGCTATCATATCTCCTCTCAGTTTCTGTTTTACCAGGCTAAACATATCCAGCTCCTTCAACCATTCCTCATAAGGCTTGGTTTCCAGACCCTTGATCAACTTGGTCACTCTCCTCTGTACATATCCTTCTTAAACTGTGGTGCCCAGAACTGGACCCAGTACTCCAGGTGTGGTCTGACCAAGGCAGAATGGAGAGTGAGGGACTATTACTTCCTTGGATTGGAACACTATACTACTGATTTGTTGTTGCATTTGTTGTTGTTGTTGTTGTTGTTGTTGTTGTTGTTGTTGTTTAGTCGTGTCCGACTCTTTGTGACTCCATGGACCAGAGCACGCTAGGCAGTCCTATCTTCCACTGCCTCCCGCAGTTTGGGCAGACTCATGTTGGTAGCTTCGAGAACACTGTCCAACCACCTCATCCTCTGTCATCCCCTTCTCCTTGTGCCCTCCATCTTTCCCAACATCAGGGTCTTTTCCAGGGAGTCTTCTCTTCTCATGAGGTGGCCAAAGTACTGGAGCCTCAGCTTCAGGATCTATCCTTCCAGTGAGAACTCAGGGCTGATTTCCTTAAGAATGGATAGGTTTGATCTTCTTGCAGTCCATGGGACTTTCAAGAGTCTCATTCAGCACCATAATTCAAAAGCATCAATTCTTCGGCGATCACCCTTCTTTCTTTATGGTCCAGCTCTCACTTCCATACATCACTACTGGGAAAACCATAGGTTTAACTATATGGACCTTTGTCGGCAAGGTGATGTCTCTGCTTTTTAAAAAGTGCTGTCTAGGTTTGTCATACTGCTGATGCAGCCTATTAAAAACATGAATATATTGCAGCTGGGGGAGTGAATGGGATAGCAGGAAATTTGGGGGGAGCATCTACTACACAGAATAAATTTTGCCACTAGGGCACTAAGTCAAGTAATTGCAGAAGGCACAATGCAAATAAAAACAAAGGTCTAAAACCAGGATAGGCTACTTCAATCAAGATTGGAATTGTTATCTTCTCTTGAGAACCCAGCCAGGATAAAAACTGATTGGGAGACACATAGCACTCACACCTTAATGAAAAGTGCATTGTGTGGGTAGCATACCTGCCATTTTGGGTGGCACTCTCTCATGCTGCACTCTTGTCCTGGAAAAAGGTCCTTTTCGGGGCGACAGTGAGGCGTGAGTCACATGAGTTACCCAGGAGCAGGCCTCAGAAGAGACATGCCCTGGTTTTCGGTCTCCAAAAGCTGGGACAGTATGGGGTAGTGCAAAGTTGTGGCTAAGGGGGTCAGACTAGGACCTGGGAGTTCAGAGTTCAAATCCCCACTCAGCCATACTGTGTGTCCTTGGGCTGGTCACAGTCTTTTAGCCTGAAGCTACATCACAGGGTTATTGTGCAGATAAAATAGAAAGGTGGAAAACCATGAGTACTACACTGAGCACCTTGGAGAAAAAGTGGGATATAAATATTAGAATGAATGAATGAAATAATGATTTATTTGTTTTTTTGCAACCACCAGCACCAGCCATGTCTCCAACCTCTCCCACACCACCTCTTAAGACGTCACCGGTTCTTTTGTTTTCCTTTAGTGGCATTTTCCTATTTCTTCTATACCCAACAACTAAAACATTCGTGCCACCCCAGCTTATCTGCCTGCCGACAGCTCAGAGTTTCTCCTATCCAGAATCCGGTCTTTCAGGTTTCGAATTCTATTTTTAAAGCTCTCACAGCTTTGAAATCTAGTAGCTTAAAAAGGAAAAGAATTCGCTCCAGCATTCCTCAGCTCTGTTATTTCCTCTCTACTCTTTAATTCCCATTCGGCCACAGCAGGGCCAAGCCGAGCAAACTCCGAAGAAAACAAAATCCAGAGCCCGACGGCACTCCCCCTCTTTCTCTCTCTCCCGCCCTCAGGTGAAACGGCAGAGGCCGGACCAGCTTTCCTAGTTTCAGGTGGAGGCCCAGGTGAGTCGAATGGACTTATGGGTAATGTAGTTCGTTTTTTCTTCCAGTAGGAGTTACGAGGCGGCATTGGGACTCAGAGTCCCAGAAAGCCTTGCGGTCTCCAGCCCACAAACAGAAGGTGTGTCTTCTAATTAGGATTCCTAACCTGTTCACTTTTTCTTTTTTTAAATTTCAAGCCAGCATGGGATCCCCAATAGCGCTTTAGCACACGTTGTCTCCAAAGCAATGCCCTTAGGATAAGCAGCTGCTGCGGATTTGAAGGAAGAAAGGACCAAAGGTACGTGGGTTTTGTTTCACCTTAAAGTTTCAAAGTTCAGGTGAAAGGGGAAATGTTGTTGGGGAGACAACAGGGATATGTGGGCAGATTTGCATGCGGGGTGGATCCGCTTCCCGATCGCGCTCTGCGACCATCTTTTTTCCTTTCTTTTAAAGTGGGCACAACGCCTGTACAACCTCAGCATCCGAGCCGCATTTTACTTTAAACTAAGAAGGAGCCTTCGCTGCCATCGCGCCCCTAAGTCTGGGGCAAGTTTACCCTGCTGTTTCTATGTAGAAAGCACCAGTGGGCATTGGAGCCGACTCCTAGGTGCCGAGGTCCCACCCACCCACTCATAAAATATATGATGGGACCACCCTCCCCAAAGCTGATGGGCACTGCCATTTAAATGGTGTGCTTGCACCGCATCATGTGATCGATTACCCAATGCTGTGATCAACAATGCGGGTTAGGGAATATCCCAATATTTTATTCAAGTTGGCTCCCCTGCCTGTGGGCATCACTCCCCATTTTATAAAACCATTTCTGATGTTTGCATCAATAGGAGAACTACTTTTTAAACCCAGAGCAATTTACAAGGTTTCATACACTCCCGGGACACTTTTGCTTTTTAGTCCCTTAGCTTCTCAGCTTGAATCTTTTCTCGTTACAGGGCTCTTGGCCCATGTAAGCGGTGGAGCCGTTTCAGAGATAAAGTAGTCCCTGCTGGCTTCCAGCATAAGACATCGGGTGATAACCTACGAATGTGGTTAAGAGCCCCCTGGCATGTTAAACATCGATTCTGTGGAAGCGTTAGGTTAAAAGCTGGTCGAAACAGTGCCCCGATAACTGCTTTTATGAGGAGTCTAGCACTACTATCCTTTGCCTCACATCACAAAAGAAGGAAACATCCAATTATACATCTTATTCCTAATCCTAGTCATATCTTTTACAGGATGTGACTCAATCCAAAAGTCATGGTAGTGGATTACATATACTGTAGCATAAAGAACAGAAAGTGTGTGTTGGATTCTTTGCTGAAAGGTTTTAATGATGTAAAGTAAGACTTTTGACTGATGAGAGAATTTGAACTGGTTGATTGATGGGCCAGAATGTGAACTGATTGACAGGCCAGAATCTGAAGTATGAGGATACAGTATGTGTTTGTAGCAGTTGTACTTTTTGGCCCAAAGCTTTAAAAGGATGAATCACTTGAAACTGGAGATACAATTATTTACATCTAATTCAATGTGAGTTGAGTTCCATTTGTGGGATGGTTCTTTTTTTTGCCTTTTTTTGGAACCACCGCTTGTGTCCTGTGAAAAACCACATTTATGGGCTGGGAAACCTATGAGAGCAGTGTGGGGTATAGAAGGATGTCACTGGAGGAGGCAGCAGAAACTGAGAGCTTCCCCTTGGCGATGGCCATAGATCAATGGTAGACTATCTGCTTTGCATGCAGAACATTCATGGCATCTGGTAGGGCTGGGAACGTCCCTTGTTTAAAACCCCGGAGAGCTGCTGCCAGCTAGCATAGACTGAGCTAGATGAACCAGTTGGCATAAGGCAGTTTATTATGTTCCCTGCCCAGGCTGAAGTGCCTTCCTCTTCTGCTTGGGCCACTTTGGAACCAACCCACTGGAATATAATGGAGTTCAACATTGTCTATATAGGATACCGGTAGCTTGCAATTTGCAATCCAAACTCTAGCTGGGCAGTCACCATTGCTTATGCTGTTTTATGGTTCACACTGCCTGGGGTGGAGGGCAGTACATTCAGAGAATTCTGGGCTGGCTCAGTCCTGCAAACTGCCTTTGAGAGCTTTATTTGAGTTACCACTGGCTGGGATCTTGCCAGTGGTAGGATACGTATGGTCTTTTGTGTTACCCATCACTGCAACTGTTTCAGTCACCGAAATGTTGGTGGCTTGAACTGCTGTTGGGTCTGGGCTCCCAATCTTCTTCAGCAGCTGTAATATGTGCCAGATTGGGATTATCTAGCTAAATTTGGAAGCCTCTGGGCCAGATGCAGCAGGTTGGTTACGATAAACAACTGTACACAGCCTTTCTCACTGTGGTATACAAACTGCATTAGAGCTTGTGCACAAAATTATGTCGAACCACAGTTTACCCTGAGGCTAAATGATGACTGGCCTTGAAATTTACCTCGTAGCTATTTAAAATTGGATGGACACCGCTGCATTTGCTCAGCTAACTTGACAGTATCCTGTAGCAGTTTGCTCAAAATACTAATTACCGCTAGCTGCTGTGTTAGTCGTCTTATTGAACATAGCTTTCTCTTCTTTATAATGATGGAGAGGCTATTAATTCACTGTAAGAAAAGCTGGTGAGGGAAGAGATGAGGGGGAAATACAGTTAAACTAGCATAGTTCTTTCTTGACAGGTTTTTGTCTTCTAATATAAATGGCCCTTTCCTCACTCACAGTTGCAGGTTTTTCTGCTTGGCAATTTAGATACCTTACTGCTTTCTACGCTTCCTGTATTCCCTTTCCTTCTGCCAATTACTTGTAAAATATTATTTTGTAAGAAATACATTAACAGGTCAAAATGGGATTACATTATCAATTTATAAACTGTAATAGACGCAAAACGTTCATATTTAAAAGCCATCCCCTCCTTTAATCGCTTCTCTGCCTGAGCTTTGCATTCAATAGACACCCTCATTAAATTGCCCATTACGGTGCTTGAGTTTTCAGAGAGGCTTTGGTTAATTCCCAGCTGTTCAGTGTCTGCCTCGCATTTGAGTTATTTCTTCCCTAAGTGCTTTATTCTGCATTTTAGTTATAGCAATTTTAATTGGCTTCTGTGTTACATTTCAGGCTTGTTGGACTTTTCTCATAATCCTATCAAACTTAGATTTATTCATGGTGTTTTTTCAGTCTTGGTTTTGACACATACCTTCTTTGGGTTAAGTCGCACAACCCTCTTGGCACAGTGCTTGCTCCAGAAAAAAATTGATCTGGTCATGGTGTTAGGTAAAAAAATTGACTGGTGTTGATCGTGGTATATATATGCTATGGACACCTGCACAGCCTCTATTAGTGCAGTTTGAGTATTTTCTAAGGATATCTGTTTGGTAAAGTAGATGTGTGATTCATCTCTTTCACATAGGTATATGTATGTTTTTAACAGATTTGTGTGTGTGGTGTGCCTTAATTCTAACAATGTTTGATGGTTTTTAAACTATTGTCCCCCCCCCTTATTTTTCTAGCTGTTCTTATTTTTATCTGTAAGCTGCCTTGTGTTCCTGTCAGGGAAAAGGCAGGGTAAAAAGTAATAATAATAATAATAATAATAATAATAATAATAAATATTAATACAACCCTGAGGTGGATCATTTGAATCTCTGGCAGTTCTTCATAGTTATGGGAGTTAGTGGGAAGCCTCTTGATATTCTAATTACCTAATGAAGTTATTCTTCACTACTGAGAAAGTTGTTGATAGTTTCTCTTCAGTTCCAAGCACCTTACCCCTAAGAAAATAATTACCAATTCATACCTTGATTTTTATGTGATGAAATTAATGCATGTGATGAAATTGTGAATGTTTGTCATGTGTGGCAACAAGTGAGATTTACCAATAGTATCTATCACTACATTTTCTTAAGAAAAATATTGCCGACTGAAAGGAACCTGGATTAGGTAACTGAGTGGCCTTTCAAAAGGATAGTGTATACAGTGGTACCTTGGTTTAAGAACAGCCCTGTTTACAAATTATTCGGTTTATGAACTCCGGAAGTAGTGTCCTGGTTTGCAAACTTTACCTCGGTCTAAGAACAGAAGCCGAACGGTGAAAGGACACCGGCGGCGGGAGGCCTCATTAGGGAAAGCACTCCTCGGTTTAAGAACGGACTTCTGGAACGGATTAAGTTCATAAACCAAGGTACAGTGATGCCTCGACTTACGAATTTAATCCATTCCAAAGGCACCTTCGTAAGTAAAAAAAATTGTAAGTCGAAAAACGCCACTGGAAACGTGATTTCCCTTAGGAATGCATTGAAAACGGAATAATTCGTAAGTCGACAGAGATGGGGATCCAGTGCCTCACCCCCTCAGATGCCAGACTCCAACTCCCATCAGCCCCCTGCCATCATGGCCAATCATCAGGGCTGATGGGAGTTGGAGTTCAACATTTGGCGAGCCACAAGGTCCCCATCGCTGCCTTAAGGCAACCCACCCATTGTATGCATATTTCGAATTGTTCAATACAGCCAGGTCTTTCCTCATCTCAGACTTGAGTGGCACTGTCTTAGTTTCATTACACAACCCTGTTCCTCCAAATTTCAGCACGGTACAGCATATTGAATGGCAGACTGTGTTTTACTCTTTCTGTATGACTGATTGAGCAGGCATGTACTGAACTTGCACTCTTATGATATTCATTGCTATCGGCAAGGAAGCTTGGTTCTCAGCCAGGGAACGTTTCTCTTAGTTTTCACCATTGTGACAAAATATCAGCTGGTGTCCTTTGTTCAAAGTGGAAGGCTTGTTAGGTTCCCGTGAGTTCAGAACACCCAGGGTGACCACCCAGCATCCTCGGACTTTTTCAAAAGATTCTATATATTTCTGAAATGTGAAGCACTAACGGGAAATAGACTGTAAAAGCAGATCCAAATCACGCTCAACTGTCCATTTTTTGTGAAGATAAATTTCCTCTACAAAAAGCCTTGATACAGTGCAGGGGACTGTGGGATTGTCAGTGACTGGCTTTAAAGCTACTGAGCTGTAGCACTCCTGCTCAATTTATATTTAAGAGGCAATGATTTTCAGTTCTAATGAAAAGCAATAAAGGTTTAAAAGCAATGAAAGAACTGGTGGGTTGTGTTGCCTGAACTTCCTGAAGTGGCTGGGGGAGGAACAGTGATATGGGACAGAATTTTCCTCAGAAATTTTGCCAGTGCTGTATTTTTTCCACTGGTACTTTTTGGTTTCATAAGTTCGTCATTAACAACAAATGGGTGCCAATTGCAAATACAATGTTAGGCAAGTTTGGCAGTTTCAGAGTTGTTAGCTTTGTTTATTAAAGGCAAGGAAAATAGGCATGCTGTGACCATATTTTTCGCCCAATAAGACACATCTGACCATAAGATGCACCTAGTTTTTAGAGGAGGAAAACAAGAAAAGAAATATTCTTTTCTAGCGAGCCTTCAAAGGCTCAGAAGAAAAAAGGAAGGAAGGGGTGAGAGAGAGAGAGAGAGGAAGAGAGAGGGAGGGAAGGAAGGTAGGAGGGAGGGAAGAGAGAGAGCAGGAAGGAAGGGGTGAGAGAGGGAAAGAGAGAGGGAAGGAGGGAGGGAGGGAAGAGAGAGAAGGAAGGAAGGAAAGAAGGGAAGGGGTGAAGAGAGTGAGAGAAAGAGGGAGAAAGAAGGAAGGAAGGAAGGGGAGAGAGAGAGAGAGAGAGGGAGGGAGGGAGGGAGGGAAGGAAGGTGGGAGGGAGGGAGGGAAGAGAGAGAAGGCAGGAAGGGGTGAGAGAGAGGAAGAGAGAGGGAAGGAGGGAGGGAGGGAAGAGAGAGAAGGAAGGAAAGGAAGAAGGGAAGGGGTGAAGAGAGTGAGAGAAAGAGGGAGAAGGAAGGAAGGAAGGAAGGAAGGAAGGAAGGAAGGAAGGAAGGAAGGAAGGAAGGAAGGAAGGAAGGAAGGAAGGAAGGTGAGAGAGTGAGAGAGTGAGAGAGTGAGAGAGAGAGGTGGGGGGAAGCAAGCAAGCAAGCAAGTTGGGAGGAAGGGCGGAAGGGGCTACCAACCATCCCTCTTCCGGGCTTGCTGTAAAGCAAGCGGGGCAGGCTTGCTAGCCTCGGTTGGGAGAGGCGCTGTGCCTCTGCCAACGGCGGCTCCTCTGCCTGCTCATCCCGCCGCTGCCTCTCACATGGGCAGGCTTGCTAGCCACTGTTGGGGGAGGCGCTGCGTTGCGCCTCTCCCAATGGCAGCTACCAAGCCTGCTGTTGCAAGCAGGCCTTTGCTCCATAAGACACACAGACAGTTCTCCTTCCTTTTTAGGCACAGCTGCCAAGTCTCCCACTAAAAAATGCGGGATCAGCAGCGGCGTGGCACCAGAAGTCGCTTCTACGCATGTCTGGACATGCATAGAAGCAACGTCCGGAGCCGGTGCTGCCCGATTTCCGGTGCCCAGATATGGGCAGAGCGGCACCCGAAATGGAGCCTCCCTGGCAGCTAGGAAATCCGGGGGATTTCCGGGATTTTTCCCCTATTCGGGATAACAGCGGGAAACGGATTAAAATTCGGGGGTTTCCCGTGAAAAACGGGAGACTTGGCAGCTATGTTTTTAGGAGGGAAAAAGTGCATCTTATGGAGCGAAAAATACGGTAGATCCCTCCCTCAAGAAAAATTCCAATGCAAATTAGCCCAATTGGCCTAGGAAATTTTCCAGTCACAAAATTTTCAAGAAGATCCACGCCACTGGGGAGGAAGAGAGTCAAGAAGATGGGTGGAGAGTGAGGTGGGAATATTCAGTAAGTGGGGTTGCCATATATCTTTTTGTGGTATGTTTGTTTGTAGCAGGTGAAAATTAAACAAGGTATAGCTTTTCATTGTATCTTCATCCCAGGAAATGTTTGTATTTTTTATTGAAAGGAGTCCTGCCAGCTGATATAGTTGACATCCCTAGAAGATGGTGGAGGAGGAACTCGCCATATGCTCCCCCCCCTCTCCAGTCACTCCCAGTTCCCCAAATGGAACAAAGTGGCTTACATTTATGGATCTGCTTAGGGCAGGGATAGGGAACCTGTGACCCTCCAGGTGTTGCTGGAGTCTCAACTCTGATTAGTCTTCACAAGCATGGCCAACAGTCAGGGATGATGGGTGTCCCAGCAACATCTGTAAGGCATAGCTGCCAATTTTCCCCTTTTCTCGTGAGGAAGCCTATTCAGCATAAGGGAATTTCCCTTTAAAAAAGGGAGAACTTGGCAGCTATGCTGTAAGGGCCCAGTGTTCAGATCTCTGACTTGGGGACACAAGAAGGAAGATGAGGCAAAGATGAGGAGTAAGGACCAAATCCTCTTCTCCTCCAGATCTTACTTCCACATTCTAAACTCTTAATAAATAGAGAGTAGGGAGGAGGTCAGCTGGCCTCAACACATGCGGCAGAATGAGGAAGAAAAATCCCGAGATGATAGAACAGGTAAGCTGGAGGTGTGGAATTGCATTATCAGCCTTTCCCAACCTCCAGTCCCCAGATGTAGTCCAATGACGTTTGGGGGACCCAAGGATGGGCAAAGCACACAGAAAGAAATCCATGCAAATCCAGTGCTAGCATGGTAGAGAGTGCAACTGGAGTAGAACTTTTCTCCCCACTGTGCCTTTTTATTTTATTTGCAGTATTTTAGGGTTTTAACACTGCACACCTCCACCTGCATGCAACTTGACACCTCAGCGTGCCATATGTCTAGACCAGGAGCCTCTTTGGAAGTCAGGGCTGGGCTGTCTCCTTGCTGCAAGGCTCCTATATTTTAAGGCTGCATTTAGCGTGCCAGCTTTGAATCCGTCAGCGTAAATGCTAACTTGTCAGTTGTAAATGCTTACTTAAGCAATGTCTTTATTCGGAACATATTGGCAGAGACGCAAAATAATATCATTAACTACCAAGTGCAACACTGGCAGTGTTCTACGCAATCCTGTGCAATTCTAGTACAGTGGTACCTCTAGTTACCAACTCTATTCGTTCCAGAGGTCCGTTCTTAACCTGAAACTGTTCTTAACTAGAGGCGTGCTTTTGCTAATGGGGCCTCTTGCTGTCGCTGCGCCGCCGGCACACGATTTCCATTCTCATCCTGGGGCAAAGTTATCAACTCGAGGTAACTCTTCCAGGTTAGCGGAGTTTGTAACCTGAAGTGTTTGTAACCTGAGGCGTTTGTAACTCGAGGTACCAGTTTAGATCTTATGATTGTTTTTAAAAGTGATGTTGGCTTCTCTTGCCATGTCATCAGGAATTATTGGGGTGGGCTGAGTTTTGTTTCTTCGTATCCTGTAGTTTTATGCACTTTGTGGTCAATGCTTGCTTGCTCTAGTCCTGTCCAATCAACATCCATCCATTTCTGCTTTGGGCAAAATCAGAAATCCTGATACAGGAACTCAAAGGGAATTTGCTACCTGGAGAAATTAGAACAAGCCTAACGGCTATCTAGGCTCCCAAAGCTGGAAAAGCCAATCACCAAATAAATTTAATGTTGAAAAACAGATGCATGTATCTGCCTTCCATGGTCTAGACCAGGCACCCCCAAACTGCGGCCCTCCAGATGTTTTGGCCTACAACTCCCACCATCCCTAGCTAACAGGACCAGTGGTCGGCGAAGATGGGCATTGTAGTCCAAAACATCTGGAGGGCCAAAGTTTGGGGATGCCTGGTGTGGACACCTTAGTTAGAACAATCTGTAGGAATACCTCACGCTGCATTATCTTCTGTTGCTGAGGAAAACAAATATTATTTTGTAATGCACTGGATGATTTTGCTGCTGTGGTGGCAAAACCTGGCTTCACTGGTTAGATCTGAAATATATTTCACTAAGAGACAATGTTTTCCTTTCCCTTGGGGTTTTTTTTATAGCAAGCTTGTTAACCCAGTAGTACCATCAAACTGAAAAGTTCAATGCTTAAATCCTCTCTTTGGGTAATGCATCCCTGAAACTATTGATGCCCATTCCCCCCTGTCAATCCTTTCAGGAGTTTTGTTTATTAGGCCAATATGTTTATTGAATGTCAAGCAGTATAATATTTGAAACTTATGAGTAAAACATAAAGGTGATTCAAAGATATTTTTTTAAAAACGAAGATACTGAAATAGAGCATTTAAAATTGCTGTGTATTTTAAAAGTTCACCAAGGAACCAGAAAACAAGCCGAGCAGTGTGCCCAGCTTTCTGAGGTAAACTCTTTAAATGTCATGCTTGCTAGTCTCCCAAGAAATGCCCTAAGGATGCTCTCAAGTGCCGTACTTGAATAGTGTAAAAAGCTCTCTCTTTTTTTGGTCAGCCACAAGCAGTTTAAAGTGGCATTTATTACTTTTATAGAGCATGCAGTTCAGTCTCCTGTAAAGAGACTAGCTAATAACTGGCTGCTTTCTCACACTAAAACAAATGAGGAGAAAACAGTTGTGTCACAGAGAAATACAGGGCACCCCCCCTTTTCAAGCTCTTGGCTTTCTTGCCCCTTGCCCCCAACACTACTTCCTTCCAATGCCATTTTATAGAAGTAAACAGCTGAGTAGGGGAAACCAAGGCACAGAAAAAAATGGGGAAAACCATGTTGTGTTATAAGCCCGATTGTGTTTTAAGCCCATAATGTGTGCCCTGCCTGAGTTGCTGTGAGTTGGGGTGCCAGTTGACCTGAAGCTCTTTTTTCTCCCCTCCCACATTCACAATGACTCCCTGCTCCTTTTTTAATTTTACAGAAATTCTGCAGGTTCTTTTCTTAGAGGCACTTCTATGACATATGCCATTTTCATACTAAAGTCATCACCTACAAAACCACAGGGAAGGAAGCCAGTCCCTTTTAATTCTCAACCCCGGTCAACTTTAAAAATGTCTAGCACACAAAAAATCCCTGCATCTATGTACTTCGGAAATTTTGCAGGTTTCTTACCTAGAATCATAGAATTGTGGAGTTGGAAGGGACCCTGAGGGTAATCTAGCCCACTACCTGTAATGCAACAACAACAACAACAACAACACCGTTTATTGTGAGGACCATGCCTGTACACAAATATCAACACAACAATAATTAAAAATGTTAAAATTCATTACATACTATCCCAACAAAACCTTCATCCCACAAAACCGGAAGAGAAGGAAAACAAGCAACGAGTTAAACAGACAATGAAGGGGTCTTTACTTTATCATCCATAAATCTTTCCCTGGCTTTCATGGCCTTCATCACAAAGACCGCTACCACATGGGTAATTCATGGGTTAGCATCAACTAACAAAATTTTTACTCTATCTTCAGGATTGATTATACAGTTGGGTATAATTTGCAGCATCGCGTCTTTAAAGCCTGAGTAAATGGGGCAATAGAGGAGGTAATGTATAAGATCCTCTTTAATTTTCATGAAGCAAGGGCATAAACGGTGTTCTGCTGGGATTTTTGTAAATCTACCGGTCAGGTATGCAGTTGGCAATGTTTGAAACCAGGCCATAGTGAAAGCTCTCCGAAGGGTGGGATCAGTGATATCCACCAGGTAGTTGGCACAGATTTTGACTGCTTTTACTTGGGAAAACCAGTAGGAAAACCCATAATTTTTTATCTTCGTGGTGTCTAAAAAGGCGTCTTTTTCAAAGATCCATTCCCGAACTTTATCAGGGCTCCACAGTTTGAGAGTATTAAACTCGGATAGATTGTATCTGGATAGAATATCTAATAGGTTTCAACGCCAAGTAGTGTTATGTTGTAAAGATACAAAGGCTTGTTTAGTCAATAAGGTGTTCGAGGCATCTGTGAGGTTGATGAAAAAATGCAGAAATCTTAAGTGGGCCCTGGCAGACACAGAAGGTAATCCTACTTCCACTCTTAAGAAGGCTGCCGGAGTACCCTGAGGGAGGCCTAGAATTCTTCTGAGATAAAATTTTTGGAAGATTTCAAGCTGTTCTAGCAGCTTCTGATTCCATCCCCAGAGTTCTACCCCATATAGCATCTGGGGAATCACTTTTCCATACCTGTAATACATGATACCTAGTGGTATCTCTCTAATGTATGCAATTTTCATCTAAATTGCTTCACAAAACAATAGAGGGGTATTAAGTGATTAAAATAAATAAATAAATAAATCCCAAACTGGCAAAGGCTGTCCTTGCAGAAGAAACTACTGCTAGTGTCCTTCAGAAATTTGGCTTTCTTCCTTCCCTCAGAGAGGGCTACCGTTAATGAAAGTTTTGTCCAATTCAGCCAAAAAAGAAGAGAGTTATTGATTATTATCTAAAAGACAACAATTACATTTTAAAGGGGTCCAGCAAAAACAGCAACAAGCCATTGCACTGTTCTTCTGGAATTTCTTAGGTGTTATGGAATATAACAAACAAACAAACAAACAATGTCAGCCATTTTCATCAAATTCTATCAAAAAGGGAGGGGGGGATCTAGCCATTTTTTATTTCTCCATAATAGGAAATGGAGGAGCATAAATTTCTTGTTTTGCCAAACTGGGTTTTGAACCTGAACTGAATCAGGCAGCCTCCAAATGGATCCGAGGTGAATTGATCTGTTTTTCCAAAGCACTTAATCAAATTCTGAAGTGAATAATGTAGTTGGCAGGGGCGGAGCTAGGGGGCATAGGGGGAGGGCAGCCCGGGTTCCACTATGGGGGTTGTGACAGTCGACGCCCCATCCAGCAGCTCCCAAGGTGAGCCCCTCCAGCCTCCCGGTAAAAAGCCCGCTCGGCACTGTGGGACATGCTGCGCCAGTGGGCTATCTACCTGGAGCCTGGACGCTCTGTTTAGGCTCCGTTTAGAAGTCATGGGTGTGTGTGATCCCTCTCTACGTTGTACGCATGCGTCGTTATGTAGCGATGCCACGACCCCCCCCCACGGTGCATGGCAATTTGCCACTTCCGGGTGTCGCGGCAGCTCGCTACGCCGCTGGTAGTTGGGGCATATTCCCAGCTCAAATGGAAGCTGGTGTTTCCAAGTCATAAGACATGCTTCAATATATTGGGATGCTGTAGTTAGTAATGCGGGTTCACCATCATGGTGAGCACAATTTGCGGTGGGGGCTTAACAAACCACTCCTGAGTTCCAAAGGTGGGGGCATGAGTGGTCACTGTGGACTAGGTCCTCGGCTGTTGCTGGGCAAATTTGGATTTTGCAGTTTGATGGGTCAGCCCCTTTGGTATAGAAGCCAAAGAGAGAGGTTTCTCTTTCTCTTTGGCTGCGTTTTTGAATCCCCACCCTCCCTCCGCTGTTTTTAGGCCTCTGTGTTGACATTGCTGTGCCTCTCATGGGGTCGCCTGTATTCAGGGGCCTGGTAGGAATTTTTCCATTTGGCTGATTGGCTGGTGCCATCTGGTTTTTGCCTACTGCATAGCAAATAGTCACAACTTGTAAGGTTGGCGGTTAGGCATTGGTTATTGGTTGTATATGGGGTCTGTTGACTGCGTTGGCCCCTTGTTTTAATGTCTGAGTTAGGGGAGATTCCGGTCAGGAAAACAGGGGCTCTATGCAGTGTCCATAACCCCGGTAGGGGACCAGCAACACGCATGAGCCCCTGGGAGCCTGAGGGGAGAGCCTATTGGACCCGACTCCCTGTCTCTCCCTGTAGGGTTTCCCCTTGTTGACAAGGCAAGTTTATTTCTGTCCTTAGGTGACAGTTGGAGAACCAATGCCTACGCAACCACTCACTTGTTTGATATTTGTATTTCAATAAAAGTTGTGGCCAAATTCATGCCAAAAACCATTAAACAAAAATTCTGTCTATGGTGTGAGTTATTTGAGGGGTGGTTTTGGGGACCTCCACACGCAATACATCTATCACAGTTATACAGGTAGGCAGAGTCCCTTCTCAATTGTAGCAACCCAAAAAGCTTATTCCTGCTGCCTATATGGTTTAATCTGTAATATCTTTTAAAAAACACTCCCTGGCTTTTAAGCTACTTTTTACATATATCTAAAACACTGGTAGTGTTTTTGGGGCACTTTTAGTGCATTTCTAATTGTTTTGCTGTGTTTTATTATAAACTATCCTGGTATACATATTATGCAGGGCAGTTAGTATATAAATCCCTGAAATAATAATAATAAAAACATACTGAAACACCAGTATGTGGAACTACTTTCTGTTTAAACTCTGATTGTATGTTTTAAACACAAACCTATGAAAGATCACATTGTACAGTGTATGTTGCAAAATTTGTCAGATAAAACAAAGGGTGCATTTCTCCCCCTGCTTACCGAACTGGATTCGGATTAAACAAAACACCCTTGTGCCACCCTTCTAGTCTGTGTTATGAAATACACACCTTTTCTGGCATGGGTATTAAGTTCTGTGTTTGGAGAACTTAAATGATAAGGCTGTCTCAGTGTTTTGGAATCTTTGAGTGCTCCTTTATATAAGAGTATCACTCTTAAGAGGCTGGAATTAATTGCCTAATCTAGTGTTTACATTTCCAGACAAAAATGTATTGCAAATTCAAAAAGCACTTTTTGGGGGAATAGCATTCTGTGTTTGCTTCCGTAAATTTTGCAAGCAGGGAGTAACCGAGAGAATCATTATAACTGGGCTGACATACTCTCTCTACACCCAATCTTTACTTTGGATGCTAAAACTGAATTGGCAAATCAGATCCCTTCTTCTTTCTATGTGGGAACAAGAACACGTACCCAGGGCCGTCTTTACCCAGGGGTGCTAGGGGTGCGAGGCACCCAGGCATAGAATCTGGGGTGTGTGTGTGTGCACGGAAGCCGCCTAAGCTCTTAACTATCTACCTGTTATGAAATAATAAATAATTTTGATCAAGCTAGAAAAACAAAATACATATATACCTAGGTATTACTGAAATGTATACCTACTGTTTCACTAAAGGACTTTTGACTTTTTGTGCTCATTTACCAAAGACGCACCGCGCCAGTGGTGGCGCTTATCATTCTCAATGGCAACATGCACGTGAAATTAACTAAATTGGGGGGTGCTGGGCGGATCTTTGCACCCCAGCGGTGCATATGCTAAAGACGGCCCTGCACGTATTAATGGGACTTTATAAACACACACCCTGTACAGACATTCAGCAAGTGGGCAATCTGACACTGGGAAGGGGAGCGAAATTTGATTCTGTTATTGTAATTCCTCCCTCTATGCATGGAGAAGAAATTACTTTGAAAGATTGCGCAGGGATAAACAGCCCTTGCAGTCTTAACCATGTCTGCTCAGGTGTAAGTCCTGTTGATTTCAATGGGGCTTCCTCCCAGGTAAGTGAGGCTAAACTCAAATAGGTGACTATCCATGCCTCCCCATTGCGAAGTTAATGCGAGGAATTCCTTAGCCATTTCTTTCTGGACTTTGATTACAATTTATGGTATGCCTTGTGGTTCTAAAACATTTATTGGTTAGTAAAGCAACTTGTCTTAAATCTTTTAGGAAGGAAGATGTCTGCATCCTGTCATATAAAGGAGATTTCATGGAGTAAGTCAGAGGGATGTCTGGTTGACTTAGATGACGGCAGCCCTGCAAGAAATGATTGGACAGGTATGTTTCTAGCATCCTACCTTCTTAAGCAGAGTTCTGATCGGAATCTACGTTTGCTTGATAAATGCTTGGCTTATATCATCATTTATTATTATATTTTATTTATTGAATTCATATAGTGAGGTCTCAGGGTGCTTCAGAGAACAAAATCAAAATATAAAACCACAAAATATACAGGTGAAACTCAGAAAATTAGAATATTGTCGAAAAGTGCATTTATTTCAGTAACACAACTTAAAAGGTGAAACCAATATATGAGATAGATGCATGACATGCAAAGCAAGATATGTCAAGCCTTTATTTGTTGTAATTGTAATTATTTGTCGTTAGGCGGGTCAATTATAAATGGAATCTAATTAATGAAATGTAATAGCGATGTTTATTTTTGTATTTTTGTAACTATTTGTTTTATTACTGTGGAATTTCCAAAAGAAAGCATTTGTAAAAATTAAAAGAATAATTTAAAAATAGTAAGTTGCATTACTGAAATGAATGCACTTTTCGACGATATTCTAATTTTCCGAGTTTCACCTGTATAATCAAAATGAAAACAACATATTGCACCTGGTATTTTTAGTTAATGTAAGGGAAACTGAAGTACCATATCTTTCCGTGTATAAGACGCCCCCTATTTTTGGGGACTCCAAATTAAGAAAACACCTCTCAGCACTACCCGTATATAAGATGAGCCCCAATTTTAAACCTATTTTTTGCTAACCCCCCCAGTCTTATACACAGAAAAATACAGTATCTTGACAAATGCAGAATATTAGGTGGAAGACAATAAATATAAAGTTGCCATACTTAACTTCGTTTTCTTCTTTTTAACAGATAACAGAGAAAATGAACTGGAGCTGAAGTCCCATTGGTCTGAAGAATTTAAGCAACGTGTCCCTGGAGCATTTAAGACCAATCCTTTTTGGAATGTACTGTCAGCATCCAATCCTTTTTTAGATGATGTAGCTCAGTCAAACAACAGAGAAAAAAGTGACAAGGGCATATCTATCTTAAAAGAAGACCCCTATTTATTTTCTAGAGATCTAAATAACAGAGACTCTGCTGCTTCGTCTGGAGACGAATTGAATCTTGATTATCTTTTTCTTCGCAAATCTTCCCGGAGATCGGCAAAATCTCGGAGTGTTTCAGATCTCTTGGATATTGTAGGGACCAAGACATTTGAACTCCCTTGCACTGCACCGTCCAACCATATCCTGCCTCCAAACAGTGAACCTCTTCAGAATGACCGTGAAGCCTATAAGACAGCGTGGTTGAATCAAAGGCAGCTGGCCCGATCTTGCCTGGATTTGAATGCGATAAATCAGAGCCCGGGATGGGCCCAAACCCAATCTGTAGAAACGCATATAGCTTGCAAAGTGAGTCATGAAGGCGGCTCCGTGCAGCTTCCTGACTCGGAGATTGCGGTTCATTTCCCCGAAGGCCACGTAGCCTTTGGAGAATTCCAAGAGGTTGGCTTACAGGCAATCCTTGACTCCCCACCGTCGCTTAACCATGAGTTTTCGACCACTGTGAGCCCACTGGTTGAACTTACATTAAGTAACCTCAATACCACCGAAGCCATTTTGCTAGAAATGAAAATTGCAGCCGAGGTGAAGAAGGACCCTTTCAGTCAGGTTATGACTGAAATTGTATGTCTATGTGGTTTCACTAAAGAGGGTCCGTTTGAAAGAATAGACAACTGTTACATCTATAAAGATACTATCCAAGTCAAGCTGACGGACCTGAGTCACTTGATGTACATTGTGGCTGTAGCCCAAACCAATACAGTTAATTCTCCTGCAAGTGCCTGGGAGTATATACACAGAAAGCTCTCGGTTGGGATTTATGGACCCAAACATATCCACCCTTCTTTCACAGTTGTATTTGCCCTGTTTGGCCACAACTATGTCCCAGAGAAACTTACAGTATGTGACATTAAAAAGGGTGGAAAGAGCATGCCCCCGGTGGTTTTCCAGCTCTGGGGAAAGCATACATTTGCACTCGAGAAGCCACAAGATCTCAATATTTTTGTGGCCTCTTGTGACCCTGATTTTGAAGTGAAGGAAGAGGATCAGGGGAAAGAAATCAAAGAAGGGATACTGAAAGGGGGCGGCGAAGTGATTCACCAACACTTCCCATTTTCTATAATCAACAGAAGGAAAATACATCTCTTTGTCTTCCGCGTCCAGGTGAAAGCCCCAAACAACAACCTGGTGTGCCAGTTTTACATCACAACCCCTGAGCCAGCTCCAAAGCCATTGACTGGGGTGCTCAACAAGCCAAACCGATTAGAAAGACGCAAGGCGGTCAACTCTGCGCCACTGCTATCAACGCCAACAATTAAATATCCAATTTTTCAGGACAAAGCGTTACACGTTGCCTGCTATGGCGTAGCTTTGAAGACAGTGTTGCGTCAAAATAAAATCGACTACTTGCTGGAATATTTTAAAGGCGACACAATAGCACTTCTTGGCGAAGATAAGGTGAAAGCCATCGGGCAGGCTAAAATAAAAGAATGGTACGTGGGCGTTCTTAGAAGGAAAGTTGGCCTCGTACACTGCAAAAATGTCAAAGTGATAGCCAAAGACCAAGCTATGGATATTGATGATAGCACAATCACAACCCAAAGCCTCCTTGAGCAAATTGCATTGCCTTTTAGAAAGCTGACTTACATCTATGCAGCAATCTTATCCACGGTATCAGAGAAAATGAACGATTGGAAAGCTTTAGCTGATGCCCTTGGATTTTCGCACTTGTCTTTGGATGCTTTCAGTGACGTACAAGCTGAGAAAGAATCAGAAAAAGTAGCCTACGTTGTGAAGAAGCTCAAGGAGGTCTGCCATGCTAACAAAAATACAAGGCGTTTCCTGTACGAGCTGTCTGTTGTAAGTACTGCTTAGATGTGTCCTGTTAGGCCACATTCACACCAAACATTTGACCCCTATTCTCACAGAGCTACTGTACATTCCCCAGAGTTCCCCGGGAGGGAGGATTGACAGTTAAATCATTCTGGAAAGTGTAGTTCTGTGAGGAAAATGGGGGTCTCCTAGCAACTCTCACCACCCTTAACAAACGATAATTCCCAGAATTCTTTGGGGGAAGCCATGACTGTTTAAAGTGGTACCATAGTGCTTTAAATGCATGGTGGGAATGTGGCCTTTGTTTATGTGAGGCCCAGATGAGCAATAATTGGTATAGCTAATTTGTTGGGATTATGGTTATCCTTCTCCACCTCAAGGCCTGTAGGCAGGTGAAAAGATGCAGCAAAGCTATTTTAGTAGGAAAAATGGCTTTGTTAGCCGTGTGAGCTGCAGCTGCAATGGAAACGTTTAAAGAAGTTCTTGGCTCTGTACGTAGTTCTCTCACATGCTCCTTTATAGGCTTGTTGGATCCTGACCAAGATGTCTGAACAAAGCTGGTTGTGAAAATGTTCACTTAATGTTGAAATTATGTAGAAGCTGTGGGGCAAAAACACACTGTTGATCTCTAGTTTTTGATTAACTTATAAGAGCCTGCCTAGTTCCTTATGAAAGCTTGGAAGTGTGGGAGCCAGTTACAGTTGTTGTTAGACTGTAACTCCTATCATCCCTGACCATTGGCCATGCTGTCCGGCTGGGACTGATGAGAGTTTGAGTCCAGTACACTGGGGAACCCAGCGTAGTGTAGCAGTTAGGGTGTTGGAATAGGCTCTAGGAAACCAGGGTTCAGATCTCCACTCAACCATTAAGCTCACTGGGTGACCATGGGCCAGTCACCAACTTTCAGCCTGTCTCACAGGGTTGTTGTGAGTATAACATGGAGCCACATATGGTACCTTAAACTCCTTGATATACAGTCATACCTCATGTTACGTCCGCTGCGGGTTACATCTTTTCAGTTTACGGACATGCCGAACCTGGAAGTCCCGGAACGGGTTACTTCCGGGTTCAGTGAGTGCGCATGCACAGAAGTGCTAGATCATGCTTTGCACATGCGCAGAAGCACCAAATTGCGTCATGCATGTGCGCAGATGCGGCGCTTCAGGGTGTGGCCTTTTCATGTTGCGAACGGGCCGCGGGAATGGATCCCGTTCGTAACCAGAGGTACCACTGTACAGGGTGAGTCCTTTAAAAGAGGCCCCGTGGATACAGAGTACACATGTTCCACGGGGCCTCTTTTAAAAAACTCACCCTGTAAATGCAATAATAAATAAGTATCTGGAGAACATGGTGTTGTCTACCTCTGGTGCGGTCCACCTCCCATCTCTGGAAAACATAAATGCCAGACAACTCTTCCTTTATCCCTATGGTAGAATTCCTGCCATAACACTTCAGAATCCTAGGTGGAATTATTGGGGGGGACCTTAAAGATAGCTGTGCGTCCTGATGATCAGCTGATGGGTGAGACACTTTGCCCCTTTGTAATGAGCCAGAGCCCTTCATCCTTTGATCTCTACTCTCAGCAGCACTGGCATTGTGAATGCTTTCTAGCTGGAACTGAAGTTCTTCCTGCATTTCAGCACTTTGCTCAATGTAGAGCAGCATTTCCCAGACATTGTTGGGCTGAAGCTCCTCTTCACCCCAACCAGCATAGCCGGTAGTCCAGCTGCACCAGGAAGGCTGAATGCGGAGTGCTGTTGCCCCTGAAAGTTGTTTTGAGGGTGTCTCCCCCTTATCTGGGTTTCCCCCTGACTTTTCTTATTGAACGGTTGTAACTGCAAGCGGTCTTCCTTCATAATGAAGATTTCTCCTTAAAGTTCTAGTATTAGCCTGATAATTGCATTCAGTTAATGTATTTATTGGTAGAGAAACAAGAATCGTTACTGTAGCACTTTGGTTTGCAAGGAAGTGTAGTTAAAAGGTTTGCCTGGCAGCGTTGCAATGACTTTATGGTACTTTCTTGTACTTGAAAAATGTAATAGCTAGAGGGATTACTCTTTCTCCATTGACTAAGGGAGCAATCCTATTTTGTTTATTTGTTTGCTTATTAAATTTGTATACACAATACGCAAGAAGCTGGCTTAAAGCAAACCAAAAACTTGAACAAGGCTACTGTTGGCTGAGCCTGACAGAGGGAAAGGAAGCCTTTAGGTAAAGGACCCCTGGACAGTTAAATCCAGTCAAAGGCGACTATGGGGTTGTGGTGCTCATCTCACTTTCAGGCCGAGGGAGCCAGTGTTTGTCCACAGACAGCTTTCTGGGTCATGTGGCCAGCATGACTAAACCACTTCTGGTGCAATGGGACACTGTGATAGAAGCCAGAGTGCAAGGAAATGTTGTTTACCTTCCCGCCGCAGCAGTACCTATTTATCTACTTGCACTGGCGTGCTTTCAAACTGCTAGGTTGGCAGGAGCAGGGACAGAGCAACGGGAGCACACTCTGTTGCAGGGATTCGAACCGCCTACCTTCTGATCGGCAAGCCCAAGAGGCTCAGTGGTTTAGACCACAGTGCAACCTATACTGGGTTATCAGATCATGTGACCAAGCTAATAGGCTTAGGATCCAGCTCTGGTCCCACTCCCAGAATGCCCCTTCCTTAGGCGCTAGGCTGGGTAAAGATATTTTGGGCTGGGCCCCAGCAGAGACAGGATGAGTGAGACATGTCCTCATTTAAATACAGTGGTGCCTCACTAGATGAATGCCCTGTTAGACGAATTTCCCGCTATACGAATAGGTTTTGCGATCGGAGGTTGCCTTGCAAGACGAGGTTTTTTTTTTGCGAAGCGTGGCCATAAAAACCTCCAATCACAAAACCTACAGGGCATTCCTCTAGCGAAAGGGGAACGAGCTACAGCACAGGAAGAAGGCAAAGGAAGATCAGCTGAAAGGCACTGACAGCTGTCACCGCCTCTCAGCTGATCTTCCCTTGCCTTCTTCCTGTGCTGCAGCTCGCTCCCCTTTGTGTTCCGCTGGTCTCTGCCGGTGAGGGGCAACCGGCAGAGACCAGGGGAACACAAAGGCTGTAGCGCGGGAAGAAGGGGGGGAGAAGTGGATTCTTCCCCCCGCCGCCAAGCCAGTCCACGGCGGGGGCTTTTCGGATCCTCCGCTTCCCCCCCACTGCCTGACAAGGCGGGGATGGGACGAGGCTTCTCCAGCCTCGCCCGATCCCGGGCAGTGTGTGGTGGGGGAAAGCGGAGGATCCAAAAAGCGGAGGATCCGACGCTGCGGGGATGGGATGAGGCTTCTCCAGCCTTGTCCGATCCCGGGCAGTGTGTGGTGGGGGAAAGCGGAGGATTCTCCGCTCCCCCCCACCGCCCGACACTGTGAGGATGGGACGAGGATTCTCCAGCCTTGTCCGATCCCCGGGCAGTGGAGGCGGGAAGCGGAGGATCCTGCGCTTCCCACCCCCACCGCCTGACACGGGCTTGCTAGGCGCCATTGGAACGGCGGCTAGCAAGCCTGCTGTTGCAAGGGGGGGCGGGATCAGCGCCCAAAAGGAGCCCTCTCGGGCGCTGCTCCCGCCGCCCACCCCCTCACCTGGGTGGGCTTGCTAGACGCCGTTGGAATGGCGGCTAGCAAGCCTGCTTTAGCGGGGGGCGGCGAAACACCCCAGCACCGGCGCGCTTTGGCCCCATCACCCGGAGCCAAAGCGCGCCGGTGCGGGGATGTTTTCACTGGCTGCCTTCCCCAATTCAAGGGGAAGGCAGCCAGCGAAGCACCGGTGCACTTCGGCCCCGTCACCCGGAGCCGAAGTGCGCTGGTGTGGGGACTTTTTGCCGGCTGCCGAAAGCCCCGCTTTCCCCTCAGCCCGTCCGACACAGCGCAGATCGGAGGAGGCTTCTCCTCCGATCCTGCTGTGTCGGACGGGGTGGGGGGAAAGCTGGCGGCAGGGGGAGAGGAAGGAAGGAAGAGAAAGGGCTGCTTTCTCTTCCTTCGTTCCTCTCCCCCCCCCCCCGCCCAACAGAGCCCGCATCTGACGGGGGTTCGGAAGCCCTGTCAAATGCTGGCTCTGTCGGGCGAGAGAACAAGCGCCTGCCTGCCTTCCCCAAGCCAAGAGAGCAAGTACCGCTGCCGCCGCCAGGCCCCCGGAGCCCATAGGAACGCATTAATTGACTTTTAATGCGTTCCTATGGGAAACAGTGCCTCGCTACACGAAATTTTTGTAGGACGAATTGAGTCCTGGAACGAATTAATTTCGTCTAGCGAGGCACCATTGTATACACTCTCCCCAGCATGAGCCTAACACACTAAGGTCCTTTCACGGTGGCTCACTATCGAAGTCATAACAAAGCACAACACTGTCAACACACACCCTTAAAAAAAGCTTGAAAACAAAAACCACAGCAAGCCAGACAGGGACACTGTGACACAGGTCTGCAGCCTTCGCACCCGACGAAAATTCAACAAATAGGGATCCAAACCTAACTTTAGCAGGAGGGAGTTCTACAGATGGAGTGCCACAACTGAGAAGGCCCTTTCCTTAGATCACTGCAATATATCACAAGGAGGGCCTTCTCGGTAGTACAGGCTAGTGGATAATGGGACAGGTGCTCCTACAGGGGCGCAAGTCATTCAGAGCACTGTAAGTTATCAACATAACATTGAAAGGGGCCCAGTACTGTACTGTCGGTCAATGCTGAACCAGTGTTACATGGTTCAGAAAAGAAGCATAGCTCCAGCATGGTCAGTGTTAATTTAATGGTTGTGTGTCTTATTTTATCTGTAAGCCACCTAAAGTCCCTGTCAAGGAAAAAGGAGATGTGATGATGATGATGATAATAATAATAATAATAATAATAATAATAATAATAATAATAATAGGCATCTAGAAGGCACCAGGTTGGGAAATGCTGGTTTTGAACATAAGCCTTTCGAATCTTAGTCCTATTTCTGTGATGAGACGTTGCTCAAAATAACAGAAGTCCTTTAGCTTCAAAAATAGCAAGGGCTGGAAGTCATGGGTTTTGTCATTGTCAAGATAAATATACCACCGCTTAAGGACTTCTCACTAGTTTTCTGCCACTGCAATTTTAAACATGGACTTGCAGGTAAAAGTTATGTCTCTTGCTTCCAGCTTCTTCCCTGAGGCTATATTTTCAGGGTCATTATACAGATGTCGTTCTCGTTGAAACTTAAAGTACCTTTTCATTTGGTTTTTTTTATTTTACAATGGCAGCTTTCTGCCAAAGAGCCACAGCGTCTTAAATGACTGAGAATATAATTGATGCATATAGGATGGAGATGGTGTGGAGATGCTACGTAGGATCAGACCAGCATATGATCTGTAGTGGCCAGGATGTGCAGTGCCCACCTTCGACCTGTGCAGAAACACTTTTGGGCGGCCTCCTTGTGAGAAAAGCAGTGTTAAAATGGAGCAGTCTATACTTCTTCCAAAGATCTTCTATGAATCCAGTGTTTCTGTGTTTCTTCCTGAAATAACCACATTAGAGGATCAAGTTTCCATCTTGGTGTGGGATATGCAGCGGTCCCATTCTGGGATCGAACCTGTAACCTTGGCATTATCAGCAGCACGCTCTAACCAACTGAGGAAATGGGAGTTCAACAACTTCTGAAGAGCCAGAGACTCCTACTTAAACCTTGCATAATTGGTTAGTTGTAAGCTGCTGTGATTTATTTATTTTCTAATGGTAGTACAGTCGTACCTTGGTTTTCGAACAGCTTAGTTCTCAAACGTTTTCGCTTCCGAACGCTGCAAAGCAGGAAGTGAGTGTTCCCGGTTTGCGAACTATTTTTGGAAGCCGAACGTCCAACAGGGCTTCCGCAGCTTCCGATTAGCTGCAGGAGCTTCCTGCAGCCAATCAGAAGCCACGCTTTGGTTTTCCAACGTTTTGGAAGTTGAACAGACTTCCGGAACGGATTCCATTTGACTTCCAAAGTAAGACTGTATATAAATATTTAAAACAACATTTTAAGGGCAAAATGGAAGAGATATTTTCTTGTCTCAGACGGAATGCAAATTGTTTTGTTCAGTTTTGGGCCAGCAGAGCAAAGCGATTGCATTTACACAAACCTGAGCATTTTAAAAGGACGCTCAAGTAAAAAGGGCTGAGAGCGAGAAGTCGTTTTTTGTAAAAATAAAAATAAAAAATGATTATACAAATGGGCCACAATGCCCACATATATTTCTTTTCTTTTCCTAAGCAGATTTTATCCTGCTGCAGTCTAGTTCTAAAGTAATTTCTCAGGACAGAACTTTCAGTAATTTCAGCCGGTCTTTTCCCTGGTTAATGACCATAGGCAGGACTGTCCGAAATATCTGTAATCAGGAATAATGAGTAAACTCTATTATTGATTATGCAGTCCTAAGACTGACATTTATATAAAACCATACTCTTCTTTCTGGGAACAGTATACTATTTTTGGCAGTACTGTATAGGGATAAATCTGGGAAAAACTAATTAGTTCAGATTTCCTTTTAAATCTGGCTCCTAGGCTAATTGTTCTAGTGAAAGAGAATTGATACAGATTCACCAGGGGTTAGTAAAATTGGTAATAATTATTCCAGTGTATCTATTGTTTTGCTGCCAGACGCAAGATTCACAAAGCCCTACTCAAGTTGGAGCCAAGCAGATTTCTTATACTCTGCTTTGATCACCGAAGCCTTCAGATGGGACACATTTTGTGCCCCTGCCCCTTAGATTTAACGGGCCTTTACCAGGGACCAAGACTTCTGTGTGGGCAGACCCTGCTCTGTGGAACTACTTGCCCCATGATCTTTGTTCGACAGGAGTCATCCCTGCTTTCTTTCAAACGTATTTTAAAAACTGTTCAATCAGGTCTTCGGAATCTGTTTAAAAAAAATAAAAATAAAAACCAACTAATTTTTAATGATATGTTCTTTTTGCTGTGGCTATTTTGGCGTATTGTGTTTTTAATCTTACACCTTGCCTTGTTATAATTTCTACAGGAGTGTGGCTTATAAATATTTAAATAAATATATGTATGGTGCCGTATCTGACTAAGTAACACATAAAGGAGGACCTGTTGAAATCAGTGGACTGAAGACTCCATTCAAATAGCATTTCATTCAGTTTTCATGATTATTCCTTACCTAATCATTTCCACATTTTATGTGATCTTTCTCCACATGTGAAAAAGCCGCTTCTGGAACACTAGTGGAATATTTAGCAGAAGTTTAAGTGCTCGTTTCCGTATTGCTTCAAATAGTTGCACAAGCCGGCTACAATTAATTGTTATTCATGGTTGCTTGAGAACATAATCATCCAACTTGTGGTTGCAGGCCCTGCTGAAGCTGGATTGCCAAGGATTACTTGCACGCATCACGCAAGACACAGTCATTTTTACGTCTGCTGTGAAGCTTGGGAAAGGCTGGAGAGAGCTGGCAGAAAAATTAGCACGACTCACAAAGCAACAAATCGAAGCTTATGAAACTCCCCACCGGGGCACAAATGGAGATGTCCCTCCAGAGGTGAGACATCTCTCACTTTCTTTCACTGTGCTCTTTTGCCACCAGAGCTTTTTAGGCTGAATATAGACCATTGTTTTTATAACTGACTTTTAAAGTGGAATTGCTTGCCATGGGATGTACGTGTACACATTCCTTTTGTCCCACCATTGTCTCTGGTCAAACAGGGTTGCATAGGTTTTCCGAGCACAATTCAAAGTGTTGGTGCTGACCTTTAAAGCTCTAAACGGCCTCAGTCCAGTATACCTGAGGGAGTGTCTCTACTCCCATCGTTCTGCCCAGACACTGAGGTCCAGCGCCGAGGGCCTTCTGGTGGTTCCCTCACTGCGAGAAGCGAAGTTACAGGGAACCAGGCAGAGGGCCTTCTCAGTGGTGGTGCCCACCCTGTGGAACGCTCTTCCAACAGATGTAACGGAGATTAGCAACCGTACAACCTTTAGAAGACATCTGAAGGCAGCCCTGCTCAGGGAAGTTTGATGTTTTATTGTGTTTTTAATATTATGTTGGGAGCCGCCCAGAGTGGCTGGGGAATAATAAATTGTTGTTGTTATTGTTGTTGTTGTTTCTTAAATGATATAATACCCATCAAACGTGGTGAAAACAGAATTGATCTATACACTCGTGAAACTGCCTCTCTTCAGTCCTAAACATCTCTCTCTCTCTTCTCTCTCTCTCCTCTTCCTCCTCCTCCTCCTCTCTCCCCCTCTCTCTCGGTCTCCCCCCCACACCCCCGTCTTACTGTTATGTGTCCAAAATTTCAACTCTAATAATTCTTGTCTGCGTTATAATAACATGACACAAGATTGCTCAAAGCCATTTCTCAAAGCCCACCCAAAGAGACAAGTTGATGGAGACCAAATATTGAATTAAACATATAAATTGCTTCTCTAGAGAATTTAAATGGAGTCATCCTGAGGGTGTAAGTGTAAAGATTAATTCTGCAATGCAAAGGACCTAAGCCTGCAGTCCTGTGCATATTTTATTTAGGATAAGGTACACTGAACTCTGGTGAGTTCTGAGTAAACGTGTTTTGGATTGTTCCGCATCTGTCAATGAAGCTATAGAAAAATTTCCATTAACATTGGCCTTTATCAGCAGATGATTTTGGCTTGGTATCCCAACCAAATCTGAAAATGTGTAGATAATGTTGGAGGACAATGGCAGCTAAACTAGCAAGTCACATGAATGTATAATGCAGTGAATAATCCAAACAGGAAGAAATGCAAAACTTTGAGCATTTCAGTATAATTTGGCTTTCAATTTTTTGTCTGTATGTTGCCCACTACAACCCAATAGTTCCCATAATAGAAAAGAGGTCAGAATATTATTCACCTCGTTTTTTGAATCTAATTCTTTTGGCTTGTATTTAATTTTGATTGTCAGCCACCTTGGCTTGTTCTTTGAGTTACCAGATTTTTCATGTAGTTCTCTGATATGTGACTTGGACTTGCACTTAAATAAGACAAAGATAGGCAAAGATCACCTAGGTGAAATCTTGCATAAAGTACTGTTTGTCAAAAAAGGGGGGGGTACTTGATTTTGCAGTGGTCCTCCTCTCTCTTTTTCTTATGTTTATGTTTTTATTTGGAATCATTCATCACGAGCAGCCTTAGAAATCTCATATCAGCTGCCACAGTGATATTAAGCTGTCAAGCTAGAAGTTAAATGAAATATTCACAACAACAAATAGCTGCCTCTTTCTCCGTCAGCATGCAACGTGCAGGAATTTGATAACTCTGTGCGCAGTGTTTTCATTTTTCCTGTGTTTATTTATAGCCTGGTCTTTCCCAAAGGAGGGTCAGGTTCTGTAATAGCACTTCTTGCCTTACTCAATTCTTACAGCAGCCTTGTGTGGCAGATCCCACTTTGCAGATGAGATACTCACTCTGACGTTTTTTATTTTTGTATTAGTTTCACCTGTAGGCTGCTTTCCCACATAAATGTGCCCAAAGTGGCTCACAGTGCTGCAAAAATAAATAAAATAAAATGCACATTGTTACAATAATAGTCTAATGTGCATTGATTCCAAAATATACATAGTATGATAATCCAGCACACAGTGCTTTAAAAGAGTCTGATCCTCCATGAATACTATATTCTACTATACTATATGGAGGCCATATAGCCCTGAATACCAGTTGCAGGGAATCACAAGTGAACAGAGTGCTGTTTCTCTTGGGTCCTCCTTGCAGGCTTCCCAGAGGCATAGCCACTGTGAGAATGAGATGCTGAACTAGACAGAACGTTGACCTGATCTAGCAACACTATTAATTTGTTCCTAAATAATTCATTTTGATATTACTATTACCTGTAATTAATGAATTAAATTTGTATAACCCCCCTTCATCTGTAGATCTCAGGGCAGTTCACAACATAAATCGGCTCCATAGCAGATGATGATTCCATCCAGCTGGGGCTTCTTCTGCAGCCAATCAGGGCTGGGTGGAGTGTCCACCAATCAGGAGGGAGTGGACAGTTAAATGGTCAAGTTGAGTTTGGCTTGGTCATGGCTAGGGATTAGCTGGGCATTGGGGCGGTTTGCTAGGCAGGGCAGCCTCGATTACTTCCCCGAGGAGAAGGATAAAATTCTAAAATGGGCCTGAAAGTGTTTTCTTGGTTTAGGTAGGAGAACGAAAACCCATTCTGGGAGGAATCAGTTTAATTTTGTTGTTGTTTAGTCGTGTCCGACTCTTCGTGAACCCATGGACCAGAGCACGCCAGGCGCTCCTGTCTTCCACTGTCTCCCGCAGTTTGGTCAGACTCATGTTGGTGGCTTAGAGAACACTGTCCAACCATCTCGTCCTCTGTCGTCCCCTTCTCCTAGTGCCCTCAATCTTTCCCAACATCAGGGTCTTTTCCAGGGAGTCTTCTCTTCTCATGAGGTGGCCAAAGTATTGGAGCCTCAGCTTCAGGATCTGTCCTTCCAGTGAGCACTCAGGGCTGATTTCCTTCAGAATGGATAGGTTGGATCTTCTTGCAGTCCATGGGACTCTCAAGAGTCTCCTCCAGCACCATAATTCAAAAGCATCCATTCTTCGGTGATGGGCCTTCTTTATGGTCCAGCTCTCACTTCCATACATCACTACTGGGAAAACCATAGCTTTAACTATACGGACCTTTGTCGGCAAGGTGACGTCTCTGCTTTTTAAGATGCTATCTAGGTTTGTCATTGCTTTTCTCCCAAGAAGCAGGCGTCTTTTAATTTCGTGACTGCTGTCACCATCTGCAGTGATCACCATCTGCAGTGATCATGGAACCCAGTTTAATTAGAAACCAGTTTAAAGTCCAATTTTAAATAAAGTTCTGATGGTAATTACTTCTGTAAAAAGGTTTTTGGCTGAAATGAAGTGGCATGCCCTATCCGCTTAACCATCAAGCTTTTAACCCTCATTATGTGTGTTTAAATTAAATTCCAGTTTTGTTTCCAACATGGCTCATCCTTACTTTGATCCTCTGGGTGAGGGAGAAGTGGTCACAGGTTTTCTTTTCACATTATTAAGAGTCCTTGCTCCTGGATATTAGCAGTTGCTACCACATACAGAGAATCTCAGACCTCAACAGGTTGTTTTAAAGCACCCCAAACCTGGTCATGTTCCCTATCTTTATTGAGGGAGTGTGCCACATCTGTTTTTTCCAACACCCCAGTGTCTTTACGGTTCACGCTTGCCAGTTATACCTGGAGTAGCCAACCTGGTTCCCTCCTGTTGCTGTTGGACTCCATCTCCCATCATCCCCAGATAGCAGGTATAATGGTTAGTGCTGATGGGACCTGTAGTCCACCTGAGGGCACAGTGCTGGCTACTACTGTGCTGCACAGCAGTACATAACACTGGCCAGGTTTGCGACATAGCTGGGCAAATTGCCCCTCTGCCCTGGTAAGCTCCATAAACTTGGCAGGCAGCATTGAGACAGCAGGAGTATCTTTTGGACAGGTCTCTCCTGCAAGCAAATCTGGTCTTGAGCAACGTCATGTAGTAAGCAGAGACTACAAATTCATTCAGGTTTTCCAAACATCACTAGCTGTGATCACTAGCTCACAAGCACTCTCAGACTTTAAAAATAGCACTTGCTTATTCAGTCAATCTATATGAGCAGACACTCCTATTACATGACTTCTTGCCATTCTGCATCTCCTAATTGTCGTTAAGTAAAACAGTGGTAAGAATGAATTGCACTCTACCCTGTCTCAGATTCCTGACTTTCACGGACCAGGCTGAGTTTGCAGAACTGACATCTAGGAAGCCCCCTTTGTCTCTCTTTAATTTGCAAATCGAGCTCAATTGAGAACATTTGATCCAAAAGCTGCAGGTTCAAGGTTATTTTTACAGTATCTGTCTGCATTTTGAGAGCTTGACAGTGAGACTGGCTAAACTTGCTCCCCATCTGTGGTTTTCAGATTTACTTCAAAGGTGGTATGTTTTTAAAATAGAAATTTCTGATGGAGCATCATTTTAAAAAATGGCTTCCATAATTATCCATTATTTTCTGCTGTTCTGATTTGCCAGTGTTTATGTTTGAAACGATCCCCCTTATTTTTAAATGACCCCCCCCCAAGAACAGTACAGCTTTCTGTTTGCCTTTTTGCTATCTTCTGTGCTGATTATGTGTGGTTTTTTTTTTACTTTGCTGTTGCACCTTCCAGTTGAAATCTACAAAATGGGAATAAAATTAATTTCCACTAGGAATTCCTAAAGGTTTTGTCTGTGCAGGGCTGCAGTGACCCAGTGCTCGTTAGGAATAACTGCTAATTCCTAAAATTGTTCTTCCCTATTGTCAGGGGGTCTCTCTACAGAGAGCCCCCACCAATCATCCTCACCAGCTCCTCGCCCAGCCCAGCGAGTCAGGAGAAAGGAATGAGGAAGTTAGTGTAGTGGAGAGAGGGCTATCTCATGTATCAGAGCCCCAGCACCGCTTGGAGAGAGGGATAGGGGAGGAGGAGCACAGAGGGCTTTCAGACGCAGGGCAGCCCTTCCCTCTGACGCCCAAATTGAGGTGTGCACCCACCCGTAGGGCCAGGGGGTGGCGCTTTGGTGTGCCCAGGCTTTTATGCTGGGCGAAAACCCGCAGGAAGCCATTGCGGGGTTCTGACACGGACTGAGCAGTCATGTATGCTGATGTTCTTGCACTGTAAATAGTATGCACAATAAATCTCTGAAAGACAAGACGGAGTGGAGCGTCTTTACTCAGGAGTAGCCGCAACCACCTCTGACACCTATTATCAAAGATGATTTCTGGGTTGCCAGAGCTTGTGATGTCCATGTGTTTTTAGTGTTGCTAAAAAGTAGTTGCAGGCCCCCTCAACTGGTTCCTGTACTTTACGTGAGATATATGTCGAGAAATTTAAAGTACTCCTTTGAATGAGTCAGAATGTTGATCTTTTTAGCCCAGTAATGTCACTTTGCCTCCCAAGTTCTTCCTTGATGAGATCTTATCTAGAGATACTTGTGGTTGAACTTGGGACCTTATTATCGCTCTCCTTTCCAGTTAAGCTTCTTTTAAATTTTCCAGGAGAAGTGATGACCTACTTTGGGAAACTGCACTAGAATTTGAGCTGCTCGAGTAAAATGTTAACATTCATTGATCAATGGCCATATTTGGAGTTAAAAAAATTAGCTGCTCGGCGATCCAGGTCCAGCTCAGGGGGATTTCATGATTGATTCCATTTCATTAATTTCATTATTGAGTACAATTTAATTTAAAGCATTTTTATCCCTCTTTTTCCATTAAAATGTTCAAGACAGCTTACAAAAGTTAAAAAATAGCAGAACAGTTAACGAGACCCGCAAAAACACACACACATCAGATAAAATATAAACGCTTTTCCCAGCCTTCAAAATTTGTCTGGTGCCAGACGTATTCTGCACCTGGCTATCAGCGACTTGCGACCAAGTGAAGATGCCTGGGTGCCTAATGTCTCCACCACCTGGAGGTGCATGCCTGGGGATCCTTGAATCTTTGACTGTTTTCACACATTAACAGCACATCCTGTAGAATTCCATCCATGATATTTTATCTGTATGTTCTGAACAAATTTCAGGAACCGGAAAGTTGAATTGCAAAATACAACTTTTGAGCTGTCTATGTCTAGCCCCCAAATGGTTCCTAATGTAAAGGCAGTGTTATAAATTCGGATATATAAGCCAGGCAGCAAATGACTCCTTAAACCAGGGTTACAACTAGTAATTCTGTTTTGGTGATTTCACCCTGGTTTAAGGAGCCATTTGGTGCCTAGCTTATATATCTGAATTTATAACACTGTCTTTACATTAATCAACTTAAAATACAATGGCAAGCAGCCTAAATTATAAAAGAGGAGCCTAAAAAACAAACAGACAGACAGACCGACCAGCTGCTTTCAGAATGCCCCTCAGACCGAATCGGTACTTATAAAAAGAGGAAGGAAGAATTGTCTTGGGGCTGACAATTTCATTAGTGATTTAATGACTGGTAAAAATGAAGCCATAAATTCCTTCCAACATGCTGTGGACTTTTTTTAAAAAAAAGTTACCTACTTGAATGATATGAGGACATATTTGACTGTATGTTTAGAGTTATAGTAATATGATAACTATAATATGATATATAATATAATAGTAACATGGGGCGCAGGTGACGCTGTGGGTTAAACCACTGAGCCTAGGGCTTGCTGATCAGAAGGTCGGCGGTTCAAATCCCTGCGGTGGGGTGAGCTCCCGTTGCTCGGCCCCAGCTCCTGCCAACCTAGCAGCTCAAAAGCATGTCAAAAGTGCAAGTAGATAAATAGGTACCGCTACAGCGGGAAGGTAAACGGTGTTTCCGTGTGCTGCTCTGGTTCGCCAAAAGCGGCTTTGTCATGCTGGCCACATGACCCAGAAGCTGTATGCCAGCTCCCTCGGCCAATAATGCGAGATGAGCGCCACAACCCCAGAGTCGGTCACGACTGGACCTAATGGTCAGGGGTCCCTTTACCTTTACCTTTAATATGATAATAAGTATGGGGTATGGGTGAGAATAGTCAACTGGGGTATGGCTAAGTTATTACTGTTTTAAGCTGGTGACTTTAATGCTATTGTTGCTGCCTATGGATTTTAAAGGGTTACGTATTTTACCATGAATCTGTATTGAAAAAGATAGTAAGCCACTTTGCTTTTTGTGGAACGCTCTCCCCAGGGAGGTTTGTTGGGTGCCTTCATGATATATTTTTAAGTGCCAGGCAACAAAATGTAAATGATAATAATTGATTCCCGGTATGTTTTCAACTGCAGATGATGTGGAAACCGGCGTATGATTTCCTGTACACCTGGGGAGCTCACTATGGAGACAGTTACAGAGATATGTTGCAAGACTTGCAATCTGCACTGGACAAAATGAAGAATCCTGTGACCAAACAGTGGCGAGAATTAACCGGAGCTCTGATTCTAGTCAACTGCATGGAGGTTCTCCAGGCAAGCGCCTTCTCTAAGATGGATGAAGACTAGAAGTCATCTAATTTAGAAAGGCGCCGTGGAAATTATCTTCCTGAAACACAAAGCAGTTAAATGAGAGCATTTGCATCAAGAACCGTTTAGCTCCTCTGCCTGTGAAAATTATGCCTATTGCTTCTGGCTTTTATGGGCTTAAGCTTTTTTAAATGAAAAGATCAAGTCATTTATTTTTCAAGCAGGACCAGTTTTCCCTTGCTTTCCTTCTTACTCATGTCCCTACAACAACATGTCTCGAAAGGTGTTTGTGTACAGCAGTCGGAATCTGAACAGCCTTGCAATGGGCTGCACATTTTGGGGGGAAGTTTAGCACGGGAAGAATTTGAGCTGGGCAGCATAGTTACATTACTTATTCAGAGCATTTTACCTAGAAATTGTTCCATCTGCCTGCTATTGTCATTCCTGAGAGAACCAGTTAGGGAAACTTTGCGCACTCTTGTGAATACATTATTGCTCTGAGGTAATTGGAAAAGCTGTTTCATCACATGTAGAAGGTACCATAAATATATCCTTCATTACTTTACTGCAGTAGCACCCCGGCTTACGTTACCCTTGAGTTACGTAAACTTCGGGTTGCGAAAGTGGCAAACACAGAAGTATTTCGCCACACGTGCATGCGCAGACGCACTCTACCGCGCTGCGTGCATGCGCAGAAGCGGTCCCTCCGGTTGTGGAAACCTCGGGATCCGACTGGAGCTCCGGAACGGATCCCGTCTGCAACCGGAGGTACCACTGTATTCATTGGGTGTATAGATTCCAGTGGAAACGGACTGTCTGAAGGCCTCTCTGCCAGGTATCTGTATTATTGACCCATGTTTCTTCATGAAAAAGTGGTCTGTCCCCTTTCTGAATGTCTTGTGATATTCATTTCCCCCAGCAAACGAGCCCCATCTCTCATCCCCAGGTAATGGGAGCCCCACCTCCATCTTGCCTTCTTATTCGGCTCTAAAGCAGATCCAGAATTGACATTCTGTGACGGTGGCGACATATTCTTAGGGTCAGTTCTCTGCTCAGTTCTCCACTCCTCAGGGCAAATGAAACGCATGGTCGGTGCATGATTGTTATGGAAACTGCCCACTGGCATAGGAGCGACAAAGCAATCTGCTCTGCTGCTGTCATAGTTTCCAAACTTGTATCCATAACATGGTGGTTTCAACGTCCACTTCCGACTATCAGGCTCTGCTTGATACCCCTTACATCATGATGACAAATGAAACCGTTTTTAATGATTTTAAAAAAAGTCTGCATCCACCCAGGTACGTCCAAAGATAGATATTATTTTTGCACCATTGCATGTGTCAAAGGTTTAATGTACAGATGCAATTTATTCACGTTTTTTACCTGCTGTGTTTTATTTGTGTGGGCTCTTAAGTTGGGTAGTCCTAGCTTACAAGGGTCAATGGCAGCTGTTGAATCACTGACTGTCCCGTTAGCCATTACCTCTTCTGTTTGTTTGTTTGTTTGTTTTAATTCAAGAGGTACACAGCATGGCATTAGGGACCAAATGTATTTGCCATTATTATTGGTTTGTGTGCTCTTTTTAAAGAAAATCTGTTCCACTTTTTGTTTCACTGTAGTAAGAGCATTGGGGGGGGATATGCATTGAGATAATGTGTGGATAAGAAGGCCACAGGGAGACTTGAGAAAAATAAATAGGCTCTAAACCTCAGTGCCATTTGTGCCTTGTGCCTTGACAATCTTACCATGATCTCAGCAAAAAATATTAGTAGTATGAATTAATGTTGCAAGAAATGTGGCAGTTAACCACACCTAATAGTTCTAATACGTTACACCCAAAACTGCAGAGAGAGAAAGCTAAGTGTTCATTTTTTTAGTGCGGTGTGCGCTCTGCATAGGCCCAATTCAGACACAACAATCTCAGACCATTACACCGTGGTTTATCAGCCAATGAAAAGCCTGCGCCTGTGTGGTTGCTCTTTGAATCTCCGCTCCTCTCATGTTCCTGGCTTTGTTGCTTGAGATCACGGCTTCTTTGAACCACAGTTTCCTATTACATCTGATCTCGTAATTGCTGATTTAATCTCTGCTTATCATGGTTATTAAATCACAGTTTCCTGGTGCGGATGTATCTGGAAACTGTGGTTTTAATCAGCCAAGCATGAAGGGAAGGATAGGGAGGGAGCGTACAGGTTAATGGCTCATTCTCAGACTGGTGAGCCATGGTTTGTGGGACCAAGATTGTTAGTTGAAGCTTGCCCATAGAAGTGAACCATTCCGCCACTAAGACTGTTACTCTAGGGTAAGGTTATAGGATATGATTATATGCTCAGTTACTGAAACCCAGTGTCTTGTGTTCATGAAGTTTCCTGAATCTAGGGAGCTGGATTCCTTGACAGTAAAACAGATGTAGGTTTGTATTGGGGCATTGTGTTTGGACTCCCTCACACATTAACAGATTCCTTTGTGGAGGGCTCCACTTCCATTTAGGATGCAGGCATAAGCAGCCAACATAGGAACATGGTACTCTGTGAAGTGGCTGCAAGTGAGACTTTCTTATATGATATTGGAAATGGTCCTGGCAATGCCCGAAGAAAAGACTACAGTATGTCTTGACGGAAACTTAACAGAGGTTACTGTTCCAGGACCTACTTCAGCAAGCATGTTGAGGAGCAGAAGGAGGAGTTTGGTACCTAAGGAAGCAAAATAGGATGAAAGGTATTCTCACCTCCTGTCTGCATTTACTATGCATTTCCATGTATGTGTACTCAGAAGTGAATCCTGCTGTTCCCAGTGGTAGGAATGCCCAAGACCAGGGACCCCCAAACTGCGGCCCTCCAGATGTTTTGGCCTACAACTCCCATGATCCCTAGCTAACAGAATCAGTGGTCAGGGATGATAGGAATTGTAGTCCAAAACATCTGGAGGGCCGAAGTTTGGGGATGCCTGCCCAAGACTGTAGCCTTCCTTTGGGTAGGGGTTGGGGAGTAACCATCATTCTTAAAGGGACTGGGTTTCATTTTCACTAAATTGGTCTTCCTGGTTTTTTATATGAGCATTGCTCAATTTTATTTTGCTTGACCAAAAATATAAAGGCCTGATGTGAAGAATTCTAATAGTCTCTGTATAACAGATGAGGAAAATTGCCAACATTTTGCTTTTATGGAAGGGATTCCAGGTTCTTGGTAGGTTTTGACGACAAGGGCACCTTATGCAAGGAAACGAGGAGCTGAGCAATCCTCTACAAAGGCAGCTCATATTGTGTTCATTTTCAAAGTGCAGTTTTTGGAACTGATGTTGTAATGTTATTTTCTGATATATTGGTTTAATACTTTATTAAAATATATATGTTTTGTGTATTTTGATTAAACTGACTCTTTTAATTCTGATTTGGGACATACCACATATGTCACAAGTGCAAAATCTTCACCACTGGACCTGCCATTGTATTATTGTTTTTATTTATTAAATTTGTTTACCTCCCTTCATCCGAAGATGAAACAGGGTGGTTCATGATAGAAAAATACAAAAGGAGAATACAAAATACAAAACAAAACAAAACAAGCAAGAGGGAAAACGTCCAACCTTGTATTAGATAAATAGCATTATTCTAAGCAGAGAGGATTTAGATTTTCAAAGTTGTGTATGTGTATTTTAAATAGTGGTTGGGTGGCCACTTAACCAATTCTATACCAGTGGGTTGGATCTTTGAGGTCCCTTCCAATTCCATGCTTCCTTGCGGAAGGGAAGTGGGGGTGTATCTGTCCTGGGTCGTGAAATGAGCTCCCCATAGATCTAGAAATTGTGTTGAGTTTCCTTCTCAACCTCCCAGTGTCTCGCGACAACCTAAATTAGGATGGTGCCAAAAATGAAGGGAAAGGAGGGTGTCTGTGACTGGTAAATCAGATTTCCCTCTAGGTCTAATTAGAGGTAACTGCTATCTATTTGAGAATGCCGGTGGAGGATCAGAACACTGCAAGATCTTAAAGCTAGCAAGCAAGGAATATAGGTCAGGGCATTTTAAGAAATAGCTGTGGTTGATGGCATTGGGAGGTTTTGAATAGCACGGACTACAAATATGCAAGAAGGCTTTAGATTTTTCAGAATTTTCAGTGTGTGCGTTCCCTGACAGCCTGTGCTTTGGCTCACTTATGTGAATCTAAATGAGGCAGCGAAGCTATAAATACGCCATTTTTCATCCTGAACATCAAATGGAAGCAAGTACCACTGAAATCGATGTGTTTAGTCTCAAGATCTAATTAAGGCTTCCTTGAAGCTCCTGGGTGCGTAACTAGCAAATAACTCTCGAAATAACTTGTAGTTTAGCTTCTCCTTTAAAAGGATGTATTTTTAATTTGAACAAGTGCTGAGATAAGTGGCGTACAGGTTCTTTCTCTGCCTCCCCACCCCCACCCCAAGCTTATAATAACTCTCGAAGCGAGCAGAAATATGCAGTTTGTGTGTGATGACATACACAGCATTTCTGTACAAGCTATTATGGGGGTTCACCTTAGCTGGCTTCTTGGTATATTTCCCCCTCCCTCCCTAGTTGAGAAATTCACATATTTTTTTTGTACTGAGACGCTGTTCCATGCCTAACATGGGCTTACTTTTCAGTGGAATACAAAAAGAAAAAAATAAATAAATGCAGGCCAGCCGTTGTCTTCAGAATAACCCACGAATATTTGGTCATGTCTACGAGACCTGTCAGTTGGCGTCTGCACCATGAAACAGCTACCTGATCCCCGAGTCTGTGGAATTGTGGTTTCTGGAACAAAGCCTCATGCTACTCCAGTTGACTGACAGTCTGGTGAATTCCTCTCCCTCTGGAAAACTCCAGTGTCACAGAACCAGGCTGCTCTCACCACAAACGGATTATCTCCCCCTGAATTTGCTAATCTCTTCTTGACACAGGAGGATAGGTTTGTTCAGAGCTCCATATACGGAGAATTCATGCTTTGCCACACTACAGAACCTCGGTCCTCATTTTAAACATTTTTGCCAGTCCACGTGAACTTCCAGATAATATGTGACCGTAGGGGCAGTGTGAAGCAATCCATCTAAATGCTCTGGGCTGACTCAAGCACAATTTTTAAGTATCAGTGTGGCTTGATTTATTTTTGCTGATTTAAAAAAGAAACAGTTGGAAAGGGAGTTCACTGCATTTCTGCCATTCTAACCTTAGTCCATCTGCGAAAGGCACAGGAGATTTCTTTCTGGGTTTGTCATATTTATTTTCATTTGTTAGAGTAATTCTAGTTGTCTTCTAAAAAAAATTAGATTTCGCCAGAATTGCAACCAAGACCGACCAAAGCCATTCTACTATGGGTTTAGTCTTAGTTCTTGCTGCTTGCGTTTACGCTGCAATGTAAAAGATGTAAAAGGCCCATGACTCTAGAATGGCACTTTGTATCTCAGAAGCGGGGGACAAAATTCAACCTGAAGGGCACATTGCCTTTCGGACACTCTTGGGGCAGAATGTTAGTCATGGGTGGAGGTCAGAGGCAAACGTGGGTGCAGAAATGAATAACAATGTTAGCTTTCGTACACTAGGGTGTGGCCTAGGGAGAGTCATGAGGACCAGACAGAGCTTTGGAGGGCCATGTTGGCTTCCTACCCCTGTTCCCCCCCCTTATTTAAATTATTGACAATACAACTTGTGTGGGATGTATCACCACTGAAGCAGTCAAATACAACACTTCCTGTTTCCTAGAGTGGACAGACAGGGGAATGTTGCTCCAGACAGGGATGACTTCCTGTCATACCTGCTCTGGAGCATCCTCTCCCTGTGTGTGACCAGGTAGATGGGCATGACCCTAGCAGACCGTATAAAAGGGCGAGTCATGCAGCCATCTTTCTCTTTGAATCTTTCCCTCTCTTTTCCTCTTTTCCTCTCTTCTGGCTCTTAGCCAGCAACACGTGGATGGAGGCCACAAGGTAGAAAGTCTGAGACCTAGCTCAGACTTCTTTTCTCTGCAAATTTAACTGTAACCACAAGATAAAGCCTGCCATCAGGATACTACTGTGAACTGAATGTAAGTAAACTTTACCATTACTTTGAAAGAAGACTGCCATGTTATTATTATTTTTAAGAGGGAAATAAAGGGAAATTTACAGGAACTATCCAATCTAGACAAGCCAGACTGGATTGCTCAACTTAAATGATTATAATGAATCCATCAACTTGCTTCCAGCAATGTACATGGGGCATGTGCTCTGCTACAAGCTCACTAGCATGAGTGAGGAGGGATAATATTTAATCAAAATAGCCTCTCCTACTTTCCTCAACATTCCCACAACTTGCCCATATAGTTATTGACCTCTATTCCATCACGATCTCCAAAATCCAGTGAGAAAGATCTTCTGCATTGCTTCTACCCCTTTGGTGCTGAAGTACGGTAGTTCCACGTGGTGTTATCGTTATTTCTGTTGTCTGGTCTCTGACCGTAATAGAGTGGGCTGAAATGAGTTGGGGGGGGGGGAGTGAGCATGGTGTTGCAATGTCAGGTTTTTTATTGTGAAACCGCTGCCTGTATCTTCCATAAGGAGAACACAGATCACAAACGGGGGACCATTGCAGTGTCAATATTTCCAGAAACTCAGAACCATAACTCCTTGGTGGTGACTTGTACAGGAATTCTTCATTCAGTGCTATGTGAGGAAGCTATTTTGCCTATGAGAACTCTGCACTTGCCAAGTAAGTGAGAGGCCAGAACTAAGCTGGAATTTTTTTTTTTTATCACTGTGCTATATCAGGTGAAATCTTGAGCAGTTGCAAATGGCCTTAAGTGTCTCAACATCTGGAAATGAGAGTGCCTGGGTTACAGTTTAAAAAGGAGGTAGGGCTTATGATTTACCAGATAGATGTTTCTAGTATATAATTTAGAAGACTGTACCACGTACTGCTATCTTTTTTTGTTTTCATGCTTTCATTGAAAGAAGCATAATTATTCCGTTTTTCATAAATATCAGCCCAATCTGACGCCTTGCAGCCTGGGACAGGGGCCTTGATTACAGAAGCCAGCAGGTATTCATTGCCCCATTATATATGGCTTGTTGGTTTTGCTAACTTAATTTTTGCGTGGTTAGACAGCTTTGGAACGCAGACAGCTTTGACACAGGCCAGGCTGCAAAATATATATCGTTTCAAGTCAGCAGCCGAGTGCCAATTTGGCACAATACACCAGTGGGCGCAAAGAGCAGAAAAACTTCACCAACCTTGTGTTCAGATACTATTCTCCGAGGCATTGCTGTTCAGCTTTCCTGCGTCGCCAAGATGATTGCCTTTGCAAATCATTCCCCATTTCTCTCTGTGCCAGGCACTCTTCCTCTCGAGGTGCCAGCGTTATTATTAGAAGACAGTTTTCAATATCGAGAAGAGCCATTAAGTAGTGTCTCGCTCACTGCTGAGGGAGTGGGGCTCACAGTGGGGCTCGTTCAGTACTCCAGTTTCCATCGCTACACTCTGTATCTCTTCCCTGGATGGTATTTAACGTCCAAGGAAGATGATGAGAAAGTTTTAACACTAAGGAGAAAATGAGAGATCCTGAAGTGCAAGGGACTTTGTGGTGGTAATTTGCAGGTTTCCTTCCAGGCCTAGTTAGCAGTGGCAGGCTAATTCAGAATGTGGGGAGTGGGGGTGAATTGGTAGAGTGGTCCACAGTTGTAGGTAGTGGGGGTCAAAGACCCATTACTATTTCTGCAGGAGGCTCCTTGTCTCCAGCATTCTCGAGTCACCCAATCAGCATGAAAGGGAAGCATTTTAGCCAATGTGTGCCCCAAATCTAAGCATTTAGGAACACTGAGAACGTAAGGAGCTTCAGTTTCATGAGAATGGTGTGCAAGCTCTGTTACGTGCCAAGGAACTTTTCAGAAAACACAACTTCAGTCACCCCAAAAGAATACATTAGAGCATGCCAAATCACTTCCCAAAATGCATGGAAAATAGGAGATCTAGCTGAAAGGCAACACCGAGATCTGCGTTGATCTTATAATTATTGTATCATAAGATTGCGCAATAAACTTAGAAGGTTGCATGATCTTAGAGGGACTGTGGCTGTGACCATCATGAAAGGACCCTGCACTTCTGGAATTGACTCGTGGGGGTGTCACATGATTCAGTGCTCCCTGCAGATACAATTAAGGAAGGTGCGCTGGGCTTGTCAGCAGGGTCATGCCACAATTGCCAAATGTCCAGCACTCCTGCACGACCCTTTGAGGAGCCGACTGCACAGGTACTACGTGTGTGTGTGTGTGTGTGTGTGTGTGTGTGTGTGTGCGTGTGATATCACACATGCTCAATGGGCCCCCCAATGTTGGGCGCAACTTGGCGCCTGTGCCTGGTGGCATGGAGTTGCAAGAACAGTCTCTTGCTGGCAGAATCATTGCTGTTGGCCAGGAGGTGGCCGTGGCAAGGCAGTAAGAAAGCTGGGGCTGTGCTGACACAATGGCAGAGCCAACACAGCGCTACTGTCCGGAGGCAGCATCAGCATCCAGGGCTCCTCTCGGGTAAGTACCACACCTCCACAGCCAGAAGACTAGTGCTGGAGCTCCATCCCACTGCTCTCGCTAATAAGAAGCAACAACACAAACTGCCAAAATATACAGGAGGGTTCAGGAGCCAGATCTAAAATGAGAAGGTTTGACTGCATTTTCTAGCAAGATGGCCTAATATGTGCTTCCCAGACTTATGCATGTGTAAGAACGCAGCTATCAATCTGATTGCTCCCTTTGCCACATTTAGTGATGCTATTTCGGTTCAAATGCATGCAAAAAACAATATTTTATAAAGAAAATACACATAAAAATTAATCACTTAGGAGGGAATGTCTAGAAGGGTACATAGGCACACATAATTTAGAGAGGAAGCATTGCAAAATGCATATTTTAGGAGAAAGTTCCCCAAAACACATATATTAGGGACAATATGCATACAATATAACGGTAAGGTTTTTACATGTAAAACCCCCCAGACCAAATCCACAGGTAATGCCGCTTACAACTGAAAATGTGACATAGAGCAGAAAAGGCTGATCCTTCCATCCCTCTGATTCACAGCTAATATTCAGTCTACACATTTTGAGGGAAAGTGTTACAGTCCATTTCAGAATGCAAGTGAATGATGGCATGAATTGGCCCTCCCTGCAGATATCAAAGCTAGTACGTGTGAGGGAAGGTCAGAACAGTTCTCAAAACAATGTTTTAATGGCATTAGGAGCTTTTCACAGCAACTGGATATAAATTTGTGGGTATTTTGATTTACCACCTTTCCTGAATGTTCAGTACCTCTGGAATCCAAGTGTGCTTAATGTCTACACGACGGAGGAAAGTGAGATTACCAGGATGATAGAGTGTTGTTTCTCAGCTTCCAAGTAATTGGTTTAATATTGATGACAGTGAAGCATTATGTAAATAATATACTGTCAGGATTACTGCACATGTCAGCTTTTCAGAATGATTGCTGACATTTTCCGCAAAGTGCCAGAAGCTTCTCACTAGACTTGCCTTAATCGTAAAACTGAGAATAGGCTGTGCTTCATAGCACCAGGCAGCCAGAATAAAGGGCCCTAAGGAGTATTCCCCAAACAATCTTCTGTTAAAACAATGGACATATCTGGAGAGAGGGGGGGAGGTTTTTCTATTGTTTCTCAGTGTAGTGAACTAAATCATATGCTCAGACTTTGAGACACTGTTCAATACATGTGAAGCAGAAGCCCACCTTAAAACTGAAACAAGGAACTAGGTAAAGTTGGCAGCATCGTTATGTGGATAGTGTCATTTTATAGTTTAGTCACTAGGTGGCACTGAACTTAATTGTATATGGGGAGAGTAAGGAGTTTTATGTTCATGATTTTCCTCCTGCTTGTTTGTTTCTCTTTTTTCCAATCTTATATTCAGAGAGAAACCAAAAATGATAGATTCACCCACCCCTAAGTTGCACGCACCCATACACACAGGGTTTCCTTAGGCCACTTGCAGACAGATAATGTCAAGTGTGCTTTCCTTCAGTTCTACAGCTCTAGGACAACTGGCAGATTTCCACAAAATTTTCTGGTGTGGGATGAACCAGCAAAGCAGGTTCCCCATAGCTACTCCTTCTCTGGCTGATGGATGGGGCTCTGCTGATTTCCCCCCAGCTGGGAGCTCTAGCCCCACAGTGGCTCCCAGACATTTGGGTCACGGATCTGGAGATATCTGAACATTCAGTGGCATTGGTGAAGAGTTTTAACGATAAGCAATCTGCAGGTATTATATTGCCCATTGCTATTGTTGTTATGACATAATAACAGCAACCTTGAAGCCACGATTATCTCATAGTGGTTTTTCTAGTGTTCTTCGGCTTTCCCTCTATTTGTATTGTGTTACTTGGTGACACAGAGAACATCATAAATCATAGGACTATGAAGATGGCACTTGGCATATGCATTTCTGTTCCATGGATGCTCCTGTTTCCTGATTTGTCATCTGTCTTACTGACTCATTGATGGCATGTGGTGGAAATTACTGTTAAGTTATTGACTGCTCAACAGGCACATCTGACACAGCAAAGATCATATATCTCAACTCCTGCTGTTTTGTGATGAGCACGTAGGACAGGAGTCATCTGTGCCACTTCTTTGGGCAAGCACATGCCCTTTCTATCACTTCCAATATGCACCAAAGTTGATAATGGAAAGCCCGTCCTTTCAAACTGTTCCACACCACAGTGGAAAGATCTCTGCATACAATGTCAGGGATGCAGCCAATTCCAGTGAGTGCACACTTCCACTTGAAACGTATCTCAGCACCATTACATCTTGAGCTATGTCTATGATTCTGGATACTATCTGTGGAGTAGAGCGATGTTTTCTGGAGTAGCCTGGGGAGCCTGATCAGTCTAGGCTGTTCCTGTCCAAGGAAACATGGTGCACTTTGACATTTTGACCACCTGATTCACCGACAAATTTTCCCGAATTTCAGCTTTGGGGCTACTAATAATTTGAATCCAGTCTAAATATGGAATGTCCACTTCCATACCTCCTTCAGCAAATTTATGGCTTTACTCAGCAATGCAGAAGGAGCCCCAAACAATCAACTGGAAGCTATATTCCACCATTTTGTAAGCAAATGCAACAATACGCAGAGAGGAGATATATATATATATATATATAAGCATCTAGATGAATAAAAGCATGCTGGGATAAAAGGAGGTAGTGAAGGGGCCTGATGCACCTTCCTAGGTAGCTGTTTCATAGCCTGAGCATCACTGAGAAGGCCCATCCACCACACCAGAGACGGCAATGGACACGAAGAAGATCTCCGCCATGAAGTAAGTTTTCAGACAGGTTTATATAGGAGGAAGGGATCCTAAATAATAGGCTTTAGCTACCAGAAATTTTGGATACACTGGCTACTTGTATCTTTTCTAACACCTGTCTTTGCAAAATGGCGTGTGCACGAACTGGTGTCATCAACATAGAGAAAATAACTGGGTTCGCAACACACGGCAAGCTTTTCTGCACATTGAAACCCCAGCTGGCCATGTTGAATGGCGGCATGTAGTCTTTGCATGAAGCAAGCAGTATATCTCATAGTAGCCCAGTTTGCTCGTAATGCTAAGCCAAGCTATGGGTCAATTTAAATGAGCAAATGTGGTGGGTTCCCATAAAAAGGATTATGGCAGCTGTGCGCCTCCACAGGTTCTTCTGTCACCACCCTACCAGACGTTAGGCCGTGGTATGGCTTAGCATTATGCCCAAATCCTGGCATTGTGGTTTGCCTTGCATCAGGCAAACTATGTATGAATGGTAAACCAAGTCCATGCCTTGGTTACAGCTTAGGGTTTGTCTAGAGTGAGACAAACAATGAACCTGGGTTTTGAAATAGCTCTAAGCCAAACCAGGCATCCCCAAACTGCAGCCCTCCAGATGTTTTGGCCTACAACTCCCATGATCCCTAGCTAACAGGACCAGTAGTCAGGGATGATGGGAATTGTAGTCCAAAACATCTGGAGGGCCAAAGTTTGGGGATGCCTGTTCTAGGAAACCCAACATTTTCTTGTTCATGCTAAGTGCCCACTGGCCCCGAAAGGTTGGTGACCCACCTGAGAAATTGGCATCTAGACTGCAATGCCTAAATCGGCTTCAACTTTAAAAGGGGAGCCTTCTGCGATACTTTTTGTAACTTGACCCTAATACAAAAATGCAAACTTCCCCAGTCTTGTGGGACTGTTATACCCATAAACCTGGTTTGCAAATGGGAGGGACTGGGACATTTCCCCCTGAAACGGATCAAGTCATGTTGAGATGCCAGAGACCCATTCTTCCAAAAAAAGCTCATTTTTATTTCTTTTCCTTTCTTGGTCTAGTACTAAGGTTTAGAGTGCCAAAGCAGTCTCTGTTGGTGAAGTCTAAAAACAACTCTACTGGCAGAAACAAATTTTGCCAGAGGCCATTTCCTGGGCTTGTTGCTGTTTTTCTGTTTTTGTGACAAATGTTACCACAATCCTTATATCCACTTACTTGGGAGTGAATCCCATTGAACTTAATGGAATTTACTTCTGAGGAGACATGCATATGACTGCTTAACTTAGATATGAAATTCCTAAAATGTTTCACCATTCAAGTTAAGAGATACAATTGCATCTAAAAAGCAAAATGCAATTAGAACTATATATATCAGCTTTCCACGATCTGGTTCCCTCCACAGGTTATCGCAACAGCTCCCATCATAATGCAATACTGACAGATCTTCAGATACAAAATCTTCAACCATATTTTAAAAATTTTTTTTTAAAGGAGTATACACTTCTTTCACTTCTTCTACAGTCGTGTGGGAAACTGCTCCGAGTGCTACTCCAATGCTTCATCCATTTTGTTTCTCATCTCTGCTAAGTTGGCAGCTCACCAGATGGTGTCTCCATCAGTTTGTAAATGTAGTTTATGAGGTGTTGAGAGAGTCCTGAGGAGAAAACAGAAGGCACAAAGCCAACTATGAAATTGACTGGAAAAGAAATGCCAAAGGGAGAAGACAGCAAGGAGAGGAGGATAAACTAAAATGGTAGAGTGGTAAGTCACCAGCAGTGCTCTGTAAGAGTTGGTGGGTTGTTTCAGGTATTTGGAGAGCACACGCAGAACCTATTTCAGCTGAATGTGAGGAAACCGCTTGAAGCATCCATTGCATGGAGGTATTTCAATTGCTTTTGTTTGATTTGCTCATTGCAAACAGCTGAAAGTCTGTGAATTTTGATAAAGAACCTGATTTGCAATGGGGGTAGAATAATTTGGATTGCAAAAGCCCATAAAAGTAATAAAAGAACCTGTCTGTTTGAAACTAAATAGAAATACTATGAAACGCCAAGAACCCTTTGAAAGGAAACAAAACCAGTGTAAACCCTGCACCCTTGGAACCTCTCCCCACTTGAAAGGTAGGTGGATTCTGCATTTGAACTCGGGGGCTATGGCTGAAATCAGGTCACCTCAGCCATAGACTTGCTAGATGGTTGCTGCATAGTTCCCTGTCTTGTCTCAGATTTACACCTGTAGAACAAGCAGTTGTAGGAAATGCCATCCCAGTTCCTGTGGCGACACTGCTGACTCTGAAAGGTAAGGTGGAAGCAGATATCTTTCAAAGAGAATAAGTTCTTTGTTCAGCCTGTCACTGATCTTACCTTCCAAGTCCTGGACTGCAGAATCCGGGACCGGCAGCCGTGTGACACCGGAAGTTGCGTCGACGTAACTTCCGGTGTCGCTTTGCCCTTCTATGGGCACCAAAAATGGCCGCCGCCAGCTTCGAAAGCCACTTGTACGCATGTCAGGAAGTGTGGCGACGCAACTTCCGGTGTCACTCCGCCCATCTATGGGGACCAAAAATGGCCACCGCTGACACCGGAAGTGACGTCTATGCACTTCTGGACATGCGTAGATGTGACTTTTGAAGCCGGCGGCGGTCATTTTTGGTGCCCATAGAAGCGCAAATCGGGGGGGGGGAAATGGCCGCGGGCAGGAGAAAATAACGGAGAAAAACGGGAGACGAAGTGATACGGGGGACCACCGGGAAAAGGTAAGTAAAATCGGGGTTTTCCCAGAGAAAACGGGGTACTTGGCAGCTATGTCACTGATATGCGAACGAGACACAAATTATTCTGTACATAGAGCTGTACAGGAATTAAATACTGCATCAAATGAAGTTTCTAATTTAAAAATACTTCCTGCTCCAAGTCTGCTGAGTCTTGATACACTGCATGTTAATTTCATTTTGTTTGCTTCCTTTTTCTTTTCTTTTCTTAAAAAAATTCTTTTGTGTCTGGGGGGAGAAAACTGAAGCATGGTTTGTAATGCATTGTACCATTCTTTTTCTTCTTCTTTTTAAAAGTGTCTGGGTGCCGTTTGAGCAAATGTTATTACTGCTCATCACATCAATTAGCAATTTAATTATTCTCTAGTCCCAGGTGGCCCCTTCTGATTCCCGCTTGATTCCTTTTCCTGAATAGCGAGTAAGCATCTTTCTCATCAGTGTAATGCTTAGCTTCATCAAGGTATCTAATAATACCCAGCAGTATAATTTTACTGGAAGTTCAAAGCATAGGTCATGGCAGCGAGTATAAAATAAATAAACAGGAGAACTGAAAAGGCAGTGATTTGATAGTGAGACTCCCATGAAATCCCAGCAAAAAGGCATCCCCAAAAGGCCCTCCAGATGTTTTGGACTACAATTCCCATCATCCCTGACCACTGGTCTGTTAGCTAGGGATCATGGGAGTTGTAGGCCAAAACATCTGGAGGGCCGCAGTTTGGGGATGCCTGTACTAAACCCTAGAGCAGATTCAGGATCCAAACTGATAATAAAGTGTTGTCTACTGAAGGATTTGTTGCACAGCTGTGCAAAATCCATAGTGCTTACTATACGGAATAGGATTTTTTCCACAACAGGTGTCTGTTTCAGACAGTGCCAGACTTACGTATAAGCTAAACAAGCTATAGCTTAGGGCCCCACTCTCTTGGGGCCCCCCAAAAAATCTAAAGGAAAAGAAACCTGGATGTACAGTTCCAAAATATAAGATAAAAAGCAAATAAAATAAAACCTACATACAGCAACAGTGTTTTGTGTTGTGTAGGCTCCTGTGATGTAAGGAATAGGCCCCTCCTGCTAGCCTGTTCCCTAAAATATCACTGGTTTGCTCATTTCTATATATAGGGTGCCTACATTCTGCATGGACAGGTTGCATGGCAACATGTGCAAATGGCTTTAGATACCTATTAGGTCCATAAATTACCATATAGCATATATGCAACACAAAAAACAGCAACAATTTGTTGTTGACAAAGGACAGCTGGACATATAAAGGGCCCCATTACCTTCAGTAGCTTAGGGCCTCAACAAACCTAAATCCAGCCCTGGTTTCAGAATACACCACTTGCCTTCTCATCCAGGGCAGTCTCAAGCTGGTCGGGTGCCCTGGCGCCGTGGTGCGGAGATCGCTCTGACGCCCCCGCCCTAGTGGGCGGGGGCACCATGCACCACAGCTTCTGCCGGCCCAGCGCCTACTGCCGGCCCAGCGCCACCGCGCCACCGCGCCTACCCCTAGAGCCGGGCCTGTTCTCATCCTGACAAAGTACCAGGGCCAAATTAAACCCTTTGGAAGCTCGTAGACAGTTGAAATCTTGTGTGTGTGTATGTGTGTGTGTGTGCTCAAGTGGGATAACATTGAACTAAGAAAGCTTGATTGTACTTTTCTTTTAAGACCAAATCAATATTTGATCCATTGTCACAAGGCCCCTAAAAAGCATAACATAACCACTGATAACTGGTAAACACTGGCCTGTGAATGCTCCAATTGGAGAATCGCCTTTACCGAAGGTGTAATGGACTTTGAAGAAGCATGAACTCAGGGTGAAAAGGAGAAATGAGCTAAGAAGAAGGCACATTTGGCAAACCCTCACGGTGATCAACTCCCCCCCCCCCCAGAAACCTCTGTCCCTACTGTGGAAGAACATATGGATCCAGAATTGGCCTCCTCCACAGTCATGGACTCTGTTAAGACCATGTTCATGGAAGACAATCTTACTTGGCTACGAGTGATCACCAAAGAAGAAGAAGAAACACTGCAAAGTATCATAGTTAATTTAATTAGTTTTCGTTTTCGTTTGTTCCCTATCCCAATGTCCCAGCCCAATGTCCATCTTTTTCAGGAATGGGCAGCTTGAGGTTCCCAGTCAACTTGCACATGTCCCTTAGCCTCATTTCAAAAGCCTTCTACAAATTGATAAGTGCAGACCTTTGGGAAGAGAGAACTGTCCTTTTCCCAGCAGCCCACTCAGTGGGTGTCAGAAAAAGTAAGAGAAAAGTGGCGGCTACTTTGTGATTTTGATTTTTTATTTTTAGTCCAAAGGCCACATTCCCTTCTGGGGGCCAGAGCCAGAGACAAAAGTGGGTAGGAAAATACACGCCAATTTTATGTTTCCATTTCTGCAGTAGACTAGTTTCTTCACACACTTGCATAACCTTCTCTAGCCCCCATTCAGGGAAGCAAAAGGCATTGTCAGAATTGCGAAACACATTCCAGCTAGGCTCAAACACTCAAGGAACATGTGAAGCAGCTTCTGAGAGAGGGTGTGGCCCTGTGAAGGGGGTGTGGTATGGAGATGGTCCTGGAAGCTATATGGAGAGGTTTGCAGGGCCAGATTTGGCCCCTGGGCTTGAGGTCCTCCATTCCTGCTTTGTGGTGTGAATAACAGTATTCTGCTTGTACTCTTCCAGATCTTGACCCCCGACTCTGTGGCCCTCTGCCCCTGGAACTAAGCACCTAGGGACATGGGCAAATGGGAAAGCAGATAGGCTCCAAACATCCCCCTCCTTTAGAATATTCAAAAAATGCTACCAGATGGAGTTAGGGCTGTCAACAATTAAGTTTGTAAAATAAATGGCACTTTTTAATAGGTTTAGCAGTTGCACATGTAGCGTGGCTGATAAATATTTACTCACTGGAATATTTACGTTGGCTGTGTGAGTCAATTTTTATCACCGTATTGTGTACAATTAAGTTTACTACTATCCTAAAGCTGCTTGGCACAGATTATGAGCAAACAGTCACTTATTTAGTACTGAGGCTACATCTTTAGGCTTTTGGGTCAGTATTCTTTATTTGTGCTATGTATTAGATGATAAAAATATGGCTATTTTTGTTGTGTGCTGTATGGAGACACTGCTCTAGGCATAGGGGCCAACTCGATGGGCCTGAAGACATCTCAGCCCCTCCCCAAGTATGTGGGCTGAGCCCCCTAATCTTGAGAGACTGGGCCTCATCAAGCCTCCCTGCAGTGGTGGCAGACCTCACTGGGCCGCGCAGCCTCCTCCTGATGCGTGTGACATCACACATGTGTGTACTGCATGTGTGGTGCCACACATACATGACGAGCGTCCTCAGTGTTGGGTGGAGTTCAGGACCAGTGGCTCTAGAGCAGCAGCTCGGTGGTAGAGGGTCTGCTTTGCATGCAGAGGGTCTCAAGTTCAATCCTTGACATCTCCTGGTAGGGCTGGGATTGTCCTTTCTCAGAAACCCTGTGAAGTTGCTTCCAATACAGAAAATGGTGAGCTAGATGGAGCAATGGTCTGTTGGTCTAAGGCAGCTTCCTAGGTTCCTGTGCAATTTAGGCTGCGGTTCTATACTCACCTACCCAGTAGGCCTTATTTCTGAATAAGCATGGGTAGGATTCCTCTGGTAGTGGAAGTGTGCTTTGCTTGCTCAACTACACCACATTATTCAGAAAATGTGATTCAACTCTAGTAAGCCCAAAGGAATTGGACCATGTAACCTCCCTTGACTCCATGGACTGTAGAAAGTAAGTGTGGCAGGATGGTTAGAGTTTTGGTCTAGGCATGGGGAGAGCTGTGTTTAAAGCCTCCTGCAACTAGCAAGCTTACTGTGTGATCCTTGGCCAGTCATTATCTCTCAAGCTAACCTGTGGATGAAAGGAGAGGGTGAAATAAATAAACAAACAAGCTGAAATGTTATGGGTCTCCATGATCTTTCAAGAATCCCCCACTATGGTGCTTCTGTCTAAAAGAGATCCATAATTAAGGAGCATATAGGACCTCTTTCATGATTGTAAAGCGTAAAGGAACTAGTTTGGTCAGATCTTGCCCTGACATGCCCTTTGTTCACTGGCAACTCAGTAGCTACCTTTGTGAATGTGCAAGAAAGAAGGGCAGGTAACTTCCTCTTGCCCTTGAGATATCCAAAACCCACACTTCTTAGGACTTTGGAGAACTATAAAAATGGGCCTGAAAACATGTCAACATGCTGTCCTGAGTCTGTTGTCATTTCCAAACTGTCTACCTGCAGCAACTCCATGTAGTGCCTATTACAACAAGAGTCTAATTTCGAGGCCATGCACAGCTCATAGAGAATGAGTCTGTGTTTTCTCTGGAAGCAAGGAAACTCCCTCGCCAGTTGCATGTTCCTCATGGTATCACTTTGATAAAGTCAGATAGCACGAATCACACTGCATAGATTAGCTGCTTGTATGTGACCACACACACATGCTCACGTATCTGAAACAGATTGAGGCGATGAGTCACACAGTACTTGGAAGCATTTCCCAACTAATGAACTAATTTGCTCCTACAGTTCTTTGTTGAAGCTAACATTTTCTGCTTTTATTACGGAGCTGTTAAATTGTACTCATTACGGTCTTTGTTAAGTTCCCCCCTTTTGGTTTTATATGTATTTGTACCAAGTCATTAAAGTAGCAGCTTTGTCCCACAGAGGAGGCGTGTGAGGAAAACTATGTGTGTGTTTGTGTGTGGAATAAACAAAGAATAAAGCACTGATTTCCATACACCCTTCACACAGTTTTGAGAGCTGGCCTGCACCAGGGACTGATAAGGACAGTGCTGACCCTATCATGTGTTAGAGTGACGTGCCCCCCCCCCTCAGGCAGCTGGTTTTGGCAGTCATGAAAGGGCAGCAACTTGATGGTAATTTAAGTGCCCTTTCTGGTCATAAAACTATCTCCATTGTCAGAAGCCGTATGTTTCAGGATGGGAATCACAAATGGGGAGGATTGTACTTTCAGGTCCTGCTTGAAAGCTTTCCCTCGTCACCTGGTAAGAGGTAAAAAGAAAGTAAGTAAAGGACCCCTGGACGGTTAAGTCCAGTCAAAGGTGACTCTGGGGTTGCGGCGCTCATCACGCTTTCAGGCTAAGGGAGCTGGTGTTTGTCCCTAGACAGCTTTCCGGGTCATGTGGCTGCATGACTAAACCACTTCTGGCACAATGGAACACTGTGATGGAAACCAGAGTGCATGGAAACGCCGTTTACCTTCCTGCCACAGCAGTACCTATTTATCTACTTGCACTGGTGTGCTTTTGAACTGCTACCGGTAGGTTGGCAGGAGCTGGGACAGAAGCAATGGGAGCTCACTCCGTTGCGGGGATTCGAACCGCCAACCTTCTGATCGGCAAGCCCAAGAGGCTCAGTGGTTTAGACCACAGCGCCACCCACGTCCACTGTAAGAACAGAATGCTGGACCAGATAGATGGGCACATTGGCCTGATCCAGCAGCGCTCTTCTTATGTTGTTAAAAGCAATCCACAAAAGGTCCACAAACCCCAATAAAAGTATATTAAAAACATAAACAACAGTCTGGCAAGGCATAGCGCTCTCCTTTAAAAATGTTATCCCTAACGTTATGCAAACAAAAGGGAAACTAAATAAAATTTACAGATAACCGAATAATATTATATACAAGCATAAATCGTAACAGGGCAGTTGGGTAATTTTATACTCCTGCCTTAACGGTCATACAGTGGACTTTTAATATTGCAATGTGTATCACCACGCTTACTTTGAAATGCGGTAAGGCAGCCCTGCTGGATTTTTCTTTTGAAGGAAGGGGCAGGGGCGTAGGAAGCAGGTGTGGTGGGGACAGCCCACCCCGGGTGTCATCCCGGGGTGTGTGTGTGACAAAATCCCCTCTGGGCGGATCACAGTCGCTGCACCGCAATCAGTCCCCCGGGTGGATTGTGCCACCACGCCAATCGCCCCGTGGGTGGATCACACCGAGTCCCCATGGACGGATTGCCCCACCCCCGGATGCATGGCATGTGTGCCACTCCAGGTGCCCGAGCAGCTAGCTCTGCTGCCGGAGAGGGGGCTCTGGCTGCTCAACAGACCCTAGATTACTGACAATCTACACAGAATTACACAGACTCTGAAGTACTGTCCTGATAAGCACTGAGCATTTGGGGGCGGGGGGGGGGGCGGAGGCACCAGAAGGTATCCAAAACAGGAATCAGAAATTCAACAGCCAGATGCCTCATCAGCATTTTCTGTAGCAGCAACAATTCCATACCATCAAATTTCTTGTTGGTTGCGCTTAAGGTTACATGTACATTTTGTACTAAGGAGTACGGAACGATCAAGTCGATCATTTATTCATTTGATCACAGGATTATACATGATAATGAAGAAGTACCAAATTCAAGTGACAAATATTAATGACCGCTAACTAGATATGTGCTATGGAAGTGGGCAGAGCAATCCAGTAGGAAGCGGGGTTGAGGGGCATTCCATGGCAGAACAAGCACAGCATCCAGTCAGACAGATGGGGGGGGGGGGAATTCCTCCAGCCTTTTCATTCTCTCCCCCATCCTGCTTCTGCCTCCAACTGACCACAGTCGGAGAGAATAGCTTACTGCAGTGCTGAGACTGGTATAATTTTGGGACCTTCTTTCCCAAAAGTCCCAGGCCACAGATCGAATTCTCGCCCAACTCTTGCATTAAAATCACCCAGGAGGATAATTTTATCTTCCTTAGGTGTCTCTGTTAGGACTGTATCCAGCTGAGAGTAAAATTTGCAAATGCACCAGTGTTGGTGCATAAGCGCTTATAATAGTAGCCTGTTGGTTTCTTGAGATCTTTATTCGAAGGGTTGAGAGTCGCTCATTAATGCTGGTAGGGACTTCTGACAGGAGCTTCACAAGGTCATTTTTGATAGCGAAGCGTACCCCATGTTTTTGATGTTCTTGTTCAGATAGACCTTTATCCAGCATCGTCTGAGCTCTGCGAGTGTGGCTTTCCCCCGATTGAAGTGCAGAGTGTTTGAGAACCAGGGCATTTGCAGGGAAACCAAAATGCTTGTTTACAAAGCTATGGTACTACCAACCTTACTATATGCTTGTGAAACATGGACCACTTATAAACGCCATCTCCAACTCCTCGAAAGATTCCATCAATGATGTCTCCGAAAAATCTTACACATCACTTGGGAAGACAGGCGAACTAATGCCAGTGTACTGGAAGAAGCAAAGATCACCAGTGTTGAAGCAATGATTCTTCAACATCAACTTCGTTGGACTGGTCATGTTGTGCGGATGCCTGATGATCGTCTTCCAAAGCAACTACTCTATTCCGAACTTAAAAATGGAAAGTGTAATGCTGGTGGTCAACAAAAGAGGTTTAAAGACTGTCTCAAGGCAAATCTAAAAAAAATGTAGTATAAACACTAACAACTGGGAAACACTGGCCTGCGAGAGCTCCAGTTGGAGAACAGCTTTTACCAAAGGTGTCATGGGCTTTGAAGACACTTGATCTCAGGATGCAAGGGAGAAACATGCTAAGAGGAAGGAACGCTTGGCAAATCCACACCGTGATCAACTCCCGCCCGGAAACCAATGTCGCCACTGTGGAAGGACATGTGGATCCAGAATTGGCCTCCACAGTCACTTACGTACCCATTGTTAAAACCATGTTTATGGAAGACAATCTTACTCGGATACGAGTGGTCGCCAAAGAAGAAGAAGAAGAATTTTGGGACCTGTTTGGGGACATGCCAGGGAATAGAAGGGACTTAGGAGCCCATGGATTCCCAACTCCCCCAAAACACTCCTTCTCAACACGCACACACAACACATCTCTGGAACAGACTATTTTAGCCCACCCTGCTGGCAGTCCATCACTGGCCAGACAGCAATAGCATTGGAGATTTCTACCACAGTTGTGCTACTCTCTGATGTTGCAACGGGTGGGTGGGTGGCTCCAGTGGTGAATGTGCCAACTTGCTAGAAGGTCTCATTCTCCACTAGCAGAGTAGCATTTCCACCGCATCCTATCTCTGCCCAGTGTGCTTTCGGAAATCACAGCATTATGCCCCAATCTAATGAAAATGCATTAATCTAATGAAAATGCAAAAATTTTACATTAATCTAATGAAAATGCAAAAATGTAAAAAGCCTGGCTACTCAGTTCTCTCCTAGAGAACAAGACACATCATTATTCATCATTTATTACAGATCACGCCTTATTCAGAAAGGCTGAACAAACTATACCACAATTTAAGGTTCTGTTAAGTCTGGCATTTTTTTTTTTGCTGATTCCATTATCTTTCTCATTTTAGAAAGCTCTTTGCAGTTCACCATTGAGGGTGGGACCCAGGTGGCGCTGTGGGCTAAACCACGGAGTCTAGGGCTTGCTGATCAGAAGGTTGGCGGTTCGAATCCCTGCAACGGGGTGAGCTCCCGTTGCTCGGTCCCAGCTCCTGCGTACCTAGCAGTTCGAAAGCACATCAAAGTGCAAGTAGATAAATAGGGACCGCTCTGGCGGGAAGGTAAATGACGTTTCTGTGCACTGCTCTGGTTCACCAGAAGCAGCTTTGTCATGGTGGCCACATGACCCGGAAGCTGTCTGCGGACAAACGCTGGCTCCCTTGGCCTATAGAGCAAGATGAGCACCGCAACCCCAGAGTCGGACACGACTGGACCTGATGGTCAGGGGCCCCTTTACCTTTTACCTATTGAGGGTGGAGGGCTTCTGAAATACATAAAAGTGTGTTATTGTAATAAAGAAATATATTTGTTCACAAACACACGCCTTAAGCATCGGTCAGGCCTTCTATGCTAAGCCTACCAAATTATTTTCAAGCGGCATTCATCGCTAGCTGGCAGTTGGCGGCAACAAGACTGAGCCGGTGATGATTTAGATGAGCCAGGAAAATAGAATGAGTTGCAGAAAAAGTGCTGAACATATCTAAATATAAAATTTGCTGTGGCCATCCGGGCTGACTCAGCAGAAAGCTTTACGTTTGAACTCCCCCCACCTGCCATTAGTTTTTTATTTTGTTATTCGCATGGCTTACCTTTGCGGGTACAGAGCAGAGGAACGCGACAGCTCAAGTAACCATTTCTCACTTTGGTTTAAGCCAGTTGACAAGATTTTCAAGCACAATTCACCTATAGGATAACAGCATTGACTTTCGACTCCCCTCTCCCTGCAAGGTTCTGCTGAGGAATTTTAGATGCTGACAGTTTTGCAGGCTCAAATGCACACAAACAGTGTAGGTGGTTAAAGCTTCTTTCCCACCATTGCACTGCCAGGTCAGGAAGAGTTTAATTTGTTTCATAATTTCTGCATGCGAGGCATTTAAAGGCACAGCATCAGCCGCAAGAAAGAGGTTGAGAGCCCTGGAGGGAATTTGAGGTGGGGGAGAAATCTGGTTCAGTTCACCTGTAAAGTTCATTCACAGCTCCTGAAACTGGAGCGCCACCATTCTTCGAAATTCACTCTTCTCTGAATTTTGCAAATCTACCAACAATGGCATTGTCTAATAACAGTAACATTTTCTAACATTTTTTTTATCAGACCGTCACTGAGAATATCATATCAGCCTTGCAGAAATGAAGTTATACTTCATCCAGAGCGTTCCTTTGATCTATCAGGCTAGTAACTTTATCCCAAAAGCAGGGTTGTTTCTAGATGTTCATTTCATTGCTTTATGGAACTGAAGCCAGTATCTACTACTAAACTGGGTTAGGGGGAGAAACAAAACATGCACCCTAATTTCACATTAAACATGGTAATGTGGTCCGCGGTGTGGGAGTGTGGGATCAGAACCAGTGCTTTTTTTCTTTAAAAAATATGTTTAACCCGAAACACGGTCCAGTTTAGCATCTACATCAATGCAAGGCCTTGCGTAAATGATTTATGCAGTGCTCTTTTTTTCTTTAAAAAATGTTTAGGGGTCCTCTCATTTTCCTACTCATATTGAAACACTGCCCCTCAATGAGCTCAAGCTTCGATTCACAAAATGTTTAGGGATATTCGCACCCCCGCGTACCCCCAGAAAAAGACACACTGATCAGAACATACCGTAATAAGAGTTGTCCCTTATACAGTCCCCTTTATCCAGCCACAGAGAAAGTGATATTGGATCTTTTGAGAAAAATAGTGTGGTCTGAGTATGCTCGGCTTGAGTTATAATGAGCCAAGCCTGGGAGAAGATCTGATAGCATTTTTTGTTTGTGCACTGTTATTTTCTCAGTAAATCAAACCAAACCCCAGGAAGGAGGCGAGTTACAGCTCTGCAGAGTATCAAGCATTTTCTTTCCTTTTTTTTTTTTTTGAAGAAAATAGAAAAGATTTCAGCTCACAGAGTAGTATTTTGCCTTCTGAATCTCCTAGGGCACCTTGCCGCATTTGCCTGCCTTTCTTTCAGAGAGAAGATTGCCTGAGGCAATGCCAGGCTTCAGCTTGGCCTCCAGAAGTGCATAGCTGTGGCCCAGTCAATAATTATCTAGTTCCACACTTCCCACGCTACTCCAGTTGCCTTAAATAATAACAAGAGTTTCTGAAGAGTGTGTGCTTCAAGGTCGTTCTTTCCACAGGGCTCCGTCCCGCTCCCAATCCAAAAGTTTGAGCTTGTGGAATTGATTGCACTCAGTTGCACTCATGTTCTGCTCATGGGCTTCCTGCAGGCCTCGGGTTGGCCACTGTGAGAACAGGATGCTGGACTTAGTGGGCCTTTGGCTGGATCCTGCAGGTCTTTCTTATGTTCTTATCCTATATACTTGCAAGGAAATTGGAAGTGTTCCTGTTGCATTTTCCCCCCAACCTTGCTTCAGTTCCGTTAAAGACCCCTTATATGCACAAGTGGCATGGGCCAGTAGAATGCAGTTCAACTCCTAAATGTGTTTACTCAGAAGTAAGGATGGGAGAAAATTCAATTCAGTTCACATTTTAAGGTGAATTGACCTAATCTGTCTGTTCCAAAACGAACCTAAACAAAATTGTATGTTGAAATTTGCAGTTCTCTGATTTTTGCAATGCAGTTCTCAAGCCAAGGAATGTGCATACGGACTAGGGTGACATGTGCTTAGAAATGCACGATAGTCAAAATAGCACTAATGCATTATATTCAGCGAGATTGCTTTGTAAAATTGTTCATATTATACAAAAGAGTACATAAAATGTGTATATTAGGTGGTATTGGCATTAAAAGGCTAATAAATTTTCAGCAGGACTTTATTAAAAGAAGCAACCAGATGTAGAAATGTGGGGAACTGAATTTAATAATGAAGAAATGAGAAACTGAGAGAACTGAATTTGTTAGGAAATTCGTTAGGTTCACTCATCCCTATTCAGAAGTAAATTCTTTGAATTCAATGGACTGTAAGTAAATGCTACCTTAGATCTATGAGATCTTTTTCCCTACCACCCTAGATCTGTGAGAGCAAAGTATCCTCATCCAGGATGGATTGCAGAACATTGTTGGAATTTTAGCAGGGAGTTAAAGGTGACCACAAGCAATCTTCTGTCACTTTCTGTCCTCCAACAGAACGTTCATAGATACCAGTCTTGCATTATTGATATGCTTTTCTTCACTTTGTTGGGATAAGTTAGAACAGATGTGGTTATATTGTAGGGCTTGGCTATAGGCAGTGAACCTTGCAGTGCATTCTGGGTGGAACCTAGAAGCTTGCAGGTGTGCAATAGTAAACTGGTTCCTGATACAAAATGGTGCTGTGTCCACCCAGCAGAGCCAATCCGGTGCTCCCACTGGGTGGATTTGCACAGCATAGATCTCCTTGCTTCCTCCTCCTCTTCCTCCCAGTAGTGGCAGAGACTCCGCTTCTGGGAGGCCAGGTGCGCAGTGCATCTCCTGCTCACCAACCACTACTGGTGCCTAGGACTGCCTGATTTGTGTATTTGGGGTAGTAGACAGAAGACCCCTGGGCGAGGCTCCTGGGATGTGTGAGTGCAGATTTTGGCTGTGCACGTATATAGGAAAGTCTTCCATCGTAACCTGACTGAGAGGTGGGGAAGCTCTAGCTCAAGAACACAGGTCAAGACAAGCTCCTGGCAATGAAATGATCCATGCTTTGAAGGCACAAAGAGCAAACTTGAACATAGTTCTCCATCCTATTGATTTAAGCAATTTATGTGCATGGAATTGTATGCTGGACTGCAGCCATCAGGTCTAGCCAAACGTTATTACTTAATACAGATCTGGAGAGTCAGGACTATGTCTGAAGTTCACAAAAAACAAAACAAAAGGACTGGTATGTGAGCCAAGACCATCCCAATCACAAAGCAGGCTAAAGATAGCCTGCTTAATTTAAGGGTGACAAATTGTATCCAAATATCTGCTACTTTTTGGAATGATAAAATCTTCCAAGATGCCCCTGGGCACACCTATCACACAGAGGTTTCTAACAAGTTCTGAGGATATGGGCCTGCCTGGAACAGCCCTCAGAGGGCAGACTAACATATTGAACTAGGAGCAGGGCTAAGGGATAAGGATTGGCACAGGTGATTGTGTCCAATGCAGTGGGATCCTCGGGGCAAAATCAGGAAGGATATATGCAACCCAGTATTCAGCCTAACCTAACCTAGGTATATATGTACATGTCATAGGTCATATTTCTCCCTAACTCTTAAGACCCTTTTATAAGCAGGAGGAGCCTTCCATCCAGAACTCATCACTGTAGTTCTCAGATCTATTGTATAGTTTGGTTAAAACCAGACATTTGCATCTGGCAGAGAGAGCGAGAGCAAGAGAGAATATATATATAAATTCCTGGGGAGTCTACACTTGCAAATCAGTCCTTCTAAGGTTTTGTATTATTAATGTAGAAGTAACTCACCCATAGAATAACCTTTGAATTCCATTGCCTCAGAGAGTTACCATTTCTGCTTTGCACAATTTGACCCTGACGTTTACTGAATGGAGGATGTTAATAAAATAAAAAATGCAACAGCTAGGAACTGGGGTGGGGAGGGAGGGAATGAAACCTTCAAACCTTCTTTAGAATTCAGAATGATCTGATTCTTCCCACTGCCTCATCATATCAGGGGCTGGGCAGAGGAGGAGGAGTGGTGGTGGAGACTGCCTCCCCATCCTGACCGTTCCAGGGAGGAGGAAGAGGAAGACAGTATAGATTTATCACAGGGGTTTGCGGCTCAGAAGCAGATGAGGGGAAAAGTTGGGAAATCATGGGAGAGGAAGAGCAGGCAGAGCCGGAGCAGCAGCTGGCTGACACATTGTCACTAGAAAGCATTCCAGACTCTCCTTCTCCCAGAATCCGGTGAGCCTTAAAAGTAGGAGAGCAAAGAGCTCAAAGACAGAGGGCACGTAGCAGCACCCATAGAAGTTGCAAATGAGGAAGTGGGAGAGAAGGGGGTTGAAGATTCACTCAGGAGAACACCATTATCCAAGAGGCTGGGTTCCATAGCTTCTCTCTGTAAAGTATAAAATAAAGAAGGACTGTAAGAAACTTTTCCTTGTCTTTATACTTTCCTGGGCAACTAGCCGGGAGCTGCTGACAGCACCCTGACCATAGCTGCCAAGTTCTCCCTTTTTAAAAGGGAAATTCCCTTATGCTGAATAGGCTTCCTCGTGAGAAAAGGGAAAACTTGGCAGCTATGACCCTGACGCATCACCTGCAAGATACATAACATTTCTCTCTTTTCTTTCCCTTTCAATTTTATGATGCTGTTATAAACAAAGGTTAACCTTGCTCTTGGCTTTACACGAGGCTACTTTCAGAATACATGCTAACAATAATGCAGCATATGTGCCCCGCCTGCCTCCCGTATGCTTTGTGCTGTGTAACTCCTCGCTTAAAGAGAGGTATCGTTGAGCAGAACAGACAGACAATGCATTTTTGATGGCTCGTAAAGCCCCAGGAAGTCAGAAAGAGAAGCACAGTAAGTAAATTGCAGCTATAAATAAACATTGCTACCGTACCAGGTCAAAAATAGATTCTGAAATGAAGCAGGAAGAAATATCATAAAAATATCATTTGGGTAAAGCCAAAGAACACCCCCCCTCCCACCACCATTCTCGCTCCTGGTGATAATTGTTCTGGGCCATCGCACAAGACAACATTTTATGCTTTCCCCTGAGTAGTGGTACGTTTAGGGCAAGCTTTCACGGTCAGTGTCTTTATGGGTGAGAGGGAGCACTGTTGACTCACTACACTGTTATAGAGTTTGCTTATTTGCAGGTGTAATAAATAATAATAATATTTTTTAAATTTATACCCCACCCATCTGGCTCAGTTGCCCCAGACACCCTGGACAACTTCCAACATATGTAAAAACATAATAAAACATCAAATATTGATAGCAACAATCTGATCCTATATAAAAAGTCACAATAACTTTAAAATAAACAACCAATTATCAAATAAAGCAATATTCAATAATCCATCAGTGCTTCCCCCCCCCCTAAAAATGTTTAGGGGTACTCTCATTTTGACTCAAGAAAATCACAATTTTATAGTTCAAATCGGGGAAAATAAATACAGTAAATGGACAGAAATACAAAGATTCACAAAATGTTCAGGGGTGTGTGCACCCCTGCGTGTCCCCCCCCCCCCCAGAAAAAAGCACTGAATCTAATAGTAAACAGTAAACATCTGAGTAGATAGTACAATACACTTTATTTACAAATAAGTACAACTGAGTGGCAGGGTGCAGGAGCCACACAGCAGGCTAGTCTCAACTCAAATTGATTTTGCATTTTCAAGCCCTGCCTTTGAAAGCCCGGCAAGACGATGGCCACATCGGAGTCATACATTTACAACACTCTTGTGCTACTTTAGCTACACCAGTAAACCCCAACACACCCCTATTGGTTTTTCTTCATTTCTATTTATGTGGCATATTTTTTGACCATCATTCTTTAAGGATATAGACCCCAGGTGACCCATTCAGCAACATTTGCTATCTGGCTAATAAGTAATGGAGGATAAGGATCTGATGCACTGGCCTTTTTTTGCATTCTTAGGCAACTGCACTAAAATATAGTGCATCTGATCCCCAGCACAGAGATTTATCTTTTAGCAGGGATGGGGAAACCTGTGGCCTTCCTGATGTTGTTTGACTGCAACTCCCATCATCCCTAACCATCAGCCACAACATCTCCACAGTTTCCCCACCAATGGCTGATAGATAGATACCAGCGAAGGGAGCTGAAATCAAGCGGGCAGAGCAATTCTAGCTACTCGTGCCAACAAGATGTGAAAATGGCACATACAAAAGGAAACATGGGGGCTATGACTGGTACCTATGATTGGTACCTGGGACTGTCCATTGCAGACAGGGAAAGCTGGAGTGTACAATCTTTGTGTTTGGCACCACTTATCTCAACCTGCTTGTCCAACCATAGGCTCTAATCAGTCAATTCCAGGGCAAACGTAGACCATTTCGGAGCTTCAGCCCTCAAAGTAACTCAGGAGAATAGAACAGGATGAATGTAGCAACTTGAAGCAGCCAGGTGTTCAATGTATTCTGTTGCTTCAGCTGGAAAGGAACAAGGTTTAATTCAGTTGCAGATGCCATAAAGTAGTTCTGGGTTCTGTCAAGAGCCATGCTAATGGCAGAAGGCTGGCGGAGAGAATTCTGGCAGTCTGGGGAGGCTAATGACATGCAGATTGAGTTTATTTGCATTGATTGGAAGGGAAGATGAAAACAAGAGCATTGCTCTCCCCCACAGAGGTTAGGAGACTCGTTGGTTATCTCTGAGAATCTTGCAAAGGGATCAGAAATGCTGGTGCCCAAGGGAGCAAATCAACCTGAGAAAATTAATTCTTTCAGCAAGCCTTAAGTGGGTTTCTCCCCACCCCAGATATTTAAATTGCCTTTGAGCCACACTCACAATAAATGTGTGAATGGCAGCTGGTTGTGAATCCTATGCTCAGCAGCTGGGGTCTACTTTCCCAAATCGTTCCCTGCAGGGAACTTACTGGTGAGGCAAACACATGCATCCTTCCCATCTTGACAGCTTCAAATGGGGTTGCCTAGATTCACATTGCTGAAATCTGGTGTGCAGGCTGCATTGTAAGGCAGGTGATGATTCTGTCCAATGGGAGCTCTCCTTTCAATACAAATACCGGTAGCAGCGCTTGAGGGGATTTTCATCAGGGCCATGATGGGGTGGAGGGATGTTAAACTCTCTCTCCTCATCCATTGCACTCCCCATTCTGCTACCTGATTCATCAGAGGCTTTTAGGGTTGCCAGACTCAATAGAGGACAGGACTTCTGTGCCTTTAATTGCCCTGCTCTCTTTTGAGTCTGGAAACCTTAAAGAGAAACCAGCAAACCCTTTGCTTGGAAATTAAACAAAGGGTCTGCTGGTTTCTCTTTAAGGTTTCCAAACTCAAAAGAGAGCAGGGCAATTAAAGCCACAGAGGTCCTGTCCTCTATTGAGTCTGGCAACCCTAGAGGCTTAATTTCTTTAAAAAAAACATGGTTCTTAAATGCAATGGTATTAGAGAAGAAAGGTGTAATCATGTTCATGTCCCCTGTTTCTTTCTCATCTGATCTATGCCACATCTCAAATATATTGATAAAAAATGAGACTTTTAAAAAAGGAGAGAGAGAGAGAGAGAGAGAGAGAGAGAGAGAAGAGAGAGAGAGAGAAGCTTCACTGGGACAATCGCTGAGCAGCAGCAGCTGAGCCTTGTGTGGAATACAAATTAAAATGGAAACAGTTGTGGAATATCATTTTGATTTCAAGGTTCCATCCAAACTTCAGGTTTATAAAGAAAATGGTCTGATGGAATTTCTGCCCTGCTTCAGAAACGCCCTCATACTGATATGCTGAAAATGGATGCCATGTTAATTTTAACGAAACCTGTGCCCTATTTTGCCTTGAGCTTTCCCCCAAAATATATATAATGATCTCTCTCTACTGTATAGGAATGTTGCTTTTCCTGTCACTTGGGAGAGCAGAAATAGAATGGCTGTCCTCCTTCCTGATTGCATTGTCTCCGAAAGCAGTTCTGCAGCAAAGACTAGAGGGGAAAGGGGTTGGTGGAAAGCAAAGGAACCACCTTTACTTGTGCACAAAGTGTCAGCCCTTTGAACGCTTGTGGGTTGATTTCTTCTGATCTAAAACTTACATGTTCATGAGGATTTTTCTGAAGAAAACTTTCAAGCGCTGAGGGATGAATCAGATGATACGTCTTCCCCAACGAGGGTCATAACATTGTGGGTGTTGAGAGTGCGCCAGTCTCCCTTGGCTTTGATGTCCTTACGGGGAACAAAACATCTAAGGACAGCCCTATGCACGTGAAATCCAGTGTGCCAAAGCCATATGATCAGTTGCCAGATTTTACTGAGGAAGTTGACCACAAACATTTAGCCTTCAACAGATTAACATGCCTGAATCAGTATGCTGGGGCTCAGGCCATGCTATGGTGACGCACACAGTATAGCTTTAAAGCACATTTGAAGTACATTCTTTCCCTCACAGAATTCTGGGCACTGTAGTTTGTTAAACAAAGGGTAAACTACAGTGTCCAGAATTATTTGAGGGAGAGAATATGTTTCCTGCTTGGCAGGGGTTGGACTGGATGGCCCATGTGGTCTCTTCCAACTCTATGATTATATGATTCTAAAGGTATATTGTGTTTGCTTGCAGCCTGTAACACGCCTAGAATTTTATCCCCACCACTACTAAATTGTGATTAATAACTCTAAACTCACTTGGGCAAGTTATGTTCCACTTTCTTCTTTGAATGACTGTTGTGAGTACAAGATGGAAGTGAAATCAGTTATCAGCTGATTGCATTATTATTATTATTATTATTATTATTATTATTATTATTATTATTATTATATACTGTCCTTCATCTGCAGATCTCAGGTTCACAACATAAAATTGCAATATAAAAACCACAAAATACATAGTAAAAATAAGAATAAAATAAAATAGAAATAACAACAACAAACTAATAGCCCCCCCCCCAAAATAAACATTGAAAAGGGCATTGGGTGCCAATCAGCCAAAGGCCTGGGTTAAGAGGAATGTTTTGCCTGGTGTCTAAAGGTGTATTATGAACAGGTCCGTCTTAAGCATGTCGGGTGCCCTGGCGCCGTGGTGCAATGATCGCTCCCCCCCGCCCCGTTTCTCACCACGGCGGGTGGGTGGGCACAGCGTGCAGCACTGCCCCCCTGGTGGCCCTGCACCCTGGCACCCTGCGCCACTCGGGCTTACCTTAGAGCCAGCCCTGATTATGACGGCACCAGCTACACCTCCCTGGGGAGTGCATTCCACAAATGGGGAGCCACTGCAGAAAAGGCCCAGATAGGTGCGTGTGGGGAGAGGTGGTCCTTCAGATATTGTGGTCCTGAGTCACTTCAGTGCTCCTCTTGCAACTCCTTTGTATGTCAACATGGACTGCATGTCAACATGGACTGGCCAGAAGCGAAATGGCAGAAGGATGGTGAACCAAGGGGATGCTCTGGCTTGCATTGTGGCTACATACAAGGCAGCTGTTGGGAACACCAGAGGAAGTAGCTGGTTCAGAGGGCTGCAGGATTGAAGATCTATGTATAGGCAAAAGGACCACAGGTACAGGGGAAGGAGGAGAGAACTGAGATGGCAAAGGAACAGAGAGGAAGTAGGAGAAAGCTGAAGGGATGAGACTTAGACAAGGAGGACTAGTGCTGGGCAAGAAACTTGGTGTATAGCTGAGCACTAACTCAGGTGCTTATAAAAGAGATAACAAGAGGGACATTGTGATGCTTGTCAAAAGAAGATCTGCTTTCTCCGAACATGGAAAAAAGAACAGAGTCCAGCAGATCTCCCTGGAGGGAGGGAGAGAGTTCCAAAGGTAGAGTGGTTGTGTCATAACTGAGAACGTTCTGCTCCAAACACCTTTAGATTGAGCTTCAAACTACTTGTTATACTTGACGGACAGAGTGAAGCTATGTCCCAATAGGAACTTTTAAGCTAAGCCCCATAGCTGCACAGGGGAGAATCTATGAGTTGTAGTCAGTGCCGGATTTACGTATAAGCTAAACAAGCTATAGCTTAGGGCCCCACTCTCTTGGGGCCCCCCAAAGAAAATTAAAACAAAAAAAACTGGATGTACATTTCCAAAATATAAGATAAAAAACAAATAAAATAAAACTTACATACAGCAACAGTGATTTGTGTTGTGTAGGCTCCGATGAGGTAAGTAATGGGTGCCGCCTGCTAGCCTGCACCCTAAAATATCACTGGTTTGCTCATTTCTATATATAGGGTGCCTACATTCTGCATGTGCAAATGGCTTTAGATACCTAAAGCATTATTGGTCCATAAATTACCATATAGCAAATATTCAACACAAAAAACAGCAACAATTTGTTGATGACAAAAGACATCTGGACATATAAAGGGCCCCGTTACCTTCAGTACCTTAGGGCCTCATCAAACCTAAATCCAGCCCTGGTTGTAGCTGCAGAGGCCATGAATAAATCTCCCCCGTTACTGCAATTAAGGTAAAGAAAGCTAGATATCTAATTGCACACTACACATTATGCATAACGTCTAGTTTGACCTCAGATCTCTGTGGAAGATGCATTTTGATCAAAGCCACTCATGATGATCTCAGATTAAGTGAATTAAGTGTCTGTTGTTGTTAACGGTGTTTAAAAAATGCCTTTCAGCGTATTCGCAAGGCAATTGATAGAATATATTTTCGAAATCCATTTAAAATCAATAAGAATAAACTATACAAAAAAGCATTCATGCAATAAAATTAACAATGAATGTAACTGTAAGGCAATCTCCATGTACACAGACGTAAAAGATTCCTGCCGAAAATATAATCTAAACCAGGCATCCCCAAACTTCGGCCTTCCAGATGTTTTGGACTACAATTCCCATCATCCCTGACCACTGGTCCTCTTAGGTAGGGATCATGGGAGTTGTAGGCCAAAACATCAGAAAGGATGCACAGACATGTTTCTATGTTCTTGCTCTGGATTACCTCAGCCACATGCATACTTCCGACCTGCAGAAATCAAGAAGGGTTCAATTTACCTAACTCTCCTCTGAATTAAGATTAATGGGTTTAGAATTGCCTGGGATAGGAATGCGGTGCCATATTGTGCTTAGGAAATGGGCATTTTCCAGTGCCTACATTTTATGGCTCATTTGCCACAACCTAAGGGTCACAGACCCAGGTGGCGCTGTGGTTAAACCACTGAGCCTAGGGCTTGCTGATCAGAAGGTCGGCGGTTCAAATCCCTGTGACGGGGTGAGCTCCCGTTGCTTGGTCCCAGCTCCTGCCAACCTAGCAGTTCGAAAGCACCTCAAAATGCAAGTAGATAAATAGGAACCGCTACAGCGGGAAGGTAAACGGCGTTTCCGTGTGCTGCTCTGGTTTGCCAGAAGTGGCTTTGTCATGCTGGCCACATGACCTGGAAGCTATACGCCGGCTCCCTCGGCCAATAATGCGAGATGAGCGCGCAACCCCAGAGTCGGTCACGACTGGACCTAATGGTCAGGGGTCCCTTTACCTTTTTTTAAGGGTCACAGACCCTCTTTCTCATTTCCATATGCTTATTTTGCCCTTGAGATTGTCAGGACAATGAAAGGGAGACAGCTGGACTGTTTATGGAATGAGCTGGAGCTTGTAAAATTAATGTGCAGGAAGCCGGAACAACTCACCTGCAGAGCCACTCTCTGCAGCAAGGTATTTGTCAGGGTTTTCCAACTCTGACATGCAAGCCGTCCAACTCCCAAGCGGTTAGGCTTGAGTGGAAGCAGAGTCCTTGTTACTGATCGCCAAAAACTTTCTGCAAGCTGGACTAAAGCCCTGCCGTCCACAGAAGTAATAGTGTTATTTTGAAGTGCAAACATGTAATCCTTTGTTTAGGGGGGGGGATCCAGTGGAGATAAACAGTAGCATTGAGTAGCTCATGAAAAGACCTGGGATTTCTACGGAGCCAGGGGAAAAAAGATAACAGAAGCGACAGCTGTATGAGTCAGTGGTCAGCACTAGTCTGCCTAAATACACTTGGCACTCTCAATTTTGACCACGCCAAGCACCTGATGGAAAGCCTGAAACAAAGCCCAGCTTCCTGTTTTTTGTTTTTTTCCTAATGGGGGAGAAGGAGAAGTTGCTGAATTAATTTCCAGTCTAGCAGGCAACTGATGCTGTCTCATCCTACCATTCCTGCCTGTCTGGTTCCTAATCCAGTGCTGGGTTCTATGAGATTGATCCAGACTGCAGAATACAGATACCTCATGCTGATAACTGTTCCTTTCGCATGCTCGGTTTCCAATCCAACAGGTTTGGGATGCTTAAGGGTAGATGAATCTGTCCATTTTGGCTTCTCATTTTTTCCCCCTCAATCTGCCAGATTAGTGAGCAATTTCTTTTAAAAGTCCTCGCAATATTTTGTCAGCAGCATTCTTGTGTGCAATTCTGCCCAATGTACACATTTTGCAAGCATTTTCTTTCCATTTTAGGTATTTAGCATGTTAATTTCACCAATATATGCATTTTTTATGTACAGTTCCCCCTAACAACATCTTAAATATTTGGTCAGAGAACTGAATTTCAAAAGATCCCTGGATTTTGGTTTGCCCTATTGTTTTGGGAAGTGCAAAACAAGTGGGTTGCACAGGAATTTATCCACCATCTCAGTGTTGAGTGCATGTCAACCTTGCTCTGTCAGGACAGCTGAGACGATTGGAACAGAGTGTTTTGGAATAGATGCTTTTGGCTGAGCAGGCTTTGGCTGTATGCTTTTGTTCGGAACTTAATTTTAGGTATTGTTATTATTATTATATATTATTGGCTTGGAACCAGTAGAGGCCTCTGCAAACAGAAGGTTTCCTTCCTTTCCTTCCTTCTGCTGATGAGTTCTCTCTCTCTCTTTGGCAATCACTCATAGCCGAGTAAGATTGTCTTCCATATACACAGTTTTAACAGTGGGCCTGTAAGTGACTATGGAGACCAGTTCTGGATCCACACGTCCTTCCACAGTGGGGACATAGGTTTCTGGGTGGGAGTTGATCATGGTGGGGGTTTGCCAAGCATGCCTTTCTCTTAGCATGTTTCTCCCTTTCATCCTGAGTTCATGCTTCTTCAAAGCCCACGGCACCTTTGGTAAAGGCTGTTCCCCAACCGGAGCGCTCGCAGGCCAGTGTTTCCCAGTTGTCGGTGTTTTTAGATTCGCCTTGAGAGAGTCTTTTGTTGACCACTGGCATTACGCTTCCTATTTTTCTATTTCTATTTTTTAAAGTTTGGAATAGAGTAATTGTTTTGGAAGACGATAATCAGGCATCCGCACAACATGACCAGTCCAATGAAGTTGATGTTGAAGAATCGTTGCTTTGACACTGGTGAACTTTGCTTCTTCCAGTACACTGGCATTAATTTGCCTGTCTTCCCAAGTGATGTGTAATTTTTTTTCGGAGACACTGTTGATGGAATCTTTCGAGGAGTTGGAGATGGCGTTTATAAGTGGTCCATGTTTCACAAGCATATAGTAAGGTTGGTAGTACCATAGCTTTGTAAACAAACATTTTGGTTTCCCTGCAAATGTCCCGGTTCTCAAATACTCTGCACTTCAATTGGGAGAAAGCTGCACTCGCAGATCTCAGGCGATGCTGGATTTCAGCATCAGTGTCGGCCTTTGTGGATCTATGGCTTGTTTATACTTCCGCTTGTTCCACATTTTCCAAGTATGGGTCAGAGAGTTGTGGTTTTTTTCATTTCTTCTATGCTTTCTAAGCATGGGTTTGAGCAGTTTTTCCTTCACTCCACCACTTTCCCCAGGAAAACCCACTGCTCACCACTGAATTTGAACGAACGTCAATCTGCAGAAAACCCAAAGGACGTCTGTTCTGATTCAACGGGAGACAGTGGGTTTCCCCAGGGGAAAGAAGCATGACAGATGGAACTGTAGACAAGCGCTTCGTTGAGCTTCCATGAACAGGAGCAGGGGGGAATTATATTTTACTTGACCCTTGGCAGCTGTCCTAAAGTGCAAACAGAGGCACCAAACCTGATATAATTTACTGCCCACTAGTTGCATTGACCTTAAATACAAGTGTTTAAAATACTATTAATAATAAATAATTGCATTTTTTTTGTAATAGATAAAGAGTTTTATACACAATGCAGTAGGAAAAGATTCAAGTAAAAATGCATTGGAGGTGTGGGTAGGAAGTCACTCTGTGAAACAAAGACTTTATGTAATTATTTGATTTGAAGTTACCAGTAATTTGTAAAATTCTGGAAATTACACACAGACACAGACACAGACACAGACACAGACACACACACACACACACACACACACACACACACACAGACACACACACACACACACACACACACACACACACACACACAATATAGTGGTCCAACAATATTCACTTTCCAAAACTGGAGGTCTGGTAATGTAGCTGAGAATCATAATTTTGTGATAAAATGTACTAAGGTTAGTCTGAGCTAGATTACCAACCTTTAATTTGGAGAGATTATATTGATGATCAGAGTCACAATAGGCAGCACTACAAGATCTGTTAAGCGCCACATTTTTTTTTGGAAGCCTTATCAAATATTTGTTAATATCTTCTTGGTAACATCCATAGTGCTGGATAAGATTTGAGCTGCAAACCTCTTTTAGAAAAGCCTGAAGCCCAAGTAATATGATACTCAATGCTTTATGTTGTTGCAGTGATTGCGGCGAGCCTAATTCATAGGCAATCTTACATCTTCCCAGTCCCCTTTATAAACACTGTTCCTTTCCTGACCTGACCTGAAATATTTGACAAAGAAAGAAAAAGCAAAGAAAGATAGTGAATTTCCTTTAATAATGCCAGAGTTGAGAGGGTGAAGGAAAGAGGTTAGCTGATGATAATATTCTCCTGATGTGGAAAGCAGTTGCTTGGCAGGTTTATCTGGTTTACTGGATCAGAATTCCTAAATCTTGAAGTCTTATTGCATCTCACTACAGCATTAATATTATTCCCTAATGAGGACGATAGCTACTGAATAGTACTTGATAAATCCGATTGTTCTTTTTAAGAAAAAGATTGAAATTCTTCCCAGTGTGTTCATTAGTGTTCAATTACCACCATTTGGCTCATAAAAGGAAGGACTAGAATGAAATTCCTGTGTGACGAAACACCTTGCTTTACACCAATTAAATAGCACAGGTGGCACTTTGCTATTGAGAAGATGCTATTTTGGGGACACAACAGAGAGAGATTGAGAACTTAAAACTGATATAAGGCATGCAGGAATGGAAGATAAAAGTCAAGTTTTTAAAATTAACTGGTGTTGAATTACTACTGTGGAAATAAAAAAGACACCTAATATTTATAATGCAATCCTATGCATGTTCACTCAGAAGTAAGCCCTGTTGAGGTCAATGAGACTTACTTGCAGTGTGTTGTGTTCCAATTTATCTCTAAATAAAGTCATTCAGTGGTATACAGTAAGTTGTACCTTGGAAGTCGAACGGAATCCGTTCCGGAAGTCCGTTTGACTTCCAAAACGTTCAAAAACCAAAGCGTGGCTTCTGATTGGCTGCAGGAAGCTCCTGCAGCCAATCGGAAGCCCTGTCGGATGTTTGGCTTCCAAAAAGTGCTCGCAAACCGAAACAGTCACTTTTGGGTTTGCGACGCTTGGGAGCCAAAACGTGCAGGAACTAAGCTGTTCGACTTCCAAGGTACGACTGTACACGACTGTACTTGTTCCACTAGCAAAATGTTTTGCCACAATGGAATGTTGTTGGGCAAGAGAATGCATTGCCAGGTTTGCTGGTAACTTTGTTGCGCGATGGATTGTGTAACGTGTTTCTACTAGTGCAACAGTTGTGTTGCATTCCTCTGTTGCCAAACATTAAAACTCATCCCTCTGCTAGCCCAATAGCCCTTGTGCTAGCAGACAAGAACACTGGATACAGTCTAGCATTTATATTATTGTGGTGTTAGTGTTGAGCTGGGTAGGTGAGTGAAGACACATCTTTGACTATGTGGGGTGAACACTATGTGGTGCAGCTGAGGTCACCATGAACACCAAGGCAATCCTTGACATATCCCCTTGGTGCCCACCAAGGTCTTTTGCTCCTCCCATTTTTAGATATATTTCAAAATAAGATGTATCTATTTATCACTTTGCCCCAGGACCCAAGCAGGTTGGTTACCTATGCAGCAGAGTGTAATACTTGGATTCAAAAAAACAACAACAAACCCAGCATTTATTTGTCACTTGGTCTGAACATACTCCCCTCTTACTAGTTCAGGGGAGGATTTCTACACCAGCTTCCTCCTCTTAACATATTCTTAGCTGTAAGGGGGAGGGCTTATAGAGAACCCCACCCCTTTCATCCGAAGCAGCCCATCTCCAAGCAGTCATGAAAGCAAAGGGATGGATGAGGAAAGTCAGGAGACGGAGAGGGAGTGCCAGACCTCTGGCAACATCCAGGAGCCCCTGCTCCACAGGCAGGAAGAGAGGGAGAGGGAAAGAGAGGAGAGGACACAGGCAGAATGCAGACCCCCCCCCCCGACTCTGGAATTGAGGAGGAGGAGAAAGCGGAGGAGATTCACTGTCCCGAGGCCTTTATGTTGGTCCAAATCGCGGAAGGGGGCAGTGCCGGATTCTGATTCGGAATGAGGAGACATGAAACCGACCGCTCACTACACTGTAAATAATGTGCACTAATAAAGACTTTTAAAAGACAAGCATGTGACTCAGGAGTAGTCGCAATAATCCCTGACATTAGCCTTTAAAGGTTTGTGGTTGCTGAGAAAGAGAGAGGATTTTATTTAGCATTTTATGGTCACTGGATTTATAAAAGTTGACTGAACAGTAAATCAACCGGATTAATCTTTTTATATAAACAATTCTGAGAAAAGCAGGACCAGCACGTTGTATATGTGTTCCATGGACCAAAGTGTTCTCCTAGCAGAAACACAAAAGCTCCAGCTAATGTCAAGGAGCTGAACTATACATTGACCTCCCCGTTATTGTTCGCTATAATTTAAACACGTGCTTAATTAGCAAGGCTTTAGGTGCAGCTATTATTAAACCTTAGAGATTGGCAATTATGTAATTTTTGCAATAACTCATCCCTTCCCCTTGCTTTCAAGGTCTAGTTAGGTTGTTGAAATTCTTTGCTTAAAACATGCACACAATTAAATGGCTATCCCCCATGATTCCAGAAAGAACCCTGAAAATAAGATGTTGGTTTAGTTTAGCATGCAAAGTCTTCGTATCTGCTGCTATTGAAACTTTTGTTATTGGTGAACTGCTGGCGCATGATGCTGAGCATCTAGGGTTAACAAAATCTGGGTTCGTGGTAAAACAGCATGTTAAGACAGTGTTTATTTCCTAACATGGAGATGCACTGATGGGGTCAGCTGCACCTATTGAATGTCTGCCTGCAAATTTGGGCAGCACATCAGCTGGTGAAAGGCATTCTGCAATACAAATCATTTCATTAAACTAGGCACCCCCAACCTTGGCCCTCCAGATGGGACTACAACACCCATCATCCCTAGCTAACAGGACCAGTGGTCAGGGATGATAGGAGTTGCAATGGTGTTGTAATGCCTAACATAGATAGATCAAGCGAAGCTAGGAAAGGGGGTAAGTTGCCTAAGATATTCTTCCAAATAACGGATAATTATGAGTTGCGTGATATATGGAGACTTAAACATCCAATGGAGAGGAAATACACATACTATTCTGAGGCCAAGAAATCGGCCTCTAGGATAGATTTAATTTGGATCTCCACCGGTCTAACAACATTGGTCAAGAAATGTGAGATAATGGCTAAATCAGTAACTGACCACAATCCGATAATGTTAAAGATTAAGGAAGAAGGGATAAGTATTAAAAGATGGAGAATGGATGATATGATATTGGAGGATGAGATCTTTGTCCAAAAATTAAAGGAATTGGTAAAGGAATTTTTTCAAATTAATAGGACGTCGGAGATAGACATAACATCGGTATGGGATGCCAGTAAAGCCTTTATTCGAGGACTGTATATACAACAAAAAAGCAGATGCAGAAGGGATAAGCGGGAAAAGGTAGAGAAGTTGAAAATAGAGATAGAGATGAAAGAGAAGGAACTGGGAAAAAATCCGAAAGATACTAGGATAATGACACAGGTGAAAATCCTACAAAACAATCTGAAGCAATTAATGGATGAGGAAATAGAAAATAGGATTATGTGGGCAAAGCAAAGAACCTTTGAATTAGGGAATAAATCAGGTAAGTTATTGGCCTGGCAGCTAAGGAAGAGACGAAGTCAGCAACAAATTACAGCAATAAAAGATGGGGGAAGGATTAAGACTAATCTGGAGGAAATTCAAGATTGCTTTGTGAAATATTACAGCAAATTATACAAAGGGGAAAGTATTAGCCAAAAGAAATTAGAGATGTATCTAGATAAATTTAACGAAATTAGAATTAGCCCAGATGAATTGGAGAAATTAAACGAACCAGTTTCATATCAAGAAATAGACGAAGCGATAAATAAGCTTAAATTGGGGAAATCGCCAGGTACAGACGGTCTGTCGGGGAAACATTATAAAGTATTACAATTTGAACTAAGAGATGTGTATAAATTAATGGTAGATAGGATTTTGGAGGGAGGAACGCTCCCAAAGACGTGGCAAGATACATTTATCACATTGATACCCAAAGATAAAGAGAAAAGAGAGGAAATAGGGAACTACAGGCCAATATCATTGCTAAATATTGATTATAAGTTATTTGCTGGAATTCTAGCCAATAGGATCAAAAGTGTTCTGAATAGAGTAATAGGTAAGGAACAACAAGGATTTTTACCACAAAGAAAGATGTCCAGCAATATTAGAGTGTTGCTGGACATATTTGAATACATAGATTGGAATCCCAGCAAGAAAGCAGTTTTTATATTTTTGGACGCCGAGAAGGCTTTTGATAATTTGGCATGGAGTTTCATGAAGGAGGCGCTGAGGAAATTGGGAATTGTGGGCAGATTCATGGAGGGAATAAACGCTATTTATAGCAAACAAACGGCAAGGTTGATTATCAATGGGAACATAACTAGGGAGTTCGAAATATCTAAGGGGACAAGGCAAGGATGCCCATTATCCCCGCTGTTATTCATATGGGCACTGGAATTCCTGATAAAAGACATCCAAATGGACAAAGAACTCAAAGGTATAGTGGTGGGGAAAAGCGAGCTTAAATTGCGAGCGTTCGCCGATGACCTAATAATAATGTTGGAGGACCCAGTGGAGACCCTACCTAAATTGAAACAAAAATTATTGGATCATTATCTGGAAGTTTCTTTTTATTGTGGGATATTTCCCCTCTCTTTTTTTTTCTTTTTTTTTCTTTTTTCTTTTTATGGTACTTTGAAATTGTACCTTCTTTTTTTTTCTCTCTCTCTCTTTTTTTTTTCTTCTTCTCTCTCCTTTGTGTTTTCTTTTTTGCATTTTGTATCTTGTATTTTGTATGCTTTGTGCTTTTGATTTGTCTGTCACCATCTTATCTTTTTGCTTTTTGATTTTGACCACTTTATGTAATTACTGCCATTTTATGAGTTATCACTTGTATGACTTTTAAAAGAAGAAATAAAGTTGTTTTTAAACTGGAAAAAAAAAAATTTATTGGATTATGGGAAGGTAGCGGGGCTAAAAGTGAATAATCAGAAAACTAAATTGATGACCAAAAACATAAGGAAGGCAGAGGAAGAGGAAATTCAAACGATTAGCGAATGGGAGATAGTGAAAAAAATTAAATATTTGGGAATTATTATATCAAATAAAAATGTAGAATTATATGATAATAATTATGCTAAAGTTTGGAGGAAAGTAAAAGAGGATTTGGAAAATTGGAAGGGGCTAAATTTAACATTTGCAGGTAGGATTGCTGCAATTAAAATGATGATATTACCGAAAATAATATTTTTATTCCAAATGCTACCGATAAAACTCAAAAAAGAAACATTCGAAACTTGGAAGAAAGATCTAAGCAATTTTATTTGGCAAGGAAAGAACCCGAGGGTACAATTTAGGATATTAACAGATGCAAAAGAAAGGGGAGGTTGGGGGGTTCCGAATCTGAAACTGTATTATGCGGCATCTTGCTTGTGTTGGATGAGGGAATGGTTCTTGTTAGATGATTCGGAACTACTCAAACTGGAAGGATTCAGGAACATAGGAGGTTGGCATGCCCACCTATTAAAAGAAAAGAAGGGAGAATACTCATCATTCACCAATCATGTGTTCAAAAAACCTCTACTTGACATATGGGAAGAATTTAGAAACCTGCTGGAACCTAAGGTCCCATGGTGGCTTTCACCTCTAGAAATGACGGCGATGAGCAAGGAACCGAAAGGGGGTAATTGGCCAACATACAAAGATTTGATTAGAAAAACTAATAATCAATATGAGCTCAAACCATATAACCAGATTAAGCAATATTGTCAAAGTTGGTTACACTACCTCCAACTGCAGTCGATATTTAAGGAACACAAGGCGATAGGATTTGATGATAAGAGATCGAAGTTGCAGGAATATCTATTGGAAAATCAGGGGAAACCATTAGCGAAATTGTACAAATTTTTACTTGAATGGGAAATGAAAGATGAGTTAGTCAAACACGCAATGATAAAATGGGCCCAAGATATTGGGAGGTCAATTTATGTTGAGCAATGGGAAAAGCTATGGAGGGAGGACATAGATTTCTCAGCCTGTATGGCGATAAGAGAAAATATATGGAAGATGGCACACAGATGGCATCTGACCCCAGCTAAATTGGCTAAAATTTACAGAAATGACCAAAACAAATGCTGGAAATGTAAAGAGATTTTGGGGGATTTTTATCATTGCTGGTGGAGGTGTGATAGGATTAACAAGTACTGGTCAGAAATATATGATGAGTTGAAAAAAATGCTTAGATTTACATTCGAAAAAAAGCCAGAGATCCTGCTATTAAGCATGATCCCTGAGGATATACCATCGGATAGGAAAAATATACTCCTCTACGCCTGCGCGGCAGCTAGAGCGCTGATCGCCCAAAACTGGAAAGGAGACAGGATTCCAACCATACAGGAGTGGTATATAAAATTAGCCGAATATATGACCCTAGCGAAATTAACCGCCCTGATTAGAAAGATACCCAAACAAAAGGTGAAGAAAGAGTGGAAATATGTGGAAGAGTACTTCTATAAACAAAAGATAAGCACAAAGATGGTGATATGTTTAGATTAAGAAGCACGAGATGATAAGAAATAATGAAATGGGAGAGTGAGGAAAATGGTTTATGTTATAAGATAAGGAGAAGCCTAGTAGAACTTAATTATGAAATGTAACCGATTATAAGTGTTGGGAAGTCGAAACTTTATTTTGTCTACTACAACTGTACTTTTTAACCCTCTTTATTATTTATCTACTTCCCTTTTCCTTTCCTTTCCCTTTCCCTTTCCCCTCCCCTCCCACCCTATCCCATCCCCTTTCCCTTACCTCCCACCCCGCAATGACTTACCTTAGAGATCTTCTTTGTTCGTCCTTTTTCTTCCTTTTTCTTCCCCTTTTCTTTTCCTTTTTCGTTTCCTTTTTTGATCTTTATTATATCAAAGGTCTGGAGTACCTAGATTTTGAAATTTATTGAATAATGCCATAATCTTTTTTTTTGAATTTGTGTAAAGCGTATACCTGTTGTTTGTTATATGTATTTTTTTTTGTGTATTTTTCTTTTGAAATTTTAATATACAATAAAGGCTTTTTTCTAAAAAAAAAAAAAAAAGGAGTTGTAGTCCCAAAACATCCGGAGGGCCGAGGTTGGGGGTGTCTGCATTAAACTAAGATTACTTTCAGTCTCTTCATGTCTGAGAGCTGAAACAAATGTTGTCATTATTTAGGACTGGAAATGTTTACGCTTGCTCTGGAAATGCCATGAGTTTAATAGGTCTAGCAGTCAAGCCTAGGAAGTCTATAGTCCGTCTTCATACAAACCATGCAAGAGAAAGATATATAGCACAGCAGAACATTTCCAGTAGGAACCCAGCCTCTGAACAATTTTTCTGTGTCCGTGTCAGGGCCTGAGTCTGCAATAGGTCACCGACAAAAGCAATAAATCACCCAAGGCCCGTGAAGTTAAATCTTCATTCAAGGAAACTAAGCTCAGGCTTAGTGGTCTCAGTAACTCTTCCTAGGAGGCCTTGCCCTGATGAAGCAGTTGTGAGGACTGAAAGTCCCTGCTTTCCCACCAATCTCCAGGGTTTCCCCCACACAGTCCCAAACTGTGTGGGCTCCCAGCCTCTGCTCCCACCCTTCCTCATCCATAAGTCACATTGGTGTCAGAATTGTGGCTCTGCACATTGTCTCACCACATCAGCAACTATGTACACAAGCTCCTTGAGGCAGCCTCCTCTTGATACTGTTCTGAGTCTAATCTTGTCAAGCTTTCCCTCCAGAGCCTGAGCTGGCCAATTTTTTTTCCTTTTCTCTGATTCTGAAAAGACAACCTTGCTCAGCCCTTTCAAATCCACCCACAACTTGGTTACCTCATCTCTGTCATCAATCACACTCCGGATGATACATTTCTGAACCATCCTTAATTTCTGGTGTACCGGAAACACTCTCACAGAGTGATTTCTATCATCTTTGCAGTCTAATGTATTAGGCTTCCTGGCTGCATTCGATCGCAAATTGATCGTTGCAATTTACCCAGGCCGGTGAACATGACTGTTCAGCTACTTTCCATTTTTATAAAGCTGGAGAACATCCGAGGCAAAACAAAAATGTCATAAAATTAACTCTGCGGGAGACGTTGTTCTCCTGCGGGGCCAGCAGAGTTAACAAACTTGCTTCTGCCACCATCAAATCTTATGTAGCCAAATGGGGAGACTAGCACAAAGTTTTCTTTCGTGGAACAACAGCATCCTCTGTGATGTTACTTTTTGGGAATGCTCCTTAGGGAAGTGCGACAACAATGCAACATGTGGATTGCATGGCCCCCCCAAAATCACTGCTCTTTCAATGCCTGTGTGGTCATTTGCTGTTAACTATTACTGGCATGCAGAACGCCAGTATTTCCATCGCCCCCACTTCTGGGGTTATTTTATTCTACATTGTATGCATTGCCTTCAACACCCCTAATGCCAGAGGTTGTGGAAGGAGGAGGAGGAGGCAGAGGAGGAGGAGGAGGAACAAACTCTACTAAGCAATGTTAGAGCAGTTCAGCAACAAATTAATGTCAGGCTTGACTTATTTGTGCCAATAAAGATTTTGGAAAGAAAACACACTCGTTTGGTTTCCCACAAATGAAAAGTGATACATACTTTTTCATGAAAGAAATAAGTCACCCCCAAAGGGCTCAGCAATGGGCCCATGAGAGCTTTCGAAACAATGGCTTTGAAAAAGGCAGCTTTCTTTATGTTTGCCATATTTAAAGATTATGAGGCATCTGTCAGCCGGCAGTTTCATATAAAAGGGGGAAACAGCTGTGCCTTATGAAAGATCTCCCTCTCACGCACGGTCTTACCACCTTTAGAACTGTTTGTAGAAAGTGCTGGGACAGCTCAGTCGGTAGAGCAGGAGACTCTGGATCGCAGGGTTGTGGGTTCGAGCCCCACGTTGGGCTAGAGATTCCTGCATCGCAGGGGGTTGGGCTAGATAACCCTTGTGTTCCCTTCCAATTCTACAATTCTACAGCACCCCAATTACAGCACAAGTAACCAATTCAAATTAACAAGAAACCCCAGGACCCAGGTGGCCTGTTCATTCAATTTTGTATCATGCTGCTGTGACTCTCACCATCCTCTTCTCCTGATTTGTATCTCCTCCACACACCGCACTAATGGATGATTATGGGAAAAGCACGGGGGACGTGCATTTGGCATAGGAAAGCTAAGCACATGCTATTTCGGAGAGAAATAAAAAAAACTTGTGAAACTGAAGCATGAACCAAGGGGCTGACTGTGAATTGCAGTGTGGATAATTGGGCTGGAGAGTGCTCCTAAGAATAACTTCTACTCACACTCCCATCCATCAGCCCATTTACTGGCCAGCAGGATAATGCTGCTTATACGCATCTTGAGCAGCAGGACAGAGACCGCTGAAAAGTTTTCTGTGCAAGTCCCACGGAAATGGACACAAGCTCCTGAAAAACTACAGACCTTGGGAAGTATCCCAGTAGATTATTACCTTGGCTCAAATAAATGTAAGGTAAAGGTAAAGGTAAGTCCAGTCAAAGGCGACTATGGGGTTATGGCGCTCCTTTTGTTTTCAGGCCGAGGGAGCCGGTGTTTGTCCACAGACAGCTTTCCGGGTCATGTGACCAGCATGACTTAACTGCTTCTCACAGAACAGAACACTGTGATGAGTGGCAGAGTGAATGGAAACACTGTTTACCTTCCCACCACAGTGGTACCTATTTATCTATTTGCACTGGCGTGCTTTTGAACTGCTACCGGTAGCTTGGCAGGAGCTGGGACACAGCAAACGGGAGCTCGCCCCGTCATGGTGATTCGAACCACTGACCCTCCAATCAGCAAGCCCAAGAGATTCAGTGGTTTAGACCACAGTGACACCCGCTTCCCAATGAATGTACCAGTGACGACAGAGTTTTAAGTGAGCAATTGTTTAACCTGTTCTATTGCTGCTGCTGCTGCTTTAAATGCCTTTATTGGCTTTGATCAGGCATAGGCAAACTCGGCCCTCGAGATGTTTTGGAACTACAACTCCCATCATCCCTGACCGCTGTTCCTGTTAGCTAGGGATGATGGGAGTTGTAGTCCCAAAACATCTCGAGGGCCGAGTTTGCCTATGCCTGGCTTTGATGATATACTTTATTGCTTTATAGGGAACAGGGAGCCCTGTATCTAGCAGGAATCCTAAGAAATCTTTTTCCCGCAGTTTTGAAAACAGTGTTTAAAATTTGTGCAGTTTTGAAGGTTTGGCCCACCACCTTGATTCAAAATGGCATCTGACATAGCCAAAATGTGCTTCCTGACCTCTGGAGCCAGTGTGCAAAATTTGGTTGTAATATATTAAGATCCGCTCAATGCATGAGAAACCAACAACTTTTTTGAAATATATAGGGATTATTGTACCTTCTGTTTATTTTATCTCTGGTATTTGTACCTTTGAAGAGTGGAGAGAAGAAGAAGAAGAAGAAGAAGAAGAAGAAGAAGAAGAAGAAGAAGAAGAAGAAGAAGAAGAAGAAGAAGAAGAAGAAGAGGAAGAAGAAGAAGATATAATATGGTCTCTTTAGCAAAGGTTGGAAATTGATGTTATGTGGTTCTGTGATGATTCGAATGCTGGCTTTTACTATGCAAGACTGTCCAACTAGCTCAGTATTGTCTGCTTTGGCAATGGATCTCTAGAATCTCAGGCAGAGGTGATTCCCATCATTTATCTTTTAACTGGAAATGCCAGGGATTGGACCAGGAACTTCCTGTATGTACATGTGCTCTGCCATTGAGGTATTATCCCTTCTCAAAATGGCAGGCTGGCTTGCAATCTCAATTTATGTTGGGACATTCATAAGTGTGTGTGTGTGTGTGTGTGTGTGTGTGTGTGTGTTTTAGTCGCATTGCATTGCCCTGCCATTTTCATACTCTGAAAATTAATTTTTAGGCCTTCTTAAAGGTAAAGGGACCCCTGACCATTAGGTCCAGTCGTGACCGACTCTGGGGTTGCGCGCTCATCTCGCATTATTGGCCGAGGGAGCCGGCGTACAGCTTCCAGGTCATGTGGCCAGCATGACAAAGCCGCTTCTGGCAAACCAGAGCAGCACATGGAAACGCCGTTTACCTTCCCGCTGTAGCGGTTCCTATTTATCTACTTGCATTTTGACGTGCTTTCGAACTGCTAGGTTGGCAGGAGCTGGGACCAAGCAACTGGAGCTCACCCCGTCACAGGGATTCAAACCGCCGACCTTCTGATCAGCAAGCCCTAGGCTCAGTGGTTTAACCACAGGGATGCATTATTAGGCTTTGTATGTCTATAGTCCAAAATAAGATAAATAAATAATTGCATGTGTAATATGCATTATTTCATCTTAAACGCGTATATTTTGGGTGCCTATGCACACAGGAGAATGTATTGTCTAAGAATGAATTTTCAGACACAACATGGAGTCTTCAAATGATCAGAAAACACAATGCTGCTATTTTAATGGGAGAGAATTAATACAGCTCATCATATTGATGAAGAGCAGCAACAACAACTTTCATGCTACTTTTTGTTAATGCTATTTTTCACTTTTGAGAGAAGCCTCCAGGCATTGTTCAGCTTAGCTGAGCAGCTATGTTAAGCTTTGTGTACAAAAACAAAAGAAAGGATCCCATCAGTATTGGACTATTAATATTAATAATTCATCTCAGAAGCATATTGACGAAACAGAATGAAGAAAAAACCCATAATTATCCCTCAGCATCTCGAAAAAGTTATAATTAGAGAGATGCCAGAACATCTTGGATTTTTTAAAAAGGCATTCGAATAGAAAGGAAATGTGTGCTCGGAATGAATAATTTTGTATGGGACGGGTGAGCCTCTCTTTGCCAACTCCACAATTAAGTTGACTTTTTTTGAATGTTTCAAACATGAAAAAAAAAGAACCTCGGTGTTTTTTTTAAAGGGTTCAAGTTGAACACTTGAACAGTCCAAATCTTTCCCACCTGTTCCAATCTCCCATTTCCCTGTGGAAAATCTCGCCACCTCATAGGAAGCTCTGCTTGCTCAAATGGCACCAATCTGAGGGAGACACAAGCCCCTTTTGAGCTCGCCTGGACTCATAAACATTTGCAGCCAGAGACCATGAGCTTGCCAGCAGCACACTCTCCAGCAGCTAGGACTGACTGTTCTGTGTGCAGCCCAGAAGTTACAGATGTGTTGGAGCCACCACCGCTTCAAATAATTGCCCCATGTCTATCCGAATTTTGGTTTATCGGAAACAATGGGGGCAGCTTCCTATCGTTCCCAATGATAACCAATTGGCAAGTCATTTCATCTCTGTGGAAGTCAAAAGTGGAAGCCCCATGTGCTGTGGCTGTTTTTCAGTTGCACAGTGTCAGACAGCAGGTGGTATAATGGACAGAGAAGGGGGTGGGGAATGTGTGGGCCTATTGGACTCCAACAACATCTGGTGCTGGGGTGGGGGGCAAGGATTCTCAACACTAGGGTCTTGGGTCAGGGAGATCCAGATTCATAGTTCCACACAAAGTGCATTGGGCAATCTTGGGCCAGTCACGTTCTCCCAAGCAAAAGGTTACACTAGAATCTCCTCCGTACTCTTTCAATAGCTGTAGAAAGTATTATATATGGGGAGAGAATGCAAACATTTGGCTCCCCACAGGGAGCCTGAAATAGTACAGTACAGTAACAAATATATTGTTAGGGGTTTCTCGTCATCTGTTTCAGCTCTAGGTTCCAGAGTGCAGCAGCTAGACTGGTGACTGGGAGCGGCCGCTAAGAACACATAACACCGGTCTTGAAAGACCTACAGTGGCTTCCAGTATGTTTCCGAGCACAATTCAAAGTGTTGGTGCTGACCTTTAAAGCCCTAAACGACCCCGGCCCAGTATACCTGAAGGAGCGTCTCCACCCCCATCTTTCAGCCCGGACACTGAGGTCCAGCGCTGAGGGCCTTCTGGCGGTTCCCTCACTACGAGATTTGAGGTTTCAGGGAAGCAGGCAGAGGGCCTTCTCGGTAGTGGCACCCGCCCTGTGGAACGCCCTCCCATCAGATGTCAAAGAAATAAACAAACTATCTGACGTTGAGAACGCATCTGAAGGCAGCCCTGTTTAGGGAAGTTTTTAATATCTGATGTTTTAATGTATTTTTAATATTTTGTTGGAAGCCGCCCAGAATGGCTGGGGAAACCCAGCCAGATGGGCAGGGTATGTATGTATGGCCGCCGAGCATGCATACAAGCAAATTCCGGTGTCGCTCTGTCCGTTTTCCAGTGCCCACACATGGGCTGAGCGGCTCTGGAAGTTGCTTCTAATCAACCTCCGGTGCCGCGCCGCTGCTGATTTCGCATTTTTCAGTGGGAGACTTGGCAGGTATGTGTATGGTATCAATGTCATATGTAATATCTAATGTTAATGACAACATTCAATTAACATCATTTGTCTTTTGTCCATTGATTTCTGTGGTTCTACTCACTGGCGGAGGAAGAGGAGTGCGGGGGGAGCACACTGCCCCCAGCAGCGCGTTCCCGGTGGGGTGCCATCGCGACTGCCCCCCTCTGTGCTGGGTGCCACGACCCTGCAGCCGGTGCGCCACACCCCCAGGATGTGTGCCAGCCCCGCCCCCGCCTGCTCTCCGCCCCCCGGTGCCGAAGCATGAAGCTCCGCTACTGGTTCTGCTCTGAGTATAACTTAGCTACTTATTGCTTTCAAAATTGCTGGTGTTCTCGACTTTGCAACTTTGCAGGCAAATAAGTAAATCTTGTGCACAATAATATAATTGTGTCCATAATAATTCTCATGGGTGTAGATTTCACCAGAATTAGAAAACCTCAGTCATGAGTAACACTTTTGAGTCTTAGTAGATAGAAAAATTAATCACCCAGGATTTGCTCAGAGTGAATTCTTGCTAGAGCTGTGCCAGATTCCTCTTTAGGAGGAGAAATGACTAACACGGTCATTGCACAGCTTTATTGAAGCATAATCTCTATTTTTCATGCTAGCACTAATTTTGGTATTCTCCGGAAACTGGAGGCGTTTGGACTTGGAAAATATGGTAGAAATGCATTTGATTGGCTATTGATATGTGAAAAGTTTGGCATATTTTTTTAAAGGTGGTAGTGGAGGGAAATGAATAAGTAGTACTTTTGCATTAAATATTTTGAGTAGCTGGGGGATGTATGCTTTAAAATTGTAATTCACCTTCTGATATTTTCGCAGTAAGTGACAAAAAATTGATGATGATGATGATAATAATAATAATAATAATAATAATAATAATAATAATAATAATAATAAGTCTTGAGCATGGATTGCAGCTATTGAGTTATTAATGTGACTCAGGAAAGATACCCAAAGACTGAGCTCTTGTAGCTAAAGGCCATGGCTTAATGAAATGTCAGTCTCATCATCTCAGAACACTATAAGAAGACACTCAGAATTGGCCTCCGGGTGCCAGATGGTGGGCAGGTCTTCTTAATAGCTCAGATGCTGGAGTGAAATATATGTTCAATGTTCCCAGATAGTTCATGGCAAATATTAGGAACCACATCCGTTCTCTGGTAACTTGTACTAGAGCAGGAGTTCTTAGGTGACCAATTGTTTGTGAACTTCAGGTGGTCTGTGGTGTGTACGTAAAAATGAAAAGCATGCATCATCTAGCCCAGCACATTGCGATTGCTACAACAACAGACAGAAAAACCCTTAAGTGGTCCTCCAAGACCCTCAGCAATTGTCAAGGGGTTGGTGGGGGGGGGGAATGTCTTTCAGAAGAAACAAACTAACATATATAAAGAAGTTCAGGTTTGAAATAGCCTTCTCTTTCATAAAGGGCTCCCTTTGTAGTTATTGTATAGATATGGTTCCGGTCCCCCCCCCCAAAAAAGGGCGTCTTGGGAACTTTTTAGAAAAGTTCTAAAGCACATTTTAGCAGAGCAGCATGTAGGTTTCTCTGCCTGTCATCATCTCCCCGTGGTGCAGATGGTGTGGGGGATAAAATGTGAACTGCCTTTATGATTACATTTAAAGACCCTCTTCAGCGGCCACCTACAAGATATCATATCTTTCAGAGAGTGTCATGTACAACAAAATGACTTCTCCGCTATGCGGGTGGGGTGAGGAACCTAAAAAAGAAAGAAAAAAAGAACTAAACACCGCTCACTCTGAAGTTTTCATTTTGCACAAGCACATCTCTGTCAGTCTAATTCACCCCACCTGAAATGACCAACCAGGAAAAAGAGCTTGGGGTTGCAGTGGACAGCTCAATGAAAATGGTTCTAGAGACCAGAAGTGCAGGAAGTTGCAGTGACGCCACTATCAGGAAGCCAGTTCTGCCCTGCTGGCCTCTTCTGACATAACTGATTTTGTGGAACTTACTGCCACAAGAAATGCTAATAATCACTAGTTTAGAAACGGTTAAAGGGGGTTTATACATGTTCAGAGATGGTATGTAGGAGCCGTAAGAGGGGACTGAGGTACCAACTTGAATACAATGTTTTTGGGGGAGGCAGGTAAACCCTGCCCCTGATCCTTTGCACATGCACAGTCCATTTGCCTCTGTAGGCATCACTCTCTGCCCCCCAAGCCTGGCACCAGAGCGGCAGCGGGCAGGAGAGGGAGAAGAGCTGGGGAGCCTGTGAGCGAGTGCTGGGAGGCAGCCGTGTTTCTTTGAGGCAGAACAGAGGTTTTTAATATAATAATAATAATAATAATAATAATAATAATAATAATAATAATAATTTATTTATAGCCCGCCCTCCCCAGCCAAAGCCAGGCTCAGAGCGGCTAACACCAAATATAAAACAACTGGTTAAAATACAACTCAACAACAAGACTAAATACATCAAAATTAAATTAAAAATTAAAAATGCAGCCCCATACAAAAGGGAAAAAGAAGGGAAAATGGGGGAGGGAATCAGGTTGGCTCCCGGCCAAATGCCAGGCGGAACAACTCTGTCTTACAAGCCCTGTGGAATGAAATCAGGTCCCGCAGGGCCCTGGTCTCAAGAGACAGAGCGTTCCACCAGGTCGGGGCCAGTGTTGAGAAGGCCCTGGTTCTAGTAGAGGCTAATCTGATTTCCTTCGGGCCCGAGACCTCTAAGGTATTACTGTTTATGGACCTTAAATAGTAAAATAGTAGTAGTGATAGTAACCTTAGATAGTAAAATAGTAGTAGTAATAGTAAAATAGTATTTTACAGATACTATTCACCCCAAATATAATGCAGAGTGCTCTTGTCACATAGCAGTAGGGTTTTGCTCCATTTTCTTCCCATACGTGTCTAAATCTGGATCTCATCTCCCTTGGCTTGGTGATCAGCTGGAATATTTGGAATACATAACATGGCCCTCAACCAATTGTTTCCAAAATTCCTGTTTATCATTTCTTTTTCGCTAATGAAAAACCAAAAGGTGAGACACCATAATAATGTTATCGCCAGTTTCATTTTCCATCTTAGCTACAGTGCTATGTAACAGGATTTGATTTCCAAATTTTTAATTTTTTAAAAAAACAAGCTTGGAAGAGTTCTTGGATCTGAGGACTCCCCACAGGAACATGGCCTCACAGATGTTGAGTATGAAAATAAATTCTAATTTCAACTGCACCATAACTAAGATTAACTAAGAAAGCTTCTCTGGAAAGACTTGTTCCCGTAGGTAATGCATCCTTGAGTGAATTCTGCTTGAAATGATAAAGACCATCATTGGTCCATCATTGGTCCATCATTGACCATTCATCAACCAAATAAAGAAGGATGAGGTCTTATTTGTGCTAACGCACCATCAATTCACCGGCATTCAATCAAGATTAACATTTGACTCAGCTCTCTAACATTTTTTTTTAATGTAGCAAAAAGGGTGTTTGTGTTTAAATCAAGAAAATCAACACAATGTTCCCCCATTGTCAGAGAAATGGTTGGAAAAAAATTGCCCCAGAGCTTCATCAATTATAGAAGTTAATAGAGAGGGAGTCTGGAAGCTTTTTTTTAAGGGCAAGGAAGTTCAAAATGGTTCCCTTTTAAACTAAAAATTGAGTCCAAAATGAATGCTAACTGTACTGAAAAGTAGGATCTTTGTTAGGGGGTAGACCTTCTAGGACTTTTGTGGCGGTGAGCTCTAGTTTTCCTGTCTCTTTCCCCCACTTTTCAATGCTGTGCTTATAGGGTGGCTGGATGTGGAAAGCACAGTGTAGCGACAAATAGTGTCCCTATTTTCCAGGGGTGTACAGAAGTTGTCCCGGTTTCTGATTTGATCATGGAATGTCCCGCTTTTCCTTAAGACGTCCCTATTTTCATTGGAGAAATGTTGGAGGGTATGGTCAGTTACATCACCCCCCGAGCCAAGGAGTTATGTAACTATAGAACCTTTAGAACACATCTGAACGCAGTTCTACATAGGGAAGTTTTTTGAATGTTTAATATTTTATCATGTTTTTATATATGTTAGAAGCCATTCAGAGTGGCTGGGGCAACTCAGTCAGGTGGGTGGGGTATTAATAGTAGTAGTAGTAGTAGTAGTAGTAGTAGTAGTAGTAGTAATTTCATTATTTATACCCCACATATTAATATTTTTATTACTAAGTAGTAGTACTAGTATGGAATAGAGTGTTCCTATTTTCATCAGAGAAATGTTGGAGGGTATGTAGTGAGACCCCAGCCATCTGAAGATATCTAGTACTGTACTTAAAAATCAGTACATGCAAATTTTATGCAAAGTTGTGTCATGGGCCTGGGCCTTTTAAGTACAGTGGTGCCTCGCTAGATGAAATTAATTCATTCCACGGGTCTTTTCTTATAGCGAAAAATTGGTCTAGCGAATCCCATAGGAATGCACTGATTTTTTTTTTAATTTTTTTTGCCCATAGGAACGCATTAATTGAATTTCAATGCATTCCTATGGGAAACCGTGATTCGCTAGACGAATTTTTCGTAAAACGCATTCGTCTAGCGAGGCAACCTCCGCTAGAAAAAACCTTTCGTTAAGCGGAAATTTCGTTAAGCAGGGCATTCATTAAGCGAGGCACCACTGTACAGTGGTACCTCTGGTTGCGGACACGATCCATTCCGGGGTGCTGTTCGCACCCCGAAAAGTCCGCAACCAGAGCGGCGCTTCTGCACACGCACAAAGCGCAATAGAGCACTTCTGCATGTGTACGCGGGGCAAAACCCGGAAGTAAACACTTCTGGGTTTGCCGTGTTTGCAAGCTGAAAAGATGCAACCTGAAGCGGACGCAACATGAGGTATGGCTTTACCTAGCAATGCTTCTGCTGAAAAGGTACAGCTCATGAACATTATAAAAGGGTAGTAGAAGCCTGCTCTTCAGAGCGCAGACTCTCACTTTTCACCCTCAACTCTCTTTTTCTTTCTCTCTCTATCCTCCTATTAGGTCTCAGCTCAGTTCCTCTCCCTCCAGCAAAACTCTGGCTCCCAAAGTAAAGCAAGCAACATGGTGCAGTCAGTCGCGGTGTCCTAGAACATTAGGAACCTAGAAAGGTGCCTTATATTGAGTCTGACTTTGGTTCATCTGAAGCAGTATTGTCTACAGTGATTGGTTGTGCCTTTCTGGTGGGGTCAATAACTCATTTCTCCTAAAGACCAAATTTTAAAAGGTGTTTCAGGTCTTATCTATACATTTGTTGTTGTTGTTGTTGTTTAGTCGTTTAGTCGTGTCCGACTCTTCGTGACCCCATGGACCATAGCACGCCAGGCACTCCTGTCTTGCACTGCCTCCCGCAATTTGGTCAAACTCATGTTCGTAGCTTCGAGAACACTGTCCAACCATCTTGTCCTCTGTCGTCCCCTTCTCCTAGTGCCCTCAATCTTTCCCAACATCAGGGTCTTTTCCAAGGATTCTTCTCTTCTCATGAGGTGGCCAAAGTATTGGAGCCTCAGCTTCACGATCTGTCCTTCCAGGGAGCACTCAGGGCTGATTTCCTTAAGAATGGATAGGTTTGATCTTCTTGCAGTCCATGGGACTCTCAAGAGTCTCCTCCAGCACCATAAAATCATAGAATTGTAGAGTTGGAAGGGACCTTGAGGATCATCTATTCCAATCCCCTGCAATGCAGGTATATGTAGCTGTCCCTTATGGGGATCAAACCTGTGACTCTGGCATTATCAACACCATGCTCTAACCAGGGTGAACACCAACAGCACCACCCTATACATATCTGCTCAGAAAGAAGCCCCACTGATTTCAATGAGGCTTGCTTCAAGGCAAACAGGTACAGAATTGCAGCCTAACTTGGTTTTCAGAACCATAAACTGCATCCTACCTGACAGGTCATTTTGAACTTGTGACTCACCAGCAGTATTTCACCGGATGGGGATGGGAGAATCAAGTTACAGAAAATAACTTAGAAGGTACTATTGATTTGTGTTTTGTACAAACATAGCTGAAAGGAAAAATTGATTCAGAGCATTTTTAGCAGGGATGGGTCATGCAGTCATTGTTACCCCAGTAACCCCAGGGATAAGAGTCTATAACAAAGATGGTGATATATCAAGACTGGCTATGAGGTCATTCATTGGACTGCCCTCTTCCTGGTCGTACTATTGTAAGGTGGTCTTCTTTCTAGTGTTGGCCCATAATCAGGAAGAGCTATAATTTTGCAGTAGAGTAGACGTTTTGCATGCAGAAGATCATAAATTAAATCCCTGGCATCTCCAATTAAAACTGGACGATAACCCAACCCGAAGCCCTGGAGAGCTGCTAACTAGTTAGGCCACATTCACACCATAAATTTGAAGTACTATGATACCACTTTAACAGTCACAGTTTCCCCCATAGAATTCTGGGAGCTGTGGTTTGTTAAGGGTGCTGAGAGTTGTTAGGAGGCACCTATTCCCCTCACAGTTCCCAGAGTTCCTTGGGAACAGGGCTTGACTGTTAAACCACACTGATAATTGTAGCTCTGTGAGGGGAACAGGGGCTCCTAGTAACTCTCAGCACCCCTAAACTACAGCTCCCAGAATTCTTTGGTGGAAGCCATGATTGTTTAAAGTGGTACCACAGTGCTTTAAATGTATGGTATGAATGTGACCTCAGTGTAGACCAGGCTTTCCCAAACTTGGGTGTCTGGCTGTTTTTGGACTACAGTTCCCATCATCCCTGAACACTGGTTCTACTAGCTAGGGATGATGGGAGTTGTAGTCCAACCACAGCAGAAGACCCAGGTTTGGGAAACCCTGGTGTAGACAGTACTGAGCTTGATGGGTCAATGGTCCGGCTCAGTACAAGGACTATGTCCCTATAATCATTTTGCTCAGAGCTATTTACAGCACACACCGGGGAAAATAAAAAGACAACACAGGAACTGGTGCTCCTAACTTCCTAACCTGAGACAATGTAATTTTGCAACTGAGGACGGTGGCCATTTTGGTTCTTCCCACAGCACTGCCTAATTCCTCAGCATCTGCTCTCTGTGTTAACTGGGATCCAAGAAGCAGCTCAGAGCATGTTGACATTCTACAGCTGCTCTCTGCTGCCAGTAGGTTTGTGTGATGCTAATTTTGGAACAGAACTACATTCCAGGAATTTTTTTTGTGTTATGAACAAGCTAAAAGAGAGAGAGAGAGGTAAATTTTATCAATTCAAAGATCCTTTATGCAACTAATCTAACTTGCCAAAGTAGCTGGACAGGGGCTCATTGTCGGATGACAGGAGCTGACTCTGCATTTAAATAGGTTGAAAAGTAAGCAGGTTTGACAGTTAGCAGCCATGGGATTCTCTTCTCCTTGAGAAAAATTATGTAAGCCGGTTATCTACCTCAAATTCAGCCTTAGCCTATTGTTCTGGAGCAGATGGGGAATGTTCACCTAGGCTGCGTACTTGAGGCCCTCGCAATATTCTGCAGCGCTTAGCTACTGAATTGCAAATGACTGTTCCTCAGGATCAAGAGAAACCTATGATCCATCACTGTGAGACTTTGGATTCATCCAGTGGAATGGCTCGTCCTATGCACACCAGAGCAGCCATTTTCTGTCCCCCCTGAAAATAATAGATACAAATAATCTGTAATGGATACGACTGGGGTTAGCAGCCATACAGCTTCAAAACCACCAAACTACAGCAGCCTAGCCAAAGGATGGAGCTGAACCTCTCTCATAAGAACATAAGAGCCTGCTGGATCAGGCCAATGGCCTATCTAGTCCAGCATCCTGTTCTCACGGTGGCCTGTGGGAAGCCCGCAAAAAGCACATGAACACAACAGCACTCTCCAAATAAGCTCACTGCCTCTGACAGTGGAGATTTAACATAGGCATCATGGCTAGTAGTCATTGATAGTCATACCCTCTGTGAAGCCATCTCAACTCCTCTGAAACCACCTAAGTTGGTAGACTTCACCAGTGGTCTCCCTTCACCCTCTTCCTTGAAACCCCAAATACCTCTTGCATGTCACAGCTGCTAATGCCTTCTGAAATGGTGGGTGGTACTTCTGCTTTTCCAAAGGGAGCAGGGGGTGGACAACAGACCATAATTCCCTTACCTCAGCACTGTGCAAGGGAGCATCAGATCAGATAGATGGACTACTATTTCACATCGCTCTCTGTGTACATGTGCATGCTTGTCTGAGAAAAATTAAATCTAGTGTTTTAAAAAGAGACTCCTTGCGGGAATTACGAATCTTTTCTTTCATTGATTTTAGACCCTTTTCATTGATTTTTTAAAGCTTTAGGATGTTTCAATTATGGAACTTAAAGTACATTAGAGAAGGTCATTATAGACGTATTTCAGCAAAGTATATATCTTTCAGTTAAAAATAGAGGAGGGAATGAAAAATGATTATTGTGGAATCGGTGGTAGACCAGTTCATCTGAAGACCTCTTCTTCCTCTTATAAGTAAATAACATTTCTACTGGGTTGTAAATAGTCCATTCCAGTTGCCCAAAGTAGTTGTAGCATTTCAACATCCTTGCTGTAGAACATCATCCATATTAATAACAACCCCCCCCCTTTTTTTGCATGTGGAACATGTCTGGAATGAAAGGGAAGATACTCGTAGCCGTTCTGTTAGGTTAAATTTCTAAAAGTGAAAGTATGTTTTGTTTTGTGTTGTCTTGCATCTTGGGCTGTAGCCCAGTGGGCAACATCTGCTTTGCATGCAGAGGTCCCCCTTCATGAAACCTTGCTACCAGTCAGTGTAGACAATACTGAGCTAGATGAACCAATGGTCAGGCTCTGGCAGCTTTCACACAGCAGCTTATTCCATTTCCCTGACATGTCCCTAACTGTTAATTTCTGCATGATGTAAAAGGCACTAATGGAATATAGCGCATTTGAGTGCTCATTCCCATGTTACTGGATTCCGGGAAAGAATCTGTTTGCAGCCTCCTTAACCTGGAAAGTGGCAAGAGTAAAGTGATTGAATTGGGAACAGCACATCAACAAACAGCTCTTTTGTGCAGCTTTCATGAGGGAAAAGAAGCAAGCATGTTTGGAAAGGGTGGAGAACAGTGGTGTCATCCGATGACCTTTGTTGTTGTGTCACACCACACCCACAGGTGTGGATGACATTATTTATTATTATTTGTTAAATTTATATACTGTCTTTCATCTGAAGATCTCAGGGTGGTTCACAAAATAAAAATACAGGATAGAAGCACAAAATAAATAGCTATAGCCATACCAAAACAAGACTATAACCTCCCACTCCCACAAACACATTCAAAAGGCCTTAGAATATTAATCAGCCAAAGGCCTGGTGGAAGAGGAACATTTTCGTCTGGTGCCTAAAGATATGTAATGAAGGCACCAGACAAACCTCTCTGGGGACTGCATTCTACCAACGGGCCTGTTCTTGTGTTGCCACCCTCCAGACATCTTGTGGAGGAGGCACACCAAAAAGGGCCTCAGATTATGATTGCAGGGTCCAGGTCAGTTTATATGGGGAGAGACGGTCCTTGAGGTATTGAGGCATTGCCAGTCTATTGGTCAAAAAGTGACAGAAATGGGATAAAAGCCCAGGCATTATAGTCAGGAAAACCATAGCAAAATCCCCGGTGTCTGAATGTACCCTTAGAATAAGTTGGCTCCTTATGTTCCTACTCTATTTGAACGTACATTAAGTCCTGTCAGTATCTTGCTTTTCTGCTCTTTCTAAAATGGACATCGTTAGGGGACTTCCTAGAAAAGCTAAGGGCCTTCTTATGAAGGGCTACACCACAACCAAATCCAATCACCTTTTCTGCCACCGTGAGGTAACTTCCACCCCTGCCCCTCTGCCACCTCACACCACATATCTGCATGCATATATCCGTGGTGTGGATGACTCAATGTTGAGTTCTGAGGGCAATGTTGAGTTCCGGGGAAGGGGAAAAAATAATAATGATTTGAATCCGCAATGAGTCATCCACCCTCACAGAAGTGTCAGTGGGAGTAAGGACTATTTAGCTGCTTTGCGTTGTCAAAGTTGCTAGCTGGCTAGCAGAAGCAGCCAAGCAGCCGAGGTTCCTCCAGTCCAGCCTCTGCTGCATACATGCCATTGCTGCCATCACTAGGGTTTTGTAATGGGTTGATACAGATAGGTGGCAAGCATTAAAAGCCCGTGTTGATTGTCCTAGTCATGGGAAGGGATGTAGCTCAGTGGCAGAGCCCCTGCTTTGCATCCGAAAGATCCCTCGCATCTCCGAGTCAGGCTTGGAAGGACTCCAGCCTGAAATCCTGGGGAACCACTGCCAGTCAGAGTGATACTGAGCTGCGTCGACCAATTGTCTGACCCCCATATAATAGGTGGCTTCCTATGCACAGTGCAGCATCTTTGCAGGTCACATCTGCTTGCGAAGAGGAACATCTCTGCGGAAGGAGCAGAAGAAACCTGTGCTGTTTCTCACGCTCCCTTCAGAGCCTCGCTTTCAAGGCAAAATGTTTCGACGTAGGGCTGCAAAATGGCCGCCGGGCATTGTGAGCAAATTAAAGCACTCACAAAAGCAAGTGAAGGATGCCACGAATTGGAGCTGTGCCCGGAGGGAAGGCATCGGTGCGGAAGCAGTAGATTGCTAGCTCCTTCTTCCTTGCCCCTCCTGTGCCTCTAATGATTGGAAGCCACAAAATGGGGTTGCATTTTCTGGTGGGCTTTGAGGGGCACAAATGGAGACCTGGAAAGGACAAACCATTTTATTTATGCATGAGCTTAGAATATCAGCTTGGCTCTCTGGAAGGGAGAAGCCTGACACAAAACAGCTCTCTCTCTCTCTTTCTGTTTTAATTCATACGCAAAGGATTAAAAAAAAAAACAATCTGTTGAAGCTCAAATGTTTTCCCCACCTCGCATTTGGATTTCATGGGGATGTTTGCTAAGGAACATATGCACTGGGGAGCAAGCCTATATTTTACTTACCACCTGATTTCAAACGTCTATTACAGCCCAGCTGCGTTCAATAGGTTTATATAGTTTACATGCTCTCTAACAACAGTGTTTTTCTGAGAGAGGCTCCTGACCGTCACAAATTGAATGGAGAAGATAACCGTCCTCCTGCAATTGCTCTAACAGAAAGTTAACTCCCACAAAAAACCTGATTTTTTTTTTTACTGTGCTTTTGGCAGAACCAAGTGGCTTCTTGCATGCTATTTCCCCTCAGTAACAATGACTCTCTGTTCACTGTAGAGCTTAAAACTAAAACTAATAATGTATTCAGTAATTACAAAAATCCAGGTGCTATTGAAATGAAGGATTTAACAATGTCCAAATATATATCTTCAAGAATAAACTGTTTTTAAAAAGCAAACTATTGCACTGTCAGGGCAGGTTTTAAAGTCCAGGGATCCTCAACAAAATGATCAGGAAGCCTCACATACCCTCCTGCTTCCCCCAAATGCGGGGGGGGGGGCTGACTTACTATATATTACATGCATATATTACATGTATAATACAAGTTACAAAGGGGGTCTCCAGAAACCAATTAAGTCCAGAATCTAACAATGCATAAACTGCTCCAGTGCCTTTTAAGTTATAGTTTTGAAAACTATAACATTCTTATCAACACGGGACAAAAAAATCTGACTTTTTTGGTGAAGCAAAGGGATTTGTGCCTTTGTTACAAGTAACTAGTACACTGCCCCACTTATATAAATAAAGCAGAAGAAAAATATTTTTTCTTCCATTTCACTGTGTGCATTTATATTAGAATAGTTTTATCCCACATTAAAATTTCACCCACAATCCCGATTTAATGTCCCTGAAAAGACACAGAAATGAAAACACCATCCACTCTTTGCTTTTCTCTTTTCGCTGGCTGTTTTGTTTGTTGTTTGCATCTCATTTTCTCAGTTTGGCATCTTTACAAGAATTAGAAATTAATATATATAGTTATCGGGTGCCATCTGGGCCCAGATGGTTTTCTTTGGGAGGCCTTCACCAGCGTAATGTGTGCAGGCATGCATAGGAGCGAGAAGAATGATGAAAGACTCACCGCTTCTTAATCTTCTGCCTCTCTGTCTCATTTAGACGCAATAGGTATTCCATATTTCCAAACTCTAATGTACCTAATGGCTACTGTTAAAAATGCATCATGTTCTTTGGAAGAAACAAAGACAATGACAACACACACACACGATGGGGAGAAATCGGTTCAGTTTGAATTATAATGTGAATTTACCAAAACTGCACTTCCCAAGCCAATATGCAAACCCAAACTTCAGCAAAACCCTCCAACATCCCTCAAATGAAAATAGGGATATTTATCACTCATCCCACCAACTGATCCTCCTTGACTTCCCCCCTTTTTTTGTTACCCCCACCCCGCAAAGCATTTCCTATAAAGAAGATGGGTGCTATGACAATTACACCAATGGGACACAGCACACACACCTTCCATCATCCTGAGGTAACCCCCAAACCCCAATTTTATTTTATTTTATTTTATTTTATTTCTTTGGGCAATTACAAAAAAGAAAAACACACACCACTGAATAAATTTTAGAAAGTGGCAAGATTCAGTGGTGGAGGGAGGGGGTGCTGGGGGGTTTCTCGGTGTCATCACTGAGGGGAGAGGGTGACAAATTGAGTTTAAAATTAAAAATTGGGCTCACTATTATTATTTTTTGAGGTGACATGGTGGCTTAGGCCCCTGCAGGTTCCGCGCTGCCTGAAACAGCAGCGTGGGTCTTGTGTCTGCCTACTGCCTCTCCCTCAGCTGCCCTATAGCTGAGGGGGAGGCGGCAGAGAGACAGCTCGCCCCATCCCCACGGATGGATTGCCCCGCCCCAGTGGGTGGATCGCCCCACCCCCGGCTGCAGAACACGCACCCGCACCAACCAGGCACCTGAGCGGCTAGCTATGCCACTGGCAAGATTAGACCCGGATGCACACAATATATATACAGTGGTGCCTCGCAAGACGAATTTAATTCGTTCTGCGAGTCAATTCGTTTTGCGAAAAATTCGTCTTGCAAATTGCGGTTTCCCATAGGAATGCATTGAAATTCCTTTTTTTGCCCATAGGAACTCATTAATTAAATTTCAATGCATTCCTACGGGAAACAGCGATTCGCCAGACAAAGTTTTCGCAAAACGAATTCGTCTTGTGAGTCACCATCAGATCGCAAGACGCATTTGTCTTGCGAAAAATTCATCTTGCAGGGCATTCGTCTTGCAAGGTACCACTGTATTTAAAAGAATCACTTATTGTGCTCCCCCTTTCTTCCTGCCCAGGGTGGCCCTGCCCTCTGCCTGTCCCTTGAAGCTGGTACATCACACAGGGCTGGGCCTTGCTGCCCTCAACTTCTCCCCTTCCTTGCCCATTCTCCAGCAGCTGCTATGAGCTGCCCTAGGGAGGAGGCTGGCAGCAGCGGCCACAGAGAGGCCATGAGATGCTCCCTCACAGCAGCAGCCACCACCCCTGCCATCGCTTGGGACAAGTGCTGGCTCTCCTTCCTCCCTGAGCTGGCAACGGTGGCACTGGCAGGGGAAATAGGGACATTCCGGGATCAAATCAGAAGCCGGGATGGATTTCGTAATTCCACAACTGTCCCTAGAAAATCAGGACACTCAGCTGCCTTTGGTTTTCATACTTCTTCATATGTTGTGAAGTAATCCTCCAAGTAAAATCTGTGCACCTATATATATATATATATATATATATATATATATATATATATATGGGAAGTGTGCATAAAAATGCATATATTAGTGAAAATGATATAAAACAATACATTGTATTGTGGGGGAATCGCTTTCGAAAAATGTGTCTGTCAGGAGAAACGCACACAATAGTCCATATGAAATTTCACGAAGACTTTTTTAAAAGGTTTGCAAACTGATGTTAAAACGGAGTAAACTGAGCCTAAGACTGGAAGAAAATGAGAGAAACAGGGGAAAACCTGTTATACCCCGCCCATCTGGCGGGTTTCCCCAGTCACTCTGAGTGGTCTCCAGCAGAATATAAAAACATAATAAAATGTCAAACGTGAAAAAACTTCCCGATACAGGGCTGCCTTCAGATGTCTTTCTGCTAAATTCTGCTTCCTATAAATACGGCAGATTTAGAACCCTCCTAGCACACCTCAGACATGGGTGTTGAAAGGGACAAATGTTCCTGATCTCATTTATAGGGACATCCAGCCTACTGGCATGGTGGCTCCTTCCTTGTTTAATCCACGTTACACTTCTCTGCTCATTGGCCCTTGGAGGAAACTACTGGCTTTTTGCTAAAGCAGTAGCTTCTCTGGATCACTCAGACCCAAAGTAGGCAGCAGTAGTCAATAGTACTGGAGTATGGGAAAGATAAAGGAGTCATGGGCACAGATTGGGATTTCACAAGAGGAGCAGAATAGCACGAGAAGGGGTGGGAGAAACGAATGATTTATTTATTGAAAACATTGACATCCTCCTCCCTTATCCAACACATCTCAAGGTCGTGGCCGACAAATATATAAATATTAATTATTCATCTCCTAAAACACTGAAATAGGGCCATGATGCCAGCAAATAAGGTAAGGCGGAAGCTAAGACCAGACAGCAAGCTGAAGTACAACGCAAGCAAGCCCAATTGAGGATGACGTTCCCTCCACCCCCCTGTGCAATCAATGTTCACTTCCTGGAAACGGAAGTGAGGAATTTCCTAGAGCCAGAGCAGCATTGGAGTTGTTAAATTATGGTGCGGCAGCCTATGCCCAGGGGCGTACCTAGCTCCTCCGGTACCCGGGGCGGCGGGGCGGGGCAACCAGCCCACGGGGGCCGCCGCCATGATCCTCATGTGGGGGTCATTTTGTCACCCCCTCGGGGATGACACCCAGGGCGTGTCGCACCTTCCACACACCCCTTCCTACGCCCCATGCCTATGCCATTGTTTGCCTCTCCTGCTTGCTGCACAACAAATGTGGCGCTGGGCTCAGGGGCAAAACCCAGGGTCTGGTTCAAAGACCTAGGACGTAGGTACTTGGGGCCAGTTCCTGATGTCAATCTTGTTTTAGGCGGAGCTATAATTGTTACCAAATGTTCTTTTTTTCCTGCAAATATTTCAGTTTTCTAAATGGAATCTCTAACATCCAGATAGGGATGGATGAACCTGTTAGAGGTGTGTGGGTGTGGGTGTGTTTTGCTTCGATCCACCATCCTTCCCTCTTCCAGTTTCATTCTCTCCATCTCAGTCTGTACATGGTACTTCTTGCTGCAGGATACAGACTTTTAAGCAACATCCACCGTGCAGACTTTTGAACCATTATATTGATAGGATAGCCTCCAGTACCTCTGAGAGGAGCTCAAAGACTAATTCTTGCTTATAGTGTTTTTTTTTTGCCGGTGTACAATATTTGTAAAGCTACTAGTATCATTTGAAAAGCTACTAGTCCCCCGCAACACAGTCTTGTAACAGATTTCCATATAGTTAAGGAAACAGGATAAGAAACATAAGAATTAATATTAATGGTTACCATCATCACCTCAGTAAAACAGAGTTCAAGGAAATGCGTTCTGTACTGTACGTCAGCACATCAGATCAGACAGCAGCTCCAAAACAATGGCAACAAACAAAGTAGCATTAATATAATGGCCTGGGTTCAAAAACATTGTTTTTAAAATCATGATTTAATTTTTTAAAAAAAAGACATCAACAGTACCATTAAATATCTCCAGCACTCAAATGAACCTGATTGGCTCACACAGTTGGCGAATCAGAGTACACCACAGAGCTTGCTTCAAAGTTCAATTACCGTGAATTCTCCCACTGCCTCTAATGATAACCAAGAGCAAGTGCCGACAGTGAATTATTTTTCTATGTTGAAAAGGAAAGCTGCTGTCAGCGCCGACAAAGTCAGAAGGATGCTAAATGTTCCAGCACTTCCAGCATTCGCAGGAAGTAATGAGGTGAAACTATTTTTGCCGTAATGCGTTGAAGACAATGATTACCCATGGCAGTGTCCACACAAAGGCTCGAAGACTGTTCTCTAGAGGCCTGTATCTGTTAGCTGCAGGCACGATGCCGACTCTCTCCCCAAGCCCACTCGTCCCCTCCGAAACCATATGAAGAGAGCCCACACATTCGGTCTGAAATGAGCTGAAACAAGCAGATAAATATAGGTACAAGGTATTTGCTGAATAGAAGAAAAATGTGCAAGTCTACAGGACATTGTTAACAGACAGTCGCTGGCAATTATCTCCCAGAAACATAAGCCTAACTCGAAAGCACAATAAACAAGAAGATATTAAATACAGCATCTCACTTATTAGAGGCGTTCAGTCACAGGCCACGTCCAACCACAAGAGACTGGAGTCTGCTCATTTTTGCCATGATATAAATACAGAATAACACCCGCTTACTTCAAGGATATTTTCTGCAGTGTTACGGAGAGAGGGAGAGAGAGAGAGAGAGAGAGAAGGATCTGGAAGGAAGCTTTACAAAGAAAACAAACCTTCCAAGGTGATGGCACAATTGAAGCTTCCTTCTAACCCCCCCCCCCCAAAAAAAGTCATCCTGGATCATAATGCAATATATCTGGAGCCCAATGGCGATTTTGTTCATAGCTGCTTCACTTGACTGAGCTGTTAAGAAGAATCATTGTTGTTTTTGTAAGGGCTCCACTGGAATACAACAGCAACAAGCTTGTAATGCAGAGGTTCACAACCCTTGGCATCCCGATCGTCCTTAAGTCAAGGACAACCCTTGCCTCCAACTCTTTGAGCTTTTAAAGGAGCAATTAAATTAAAACTTTGGGAGCTGCTTTATACCTGGCCAGGCTATGGTCACCCCCAGACTGCCAGTATTTTGCGGGAGGGATTGAAGCCCATCCTGATAAATTCAGGTTGGCACAATTAAAGCAGATTAAAGTGTTCTTTTGTCTTAGAGCTACAAATCCAACTTAGGGAATGCATGGAAAGGTGTTTAACAGGAAGATGTAGAAACACCATGGAAGCAAAGCAGAAGGAATACTCATTTCCTTATAAAAGCCCCGCAAACAAATAAAAACAGGTGCTCAATAAAGACTGAGCATTGTCTAAACCCTTTGTCAGCTTTGTGCAAGCAAGCCAGGATGGGTGCTAAATAAACAGGTGATGTGGAGGAGCCCTGTTTGCACAGTTAGACCAGTTTGTCAACTCTCTGGTGTCCTCGGTTGGGTGGTGGAGGTCTTTTCAAAATTAGGCTGCCTTTACCAACCGTGGCATTTGCCATTTAGCTTCGCAGAGCTAAAAGAGAACAGTTCATAATCATAACCAAATGCCATGTGTGGGCTTTCCTAATTCAGCTTCTATGAACATTAATGTCACATCCTCCAACACAACACAGCCCCAATCCAGGACACTATTTTGGGGGTCCAAAATCTCATGTGAATCACGTGACCCATGCAAGATCATGGACCCAGGAAATGCGCTTTTCCAGGCACGTCATCCAAAAATGCACATTTTTGGGTGCTGCACAAGATCGCGGACCCCAAAATGGTAGCCATATTCTCATGGGGAAAAACAGTATGCCCTGGTTTTCCAGGGGCAGTTGGTGGATATGTAATATATTATTATTTCCCCGTCTTCCTTCCGTAGCGCTCTGGTGTAAAAACATAAGAAGAGACCTGCTAGATAGAGAATGAGACTCCTATTTGCGGGGTTGTTGCTTCGAGTCCCATGTTGGATGAAAGATTCCTCCATTGCAGGGGGTTGGACTAGATGGTCCTTGTAGTCCTTTCCAACTCTACAATTCCATGACCCCATGATTCTAGCTCAAAGGCCCATCTAGTCCAGGGTCCTGTTCTCAGGATCTGCCGATGGGAAGTTCACAAGCAAGAACCAAGGACAAAAGCATTCTCTGCACTTGCAGTTTCCAGCAAGTGGGAATTCAAGGGCATACTGCCTCCAACAGTGAAGGTAGACTATAGCTATTGTGGTACATGGAGTCTCCTGCTGTTTATTGCATCCAGGAATTAACCAGTGGTCTACCATGTGCCTTCAGACGACACCCTGGGAGACCCTATCCTACTACTCTATATTACTCTTTAATTTTTTACACCTCCCCTTATTTAGATCCTTTGATATATGATTATCAGATGTCACAATATTCAAGGTCCTGGGCAATAATTAAGGAGTGCCTACCTTAACAGGCTTTGTTTAATTAACTGATTAATGCTAGCAAGAAAATGTTCTGCCAACAGCTCTGAAGTACTGGCAGGTCTGGGCTTCTCTGCATTCTTCTGGCTATAACTGTTGGGTTTGTTCCACCCAAATATGCCTGTCCCCGTCAAGGTTTTAGTCGTGTACTTAAAATAGAAAATTGGTATAATTCTCCAGTGAGTGCTATGGGCAAAAGGCTTCAGATGTAGATCCAGCACTTGGCCTGAGAGTCCAAAAAAGGAGGGGTGGGGGATCAAAGCTGTTGAGTAAAGCCATAGATTAGGGATCAAGCCCAGTAACATTTGATGCCTGGCTTAGATTTTTTTTAATCAACTGCTTCCTCTCAAATGTTTTTGGACGCAAAATAATAGGGAAGCAGACAAGAAGAGGGGGAAGGAGCAAGCACAAGCAAGTGTGGAAAACGACAGGAGCATCCTCTGAACTGATAAATGATAGCAAACACAAGCTATTACCCAGGCACCCCCAAACTGCGGCCCTCCAGATGTTTTAGCCTACAACTCCCATGATCCCTAGCTAACAGGACCAGTGGTCGGGGAAGATGGGAATTGTAGTCCAAAACATCTGGAGGGCCGAAGTTTGGGGATGCCTGCTATTACCCCATCTCTGTTTGGCATTATGAGAAGCATGATTGTTGACGAGATCAACATCTGGTCTGATCCAGGAGGGGGGCGGGTCTTCTTATGTTCTTACACATTAACAAAAGAGTTGCAAAAAAGAAACATTTCTTGCAAAGAAGCTGTGCTGCAAGGTCAAGTGCAGTAAAGCAAGGCCATGCAGAAAAAGCACGGTCAAATAAGACACAGGAATGCCATATGTAAAATAAAAAAGATACGATATGGATATATATGTAAGTAATTGCAAAAGAGTTACATATAGCAGTTCAGTAACGTTGCCATATTTCAAAAAGTGAAAATCTAGAAAATGTTTTGTTTTGTTTTGCTGAGTTTTTTTATTTGCAAAATATAAAATAAAGAAAAAGGTTTTTGAGCTATTTTTTTAAGGAAATTGACCAAAAAACCAATACTTCCAATATAGGCTGCCATACATCCAGATTTTCCTGGACATTTTAACTGATTTCTGAAAATTCCACCCAGATGCTATTTTCAGCGGAGAATCCTGGGAAATTCCGGGAAATTCCAGACATATGGCAGCCCTAAATTCAGCATTTCACCTTTAGTTTAGTTTTGCCTAGTAATATGCAGGTTGTTAAGTATATTCCACTGCCACCCTAGTTTCTATTGCATTATTATCCAGGAGGGCAGGTCATCTTGGTTGAATTTTGCTATTAAAAAGTATTTCTTCAGGAACTAGTCAGTGTTTTGTGGGGGTTACCCTGTAATTTAAAAGTGCAATATAAGGATTTGAATCAACAGATTTCCCACTAGCCCACTGAACTGTAAGAATTTTAAGATGTTTTCTGATAGAATCCATATTTGTATGCAAAGCCATCGAGTTCATGACAATAAATATGAAAGGCATTAGTTGCCCTCACTGGTTCTGGAATCTTATAATTGACATCACTGCTTCTGAAACCTTGTGGTGTATATAAATTGATTTTTGCAAAACAAGGGGGTCGGAACACCTCAGTGGTTATTAAGTTTCTGAACGGGGCTGGGGAGGAGGAAGGCTGCGGAAGAGGTCAATTTCAGGACTGGAGGGATAATTATCCATCACCAGACTGCAAGTAATTATTTCCTGCTTGCACAAACTGACCCATACAGCTCACTAGGTGGAAAGCATGGAATTAGGAACTTTATTAGAAGTACCATTGGCACCTTCCTTTGATCTGACCTGTATTCATGCCAAGCAGCGCAGGTGTACTGTTTATAGTTTCCTCTGTGTCAGCAGCTGTAATATACTGAGCCAATATAAAGCATCTCATACTGTACTTTGTTCTTTCATATATATGTGTGTGCGTGCTGGAACTCGCTGGAGCTCAGTTCTGCCATCTCTCAGGTGGGCCTAAACCATGTGCACTTTGCTGTGGAGATTGTTGAACCCCCTACCTGCCGCTTAGACTATAATGCATAAAGCTACTCATGAAATCCTGATAATTTTTAATCCATGAAACCAGAAGACACCTCACCTCCCAAATGCCATAGATAACCAACCTTGAAATTCCAAAACAGTGAAGGGCTTTCATTCTGTGCCATTGCCAGGTCCTCCCTTCAGCCATCCAGGAAGACCGCTTTAGGAAGACACCGTATGAGGAGAGGAAATGTCCATGTGGCTCTGGGCAACTGGAAACAACAGGACATGCCTTTTTTCCCCACTGCCAATACTATACAGATATGCGAGCTAGGTTCAGCTTGTCTCTACTACATAAATTCCCAGGTTGCACAGAACAACTTTATACCTCTCTGCTACTTCAAGATGAGAACCCAGATGTTACATACAGGTACTTAGTTGCTAGATTTTGCGCTGCCATGATGGATACTCGTCAAAGGATGGCTTGCGCCACAAACTAGGCCTAAACTGAAGGACCTGTGCTCCTAAAACCAAAATGCAGGACCTGTGCTCCTTTACACTCCCTCCCTTCACAGTTTGTCCTTGTTTTTATGTTATGTATGGTATAATCACCTTTTAATTACTAGTTTTTATCACTTACCTGTTTTAAGTCTTAAGTCAGTTTATCTGTATGTTTTATCAGCTAATGCTGGTCTGTGACCGAAATAAAGTTTGATACTGATCCTGATAATTTCTGATCCCTGAGCACAGCTTGTCAGTGAACCTTCTACACTGTTATCCATTGAGCTCCCAACTTTTTAGATCCGTATGAAGGGACATTTCACGTATTGCTGAAGGTTATATTAAGCATGCTGACCAAGATTAAAATGTGTGCTCTCTTCTTCCAAACACCACACCACATTCCCAGGCCATGTACACTTAGTTGAATATTTAGAATATTACACTTAGTTGAATATTTGTCTGTATATTAACTGAGGTGACACATGCATCAAGGATGTAGTAGCGATGTTTTCCTGCCTTTTCAGATTGGGCATCCCTGTGACTTGTGTGTAATGGAGAACAGGCTACTGGTGTAGAAACAAAAGAGCTGGAAGTTGTATAGCTGTGAGCTGACATTGTACTGCGAAAAGAATGTCATCTGCATTCTTTTGGTTTTGTTTGTTCATGCCACATAAATGGTGTGTAAATCTTTTATGAACGTAGCCTTGGAAGTGAAATGTTCACACAGTGGCTTCTTCCCTCTAATCTCAATTAAATTCTTCAGGGCATTCCTTTCTGATTCCTTCGAGCTGTACTTACATTAGGTCCCTTGTAAATGAGAAATGCTTTCATTCATTTTCTTCTGGCACCGACTTCTAGACGATTAAGTGGAAAGAAACCATTACACAATTACCGAACTGCACATCCCACAGGTATAAAAAGTATTCTCATAATTAGAACGGGAGAAGGTAATGGTAGAATTGTTTTAGGATGACTTTAGATGCAGGTGGCACTGTGGGTGCCTAGGGCTTGCTGATCAGAAGGTCGGCGGTTCGAATCCCTACGACGGGGTGAGCTCCCATTGTTCGGTCCCAGCTCCTGCCCACCTAGCAGTTCGAAAGCACGTCAAAGTGCAAGTAGATAAATAGGTACCACTCCGGCGGGAAGGTAAACAACGTTTACATGTGCTGCTCTGGTTTGCCAGAAGCGGCTTAGTCATACTGGCCACATGACTCTGAAGCTGTATGCCGGCTCCCTCGGCCAGTAAAGCGAGATGAGCGCCGCAACCCCAGAGTCGGTCACGACTGGACCTAATAGTCAGGGGTCCCTTTACCTTTACCTTTAGTCCTTTTTGAGTGTTCAGAAAACTTGGTAAAGGAACATACAAAGGAAGCACAGGAATGAATGCGCTTTGTCCTCTCTGTTCCCACATCACCCTCCACAACAAAGGGCAACTGTCCTGAACGGCTACCAACTTGGATGGCTTTCAAGGGGAGTTGAACAAATTCATGCAGGATAAGGCTATTGATGTTACTAGCCATTATGGCTGTGTACCTCCATCAGAGGTTGTATGTGTCAGAGTACCAGCTGCTGCAAATCCCAACTGGGGAGAGTGCAGTTGCATTTCATGACTTGCTTTTATTATGATTAACATTTTATTGATCTACATAACATGTAATTGCTAAGCAGGCTTCTAAGCCGTTTTTAAGTATAAAACCAATGGCACTTATTTAAAATGCACACCAATGGATCGTCGTCAAAGCATTAGAACAAATATTCACAATTAAAATGTTTAATAAAACAAGCCCATTAATTCACAGCACAACAATTAGAAGATTTAAAACAGCAATCCAGTCAGGAGGTGTGTGTCTTCACAAGTCTGTATCTGTGGGCTCCCCATAAGTCTCTGGTTGGCCACTGCCAGAACAGCATGGCTGATTAGATGTCAGGATGCTGTCAGTGGCTCCCGGCTGTTGCCCAGGAAAGTATAAAGGCAAGGAAAAGTGTCTAACCATCCTTTTTATTTCAGTATTTGCAGAGAGAAGCTTTTGAATCCAGCCTCTTGGATAATGGCGTTGTCCCAAGTGAATTTCCACACCCCGTCTCTCCCACTTCCTCATTTGTCATTCTCATTCTCTCTTCTATGAGTGCTGCTATGTGCCCTCTGTCTTTGAGCTCTTTGCTCTCCTACTTTTAAGGCTCACTGGGTTCTGGGAGATGGAGGGTCTGGAATGCTTTCTAATGACAATTTGTCAGCTGGGTGTTGTTTCAGCTCTCCCATGATTTCTCAGCTTTCCCCCTCATCTTCGTCTGAACTGCTACCTCCCTGAAACACCTGTTGTAAATCTATACTGTCTTCCTCTTCCTTCTCCCTGGAAGGGTCAGGATGGGGAGGCGGTCTCCACCATTCCTTCTTTGCCCAGTCCCTGACACTAGATGGGCCTTTGGTCTGATCCAGCGGGACTTTGGAGAGCATGCCTGCATGGAACATCAAACTGGCTTTTCTGGTACACCTGCCCAGCCCTGACGTCACTGCTTCACCTTTGTCCAGCACCATTCAGGTAAGCTGTGATGACACTAGTGTCAAAAGGGTGGCCCGTGGGCTACTGTTGCTTACCAGATCCTTCCACCCTGAGCAACTCACATACACACAAACACCAGACTTATTCCACGGTGCAGTAGACTGAGGCTCTGGAATTCTTATGGGAATATGACTCAGGATGCAGAATAGAAACATCAAGTGTAGGATTTAATTCAGGTTCCCCCTTCTGTATACAGCAGCCACCAGACTTTCCATTCATTCTCACAGACGGCTTTTCCTAGTCTTGTGTGATGGGACTCACGGTGATGAACCCAGGGCAGCCTGACATTATGATTTGGGTCGAAGAATGGATCTATCGCGAACATTGCACACACTATTTACGCATGATTGATGCAGTCACACAAAGACAACATCCACAGACAGTCTGTGGACCAACATTGCAACACTGCGGTAGGACACCTACTCCTTTCACTGTGCAACATTTCACTAAAAAGCATGCCTGGAGTGTTTATGGATTATATATATATATATATATATATATATATATATATATATATATATATATATATATGGATATATGTATACGCACTGTATACTGTATGCACACTTATTGTGCAACTGATTTGTCCGAATCCCAAATCTAGTCAGGCCAACCTGCGCCAAATCTGGATCACCTTCAAGCAGCTACAGATGGCTATAGACCTAAATAGATTTGTAGTGATTTGTGCCTATCTAGAACTGAGAAACATTTTCTCTAAAGCCAGACAGACTGTCTCCAGTGTGTTGCAATTATGAATTGCAATGCCTCATAAGGAGAGTGCCAGGGTGGGGAGGGGAGGTGAAGGGGAGCTGGACTTTGTTCACTGAGAGCTCTAGCTTCTAGTCCAGGGCTAGAATCTCACACAGCATTCTCCAATCAGTGCTTGGGCAGAGGAATGGTTGTACCAATGACTAATAAGAGTTCATTTATATGTACTGAAACAGAAGATTTTACAGCCCGCAGCAGCAGAAATGCCCAAAGCTGAAGTGTGTGTTTACCTCAACCCACTTTTACTTTCTTTGTTTTTTACCAGGTGGTGGGAGGAATGGCAAAAACCCAGACAAATATTTACCCTGTATTTCTCTGTAAATCTTCATGACATTAATTTGGTCCCTTTGGAACTACCTTAAGAGCCCTGAAAGATTATTCAAAGCTGGTTCCAAGTTTGAAAATAGATATATAGGGTTTTTTTGTTTTTGCTTTCCACCACTAATTTGAATACAGCACCCTCACGATGAATGAGAGGTATTATATAATGCCAATATTGATTTGAGATGACTCTCAGCAAAGGTTCTCAAATGTACAAAGTGCCCTAAATCTACTTAGCTTGCTTTCGTTCTGGGGCCAGCAGCTGATTCCCCGCAGAGATAAACTAAGAGCAGCGGTAAGACTATTATGTTTCAGGGTTGGTGGCCTTTAATATTATTTCATTACAGCGTAGTTTGCTCTGCTCTTCACTCAAGTCTCACTGAACTCTCTGTGAGTTTAGATTTGCAAAACACGCAATAGAGAAGGCCCTTTGGCACTCGGAGCAGCTTTGCTTCTGCATCTATCATATTGACTCGAACTTGAAGCTTTGTTCCCTTTAATGCTGCCTGCTAACCAAACTGAGAAGTTTAAGTGAAATTGTATGCTTTTGTGGTAGTAGAAGCAGGATCCCTGCCCCTTTCGCTTGTTCTTAAAAGAAAGAAAGAAAGAAAACCAGCCTTTCTGCATGGTCACCTCTCCTGATCCAGGAAATCTGTTCTTCCTCTCCCCTCTTCTTCCCATTTGTTGACACAGAAAAAACCTGGAATGATTAATCATTTAATTCCACAGTGCCGGGCTGTTTTTATGAGATGCGTTGCTCACATTCCAGACTATGGGCAACAGCCGATGTTAGAATCAAAGACTAAGTTGAGCTGGAATAAAATAATGCAAAATGCTTATGAATCTCATAGGAAAATGAAGTACAACTTTAATCCAAAGTCAAAGTATTAAAATGTGGTCAGAATAGCCTGCAATTTTATCTATGTTTGACTACTGGTCTGTGATCAGTTCTTTTATCTATTACCTCAGGCTTTGATCTGACTAGATAAGTCAATCTGTTATTGTATTATCTTTGTAATTTTATCTATTTTGACCACATTTTATACTTTTACACTGAAAGTTGTCCGGTAATCTGCTACTGCAGCCACCGCTGATTCCCAGAAAGCCTTGCCACCGCTTCTGGCTACCTTCCTCCTTCCTGAGCTCCTCCTCCTGCCAGACCGACTCCATTCTGATTGGCCAGGTGGTGGCATTGGCACCAGAAGGTCTAAGTCTTTTGAAATTTTCCATGGGCCTTTTCCTTTGCACCACCAATGTTATGTATGTGTGTGAGCAATGTGAGGATCATAAAAGGCTTTTGGCAAACTCCAATGTGGTAGAGTTTTGGGTGAGGGTCATTGGTAGGCAAGTGAAGTGAGGAGTGATGGGAGCCCCTAGTACACACATTTTTTTGGTGTTAAATATAGGAATATAGAGAGCTGCTTTATACTGAGTCAGACCCATAGTCCATTCAGTTCAGTATTATCTACACTGGCTGGCAGCAGCTATCCAGGGTTTCAGACGGAAGTCTCTCCCAGCCATACCTGGAATTGTTGGGCATTGAAGCGGCATGCAAAGCAGATGCTGAGCTATGACTAATCTACATCAAACTTGTAGTCAAAAAACAATGTTGGAAAAGGAGTAACTTACATTAGTGTAACTTGTGCCATTGTAACTTATGCAGGCTTTCTATAGTTAGGATTGGTCTGTTAATAAGTAAATGAATGAATGAATAAAAATTCCCACACTTACTCCCAGGTAAGCAGATACAGCAATGCGAGTTACTGATAAAATGGGGGCTATTTTCCCACCCAGTGTGTGGTGCAATGCATACTTAAAGTATATAGTGCAGAATTCTGATTTCCCTTTTACAGTACTCATTTCCTGATTTGTAGTTCCAAGACACCAAATGTTCAAATCTGCTACACATTCCCATTTTCGGCACTGCAAGATCCTCTTTTCATTTTCACGATTAAGCGCAGCTCGGTGTTTGTTCCGTGATCTTAATCACAGGATTCTAGAGACGAATAACTTAAGGACAAAGTTGTAGGCCATAAAATGGGGGGCAGGGGGGGAGGGAATTAAGCTTACAAAACAGAGTGATATATAGTTTGGTCACAAACTGATTTTGATTTGACAGGAGATGGAAGATTGATGAGACAAGGAGATAAATTATTATAAACTAAAAGGTGATGAGAGATTTATGGTAAACAGTCATTCCAGATTGTCAGTACACTCACACTCACACACTCACACACTCTTTCTGTCACTATATAACTTTTGTTATGACAGCTACACATTTTTGGAAGAAGGGCAAAGACATAAATAATCATAGCAGACCTGAGTCGGAACCATGTGAAGAAAAAAAGAGGAATCTATCTAAGCCAATGAGCCTAAGAATACAGCGTGCAACTGAAGTTTTACTGAAAACAAGAGGGTGTTCTTTCACATTATTCTCATAACTCAAGAGTTATGCATGCTGGATGAAAGCAATGGATATGCCAGTGCTATTTTCCTAGAAAAAGAGGTGCTTGAACTCACCATGAATGCCTCCCTCATTCTCTTAGAATGGCAATGGCACCCACCTGAGAGGTTCTGGAACCTACCTGAGAAGTGCCAGAACCGAGTTCCGGAAAGTTCCCCCTGAAAAAAGGTCCAGGATATAACCATGCCTCTCTCATTGCTGAACTGTGGCATTGGGTTTATGACCAGGAAGGAAGATTTCACTCCTCAAGCTCTTTACTTCTGGGGCATTTCTGTGGAGCAGAAATTGAGGGACTCCATTCCACCTTTATCAAGTTATTTGCCGCCACACTCTGTGGATTCAGTAGTGGCTGGTGGAGGAGGACAAACTGTTGCCATTTATCGCCCAGCCTACAGAATGAATTGTGCATTTTATTCCACAGAATGGGCTTGTGTGCTCTTCAGAGGAAGGAAGCATAATAATGACATCTTTGGCAGCAAGAGATTTTGCAGACTTCCCTCCTGGAGCGCACCATCATGGCAGTATGGATCTAAGCCAATGGATTTGTTATGAATACATGCTTCTCGTTGGTGCCAAGAACATGTCCTCATGGTGTGTGCTTGATGGAAAGCTACCACAGTGAGCCTCTCCCCCCCCTGCTGTTAGATAGTCATGACTCTGTGACTGTTTGCATTTGACAGACATTGTCATTCAACCTGAAGACAAAACTCTATGCCTTTTAATTGATGTCTTTAAACCCGGTTCTCATGGTTCCGTCACATTTTTCCATGGCCAAGATTGGCTTCTTAGTCACTGTATTTAAGTCTCACCTTGAATTAAAAGTCGGCCACTGACAATTTGCAACAGAAACAACCATATTGAAAAGTCACAGTATATTAAAAAACTTAAAAACTTAAAACAGCAAGAGTAGAACATAGATGATGATAATAAGAGAATCCTTAAAACGGTAGCCGCATGAGACACATCAGAATTTAAAACTGCAGGATTAAAACACAACAGCAGAGTAAAAGGCTAAAAATAGTGTTAATAACAGCTATGGTTTCTTAATTGTTTCCTTTCTAGAAATAGAAGTCTTTCCTGTATGGTGGAAATCCATTAGAGAAGGAACAAAGCACACTTCCTTTGAAAGAGAATTCTGAAGCTTAAGTGTGAGTAGCAAAAAGTCCCCACTTTCCGGTCCCAACCGAAGCACACACAACCTTTTTAAAGCCCACACTTTTCAGGATTTTGTGATGCACAAAAGAAAGTCTGGATGAGCCCTCAATAATATCAAATAAACAGAGTTCAGTGATGAATAGAGGTAACCAAACTGATGAAAGCCCCCACCAGGTGGGTTACGACAATATATGGTAAAACAGTTACTATAATTATTTTTTAAAATGAGCAAAACTATTCCGAACCAAAGCAAAGATTAAACAAAAGAAAAGAAGTGGGCACCACAAAATTAACCCTCAAAGCACAGGCTAAAGATGCGTATCTTCAGCATGCGACATATTACTCTGCTGATTTTATTTTATTTTATTTTATGAAACGTGCACAGAATTGGGCCACGCCACTGAAACAAGTTTTCCAAGAGGCTGGCTGTCTTATCAGAATTAAGTATCAACAGTTTGCAAGTGTTTGTTAAACATTAATACAGCACTGAGCGTAGCTTGCCCTGCAGAACAAGAGGATTAAGACTGAAAGGCCAAAGGGAAGTTTGGGGGAATGGAGCATTACTTGCGAGCAGAGCACAAGACATTAGATCTGAAGCTTGACTAACATCTGTTACAGCCAGTTAATTTGTGCATAGTCCTTTATTAGCCGGGAGGGGGGGAAATAGTTGCAGTTTTCCATATTTGTGGTCTAGGATAACTGCTGCCAGATGAGGCCAATTCAAAGTCCATAATTCGCTGCCCTTTGTGTGCATTCATGAGTCTTCAGATAGCTGAACTTGAAAATCCTTGCTCAACAATTAGTTTTGCTGAGTGGTGCTTTTTCTTGTACACCCTGTAAGTGGGGGAAACTGCTGTAAACAATGAATCACATTACTTTGCCATTCCATCACTAACCTTTCCAGTTTCAGGATCTGCAACTGAATCACCCAGAGCACAATAGCACCAGGGAGCTTGCAAAAAATTAATTAAAAAAGTGGAATGACTGGACCAGCCATGAATTGGGAAGGGGAAACATAGGGATGTGGGGAGAAAGTCAAACGCGAGCTTATTGAATTTGCACTTTCCGAAACAATACATGAACCAAAATTCATACAACACAATTGGCACTTCATCACATTTTGAAATGCAGTTCTCCAGCCAAGTAACATGTACAAAAATGCATGTACCAGAGCATAAAAATTGTATATATGTTTGACAATAAATGCATTGGGGGAATTTCCTTTGCCAGAAAAAGGGTGTGTGTGTATTAGAATGAACTGCATACAGACATGTGTATATTGGGGGACATTTGCACTATAATAATAATAATAATAATAATAATAATAATAATAATAATTTATTTGTACCCCGCCCATGTGGATGGGTCTCCCCAGCCACTCTGAGCGGCTTCCAACAAAGATTAAAAATACATTAAAATGTCACACATTGGAAATTTCCCTCAACAGGGCTGCCTTCAGATGTCTTCTAAAATGCCGGTGACTTTATTACTATTGTTAAAAAACACCGCAACTAAATTGGCAGTGAGGGATATCTAGGAGAAGTGAATTACATGCAGCCAATTGGTAGCATCTTACAAAATCAACTGATGAGGCTGCTGCTCAGACGGTGTCTCCATTTGATTCTCCAGTCTGTCACGAGAACTGTCACGAGTCTGAAATAAATGCAAGATACAAAAGCACATTTTTACAAGCTAGAAATAACTGCCCCAAATCTTGACAATATTATGCCAACTGCAGTGTGTAACAAGGTTTTGCTTTTAAATTCAAACAAGCCTTGTAAGGTGCAGGTTAAAGGTGTCTTAAAAGAAAAGGGAGGGGGGAGATGGATGGAGCAACTATAGTGATTAATGTAAAGGTCACTTGACTGTTCAACTAAAATCAATCTCCTCCTCTGTAGCTATTTGGAACGTGGAGAAATGTAGCCCCTGTGGGGATTTAATAAGAGGAAATAGCAGGAATTTAGCCTTAGTAAAGCACGTGGAGGGGCCATGGTCGCTATTGCTCCTATGGCAGAACATTATATTGTGTACTAGCTGACCCGGCCACGCGTTGCTGTGGCGTTGTGTTTGTAGTTTGAAAAGTAGGAAGATATTCAGTCAATGTTTGGGTTAGCGTTTGTTCTTTGGATGCTTGCCTTTGTATTTTGGTGGGGGTTTTTTTTTTACGTGGTTGTTGAAGTTCTTGTTGTGGTTGAATTGTCTTTGTGATAGTCTTAGGATGGCGTTGTTTAAGGTATTGTTTGAAGGTGATGGATGTTGTTGGTTTTCATTGTGGTTTTTGATATATGAAAATATAATAGAAGAGAAAGATTGGTTAAAAATTTGTTTAAGGAAAGTTTGGTTGTGTTCTACGAATAGTATAGTGTTGTTGTTCTGTATTGTAAGGTATTGGCAGTGTGTAGTTGTGTATTTAGAAGGAAAAAGTGGATTTGTTAAGAGGTGTTGAATTTGTTTTTATTGTTGTTGGTGTTGTGGATGAGTGGGGGTAGTAGGTGATGTTTGTAGTTATATTGGGTTTTTTTCCATTGATAGTGAATTGGAGGTGTTGATGTTTTTTAAATTTTTATGTTTTGCATGTGTGTGGTGTGTGAGTGAATGTAAGTGAGGTTTGAGATGGTTGTGGTTACCTGAAGAAAGAAGTAGTTTGTTGATTTGAGGAACTCGGTTGTTTTCTTGTGTATGTTGTGATTTGTCCAGAGAAGTGGTTGTTGTTGTTGTTGTTGTTGCTGCTGCTGTAATAGTGCGGTTTTCAGGGATCTTTTGTTGTATTTTTATTTGTATTGTTCATTTTGTTGTTTCTTTGTCATTTGGGGGGGGGTTGAGGTGGTGTTAGTTTTGTTGTACTTTAAATGGATGTTGGAGTGGTCTGCAAGTAAAGGGTGTGAGGTTGGTATGAGAACCGAAAAGAATTGTAAATATTAAGAAGTTTAAAAGTCATGTTGCTGGGGGTAGAGATGTGGTACCCTACCTTTAGAGTTCTTTTTGAATTGCTGGAGTTGCAGTTTTGGTGAATAGTTTATCCTGGGGTTGTCCTGGATTTGTGGAAGGTGTAAATGGATGTTGGAGTTGCCAGTAATTAAGTTATCTTATCTTTAATTTTCTTTTTTGATTGTAGAAGTGTTAGTTTTGTTGATGGAAGTGTATTTCTGCGTGGTCTGGATAGTGGATTGGTAGCCTTAGAGTACCCCTGTTTTATTTGGAGTGGTGTGGTTCCCTTGGGGAGTTTTGTAATATATTTGGGGTTTATTAGGTTGTTTCACCAATTTTTGGATAATTGAAATGGGGTGTGTGGAGTGTTCAGTGATGGCAAGAGGGTGTTATTGTCAGAGGGAATGGTGTGATTGTGAGACTGTGATTGTTAGTGGGAAAGGGTTTGGAGGACGGTGTTTAGGAGTGGATGAAGGATCGAAGGATGCTGTTGGAGAGGTTTATAGGACTTTGTTTATGAGGGGATTTTGAGAGGGGCAGTATTGGAGGAAGGTAAGAGGGAATGGATCGGAGGACGGTGGTTTAGGAGGTCACCAAGATTGCGGAAAGGTTTTGAGGGGCATTGGGGTGGGTGTGATTATGAGAGAGAAAGGATCACAGGACGCTGTTGAAGAGGTTTGGAGGATGTTATTGAGTAGGGGATGAAGAGCAAGGAAAGCGTTCATGAGAGTATGTTGGGGGGGGGGTTGAGAGGGAAAGGTTGAGAGGACGGTGAGAGGGAACCGATTGGAGGATGGTGGTTTGGTGTTTCCCAAGATGGCGGAAAGGCTCTGAGTGTCTGGGGGGGTGTTATTGTGAGAGGGGACGGATTGGAGGACGCTGTTGGAGACGTTAGGAGGAACTTGTAATGGAAGGAAACTGTTTTTGAGGGCCTTTGGGGGGGGTGTGATTGTGAGAGGGGAAAGGATCGCAGGATGGTGAGGTATCGGAGGGTGGTGGTTTGTAGGGCCGGAAGATGGCAGATACGCTCGGAGGCCGTGGGGTGTGAGAGGAAAGATAGGAAGATTGGAAGAAAGATAAGAGGCAACGGATCGGAGTACGATGTTCGAGATGTTAGGATAATTACGAAGGAAAGTGTTTTTGAGGGCCTGTGGGGGTGTGTGATTGTGACAGAGGAAAGGATCGCAGGACGATGAGTGGGAAGGTATCGGAGGACGGTGGTTAGTAGGGCCGGAAGATGGCAGATAGGCTCGGAGACCGTGTGTGTGTGAGAGAGAGAGAGGGGGGGGGGAGATCGGAAGAAGGATAAGAGGCAACGGATCGGAGTACGATGTTCGAGATGTTAGGATAATTACGAAGGAAAGTGTTTTTGAGGGCCTGTGGGGGTGTGATTTTGAGAGGGGAAAGGGTCAGATGACAGTGTTTGGAGTATGTGAGGGATAGGAGGATGGTGAGAGGATGAGGGAGTGTGAGAGGGAAAGGTATACTTCTAAAAGATTTTAGGACGTTGGTAGGAGGTTAAGATGGCAGTGTTGTGTGTCTCCGTTGAGGTCTTGGAAAGTAATGGAAAGTGCATTAATCTGTTCCAGACAGGTCCGCAGAGTACTTAAACTGAAAATACTAAAACCGAGGCGTACTTAAACCGAGGTATGACTGTATTATGCACTCAAAGACTGCAAGGCTACAAAATGTACCCAGGATAAATGACTTAGTCTGGCATAGGGTTGTATCTAATGAAGTCATCCTGGCAGTATAAGGACTTCTGATTGCTCAGTAGGACTTCCTCTTCTGCCATCTTTGCATGCATCTCCCCAATGTGACAACTGACTTTACAAACAAACAAACAGCAAAAATGAATAATACCACCAGATTTTAGAAGCATCGCATTTCAGGTCTACTGGAAACAAAGCATCTTCACGAACCATTTATATCTCACTGTGTCTTGATGCAGCTTCCGTTCCATGCAGTTGGGCTGCAACAGCTGAGCTTATTGGCATCTATCCTAGCAACAGTTGCTCCCAGAGCCCATCAGGATTTGGAACGATTTTCCAGCCGTGATTATGGTTTCACAGATAGCGTGGACCTTATCTTATCTGGGATATTTATAAAGAGCTGAACATTACAAAATATGGTATAGCACAGAGCAGAAAAAATGCAATCAGTATGGGCAGATTAAACAGTTCTCAAAGAAGAAATCGGATGCTGCTTGCTGGTCATCTCATCCTTCGATAGCCTGCAAACCCTGCAAAAATAGCATCTGACAAAATGTGTATGTACAAAGTTGGGACATTTAATGGGCAGCGTATTCTGAAAGGCTGGCACCATTGCACAGAAGGACCCTTTTCTTCCTTCCCCTTACTTGAATATAATGCTTGTGCCACCTTACACATGTTACTTCCGAGCAATTCAAATGCTGGAGTCAGATGCCTACAAAAGCAGTGCAGAACGCATTGCTAAGAATACAAGATGGATCAGGTCAAAGGTCAAAGGTCCATCTAGTCCAGCATCCTGTTCTTAGAGAGGCCAGCCAGACAGCTGTGGGAACAGCACTTTCCCAGCAGCTTGTATTCCAAGCCATGCTGCCTTGAACAGTGGAAGTAGAACATAGCTAGCATGTCTATGAGCCATGGACTAAAAATTAAGCCTGTAAGTGGAGGGACTGCCCCCTAATTTTATACCCAGTAAGTTTCTGAGCACAATTCAAAGTGTTCGTGTAGGCCTTTAAAGCTCTAAACGGCCTTGGCCTGGCCCAGTATACCTGAAGGAGCGTCTCCACCCCCATCATTCTACCCGGACACTGAGGTCCAGCGCCAAGGGCCTTCTGGCACTTCCCTCACTGCGAGAAGCCAAGTTACAGGGAACCAGGCAGAGGGCCTTCTCGGTAGTGGCACCCGCCCTGTGGAACGCCCTCCCTTCAGATGTCAAAGAAATAAACAACTACAGTACCTGATGTTTAGAAGACATCTGAAGTTTAGGGAAGTTTTTAATGACTGATGTTTTAATGTATTTTTAATCTTTGTTGGAAGCCACCCAGAGTGGCTGGGGAAACCCAGCCAGATGGGTGGGGTACAAATAAATTATTATTATTATTATTATAAATATTAATATTATTATTTTACCCCCCCCTTTACAAACAAATAATGAAATCAATAAGAATGCCTTTGTTTAAAGGTTCCTTTGTCATTTTTCTCTCTCCCAGAGGCCAGATGTCCTACCTAACCAGGTAGAACTAAACATTCTTAGTGTGAGTGTTTGCATTTTCAGGTCTGAGGAACTCATGCATACCTGCATACTTCACCAACTTTTTTTTGTAGCAGTGTGATGTGTGAGGGATTTGTTCTTGTTTCATTTTTTAAAACCACAAGGCAGAGGACAGGGGGGCACAGGTTTCCTTTGAGCAACATGACTCAGCAGCATTTTCTCCTTTTTTTCTGTTTTAAAATGCTTTATTTACACTTATGCGTCATACAAATAGACAATGAATAAAACGAACATATAATACCAAACCAGATAAAATACAAAGCAAAAACAAAAACAAACAAACACATAAATACAATCATTGATAACAAAAACTACAGACAAGAATATAGGCGCCATATTCTCCTACAAAAAAGAAAAACTTCACTTCAAGAAAAGACGACAAAAAGAAACAAACCTAGAAGAAAAAGGGGAAAAGAAAATAGAAAAAAGATGACATCCAGCTAACTCCATGTGGTTAATTCTTCTCATATCACTGGTTATGTGTAATGATTAAATTTTGGAGAAACATTTTGATTACGTGTGAGACTTTCATTTTAAGCTAAGGCAAGTACAATTCTGCATTTTCTCCTTTGCTAAGGGGGGTTGTGAGAATTGTTCTCAGTTGGCGGCAGGGGAGAAAAAACTTGTGATGAGGAAGGGAGGAGAAGAGACTATTCACATTCTATGTCCTTTTAAACGTGTGGAAGGAGGGTGGGTATTATTGGTTTGCTTTTGCTTTTATTATGTATTTTGTATATTAATACTGTGAACCTCCCTGTGACCTTCGGATGAAGGGAGGTATACAAATTAAATAAAAAAATTAAATAAATATAAATAAAAAAATATTCTGGATGTTGAAGTGCATGGGAAATCCGTTGCAGCTAGGATTGCTAGCAATCCTGTACGCTGGGCTGTAGTCAACAAAGTTCTATGCAGAATAAACCCATTGAAGTTAATTATTATTATTAGCAATCGGACTAAGTTCATCTATGCAACTACAAAAGATGCAGGAGCTCTGCTTTCTTTTTCACCTGCCCACTCTAGTCAGGCAGTAGGAAAAGCCTTTGCAGGAACAGGAGCCAATGCTAGCAGACACAGTCAAGGATGGTGAAAGAGCATTGAAATTCACTGTGTTCTTAATTTGCCATAAGATCCTGGAAGAGCTCCGTTAGTTTCTGTAGAATAACTTTGGTAATTAGAGCCAATTGCTACTCTTCATCAAGACAGCCTCATGCATTTAAGCTGCCTGCTAGGCCCAAAGAATAATAATAATAATAATATCGATCTGGCTGGGTTTCCCCAGCCACTCTGGGCGGCTTCCAACCAAATATTAAAAACAATACAGCATCAAACATTAAAAACTTCCCTAAACAGGGCTGCCTTCAGTTGTCTTCTAAAAGTAAAATACTGGTAGTTGCTTATTGCCTTGACATCTGCTGGGAGGGCATTCCACAGGATGGGTGCCACTACTGAGAAGGCCCACTGTCTGGTTCCCTGTAACCTCACTTCTCGCAATGAGGGAACCGCCAGAAGGCCCTCGGTGCTGGATCTCAGTGTCCGGGCTGAATGATGGGGGTGGAGACGCTCTTTCAGGTATACTGGACCGAGGCCATTTAGGGCTTTAACGGTCAGTACCAACACATTGAATTGTGCTCGGAAACGTACTGGGAGCCAGTACCTGGCTAGAACCTGATAGGCAAGTATAGCTCTCTGTGTTGAGATGTCAGTGGCAGTCGAATGGGTATGTAGACCTCTGTATGTAGAGCTGGAAGGACCATAAGGGTCATCTAGTTCAATGCAGGAATATTTTGCCTGACATGGGGCTTGAACCCACAACCCTGATATTAAGAGCCTTATGCTCTACCAACTGAGCTAAGCAATACATAAAGAGGGGGTTTCTATATGACCACTATGTCCTGAGTGTACAATTGCCTAACTGTACCTCTGGAAATTGGACAAATGTGTGATCTGCAGTGAACTTTTGTAATGAAGATGAATGCAGTCAGGGTTATAACATTTGCCTGCTTGTCCTGTAATTGATGGATCTCATCCGGTCTCACCAGGTATTTTTGGATGCATATTCCACTTACTGTACATTCCTTATATGCACTGTATTTACATTCATGTGAGAAATTATCACATGAAGAAAAAACTTAGCAAAGCTTGGCAGTTTCCCCATGGTTTATGATAGGAAAGTATAGTCACAACAGAAATGTCACCTCCCATCTACACCAGTAATTTAAAATTCTTTGCTTTTTTATCAGTTTAGCAGCCCTTACACTATTGCTTCTTTAAAAAGTGGTAATGGGTGTCAGATACAAGGTGAAACCAGCGGGATGAAAAGCAGCAAGGGGGCAATTTGTTTTTCATGTGCAATATAGTTTTCCTTTAGGAAACTCATACAAACTGTGGACAGCAGCTGCAATACAAAATGCATGTACTCCTGCGTACATCAAACTGCTCTTAGTTCCTGGTCAGTAATGGAGCAATTGACACAATATAGGTGTGTGTGTGTGTGTGTGTGTGTGTGTGTGTGTGTGTGTTTAGGTTCCATTAATTTCTATGGGGAACATGTAAAAAAAACAAAAACCACCCATGTTTACTCTCCTACTAAAATCAAGTTTTAACATCAACCAGATGATAGTCCATTTTCTCCTTGCATAATTATGATGATAACTATAACACACAACAGTGTTGTCCTTTACATGCTTACTGTAGGTCCTGCTGTCTTCAGGTCTGCTTACTTCCTAGTAGTTAGTGTGTTCTGGGTTGCATCCCAAATTGCGGCAAAGGACAATAAGGTTCCCAATGCCTCCTGCTGTTCTAAAGTACTGTTTTCTTCATTCACCCATATACACTTTGAAAACTGTTTTTCCATTCCAGGCAGTGGTTTACTGCATGAACCCAAAGGATGGTTTGCTCTAAATCAGGGTTTCCCAAACTTGGGTCTCCAGTTGTTTTTGGACTACTAAGCATTGCTGTGCCTTTAGTTTAAACAGACACATCTAAAGTACAGTATGTATAAATAGCACTAAAGTACCAAAGTGTTAGGACCCCTGAATCCAGTATCAATCCTGTCAGGGGGACCCCCCTACAGGGAGCCTCGCATCATCCTGACCTGCACTTCGCCCAGCGACAGCGCTAGCAGCGGGTCAAGGGAAAGTGGAATGGAAGGGGGAAGGCTCAGCGAGGCATCAGAGCCCTGGCAATGCTCTGGGGAACAAACAGTGGAAGAAGGGCTCAGCGACGTATCGGAGCCCCTGTACCACTCTGACCATCTAGAGGAGGAGGGACGGCTCAGGGAGGCGCCAGAGCCCAGGCAACATCCCAGCCAGCAAGGGGAAGAAGGGACACCACTCCTTCCGGCGCCCAAATTGAGGCGCGCACCCAAACGAAGGGGCGGCGTTTCGGGGTGCCCAGGTTATTATGATGGCCCTGAAGCTGACGGGCGCCATTGCCAGGTTCTGAGAGTGACTAGGTGGTCATGTTTTCTGCTACCTCTGCTGTAATGGGCTGTGGCACCTCTCACTCCTCCCGACCCTCTCTCCTGTAGCTGTGAAACTTAGACAAAATAAACTTCAGTAGAAGCTGCCACCATCCCTTCTTCTCACGCTTGCACCTGGGAAGAGAGATCGAAAGGAAAATCTCTCTGCCTTATACTTAGGCTGCAAGTCTCTTAGTCTCTTCTTTAAGAAGCAGACAGAAATTCAATAATTAAAACAAACTTACCTCAAAAGAAAGAAATCAAGCAAGCCTCTTTGAACATAGGAAACTATCACATCAGGGAGATAGCTTTGTGACAATAACTCTGCTTTTAGTTTTCCATGTAGATGGAATTCTTTTGAGAATGGAGAAGCATGAATTCATGTGAGCCCCTGCCTGCAGCCTGATGTTGCAGTCCAGACACAATATGAGTTGCAGAGAGGTGGTGGGTATCTGAAATATTATGATATGCATATCTGCATCAGAACCATATATACACCTATATGCATCTTGCTTTGATTTGTCTCTCACTGGCTCTTGCCAGCCCTTCTTTGTTCCTTCGGTGTTCGTCATGTGTTTTCAGTACATAACCTATATAGAAAAACAGTGGAACGATGAAGGACAAATGTACCCTTTCAATCAGCAAGCTGGAATACTTACAAGCCATTTTACTTGCTGGCACGCCTTCAAATATAGGAGGCAGCAATATCCTGCACAATCTGTTAGGTACATTGCAGAAAAGTTGATTCCTCTTTCGTAAGGTGCTGACTTCCTGGGAAGAACTAGGGCAGGGGTGTCAAACTCAAATTCATCGGGGGCCGCATCAGCAGTTTGGTCACCCTCAAAGGGCCGGTTGTATCTGTGGGACTATGTTTCCACTCTTTATTATCATAAATTATTGTCACTGCATTCAATTATTACTGTTTTTTGTAATAATGTAAGTAATAACTAGCTCTGAAAGCAGAAACATAGTCAGAATAATGGCAAGTAGATATTCAAATGTACAATTATTGTACAATTTATTGAAAAATGATTTTTGGTAACTGCACTGGGTGGTGGAGGCTCGCTAGGGTTTCATGCAGGACCTTTGCAGAGCTACTAGTACCTGGAGATGCTGGGGTCCTTCTGCATGCAGGACAGATGTTCTGCCAGTGAGCCACCACCCTTCACCAAAGGGACTGGCTGAGGTTGACTCACTGAAGCTGCTCTCCTGGTTCCAGGGTTTAAGGGCCAGAAGTATAAAGCAGCATCCTATGTTTCTGAGGAGAGGGAGAGGGAGAGGGGAGGAAGGAAGGAAGGAAGGAAGGAAGGAAGGAAGAAAAGAGGGAGTGGGAGGGAGAGAGGAAGGAAGGAAGGAAAGAAGGAAAGAAGGAAAGAAGGAAAGAGGGGAGAGAAAGAAGAGTAGGAAATAAGGAAGAGAATAAAGAAGGAAAGAAAAAGAAAGAGGGAGAGAAGACGGAAAGGGAGAAAGAAGGAAGGAAGTAGAGGGAAAGAAAGAATAAGAATGAGGGAGAGGAAGAAAGTTGGGAAGGACGGAAGGAAGGAAGGAAGGAAGGAAGGAAGGAAGGAAGAAAAGAGGGAGCAGGAGGGAGAGAGGAAGGAAAGAGGTGAGAGAAAGAAGAGTAGGAAAGAAGGAATAAAGAAGGAAAGAAAAAGAAAGAGGGAGATAAGACAGAGATAAAGAAGGAAGGAAGGAGGGGGAAAGAAAGAATAAGAACGAGAGAGAGGAAGAAAGAAAGGGAGGGGGGGTCGCCGCCTTGATTCAGCGCCAGAAAAGAGCACGAAGGGACCCAGGGGCAAAAAGCATTTCCCCGGCCCCAGCTGTTTGTCGGCGCTTTGTTGGCACGGCGCTTCAGCAGCAAGGTCCCACTGCTGGGTCCCGCTGGCTGGGGCACTCGGCGGGCCACATGACGAGGTCTGGCGGGCCGGATTTGGCCCCCGGGCCTTGTGTTTGACACCTGTGAACTAGGGCATGGAGTCTTCGCCAATGACACCACTTGCAGCTATGATCAGGGATATCAAAGGCTACTAGCTATGCTCTGCCTCCACAGTTTGAGGCAGCGATGCTTCTGAATACCAGTTTCTGGAAACCGGGGGGGGGGAGTGTTCCTGTGCTCCATTCCGACCTACAGGTTTCCCATAGGCAGGTGATTGGCTACTGTGAGAAGAGGGGGTCATGCTGGCTACGGGAGGCCTGGAAGGCTGTGCCGTCCTCGTGATCCCTATCCCCCCATTAGATGAAGGGGGCAGTGTCAGCTACGAGAGGCCTGGAAGCTAGCATCGTTTTCGCAGCCCCAACCCCCCCCCAGATGAAGGGGGGCCATATTGGCCACATGGCCTTTCAGAAGGCCTTGCCATACTTGTGGCCCCAATCCTTCCACCAGATGATGGGGGCAGTGCTGGCCACAGGAGACCTTGAAGGCCGTCGCTTGGCTTAGCAGAAAGCCATGCCATCCTTGTGGCCCCAATCCCCCCGCCGGATGAAGGGGGGCTGCTCCAGCTACAGGAGGCATGGAAGGCCACCATGCAGCCTAGCAGAAGGCCGCACCATCCTCGTGGCCTCGATTACCCCACTGGATAAAGGGGGGGGCGCCAGCCAACTCTACCTAGGGAGGCCAAGGATTGAACCTGAGACCATCACACATGAGACCAATGCTCTACCACTGAGCCAAGGGTTACCCTCACCCTACTATATGCTATGTAAATCATTCCACCTGGAAGTGATCCCACTTAAATATTTCAATTCTTTTATTTTTAATAGCCTTAGAACCAGAATGGGGGAAGCAGGCTATATATGTCATTATTGATGTGTATTTATTGATAACTGTGAATGTTGAAACCACAAGTAGAGATGTTACATAACTCCAACACTTTCCCAATATTTCGTATATTAAAAAAGACCAGTCCTTCCTGGGATGGAGGTATCGGGAAGGTTTTGCATTATCTGACTCATTCTTGTACTGTCAGGGCACGACTTTGGGGCAGAAGCCCATGGGAGCAGAGGTGTAGGTTGGCAAAAGCAGCAGGGCTTGCTTACCACATTTGAACATAAGCGGCGGGGGCGGGAGAAAACCCACCACATTACAATCTATAGAGGAGGAACCCCAGTAAGTAAGATCTGGGTTGGGTTGGGGGGGGGGGTTGTGTCAAAAATTACCTGACTCCACCACTGCTCTTCCCTCACACAATGCACCAAAGAGACCTGCAGTTTTGCACCCCATAGATTATAAAGAATTACACCAGCGTCGCCACCGCTGGGGTTGTGAGCGCTTGTGTCGGGGCTGCTGCGAACTTGCCGCGTCCAGGCTCATGCATAATTCTTGCTAGGGCTGGGCTTTCCCCTTCGGCGTCTCCTCCCTCCAGCCAACTCTTAGCGAGGTCATTCCAATGAGAACGAAGGAGGCGTCATACAAGGTCGCTTTTCCCCCCTCTCTCTTTTTCTGGAGAAGACACCAGCTGAGCGCGAGAGAAGAGCGTGGTGCTGAATTTAATCTGCCTTCGCCAGTCTCAAGGATATCCAGACTCTTTTCATACAGCGTCCGCAGAAAGAGAGAGAAAGGCAGAGACAGACACCCCAAAGGAGAACAAGATCGATGCCACCGCTTAGGAGAGTCGTGTGATCAGGAAGCGTCTGGAGAGCGCGCGTCGGGGAGGTTCGGGGAAGGAGGCACCAGCACCTCGGACAGCTCCCCGCTGAAGCTCCCTTCAGGCTCTGCGTGGCTGCAGCGGCGCTTTACTCGCTCCAGGCTTCCTCGACGCCCAGCACCGAGCAGCGCGAGAAACCCACCTCCCCGATCCATCAACTAGAGGCGCACCCAGATTTAGGATCTCCGGCCCGGCTTGGAGAGAGAAGCACGCCCAGACTCGAGGCCACCCGGCCTTCACCGCTGTGGCTATATGCCTGCCAGCTGCTGCTGAAGAAGAGGACAAAAGTTTGCCGCGGAGGGGAGAGCCCTTCTTCTCCCTCTTCCCTTCCCCTTGGAGAAGGCGAATGCGTCGCTTTCGGAGCTGATTTGGTAGGAACGATGACCGAGCGAGGATGTGCACCAGCAGTCAGATCATCGGAGGCCTCCTGGTGCTCTCCGTGCTGGAGATAGGGCTGGGGGTCTCCAGCGTGGCCGTGGGGGCGGTCAGCTTCAGCCTGGCTCTTTCCGAGCGTGCGCCTCAGCTGGGAGACTCTTCTCCGGTATGGAGCGGGGTGTGTGTACGTTAGCCATTTCACTCTCTCTTTAACTCTTGATGGTGATGATGTTGTGCTCAGCGGGTGCTAATTTTCCATACGGCCCTTTCTCTAGCTTGCATGCTCCGTGCACTCTTGATATCTGCATGATCCATGTGTATAGACTGCTTCCTTCCTTCCTTCCTTCCTTCCTTCCTTCCTTCCTTCCTTCCTTCCTTCCTTCCTTCCTTCCTTCCTTCCTTCCTTCCTCCCTCCCTCCCCTCCCCTCCCCTCCCCTCCCCTCCCCAACCTCTTTTAGGACAACATAACCTGAACTTTATTTGAACCCTCTAGCATAATATCTCACACCCCACCGCAGCCTTCATCAGATTTATACCTGCGGAACACTGGGCAATGCCTTTGACCATGGGGGAAAAAAATCTACAATGGGGTGTAAAACTCTTCCAGCTGCCCTGCTCCATGCAAAGCCATGGAGGAAGGATCATAGCTCAGTGGCAGAGCGTCCATCATGCATGCAGCTCCCAAGTATCTCTAGGTAGGGCTGGGAAAACTCCTATCTGAACTCCCAGGTCAGAGCAGATAATACTGAGCTAGATGGACTAAAGGTGTGACTTGGTATAAGGGTGGGTGGGTGGGTAGACAGAAGTCCAGGACCCCATGCAGCAGAATAAGCAGAAGACTCCCAAATGGAACAGGGATGGCTTAATGCTTTGGAAATAAGCGAAGTAATGAACATTGCCATCTTAAACCAGTACACCCCCCCAAAAGAACCCGAATATTTGTGTCTAAAATTATCTAGTTGCACCATTGTGCATAGGACCATGTGGTAGTCCAAAGACAGAAAAGGTATTTCCAAATGATGCCAAGGACATGCCTTAGACTGCATATTTCTGAAAGAATGAAAAGGAAGCATATTCTTGCAGCATTACATCATTTTCTTGTGATCAGGATAGAGCAACTGCATCTTTAAGTCAGGATTTTACTAGGAACTGAAAATGTGGACAAAGTCAGTCAACATTCAGGCATACTCACAATTAATTTTGACATCATATGTTGTTTGGTTGAAATCCCCTACCACCACCATAACTTTAAATGAAATGAAAGATTGACACCTCAGCTTCAATAGAGGGTGGCTTCTTCTTCTTCTTCTTCTTCTTCTTCATCATCATCATCATTACATCCATTGTAACAATTGGATGAATGAAAGTACATTGTACTGTTTTCTATTGCAATTCATGAGACTGGCATCCAATGTGCTTCAGAGCTCAGCTTTAGGCACCCTTCTCCTAAACATATTCTTTGGAAATCAGTCCTACTGATTAAAATGGAATTTGGTGCAACCCAAACAAAACTAAGTAGGTTTAATTCCCATTCAAATGAATTGAATTTTAAATCTCAGTTACATTATTAAATCCAACTGAGTGGGATGGGACTTAAGTATGTGTAACTTCCAATGTTATGCCCAGCATGACTAACATTGTGGTGCATGGTAAAAATAATCCATGCAGCCATCATGGAGTAGCAGTGGAGTTTTCAGCTGAAATTAGTTAGGATACAGTGGGGTATGCTGACTAAGGATTTCAGCCTGCATTGGTATGAAAAAACGTAGCATACAATGTACATTTCCTCACTGGTTCTGTTTAGATCATTAGGAAGCAAAGCAAATGTGACCTGTATTAGAATTCATAATTTTAACTGAATAAGAACTTCAAAACTTAAAGAGAAATGAAGTGGAAATGTATTAGAATCATATAGACATATATTGGTCTAATGAAAGATACGATGCACAAGGTGTTTTGAAAGTGCACCATTTCCTCTGATTTTAGACTAAATAGCTGCACAATCCTGTGTTGAAATGTCTAGTTAGTACATTTTTACCTACATGTACATGTATCTTGGAGTAACAGCAGCACATTAATTAAGCTGCTGAGCCACAGAAGCAGCACTTACAGATTGTGGTAAGAGCTTGGAATCACAATTTCACCAGGTGGCCTGAGTGTAATAGTGGGCATGTGTGGGGGGAGGTATAGCTTTCTGAAGAGCAGGTTGGATCCAACCCAAATTACTTGCACTTAGATCCCAATGAAATCAATGGGACTTAAGTTCCAACTAACTTGGGTTAGATTCAACCCTACGGCTTTTGTCAGACTAGGAGTGATTATTAAACCTTTGAATGGCAGTGCTCAGCTGAAGGAGCAGCTGTGGACAAAAATACTGACACTGATAATTTTATTGGTATAGACAATTAGATAATTAGGTGCAGAGTCATATTAGCCTAGTGGGTTTCTACAGTTACAAAGTTTTATTGGGTAAGGATCTTGCATATTTTTAATCCATTTCTGGGCCTCCTTGCTAGTTGCCTCTGTGAGTGAACCTTATGAGTATCATATATGAACAGCCTGATTTAGAACATGGTTAAAACTCATGATGGAGTCATCCAACTATATTAATTTGCAGCTACCTTGTTCCATGTGGATAGTACACACATAGCAAGGTACACAACATACAGGATGTATGAGACATTTCTACAAGCCTGGATTCTGGGTGGATGCCTAACTTAAAAAGTGCCATGCTGTGTGGTTTTGTGACTGCATCCTCAAGTATTTGGTTTCAAGCTCACCATTGCTAAACTGTCATTGTTTCCCCACAAGGGTGAGATCTCTGCCTTTTCAAGAACTGCAAGGGGTATGAGCTGGTTGATGCACTTAGATGTGCCCTACTCAATGGCTTCTGAGAGAGCTAATTCATACAGTCAGCTTCCCCACATGATACTGGCCAGGTTGTAACCCTATCAATGGCGCAGCAAGCTTTCTGAGACCACTGTGTCTGTTCTGTAAATCTGCTCTATGGTCCGACTAACAATCTCATCTTAGACATATTTGCTCTGAAGAAGGCCATACTGTATCGAATTCAATGAGATTCGTGTATCTGAAGAAGTGTGCATGCACACGAAAGCTCATACCAAAATATAAACTTAGTTGGTCTTTAAGGTGCTACTGAAGGAATTTTTTTATTTTGCTTCGACTCAGACCAACACGGCTACCTACCTGTAATGAGATTCATGTCCAAGTATGCATGCTTGCAACTGCAGAATTAGGCTTGAAACCGAATGGTTTTGTTTTAATTGCAATAATTTCAGGTATCAGAGGGAGAATAGGTCAGGTAGGGTGGGATGAATTGCTTCAAACTTCTGAAGAGCACGCCCATTAGAGGAAAGCAGATTTGTATGCACTCTTCCTAAAAATAACATAACATGGAAATTTAATTAAAGGCCTTTGACCCACTTCTGTCTCCAAATAGCTGCAACTAGATGGGAGCCCAGTTTCACACATAAGTGGCTAAAGGGAAGGTTACTATGGAAACCTTAACTCAGAATATCCTGCTTTGTGTGGATTGAAATCATGCACATCTCTATTACACATATTGTCTCACCAACCACAATATCCTATTAAGCTGCCAAATGATATATTTGCTTTTATTTTTTACTGCCAGGCACCTTTAGCCACCTTTTCTATTTTAAAAGAACACTCAAAGTGGCTAAACATTTATAAAGCAGAGATAGCAGTTGAATGCACCATCACCGCCAGTAAATGTTTAAAAAATCATCCCAAGATTGTTAACCTGTAATTCAGATACAATTAAAAAGCATCTCAAAAGCCAACTGTAATAAGCATATTTTCACAAGGTGAGCAGAAATGGGACCAGGCAGACTTCCTTAGGGAGAGTGTTCCATAACTTTTGGATTCCATAACTTTGGCGTTTATACCTTCTCATTACTGTAAACCCATTTATATTGACAACAATGGTATGCAGTATAGCCATAGTTGCAATGTGTGAACTCCAGTCCACAGCAGTATTTTTTGCATAAGCAAGCCCATTATTGAAACTGAGGTCGCATTCGTGCAGAGTCCTGATGCACAAGAAAGTTTTATTGCTAACTGCCTTCATGGATTTTAAAAAAAAATGGTTCATGGACAGTAGCAGACCCACCAAGATCAATGGAACTGCTCATATAGCCACTGCTAATTGCCTGCATAATGATAAGGGTCATGTATGAGTGGTAACTTGTTCATAACTGAAGGCCCATTGGAAACATACTGTGAGATGCAGACTTTGAGGTATTGGGCATATTCTTGCAGAAATTGGCTATATCTTACAAGTAATATCAAAAAATGTGGTAGACAAAGCCTATTACACTTCCTGAATACTCAAGACATCTGGGTGGAGCAAGAACACTAAAAAACGTTGGCATCATTAAATTGATTTAGAAATCTTGGGGCAGAAAAGCCATATAAGAATTGTAGGGTCTTGCTTACTTTGGTACATAATCCGAAGACTGTCAGGCTGAAACCATGAAAAACATTATTTTAAAAGAAAGAAAACCAGATATTATTTGATATTTAATGGAAGCCACTTCACTCATACCATATAGCTAAGAGCAGGACTGGGGGGACCTGTGATTCTCCACATATTGTTAGACTCCCAACCTCCATCAGCCTCAACCAGGATGCTCAATGGTGATGGGTGATGGGAACTGCAGACCAACAACACCTGGAGGGCCAAAGGTCCCCTTAGAGGTTGTCTAGTGCTCATCTCTGTATTCATGATAGGAATATTAGACCTGGAAGATCCTTGGCACCAAGGATGGTCCAAAGATGCTAAAAATTCATGGCTTTGCTTGGATGAGAGTAGACCACACTATGAAGCTGCCTCATACTAAATCTAGTTCAATATGGTCTTGACGCTAAGGACTTGGGTGAATATCTTGCCAGCTCTTCTGCCAGCTGTCTTTTAAGTGGACCTGGGACTTCTGAAGCCAAACTATTTTGGAATCAAGAGGAAAGAGTCATCCTATGCAAACATATGGGAGCAAGCTCCATTGACCACAGTGGGACTTACTTCTAAACAAACATGTGGGGGGTTGCTCTGTTCATGTCTGATTAAGGAATTTGTGTAGACTGTCAAAATATAGAGCTCTACTCCAATAAGGGACCTCAGAACAGAATGGTTACACTAATTACAAATGTGAGAGCTAATGAGTTTTCCAAGCTCAAGAGCAGAAAGCTTAATATATCCGAGAAATGAAAGGAAAAGAAATACATTAAAATATGTAGTAAAATATATTATGGATCTTCTGCTTCTGCCCACCTAATTTTTCTGGAGCTGAAATTCTGCATGGTTCTCACTCTATAAAGAATCAGTTTCAGTTAAGGCAACAGAAATTGGAAGAAGAGTCTAGTTATATGGCAACAACCTAAAATCAATCACTCAGTTAATCTCATCTGTGTGGAGACCCTTATCTTGCTTGTGATATAGATGAGGATATGCCTGTCCTCTCAGTGATACGACTGAATAAGAGACTGAAATACAAAAACTCTTTGAATCCAGCCATTGTGTGCCGGATGCCTTTCCACTTGTATTACTTGTCATAGTCATACAGCGTGAGGTGTAATTAGTCCTTTGAGGTGAACAGAAATGCTGCTAGATTTTGACTTTTTTTAAAAAAAATCTACTACTCACACGGAATGAGCTGCTTCTCCATAGAAACGGCAGGACCAATTGCACGAGCGTGTTGAGCACACAGGCATACACTGCGAAGAGAGTGGCAGCATGCATACAAATCACCTCTACACACAGAGGAAGGCATGCAAGCATGCACCCACCAAAAAGGAAGAATAAAGCTGCTTTAAAAAATAACAATCCTGAATTATGTAAGTCACATCAGGGGTAGTGCATGTGCTAGCTACTAACTTCAAAAGTGCCATATCGATTCAGTGTTTGGATTTCTCAAACAAGTGCCCAGGCTAAAAGCTGTCTAGGATCTAGACAGGTCTTTCTTCTCATTTCAGATGTTTGAGAGGGCTGCTGGCAGTGGTTCCCTGTGGTGCTTGGAAGTCACTCTGTTCATTAACAAGAGAGACACCCACTCACTCACTCATTCACTCACTCACTCTCTTCTTCACTTCCTCTGAGTCTGGGCTGAGCCCTGACACCATGGTGGAGCAGGCCAGGGAGGAAGCACCACCATTTATCACACAGCAAGGATGGTGATGTCATTTCCTGGGGGGTGGGGCATGATTGGCCAATCCTCTTCATGCCAACCATTTCATTAATCAATCAATTAATGAGATTTAATATCCTGCTTCATCAACAACAAAAAAACCCTCTAAGCGGTTTACATAAAACAATATAAAAGGTTCATTGAACAATTCCGATCAAATCAAATGTTAAAAGCAGGGTATCCAAACAAAAATAAAACCAGAAGTTTTAAAAGAACTTCTTTTAATTTTAATTTTTAATTTTTAAAGAAATATACATAATGGAGTAAGCTCACAGCCTATGCAAGATTATGTTCATACTAAATTATGACTAAAACCAAAATCGTGTATAGTCAAAATGCATTTGGTTCAGTGGTGGGCGAGATTGCCAAAGTCATCCCCCCCCAAAAAAGTTGTCCCCTTTCCACCCCCCTTTTTTTAAAAAAAATCCCCATGTGCGTAAAACTCAATGCGCACAAGCTAAGTGCACATAAGTTGTGGGTTTACTGTAAAACCACATAACAAAATGATGTGCTGCCCTGTGCTCCTTTGGGAGGAATATTAAAAATACATGTCTGGGTAGGTTTGATTTATTTTTTTTGAACAGGTGCTAAAAATAATACAGTGATGGCTGCTACCTAACATTAATGGGCAGGGACTCCCAGAGAGCAGGTGCTGCCACCGTGAGGGATCGATTCCTTGTAGATGTGAAACATACACCGTGTGATACTTGAAAAAGTTCCACTTCCACAGATCAAAGTAATCAAGTGGGCACATATGGGATAAGGCTATCCTTCAAGTAAACTGGTCCCAAGCTGTTGAGAGCTTTAGATATGACCATACTGTATAATACTGTAGCTTATACGCCATAATACCAATAGCACCTTGAATTTGGCTCAGTAACAAACCAGCAGGTGTGCAGATCTCTGGGCAGGGGCGCAATATGCTGACAGGGTCTCGTTCCTGGCAGCAATCATGCTGCAGTGTTCTGCACTGACTGCAGTTTCTGGGCCAACCTCAAAGGAAGCTCTATATTCTAGACTGCATTGCATTAACAGTCTTGAAGCAACCGGTTACAGGATTAGTGTGATCAAGCTCTCCCAGTCCAGGGAAGGTCGCAACTGTTGTGCCAGTTGTTAAAGAAGCTGTCCTCAGAGAGAGAAACTCATAAAGTAGGTGAAGCAGACATATAGAGGTGGGTCATATTAGCATGAGTATGCCACTTTCTTTTTTGGAAAACTCTGAAGTGTCGCTTTGTTATGGTAACCAAAATGTTGCAAAATAGCTAGGAAGCATTTTTGAGTCAGAACTGTCCATCAGGCTGGATAATAAGCAAAAATGTGTGTGTGTGTGTGTGAGAGAGAGAGAGAGAGAGAGAGAGAGAGAGAGAGAGAGAGAGAGAGAGAATTTAGTTTGATATTGAAGCTGTAGTTTCTGCACTGGTCAAAAAAATCATTTTCAGAATTAATCATTTTCTGAGAATTAATCTCAGAAGAAGCATAGCTATTGGGGTTGTCATGAAAAGCACCTAAACTTATTCCATGTATTTATTACCCCGGTATGTATATGCCCAAGGAGCTCAAGGTGCCATAAATGGTTCTCTTCCTCCCCATTTTATCTGCACAACAGCTCTGTGAGGTAGGCTAGGCTGAGAGTGGTTAACTGGTCTGGTGAGCTTCATGGCTGAGTAGGGATTTGAACCCTGGTCCCGCTGGTACTAGTCAAGCACAATAACCACTGTACCACACTGACATGGCCTCACAATTTACCACTATTGGACTTCTTGGCATCTTAAAAAAAAGGCACTGGAACCGAGTCCCCACAACCCTGGTTCAAAGTAAAGAAAATTGATTTAAATTTAACATTTTTTTTAAATGTACAAAATAATATCCAACGAGTAAGAAACAAAATAACCGCGTCCTACGGGACCGCCTCTGGTATGCCCCGCAGAGGACATTAAGGTTCACAAATAATAATATACTGGAGATCCCGAGTCACAAGGTGATTAGGCTGGCCTCGACCAGGACCAGGGCCTTCTCAGTACTGGCCCTGACCTGGTGGAACGCTCTGTCTCAGGAGACTAGGGCCCTGCGGGATTTGTCATCTTTTCGTAGGGCCTGCAAGACAGAGCTGTTCCGCTTGGCCTTTGGACTGACGCAGCCTCAGGTTACCCCCCCCCCCTAAGGTTTTATTTTATAATGGTTTTATCTTACTTGTAGATTTTTAATTTTAAAACTGAATTTTAACATTGTATTAATCTGCATTTTAATTAAATTGTTTCTTTTATACTTGTGTTGATATTTTTGTTGTGAGCCGCCCTGAGCCATAGTTCATGTTTCTTTTTCCAACTACAGCCTTGATTGGGAAGGGCGGGGTATAAATAGAATTATTATTATTATTATTATTATTATTATTATTATTATTATTATTTCACATTGCTGCTCAGCACATGGACACCTCAACCCCCCCCCCCTGCTTGCTGTACAGCACATTCATGGCATGGATGTCAAAGCCCCACCTGCAGCCATCTACCCATTCATATTGCAGCTGGGTTCACCACTACTCTTATCTGATTTTGCTTCAGTGCACCAACTAGAATCCGAACAAGAGATGCGGGGGGGAATTAATCTGGTTTGCATTTGAAGATGAAGCTATCAAATGCACATGTTCTGAAACTGCCTAAGAACTGAAACCCAGTGATCTTTTGCAATGGTTTCTTCTCTGATTTTGCAGGGTAGTTCCCCAGCCAAACGATGTTTACAACATTGTGTATGTTAGGGGAGATGGTGCATAAAAATAGATACATTTGCGAAAATGGCACATAGTGTGCATTGTCTTAGGATAAATTGTTTGCAAAAGTGTGTGCATGGGTCAAAACTGCACACAGAGGTGTTTATTAAGAAAAACCTGTACTAAATGCTGGTGAATTGTCGGGAGGATTTTTTTTAAAATCTCAAATTGCTGCAGAAATGCGGAGAGGCGAATTTAAGAAGAGAAAACTGAGAAACTGAGCTAGACCCATGAGCAAAGGCCTCATAGGAGCCCATTGCAGGGAAGTGGTAGAAACAGCTGGCCTGGTGATCAGAACAGAAGGGAGGCAGGTAGTTTGCCTGGAGAAGATGTGGTGACTGGGCTTAGAATGGGCCTGAAGCCATCACCCAACAGCAGTGGGTTGGCTCAGGATCCAGTGGGTCCTGGGGTGGCTCTGTCCTCCCCTGTCCTTGGAATGGCTCATGTTGTGGCTGGTTATTTCCAGTGGGGGTCTCACCGGTGGCACTCCCACCTGCCTGTGCTGGCAGAAGGGGAAGATGTCTCATGCCTCACTGCCTCAGGCAGCAGCTGCCGGGAGGCTGTTGGGCTCTGACAGGGGTGGGTGGATCCAACCTCCGTCCCCCCAAGTGGGGCAACAAGGATTTGGGACTGCTGCATTAGTGGTTGTGTGAACTGATGCTCTGCCGCACATGTATACCATGGAGAGAAAGGTAGTTAGAAGGAGAGGCGGGGAGGGGAAGAGAATGAAGTTAATGGTATTATTATGTCATCTGATAACAGCATTCTCTGAGCAGCTTACTATAATAATGTTAAAGTACAATAGCTTTCATGAATTATTAGGTTCCGCTAAATTAATAACCACTGCTAGACTGATCACTCTTTGTCTAGTTCTCTTGCAAAAACCATCCAAGCTACCAAACAGTTCCTGAGAGAGTAAAAGGTAAAGGGACCCCTGACCATTAGGTCCAGTCACGGACGACTCTGGGGTTGCGGCGCTCATCTTGCTTTACTGGCCGAGGCAGCCGGCGTTCAGCTTCCGGGTCATGTGGCCAGCATGACAAAGCCGCTTCTGGCGAACCAGAGCAGCACACGGAAATGCCGTTTACCTTCCCGCTGTAGTGATACCTATTTATCTACTTGCACTTTGACATGCTTTCGAACTGCCTGAGAGAGCATCTGAAGGTAAAAGCTGGGCATGGTGTTTCTCTTTGCCAACTTCCTCTGCTGACCTGGGATCTGTTCTCTCTTAAGGACCTGGGCTCTAATCCTGTAAAGGCTGGCATCAGGCAGCTTCATTCTTTTCATGTGGTGGCAGCTTGAGGACATTCACCAGCTCTGGACATACGACTCCAGAGAGAGCAGAAGCGAATGGCACAAGCAAGGCGAGAACCTACAGATGTGCAACTGCCTCAGGCGGCAAGATCCACAGGCGCTTTCCAAGGAATGTATTGCCTGCCACTGCTGTCACTGCTGCACTGACAGCGACGGTGCGTTCCTTGGAGGCTGGATCTGCTGCCTCCTTGACAGCCCCCACCTACCAATCCTGCTTCTATGGTGGCCTCTGGGTGAATAGGAGGCGCTGATCATCTCCTCCCAACTATAGAGAGGAAACAGCAGCGGCCACTTCCATGATTCAGAGCAGACCCCCTTTCCCTACTACAATGGCCTTTGATTGCTTGCTCAACCGTTGGGTAAGGTTGACTTGATTCCCACCCGCCTTGTTCCCAATGTATTCCTCTTTTCTTCCTGATGGAGATTGTCACTCACCACTTCTTCCCTGGTGGGGGTACCATTTTGTGGTTCGCCTCAGGTGCCGAAATGTCTTGGGCCGACTTTCCATCCTTCTCCATGTTTTCGCAGAGCTAGTGCTATGTTCACAGGACCTGTTTTACTGTATTGGCCCAATGTACATCCCTACAGTGACCCCCCCCTCCCCAATCCCAGCAATGTATTCCAGGTAACCTGGTCTTCCAGATTTCCTATTCCCATATCCCAGAAGGAGAGGATGCCACCTGCAGATCCAAGCAAAGTCTAACTCGTGTGTGTGAATATCAAGGAAGAAGCCTCATGTAATAGCAAGCACACACACAAAGCAAACCTGCTAACTTATTGACAGTTAAGCATTTATATCACTCATACAGAAAACCCTGATGACTCACTTCTGAAATGAGTGGCAAATGAGTGGCATTCAAATGCCAAAATGGATCCAATGATTATTCATTCTCTGAATCTTCTCTCCGGTTTAGTCACCTCTACAGTAAATCCAGTTAGGCTCCTTTACAGCGAAACTAGCTGCACCTAATTTCATTGAATGAAATCAATGGTATTTTAGGTGCTTTTCAGATAAGAGACACAGATGTGTGGTAGCCCCTTTTTTTGTGACACAATCCCATCTGGTGATTGGGATTCTGTATAGCCACAGTCCCAGCTGCATGGAATTGCTTCAGAGAAAAGCAGCTCAAAGGCAGCGGCAGCTGTGAATAACGGCACCATAGTCACAACTGATCTAAGTCACTGGTTTCAATAGAACTTAGAAGCAATTAGCTCAGAAACCTCCAAGCGCCCCTATTTTCCAGGGACAGTCCTGGATTTACAGAAGCCATCCTGGTTTCTGATTTGATTCCGGAATGTCCCCCTTTTCCTTAGGACATTGCTGTTTTTCATTGGAGAAATATTGGGAGGGATGGAGTTATGAGACCCCTGAGCCAAGGAGATAAGTAACTATACAACCTTTAGAAGACATCTGAAGGCAGCCCTGTATAGGAAAGCTTTTTGTTTTATTTATTTTTATGTTGGAAGCATCCCAGAGTGGCTGGGGCAACCCAGTTGGATGAGTGGGATATAAATAATAAAATTAGTATTAGTATTAGTATTATTTATTACTCCCTATTTCCATTGGAGAAATGTTGGAGGGTATGTTAATAATAATAATAATAATAATAATAATAATAATAATAATAATACTATATTTATACCCCACCCTCCCCAGCCAAGGCTGGGCTCAGAGCGGCTAACACCAAATATAAAACAACTAGTTAAAATACAATTCAACAACAAGATTAAATACATTTAAATTTAAATTTAAAATGCAGCCTCATAAAAACGGAAAAAAGAAAGGGAAAATGGGGGAGGGGATCAGGTTGGCTCCAGGCCAAATGCCAGGCGGAACAACTCTGTCTTACAGACCGTGCAGAAAGAAATCACGTCCTGCAGGGCCCTGATCTCAGGAGACAGAGCGTTCCACCAGGTCGGGGCCAGTGTTGAGAAGGCCCTGGTTCTAGTAGAGGCTAATCTGATTTCCTTCAGGCCCAGGACCTCTAAGGTATTACTGTTTACGGACCTTAAATAGTAAAATAGTAGTAGTAATAGTAAAATAGTATTTTACAGATACTATTCACCTCAAATACGAGGGTCCTAGGCCATAAAGGGCATTAAAGATCAAAACCAGCACCTTAAATCTGACCCTGTACTCCACTGGGAGCCAGTGCAGCTGGAAAAGCACTGGGCGAATATGCTCCCATGGCAGGGACCATGTTAGCTTCCTCTGAATAAAAACCATAGTTTTTACAAGGGGGAATCAATATCTACATTAGATGTGTCTTTTATGCCAGTTACTCGCAGGCTGATGCTATGCATTTTTCTTCCCAGGGACTTCAGTCACTTATGGGGGCATGGGAGGAGGAAGGAGTTTCTAAAGCTTTCTGTCTTTCCAATGCTGCTGCTTCAAAGCGGCCAGAAGCCAAGAGCAGAGGCAATGGGGCATCTCATAAAAGAGCTGCTGCAACAGCCTTGGCATTGGGCAAGCAAACTTCCTAGTACTACAAAAAGGTTGAAGGAGACCATCTTCCTTTGAACACATTTTCTTTTTCCTCTGCCTGTTCTCACATACCTGACTCCCACAGCCAGAATCTTGTGGATCATGGGTGGTGATGCAGGGTTGAACATACCCCATCCCCCCACTTCCATGATCTTCATTCATGGGCATGATCTTCATTCATGGGTGCCCTGATTCACCTCCCTGATTCATTTATATACTTGGTTTTTACATGCTGCTTCACAAAATAGCTTAACTCAGTTGGTTAGAGGATGGTGCTGATAACATCAAGGTTGCATGTTTGATCTCTATGTGGGAAGGCTGCATATTCCTGCTTTGCAGGGGGTTGGACCAGATGATCCTCAGGTCCCTTCCAACTCTACAATTCTAGGATTCCCCCCAAATGGCCTGGTAGCCAATCTCCAATACCTGATAGGCATAATCAGGCCTGTGGACCGTCTGGAAGGTCCACACCAGTGCTTTGCAGCAACCTAACCTGGATGTAACCAGAGTATGTTTTAACTGTGGCCAGAGATCATCTCTCCAAGAAGGGATATGGCTGACAAGCTGGGCAAAGCTTATGGAAGGCACTACAGTCATACCTCGACATCCAAACGACTCAACTTCCGAAGGTTTCGACTTCCGAAGTCGACAACCCCGGAAGTCTTTTCGCTGCCTGCGCAGAAGCGGCGCAGTCGGTCGGCGCATGCGCAGAACGGGCGCTTCGACAACCGAAGACTTCGACTTACGAAGACGGCCGCAGAACGGATCGTCTTCACAAGTTGAGGTACCACTGTACAAGCAGCAGTAGCACAGGATCTAAACCAGGTGTAGGAAAGCTTTGGCTCTCCAGATGTTGCTGAACTGCAACTCCCATCAGCCCCAGCAAGCATGGTTCATAGCCAGGGATGATACACAGTTGAACAACATCTGGGGGACCCAAGCTTTCCCAAACTTGATATAAATGCTTCCCCCAAGCTTTGCACCTCTTTCTTAAGGGACAGTGCAGCCCCATAACAAAGACTGACTCAATAGCATTCCCTAAATCATTGGCTGACAGTGCCTCTGACTTATGTGCAATGATCTTCAATTTTTTAAGCTTTCAACCGGCCTATCTCAGGGCCTGCTTCCTAAGTTATGGAGAGTGTCCTCCACAGCTTATGAAAGGAGAGACCCGGGTCTCAGCGCCTTGCCTCAGTTCCTCCCCTCTCTGCTCCAGACCCATTTCTTTTTCTGCCAGCAAAGAATCTGCAGACAGCCAATTCATAGCATTCAATAGATCTTCCAAGCACTACCCGGGTTGCAGGCTGAATTTATTTTAGTCGCTAGGAAAGAAATTGCCTGTAAGGGGATTTATGACAGTCTTTTCGTTTTGGTTTAAGAAGCTCAAGTGGCTCAGAACAAAGGCAATTCATTTCCAAACTACATCAGGAACTTATTGGATTAATGCACATTTCGTCCTGAATGGCCTCCCCAAGTAACTTTATGCAACAGTTTGCTTATTTTTCTTTTGCCTCCAGTAATATCTAATGACAGTTTATTCATAATTAGAGTTTATGCAGATTGTGACTTATGTCTTGCTAACCTGCTTTCTATGCAGACTGAGGATGTGGACTAGAGTAATACACAAGTTAAAACAATCTGGGCAGAGGATGAGAATCATACTTGATAAAAAGTGGTTGCTTTAGGCCAAACATGATGTGTGTCAGAATGAGGTCAGCCCCATCAAAAAAGGGTTCGTCCAAACTTCTGCATGTCCTGTGCCCAGAAAAAAACAATGAGTGAGCAATTTTCCACTTGACCCACACTTTCTACATATGGGTCCAAGTGGTTTCTCCCTTGCCCTGCTCCTTTCCCCCTAGGGAAAACCCATTCTTTCGCTCTAAATTGGAGCAAATGTCAATCCAGATAAAACCTGAATTTCTGTTTGTTCCAATTGAGCACTAAAGAGCGGTTTTCCCCAGGGGGAAAGTGGCAGGACAAGAGGAAGCATGGATTAGCCTTAAGTGTGTGTGTGTGTGTGTGTGTGTGTGTGTGTGTGTGTGTGTGAGAGAGAGAGAGAGAGAGAGAGAGAGAGAGAGAGAGAGAGAGAGAGAGAATGAATGGAGAAAGAGCTTTAAAATGCACCAGGAGGGAGCTGAACATCCCCCTTTGTACCTATTAGGGCTCTGTAATTGAACATGGAAGAAAGCTGGCATATGAGATCCAAGTTTGGAGAAGAAAAGGGTGACTAGGGGAGTCCGTGGTCCTCCAGATGTTGGACTCCACTTTCCATCCATCAGTTACAGCCTGTATGGTCAATAGTCAGGGACGGTGTAGTCCAACAATATCTGGAGGGCCCCAGATTCTTCATCCCTGGTTCACCTACTTTTGCCTATGCTGCACTTTAAGTCACTGCACACCCCTGACCTTTTTATAGGATACTAGCTGGCCCTGCCACGTGTTGCTGTGGGTTATTTGTGTGATTTCCCCTACCCTGTACCGATCCATGACGTATCCCTGTGATTCCCCCACTCCTCCCCTCACCCCTCCAGCTTATCCCTGTGATTGCCCCCTCATCCCCCTCCCTCATCCCTGTGAATCCCCCAACTCTGTCCTGATCCATGACCTATTATGCCCCCTCTTCCCCCCCGGCTTATCCCTGTGATTTCCCTCCTCTCATCCATCCAACCCCCCTCCCCCGGTTATCCCTGTGACCCGTTCATTTTGCACACAATCATTCCCCCAATGCGCGTGTTCTGTAAAATTTTGCCCTGTCCCAACCCTGACTCCCCTACCCACGTGTGTTATGTGAAATAACATTTATTCTACTCAAAGGATTGGCCTGTAAAAGGCCCATATTCAGTTGATTCTATGCTGCAGCCTATTCACCCCCCCCCATCCCTCATCCAGGCAGGCCCCTAAATCCATTCAGCCTAGTCTGCAAAGCCGAGGCGAGATACTGTGGAGAGGGCAGGTTTCATCCCTGTGTTTCCCTCCATCCTGTTCTGACCCACCATATCCCTGCCCCCTGTTTGGCTCCCCATCCCCCCCCCCCCCGACAGGCCCCTACCTCCACTTGGCAATGTTGGGCCTTGCTGCTGCAAAAGGCCTGTTTTCAGTTGGTTGGGCCTTGTTGCTGCAAAAGGCCTGTTTTCAGTTGGTTGTGGAATTTTGTGGTGTCATCTGGTGGCGCGGCTTTCGAGGCAGCAGTGGGTGATCTGCCTTTCTATTGGATGCTGCTGGAGTCTTCAGAGCTTCTGCTGGTGACGTCTAATGTGTGCACCACTTTTTGTGTTTAATCATTATTTTAGGTATGAAAGGTTTGCTTTTGGGGGAAAAAAATTATGCCAGATCCCTCACTGATGGGCATGGAACGTTGTGGCCAAATTTGTTACATTACAGTTCAGCGGTTATGGAGAAAGGCTGTGACCTCTGCACACGCAATGCCTACATTTTTATATATTTAGATTGGCAGGCTGAGTCTTTCTGCTGCTCTCCTGTATTATCGTGCCTGTAACCTCACTGCTATAGGTGGAGATTCTTCCTATGTCACAAGGTAGTTAGTTTGGGGTACAGATGGTTCCAAATTACTGATCACCTAAGGAATCCTCCAGGCATCCTGTTTATTGAGAATTCAGCCCAATTAAGCTACAGAAAGCTTACACAGAGGTTAGACTATGTCTACCAGAAAAGTGATGTGTCTATGTATCAATGATTGCATTCCATCAAGTGATCTACCACCAGAGAGCAGAAGGGCTTCCAAGCTTGAGGGGGACATAACAAGAGAGCCAGTGTGGTGAACCTCACTTCACTACAGAGTAATTTTCCATGTTGCATGTACCACTGCTGCATTGTGGGTTTCTGGGCCCAGAGAACTATTCAGACGTGGTGGCACCCACTAGTATCCATGCATGTGTGACATCTTACACAGTGTTGGGCTTAGGTATAACCAAGCCCACTGGGTTCATCCTGGTTTTCCAACCATTAATATTTACAGACCACAGACCACTCTGACAGCATTTAGGTCTGGTGGTATTTGAAACAGAATTGAACATTTTCAGGAGGATGAGGTGGAATGTGTTGAATTTCCCTAGATTTAATAATAATAATAATAATAATAATAATAATAATAATAATAATAATAATAATTGAATGTTAGTGTGAAACAGTGTTTTCATGTGTAAGCACTGTCTGGTGGTAAATTGGAGGAGGGGTGAAAACTGGGTTTCTATGATTTCTCCGTTGAGAATAAGAAACAAAGTTGGACATGGATTGCGATTCATGTAGCTATTCTTGGAAGTCCATTGAAGTATGTTCAATGATGCTTATTCCCAGGAAAATGTGCTGAAATCTAAATTCCCAGTTTTAGACTTCCCGCTTCAGTTTCTGCGCTAAATACATCAGATTCATTTATTGAAATTCACTGTTTGACATTTTCTATGCATGAAGATGCTTGATTTGTAGCATTTGGCTGACTTTTCCACATTAAGTATAATTGTGTTCCTGACCATTATTGCCACTTGGTTGTCATTTCTTAAGGCTGAACTGAGAAGGAAAAGTAGAATCCATAGCCCTACCATTTTCACCAGAAGTAAGAGGATGGCTGTAAAACATTTTTGCAAAAGGAGAAACATTCCATAGCTGGTTAATAAGAAATATGAATACCGTAACTTTGCATGTACTCAAGGATAGATATGACCTGCCCAAAGGGCAGACTGTAGCTGACCTTGGAAACAGACTTTCAGAGCAATCCTAACTATAGGATATCAGTGAAACAGGTTGGCATAGTTTGACCCATTCCAAGCTCCTTCTGGGAGCCTCTGGAGGGAGCTGTTGCTGGCTGAGTCTGCAGGTGAGTGTGGGCCTAAGTGTTGAGGATTGGGCCCTAGATGACAGGATGGAGCCGAACAGGGTTTTGAATAAGTATAAGACTCCCCTTTCCCTTTCCCACAACTCCTCAGAAGTTCCCCTTTTAAGATGGCTGCAATGGGATGTTGATGTGGCTCCAAGATCTGCTGAATCCAAACTCTCATCCCAGCAGATTTTGGATTTGGTTTGTGCTGTTCCTAAATACAAAGAGGTTTGGCTGAAAACTGTTTTTCGAAAGAGTAACCCTATCATCTAGATATAGCCACAGGTTTTTTAAAAAAATGAATATTCTGCTACAGTTTTCATTATTTTACAGCGTGGCAGAGTTGATGCTGCTGTTCTAGACTTTCAGTTATGACATATGTTCTTCTTGTTGTTACAGTTTCTGCTTTGTGGAGCGTGTGGGATACTGTGTGCCAAAAAAAAATCAGGACTTGTCGTAAGTTTTTGCATGACTTGTATTATGTATCAATAGATGAAATGCAAACTGTCGTGTGCCTTGAATTATTTACTGCTGGAAGACGCCATGCTCCATCTCCAAAAGGACAGTGGAAAGTGCCCTTGGGAAAGGTAGGTACTTTCCTACTCTGGGCCAGAGGCGACCGACCGGCAATATTCAGTTTAATTCTGTTCTGCCCTTGGCCTAATCCCATAGGAGAGGGAAGCCCTGAGGGCGGGAAGGAGTGTAAGAGGAGGAAAAAATGGGTGAAGGAATGGAAGGAGGAGGTGGGAAAGCTCTTTGAAAGCTGTCAGTTCAGATCTCTGGCAAGAATGAGGTTATCCAGTGCTATTTTTCTAGAAAAAGAGGTGCCAGAACTTGCCATTAACACTTCCCTCGTTCTCTTATAATGGCAATGGCACCCACCTGAGAGGTGCCAAAATTGAGTTCCGGCAAGTTCCAGCTGAAAAAAATGCCCTGATGCTATCTAATACTATGATTTATAATGGCAAAGAGCCCACTGATGCAAAACAAAGAAGGCCAATCTTACCTAGGCACCTCTTTAGCTTAGCTTTTGATACCTGAGGTGTAGACTTTTAGGAACCCCTGTTGAAAATAAGCTTGAAAGAAGCATTCTGTGGTAGCCAATATGAGAGGTTGTCCAATCTGCCTGGTTGTGGCATACGTGGCGCCCACAATGGTTTTTATGGTTTGCAGATGTGCCCACAGGCCCCAAAAGAATGGCAACCCCTGTTGCACGTACGGAGAAAATGTACACACAGCTGTCAGAAGTTCTGTAGAACTCATAGCTACTTCTGACAGTTTTCATATATGTGTTCATCGACATGCTCGGTGTAACTGGGGTCGAAAGCTGTATTTCCATGAAAGCTCACCTCCTCCCGCATGTGCCTACCTGGTTTTCTTCAGAGGCCCTGCTATGGCTATGAGTGCCCCACCACGTGAAGTGCAGCAGGTGGCTATCAAGCAAAGGGCCTTTTCGGTGGTGGCACCTCAGCTGTGGAGCAGCCTAGAGAGGCTCACCGGGAGCCTGGTGAAGAGTTGCTGTATTTAATTCACCCAGGCTTTTAAATTTTATGTTTTGAATCTGGGCTGTACATCCTTTTATGCTGTCTCTGGGCAAGGAAGGTTTTTCTCATTCTTTTTGGCCGTCTTTTATCAGTTATGGTTGGGTTTTGGGGGGGGGAATCTACCTTCTAGATTCTTGGAATAGTAGAGTTGTAATGGGCCCAGAGGGTCATCTGGTCTAACCCCCTGTGATGCAGGCATCACAATTGAAGAATCCCCATTGCATATAATGTATCGGCCCGAATATAAGCCGCACTTTCCTCCCAAATTCTGACTGTGCAGCTTATATTTGCGACCTTACGGTGTGCAGCTAGGAGTGCGGGGCAAACAGCACCAGGAGCGCGGCTCCCCTCCCCCCCCCCGAGAGTGAGGAAGGGGAAAGACCGCCAGCAATGCAGCGTGACCCCCCGCCCCCAGTATGCAGCCATAAGCAGCAAGGAAGGGAGCGACTTATATTTGGGTATTTTTTTTTCACCCCCCTCCCTCCAATTTTAAAGCTGCGGCTCACATTCATGTGCGGTTTATATTCGGGCCAATGCAGTATTGTTTGCAAACTATTTTGTCGTCACCAGCCCAGGGGAAGTTAATTTATTTATTTAAATGTTTTGGGCCGTGTGGCTATATATCCGTCTGTCGGTCACTCTGCTTTTCAGCCCCCCCTGCACCGCAATTGCCTTCTCTGGCAGAGAAGTCCATGGTAACGTGATCTTTCTTGTCTCCTCCCAGATGATACTTTTCTCAGCCTGCTGTATCTGTGGACTAATTGGAGGAATATTAAATTTTCAGTTCCTTCGGGCTCTGACAAAGAAATCCTCACATCTTTATCCTCTGCATGTCACCTCCATGTCCCTGGCTTGCATCGGCATCGGTGGGTGCACTCTGTCCTCGTGGCTGACTTGTCGGCTAGCCAGCTACGAGCAAAGAAGAATGTTTTCAGAAAGAGAGCACTCGCTGCACCACTCCCACGAAATGGGCGAGAAGGTAAGTTGGGCGGTCTTCCCGAACCGTTGCGTTTCTTCCCAAAAGGCTCTTCTTGTGTTCTAATATATTCGTTCAGCAGTAAGGGGAAGAATGGAATTTTCGGCTTTACAAAGGACTGGGAAATGAAACAGTGCCATTTGGTGCACGCTTCGTTCTCTTATAGAAAGCTATTTTTGATACCGTATCTCTGCAGTACACCCATTTCAACAAAATGCGTCAATTATCTACATTGTTCCATTGTATAAGATAGACAAATGCTGAGCCGCTAAGTCTAGCACTCCCTAAATAACCTGCTTAATTAATGTGAACATACAGACACACCTCATTGCATGGAAATATTATTTCCGGTGATATTTTCCTAGAAAAAGAGGTGCCGGAACTTGCCATTAACTTATAATGGTGCCCACCTGAGAGGTTCAGGAACTGAGTTTTGGCGACTTTTGGCTGCAGGAAAAAAGCCCTGATTGCTTCCCCCTGTTGTAAAATGGAGAGATTCCAAAGATTACATCTATATGGGACAGGGATTGAAAACCCATGGCCCTCCAGATGTTCTTTTGAATGACAGCTCATATCGTAGCTGGGAATGATGGTAGCTTGGAGCCCAACAACATTGGAGGCCACAGGTGAACTCCACCCCAATGTAGGAGGTCAAGCTGAACAATCAGCAACTCCATGCAATGGATGTGTTGTTGGTTTGTACTGCTTCAAACTGCAGATGGAAAAATCAGACGGCTGAATTTCCCCCACATATTCCCAGAGCATACAAAACCTGCATACCAGGGAGGTTTGAGCCAGGCTTTCTGGGGATGTACAAGGTGTTCTTAGCAAGAGAATGCACTTGGGCATCTGCTCCTATACTCTAAAGAGGTACAGTACAGCGCTAGAGTATATTGCCAGAAGTTGCTGATTGTGTACATCTGTAGAGGAAGTACAACTTTCTGTATATTGATACTGATATGCTGCCTGTTTCTCTGCCTCATTTATGACTGTTATATCTATATTAGAGATTGAGGGGTATTGAAATAACCGACCTGCCCAGCTGCCCAGTGGTACCCCCGACACCAGAGTTACCTTCAAGGTATGCCAAATTCTAGAATGCTACAATGTTTGGTTTGGTTTTTAATATCTCTGTAGCAAGTTCAGTTTCTTAGAGGAATGCATCATCAGTCTTGGGGTGGATCTACACACAGGGGGGAAATGCTATAAATAAGTCAGAAAATATCTGAGGCAGAATCCAGTTATAACGGGTATAATCAGGGACTTTCCTCCTCCTTCTCCCCCCCTCCTGTATTTTAATGTGATGGTACTCATAATACTGATACACCCTCCGTTATCTCTGATCATGTAAGCAAGCTCCACAATTTCCTTTTTGTAAATGGGGAAACCTAAGCAAACACATTGACTTGGTTGACTGAGGAGCTCCTGAGCCCTCCTCCAATATTTGTTTTACTGGATGATACTGGCTTTCACTGGCGACATCCATTGACTGCTTAATGGATTAATCCATTGACTTAATGGATTAATCCATTGACTTAATGGATTAATCCATTGACTGCTTAATGGCTGAAGGGATGTTAAGTCTACTCATCTCACTCTGTTTCCCAGCAGACAGGTATCTACATCACCACATCCTCACCTCAACCGACATTATCTGGCGCCCTTCCTGGAAATCCCAGCAGAGACCAAGGTATCAAATTGTGATTCAATTGTCATCTCTTCCATAATACAAACATAGGTTCCATTTCTTCCATGGGGCATTATAAAAAAACAGGACAAGACAGATTTATTGTAAGAAACTGCTTAGGGCAACCATTTCTGCTGCTACCGCTTGTCAAGGACACTTTTTTAGTCACATGCTATCTGCTGTCTAGGGTGAAGGAAGGGCAGGTGACCTGTTGCTGTAAGGAGAGTTGAAATAACTAGGAGGCAGATCCCAACAGCACTGGGAATGAAGGAGAAAGAAGCCAGTAGACCAGGGGTGAGGAGATGAGGAGTCTAGGGCCTTCCAGGTGTCCTTGGACTCCTACCCCCATCAGCCCCAGCCAACATGGCCAATAGTGAGAAATGATGGGAGTTGGAGTAAAACAACTAGATGAGCCACATCCCTGAAGTAGGTCCACATCTCGACGTGAAGTGAAACAGAAACCTATCAGGACCTAAGGAGAAGTGGAGCTCGAGGTCCACCACAAAAAGAAAGTGAAAGCTAAGTTAAAGCGCCAGTGAGACAGATGCTTAACACAGGGGTCCAAGGAAAAAACCAGACGTCATAAAACTTAGAGGGATGGGTGACAACCAGACCATTAAGTTTAAGAACATAAGAGCCTGCTGCATCCAGCCAGCGGTTCATCAAGTCCATTATCCAGTTGCCAACCAAATGCTTATGGGAAGACCGCAAGCAGAACCTGAGGGGAACAACACTCTTCTCTCTGTAGTTTCTTGCAACTGGTATTGAGAAGTGTACTGTCTTCTGAATTCATAGCTATTTGGGGTAGTACCTAAGCTTCAAGATCAGCTGCAGGTGTACAGGAATGTTTTCATTTTAAATTTTTAGCCTTTGTGCTGGGATGGGTAAGGTTGGTGTTGGTGAAGAAGCTTTTGCTATTCTTCCATGCGTAGCATCCTTCCATTTGGGTGGCTGAAGAATATATGGGTTTTTTTCCTAGCTCTCTCATGCCATCACCTTTCATTACATTATGTCATATTACACAGCATGAAGCTCCCCTAAACGATGAGGCAGGAAAGGCCTGTAGGCTGCAAACTACCAAGGCATTTCCACTCCCATGACTAAGGGCGCTTCCAGACTGTCACTCCTTTGGGTGGGATTCAATCATACCCCAGGAAATTCAGGCTGTGCAATTCAAGCTGATTTGGAGCCCTCACACAACAAGCCTGATTTCCGAAAGATCAGAACTTCCCCCCAATAAGCAAAGGGATGAGGAAATGCACTCGCAAGTGTTGGGATGAAACTTGCTTAACACAATGATCTTCTAATCTCACAACCAGATCAGAATGACTGCTCATTAAATGTTCATTTATTTATTACTTTTCTATGCCACTTTTTCCTCCAAGGAGCTTGAGGTGGTGTACTTAGTTCGCCTTCTCCTCGTTTTATCCTCACAACAACCCTGTGGAGTAGGTTAGGCTGAGAGGGAGCAAGTAGCCTAAGGCCACCTTCATGGCCAAGTGGGGATTTGAACCCTGGTCTCCCAGGTCATGGTCCAACACTCCAACCCAGACTTCCTCAACCTCGGCCCTCCAGATGTTTTGAGACTACAATTCCCAGCATCCCTGACCACTGGTCCTGCTAGCTAGGGATCATGGGAGTTGTAGGCCAAAAACATCTGGAGGGCTGAGGTTGAGGAAGCCTGCTCTAACCGCTACACCATGCTGACTCCTAATACAGTGGTACCTCGGTTTACAAACAGTCCCGTTTATGAACGCCGCGGACCGGAAGTGTTTACATCCGGGTTCCGCGGCGTCGGATGCACAGAAGCGATCTGCGCAGCGTGTGTGTGTGCAGAAGCGCTCTATTGGCGCTTCACGCATGCGCAGAAGCATGCCTTCAGGGAGCGAATGCCTCCGTTTACGAACGCCTCCATGGAGCGGATCGCGTTCGTAAACCAAGGTTCCACTGTAGGCAGTGTCATCCAATCTCTCATTGAACAGATTGTCTGGCAGCTCCATGCTGTCATTTTGTGGCAATGCACCCATGGGCTGATCATTCTGGGTGGAAAAATTCTAGGAAAGAAAATCTGCCACAGGCCAGATGTGAGCTTCAGTCCTTACGTTGCTTAAATCTGTACTAGCTAATTAGCAACATGCAAAGCTGACCAAAAAAAAATGCCTTTAATCACAACTCCCCATTTTATGCTTACAGGAAATGACAGACAACATGTGTAATGGAGGCCCACACCTAATTTATAATGGAAGAGCCTACTGAACGGTTTACAGTTTTCAAGAAGAACAACTACTTTCAGGATTTTCTTTAAGAGGCAAAGATGTAGATGGCAGCGACTTTTGAGAGGAGGCCCTGGAAACATGGTGACTTTTGATTTGCAATAAGTTCACAGCTGAAAACAAGAACAGCACAGTGGCATCTCCTTGCAGAGATTCGTCTTGATTTTCTCTCCCGTTATTTGAAGATATTTTACTGCATATTTTGACAATACACAGTAGTGATGACGTCCTTAATGTTTTCTTCTTCTTTTGTCTGAATGATTTTTGAATGGCTGTGATCATATTTTAAAACGAATTTTTCAGACTCTTACTCGGGCTCGCCTTATGAGGATTTTCTGAAATGAAAACTAAAACCCAACAACCCACAGACGTGAAAATGGAGAGCGTTTAAACAATGGATTGCACAATGGCAGGAATGGAAATGAGACTTGAAAGGCTCGCCTTTCTTATACAGAGCCCAATGAATGAATTATGAGCATGCTGCAACAACACGGATGTCTTTGTTTTGAAAGACAGAATGCTTTAAGGATGCCATAAGTCAAAACCTGAACAATGCCTTGCTGTAAAGAAACTGTAAATATTTCCAATTTGTGAGGTATATTTCATAATTTGTTCATACAAGATGTCAAATAAAAAGAAACCTAAAAGTGTGACACTTTAGAGTATTTGTGAAAATGTTCCACAATCATCCTGAAAAAGATACATGGGAACAAAAAACCCTGATTTTGACTGACCTGTACCTCCTAAACCACTACAAACAATCTCTCAAATTCTGACAGAGTGGATCCGTCTCCTGCCATGGATGTTGGATTATTTTAAATGGAAGATGGCGACTTCACTTCCTATCCCACTTCTGTCCCCCTTAGCTGCCAAGTATCCCGTTTTTCGCGGGAAACCCCTGGATTTTAATCCGTTTCCCGCTGTTCTCCTGAATGGAGAAAAATCCCGGAAATCCCCCCGATTTCCTACCTGCCAGGGAGCCTCCATTTTGGGTGCCGCTCTTCCCATGTGTAGGCACTGGAAATCGTGCAGAGCGGTACCAGAAGTAGCTTCTACGCATGCTCAGCGGCCATCTTGGTCATGCGGCCACCACCAAGATAACCACCGGGCATGTGTAGAAGCGACTTCCGGTGCCACTCTGCCTGATTTCCGGTCACACATGGGAAGAGCGGCTACGGAAGTTGCTTCTACGCAACTTCCGGTGCCGTGCCACTGCTGATCCTGCATTTTTCAGTGGGAGACTTGGCAGATATGCTGTCCCCTGACCCAGAATAGTGTTGCACTGAGTACCCAAGCAGACACAGGTAGTTTAGCACAGGGCTATCCAGATTATTTGCCCAGGACTTAGTTAAACACACCAGGTTGTCCTCTGTAATTCACAAACAAATTGTGGATGATAGATGCTTTATTCTGGGCAGACCTGGGCCGGATCTACACTTGTCGTTTATAACGTTAAAATGTGTTATTAAAATGCGACACTAGAGGGCACTGCAGAGCAGGGACCCACTGGCAAAGGGAAACTGTCATTAAGCATTATAGATTGTTATATTTTATAACGCTTAGAAGATCAATGCAGATCCAGCCGTGGTGTTTAACACCACCACCAGACCAGGTGGTCAACTGATTAGTACACACAAATTCTAACATGTAGCAGGGGAAGCAGAAGGAGCAAGGCTTTGATGCAACAGCCCTCCTTTGACTACCTCCATACCGGCCCCTACCTACGATCACAGGGATTACAACCAAAGTATAATTAAATTGGGGGTGTGGGTGGCACTGTGGTCTAAACCACAGAGCCTAGGGCTTGCTGATCAGAAGGTCAGTGGTTTGAATCCCTGCGACGGGGTGAGCTCCCGTTGTTCGGTCCCAGCTCCTGCCTACCTAGCAATTCGAAAGCACATCAAAGTGCAAGTAGATAAATATTTACTGCTCCAGTGGGAAGGTAAACAGTGTTTCCATGTGCTGCTCTGGTTTGCCAGAAGCAGCTTAGTCATGCTGGCCACATGACCCGGAAGCTGTCTGCGTACAAACGCTGGCTCCCTCGGCTTATAGAGCGAGATGAGCGTGCAACCCCAGAGTCGTCCGCGACTGGACCTAACGGTCAGGGGTACCTTGACCTTTACCTTTGTCAAACATTGCTGCCAAGTTCACAGACTCAACCTTATCACAAGCAAGTGTATAACAACACTCAAGTAGTTCAGCCAAAATTCACAGTAAAGAGGCTTCCTCTGCCAAAGTTGCCGCTACAATGCAGAGCGCTTGTGCTCTGCATAATTGACCATCGGGATCATGTGTAAGCCTTGCTTCTGGGGAACGATGATCGGGCTTACACCCAGGTCATAGATTGCAATAACATAGACAATACTATTTTTCAGGGCACCCAGATCTGCAATGTGTATATCTGCGGAAGTAGGATCTGGGCCAAGGACAATAAACCCAAAGTGTAATTGAATTGCTTTGTCAGACGGTGCTGCCAAGTTCATAGAGTATAGACAAGTAGGCAAAGGACTTTGTCATACATTTGTGCACAGCATGAAAGTTCTCACAAATGCAAAACATGACGCTGCCAAGAATATGTTCAGGTTACCCCTTCCATTAAATCAAATAGAGAGCAATCAGTATAAGCTAGATCTATTCGGTTTGATTATTACAATGTATTTATTCAAATAGAATAGCTTATCTTCCCCTTTGCTAGAACTAGAGAGAGATGATATAAGTGGGTCTTGCTGTAAATGTTTGAAGCATCCTTGGAGGGGACCCTTCTTGTTCCCATTCACCCCAACCAGTGGCCTGCATTACCACTGTAATGCAGTATTACCACTGTAATGCAGTAACTTTGGCCATTACCGGTAGTTATATGCACAGACATAAGAAGCACAACTGAGTCACATTGCTAGCATTCATCATTCGTGGTCAAAGAGAGACCTCATGCATTCAGGCATGGCTCATGCATCTTGCCTTCAGAGATACAATTTTCATCTCTCTGGTCCTGTGAATAAGACCTTAGGGTCCACCCTTAGACTCCTTTCACCCATATAGGACCTTTGCTACTTCCACTTTCCACTGCAGCTCTCCAACAAACTTAGTGCCTGCTGCAATGCTGCAGGCATCTAAGCGACTTGAGACCACTACAGGCAGTGGCATAGTGTGGGTTGCCAGCCCCCGGGGCCGCACGGGGGTATGTGTATGAGGGAGGGGAACAGACGGAGTGCGCAAGTGCATTCAACTGCCTGACGGCACCCATGTCACCCATGAGATCACAGAGATATGAAGAGTCATTCCGTTGTCTAGAGAAATCACTTCCTGGCTCGCATGGAGAATCCAATTTCAATGGAACCCAGTGACGGAAACACACAGCTGTATTGAGGCAGCACCAGGTGTTGAATTTTTGTGCCTCTACTCTGGGCAACTGCCCCTGTGCCCTCCCTCCTCCCCCCATGCCACTGACTGCAGGGCTAACAAGCAGGATATGTTTTCCTTATTTAATTATGCTTCTGTCTCTTTCTGGATTTAGGGAGGCCAACTAGAACTGGCATGTCATTATACTAGAAAAGCTATAATGTTCAGAACTGGAGCCTGAGATTGCTTTTTTTATATACCGTATATAACTTCTCCTCTCTTCCTATCCGCTTTTCCTTGTGTGTCAAATCTTTTCTGATTGTAAGCTTGAGGGACAGGGACTTTCTTACTACTGGTATTTGGCTTAAGGGCAGGTTATCAATGTTTAAAATAAATACGCTATAGATCAGGGGTCAGCAAAAATTTTCAGCAGGGGGTCGGTCCACTGTCCCTCAGACCTTGTGAGGGGCCAGATAATATTTTGAAGGGGGGGGAATGAAAGAATTCCTATGCCCCACAAAAAACCCAGAGATGCATTTTAAATAATAGGATACATTCTACTCATGTAAGAACGCCAGACAGGCCCCACAAATAACCCAGAGATGCATTTTAAATAAAAGGACACATTCTACTCATGTAAAAACACGCTGATTCCCAGACTGTCCACAGGCTAGATTTAGATGGTGATTGGGCCAGCCCTGGCTCCCGGGCCTTAGTTTGCCTACCCATGCTCTAGATCAGGCATCCCCAAACTTCGGCCCTCCAGATGTTTTGGACTACAATTCCCATCTTCCCCAACCACTGGTCCTGTTAGCTAGGGATCATGGGAGCTGTAGGCCAAAACATCTGGAGGGCCGCAGTTTGGGGATGCCTGCTCTAGATTTTGATGGCTTGTTTAATAATACTGAAGATCACAAGCAAGCCACCAATTTTCTCTTGCAACGAAGATTTTCGCTCAGCCGCACTTTCTTGCTTTGTTTTTAAGAACACTTTATTAAGACTTTCCATATGAAAGAAACAACAAAACCCAGAGGATGTCCACATATATATTTGGTTGCAGTGAACAGAATAGCAAAGCAGAACAAATAAACAACATAAAGTCTCCTACACATATGCAGTCCATATCACACAGACAAATAAAGTAATCAGGGAACCATCATAGAGCTAATCAGCTGGCCAAGCATAAAGAGAAGGCCTATAATATCACTCAGTAAAGCTGCATCAGCTGATGGAGAAAGCCGCTCATGCTCTGTGACCGAAACCTATTTGATCAGTCACTTTTAAGTATGCTGTGAATCCATGCCAATAATTAACTATTTCCGCTGTGCTTTGATGTGCGAGTTCCCTTGCTGTCTCGGGAAGGGAGGGGTGATTTCCCACCCCCACCAGTATTATGGCTGCGGAGGGAAGGTTTCACCTTTTCCTTCCCAAGCATGGCATACCTGAGAACACTGGTCATCCCCATGCCTGCTAGTTAATTTTTAAAAATTCACAGTGGGTGGACTTTGGTCTTTTAAATTTCAGCGGTGCCCTGAGCAAGACCAAAATTTGGTGCCCCCTGCCACTTGCCTTCCGTTCTGCTCAATTTACTACGTCATCATTGTGACTCCCTATGACATCACCTAGGCTCAGCACCCAGTACAGCTGATTGGATGGCTCTGAAGATATCGTTGCCCAATTTTAATCTATTCTCTGTGTCAGAATGACTTGGAGGTGTGGGGAGGAATCTCCTTCTGGTATATATTAACATTTAGACAGGCTGTAGAATATTTATGCCTGTGATTTATGGGAAACAAACTATGTGTTTCCATGAACAAAGATAGTTTGAATTTTGACAATCAAAGGGGGGGACCACAGCGCAGATTATGAGGGAGAAATTGTTGCATGTGATATATGGCTGAAGACTTTGCACTGCCCTCTCTTGAATACATATTTATCACATATAAAATGAATTAACAACTGCTTGAACAGTGGCAGAGTCAAGTTCAGTGCTAGGGTTACACAAAGCCATTCATTATCTCAGGCAGACCAATATTCATATCAAGAGCTCTCCTGGAGGCCAAGATTTTCCCTTGCAAAGTTATCGGTGAGCTGTCAGGCCATCAAGACTTGATACATAATTGGATTCTGAGTAATATAGCTTTTAAAATCTCAAGACGGGCAAGTGTTCCATTTTTAGAGTATGAGACAGTAGGTTAACAATAGCCCTAATAGATTAACGCATGACACATGCGCGCCATGGTATCACAAAATTATAAAAATACACCAAGAGTGAATGTTTTGGACCGGAAGGACAAGAGGGGCTGTGGCTCAGTGGTTTTATATGCAGAACCTTCCAGATTCAATCCCCAGCATCTCTAGGTTAGGGCTGGGGAAAGGCTGTTGTCTAAAACTCTGGAGAACCCATGGCAGTAAGTGCAGATCCTGAGATCTGTAGTTTGTTCAAGGTGCTGGCAATTGCAGCTCTGAGGGGTCTCCTAAAAACCCTCAGCAAATACAGTTCCTGTGATACTTTGAGGGTAGCCATAATTGTTAGAGTGTGAAGTGGTTGTAACCTTTGTCACGGCTCATTAAAGCCCTCGTGTTAGGTTATAGGTATGGGAAGAAATTTGCTTGGGTTGGGCTTTGATGCTCTTCCTAGAGGAAAGAGAAAGGAAAGGTAGAGTTGAACAAAAGAGGTGTGAAATGGAGCAGAACAGCTTTGTTGACAATTGCCCTTTTTGTTGTCCCTCTCTGTCCCTAGAGGTTAGGGTCAAATTCAGCAGGTTTAATAGATTAAATGTGCAAGGTGGACGATTATGAATATGAATTAAAATACAGTGGTACCTTGGTTTCCAGTGAGCGCCTCAGCTTCACGATCTGCTCACTGGAAGGACAGATCGTGAAGCTGAGGCTCCAATACTTTGGCCACCTCATGAGAAGAGAAGACTCCCTGGAAAAGACCCTGCTGTTGGGAAAGATTGAGGGCACAAGGAGAAGGGGACGACAGAGGACGAGATGGTTGGACAGTGTTCTTGAAGCTACGAACATGAGTTTGACCAAACTGTGGGAGGCAATAGAAGACAGGAGTGCCTGGTGTGCTATGGTCCATGGGGTCACGAAGAATCAGACATGACTAAACGACTAACCAACCTTGGTTTAAGAACAGCTTAGTTTATGAACAACTTGAATTTAGAAGGCTGCAAACCCGGAAGTAGGTGTTTTGGTTTTTGAACTTTGCCTTGGAATAACATGTTTCGCTTCCTGTTGAGTGTGTTCCATTTGTAAATTGATTCCCCTGCTGCTATGGGATAGCAAGCCTTGGTTTGAGAACCGACTTCTGGAACGGATTAAGTTCATAAACCAAGGTACCACTGTAATGTGATCTATGAATGTCATGGAGTCCTATGTTGCTGGGAAGAGCTGTGCGCAGTGTATAGTGAGCTTGTAGAACAACCCACCATCAAAAGCATTATCGGATTGGAAGAGAGGAGTTTATGTCACATTGATATGATTTACTTGCCATCCTCCCAGTTCTTAGAAAGCAGGGTAAGGAAATGTTACTTCACAGTGGGGATAATTTAATGATGATGATTATAATAACAATATCAATAATTTTATTATTTATACCCTACCCATCTGGCTGGGTTTCCCCAGCCTCTCTGTGTGGCTTATAGCATATATTAAAAATTGTAGCACATCGAACATTAAAAATTTCCCGATACAGAGCTGCCTTCAGATATCTTCTAAAAGTCAGGTGGTTAGACTATGACGGATGGAAGGATCTTCCAGCTTTAGTTCTCTCTTTAGTTTAGTTCTTATTTTACCACTCTTCAATTCAGTTCTCCACATTTTGCAGCAATTTGCCATTTTTAAAAAATCCTCATGAAAACTCATCAGCATTCTAGTTTGAATTTCTCCTAATAAACACATTTTTGACTGAAATACGGTATTGGCTAAGGTACATATTTGTGCAAGCAATTTCCCCTAATATAATGCACTAGTGAGGAATGCCTGATGTTGGCCTGGGTTTTTAATAAGCAAAAAAATAAAAAATAAATTGTGTTTGTCTTTTTTTATATAATTATTATTATAGTGTATTCTGTGTGTTTGGACTCACCACACCAAAAATTGGCGTGCTCTGGTCCATGGGGTCACGAAGAGTCAGACACGACTAAACGACTAAACAACAACAATGCCAAACTCATATTTTGGTCTGCTACTTTGGTTCAATATGGCACCCAGCATCCAAGGAGCAATGAACACACACACACACACACACACACCCCTCCAGAACCCTTGTACCAAATTGGGCAACAATGTTTCGAATGGTGGTTTAACCTATGCCAAACAACGGGCAAAGTCATGCCCAAGTCACATGTTGGTCTGCCATCTTCTTTCAAAATGGTACCCAGAATCCCAATGGTGACAAAGTCCACCAGCCCCACCTCAGGAACTCTGGTGCCAAGTTTGGTGACAATATTTTGAGAGGCAGTCGAACCTATGCCCCAAAATGGGCAAAGTCTCACCAAAGTCATGTTTCGGTCTGCCATCTTGATTCAACATGGCGGCTGACATCCAAATGATGACGAGCACTGCCCCCACCAAAGGAACTCTCATGCCAAGTCTGCTGACAAGGTATTGTGAACCATCCAAATGTATAGAGAACAAACAGAAAGACAACCATTTCCCAAAATATATAGTAGATTTGTGTGTGTTATTTTCATCAATTTAGGCATTTTTCTGCGCCCTAATATAGGCTTCTTTGTAAGCATTGGTTGGTTGGCAAACTGCAAATTTTGGATCAGTGTGAATTTTGAATGAAAGTTGTGTTTCGGTTTCCCTATTGCTTCAGAAAGTGCAAATGTGATCCATTCAGCTTCAGAATTGAATTTCTTGGCCACCCGTACTTCATAGCACTTTTAACTGAAGTTAGTGTACGCTTTAATCTGTGGCTGGTTTTATTCTTCATATATTGTAAGTGATACATTGAAGTGATATTTTGCTTCATGGCAAAATATGCCAAAATGCTACATTTAGAGTTTTCTAATCTTTTTCCATACTGAGCTTAGGCATTTGATTTCTAATGTTTATTTTAAAAAAATATTGTAAGTAGAAATTAATATAAACTTTACATCCAAATACTGTTTCATAACTTGGCAGATGCACACTGATTTTGTAAATATATGAACTCTTGAGCCTTTCCCATGGAAACGTATCTAATATTTCTTACTAAGAGCTTATAACAGCTAATAATCTCAGTCATTCTATATCTATAAATCTAACATTGTCAGATCCTAGCGCTAATACACAAAATGAAAACAATTACATTAAATAATTGACATTAAAACCTGGCACACTGGCTAGACATTTTTGTATGTGCAGAGTTGCCTATGGAAATACAGGACACAGGTAACTAGGGATGTGGAGGTGGTCATTTTTCCACAGGAAAATAATAATACAGAAAACACTCCACTACTATATTACTCTAGGTACATTTTCCCAGTTTTAGAAATGCTTTGTTTCTTAGCATGAATTAGCAACGGGAATCCTACCTCGCTTTACATAAGGCAGGGAGTTGGTGTGGAGAGGGAAAACACAAGAAAATAAATAAATAAACAGTTCCCTGCTGGATCAGGCCAAAGACCCATACAGACCAGATTCCTCTTTTCAGAGCAGTGAACCAGATGCCTGTGGGAAGCCTGCAAACGGAGCCTGACCACAACAGCGCTCTCCCAACCCACAATTCCCATCAACTGGTATTATTTCAGAGGTATCCTGTGTCCAAAAGTGGAGGTAAAACATAGCCATTGTGGCTAGTAGCCATTGAGAGATCGGCTTGCAGATGAACTAACATGTTAAAAGTGTTAACACCAGTCCTAAACGATCTCCGCTGGCTCCCAGTATGTTTCCGAGCATAATTTAAAGTGTTGGTACTTACCTTTAAAGCCCTAAACCAGGCATCCCCAAACTCGGCCCTCCAGATGTTTGGAACTACAATTCCCATCATCCCTGACCACTGGTCCTGTTAGCTAGGGGTGATGGGAGTTGTAGTCCCAAAACAACTGGAGGGCCAAATTTGGGGGTGCCTAAACAGGCCTCGGCCCAATATACCTGAAGGAGTGTCTCCACTCCCATCACTGAGGGCCTTCTGGCAGTTCCATTACTGTGAGAAGTGAGGTTACAGGGAACCAGGCAGAGGGCCTTCTTGGTAGTGGCACCCACCCTGTGGAACACCCTCCCATCAGATGTCAAGGAAATAAACAACTATCTGACTTTTAGAAGACATCTGAAGGCAGCCCTTCAGATTTGATGTTTTATTGTGTTTTTAATATTTTGTTGGGAGCCACCAAGAGTGGCTGGGGTAACCCAGTCAAATGGGTGGCATTATCACAGTTCAGGGACACATTCCGGCCAGGCAAAAGCACCCAGAGGGAACACAGAGCAGGGGCGGTGAGAGCTGTGGGTTGGGGAGAATGCCAAGGGCCAGAAAGAAAGGCATGGAGGGCCGCATTTACTGTGCAATACTCAGGAGATCCATTGCATTCAATGTCACTAACTCCCAGGTAGGTGAGCACAGGATACATAGAACCTTTGGCACATGTTTAGCTTTCACTCTGAAGTCAAAGGAGCCTGGAAGTTTAAATTTTGCATAGATTGTGATCATGCATGAACGACTACAAAGAGAGACAGAAAGAGTTTGAAATAAATCCAAGTTATCTTGGCAAAATAATGTTGAAATATTATATTTGTCTGAGTTTCTTTTTTAAAAATAGAAATCATTATTATATTACTCGGTACTTTGGAAGCTAAAGAAGAAATCCTATATTCACATACTTAAGGATTAAGCATCATTGAACTTAATGGGACTTACTTCTGAGTTGACATGTAAAGAATTCTACTGTAAATCTCCCCGAAGACAGAGAAGAGCTGAGAAGAAGAGAGTGCCCTTAGCAAGGCTTTGCTTCTATTTGTTTAAAGAAGTTGTTAAATCCTCTAACCTACCATTAATCCCATATTTATTGGTTAATAATGACCTCAGAAACCCACATGCCATTATTCCATTATTAGTAACAGCATACTCTGAGTAACTGCAGCCCGCAGGGAAAGTGGTTTTTTTCCTGTTTCTCATGCAAAATGTGCAAATGGTTCAACTGCGTATTTTGGCAACGTATTCCAGGAAATAATATATTATTTCAATACATTTTAATCTTTCCACCCACACCAAAACGTGCACACAAAAAACAAAACGTGCACACTGTGTGTATATGACGAAATGTTGAGACTTAATCTAACAAAATGACTGTCAGAAGCTAGTGTAACATAGTGGCTACGAAACAAGAAGCCCCCAGTTCGAATTTCCCCTTTGCCATGATCTTACGTGGTGGCCGTAGGCAAGTCGCTCTCTCTGAGACTCAGCTCACACCCACACCGTACCTTTAAAGCACATGGCTTTCCTCAAGGAATCCTGGGAACTGTAATTTGTTAAAGGTGCTTAGAACTGTAGCCAAGTGAGGGGTAAACTATGGCTCCCAGGATTCTTTGCAGGGAGGCATGTGTGGATGTCACTTCAGACCCTGCATCTGCAATCATTTTTATTGTGTGTGCATTACCTTCTAGGGTCGTTGTAAGAATTTAAGCTAACAAATGGACATGAAGGACATTGGAACTCTTGAAATTGCTGTATGCTTTCCTGTGAGCCTTCACTTGTGTGTAATGTAACGACATTGCAGCACACCCCTGATCTTTGAGCCTGGAGATCTGCGCAGCAAACCCCAGCAACAGGGATGCAATGTTGGTACCCTGATGCAATGTTGGTACCCTCAAAAGCTGTCCAGGCAGGAGAAAGATGGCGATAGTATGCAGGAGCAGAGGAAGGGGTGGGTGGTGGGTGTGAGTGTGGGCCACCCTGGGTGTCACCACTTAGGGGGGGAATGCCATGTGACACTCACCGCGGGGCATGCAGCGCATCCAAGACATGCATCTCTCCTGTCCAAGGGCGTACCCAGGATCAAACGGTCTGCCTGCTGCCCCCCCCCAGATGTGGGGCGTCTGAGTGGGAGGCAGGCAGACTCCAGAGGCCCTGGGTATGCCCCACCCCGCCCCTATGGGCGCCTCACCCCACCCCTGGGCGTTCCACCCCAGGCGCCCGAGCGACATCCTCCGCTGCTGATGGCATGGACCCAGATTTGTGGTGGCGGAGAACAGGACACACTCCAGAAGAAGAAGCAAAGAGCTAGGAAATAATGGAGGATGAGAAACATGGGCAAGCTAACAGATGTTTTAGTCTTGAACAGAGTCTTAACTCAGAAGTGGGAGATATAGCAGGGCATACAGTGAACACTAGAGTACATCACTTGAAACCTTGTCGAACCTCCTCCTCCAAGAACCAGGCGATCCCTTCGTATCTTACAGCCGATGGCCAAACAGACAGAAAGATTTGTTGCTGGCCCCCACAGTAAGGAGGGGTTTGAAAGCTAGGAAGTATGCAAGAGGGGTGGAGAGGGCACTCTGAGCAACGTCTCAAGACCAAGGGGGAGCATAATCCATGGTCTCTCTGTGTATTCTGTTGATTTAAATAAAATAAATAGCAGAAGCTCTCTATGTCTAGCTACTAGGCAGCTAGCCTGGGACACCTACATGTGAATAAATGCAGGGAAAGCGGGTAGGACCCCCTTGTAGAGCCTTGCGCGTGTTGATACATGTGAATGCGCATAAATATTGAAGCTACAGGGACCATAAAGAAGGCTGATCGGCGAAGAATTGATGCTTTTGAATTATGGTGCTGGAGGAGACTCTTGAGAGTCCCATGGACTGCAAGAAGATCAAACCTATCCATTCTTAAGGAAATCAGCCCTGAGTGCTCACTGGAAGGACAGATCGTGAAGCTGAGGCTCCAATACTTTGGCCACCTCATTAGAAGAGAAGACTCCCTGGAAAAGACCCTGATGCTGGGGAAAATGGAGGGCACAAGGAAAAGGGAACAACAGAGGACGAGATGGCTGGACAGTGTTCCTGAAGCTATCAACATGAGTTTGACCAAACTGCGGGAGGCAGTGCAAGACAGGAGTGCCTGGCGTGCTATGGTCCATGGGGTCACAAAGAGTCGGACATGACTAAACGACTAAACAACAACAACAGGGACCCCTAAGCAGCAAACTGGATTTTACAAGCAGGGTGCAATGCCATGAAAACAGGATGCATACCCCTTAGCAGATTAGCAAAGGTCCCATTCAACAGTGACCCTAAACAGGCAGCTAACTTGAAGAATCGGAGGAAGCTTACCCTCTGGGAATATATTTGGGCAGGGAGAAGGCTGAGTGGAGCTGGTGCGCTCATGCGCCCTCTCCCCTCCTTGCATGTTGACTTAAACTCCATCAGAGGCGTCAGTTTCTCAAGATGATTGAGGGGGTCTGACACGTCGTCCTGACATCACACACGGGGGCAGGGCCAAATGCCCTCTGAACACTGAGGGGTTCTGCCCCCCTCAAAAAACACTGGTGTGTGTGTGTGTGTGTGGAAGTGCTTCGGCCCCTAGGAGTGCTTCGGCACCTATGAACTCTGTTCATGGACCAGCACCTTCTTTTTATCTGGACCAAGTTTTGTTTGTTCACACTCACCTCAAGATGTGAAGGTCTGGGGTGGAATGGAAAAGAAATTGGAGGATGGCCAATTTCCCCTCAATCTTTCTGATCCCCCCCCAGTTTGTTTCCAAAAAGATGGGGGTAGGAACATGGGCATAGCCAGGGTTTATATTTGGGAGGCAGGATTTATGTTTGGGGAGCAGAACCGAGCCATCTGAGACACGATTGGCCAGTTAGTAAGGTATTTCTATTTATTGACTTGATCTAGGGAGGCAACTGCCCCCCCCCCCGCCTCCCTGGCTATGGCCATGGGAGGGGATGCCTCCCCAAATTTTCCAGCTCTCCCCCAAGACTTCACACCTCAACTGTCATCCACATCAGAACAAGCTTGTGGAAATCAGAGGAAGGACGCAGGGTATATATGGAGTCTGTTATTTGATCCATCTAGCCCAGGATTATTTACATGGATGGGCAGTGATTTGAGACAGGAGACTTTCCCAGTTCCGTCTGGAGATGCCAGGGCTTGAAACAGGGACCTTCAGGAAGCAGAGAAGATGCTCTGACACTGAGCTAGGGCCCTTCACTGACCATGATTTGGACACTGAGCACGCCTGAGTCGAAATCCTCGGATGACCTCTCTCAGTGGTTTTCATTTTCAAGAACACAGCGGACAAGATGGAACCCCGAGGCATTACATGGTTGAAAGGCGCCACTGAGAAACATGGAAGAAGCCATTGGGAGAGGTTCAAACCTCCAACCAGCTGAAACCAACAGAACTTAAAAGTGCTTAATTTTGCCCGGAGCAGCCCGTTATTTTGCACGTACTAACTAATTTGATTCATTTTTCATTTGGATACACATGAAAGATGTGTGTGATTGATTCCACATTGAAAACAGATTGTAGTCACGGCAACCATCCTCTCAAATGGCTTGAATGTTCTAGCCTGGTAAAAAAGAAAGAATAAAAGAAAGAGAAATATCTAGTCTTCAGGGCATTTGCTTCAACATTCTTACAAATACGTGGGCTAACAACTAAGACTAGATTTCTGCTACGGTTCTCAGATATTCCATGCTTTTTGTGCTCTGCTTTTCTATTATTATTAATTTTTTTTTAAAAACAACCCATAAAAATACATCATTGACTTTTGACATCTTGGGATTTCACTGTATTTTTCACATGTGGGTGGATGAATAGGATGGTAAATAGTCAAACCCGTTACACTGAGAACTTAAAGAGCTGCCAAGTTAAATCTTAAGCTGAGTGGGAAGGAGGGGAAGACAAGAAGCCTCCAAAACAACACTGAGATTAATGCAACACTGAAGCACACACCAGTGGATTCTCAGCGGGGCTTTCCCATTCCTTCAGGGGTAAAGAGACTTCAGTTTTCCCTACAAGTCTAAAAAAAATAAAAATGGAGAAGAACTAGTGGAGGATAAATGGAGCCTGGCTGAGTTCACAAAATATTGGCTCTGGCATTGCAAATGTTTGACTCAGAAGTTCAACCCAGAGAAACTTTGCAGCATAAGCATATACAGAGCCTTGTTCAGAGCTAAATCTTTAAGCGGGCACCAAGAAGAAAAGGAGAGTTACCAGCAGTCAGCGGTTTTACTCGGTGCAAGGGGAGAAAAAGAGATGCCATAAATCCTGCTCGGCCCAGATCCTGCCACTTTCATTGCGGTGCATTATTCGTAGTCATCACAAGCCGATTCCAAATGGGTTTCCACTGATATGATTATAAAGAGTTGACTGGTGTGATTTACAAGGCGCTGAAAGAGGCTTACTTGCACTTAAGCAAGTCAGTTGCCTCTGACTGAAGAGAACGAGTTAAATGCTGATGGGCACATTCACAGTAGTAGTAGTAGTAGTAGTAACAACAACAACAACAAAAACAACAACAACAACAACTTATTATTTATACCCCGCCCATCTGACTGGGTTTCCCCAGCCACTCTGGATGGCTCTCAACAGAATATTAAAGACATGATAAAACATCAAACTTCCCCAAACAGGACTGCCTCAGATGTCTTCTAAAAGCCAGGTAGTTGTTTATTTCCTTGGCATCTGATGGGAGGGCGGTCCACAGGGCGGGTGCCACTACCAAGAAGGCCCTCTGCCTGGTTCCCTGTAACTTGGCTTCTCGTAGCGAGGGAACCACCAGAAGGCCCTTGGCACTGGACCTCAGTGTCCGTGCTGAATGATGGGGGTGGAGATGCTCCTTCAGGTATACTTGGCCAAGGCCGTTTAGGGCTTTAAAGGTCAGCACCAACACTCTGAATTGTGCTTGGAAACGTACTGGGAGCCAATGTAGGTCTTTCAGGACCAGCAGCCGCTCCCAGTCACCAGTCTTGCTGCCACATTCTGGATTGAGTTTAATGGGACTTACTCCCAAGTAAGCACATGCAGCAGGGATGGGGGAGTTATGGCCTGCCAGATGTTGCTGTACATCAGCTCCCATCATCCCTGGCCATGGACCCTACTGGCTGGAGCTGATGGGAGCTGGAGTCCATCAACATATACCCCAGGTATAGGATTGCAACCCTTAAGATGTTATTCATTTGTCTGCCTGATTTTCATCCTTAAAGTTGTCCACCAACATTGATGCCCATGAGTTGCTCAATTGAATGGATATTTTACCACTGTATATATCTTACTGTATATATGTTACGCTTCAGTTTCACTTATGTAAGAGTTATGCAACTGATGTTGAGTCTAATACCCTGAACTACCCAGAGTAAGTAGTGTGAAAACCAGAGGCCTTTTCTCTGTGAAATTAAGTGGTTGAAAAGATGAAAGATAAGATATCTTTATTGTCATTGTCCCCTTGCGGGAACAACGGAATTACTCGGTTGCTACATCCACTCAGATAAAGCATTCCGCATAATCAGATAAAGCATTCCGCATAATTAAAAACAGTAAATATAATGCAAAATAACAAGTAAAATAAGATGACTTCAAAGTCCAGGCTTTCCATTTAAGGCCAGAATCACTCTAGAGAAGAAACTGTTCCTGAGACGGCTCGTTCTTGCCTGCATTGTTCTATATCTCCGTCCCGATGGCAGGAGCTCAAAGAAATGGTGACCTGGGTGCGTTGGATCTCTTGATATGTCTAGTGCTTTTCTATAGCACCTGGTGGTGTAGATTTGTTCTAAGGTGGAGAGTGAGCAGCCAATAATGCTTTCTGAATGGGTCTATCCTAGTTTTCTGGTGCTGCCTTTGCAGTGCCTCTTCTCCACTGCTTGAGCAAAATGTATCCCTTGCTCTCTTATAATCTCCTCCCTTGAAGGTATTAGGAAACTGCAATTGACAGAAAGATGTTTCCAAATCTGATTTGGAATAAACTTCTCTCTGTCTTTGCATTTGTAAGGCAGATCAGGAAGTGTGAGAAATCTCAAGAGGCCTCTAGCTGGTTTAATGGAGCAATGGAATAATCTCACTTGCTCTGTATCCCAGTAACTATATTTTGGGCTCAAAGCAAAGTCATGGATAACTGACACTGCCAAAGGAAATTTAAACAGCTAATTCAAATATTCTAAAGTCAAAAGCGAGAATGTTAAATGATCTGCAAGCTCACTCCTGGGATTAGTTTCAGTCCTTGGCCCTGTGACATCTGAACAGTGACTATACGTCTGTGTGTGTGTGTGTCCTCAGGGTGCAGTTGTTTGACAGTTTAGGAGAGTGGTAGGAAACTGCTGGCCTTCCAGACGCTGTTGGACTGCAGCTCTCATTGGCCATTCTGGCTGGACTGGGGCTGATGGGAGTTGGAGTCCATCAAAATTTGGAGGCCACAGGTTCCCCATCCCTGCTCCAAGAGGCAAATATATTCATCTTCTTAGCAGTACAATGCAAACTTCACATAGGTAGCTGCTGACAGCATCTGTTAAGGTAAAGGGACCCCTGACCATTAGGTCCAGTCGTGACCGACTCTGGGGTTGCGGCGCTCATCTCGCATTATTGGCCGAGGGAGCCAGCATACAGCTTCCGGGTCATGTGGCCAGCATGACAAAGCTGCTTCTCGCGAACCAGAGCAGCACACGGAAACGGCGTTTACCTTCCTGCTGTAGAGGTACCTATTTATCTACTTGCACTTTGACATGCTTTCGAACTGCTAAGTTGGCAGGAGCTGGGATCAAGCAACGGGAGCTCACCCTCGCCACGGGGATTTGAACTGCCAACCTTCTGATCTGCAAGCTCTAGGCTCTGTGGTTTAACCCACAGCACCACCCGCTGTCCCTGACAGCATCTGTATCCATTCCCAAATATATTCGAGCCAGATGCTAGCTAAATCAAGTTTAGCTCAGCTCAAATGTGCACAGCATTTATATTTGCCGACTCCCTGCCTCTACAAGTTCTCTTGCACAGCATTAACCAGCTCTAGGATTCCTGAATAATGATCATATCACAATAATTGCTGTAACTCAAATTTTAATATGGCATTTTCCTACTATCCAACATATCAAGGGGGGAAATTGGGACACACATATTCCAGAGCTATGCTCCTGGAGCAGTAGGAGAATCTTCTTTACTTGGGCACACTGCCCACACAAGGTGGAAACCTGGGAGACCAGCAGTAATCAATTGGATTTATTTTTATGCAAGTCTGATTAGTACAATTACCCTAGGACAGTGTTGAAAGTCCTGAAACAATTACAAACATATTGAGAAAACCGATCTTCAGGTTACAAAATACATCTTTGGGCATGTTTATGTAGGCAATATTTTAGCTACCTTTGATTTCAGAAAGTTACTTAAATGTAGGAGTGGACTGTATCTCCAATTTCATAGTATTTAAAGACCCTCTACCAAAAAATATTAAAAAATGATGGTCAGAAGCAGAGGCATTCCTTGAAATGTCCATAACTGCCACCACTGTTCAAATGCTACCATGAAGAACAAGAAGGAAATGCGAGATAACCACTGTCGTGTTACCTTTACCATTTCCTCTGAAACAAGTTTCCACCACAGTTAAGACTGCAGCACTGAGCTCTGCAAAAGCTATAGGAACAAGTTCAGGTTCAGATTTCAGCAATATTTTGCACAATATTGTTCTTCAGCCTTTTGATGCTAAATGATGAGGAAAGCTATTGATTTCAGAGGGGTTAAAAACAGAATTTGCAAAAAGCAATTCGAGGCTCAATTGTGCCATCTGGCGACTCCTTCCTAAACTACATTTATCATTGTAGATTTTTCTTTCATATGCACTCACCCTCTCCAGAAAGACTTAGAGAAGTTGACGATATGTGGGGGGTTTTTTGGGGGGGGAGATTAAAAATTCCGATGTACAAATCATGCTAACATTTACAAAAAGGGCTAGACCTAATTATTACTATTAGCTGCTTCCCACCCCCCAAGAAATGAGACTCAAGTGACTTACACAAAAAGTAATGCATGTGTGCACCCACTTAAACGTCTTGCAATACTTCAAATAATGTGCTAGTTCAGATTTAGTCAAAAGAGATGGAAACTTCAGAACTGAAGAGGAGCATATTTTATTATTATTATTTTTTATTATTATTCTACTGTTTTACTCAGAATAGACCCACTGAAATTGTGTATATTTAGCCTGGAAAAGAGGAGACTGAGAGGAGATATGATAGCCACCTTTAAGTATCTCAAGCTTGTTTTCTCCTGCTTTGGAGGGTAGGACTCACAACAATGACTTCAAGTTACAAGAAAGAAGATTCCGACTAACCATACAGAAAAACTTTCTGACAGTGAGAGCCGTTCAACAGTGTAATGGTCTCCCTTGAGAGGTTGTGGACTCTCCTTCCTTGGGAAGTTTTTAAGCAGAGGTTGGATGGTCATCTGTCATGGATGCTTTAGCTGAGATTCCTGCATTGCTGGGGGTTGGACTAGATGACCCTTAGGATCCCTTCCAACTGTAAAATTCTTATTCGTATCCTATCTTATCTTCTTTTACATCAGTAACAAGAGATGCTCTTGATTCTTTCCTGCAAGGATTCATTGAGTGAATAGCGCATGATGCTTTCATTTGAATGGAAAACAAAAAGTTATTGGTATGACTTTCCATATGACACTGTGGAAGACAAAGGACTTTAATTTCACTTGCAAGGCCGCCTAATTCTTCTAGTCTCTAGTTTAACTTTGATTTAATCCCACCATTTTTCTTAAAAGTAGGCAGTGTGGCTATGTGAGCGCCAGAAACGAACATCCCCACCAGCCATTATCATTTTTTGCAAAACGTATGTAGGTACTGTCCTTCTGCGTTTCGCTGTTCCAGGGTTTTCACATTTCTGAAAACTCTGCTGTATTACATTTTGTGAGGGCAAACCAGATCTCTAGAATCCTAACAAGGATTTCGTTCTACACATATGCAGTCCATGCTACTGCGAAAATACAGTAGGGTGCTTTTCATTGGCGGTGTATTATTTGAGGGAAGCAATTCCCTACGTGTTAAGAGGACAGAAAAAGCAGTAAGAAAACTAATCGGTGCTCCCACTCGTGGGAGACACTTAGACCCCCCCTTTTATTCGTCTTCTTCTTTTTGCTCAAGTTAAAGAACTGTGTGGTTGTAACTACAATTTGCTACGCAAAAAAAAAATTACAGTCATAAAAACAAAGCACAATTTCAGGGCAGCCAATGCAGCTACTAACAAATATTATAAGAAAAAATAGTATCAGAGAGATCACGGTCGCGCATTTAGAAAATCCAGTACAGTAAGTGAATTATGTAAACTCAAATAACAGGCGCACGTGATGCCAAAAAGCAAAGCGAAACGACCTTAGCGGCTCCCGGTGAAACATAAACAACTGGGGAGCTAGGATTGGCTAATCATTAGCATGTGGGAGGAGCTTTCAGCTGGGCTGATGACGTTATAGGCTGCCGGGCTTAGCCGGCTAGCCAACCGTTCTCCAATCTCTTGCCTTAAAAAAAAGAAAGCACATTCCAAAGGACCCGGATGAGACAGGCCACACCTGAGATGGCTGCCAAGTTAATACCGGAAACAGAAGAGGAGTCATTTCCTCCCCGCCGCCTCTTCCTCTCGGTGCGCCATTCGCAAGCTCGAGGCGAGTACCCAGGCTCATCGCGAGGACGTCATCGCTAGGCGACAGCGAGGAGAAGACGTTGCCTCGTGTTGAGCCATGGAGGAGGCTGAGGAGAAGCCTCCGGCTGCTGTCGCGGCTCCCCCGGCGCCCGCCCTGCCGCCCTGCGTGGAGGCGGAGCTGCCGTCCTTCGAGGCGGCCCGGGCGCTGACGGAGAACCGCTACTCGTGCCTGGTGGTGACTCCGCAGCGGAGGCACGTCGCCTTGCCGCCGCGCTTCCTGCACCGCAAGAGGACGGGGATCCGCGCGCAGCTGGACGCCGAGCTGCGCCGCTTCTCGGAGAGGTAGCGAGCGGGTGCGGAGCTCCGTGGGGTGGAGGGGAGGCCGGAGGGAAGCCCTGGGCAGCCTTCGCCGCATCTTCACACGGCGCGGGGTCGGGACTTGAAAGAGGATGGGTGAAGCAAACTCCCGGAGGATAAAGGCTGTGTTCTGCGGATCGAAAGTGGGGAGAGCACCGTGGCAGCCAAGAACATTAAGCAAAGCCTGCGCTGGATCAGGCCAGTGGCCCCTCTAGTCCGGTATCCTACCAGATGCACGTGGGAAACCTGCACAAGGGCATATTTCCCCCAGGGGCAGATCTGCTACGAAGCTAATAAAGCTTAAGCTTCAGGGCCCCTAATCGGGGGGGGGGGGGCGGGCGGCTCTCCAGAAGTGATTCAATCCACATTGGGTTTTTGTGTGTGTGTTTTTAAGGGTCTAGTAGACGCAGCTTGAGTCTGGCAGCTCAAATTGATATAATTTATTGTATATAGGACCTACATTTTAGGCTCCCCCAAACTTGAACTGTTAAGAGGGCCCCTTCAATTGCATTCTTCCTTGTAATTGGTATAGGCATCTGTATGCTACCTTTCCACTTTTGAAATGGAAGTATATGTGGCAGCTTTCCCATAAATTGTATGTAGAAGATTTTACTACTTCCACTTGCTTGTTCAGGGTAATACTAGGAAGATGTACTTGAACAATCTTGGTTGCAGCTAGCATTGGATATATTCTAGCCTTAAAACCCTTCATATTTCTTAGTTGCTCTCCTTGATATGTGTGGCTTCTTGTATCTTGCAGGTTTCAGGGTGTTCCTGTGGCTTATGATGATATTAAAATAACAAGGGAAGTGGGAGATATAATCGATGACATTGGAGCTGTCCATCTGGACATTGAAACAGATTTTGTCGTGTTCCAGCCTAAAGAAGGGAAAAAACTTGTGGTATGTAAATGAATGCTTCTTTTTCACCATTGCTTTTAATGCTTAAAACAGGACCTTTGTATCATCTTTCTGGTACACGGTACAAGTATTCTGTGGGAAATCTAAACGCAAAATACTTGAGTTGACTTGTTATAGTGCTTCAGGGTGTAATTATCATTTACAGCCTGAATGTATGCAGTATTCTGCATGTTGGTCCCCTGAAATTAATGGTTTGAGATGTGCCTAAATGCAAAACCTGTGGTCTTCTTCTTTTTGTTGTTGTTGTATATGTGTGTGAGAGTGTGGTGGTCTTTAATTGCTTTCTACTAATAACGTAACTAGTATTGCAGCAGTGGCAACAACTGCTGGTGCATGGTGTTAATTATTTGTAAACAAGATATTACAATTGCTCTTGAAGCCTTTCACAAGCATCAGATGGACATAGGGCTTCAGAAATGTCACACATCAAGCTTTTGGATGCTTTAATAAAAGTTAGATTTCCAAGACCTTGCCAATTCAGCTGTTATAGCGACAGTATTTAAGGTACGTATCTGCAATGTGTGTCAATTGAGCAGATACAGGATAAGGTTCTGAAAACTCAAAAGGATAACAAAGTTTCTAAAAATAGCAAGAATTTATCTTTTTGTTTGTATTTAATTTTCTTAGTGTTTCAGCATACACCAAAGTTCCATACCCGCTTTTTGTAGCTGTAATACAAGGAGTTTTTCTTCAAATGTATGCAGTGCTACTAAAGATTGGGCCATATCCTGTGGTGAGCATTAAACTTAACACACATACGGTACCCCACCTTAAGTGTTCAAGTCAAACATTATAATGTGCATTGGCAGACTAAATCTTCTGTGCACACCTGTGACACTGATCTCTGCTTTAAGATAGTGATGGTGTCTTTTAAATACCTTATTGTATTGTCCATATTGAACATATAAGGGACTAGTAAGAGAAACAACTGCTTGCATCTGTGAGAAATTAGAGGTTACATAGCATATTTGTCTGCCTTTTTAATTTGTCTTTTTAATTTGTCTCTCTATTTCCAGGGTACAATCAATAAAATGGCACCTAGTCACATAGGCTGTCTGGTACATGGCTGTTTCAATGCTTCCATCCCCAAACCTGATCACATGTCAACCGATGAATGGAAAGACCTTGGCTTCCAAATTGGCAACAGACTGATATTTAAAGTACTGCATTTTGATTCAGATGCTGCTGGAGTGTTCTGCATCAAAGGAAAACTCTGTAGAAAGAGGTACAGTAATGTGACTTTTTGCAAAGTACTTCAGAAGAATGTTTACTTCTCAGAGTGATCACATGTCGAATTTTAGCTGGAGAACAGATTTGAATGAAATATCAGAAGTTGAAAGATATGAAGATGAGGGTGGGAAATGGTTTCTCTTCCACAAGTCTGTGTGTTGTTGGAGTTTCACCTATACAGTGGTACCTCACAAGACGGAGGAGTTTTGCGTTGCGCGAGGCATTCGCAAGACGAGAGGTTTTCTATGACTGCCGCTTCGTCTTGCGAAGCGCGGCCATAGAAAGAGGAAGCGGGCGAGCCGCAACAAAAAGGGAACCAGCTGTAGCGCGGCAAGAAGGCTGACAGCTGATCTTCTTTGCCTTCTTACCCAGGGCCGGCTCTTCGTAGACCCCCGGTGGCGCAGGGCACCATGGCGCCGGCCTGCCAGGAGGGCGCCGCGAGCTGTGCCCGCCCGCTGGCCGGCCGGTCCGGGGTGCGCGGCGCCCACCTGCCCACCGCGCTGGAAAACGGGGCGGGAGGACGCCGGAGAGATCGCGCTGTGCCTGCCCGCCGCGCAGCAGTGCCGCGCCCACCGCGCTGTGAAACGGGGCGGAAGGGCGCCGGAGAGATCCGGCGCACCATGGCGACAGGGGCGCTTAAGAGAGCAAGCGCCTGCCTGCCTTCCCCGAGCCAAGCAAGCGCCACCGCCAGTCCCCCGGAGCCCATAGGAACGCATTGATTAAGTTTCAATGCATTCCTATGGGAAACCACGACTCGCAAGACAAATTTTTCGTAGGACAAATTGACTCCTGGAACGAATTAAATTCGTCTTGCGAGGCACCACTGTATTTAGACTGAAGAGTAATGCCCATCTTGTTAGCAAGGATTATACTGAAAGTGAAAGTTGTAAAGTATACTCAAGTTTTGATGAGTTCTGCTGTATTTGACTGCACTTTAATTTTAGTGAGTTGGTGGGGGGGGGGGTTGACCTTTGCATGAAAAGTAAGAAAATGACAGACAGTATGGGAAGGAAACCCAGTCAAATTGAAAATAGAATAGAATAAGAAATAGAATAAACAGCTTTAATTCTGAGGGCTAATAATGGTAGCTTCTCTTATTCTCATATATGATATTATATCCTTTGAAATCTCATCTACTGCCCCCCTTTCACTTTTTTCCCAAAGCAGCAAGGAAAAGCACAAGGGAAAACTTGAAAAGCCCCATGATGTGCAGAATGGCACAGAGGAGATGGAGATGGACATAGCGACAGCTGGTGTTGAAGAGATGAGAAACAACGACATGGATAATGGAATATTTGATATGTCAGATCGAGGGAATGGGCAACACAGAGCAGGCCTGGGGCTGCATATGAGTGACTCAAGCGGCTACCATAGTGATCATGGCAAATCTAAGAAAAAGAAGAGAAAACTTGGCGAGGAAGAAGGTGGACTCCCTGGATTATTAAATCCCAAAGCTAAAAAAAAGAAAAAGCAATGAGAAATAGTATGGATAATACCAAGTGCCTTAACTTGAACCTAGAACTCTTCCATGAGGTGTATTTGGAGAAGGAATATTGTTGTTATCTGTAGTTGGCGGACTCTTCAGCACAGCTAGTTGCTGCCACTTGGTTCTTTGCACTAGCAGTAGACAAAATCAATACAGACCACAGGAATGGAGAACTTGAGAGACAGCACAAGCTTGTCCCCAATTCAATTAGCTGAGGAAAACTGCAGTCAGTCAGTTTCACCTCTCTATCTGTAAAAGCAATTTATTTAAAATTTGCCCCATTTTAAGATTGTAATCCCAACTGCTACAAGAGTTTAAAAATAATAATATTCTGTTTATTTGCTTTTTGACTGCATTTATTCCCTGAAAAACAGATACCATGACGGGTCTCCATCTGTAAACAAAAACAAATCACACCAAAAAGACTCCAGGCATTACATCACCTTTGTAAATTTATAAAAATAGTTATACATCATCAAGAGGCATGTTTCAGAGACTTCAATTTCTAGATGTCACTAAATGCCAGATTTAGTCCATTAAAATACATTACGGATGTTCAGAAATTTCTCCCTAAGTTCTTTTTTTTTCTTTTTGAGAAGGATAAAGCATGACTCCCCAAAGTTATTCATAATACTTTAAAGAATACTAACTGCTCTGTGGATGTCAAGGCAAAGCTGGTTTCTGACAGCCTTCAGTCTAAACATAGTACAATATTCCTGACTTGTCCTGGGAAGAAAGGGCAAATGTCCAATTTTTGTCTCCCCACCCCACCCCCAAAATGCAATCTGCATCTCGGGAGAACAGCCTCTCAGCAAAAGAAAACCTAACTGAGAAGTTATCAATCCCTGGTTCAGAAGAATTATTGGAGCACTTTCCAAAAATTGTTGAGAAAACCTTTTCCAATGACTACTGTATTTTTTCGCTCTATAGGACACACTTTTTTCCTCCTCAAGAGAGGGGAAATGTATGTGCGTCCTATAGAGCGAATGCCATGGCTCCGGCAGCGGGATCCCTCGGCTGCCGCTGCAGTCTGAGCGGAGATGCCTCTGCCGCCGAACCACTGTCTCTCCCAACCGCAGGCTCCGATCCCTGCTTCTGCGAGCGGCAGAAGCGGGCAGCTGCGGGGGCGCTCCTTTCGGCCGCCTCTGCCACTCCCCGCCTTTGCCACTCACAAGAGCAGGGATCGGCAGCACGGTTGGGAGAGACACAGCGCTACACTCTGTCTCTTCCAAATGCAGGTTCCTATCTCTTGAGAACATCAGAGGCGGGGGGTCGGACGAAAGAGCGCCCGAAATGGCTCCTTTCGGCTGCTTCTCCGCCCGCCCGTCCACCTCTGATGCTGGCCGCCTTTGTCGCTGTGATCTATCAGTGGCAATGTGATCAATGACAGTGTTCTATCCATTGGGGGGTTTTCAGAATTGTTGAGCTTTTTTAAAACAGTGAGTGTGCAGAACTTAAATAAATTGCTCAACATAGCTGCTAACACATGTACGCACTGCTACAGCAGACAACAAAGGAACACACACTAAACGCGATGCAGGGAAAGACCAAGGGGGAGGGGGCGGGGGCATGATTCTAAACAACGTGAGCGATAAGGATCCCGCGATCGGCGATCATCTGAGGATCAACCTGTCGATCGCGGTCGACCGGTTCGACACCCCTGTCCAACCCTCTGCAATGCAGGATTATGAAGCTATCCCATACAAGGATCAAACCTGCAATCTTGGCATTATCGGCACCATGCTCTAACCAACTGAGCTATCCAGGCCTGCTGGATCCTAGCTCAGCATTTTTAAACAGTGGCCAGACTCATACAATTTGGAAGCCTACAATGAGGCCATGAATGCTACAGCTCACCCGTCCATTGCTGTTCTCCAGATAAATCCTCTGAATCTAAAATTCCCCATCACAAACTTGCCAGTTTGGTTTCATCGTACTCCAGACTAGGGACTGTGAAGTCCCAAGCAATCCTTACTTTCACAAAGAAGCTATTCATGCACACACTTCCTCTCTCTGGAATGACTGATTGACTGCACTGCGTGTGATAGAAAACTTTTAAATCAACGAAATAGGTCACGCCTAAAAGGCGGTGAAGTTTATATGCCAGGGGTCTGGTGTAGCTATTGCCTATAGATGGAAGACTTGAGTACAGAAATTAACATCTTTCATTGTGTATGCTTGATGGTCCTTTAGACTTTGCTATCGCATTCTCCCATGCCCCATGACAGGCTCTTGAAATCAAGAGGATTCCAAAGCAGCGTATGATAGGGATATCAATGGATTTTTTTACTGCTTATGCTGTACTAATAAAAGCAAGTAAAAATGCAACAATAAATTTCCTAAAAGCATGGCCAAAATGCCACATATCCAAACCGCAGGGGATCTTCAAGTTGCCCAGTTAGTACTTGGACAGCAGACTGAGCAGCCGGTCATTTGGGCTACTCGGACAGTCTTCTGCACTATAATGAGGTGCATTACATTTCTATTTAAATTAAAGTTATCCTTTCTAAATTGGCATTTATATATACAAATTTTATGCACGCTGTTCAAAGACGGTGGGATGTCACTGGAAATGTCCAACATTTAAAAGCCCATCTAAGCTGTTTGCATTCTGGTTATGTCACACCTTCTGTGAAGCCAGATAAAAACGAACTTTTTGTTTGGGCTAGCTAACTTAGGCTGTCGGTTTTATTTCTTTACCATCTTGCTGAATGATTACGAGAGGCTGGAAAGATGCGGGGATTGCTCCAGAGATTTGCCCAACATTTATCCACACCTGACTCTTAACCTACTGTAGGAGTCACTTGAAAAAATGATTATAAAGAAACTGTTGTGAAGCCGTCCCACCTTGAGCTAATTCTGAGCGATCCCATCTTTAGGAAGAGGTGATCTCTTGAGGGTCTTAGACCCTCATTTCTAAAAGCAGCTTCTGTTTTTTCTGCTTTCCAAAGGTGCTTGTGTGTGAATGCTACTGGATCATCCTTGACTGGAACCTAAACTATGTGGTAGGTGAGGGAGTGGGGTGGGGTGGGGAAGGTTTGGAAGAGAAGTATAGTTTTCAAAGCATACCAGAAATGGTGAGCTCAGTAGAGATATACTCAAAGTGATGATGCTGAACTTTGTAAATACTTGGTTCCTAAAACAAATATGTCCAAGTTGTGAGGCTTGGCTGCATTAAAAATGGAGCTCCAGTAAAATGCTTTTCCAGTTTGGAATGTGGAAGGAGATCCTGAAAATGAGATCAGTGGTTCAGCATCCTGTTCTCAACCAGATGTCTACAAGAAGCCCGCAAACAAGACCCTAGTGCTGTTTCCAGCAACAGGCATCCAATGACATTTTGCCTCTTGACAGTGGAGCATAGCCATCACAACTAGTAAACACTGATAGCCTTAGAATTTGTCTAAGTCCCTCTAAAAACCAAACTGGTGGCCATCGCACACTGTTGCCCTCCAACTCGCAAAGGCGAAGAGGACTACTGCAATGCGCTCTACGTGGGGCTACCTTTGAAGGTGACCGGGAAACTACAACTAACCCAGAATGCGGCAGCTAGACTGGTGCCTGGGAGCTGCCGCCGAGACCACATAACACTGGTCCTGAAAGACCTACATTGGCTCCCAGTATGTTTCCAAGCACAGTTCAAAGTGTTGGTGCTGACCTTTAAAGCCCTAAACGGCCTCGGTCCAGTATACCTGAAGGAGCGTCTCCTCCCCCATCGTTCTGCCCAGACACTGAGGTCCAGTGCCGAGGGCCTTCTTCTGGCGGTTCCCTCGCTACAAGAAGCCAAGTTACAGGGAACCAAGCAGAGGGCCTTCTCGGTAGTGGCACCCACCCGGTGGAATGCCCTCCCACCGGAGGTCAAAGAGAACAACAATTACCAGACCTTCAGAAGGCATCTCAAGGCAGCCCTGTTTAGGGAAGCTTTTAATGTTTGATGGATTTCTGTATTTTAATATTTTGTTGGAAGCTGCCCAGAGTGGCTGGGGAACCCGGCCAGATGGGCGGGGTATAAATAATAAATTCTTATTCTTATTCTTATTCTTATAGAAAGGCAGAACTAGTGTACTCATCTCTATTCACAAGCATCTTTTTTGGGGGGGGGTTACTGGTGGTGGTAAGTACCCTTTTTGGGAACTGCTTTTGATCGTTTCTTGCCAATGGTTTTGTATGGTCTAGAACACATCCTTGTTCCTGGATTATTGTGCTTCCGTGTGGCAATCCACTATGGCTGGTGCTGGGAACTATAGTTCCCAGGGTGCTATGCAACAAATGGTTGTCCAGTTCCATCACCGCATATGCCAACATTATGAGCCATGGGAAATCTCTGAAACAGATTTCCCTCCCTGAACATTCACTGAGATTGGTCATAATTACCATGCTGGTTCTGAATCGAGTGAAAATAAATTCACCCATCACCATTTTAAAAATCAAATTGAAGCCATGTCTATTATGTGACCGAAGAATAAAATATGGCAACATTTGTGTTCATGCTGCCAGTATTGTGCTTATGAATCATTTTAATAAAGATTTATAGTGTGTTAAAAAGGCAACTTCAGAGTTTCCTAGTGACTTCAGACACTGCTTTCCATATGCCTAAAAATGCCTCATTCGCTGTCATGATTTGTGACTTATATTAAAACATTTAGCATGTATTATAGACATTTCCCTGCCAAAAGGACACAGTTAGGTGATGTCTAGAAGGAACCTGAAGCTTAGCCTATTGCATTTTCATTGTGGATTTAAAGGATAAGAATATAATGGAATTCCTTGCAGGTGTTTGAGACCTTTACAGTAAAAAACCCACAGAGTCCATGGAAACACTTGCATGAAGCTTAGCAGTTTGAATCTGTTAATTCCATTACGTTTGGCTGTGTAACTAGTTATGGTCCAATCTGAAATTATGATTTCTTAGTTCTAAGGTAAGTAACGTTGGCTAAAGGGTGGCAGCATGCTTTTGTTAATAATGCTGTGCCTCTGTTTTCCAAGTGATGTCATCCAACATGCAGGAATCTCCTCCCATATAAACCTGCTTGGACATCTTCACTGAAGTTTCTGCTGCAGGTTCCCTTGCCTAATGAGGTGAGGCCAGTGGTTACTGCAAGTGGCCTTTTCAGTGGTGGCACCCCATTTATGGAATGTCCTCAGAGTGGCTCGCCCAAATGCATATGGTAGGAACTTTTGGGCACCAGGCAAAAACCTTTGTGTTCTTCAGGGCCTTAAAATTAGAACTATTATGCTTTCGCCCTCACTGTTCCCTCCCACCCACCCCAAAAATTGACTTCCCAAAAATGACAAAAGTTGCTTCATATTACATCATGCCAATCTTTATCCTAGTGCAGCTATTGTTTTAATTGTATTAAAATTGATTTTAACTTGTGAACTGCTCAGTGGTCATGGCTAACTTGGGCACTATAAAAATAGCCAAACCTAAATAAATGAGTGATTCCCCCCCCCCTAAACTGGTGCCATAATCCCATATAGAATTATGATTGAGATCCAACTGCATCACACTCCAAGTAGGTCCACTGAAATCAATGGACTTAAGCACAGTTGGGTTTCTCAGTTTGCTTCTTTTGAACAGTAAACCCCAGGTATGGGAGGTGGAAGACAGTGGGCTTATGACATTTGGGGCTTTCAAAAGCTTTTTGCAATGCACTGCCATTCAAATAAAAAAGTCTCACATGGCTAAAAGACATTTTTGAACTGCAGCTTTTATACATATAAAAAACACACAGAAGGGGAAGAAGCGGAGGCAGTGAGAGATTTTACTTTCTTGGGCTCCTTGATCACTGCAGATGGTGACAGCAGTCACAAAATTAAAATACGCCTGCTTCTTGGGAGAAAAGCAATGACAAACCTAGACAACATCTTAAAAACCAGAGACATCACCTTGCCAACAAAGGTCCGTATAGTTAAAGCTATGGTTTTCCTAGTAGTGATGTATGGAAATGAGAGCTGGACCATAAAGAAGGCTGATCTCCGAAGAATTTGTGTTTTTGAATTATGGTGCTGGAGGAGACTCTTGAGAGTCCTATGGACTGCAAGAAGATCAAACCTATCCATCCTGAAGGAAATCAGCCCTGAGTGCTCACTGGAAGGACAGATCCTGAAGCTGAGGCTCCAATACTTTGGCCACCTCATGAGAAGAGAAGACTCCCTGGAAAAGACCCTGGGAAAGATTGAGGGCACAAGGAGAAGGGGACGACAGAGGACGACATGGTTGGACAGTGTTCTCGAAGCCACCAACATGAGTCTGACCAAACTGCGGGAGGCAGTGCAAGAAAGGAGTGCCTGGTGTGCTCTGGTCCCTGGGGTCACAAAGAATCAGACACGACTGAACGACTAAACAACAACAACAACAAAACACATATCACATTAAAAAAATCCTTCCAGTAGCAGCTTAGAGACCAACTAGCCATAAGTTTGTCTTTAGTATGAGCTTTCGTGTGCATGCACAGTTCATATCACATGAAACACATGTTACACTTCTGAATCTAAACCATTTGAACACTGCAGGATAAAACTAGCTCTTAATGGAAATGATAGCCAAGAGATGTTAGCATGCTGCAGGAAATGAGTAAAATACGATCAAAGACGTAAAAACAAAAACAAAAAAAAGGAATTAAATGGATAAAAAAAGACTAAAAGCCACAGGAGGTAATCTGAGATCTATGGGAATGATAGTTTTCCAAATGGAAGTGATGTCTGTTCCATTGCTTAAATCGTTTAGGCCCTTATTCAAAAAAGAAAAAAGAAAAAAAGCTGTTAAAGGTACAGCCCACTGCTCTTGAAGTCAGTGGCAAAGTTCCCATTGATATTAATAAACTTCAAAATTGCATCCCAAGTAATCCTTTGCTACTCAGCAGAACTCTTGCATTACGGTGGAGAACACAAGAGTATATGTTCCTTTTCTAGAGTCAGTCAAAATGCAGGCATCTTAGTTGAGAGCTGTAAAAGAGAGCAAATCCATTTCTTATTTTTAAAATTATACTTGTTTCTTTAAACTGAGGCTCATGAGTTTTCATTGAATCGTAGAATTGTAGAGTTGGAGGGGACCCCAAGTGTCATCTAGTTCAACCCCTCTAACCTCTGCTTAAAAACCCATGCCAGAGCTCATGGAAATGCCATTTACCTTTCCGCCACAGCGATACCTATTTATCTACTTGCACTGGTATGCTTTCAAACTGCGAGGTTGGCAGTTGTGATCAACCACTGAGCCTCTTGGGCTTGCCGATCAGTAGATTGGCCGTTTGAATCTGCATGATGGGGTGAGCTCCCGTTGCTGCAATCCCAGCTTCTGCCTCAGAAAGCAAAAAGTCTTGAACTAGCCTGATTAGAGACGACAAGGATGGAAGTTGGTATCTTCTGCATGCAAAGCATTTACTTCCATGTGGTTTGGTTAAATTTCTCTGGCTTTCTATTATTTGTTTCTTTGCTTTTATTTAAATTTGAAATGTGATTGAGATATCAATCTATCCTCTCTACATTTTTCTCAGAAGATGTTTCCACAGGAAGAAAAGCTACCCCTGTCTCCAATCCAGTGTTTTTAAGGAACGTAACACTTGTGACTTCTGTTGTTGAAACTTTCTAAAACATGGCTTTGTTTTTGCAAAATGCCACATGGCGGAGTATTGCTTTACATATAGATCAGCCATGCCATGAGAAAAGTAATCAAAAGATTTCAGACACAAACTTTGGGGAACTTCTCCATTGAAATAAGGAGGCTCTGTGCATGCATGGGAGAAAAATTATTAGAGGATTTTTCAAGCATTCCCTTGTATTAATAAAATTTCCAAAGCAAGCAATTGTGATAGACAGATACTATTTGGTTGTGGTCAAATAGGGGCCTCCTCAATATTATGCCTCATTCTTTGCATTATACCTTAGAACTCTAGCAGTTGAAAGCACTGCTTATTAATAAACATTTTATTTATCTGACTGAGAGCTGGACCATAAAGAAGGCTGATCGCCGAAGAATTGATGCTTTTGAATTATGGTGCTGGATGAGACTCTTGAGAGTCCCATGGACTGCAAGAAGATCAAACCTATCCATTCTGAAGGATATCAGCCCCGAGTGCTCACTGGAAGGACAGATCCTGAAGCTGAGGCTCCAATACTTTGGCCACCTCATGAGAAGAGAAGACTCCCTGGAAAAGACCCTGATGTTGAGAATGATTGAGGGCACAAGGAGAAGGGGACGACAGAGGACGAGATGGTTGGACAGTGTTCTTGAATCTACTAACATGAGTTTGACCAAACTGCAAGAGGCAGTGGAAGACAGGAGTGCCTGGTGTGCTGTGGTCCATGGGGTCATGAAGAGTCGGACACAACTAAACAACAACAACAACAATGACATTTTTGCCATCCCTTAAATTTTGTTTAATTGCCACACAATCCTATGCATGCCAATTCAGAATAAGTCTTACTGAATTTAATGGGGGTCTTACTCCCATGTAAGTGTGTATAAAAGCCTTTCTCAATATGGTGCCCCAGCCAGCATGATCAATGGTCAAAGATGATGTGAATGTCCAAAACATATGAAAGGCACCAGGTTGAGGTAGAGTGGTAAGTAGGGCTGCTGTTTTTCAGTAGTTACTGGAACCTTCCTGAAGAGCAGTGCAATTTTTCTAGGAAAAAGAGGTGCCGGAACTTACCATGAACACCTCCCTCTTTCTCTTAGAATGGCAAGAGATGCATTTTGGGGGCCCAAAGTAGGTGTTGGTGCTGATGGTTAAAGCATGGGCCTTAGTGACAGGTGGGAGTCAATTTGGGATCTGTTGCCAGCAGCGAAATGTATTCAGCCAGCCCTGACCCTTCCTCCACCATATGTACATCAACCTATTGACTTGTGTTCCATCTTCTGGTGGGTTTTTAATTGCAGTCTGCTTAGGCATCCAATCTTGGCTGGAAGCAAGTTTCTAAATAAAAATGCACAATCCAAATGTAGACTAGACTGCCCTGTAAATCCATAAATCAGCAGTTTATGAGTTTTGGCTGGAAGAACTGCAGAAGAGGAAGGGGTGGTGTGTGTGTGTGTGTGTGTGTGTGTGTGTGTGTGTGTGTGTGTGTTGCATAGACCTAATGTCTTGTCCGAAGAATGCCAACCCAAATAGGAACAAACTTTGATCCCTTTCGAAAAGCTTGAGTTTTCAGCAATGCTCAGAGGAACCCATTCACCTTCTTTGCAGTGCTCGGGATCTGAAGCATCTTTTAACTTTAGCTGCCAGTATTTCAGCACACTGATTTGACAGCTTCACTTTGATCAAATGCTCTTTTCTGCTCTGGTTCTTCTCATGACCTTTTGAAAATGATAGGCTCTTCCTCTCCTCCTCCTCCATCCCCTTGGCACATCTTTTAGAATCCCCCTATGGGAAATCAATCATCATGTCTAGCATATTTTAAAATGATGCCTGGCTTTTTTTTCAAGTGTGCCTTCTGTCTGTCTGTCTCTCTTGCTCAGATTTATAATTTTGCATGCCACTCTGCTCTCCGCACCTCCCCAGCATGCCTGCTCTTTCTTAGGAACGACCAAGGGTGAATTATTCTGTGTTAAATTAATTCACACTTTCACGATACCATCCGATTCCTCTTTCATTGGAAGTAAGATCCGCTGCATTCAGCGATGCTTACTCCCTAGAATAGAAGCCTCAGTAGCCTTTCCTGTAGTTGCACGGGGTTAGAGTTTGCAAATTCCCTTGATACATTCCGTTAAAAAGTTCCATATGATTCCTTTAGCTTAACACATTTTTTAAAGTATTCCTGCCTCCTTCAGTTGACTTTTACAAGTTTCGAGATTGATGGCAGCTAGTCTTGATTAATGACTTCCCCAAACATTTAAGCAAACATTAGGTTTTTTTTTATAAAAAAAAATAAATCGGTTGCAACCATTCCTCTGAAGACCATATATATAATTAATTCAAGGTTCTCCCCTACCCCCCCCCCCCAACACCAAATGCCACCTAACAAAGCAAGGCTTGGAGACATTTGAACCATCTGGGATCTGATGCTGGAGATTGCTGCCTACTTGCAGAACCCTCCCTAAATTAATTAGTCCTATTTTTTCATCTTCTTTCTGTGGGTGTATAAGCTGTTGAAGTGGTTAAACTTTCCTAGAGTAAATAAAAAACGACTAGACTGTATCTAACTTTCAGCAGGTGAGAATGAACACTTGGAAAAGATTTGTGCATTCAGATATAAAAAGATCTAAAGACCCTCATATGGAATTGGGATGTTAACCATTGCCTTTTGGAACCATCTTGTAGCATGATAATTATCATAAATCTATCCCACCTTTTATCTAAGGAACATAGAATGACATTCATTGGAGTCATTACAATACAATTAGGGATGAACAGCCATGAGTGGTTGTTGGGTTTTTTTGGGGGGGGGTTGCATAAAAAACAAATTGTATTTTATTTGTATGCATTTCCCTTAAACTTCACATTCTGTATGCATTCTTCCCCTAAAATATGCATTTGCACACACGTCTTTATGTGCATTTTTTAAACTGTATTGCGAAACCCAGAGAATGTCATCCAACTGATAGCTGTGCTCTGATCTACATATATGCATGGGACTAGTAAGTCATGTTGCTTTGCCCTAAAATACAGACTGCATGAATTTTTCGTCCATCACTAAATATGTTACATTTAGGCTGGATCTATACGCATCAAAGAAGAGTTTCAGTTAAACATGTTGTAAACTTCTTAAAGGGAAATCATGTTGATGAAAAACAAGACTCCACAGCGCCATCTGGTGTCACAGTGTTATAACGCATACGAAACGGTTTTTCGTTACTAATGTAGCTGAGTCCTTATACAGTAGAACCTCGGTTGTCGAACGCTTCGGAAGCCGAACAACTCGGAATGTAAACACCGACAACCCAGAAGTGAATGCCTCCACTTATGAACAATTTTTGGAAGTCAAATGGCTTCCAGGGCTCGTTTCTCCATTTGTTCTCCATTTTTTCAATGGATTTTGCTGACCGGCAATTGTGCCTCGGTTGTCGAACGTCTTCAGTTGTCGAATGGTCTTCCGGAATGGATTACGTTTGACAACCAAGGTTCCACTGTACTCTACACTTCAGTGCTGATTGATTCCCAAAGTGGTTTGTAATTGCAATCCATAGAATGGTGCCTTATGAGGGACGGGGACGGGTGTGTGGAGGTGGGGGTGACAGTCTCTTCTAGGCCCTGATGACAAAGTCCAATTTCTATGCTCCTCCTTCCAGAGAAGTTACAAAAAGCAGGCCTAGCATCAGGAAACGCCATCCTTGGGAAGATGCCAGGAGTCCCTGACACTCCAGGAAGACCACTGATGACACCTGCTACAATCAGTCCTGTTGCCACTACTTAAATTTCCCACAACCCCCGTGATCTGACACCTAAGACTGATTTAGACGGCTGCTGCCACCTCCCAGGCCCCCAAAGATAGAAGGGAGCCCACGAGAGGTCATTTTGCTGGAGGCTCCCCAGAATTGGAGCCATCCTTTACTTAAAGCTCAACCAAACAATATTATTTTATAATTGCAAATACTTTAAAACGATAGCCATGAACAACAGAAATGGGACTACAGAAGTGTAATTGGACATCGGTATTTCCTATTCAGCTTCTCACCTCCCCCCCAAACGTGTTTTATTGATTTTCAAACCACACGAAGAACAAGAATAAAAAAATTAAGTGGGTAAACAAAATACACCTCACCTTTCAACTGCTTTGGTTGTCAATGTATATGGGTTACGTATTCAACAATGCTAAGCAGGCTAAGTTTCTGCATGGCTCCCCCTGCCACTATTTTCAGGGCTCAGACATTAGATTTATGGGAGGGGGGCAATGGGCCAACTGGAGATTTGCATGCATCTCATATTGTGATTTGTCACTTTTGATTTTACCCATTTTGTAACCCAGGCTGGATCTATACACATTTAAAAAAATCGCTACAGAAAAACACATTATAAAAAGCTGTTGATGGAAATCCCCATTGGTGATGAATCATAGCTTTACAGTGCTATCTGGTGTCGTATGTTTATACCACAGTTCTAACAATATAATTGACCAGTGTGGCTGAGTCCCCGGTCTCCTTGCTTACCACCTAGAGATCTAGTTGCTGCACCCTCAGAGGTGGCCCAAGGCATTTGGCTGCAGGAGTTGGACCATCACAATCATGGTCACAGCCCCATGAAGCTGGTCAGATTATTCTGGCACCCGAGGCAGGAAATCCTGCATGCACCTTTTGCTGGCAGTAAAAATGCAATAAAATAAATAATTTGATGCTTGTTCATGATTAGAGATGTAAAATTTCCGGAAATTTTGAATCTCGGAAACCCCCCGGAAAAATTGAAAAAAATGCTACATTAGCACTTCTTTTTTCTTTTCCAGATTGAAAGTCATTCTGTTAATTTAGAAACATAAAATATAACTATGGACAATTTTAATGGGCATAAAATTATCACAACTAGCAGATTAAAAATATAGTGTATCCAAACAGGAACTGAAATTTAACTTGTCATTCATCACTCTTTGCTATGCAACATGCTTACACCACCTCCCATGTTTTGCCCATGAGGCCTTACGTATTTCCTCACACTGGTGTGTGTGGTCTGTTAACCACTTTAGCTGCTACTATATGCTTAAATTAGTTTATTTCACTTTTTAAAGACTGTTTTACAGGATTTAATGTTTAACATATTTTCATATCTTTTTCTCTCACTTCTCTGATTGCCACGACAACACATATACTTTCAGGCCCTTTTTGTTGCTCTAAATTTTCTTCCAGTGATTGAGGCCTAGTGAAGAGGAACAGAACCAATGTATAGCACACGCATGCAAAAACAAAACTGAAACCTTTTTCTTTTCTGGTGACAACAGCACCTCCTAAAGGAAGAAATGTATCGTGTTCTTGCATTGGAGAGTTCAGTTTGTAACCTAGGACTTGCTTGTCCTCATAGAAATTAGAATAATCTGATACCATACATATTTTTTTAAAAAAAATGATTTATAAAAAAATTGAACCCGTTATCTTAAAATATTTTATTCATCATGTTAAAATATTTTTTATTTTTCCATTTTTTCGTGAAAAAACAAAAAAGCTTCAGGAAAAAACCAGAAAAAAACCAGTTTTTTTCTGAATTTTCGTGGTTTTTTTTCTGGGCCTTCGCATCTCTATTCATGATACTCAGAATTAGGTTCCTGGTGGGCAGCTACCTCACTCTGCCTAACAACAGAGTGTAGGATACACTTGTTGAGTTTCATACGCCTTAGGTGGAAATTGACTCCAATGCACATGCATTGTTCTAGATCCCAACAACAGTGGCCTGGTTTGCATGCCACCCTAAAGCAAACCATGGTTTAGCCAAAATGCATGGAATGCTGGAGAGGAGATCACGGCCACTCTGCTCTTCCTTGGCCATTTTGCTGCTATGCCGCGCCGCAGTTTGGCTTAGCATGCCATCTAAACCTGGGCTTGGAGTTTAGCTGTCTCCAGAAAAAAAACAAAAACAACCATGAGCTGTAACCAAGGTTTGTGCTATGGTTTATGGCTTGTGGTTTGTCTGGGAGAGTTAAACCAGGAGCCCAGGTGTGGATGACATGCTAAGCCAAATCATGGTTCAGTAGAAAGAATAGGGGAGAGGAAAGGAGCTCTGACCTTTTCTCTGGGAAGCCTGCCTGTTAGTGAATTCTTGTTAAGTCATGGTTTGACTTAATGTGATCTGTGAAGCAGGGCAGTGTCTGGCAACCTTAATCAACCTTTTTTGAAGCACATAGTGGTAAGGAACCTTTAGATCCCCAGCCCTACATTGCTTTCATGTCGATTTGAAGTTTTCCTGCTGTGGATGCTTTTAATGAGATCTCCTTAATAGGGAAGCAAATTCACAAAGCATCTAACCTTCCAAATAGTTATGAAATGGAATATTGCTGAGACTTCCTGAGCAAGAAGGGAGGGTGGAACCCCACCCCCAACCTCTGTATTGTAAATCTTTAGAAATCGGAACCAGTAAAAAAAAAAGCATAAGAATTCTATATCAATGGAGTTTGGGGTTTTTGAGAACGATAAACTGTAGAAAACAACATGAAACAGCATCAAATGTGGGCAATATTTATTTGACATGATCCTGGCTCTTTCTGCTGATCACTGGAGGCATCTCATTTAATTTGCTGAGGTTTGAAAGAGGCAGAAGAGACCTCTCAGTGCTGCACTTCGTAAAACTGCAGCCAGAAACGGATAAATCTCGGTTTATTTGTCTCAAAAAAATGTGCCCTGGTTTTTTTTTAAACACAGACATCTTGCATTTATGCTGATGGCAACATCCCTCTCTCCCCCCCTCCCTCCAGATCACAAACTTTTTGAGACACGCTGCCAAGAATTCTTTAACACAGCCTTCCCCAACCTGGTACTAACCAGATGTTTTGCACTGCAACTTCCATCCACCCAGAGCTGGCAGGTTGGGGAAAAGGCTGCTTTAAGGTGGCCCCTTTGCCTATGCAGCACCTGAAAGCTTGCAACTAGCTTAGCTCAAAGTCTGCCTTGGCGATTTCAATGCAGCACTTGCTCTGGTAGCTAAGAGTTGACCTTGAAGAATGATTGATACTGTGTGGGGGCTGATGACATAAATCTGCTAAAGTGTGCCTGATGTACAGCTTCCCAGGCCTGGAAGCTGGAGCCACGTTGCTGTTCGAACACAGTGACACTGAACAGACTGTAGCAAATAAAAAAGAAAAAGAAAAAATCCCAATCTGACAAGTCCTTAAAAAAAACAAAAAAACCCCACCTCTCTATGCAGAGGATATGAAAGTTTATTGCCTTGTAACCAGCAAACCACTCAAGGAATAGTAAACAAGAATTATGATTAAGTGATTTTTTTTAAAGGGTTTAAAATTTCTTAAAAGTGTTTTCTACAGAAATAGTTGTTGGGAAGTTTAGTCATGGGGATAACCAGTGTTAATCATACTCAAGAGTAGACTCACCCAGTGAAATAAATGTACATTAATTTCCCTGGGCCTACTCTAAGTAGGATGGATGTCATTCAGTATCTATAACAGAGGAATCATGCTAAGTGATCCTATAAGTAAGCCCCATCGAGGTGGCTTATTCCCAGGGAAGCAGGTATAAGACTGCAACCTTAGGGTTACTTGGGAGTAAATCTCATTGAACTGAATGAGACTTACATGAGTGGAGATGAATAGGACTAGTATGCAAGGCTGCACTTCTGTGCTCTCCAAGATAGCTATTACCTAGTAAATGTGCATGTAGTCAGGATCCATGCAACTAAGCGCCAGTTCACATGACCAAACGGAAGTGTTTTGACTACAGTTTGAAGGCACCATCTTGCAATGGTTTGTGATTGCTTCTTTTCCAGTTATTCTATTTGTGATGGATGTAGATGGAAGTGCAAGTTAGTTGTGCTATGAAGCAATCTATGTTGTATCCGTATTCCCAACATGCCCTCATGGTTGTGTGAACAGCTCCAAAGCCTAATGTAAAACCTTTACTCAACACTTTGTCTTTCTGTAAAAAATCAGACCCCCATGGCCATAATGTAGCCACAACATTGGTGAAAACCAACTCCCCCCATTGTGAAGGCATTTAGATCTCAATCTTTAAGTCTTGTTAACTAAGATTATGTGACATGCCTTCTTCATAGTTAGGTTAGTCAGTTGATTTATACGCCACATTTTTCACAGATTTGTGCTCAAATCATAGCATATAGTGAGTGATACATTGCAATACTGTGTTCATGAAGTGAAGATCTACACTGAAACCTCAGTGTAGCCAAAGTGTGACCCTGCAAACTTGTTGACTGCCAGAGGGGAGTTCATACCCACTTTGCTTCTCCTTGGGTGTTTTTTTTTAAGGTAAATGCAGGTTGCCAGCTAAGCCAAAGTTTGGCTTAGCATGTCATCCAAACCTGGGATTGTGGTTAAGAAACCCGTCTTCATTAACCACAACCTGTTGGGCAAACCTTGGCTGAAGATCGTGGTTGTATGGAGGAGACATCTTAAGCATGATCCCTGGTTTGGACAACCTGCTAAGCCGAAACTTTGCTTCACTGCCATGCTGCATAGGACTAAGAAGCCTGGGGAGAAGCAAAGAGACTGTGATCTCTTCTTTGGAAGCCAGCTTGCTCAAACTAAACCATGGTTGGCTTTGTGTGACATGCACATGCAGCTATTGTGTGTGGGTTCAGCATGGATTTAATTGCACTGTTTGCTGACCCGATTTCTGAGCCCACACCCACACCCCAATCAGTGTATAGTAGGTCTGCCTACAACTTTGCTATAATATCCACACACACACACACACACACCCGAACCTTCCTTTTGCTCTGACTTCCACATTTGCACTAATGGGCACATTATGTATTTGTTATATTATAATTGTTATAATTTGTATTGCATCCTTCATCTGTAGATCCCAGGGCAGTTCACAACACAAAAATGCAAGATAAAAAAACAGGAAATACAGTCGTACCTTGGCTCTCAAATGCCTAGGCTCCCAAACAAATCGGCTCCCAGACGATCAAAACCCGGAAGTGAGTGTTCCAGTTTACGAATGATTTTCGGAAGCCGAACGTCCGGCGTGGCTTCTGCGGCTTCCAATTGGCTGCAGGAGCTTCCTGTAACCAACTAGAAGCCGTGCTTTGGTTTCTGAATGTTTTGGAAGTCAAAGAAACTTCCGGAACAGATTCCATTCAACTTCCAAGGTACGGCTGTACCTAATAAGAACAAGAACAAATCAATAACAACTCCCCCCCCCCAAAAAAAACCCATTTAAAAGGGTATCAGATGTTAATCCGCCCAAGGCCTGGTTGAAGAGAAACGTTTTTGCCTGGTGCCTAAAGATGTATAATGATGGGACCAGCTTAATCACTCTGGGGAGATTATTCCAGAAACAGGTAGCCACCACGGAAAAAGTCAATTCTCGTATTCTATAACAAAATATCCCATGGTTGTTATTTTGGTTCATAATAGAAGAACATTCAAAAAGAAGAGCCCCACTGGATCAGAGTAAAGCCCCATCTTGCCCAGGATTCAGTTCCTACCCTGGACAACCAGAAGCCTACGGGAAGCCCAAAGCAGGATAATACCACTGCTCTCCTGTTTATACCCTGCAGCAGCTGGTATCTGAGGCTTACTGCCTCTGATTCTGTATGTAATACATAGACATAATGACTTGTAACCCCCGATAACCTTATATTCCATGAATACGTCTAGCCCTCTCTAAAGCCATCCGTGTTGGTACCTTTGCTACTAATGCGCTGTGGGAAGAAGTGTGTGGATCTACATACAAGTGGGGGGGGGAAACACTATAAATAAGTCATAAATTAAATTGTTATAACCAAAGAAAAAAACACGCTATGGAAAATCGCTTAGAATTTATTTGCTCTCTGGCGCCATCTGGTGTTGCATGTTTATAATGCATTCAAAATGGTGTTTCTTAACTACAGTGGTACCTCGGGTTACAAACACCTCGGGTTACAAACACTTCAGGTTACAGACTCCACTAACCCAGAAGTAGTACCTTGGGTTAAGAACTTTACCTCAGGATGAGAACAGAAATTGCGCGCAGGCGACCTATAATCAGCTTAATTGGAGTACCCTGGGTTCTAGTGTTATGTAAGAGAGAATAATGTTTCTCTATCTATGCTTTCTAGACCATGCACAATTTTACAAACCCCTGTCATTTATGTCCACGCTGGTTTCTTGCAAAAAAAAAAAAAGGCCTCAGACTTTGCAACATTCACTCATCCTTGCAGCAATCCCAAGAAATAACTGCTGTTTGTATTTTATAGATGGGGGAAGGTGGGTGAGAAGTAGTCTCCCACCCAAGGCATCTAACCAACCCAGGGTCAACCCTTTGTTCAGCGAGCCACGGTGGTCTCCCATGCCTATAGTCTATAGCTATACTTCCTCCGCAGCTGAAAACTCTCTCTAAACGTGCAAGATTTGTGCCAGAGTCAGCTAATTTACACTCCATTAAATCAGCCAGCCAAGGAGGATCTTTGAAAATACTTCATATATCAGAGGATATTTTAGGTGTGTGTTTCTCCTCATGCTCTTAAGAATTGCCTTCTATCAAACATTTGAGTAGCATTACCATCTGCAGCTAGTACAATAGCCAGATGTCAGGGAAGGTGTGTGTGTGTGTGTGTGTGTGTGTGTGTGTGTGTGTGTGTGTACAACACACACACGTGGGCATGCACATACTTAACATCTTGTGGAGAGCATTTACTTTTGCATGCTCAAATTGGAGAATATTGTTTGTACTGCTGGCTTTCTAAATAGCACCCTGCACTGTTGACAAGGAAAGGAAGAGCTAGATTTATTGTTATGTACTGAGCTTGGGTCCTAGAACAATAGGCAGGTAGGATCCTAGAAGGCAGCAACCTGATTGGCCTGCAGGAGCCGCCCAATCAGGCCACAATAGGAAGTGAATCAGCCTATATCACTAGAACAATAGGCAGGTAGGATACGAGAATGCTGCATCCAATTGGCCTGCAGGAGCAGCCCAATCAGGCTCCAGGAAGGGAGCAGAATCAACCAATCACGCGGGACCCATTGTGTAAATAATGTATATGAAGCCATATACATGTTATCTATATGTATTTTATCTGGTTAATAAACAGACACAAAGAAATACATTCCTGAACAGATGCAGTGTCTTCTTAAATGGAGTTCTATATACACAAAGGAGTTTTCACATCCTGTGATCAATGAGTTAAAGACCAGATGTGCTGTTGTTCACATTGTCAGCCTTCCAAAAATAAAGCAGGCATGGGGGGGGGGAGATTGGGGACAAGGAAGAGGGGCCTTTACGTCTTTGTCATCACTGGAGTCTCAGTCAGAATTTGGCCCCAATGGATTTGTATCTGGAATAGAAGAAGGACCTTCAATGCAAATAGCCACGAGGAAAGCACAATGCCATATCCTCCAATATTTCTCTGATGAAAATAGGGAAGTCATATTCCATCATCATCATCATTGTTTTGTTATTTAGGTAAAGGTAAAGGACCATTGGATGGTTAAGCCCAGTCAAAGGTAACTATGGGGTTGCGGCGCTCATCTTGCTTTCAGGCTGAGGGAGCTGATGTTTGTCCACAGACAGCTTTCTGGGTCATGTGGCCAGCATGACTAAACCACTTTGGGTGCAACGGTACACCGTGATGGAAACCAGAGTGCACAGGAACACTGTTTATCTTCCCACTGCAGTGGTACCTATTTATCTACTTGCACTGGTGTGCTTTCGAACTGCTAGGTTGGCAGGAGCTGGGACAGAGCAACGGGAGCTCACCCTGTTACGGGGATTCAAACCACCGACCTTTTGATCGGCAAGCCCTAGGCTCTGGGGTTTAACCCACAGCGCCACCCACCCATCTGACTGGGATGTCCCAGCCACTCTGTGTGGCTTCCAACATATATAAAAACATAATGAAACATTAAAAATTAACAAAAACCACCCCTTCCCTATGCCTTCAGATGTGTTCTATACTTTGTATAGTTACTTATCTCCTTGGCTCAAGAGTTGCATAACTCTATACCCTCCAACATTTCTCCAATGAAAATAGGGACATCCAACAGCGAAACGAGACAGCTTCTGTAAGTCCAGGACTGTTCCTGGAAAATAGGGACACTTGGAGAGTCTGCAATACCCATTGGGACCAAAGGCAGAAAAAAACCCTCCCTCCCACTTTAGGGTCCTGATCCGGATTAGGTCCCTCCATATCTGATACATAAAATTTAAAAACCATGCAAGGGATAATGGCATGAATAATGCCATATCTAGTTTGGTGCAGACCCATATGGGTTTAGTGTTTTGATGGCAGATGCTTTTTAGAAACAGTTCATTGTGGTCCATAGACTCTGGTTTTGTTCTGGGGTGTTTTGCAACAATTCTCAACTGTGGAGGATGAAAAAAGAATTGCAGTTGTTTTGAAAATAATAAACTGCAATTTGGGGGACAATGCAGACTTCGTAAAACCTGATTGCTAAAACATATGTACTTCTGATCAATGTCACTGACAAACAGGCTTACAAATAAGCATATAACAAAGTCATCACATTTTAAGTTTGAATAAAGTGAGAAAAACTAATTGGGGGAAGGGTATGCTTAATAAATTGTTGGGATTTTCCCCCCTTTTTTTTAGCTGATCTCCCCATAAACCAAGAAGAATGAGAATGTGATACATCATAAACTATGTGTTACTGTTTTCTACAATCACCCAGGCCTTACAATTTGATTAATTGCAGATCCTGAATCACTGAAAATAAATGGCAGTTAATTATCCCTAACACCTCTGCAGGAACAGATTGGGGAGGACTGCGAAATTAGCACACTGTGGTCTGAGCTAAATATATCATTTTAGCTTAACGAAATGCAATAATATTGTAATTCAAACTTATGTTCCACAAAATTAATAGCTTTTAATACTGAAATACCTCCATTTGATCTACCCCATATTTTATATGCACTGACGTTTATATGGAGGGTTGTTCTGAAATAACCATCACTTCCAGAAACTGGTTTTGAAGTTTGGATTTCAGACTACTATTCTTAAGTGAGAGTTTTAAATGGGAGAGGACTTTGTTTATCTTAATATTTTAGGTGACTTTTTGCCCTCCGTTTTATTTTTCCATGTTTAACTATAGCCAGTTCTGTATTGTCTCCGAGGAAATAGTTTGTAACCAAACTGTCATCTACTGTGGCCATAAAAGAGCTTCCCACTTTAACAGAAGTTAAGATATACAATGCTCGAAGTTCCATATCTGCCCTAGAATTTATATATGGGCATCCATCTGTCTTAGGAGAGAATGGGGGATTCCGTCTTCAGCGGTGAAGTCAAAGGGTTGTGTCTGTAAAGAACGATACACTAGATGCAATCAGGGAAATATCTGGGGCAGGATAATTCCACAATTAATTCCACAGATGTACCTAAAGCTTTCTCAGAGTTAGTCTTTCAAGGTGTTCTCCATCCTACCCAACAAATCCCCCAAACGGCTGTGACCTGATTCCTGTAATTCACCTTCCAGATCCTTTCCCTCTTTGAAATATTTGCTAGAGGTGTGCGAGTATACATTCACATGCTGTGCTGTGTGTGCATTTATGCATTTCAACCAAAGAGGACACAGGTTTTCATGAAGTTTGCATATGCCAACACACACACACACACACACACACACACACACACACACACACACGGCACTTAGGCCCAATTAAGATCTTAAGATCATGGAGAGTTAGGTTGATCACCCTAATTTCAATGAAATTTACATTGGATCCATTCCTATATTACTTTGCATTAAGAGTATGTTGTAGTGTTATAAATGCATTGCCCATATAACCTGGGCTACGCTACTTGGCTACATACTCTGAAACAGGTGTGCTGGAGTCATCAAAGGAGGGACAAGATGCATTGTGAGATGCAAAATCTAGAGTGATTTGCCAGGACAGACTAGAGATCCATCTTTACTTTGCATTTGAAGCACAATTCTCAGGGTTTTGTGGAAACGGTGACTGACTGTTCAACCACTCTGAAACTTGTTGCGCTGTGAGGGAATAGGGTTCTCCTAACAACAACAAGCTTGTTCCCTCTTCCCTGAGAGATTTCAAGATGGCTGTCATATCTCCTCTCAGTGTCTTCTTAGTCTCCTTGGTCTGTTCAATGGGACTTCCTCCCTAGACTGTGATTTTAGCGCCGTACTATGATACCACTTCAAACAGTAATGGCTTCCTTCAAATAATTCTGGGTTCTGTAGTTTGTTCCAAGTCCTGGGAGTTGTTAGGAGATCTCCATTCTCCTCATAGAGCTACAATTCTCAGAGATTCTGGGGAAGACACATTGATTGCTAAAAAAAACCTTTGGGTTGGCAATAGGCATCTCCTAGCAACTCTCAGCACTCTTAACAAACTACAGCTCCCAGAAATCTTTGGGGGAAGCCATGACAGTTTAAAGTAGTATCGTAGTGCTTTATACGTGTGGTGTGAATGGGGTCTTAATCTGGTAGAATTTGCATATGCTTGATTAAAGTATCTGTTTGATTCAAGACTTCAGCAACAAAACGCTAGACCAGGGAAGGATATAATTTCACTTCAAGGGCTGGCAGATTATTTGCCAGACACAAAACTGCGTAGGCCTATATCTATGGGGCTATCTTGCTGTTGAAAGCTGAGGACATACATATGCTTTTAAAATTAGGCCCATATGTACAGATACCCAATTTGCGTGAGCCAATGATGAGATGAGTTTTTCCATGACTACTTCAGCTTTTCCTTATTAAAATATTTATTTGTAATGCAGTAGCAATAACAATATTTTGTGGTCAAACACAATATGATCCCTTCATTTCAAATGTTATGGATTTTTTTTACCCACCAGGCATGCAGCAATGCCATGCTTAAAACAATAAACCAATAAAACAAACTTATATTTATATAGAAGTATCAGAAATCACAGATAGGGCCTATAAGGAGATCGTTAATCTAGAACACCCCAGACCACAGTGTTTCTGTCTTTAATCTTCCAAAATAGTTTTTTTATCCAAATTTGACCAAAAAAAAAAGTGTTAAAAAAGGCATAGCATTTTTATATGACATACTTCAAATATTGTTGCTTATGATCTCAGCTTCTGACAGTAAATATTGGGTTGGCAATTTTCTGGAATTTAGAAAGAGGATTTTCTCTCTCCTCTCTTCAGCTGAGTTTCTCTGTAATAGATCTTTTGCTGACTTTGCCCTTTCCTTAGACATGAGAAGTTCCATCAATATTTGAGGAAGAGTGAAGTGGGGAAAGTACATTGAAGAAATCTATTTATTATAGACTGAAAGTATGTCTTAGATCTGCAATGGCATCCCATTGATTGAGGCTGTCGGGACAGTGCCCCTTTCCCCCAAATGGACCAGCCTCCATTGCTACCACCAAAAAAAAAAAAGATTAACATTAAATTTGTAGGTGCTAATTTATAGTATTGGTTCAAATTTAGAAAGAATCACTGTAATTTAAATAGAAATACAATGCATCACATCGTAGTGAGGAGGTGGCCTGTGTGCCTCCTTAGTCTGGTGTTGAGGTCCTAAACGTGATGGGTAATTTCAGGGCCTCTGCCTTCCCTTCTTATGGTTCATTTGTCTTGAAAGCAGACTTGGACTAGACAACCCTTCAAACAGGAATGTTCCTCTGTTTAGACGGACACATGGGTACCCTCAACACTGGAGAAGATGGACCAGTAGTCTAATTCAGTGTAAGGCAGCTTCATAAGGCAGCTAACATGTATAGTTAATATATGAGTGGAGAAGAACATGCCAACTTTGTCCCTGTCGCCATCATCCTTCCTAAGATGGAGGGCAAACTCCAGGGAGCCTCTGATAGTTGTGAACTCTGCAGGGTTGTAGTTCACGTAAGTAAATACACAATACTTTGGCCACCTCATGAGAAGAGAAGACTCCCTGGAAAAGACCCTGATGTTGGGAAAGATTGAGGGCACAAGGAGACGGGGATGACAGAGGACGAGATGGTTGGACAGTGTTCTCGAAGCTACGAACATGAGTTTGACCAAACTGTGGGAGGCAGTGGAAGACAGGAGTGCCTGGCGTGCTCTGGTCCATGGGGTCACAAAGAGTCGGACACGACTAAATGACTAAACAACAACAACAAAATACACAGGAGGCTTCCTGTGTCGGATCTTCCCCTTCCAACTCACAGAGGAGGAGAGAGACAGTGAAATCAGGGAGCTTGGTGCTCATCCCCACCTTTCACATTCACATGCTTGTTTTACCCAAGAGTAGAACTCGAGAAGGGGGGTAGGGTGTGGCTTTGGAAGAGATGTTTATCAACAACAAATATTCCTCTCAAATGTCATTTGCTGAATTTTCTCTCGTCAACCTTTCCTGCTCCCAAAAGCCTCAATCTCTCCCTGAGTCCAGACATGGGCAGCCCCCTTCCTCAGACCACCAGTGACTATTCTGCATCTTTATGGTCATTATTATGAGACATACATTGTATCCATAAAAAACCCTCGCTATTGGATACACTGAAGGGTTTTTCTCCTTTTTTGCAGCTTGTGCTTTTAGATGTCACACCTCTTGCCAGCATCTGAAATTGCCCAGTCCTCTCTCAAGAGTCTTTCCCCTCTTGAGATATAGCTCGCCTCTGTCTTCAGCTATTACTTTCCACTGCATTCTCATTCAACACTCTGTCAGTTCCAGAACTTCCTCTTCTCCCCCCACCCCCGACACACGGATGCAGACACTAAACAGTAAATTGAATTAAGGGCCATTAAATAAAATCTGCAATGAGCAAATGACAACATGTGAAGCATTGCAGGCTGAAGTATTCAGTTGGTGTTGAAGCTCACCTTTGAGTTTCATTTAGGGCAATGCCACCTGGCTCAAGTTATGGATCAGCCAGCTGATGTCCCCCTAATGCCCTAGAGTTATGCTATGTTGAGCACAAATGATCCGGGGATTTGTGAAGAATTTAAAATGGTGGCCACGAGTTGCTGGTCAAAAGAGTGCCACCATTGAGTAAGTCCACCAGATGGGGATTTCACAAACAACAAGTCCAGGATTTAGTCATTAACATATCTAGGGATGGCTGTGAAGAACTCCAACCAGAAACAGTGGAGGAGCCACTTCCAGTGGGTGGAGTTGATACCGAGCTAGATGGACCAGCGTTCTCATTCACTTTCCATGTTTCTATCATAGCTGTCAAGTTTTCCTTTTTTTAAGTGAAATTCCCTTATGCTGGGGAAACCCAGCCAGATGGGCGGGGTATAAATAATATATTATTATTATTATTATTATTATTATTATTATTATTATTAGGCTTCCTTGTGAGAAAAGGAAAAACATGACAGGTATGGTTTCTATATTGCTGATGAAAACTACCTTTGTTCATTTGGCTTGCTTGCAAGATTTATTTACAGGTATTGGCCTTCTGAAACATTTGACTTTGGGTTTGTGAGCTACAGTTCCCAGAGTGGTTTATCAATCAATTCCTCTATACAGGGCATTCTGGGAATTGTAGTCCTGGAAGGGGAAATGGGGCCTCCTAAAAACTCGAAGCACCCTTAACAAACTATAGCTCTTTGGGGCAAACCATGGCTGTTTAAAGTGGGATCACACATTTACTAGGGACACAGGTGGTGCTGTGGTCTAAACCACTGAGCCTCTTGGGATTGCCGATCGGAAGGTCGGGGGTTCGAATCCCCACAACGGGGTGAGCTTCCGTTGCTCTGTCCCAGCTCCTGCCAACCTAGCAATTTGAAAGCACACCAGTGCCAGCAGATAAATAGGTACTACTGTGGCGGGAAGGTAAACAGTGTTTCTGTGCGCTCTGGCTTCCAACACGGTGTTCCATTGTGCCAGAAGTCTGTGGACAAACGCCAGCTCCCTCGGCCTGAAAGTTAGATGAGCGCCGCAACCCCATAGTTGCCTTTGACTAGACTTAAATGTCCAGGTGTCCTTTACCTAAACCACAGAGCCTAGCGTTTGCCGATCGAAAGCACGCCAGTGCAAGTAGATAAATAGGTACCGCTCCGGCGGGAAGGTAAACAGCGTTTCTGTGCACTGCTCTGGTTCACCAGAAGTGGCTTAGTCATGCTGGCCACATGACCCAGAAGCTGTAGGCCGGCTCCCTCGGCTAGTAAAATGAGATGAGCGCCACAACCCCAGAGTCGTCCACGACTGGACCTAACGGTCAGGGGTCCCTTTACCTTTACCTTTAAGTCTCGTTGAGTTTTCCTTCTCTCTTCCCTGCCTCATCCCCTGGCCCGTGGTCTTGTTCCTGGCACTTTTATTTTATATTTAATTGGGCATTCTTCTTTAATTTGCTGCTGCGCTGGAGGTGAGCATGAAGAAGTGGGACTGAGAAGCGGGTGGCTGTGAAAAGTGTTCCTTTCCCCGGGTCTACAAAAACAACCCAAATGAGCAGTTGGTAAAGCCATCAGCTTCTCTCCCTGAAACATACAGCAAACATGTGCCGTGACCTTCGCCTCTCCCCTTTGATTTACAGCTGCATTGGAAAGCAACTTAACGAGGTGGCATGGAGCTTCAAGAGCCGCTGAAGTCAATGTATTGTCTAAGTGTTATGGATGTTAATTAGATTAGGAATATGCTGAGGCTGTTACAGTTCCTGCATGGAGAGAAGGGTGGAGAGCACTCGTTTGAAACTCCGCTTTCTGTGGCATGGAAATGCAGGAAAAGAAGAAACCCTACACCCGGGGAAATTGTAGGGTTCCACTGGATTCCACAGAATTGTAAGAACTCCAATAATAATAGCATTTATGAAAGAGCCAAGAAAGTACCAGACATGAGCTTTTAGAAATAATAAAAATAAAATAAAATAGCCCTGTTATTCTTGCATTGTTTTCACTATGATAGTGACACAACCAGGAATGGTTTAGTGAGAAAATGCAAGTAGCGGGCCATTTTCTAGGCAGCACAAATTCTAAGACATGAATGGGAATTAAATTGTGGGGGAAAGCAAAGTAGTTGAAGACAAGGGGTAGCTTTTCAAATGGTTCTCTGGGGTTTCTATCTCCAAATCTAAAATAAAACCATTCTAAAACAAAGCAGAGCTGTGCTGGCGATGTTATTTTTATTTATTTTTTTAAATATAATTTAAAAATCAAATATATGTAATATTGCTGATAGTTTGGGGACTGTGGGATGTTACTCCCAGCTACTTTTCTGGAAGCTGTGCCTGTCTTTCAGGTATGGAGACAAATAATCCAGATGAAGAGAAGAATTTTTAAGTATTCAATATCTGTGGCTCTTTTAGGGTATCATGCCATAAGGAAAAGGAATTCAGAAATGGTTAGTAATTTGTTAACAGCTGCTAAAATAGAGAATGCTAAGAAATGGAAAACTTCTGTTACACTTTTTATGACATGCTGTGGAGTTTGCTGTCTGTTGGGTGACAGAGATTCCCCCCTCCCCCAGAAACAGGGTGCCACCTTGAATAAAATATGGGGGGGGGCAGGTAAGCCCACCCTGCATAATCAATCACAAGATGTGGTGCAAGCAAACCATTTGAATGTCAATGCCTATCAACTTTTGGGTGTGTGTGCAGCCCCCTCAAGCTTTTTATTGGGGAACCTGAAGAGACCTCGGCCCCTAGAAGTTTGCTCCTATGCCCAGAAAAGAACCATCTATACCATTTTGGGCAGAATTGGATGAAATTTGCAGACTTCTTGGTTCATTATTTTCAAAAAAAAAAGGAAAAATATCAAAAAGAGTGGCAGCATATTTCAGTTACCCTTATGGCTAAGATGGGTAATTGTTTTTGCACTTGAGGTCACCAAGGGGTGTGAGAGAGTGCCTTTTCTTTCATTCTACAAATCACCTTTCAGCCTCCTCAGGTGCTCACACTTACACGAAAACCCAGCCAAGGATATCATGGAGTTTTGAACGAACATAGTAAAGGAAGGTTGCAGATTGTTGTGCCATAGAAGAGGACACTTGTTCACACACCCCTCAGCCACCTTGTAAGTAAAGTGAGCATGAACACTGTTAAAATAAAAATATAAAATAATTTATAAAGCTCTGGGAAAGAGAATCGGGGGGGGGAGGGACCTCCTTTTGCACAAGGCAAATATTACTTATAACAGAGGTTATCAACATTTTGAGTCCACAGCTCCCTTGACCAACTACATCTTTGTGTGGCACCCCCGTGGGGCTCAGGAGCCCAGTTATGTCACCCCTTGCCTGCAGAGTTGGCAGCCTCTCACTCTTTTACAAACACCCTCCCTTGTGGAGTGTGCCCTCAGCCTCCTCTCCTCTCCCCCCTCCTTGGGAGTCCTCTGGGCAGCCACAGCTGCTGCCCCTGGTCTCTAAGCTGCCACCCATGCCCCTAAGAGAGGTGCCTCCTCACACTGCCCCACAGGGGCCTGGGAAGCATCCCATGGCCAGCCCCAGAGGAACCATTCACCTGGGGAGCTTGTAGCCAGGACTGCTGCAACAAACAGCTGTGCAAGACTTTGGGAGGCAGAGATGCAAGAGGGCATCTGAGGAGGGAGGGAAGTAAAGAGGGACTGAGGCAAGTGTTGCCTGCTGCAGCACACTGGTTGAAATCATCATCATCATCATCATCATCATCATCATCATCATCATCATTTCATGGGTGGGGACCCATCTGGCTGGGTTTCCCCAGCAACTCTGCGCAGCTTCCAGCAAAATATATAAAAAACAATAACATGTCAGACATTAAAAACTTCCTTGAACAGGGCTGCCTTCAGATGTTTTCTAAAAGTGTAATTCTTTATCTCCCTGACATCTGATGGGAGGCTGTTCCACAGGGTGGGCACCACTGCCGAGAAGGCCCTCTGCCTGGTTCCCTGTAACTTTACTTCTTGCAGTGAGGGAATTGCCAGAAGGCCCTCGGAGCTGGACCTCAGTGTCCGGGCTGAATGATGGAGGTGGAGAGGCTCCTTCAGGTATACAGGACCGAGGCCGTTTAGGGCTTTAAAGGTCAGTACCAACACTTTGAATTGTGCTCAGAAACATACTGGGAGCCATTGAAGATCCTTTAGGACTGGTCTCGGTGGCCACTCCCAGTCACCAGTCTAGCTGCCGCATTTTTGATTAGTTGTAGTTTCCAAGTCAGCTTCAAACGTAGCCCCACGTAGAGCGCATTGCAGAAATAACCAGAGCATGTACCACTCTTGCGAGACAGTCTGCGGGCACGTAGGGTCTCAGCCTGCGCACCAGATGGAGCTGGTAGACAGCTGCCCTGGACACAGAATTGACCTGCGCCTCCATGGGTCCAAAAAGACTCCCAGGTTCCTGGTCGTAGAAATTTGAGGGCAGGATTTGGTACAGCGCTACCTATCACTATAAACTTGGCATGTTCAGAACTCAACTTGCAGTGACTTCTCCAATTCTTTGGGCACCCAATGCCTAACTTTCCGATATAGAAAACCAAGTCAAAGTTTGTTAGTTTTGATTATCAATTCTCCATGGATGACATGAGTCAGTTGAAGTTGGGTGCCTGGGATGGATTCAAGACTGCCATCTCATAAAGAAGCTTCCATTCACAAAGGAAGGAATGGAATGTGAACAGTGATTACTGTGATAAAGAGGCAAATAAGCCACAATACAGAACTGAAAAAGAACTATTATGGTTTGTGAACAGAATGAGTCTTCTCCTTTTATGGACAGACACTCCTTTCATTCGTGGATCAGAACCTATGGAGCATCCAGATTAGAGACCCCTGGAATTGCTCACTAGAATGGCTCCTTTTTCCAATGTTCATGCTTGTTGAGCTGAAATCCACATTCACTACTTGTGTGGCATTTAGGATACAAAGGATTCCATGGTCTGAAATAATTGCAAAGTCCTTTCAGGATCTCTGTTATGGTCATTTTGTTTCATTTGTTTAGAAAAGTTAATTCATTTCCTATTTCAACGAAGTTGCTGGCTTCATGGGGGGAAAAGGCTATTAATGGAACATTAAAAAAGAAAGAAAGAAAACTATGCAAGTATGATTACAGATCCTGTATATCACTTGCATCTGTGTGGTATCCAAATGAAACTTGTGACTCCTGGGAGAAAGAGAGAAAATCAACAGGGAAGTAGTTGCCCTGTTTAAAAAATATAATTTGTTTTCAGCTTTCAGAGCCATGTGTGTGGGACCATTCTATACATTTTTTATTTAGAGGGTCCCATTTTCTTAAGCTTGGTTGCTTAACAACAACAAAATTTAATCAGTGAGGTTGTAGCTGTAAGTTAACCGCTCATATATCATGTGAGAGATGCAGGTATTTCATTTATGGCACATCCACATATAAATATCCAAAGTGGAAATGGTTCTTAAGCTACTGACTTCACAGGCTCCATCTGGCATTTCAAGTATTCCATCAGCAAAAGAGAATGCCCAGTTTTGACTCGACTACAAAATGCCCCATTGACTGAGCAATTTGTCATTTACTGAGAGAGAGGGCATTGGCTAAAGGATGCGGACATGCAGGGAATGTTCAGTTAGGCATTTCTGCTGTGTGACAGCCCAGAGATGAAACAGTGTAGTGGTTAGTGGGTTGGACTAGGACCTGGGAGACCAGGGTTCAAATCCCCACTTAGTCACAAAGTTCACTGAGTGAGCATGGGTCAGTCACTATCTTTTGGCTTAACCTGCTTCATAGGATTGTTGTGAGGATAAAATGAGAGAACTACGCATGCCATATTGAACTCTTTGGAGGGAAGGTGGTATACAAATGTGATAATGATTATAAAAACCGTCACTAGTGTGGATGTCCCCTACTTGCTTTCTTGGTCAACCTGGAGCATCCAATTGTATTCATTAGACTACAGATGTTCAGATAGAAAATATTTTTATTTATTTATTTATTTACAAAAATTTATGATGCTCAATAGCAGTGTTCTCTGGGTAGTTTACAGGCAATCAAAGCATTCAGATCTCTCTCTCTCTCTCTCTCTCTCTCTCTCTCTCTCTCTCTCTCTCTCTCTCTCTCTCTCTCACACACACACACACACACACACACACACACACAGAAAGAGAGAGAGAGAATACAAATTTCAACATGGAAATCCTGCATGCACATTTCAACAGCAGCAAGAAGAACAGCGTAGGAAAATACCCAGTGCCGCTAAAATATATACAGTATAGCAGATCAGTGGATTAAAAAGTTCATCATTTTAAAAGCCTGTGAAATTTTTAAAAAGGATCTTCACTTGTCACTGAAAAGAGCACCAAGAAGGTGCCAGGCAAATCTTTCCAAGGACATGACTGAATACATCCTTTCTCTTGAATCCATCCATTACAATTCAGGTTAGAGGAAGGAGAAGAGCCATGGCTCAGAGGAAGAGTCCTCCATGCAGATAGTCCCAGGTTCAACCCCCAACATCTCCAGGTAGGACTGGGAGAGAACTCTGAAATTCTGGAAGTGCAGTCAGATGGCAGGTTCCTATGTCCCAAGTGGCAATGACCTCTGAGGACCATATCTCTCTCTCCAACAAATATATATATATATTTACTCCCCCCTTTTTGCAGTTACTAATTTTTTAAAAAAATTATAACACTGCATCTCCTTCATTACTCCAATTAAAAATTAAAGGTAAAGGGGCCCCTGACCATCAGGTCCAGTCGTGTCCGACTTTGGGGTTGCAGCACTCATCTTGCTCTATAGGCCCAGGGAGCCAGTGTTTGTCCGCAGACAGCTTCCGGGTCATGTGGCCAGCATGACAAAGCTGCTTCTGGCGAACCAGAGTAGCACACGGAAACACTGTTTACCTTCCCGCCGGAGCGGTCCCTATTTATCTACTTGCACTTTGATGTGCTTTCGAACTGCTAGGTGGGCAGGAGCTGGGACCGAGCAATGGGAGCTCACCCCATTGCAGGGATTCGAACCGCCAACCTTCTGATCAGCAAGCCCTAGACTCTGCGGTTTAACCCACAGCGCCACCTGGGTCCTTTCAAAGGTAAAGGGACCCCTGACCATTAGGTCCAGTCGTGACCGACTCTGGGGTTGCGCGCTCATCTCGCATTATTGGCCGAGGGAGCCGGCGTACAGCTTCCAGGTCATGTGGCCAGCATGACAAAGCCGCTTCTGGCAAACCAGAGCAGCACATGGAAACGCCGTTTACCTTCCCGCTGTAGCGGTTCCTATTTATCTACTTGCATTTTGACGTGCTTTCGAACTGCTAGGTTGGCAGGAGCTGGGATCAAGCAACGGGAGCTCACCCCGTCACAGAGATTCGAACCGCCGACCTTCTGATCAGCAAGCCCTAGGCTCAGTGTTAATTTTAATTGTTTGGTTTACGTTAATCCTGCTAATGAACTTACATGTGTACAATAACATTTCAAGTAATACCCAAATTTTCCCCAGCCTTTTATTAAGCCCCCCCCCAATTCCTTATTGCTCCTATAGGTTTTGCCATTTTGGCATAGTCCATTAATTTAGTTTGCCACTCCTCCTTGGTCAGTACAGAATCTTCTTTCCATTTCTGAGCATAAATCACCCTGGCTGAAGTTGTAGCATACATAAACAGGTTCGTTGTTGTTGTTGTCGGTATCTCTGTATCAATTATCCCTAAAAGAAAAGCTTCTATTTTTTTTAGTACAGTAAAAGCTATTTTAAACAATTTCTTCAATTCATTATAAATCATTCCCAGAATGCTTTTCCCTCTGACAAGGCCACCACATATGGTAACAAGTACCTTCCTTCTCTTTACATTTCCAGCATGTATTTGATTTTGATTCCTACATTTTTGCTAACTTACTTGGTGTTGAATACCATCTGTACATCATATTCAAATAGTTTTCTTTCAATGTATAGCATGCTGTGAATTTCATATCTACATTCCACATATTCCATCTCTGATTCCAGGTAGGTAAATGTAGAGGATGTACATTATTTCCTCATCCTATCTCTGTCAGATTCTCAATCAAGTATGGGGGAAATCCTCTCATTTGAAGACTGGGAGCCATACTTAACCATAGCACAAATTAAGATTGAGGTTCTGGTGTTGACCTCACAGTGGCCGTAAGTAGCTGGTTGGGTGTTGCCGATTACCAACTGCTGCACCTCACCACAATACCTCCTTCTCTTATCTAGTGTTTCCCCCCAGGGATGTTACGGTGTTGCAAAAGCTGAAGTCTTTTGCAGAGAAAGGCTTCATTGTGGCTGTTACAATAGGGAAAGTTTAGCCCTGTTGCTAGAGATTTGTCAAACATTTCAGAATGCGCTTCTCAATTTGCAATCAGTTTGGCACTCAACTCTCATAACTAAACAGAGATCTGTCTTAGGAGGGACGTCTGCAGGCCTGAACAGAAAGCATTTTGTCTTCTCTAACAGGAAACCTAAGGCACTACTTAGGCAGCCCCATATATTCAGCTGTGCCTGTCAGGACAATCAACATGTAACTTTTGATCTGCGGGGCAACAAATATATGAGTTGTCGTTTTGTGCTGGAATGGAATGAGAGACAAATCTGCCAGAGGTGAGCCCATGCCCCTGGAAGACTTCTCCACATCCTAAATTTTGCCAAGCTGAGACTGGGGGATTTCCAATAAATATGTCTAACAAACCCATAAAAAAATTCCAACTAGCATGCTGACTTAAGTCCTAATGTCAAAATACAGAACCACATAGGCTGTGCTGCATGATTTCTTGGCTCCTGCACTGCAAATTAAATCTCAGCAGAACCACTGCTTTTTCAAACAACAAAAATGAAGTCTATCCCCTTCTCCCCTCCTTCCAACCAGGGGAGAAAAAAAAATGCAGAATAAGCTGTCCTGAGACCTTGGGGCCAAACATAGCAAGGATGAAAAAAAAAATTGTTCTTACATTTAGGTAATCAAATCGGGGCGGTAGCTTCCTAGTCCTGGATAAGGCGAAGCCTTTGGACCTCATTGTCTTATAATTTCCTCTTGCCATCCACAGAGAGAGGCAGTATTTCACATAGCACTTCTGTTTACAAAGCAAAGGGCCTCACTTAAGCATCGTTTGCTGAAAAAGAGTGCTGTTCTGAGGAAATGTGAGTGGGCTGGAGCGGGGATCCCTGTTGAGCAAACTTGGCAGGACCCAAGATCCTGGCTCGGTCTGATATTAAAAGTGAGTCATCAGTTTACCCACACAGCAGGGCCTCTCTCCGGCCTTTGCGTAGTGAGCAACTTGACAGAGCTCCAGAAGATCTAAGCCCGGTTTCTATAATTAATAATAACTGTCTGAAAGAAGCTCCTTGTTAAGAAACACTCGCTTTTGTACTGTGCGACTACTCTCAAGAGCATTTCTTTTTAAATCTATTAAAACATTGCAGATCAAATCTAGTACTTGAAAGGATAGTTTTAGGCCACAATCTTATACACTGTCATCAAGGTTTCATTTATTAATAAAATTTATTAAATTTGTATACCGCCCTTCATCTGTAGACCTCAGGGCGGCTCGCAACATAAAAAGACAGTATAGAAACACAAAATGCATGATAAAAACAAGAACAAAAATACAACAACTTAATGGGGCTTACTTCTGAGTAGACATGCCTAGGATTGTACTGCTTGAATGTTATTTAGGTCACATCCACACCATACATTTAAAACAGTTTTCTCTTCTTATAACAGTCATGGCTCCCCCCCCCCTAAGAATCCTGCAAACTGTAGTTTATTTAGGGGGCTGAGAACTGTAGCTCTCTAAGGCGCCTCTTAAGAACTCTTAGCACCCTTGACAAGCTGCAGTTGTCTGGATTATTTTTGGAGGAAAGACAATGCTTTTAAAGTGGAATAAGAGTGCTTTCAATGTATGGATATTAACTTAGTCCTTACTTGAAAGCTGTTTCCAGTAAGATGAGGGGAATTGGCAGTGCTCCAGAAGTTGTTGAACTTTGACTCTCATCATCCCTGATCCCTAGCCATGCTGGCTGGGGCAATTGAGAATCTGAGCATAATAATGTCTGCATACCTTGAAAATGTCCCAGAAAAACTGGGACATCTCTCTCTTTTTTTCCCCATGCAAGAGCACAGTTGGCCATTTTGGGTGCTGTGATCTCACACGATTTTACACCAAGATCTCGCCCGGGGGGGACCCCCACGTTTTTCAGGGGCCACAATTTTGCATGGCACCCCAAAACAGGCATTTTTGGGTGCTGTGCTCTCAAGCCAGGGCACAAAGAAGCCTGGGAAACATATAAATGGTGGCTGCCCGGTGCCAGTAAGAGGAACACTACCACTTCCAGGTAAGACAACGTGGGGAATTGGCCTAGGAGGAAGCCCAGCAGAGGGTAATCTGTGAAGGGTTCCCTCAAGCTTTGTGCTGAACCTGGTCAGCAAAGATGCTGCTACTCTCCCGCCATATGTTGGGGGGCTCCATAACATAGTGGTTCCAGTTTCAACCACTGGCAACTCCAGGTAGGACTGGGAATGCCCCCTGTTGGAACCCTGGAGAGCTGCCGCCATGCATTGTAGGCAATATTGAGCTAGATCAGGCATCCCCAAACTGCGGCCCTCCAGATGTTTTGGCCTACAACTCCCATGACCCCTAGCTAACAGGACCAGTGGTCAGGGATGATGGGAATTGTAGTCCAAAACATCTGGAGGGCTGAAGTTTGGGGATGTCTGAGCTAGATGGACCACTGGTCTCATTCTGCATAAGTCAGTTTATGATACGAGAATGAAGGTGAGAACAAGGCCTCAGAGCATAAACTGAGATGTGGGAGTCCCTAGTACAGTGGTACTTCCAGTTACAAACTTAATTCATTCCGGCAGTCTGTTCTTAAGCCAAAACCTTTCTTAACATAAGGCAGCGCACTTTCGCTAATGGGGCCTCCCGCTGCTGCTGCTGCTGCATGACTTCTGCTCACATCCCAGGGCAAAGTTCGCAAATAGGGGCACCTACTTCCAGGTTAGTGGAGCTCGTTACCTGAAGCATTCGTAAGGAGGACGGTACGTAACCTGAGATTCCACTGTACAATCATCTCAGCTACCAACTCTCTGGGTAGCTGTGAGCAAGCCTCCATCTCTCAGTCTCTGAACTGTCTCCATCTGTCAGCAATGTGTGGGTAATAACACTGATTTGCTATCTATCTTTATGTATGTATCTAACTGCCAGTCCCTGCCTTTCTACAACATACCATAAGATATTGCCTGGCATATGCCAGGTGAGACGAGTGATGCATAGATTTGAACCACCAGCAAAGGTCCATCCGTAAACTGGAATCTGAGCACCATGAAGCCACTCTGAAATCCATAGGGGTCACAAAGAGTTTCATTGGATAGTCATAAGTAAGGCAAAGTAAGTGAAACAAAGCTGACAAGCAAACTCACTTAAATGCCTGGCTGTGATAGGACAAAAACCAGAGCCCTTTCCTACTTCTGAACTGGTATTTCTGTTTCTTACATGGAGGGGCATAAAGTGTGTGTGTGTGTGTGTGAAAATATAAACAGATGGATAACCACTTTAAAAATCATAATGCATGCTTTCTGAGAGCCACGCAAGTGCATACTATAATGTTATTCTCCACACCTGCTGGTTCAAAATACTTCAGGCATTTTAGCAATGGTGAAGAAACAAACCTCAGAACAATCTGCTAGATATATATTTAATATATACCTCTCTCCCTCTCTCTTTGGTTGCTGGAAAATACTTTACCTTCTCTGGGGATTTTACCCTAAGATGCTTATCTCTCCTTACTAGTTTTTCAGACGGAGCATCTACTTTTATGTTAGAAGGCTGGTGGTGTAAAGTTTGGAAGTTGGTTCTGAAAGAGAAACTGACTTAGAAAAAAGCTGAGCAAGGGTGCAATAAAAAAGGATGAATTTGAGAAAACCTGGTGGCTTTCTCTAACTCTTTTAATCCAGCCTGGATATACTACGTAAATGTCCACCAAACGACCATGTTCCTCTTTGGGCAGACTGTGTTCCTAGATACAGCGGAACCTCGGTTTCCGAGCATCTCGGAAGCTGAACGTTTTATAACCCAAACACCAAAAACCCAAAAGTAATTCCTACCATTTTCGAACGCACTTCGGAAGTCGAATGGCTTCCGCGGCGTGTTTTTCCATTTTCACCATTGAAATTGCTGACAGCCTTTTGCGCCTCGGTTGTCAAACATTTCAGAAGTCAAACGGTCTTCCAGAAAGGATTATGTTCAACAACCGAGGTTTCACTGTATTAAGTTTTTATTATCCTCATGCACCCCATTCTATTATTGTATTCTTTTGTCCAGTGGGTTTTTCTTTCCGTTTTGCTCCTGCTCTGAAATGTAATCCCTGTGTTCATGGATATTTGTAATTTCTGTTGTCTTTTCCTTTGTTTATTTCTTTTGATTATTGTGATGTTAATGTTGAAAATTATCTATAAAAACAATGAGAATTAATTAGGCTGCAATCCTATATCAATTAATCTGGGACTTACTTTTGAGTAGACATATATGGGATTGGACTATTAATTGCATGCATAGTTTTATAGTCAAAGGTTAAAAGTAGGTATTGTATTCTCTCTCTGTCCATCTCTTTTTGTACTCATGTGTACAACTTTATGCAATGAAAACTTGCAGATGAATTTCCTTCCTTCTACAATACCTCTGATGATTGACTAAAAACCTTGTTGGTTGGACTCCAAGATTATGAATGAGTTCCCTCCTCCATTTCACTCTCTCACCTAGGTTTTCTGAGGAAAGGACATTGCCACATTATCTGGCTGCCATGCCGCAGAATCGGCACATAGTAAAATCTTTTGTCTGTAGCCTTTGCATGGCGAAGTTATCATCTTCTGCAGGGTGTTTGAGCACACATTTCACAAGCCACGAGCTAAGATGTGTCTTAATTAATTGAATCTGGCTTGCCCTCAGTCCTCCATCAAGCTTTCCAGACCTGCAAAGCTTTGAACCTTGAACATGAAAGGAAGAGGTATTTATTGGAATCTGTAGCGGGCAATGCTTTGCTGCTCATCTGAAAGTATTGCTTGTATTTCACTTCATAAAATAATGGACGTTGGAGCTGTCTTTTGTGAACTAGGCCGGCAGTCTTGTCTAATTTTAGTGGTAAAGGCAATAAAAGTTAAGTATTCGAGCAGCGAAGCTAGCTCCATGGTTGCCTTCAAAAGGTTTGCTTCTGTCTTGGCCTGTACATTAGGATATAATAATATCAAAGGCCTAGCATGGAATGAGACCTAATTCTTACAGCATTCCCATGTCACAGAAGTCAGCTCTTCATTAAGAATTTAGGATGCCGCAACTTCTTTAGTGTGATAGGAACAATGTGTAGAAGGAACGATTTCTCAAGGAGTTATTGGGTATTTCCTTTTGTTCTTTTTAAAAGTTTCATTCTCATTTATTTCCCCCCTTTTCCCACTTGTGGTTTACTTTTCACACAGTCTTTTAAGTCTTTGGGGTACCTTTATCAGGAATATAAACTCAACTTCTTTTTGAAGCATGAAAGCTTCCCCGCAAAGTTTTTTGTTTAAACAAAATGATTTTATTTTATTTTTTTAAAAAAACCTCTACAGAAGTGGCTGTTTCCAGACCACTTCTTGTCACTTGGGATAGGCACGTGATGGACTCGTTTGAGATTCATATTGCATTTGATTTTATTTGGTCTGGTATATATTTTTTGGCTTGTTTCAATCCCTGCTCTCTGCTTGTGTGAGATCTTGGAAACAAAAGAAGATCTGATCTTGGCACAGCATAAGATGGCTGGAAGTCCCTTTGCAAAAATGTTGAAAGCAGCATATATCATCTTAGCTTCACACGCTTGACGCAGTAGCACTAACAGAGAGTCCCTGTCAATTGGAAATCATTTCTAGTTGCTGCCATTTCTTTATAATATTTTTGTGTGTGTGCGTCAAGGGCAAGGTTTCCCAGATTTCTGATAGCTGATTCTCAATTCAGATTGGAGAAGCACCTTATTCTTACTCCTGGGCTATTTTTTTAGAGTGTGCAAAACAAGTCACGAGGGAAGCTGCTTTAAATGGAGCTAGACCATTGGTCCATCTAGCTCAGTATTGCCTTCACCGATTGGCCACAGCTCTCCAGCACTTCAAGCAGAAGACATCCCAAGCCCTGGCTGGAGATGTTGATGATTGAACCAGGGACCTTCTGCATTCAGAGCAGAGGCTCTTCCACTGAGCTTCATTATGTATTTTTTGGGGATTGCCATATGTCTGGAATTTCCCAGACATACCTGGAATACTGCGGTCAGAAGCAGTGCCAGGGCGGAAATCAGCAAAGTGTCCAGGAAATGTACAGATATACGGCTTCCCAATTTCGTGTTCTCATTTTGTGTATTACTATTTTTTTGTGAGTCACCCCGCAATCTTGATGAAGGGTGGTATGCCAATTTAATATACAACAGAAACAGAAGCAGGAACAATGTCTCAGCAGAATTCTCTGATTACACCTAAATCAAGAGATTAGGGGGGGGGGAACCAAAGATTCTGGCTGGAAGGCAGTAGTGTGATCTGGTGGGGGGCAAGGAGCCAAGGGCTCCCACAAAATTTTCAAGGAGGGGCCAGGCCCCCTCAATATTCTGCAGCCTGCTGCAGGCTCTGGTGAACCTTTCCGCAGCCATGGCAGGCCCCATAGGGCCTACCCACAGCTGTGATGGCCCCTGCCAAGCCCCCTCCCACTGCATGACTATGCTGGAAGGAGATAGGACCAGAACAGAGGCCTCAGAAGAGCCTTCAGTTAATTTATTGAGTACACTGCTCCGGCCTGGCTTCCTGCTAATGTGGAGGTGTCATTATTTCCAGGATATTAGAGTCAGAAGATCATGAGCTGTATCAAACTAAGTCAGAGTAGACCCATTGAAATCAACAGGCTTAAGTTAGTCATTCCCATTCCTTTCAATGGACCTCCTCGGAGCGTGACTTAGTTGCAGACCCTCCAAGTGCCCCTATTTTCCCTGATTAAGAGAAGCCGTCCCGGTTTCTGATTTGATCTTGGAATGTCCCGCTTTTCCTTAGGATGTCCCTATTTTCATTGGAGAAATGTTGGAGGATATGGAGTTATCCACCACCTGAGCTGCCTGAAGGCAATCCTGTTAAATGTTTTATGTTTTACTATGTTTTTATATACGTTGGAAGCTGCACAGAGTGTTTGGGCAACCCCCCCCCAAATGTGTGGGGTATAAATAATAACATTATCATTATGGAATGGGGCGTCCCTATTTTCATTGGGGAAATGTTGGAGGGTATGTAGTAGCTTCCTACCGCTTAGTTTCCATTTGATTAGGAAGTTGACACAATTGGCATGGCGTCTTATGTGCTGAACAATGCTGTAACATCATGTGTTGCCTCTTGCTATGCAATAACAAGCCGCCAGCTTACCATTACGTGCAAGCGAGGAGCGCTCTTTGGTGTTTGTGGTGCAAAGTTCCAAGATCAGAGAGATAGTTTGGAAACCTGGGTCAAAATGCTGGAAAACAAGTTACCATTTCAAAACCAGCCACTGGCACCTACTTATTTAAAGATTGTAAAAAAGAAATAATTTTTTTTTTGGTAGGCTTAGAATGCTTATTACCAGCAGAGAGTTTGAAGCTCAATACGCTGCGCTGAGGTCACAGTTACTTTGATGGCGACATGACTGTTTTCTCCCTGAGCCGAGATTTCCTTGGTAGCTATTTTAAATGGTTCTCCTTTGGCTTCTCTGCCAGGAGAGGGCAAAGGCACCTGCAAACTCATCCACATCAATCAGCCCACAACACTCAAATATGTCAGGGTTACTGCACAAGGCAAGCTGGAGAAAATTGGCAGTCTGGATATGAAAGCTGTGGACTGGAGACAGGGCGTGTGTGTGTATGTGTGTGTGTGTGTGTGTGTGTGTGTGTGTGTGTGTAGCTTCAACAGATGATTGACTATGAGCAGAGGTGATGAAGCCAGCATTTTCCTAAGGCAAAATTCCCATAATCCTCTGGAACCTCTAACCAACCCTCGCTTTTATACCTGAAGCGACTGCACTGTAATTGTGCATCCAGATGTTCGCCTTCCCCACAAAAGCCAGTAGCAAAACAGGAAGACTTGTTTTTTTTTAAAAAAAGCTTTATTTCTTGTTAAAACATTTGCAGCTCATAACAAACAAACACAAATCATAACAAATCATATCATATCAAATCATACCATATCAAATCATATCATACTCCATCCAAATCTAAAGGAATATAAAACAATATACAAAAACAAAAAACAATAATATAAAGTGACAAAAAACAAGAAAACGAAGGAATCCAAAGAATAAAGAACAACTTCCAATCAATTTAATATCGCTTCCCTTTTTTATTATATTACATTTACTTTGCTTCTTCCTTGTTAGATATAATTAGATATCCTTCTCTCTTTTTTCCATTTAAATTCTCTAACTCTATATTTGTTTTCTCAATCTAAGCAAATCACCAGATTCATATTTAAACCTTCTTTATGCAAATATTCTTCCACATATCTCCATTCATCTTTAAGTTTTTGTTTTGGAACATTCCTAATTAAAAAAAACAGGAAGACTTGTTATCATTGAGGTTTGGAGCTCCCGGTTCAGCTTTGACTTACTAGGGATGGGGGAGAAATTTGCTTCAGTTTGCTTCAATTGGCAAGGGAGATACCTTGGTCATGAAGGAGGTTTTCCCAGGGTGAGGTCCGTCCGCTGCATTCTGAAGTGTGCTGAACCCTGAGATTTCCCCCAAATGTGGGGAACCTGGCTGCATAATTTGTGTCACAAAACTTACCAAATTCACACTTTCTGAAACAAGATGCAAAGCAAAACTCAGCCACCCATTAATTCCCTCCCTACTTCTCTGAATTCTGCAAGGCATTTTCCCTGCCAAGTAATGTGCACCAAAATGCATAAATTAGTGTAAACTACAGGTGAAACTCGGAAAATTAGAATATCGTCAAAAAGTGCATTTATTTCAGTAATGCAACTTAAAAGGTGAAACCAATATATGAGATAGATGCATGACATGCAAAGCAAGATATGTCAAGCCTTTATTTGTTGTAATTGTAATTATTTATCGTTAGGGGGGTCAATTATAAATGGAATGTAATTAATGAAATGTAATAGCGATGTTTATTTTTGTTTATTTTTGTATTATTGTAACTATTTGTTTTATTACTGTGGAATTTCCAAAAGAAAGCATTTGTAAAAATTAAAGGAAAAAATAAAAATAAAAAGTTGCATTACTGAAATAAATGCACTTTTCAACGATATTCTAATTTTCCGAGTTTCACCTGTATGTATATAGTTGCATATATTAGTAAAAAATGTCTGTGTTTATTGAACAAATCCCCCACAAAATCCTATGTAAAGGGTGGGTAGAAGCAGTGCTTTTCTGGTGGGGGACACGGGGGGATGCATACCCTTAAACATTTTGTGAATCTAAGTTTGGCGTCATTGAGGGGTAGTATAAAGAAAAAAAGTACTGGGTAGAAGTAACACAGGTTAAATAACACAGGTGCAAGTAAAAGGTAAAGGACCCCTGACAGTTAAGTCCAGTCATGAACGACTCTGGAGTTGCAGCGCTCATCTCGCCTTACTGGCCGAGAGCCAGCGTACAGCTTCCAGCTCATGTGGCCAGCACGACTAAGCAGCTCCTGGAGAACCAGAGCAGTGCACGGAAATGCTGTTTACCTTCCCGCCGGAGGGGTACCTATTTATCTACTTGCACTTTGACGTGCTTTCAAACTGCTAGGTTGGCAGGAGCTGGGACCGAACAATGGGCGCTCACTCCGTCACGGGGATTCAAACTGCCGACCTTCCGATCGGCAAGCCCTAGGCTCAGTGGTTTAGACCACAGCGTAACACATAAAACATATGAGTAAAAGAGGTCATGCAACACAGGGCAGTGTTATCAATCAGTAATGCAAATAAGGCTATAGCAACCAAAGACAGGAAGAAAATAGCCTGCTCTATTTGCTTCCCTTGGTAACTGAACATTGGTCTGTTGGGTTTAATGGCTGACACTTGACTCCACTGGTTGTGGGTAGCAAAAAGACTCTTTCGTGGGCAGCTTCCAAATGCTACGATTTATCACTGGCATCAGCCTGCACTGGTGGGAATTAATGAATTAATAAATATATTGCAGAATGGCAAAATAGGCTACCAACCACAGATTTGCTATGATCTCCCAGGGACTCCATCATCCATATACTGTACAGTGGAACCTCGGTTGTCAAACGTAATCCGTTCCGGAAGACTTACAAAACATTTGACAACCGAGGTGCAATGGGTGGTCGGCAAATTCCATTGAGAAAATTGAGAAATGTGCCTCGGAAACTGTTCAACATCTGAGGTGCGTTCAAAAATGGAAGCATGCACTTCTGGGTTTAAGGCGTTCGGAAACCAAAACGTTTGGCTTCCGAAGCGTTCAACAACCAAGTCTTGTGTTTTCACATCTGTTAGTACAGCTACAAATTGGTGAATTGTTTCTATATAACTTGGAATGTGTTAACTTGTTGCCTAGCATTCAAAGTAGATGTGTCACCAGGATGAAAGTGATATTAGACATTAGATGAAGAAGGGTGACTTTTAAAAAATGACATAAAAACTCATGTTAATGCTGTAAAATACATAGAAGACAAACAATAACATTTTTTTTTCACTCCACCCATTCTTCAAACAGTACCACAGAAAGGAAAATGGAAAACCTGATATTACGGTGTGTGCATTTTAAAATCTCCATCTTCCATCAAGGCTGCTCACTATTTATAGAGCTTTTGCATGATTAATAATCTCATTTGAACAGGCTAATAAATAATTTGGTTAATATTCTTTAATTTATTTAATCAACTACACCAATTAATCAATTAAAGGTTGATCCCTCACCATACGCTGTGTGCGTCTGTGTAACACTGTGTATCCTGGACAATTTGTTTCCCCCTTTGTTCTGGAAAATTAAAAACCCAATTACTATGCAGCAAACTTATTACTGAGGTTTCAAGTGCAGGTTTACTGCTCCGTACACTTAAGTCTACATTGCAAAGGGAAAACCCCTCAAATATCAGGAAAAAGGCACTTCTGAAAGGTGGTGGCTAGGTGGCGCTCTATTTCCTCTTTGAAATTCAGGGAAGTTGGTTCTTTGCTGGGAACATCAAACACAAAAAGGGAAGATAACAGAGGATATCTTGTAAGATGACGTTGCACAGTTGAGAAGTTGCCAGAAAATGGCCCAAAGCTTGCATGTTTATAATGCAACAATAGCCATGCGTGAATATGTAGCCTCACTTGCAATTTTTCTGTGGCTCATCTGGGTGGCTCATCTGCACTGGGATGTTTTGACCCCACAAAGGACTTCGTATCTGCCTATTTTCTGGATTTCCCCCAAATTCATGTTTCGAAAAGTTTTCCAGAGCAACCTAAAGTATAGGCATTTGGCGAGGTTACCCTGCTCTGTCCACATGTTTTCTTTCAACACATTTAAAAATGCATTTTGATAATATTTTGGAGCTGCAAACTCTGTCAGAACATTCAGGAAGTTCCAAAGCTAGTGGATAGCTAAGTTCTGATCCACATATATAAGTCCAGGAGCTCCACAGATCAGGCAATTGGTAATGGAATTCATGACAACAGAATTGGAATTAAAAAATAAATAAATGTTTGATGCTCCTCTAAGCGCTGCATTTTTGAGCGGCAAGAGTTGAAATGATCTCTTAGAAGGAAGCTCACTGAGAATTGAGACAAGACATGGGGATTGTTTTAGATGTCATGTATCTCTGCCTTGCCTCCAAACATCAATGCCAAGGCATATTCCCCCCCTCCCCAGTGAACACCAGGTCTATATATAATCTAGAAACTTGTGCAGGAGGAAGAAGGCAGCAATTTCTATTACAACATTTATTTCTAGGATAGCTCAGTCAGTACAGCATAAGACTCTTAATCTCAGCGGCATGGGTTTGAGCCCCATGTTGGGCAAAACTTCCCCTGCTTTTCAGGGGGTTGGACTAGACTACCCCTGTGGGCTCTACAATTCTATGATTCTCTGTATTCATCGCAAGCAGCACAGTTTCCATTCCGCTGCAGTGTACTTTCCCCCAAATACTTCAATATTCATCTTGCCGTGTACAATTAATACAAGTTACCTAACCAATGAAACTATTTGCATAGCTTACTTAACTGGCATTCATTTCAATGTAAAAGAAACATCAAAAAGATATTTAAAAGTCGTTAATTATGCTTGCAGACTTAACCTCACGAATCTAGATTTTCAGATGACATAGACTGTGATATTCCTGCATTCTCTCACTCCACACTGAAGTTAAGAGTCATCTGCAGGCAGCAGGGGGCTTCCCCCAAAGGGAGATGCCCCAAAGTGGTTTAGCCTGGATTCTCAGCTCAGAGACATATTGAGCAGAAAAGTTTCCATTGAGCCTGGAGGACAACTTGTCTTCATTTCATTTGCTTCTTTGCGTTACTTGGTTTCTGGGCTACAGAAAGTTATCTGGGTGGTTTTACCGTGGTGCTTACCTGTATGTTAAAATCTTCAGCAGAAGGTTTTCTGCAGGTGAGATGAGTGGGCACCAATGGGTGGCACCCCAATTGTGGAATGCTCCCCCATATGGCTGTGCCAAAATGTTGAACTGTGCTCCCCACTCCCAACCATTCTCCATTCATTTAGGAGAAAAGAGATTGCATTTGAAAAGGAAATGGAAGATAATTTTTGGCAAAATTCTTGTGGGTGGAGTGCAGTGCTTTTGGTCGTGATTACCTTACATTCAAGGTGGAAGCTGCCTTGGGCTACAAACACACCATACGTTCAAAGCACATTAAATGGGGACGCAAGTCCCGCTGTGGTCTAAACCACTGAGCTTCTTGGGCTTGTCGATCTTAAGGCCGGCAGTTCAAATCTGTGTGACAAGGTGAGCTCCCGTTGCTTTGTCCCAGCTCCTGCCAACCTAGCACTTTGAAAGCACAAGTAGATAAATAGGTACCACTGCAGTGGGAAGTTTCCATGCACTCTGGCACTCGTCACAGTGTTCTGTGTGCCGGAAGCAGTTTAGTCATGTTGGCCACATGACCCAGAAAGCTGTCTATGGACAAATGCTGGCTCCCTTGGCCTGAAAGCGGAGATGAGCGCCACACCCCATAATTGAATTTGACCGGACTTAACTTCAAACACATTTAAAGCACTTTAGTTCCACACAAGAATCCTAGGAATCCTTTAGTTTGGTTAGGATGCTGGAACATTTAGCTCAGTGAGGGGTAAACTATAGTTCCTAGGATTTGGAGGGGAGAGATCAGGTGTTTTAGATATATGGTCTGTATGCAGTCTTACACTAAGTCAGATGGTATGTAAGGCAGGGACATTTATATTTTCACATGCTCTCAACAAAGGGAAGACGTCAGTCCCAGGAACGTGGTCAATGCAGTGTAATGTTGGGTAGTTAAGTCAGTATTCTCAAAACACTACTGTGCCCTCTGTTTTGTTTAATCCCCGTTTACAACTGCTTTATGAAGCAGGACAATACGTACACTAATTTTTGGTGATGGGGGATTGAGCCCTGGTTCTTAGGGGGGGGGAGGGGTAGCTAACCATGTTCCTGCTGCTATGTCAGTAGGCCAGAAGTTGGAGTAGCAATGGAGCAGAGTCTTAGTGGACCAGTTTTCTTAGTGGAGTGACTTCTGATAATCTCTGAAAAGAATTACTTCCATAGATTCCCAAGCACAGGGATAGACAACCTTTCACCCTCGAGATGTTGCTGTGCTCTAGTTTCCATTGTCTTTGACTATTGGCTGAGGTTGATTGGGGGTGGGGTGGGGGAGTCTAGCAACATCTGCAGGGTCACAGTTTCCTCCCTCTGGTTCTAGCATCTCAAGCCGTGCAGAACATGATCGTTGCCGGAGGACGTGAATTTCAATGCAAATGCATTTTACACAACGACAACAGCACAATTCCCCAAAGAAGAGTTGTGTGTGAAACTGTCGATTTAAAGAGACCACTGTTTTTTTCCAGGATGCAATTGATTTTGCGACATGGAAGACACTCAGATTTATTGCCTATTAATTTATTTACTTTATTGCAAAGTTTTGCTGACTTTGAGCTGCATTTCTTCCGCAGGTATCGTTTTTTAAAAAATATTTTGTTAGCCGCCACCACCACTCACCACTCTCCTTGTGCCTGTGTGTTCTCTTACCCATCACTGCCAATTAATCATATTCGCTTTTAAATTGCAACAGCTATTATTTTAAGTCGTGCTGAATCATAAAATTTAGGAAATTTAAATCCGGCTCAAATACTGGTTTTACAGAGAAGCGGGTTATTGAACCAGACAACCCGTGTTATTTAAGTACTGAGAAAGTCAGATGATATATGTGTGAACAGATCTTGATTGCAGCCAAACTACTTATAAGGACAAATTCCAATACTTTTTAAGGGGTTAGAACTGAATCAGTGGTTTATTTTTCAGTCATCAAGATGGAGGAAAATATGTTATTTAGCAAATACGCTGCATTTCACAAAGTTCTCCGTTGCATGACTAACTTCTTTTTAAATTAAATGGCAAGCATTCTTAAAGTGTAATTTACTAGCACAGCTGAATTCCCCAAGGTTGTATAAGCAAACTGTAATGCTGTGCAGTGGAATGCACAGCAACCTTCCAACAATGGATAGCAACAAGTCAACAATTTTGGACTTGCATATATTTGCAGGCTCCAAAAATATACAAAACAGAGGTAGAGAACCTTTTTCTGCCTAAGGGCCACATTGCCTTCGAGGCAGCCTTCCAGGGGCCACATTGGTGGGTGGCATTAGAGGTGAATATAGATGGAGCGATAGATTTAGATTTTACCCAATAGGCAAGTTTCTACATACACTCACAACTCATGAGGAGCGTGTGAAGCAAGGCTGGAGAGGAATGGGGTCTTGGGAGAGATCAGGCAGAGAGGCTTGGAGGCCCACATTCGCCCCTCAGGGATGAACCTGCTCACTCTTGACACAGGATGTTTTCTTTAGATTCATGAACAGAAGGGCAGACCCTCCAAGTGTCCCTATTTTCCAGGGGCAGTCTTGGATTTACAGTTTCTGATTTGATCCCACAATGTCCTGCTCTTCCTTAGGATGTCCCTATTTTCATTGGAGGAATGTTGGGGGATATGGAGTTATGTGACCCCCGAAGCAAGGAGATAAGTAACTGTTCAACCTTTAGAAGACATCTGAAGGCAACCCTGTATAGTAAGGTTTTTTTTTTTAAAGTATTTAATGTTTTATCATGTTTTTATATATGTTGGAAGCTGCCCAGAGTGGCTGGGGCAACCCAGTCAGATGGGCAGGGAATAATAATAATAATAATAATAATAATAATAATAATAATGTCTCTGTTTTCACTGGATAAATGTTGGAGGGTATGGAAGAGCTTGAACAACTTTTAAGCCTATGCTTTAATCTCTCCCATTAAAATCAACAGGCATTAAGGCTGCAATCCTATGCGTACAGTTTCTTGGAGATGAGCCCCACTGAACAGAGTGGGACATTCTTCTAAGTAAACACCCATAAGATTGGGTTGTAAAAATACTTATCTCTGGCTGGATTGTGCCCTAAATTCCTCCCCGTCTTTTCCAACCTCTGCTTGGTGAGGTCACTTGAGATTCCCACTGACCTTTTGAACACAGTATAATTCTGTTACCGGTGCTGCTGAAACAAAAATTATTTGACTTGTAGAAAGGGGAGCTGGCCTTTGTTGTCAAGCTGAGCCTCTTTTTGTGGGTTCTGCGAACTGTCCTCAGCACTGATTAGCTTAATCCCTGCCTCATAAAAAATATTTTTAAAGAGCACTTTCATTTTTGCTTTGAAATACCCTTCCTTGCATTTAATAGCAGATATTTATAAAGGGGTTTCTGCTATGTATCTGCATCTCTGCAACCAGTTCCCGGGGCTTATTTATGTTTCGTTGTGCACGACCCTGGTTGGTTCCAATAAATATAATTTTTAGCTGTAAACAGCTGAGGGTGTAACACTCATCCCATAGAGCTCCTACTCCACCCCCCCCCAAATTCCTGATTTAAATTGAGCTCAGCTCACCTGATAACCCAAAGTTGTATTTAAATAAAACAACAACTAAGAAACCTCAGAACTCATTTATTTGGAAATTATGTGCAGAATGCAGCTTCAAAAACCTGAAACCTGTTTGCCTTTGAAAGTCTTGCCTTTTTGAAAATGTGTGTTTAGGAACACATGGAAACATAGAATTGTAGGATCATCTATCCAACCTCAAAAATATGCAGCAATCCCGCCTGAGGATTAGAACCTGCAACCTTGGCATTATCAGCACTAAGTTCTAACCAAGTGAGCTATTCAGGCTGATTGGAATAGGGGGTGACTTTTGCAATGAGTGACACAGTCTAACCCCAAGCAAAGGATTCTCAGCCTTTTCATAATCTTTAAAATAAGAACCTGCAAGGGAAGAGGGAATGCAGGACTCGAGGGGGTCAAAGCAGACACAGTGGAAGTGCCTCGAATAAGCTCTTGTTTCCAAGCTTGATTTCATCAAGTGTTGCAAAGCCCCAAAGACCATTTGCAAACACGTCGTTTTCTTCATTGCCTCTAATTAACGTTTTCCTTGGCTCTCGCACTCAGTGAACTTGGGAGGGTTTTGAAGAAGAAGGAAAGTCTGTTTCCCCACTTCCCTTTAGCAGGTGGACTTCTCCCTGTTCGACCAGTAGTGACATTGTGTGATCCTTCCACTATATTTTATTGGATTTATTGATTTTTAATAAATACATTTTTAGTCTTCAGCTCTGACAGAAGATGGAACATTCCACAAATCCCAGCACGGAGCTTATTTGATGAACTAAGTTTGTGCAGTGTGTCCAGGAGTTATGGAGTTGTTTGCAAAGGACTTTATTGTCCAAAAATTTATGGCAGCAATATAAACTCACAAACGTCTCTCTCTCTCTCTCCCTCTCTCCTGCAAGGAGTTGGCTTCAGTAGCCAAATGACGGATGATGTGACAAAGTGTGATAGCGAGCACAACTGCAGGGGAAACAGCAATAAATAAATAATAATAATTAGAAAAGATAAAACAGGAGATAAAATGGCTTTCAGTCAAAGTGCTAATGAATGCCTATGCTTTACTTTTTCATAAAGTAATAGCCCCCTACCCAAGTTCTCCCTTTGATCATATTTGTGGTTTTGTGAAATATACTTAAAGTCACTTTTTAAAAAAGGGTTGGCAGTTACAGTATTTCAGCCTTGGAGGTTTTGACAAGTTTTCCCCACTATCCCTCTTAAGTAAAACATCTTTACTGTTAAGCCTTTGCTTTATTTCTTTTTCCTTTCCTTTCCTTTCCTTTCCTTTCCTTTCCAAGGATATTAAGCATCTCATGCAAAACCAAGGTAGTGGTAGTAGTAGAAGTAATAATAATTATTATTATATGCCACCCATCTGACTGGGTTACCCCTGCCACTCTGGGCAGTTTCCAGCAAATTAAAACACAATACGACATCAAACTTTACAAACTTCCTTGAACAGGGATGCCTTTAAATGTCTTCTAAAAGTCAGATAGTTCCTCATTTCCTTGACATCTGATGGGAGGGCGTTCTGTTACCGAGAAGGCCCTCTGCCTGGTTCCCTGTAACCTCACATCTCTCAAGGAGGGAACCGCCAGAAGGCCCTCGGAGCTGGACCTCAGTGTCTGGGCAGAATGACGGGGGTGGAGACGCACCTTCAGGTGTACTGAAGGGTTTAAGTAAATGACAAGGTTGTTGCAGCAGCAAGAAGTTCCCTCTTACTCCAAACGCTCTTCCAAAAACAGGCTTCATCTTAACCAACCTCCTGAAGCTATGAAGAGATGAGGCCAAATGTTCCCCAGTAGGGAGAGAGTCACATGTGCAAAACATTTCCACTGGGGGGGGGGAGCCCTTCCCTGACTCGAAGCGTACCTAAGGGTTGGTGAAGCCAGACGCCGCCAGGGGCGCAGGCCCAGCCCCCCCAAAAATTACCCCAAATTTAATTTGTAATCAGTTATCTCTGTAAGGTCATGAGCTTCGACAAGAGCTGGGAGCTGGGCAGCAGGAGAAATGGCAGTATGAAGGAAGACTGCTGGAGACTATGGATTGTATGGTGCATATATATATGCCTGGCAATGTGCTGCCACTACCATGGTGAGAGCCAACATGGGAGAAGTTTCCCATCCTTCTAGCACCACGGCAGAAAGATGTGCACTCCACCCCCCCTTTCTCCTCTCCTTGCGCTCACTTGGATGCTTCAAGTACATGGTTCACATAAAATGTAGTAATTTCTAATGTAGCTATTGCAGTAAAGTGAGTTATTCAGGGAGAAGGGTGCCGAAACAGCCCCTTGCCAAGGGCGTTGAAAATCCCCCCCTAACAATTTTGCGCCCGGGGCAACCGCTACACTATGCCACTGGCACATTTGGGGGTACTTATTTTTTATTATTTAATGCATCTATTTTTATTTAATTTTTTATCTGCCCAGAAAGATAGTTTACAGCAGGGTCCCCAAACTAAGGCCTGGGGGCCGGATGCGGCCCAATCACCTTCTAAATCCGGCCCGCGGACAGTCCGGGAATCAGCATGTTTTTACATGAGTACAATATGTCCTTTTATTTAAAATGCATCTCTGGGTTATTTGTGGGGCATAGGAATTTGTTCATTTTTTTTTCAGAATATAGTCCGGCCCCCCACAAAGTCTGAAGGACAGTGGACTGGACCCCTGCTGAAAAAGTTTGCTGTCCCCTGGTTTACAGTTTACAGTTTTGTTTTTAAATAAAACATGAAACCACCACGATACCACAAAATAAGCATCAACGTTAAAAACCAGAAACAGTCAAACTTTCCCAGCCTTGCGGATCAGCGTTCGAAACTCTAATGCAGGGGTCAGCAAACTTTTTCAGCAGGGGGCCGGTCCACTGTCCCTCAGGCCTTGTGGGGGGGGCGGACTATATTTTGGAAAAAAATATATGAACAAATTCCTATGCCCCACAAATAACCCAGAGATGCATTTTAAATAAAAGGACACATTCTACCCATGTAAAAACATGCTGATTCCCGGACCATCCGCGGGCCGGATTGAAAAGGTAATTGGGCTGCATCCAGCCCCCGGGCCTTAGTTTGGGGACCCCTGCTCTAATGCAAACAGTTGCGTTTTGTGACAGGGAATGTACTTGCTGTGATTTGTTGAGGAAGCCTTACTGCAATGACGGGACTTCAAAGAGAGGCCCCCCTCACTCCAGTCCTCTCGTTCTGATTCGCCAGCTTCAGTAGCTCCTGCATTAGGGTGAATGTCCTCCATGAGGACCCACAATCTATCGTTTGGTGGTAGAGCTTTGAATACAGAAGGTCCACGTTGAACCTCAGGCATCTCTGATAGGGCTGGGAGGGACCCTTCCCAGAAGCCCAGGAGATCTTGCTCTCCCCCTGGCCAAGAGCATGGGGATTAATTCTGAGAAACCTCTTGCAATGGAGCACCTGCACCAGGCAGGATTGGTACCTCCAGCTGTTCAGTGGAGACAACAATCCTAGTCAATTGCAAGTAGCTTCCCTACAGGGGGCGCCATGCAGCAGCAGTCAGGATCAGCGCTGCCACTGAATACCTATTCTGCAGCATTCCTGCAGGATATTGATGAAGATTTAATGATACAGGTGGCAGTGTTGATGTCAGGGTTCTCCTTTACCACCTGAGGCCCATTCATTTAATATTGTCACCTTGGAGAACTGTTGACCAGGGGAAATTTCCAAGCTCACTAGATTGGTAATCATAAATCACTGCCAGAAATGCAGTGGAGGCTGATGGCACCCAGACCTGGTGGAGCACCTAGGAGGTCCCATGGGTGGGGCGGTGCCTCCTTGTGAGATACCTTTGCAAGGGCAGCACAGATGAACAAATTATTGGCCCCTGAAAGTGTCCAAGCTTGGCCCTTGCTGTCGCACTTGCTTGTCTGGAGGATCCCACTTCTCTCATCCATGATATTATTGTTACAGGGGAAATATTGGGTCGTGGTATTTGGATGTTTTGGGGGGGTTCAGAATCTTGGCAGGGCTATGCCCCACTTCGCCCCCTAGGGATGCTTCCCCTGCGAGAAACACCCGGGGAAGGGGACTATAGACTGCAGCTGTTTTTCCACGGCTCAGGTAGCTTGCCTTCCAAAATCCAGGACTCTTGACTCCCTTTCTCTCACCAAGTAGTCAACACATGTTCCCAAAGAAAATACAACGGAGGTCAAAATGGCGGGTTTTCATTGGGCAAAGTGTTGATATTAGAGCAAAGTAAAACAAGAAGCTGTTTTACGAGAGCTGTCAGTAATTAGCCCTGCTTTTGAATTACATATTGGTTTCTAAATGTTGCTTCAAGCAGGTTTATTGGATTCCCTCTGAGTTCAGTCATTTAATATGGCTTAATATAGGCATACACTATGTTGGAAAGGAACAGCTCCTGCTTATTTATTTAAAACTTTTATATGCCACTTCTTTCTTAAAAGACCAAAAGCCGTTTGTCATATGAGAAATCGTAAAATGATGAAAACACAGCGAATGCAGTTTAAACAGCAGCAGCCAGAGGAAGTGATCTAAGATCCAAGAAAACATTATACAGTTAAGTACAGTATCCCTCTACTCAGAAGATACAAGTTCAAACATGCCCGCTCCACTCAGAAGAAAGGGGCCTCTAAGATGTCGTCCAGCCACTGGCGGTGGTAACATTTTGATTTGGTAGGGCTGCAATTTTTAACCATGCTGTTTTCGTCACAATAGGTCTTGTGCAGCACTTATTTAGGAAAGTGCGCCATTGCACATGTGCAGAGTGCCGTCAGCTCCTCTGTTCTCTAAGGAAGGAACAAAATTTTTCTGTGCTATCTATGAACAGAAAAAAGGCTTCTATACTTCTTATTTAGCAATCAAGCCATGCCACACAAGGTTTTTTTTTAATCTTTGGGATGCAATCAGGGCCAGGTTTAGATATGATGAGGCCCTAAGCTACTGAAGGTAATGGGGCCCTTTATATGTCCAGCTGTCCTTTGTCAACAACAAATTGTCACTCTTTTATGTGTTGAATATATGCTATAGTAATTTATGGACCTAATGGGTATCTAAAGGCATTAGCACATAACAAAATATGTACATCATAGGAGCCTACGCAACACAAAACACTGTTAGGTAAAGAGATTCCTAAGAGAAACGTCAATTTTTTAATGTATGCTACAGCGGCAGCAAGAATTTTGTTAGCAAAGAGCTGGAAATCCCAAGCAATACCAACTATCGATGACTGGCAGATGAAGATGATGGAGTTTATGGAACTGGCTGAGATGACCGAAAGAATCCGTAACCGGGGGGAAGAAGCGATAGAAGAAGAGTGGAAAGATTTTAAACTGTATTTAAAAAATATGTAAAAGTTATATATTAAGATCAGAAGTAGGCTGAAATTAAACTGTGGAGATGATGAATATGCAAGATGTAAATTATAAAATAAGATATGACAAGGTGAACAAATTGGTATATAAATTGCTAAAATGTTGTTGTTGTTGTTGTTTAGTCGTTTAGTCGTGTCCGACTCTTCGTGACCCCATGGACCATAGCACGCCAGGCACTCCTGTCTTGCACTGCCTCCCGCAGTTTGGTCAAACTCATGTTCGTAGCTTCGAGAACACTGTCCAACCATCTTGTCCTCTGTCGTCCCCTTCTCCTAGTGCCCTCAATCTTTCCCAACATCAGGGTCTTTTCCAAGGATTCTTCTCTTCTCATGAGGTGGCCAAAGTATTGGAGCCTCAGCTTCACGATCTGTCCTTCCAGGGAGCACTCAGGGCTGATTTCCTTAAGAATGGATAGGTTTGATCTTCTAGCAGTCCATGGGACTCTCAAGAGTCTCCTCCAGCACCATAATTCAAAAGCATCAATTCTTCGACGATCAGCCTTCTTTATGGTCCAGCTCTCACTTCCATACATCACTACTGGGAAAACCATAGCTTTAACTATACGGACCTTTGTAGGCAAGGTGATGTCTCTGCTTTTTAAGATGCTGTCTAGGTTTGTCATTGCTTTTCTCCCAAGAAGCAGGCATCTTTTAATTTCGTGACTGCTGTCACCATCTGCAGTGATCAAGGAGCCCAAGAAAGTAAAATCTCTCACTGCCTCCATTTCTTCCCCTCTATTTGCCAGGAGGTGATGGGACCAGTGGCCATGATCTTGGTTTTTTTGATGTTGAGCTTCAGACCATATTTTGCGCTCTCCTCTTTCACCCTCATTAAAAGGTTCTTTAATTCCTCCTCGCTTTCTGCCATCAAGGTTGTGTCATCTGCATATCTGAGGTTGTTGATATTTCTTCCGGCAATCTTAATTCCGGCTTGGGATTCATCTAGTCCAGCCTTTCGCATGATGAATTCTGCATATAAGTTAAATAAGCAGGGAGACAATATACAACCTTGTCGTACTCCTTTCCCAATTTTGAACCAATCAGTTGTTCCATATCCAGTTCTAACTGTAGCTTCTTGTCCCACATAGAGATTTCTCAGGAGACAGATGAGGTGATCAGGCACTCCCATTTCTTTAAGAACTTGCCATAGTTTGCTGTGGTCGACACAGTCAAAGGCTTTTGCATAGTCAATGAAGCAGAAGTAGACGTTTTTCTGGAACTCTCTAGCTTTCTCCATAATCCAGCGCATGTTTGCTATTTGGTCTCTGGTTCCTCTGCCCTTTCGAAATCCAGCTTGCACTTCTGGGAGTTCTCGGTCCACATACTGCCTAAGCCTGCCTTGTAGAATTTTAAGCATAACCTTGCTAGCGTGTGAAATGAGCGCAATTGTGCGGTAGTTAGAGCATTCTTTGGCACTGCCCTTCTTTGGAATTGGGATGTAGACTGATCTTTTCCAATCCTCTGGCCATTGCTGAGTTTTCCAAACTTGCTGGCATATTGGGTGTAGCACCTTAACAGCATCATCTTTTAAAATTTTAAATAGTTCAGCTGGAATATCATCACTTCCACTGGCCTTGTTATTAGCAATGCTTTCTAAGGCCCATTTGACTTCACTCTCCAAGATGTCTGGCTCAAGGTCAGCAACCACACTACCTGGGGTGTATGAGACCTCCATATCTTTCTGGTATAATTCCTCTGTGTATTCTTGCCACCTCTTCTTGATGTCTTCTGCTTCTGTTAGGTCCTTACCACTTTTGTCCTTGATTATGGTAATCTTTGTACGAAATGTTCCTTTCATATCTCCAATTTTCTTGAACAGATCTCTGGTTTTCCCCATTCTATTGTTTTCCTCTATTTCTTTGCATTGCTCGTTTAAGAAGACCCTCTTGTCTCTCCTTGCTGTTTTTTGGAAATCTGCATTCAGTTTCCTGTATCTTTCCCTATCTCCCTTGCATTTTGCTTGCCTCCTCTCCTCCGCTATTTGTAAGGCCTTGTTGGATAGCCATTTTGCTTTCTTGCATTTCCTTTTCCTTGGGATGGTTTTCGTTGCTGCCTCCTGTATAATGTTACGAGCCTCCATCCATAGTTCTTCAGGCACTCTGTCCACCAAATCTAAATCCTTAAACCTGTTCCTCACTTCCACTGTGTATTCATAAGGGATTTGATTCAGATTGTATCTTACTGGCCCAGTGGTTTTTCCTACTTTCTTCAGTTTAAGCTGGAATTTTGCTATAAGAAGCTGATGATCTGAGTTACAGTCAGCTCCAGGTCTTGTTTTTGCTGACTGTATAGAGCTTCTCCATCTTTGGCTGCAGAGAATATAATCAATCTGATTTCGATGCTGCCCATTTGGTGATATCCATGTGTAGAGTCGTCTCTTGTGTTGTTGGAAGAGAGTGTTTGTGATGACCAGCTTGTTCTCTTGACAGAACTCTATTAGCCTTTGCCCTGCTTCATTTTGAACTCCAAGGCCAAACTTGCCAGTTGTTCCTTTTATCTCTTGATTCCCTACTTTAGCATTCCAATCCCCTGTAATGAGAAGAACATCCTTCTTTGGTGTCATTTCTAGAAGTTGTTGTAGGTCTTCATAGAATTGGTCAATTTCACTTTCTTCAGCACCGGTAGTTGGTGCATAAACTTGGATTACTGTGATGTTAAAAGGTCTGCCTTGGATTCGTATCGAGATCATTCTGTCATTTTTGAGATTGCATCCCATTACAGCTTTTGCCACTCTTTTGTTGACTATGAGGGCCACTCCATTTCTGCTACAGGATTCTTGCCCACAGTAGTAGATATGATAGTCACCCGAACTGAATTCGCCCATTCCCTTCCATTTTAGTTCACTGATGCCCAGGATGTCGATATTTATTCTTGTCATCTCATTTTTGACCACATCCAGCTTACCTCCACTCATGGTTCTTACATTCCAGGTTCCTATGCAATATTTTTCTTTACAGCATCGGACTTTCCTTTCGCTTCCAGGCATATCCACAACTGAGCGTCCTTTCGGCTTTGGCCCAGCCGCTTCATCAGCTCTGAATCTACTTGTACTTGTCCTCCGCTCTTCCTCAGTAGCATGTTGGACGCCTTCCGACCTGAGGGGCTCATCTTCCAGCGTCATAACTTTTATATGCCTGTTGTCTTTGTCCATGGAGTTTTCTTGGCAGGGATACTGGAGTGGCTTGCCAGTTCCTTCTCCAGGTGGATCACGTTTAGTCAAAACTCTCCACTATGACCTGTCCATCTTGGGTGGCCCTGCATGGCATAGCTCATAGCTTCTCTGAGTTATTCAAGCCCCTTCGCCACGACAAGGCATTGATCCATGAAGGGGAAATTGCTAAAATAGTGTATGTTAAAGAACCACAGTGGATGGGGGCCCGAGGAGGTCCATATATACAAAATGTGAGAGGAAATTAAGTATAGTATTTTTTTTCTTTTTTGTTATGTTTTTTGTTTCATTGTAGAGTTTGTAGTGTTTCTTGTATTTCTTTTCTGTCTGTATTTTTTGTGGTGTTTTGGATAAACTGTAATAAAAATTATTTTTTAAAAAACACAAAACACTGTTGCTGTGTGTAGATTTTATTTTGTTTGTTTGTTTTATCTTATCCAGGGGTTTTTTCCTTTAATTTTTTGGAGGGCCCTCAAAAGAGTGGGGCCCTAAGCTATAGCTTGTTTAGCTTATATGTAAATCTGGCACCGGATGCAATGCAATTCTAGGAAAAAAAGTAATGGTTAGATATGAGCAATGAGTTAGCACATAGATATCCACTTCCACCCCATAAGGTACCTGCTTCATCAGCATCAAAAAAGAGAAGATGCACCCATTTTTTTAACCAAATTGACATATGCTAACATATATTTAAGGTTTAAATTTAACAATAATCACTGTAATTTAAAATAAATCCAATATTCCTTACCATATTGGGAACCTAGTAACCCAAGCGCTTGCTCTTAAGACATTTTTGCTGTTTTATTATTTGTTTGCTGCCTTCGGCTCCTTTGGAGGAATGGTGGGGTATAAATTTAATAAATAATCTAGAGGACACCTTCAAATAGAGGACTGTTCTCTGTAAAGTCGGACGCATGTACATGCCTACCATAATATCCAACCGGTGCTATTCTAGAATATCTTTCCAATACCAAAGTCAATAAATTCAGTCATGCTCAAGCCCATCATACTAAATAATAGCAATTGCAGCTTTTAATAATGGCTTTGCTAAATGAAATTCTGGTTGCTTAGTCATGATCTTATCGATGGAAACCAAGGCTTGAGAGATGGGAGTCATCTTATAATATTTATTCTAGAAGAGCCATCCCCTTCCTTTCCGCGGTAAAAACAAAAATGCCTCAGACTGGCTTGCATCATTTAAAAACAAAGCAACAACATAGAAACACAAATTTAAAACAACAATAAAAGGGACGATGACAGCAGATAAACAATTGAGGGGGTCAGGCCAAATGGGGACTGAACTAGGTTGACAGCCCACATGTTGCATACTCTCCAGTGTTCTGCTGATGAAAATCAGGATGCATGTATTTTGGTGCCACACTCCCGTGCAAGCCAACTGTGTCTTTTGCATTCTCGCGCAGCACCAGAAGATGTGCATCTTTCAGTGCCATGCTCTGTAGGAGGCAAGGTGACTCTCATGAGACCATGGTACCACTGCAAGTGTTGGCGTATCCTCCTCTCCAAGCTCAGTGTCAGGCTTGATCACACAGTTGTTGTTGTTGTTGTTGTTGTTGTTGGTTGTTGTTGTTGTTGTTTAGTCATTTAGTCGTGTCTGAATCTTCATGACCCTATGGACCAGAGCACGCCAGGCACTCCTGTCTTGCACTGCCTCCCGCAGTTTGGTCAAACTCATGTTCGTAGCTTCGAGAACACTGCCCAACCATCTCGTACTCTGTCTTCCCCTTCTCCTTGTGCCCTCCATCTTTCCCAACATCAGTGTTTTTCCCAGGGAGTCTTCTCTTCTCATGAGGTGGCCAAAGTATTGGAGCCTCAGCTTCAGGATCTGTCCTTCCAGTGAGCACTCAGGGCTGATTTCCTTCAGAATGGATAGATTTGATCTTCTTGCAGTCCATGGGACTCTCAAGAGTCTCCTCCAGCACCATAATCACACAGTAAACGTAGTTCATTAAAAAGGATGATTTATTGTCAAGACAACAAATAGCTCCGGAGGGCTTAACACAGCCTTTGTCATCATCACTCAAGATGACCCTTCTAAGGATACCTTTCGGTTTCTAAAACAGAAAGTGAACTTATGAAGCCTACGTTTCTTGTTTTGCTTCCTGTCTAGCAAGCCCCCTATTTTCTGGCTCTGGGGAAAGATTGGATCAGCTCCAATCTCTTCCTTTTCTGACACACTATCTTTGTCTCTGTTTCCACCAGTTGGAACTTCCAGAGAGCTTTGGCAGTGTTCCCACTCGCCCTCCTTTGTTCCCTTGGCAACCGGCATTGCTAGAGGCAGGGGAGTTTGCACTAGCCGATGTTCCTCCTGCGTGGCAATTCAACTCTCTCTGTTCCTGGCTGCTTCCTTCAGTTGGCTGCAAACCTTCACTGGGAGTTGTCTCATTCATGACACTCAGTGGCGGCACCGCTGAGGAAGGATAACAGGACATTCTGGGATCCAACCACAAGCTAGATGGCTTCTGTAATTCCAGGATGTCCCTGGAAAATTGGAATGGTTGAGGGGTAAACTGCTGGGTTAAGCGATCAGCACATACTTCGTACAAAGAGGAAGCATCATGCATGGGAATCATATGCAGAACCCCCATATTGGATTGGAGCACACGATACCAAGTATGTTAATCTCATCAATGTCTCCTTACCTGAGCTTCAGTCACTTTAATGGGGATTCAGCACTGCTACCCTTTTCTGGAATGGGGTCCATAGGAGCCATTTTAAGACTCAGCCTGTTTAATATAGACATCGACTAAAAACTAGAGGTTTGTGGGAGGAAACAAATACATGGACCAATTCAGTGACTACATTATAATAATAATAATAATTTATTATTTATACCCCGCCCATCTGGCCGGGTTCCCCCAGCCACTCTGGGCGGCTTCCAAAAAAAACCAGAAATTCTAAAATACAGAAATCCATCAAACATTAAAAGCTTCCCTAAACAGGGCTGCCTTGAGATGCCTTCTAAAGGTCTGGTAATTGTTCTCTTTGACCTCTAGTGGGAGGGCATTCCACAGGGTGGGTGCCACTACCGAGAAGGCCCTCTGCCTGGTTCCCTGTAACTTGGCTTCTCGTAATGAGGGAACCGCCAGAAGGCCCTCGGAGCTGGACCTCAGTGTCCGGGCAGAACGATGGGGGTGGAGACGCTCCTTCAGGTATACCGGACCGAGGCCGTTTAGGGCTTTAAAGGTCAACACCAACACTTTGAATTGTGCTCGGAAACGTACTGGGAGCCAATGTAGGTCTTTTAGGACCGGTGTTATGTGATCTCGGCGGCCGCTCCCAGTCACCAGTCTAGCTGCCGCATTCTGGATTAGTTGTAGTTTCCGGGTCACCTTCAAAGGTAGCCCCACGTAGAGCGCATTGCAGTAGTCCAAGCGAGAGATAACTAGAGCATGCACCACTCTGGAGAGACAGTCAGTGGGCAGGTAGGGACTCAGCCTGCGTACCAGATGGAGCTGATAAACAGCTGCCCTGGACACGGAGTTGACCTGTGCCTCCATGGACAGCTGTGAGTCTAAAATGACTCCCAGGCTGCGCACCTGGTCTTTCAGGGGCACAGTTACCCCATTCAGGACCAGGGAGTCCTCCACACCCGCTCGCCTCCTGTCCCCCACAAACAGTACTTCTGTCTTGTCAGGATTCAATCTCAATCTGTTAGCCGCCATCCATCCTCCAACCGCCTCCAAGCACTCACACAGGACCTTCACCGCCTTCACTGGTTCTGATTTAAAAGAGAGGTAGAGCTGGGTATCATCAGCATACTGATGGACACCCAGCCCAAACCCCCTGATGATCTCTCCCAGTGGCTGCATATAGATGTTAAAAAGCATGGGGGAGAGGACAGAACCCTGAGGCACCCCACAAGTGAGCGCCCAGGGGTCTGAACACTCATCCCCCACCACCACTTTCTGAACACGGCCCAGGAGGAAGGAGCGGAACCACTGCATGACAGTGCCCCCAGCTCCCAAGCCCTCTAGACGGTCCAGAAGGATGTTATGGTCGATGGTGTCAAAAGCCGCTGAGAGATCCAGCAGAACAAGGAAACAGCTCTTACCTTTGTCCCTAGCCCGCCGGAGATCATCGACCAGTGCGACCAAGGCAGTTTCAGTCCCATGATGAGGCCTGAATCCTGACTGGAAGGGATCCAAATGGTCCGCTTCTTCCAGGCGTGCCTGGAGTTGTTCCGCAACCACTCGCTCAATCACCTTGCCCAAGAATGGAAGATTTGAGACTGGGCGATAGTTGGCCATATTGGCCGGATCTAAAGATGGTTTTTTAAGAAGCGGTTTAATAACCGCCTCTTTCAGCGGGTCTGGGAAGGCTCCCTCATGGAGAGAAGCATTTACCAACCCGCGAAGCCCATCGCCCAGCCCTTCCTGGCTAGCTTTTATAAGCCAGGATGGGCAAGGATCAAGGAGACAGGTGGTTGGTTTCATTCGTCTAAGCAGCCTGTCCACATCCTCGGAGGTAACAGATTGAAATTGATCCCACAAAACTTGACTAGACAGGACTCTAGCACTCCCCCGCCCCGGCCCTGCTCCCACGGTGGAGTCTACCTCTTCCCGAATCTGAGCGACTTTATCTGCAAAAAACTTTGCAAAATCATTGCAGGAGATCATGTGGCCCGTACTGGGCCCGGATGGAGCAGGTGGTTCCGCTAAATTGCGAACCACCTGGAAGAGTCTCCTGCTGCTGTTTTCTGCAGATGCGATGGAGACGGTGAAGAAGGTCCTCTTCGCCGTCGCCATTGCCACTTGGTAGGCTCGAAGTTGAGCTCTAGCCCGTGTCCGGTCTGATTCAAAATGAGTTTTCCGCCACCGGCGCTCTAGCCGTCTCAACGACTGTTTCATTGCCCTCAGCGCCGGGGAAAACCACGGGGCTGTCCGGGCTCCATGCAATCTGAGAGGGCGCTTCGGAGCCAGACAGTCAATAGCGCTGGTTAACTCCGCATTCCAGCGGGCCACCAGGGAATCAGCTGAAAGGCCATCGACATGGGATAAAACATCCCCTACCACTCTTTGGAAGCCAATTGGATCCATTAAGTAGCGGGGGCGGACCATCCGAATCGGTCCCACCTCCCTGCAGAGGGAAAGGGTTGCGGAGAAGTCCAGTTGCACCAGAAAGTGATCTGACCATGGCACTTCTTTTGTTTCGCTTTTACTTAATGTCAGATCACCAACATCCATAGAGGTAAACACCAAGTCCAAGGCATGTCCGCGGCTATGAGTTGGGCCAGACTTATTCAGGGACAGCCCCATGGTGGCCATGCTTTCCATGAAGTCCCGAGCGGCTCCTTGTAAGGTCGTGTCGGCATGGATGTTAAAATCCCCTAAGACAACCAAGCTAGGTGTCTCCAGGAGCACATCCGACACGACCTGAAGCAGCTCGGGCAGGGAATCCTTGGTGCAGCGGGGAGGTCGGTACACCAAAAGGAATCCTGTACTGCCTCTATTGCCCAACTTCCAGAACATGCACTCAGAGAACTGGGTCTTTCCAATAGGACGCCTGGTGCAAACTAATGACTTCCTAAAAATCACTGCAACCCCCCCTCCCCGCCCAGATGGCCTGGGTTGCTGTGCATAAGAGAAACCTGGTGGGCAAGCAGCGCCAAGAACGGGCCCATCGGCTTCCTCCAACCAGGTCTCTGTCACACATGCCAGGTCAAATCCTCCATCCACAATCAGGTCGTGAATGGCGGTGGTCTTATTCATCATCGACCTGGCATTGCACAGCAGCACCTTCAGGTCATGTGGGTATCCCTTGCTGATTCCAATATCCGTCCGGTCAGGACCAGACCTGGAGGCAGGGATAGTCCTCAGACAACGACTAAGTCTGCCTCCTCGGTAATGACATGGTCTGGTCTTAGCGTAACTCCTCCTCCTACCCGTGACCACTGAGATCGGTTGTTCCAGTGCACACCCCCCTGTGGAATCTGCCCCAGCCATTTTGCTTGCTGGGACCCCCTCCCGGGCAGCCCTGACCCCTCCCCTTAAAAACAAAATAAAACCTCTGTAAAAAACAGCAAAGAACTCAACAAAAGAAGAACACAAAAAAGACAATAAAACAATAAAACCAAAAACAATAAAAATTACAAATACACTAAAATTTAACAGATTCCCACCCCCAACTAAAAATCCCTCCCACCTACCACCCCAAACACAATAAAACAATAAAACCAAAAACAATAAAAATTACAAATACACTAAAATTTAACAGATTCCCACACCCAACTAAAAATCCCTCCCACCTACCACCCCAAAGAAGATTTAATTATGATTTATGATTTAATTCTAAAATCATATTGTTCCTGGTTTTGACTACGCCTAAATGAATTTTCAACTATTGGCCTCTAGGGTTGCCATATTTAAAAAAGGAAAAACCAGGACACCCTCAAAGTTGTTCAGCTTTTTCTTTTCTTTTTACAAAAGGACACGATATTCTGATTGACTTGTCTAAGATCCAGGACAAAGCAGCCCACTATAGGGACACTAGTCAAGGAGGCTATTGGACACTTGATTACTTGCCCCTTCTACATATTATCCCTTATTTCAAAGGTGTTTATAAAGTTCTCCCAATTGTAGAGGAAAACTGCAGCCAGCTTTTTAGCATGCATGGAACGACAGTATTTTCCATAGGCAAAGAATGGAAGCCATTAACCTGGTGTGTGCTCTGTTGTATATATAATGTGTGTAAGTTTCGGCCCAAGGACCCAATTATGTGAAAAGGGAGAACATTATCAATGGCTTGGAAAGTCTTTTAAAAATTAATTTTCAAGGAAACACTATAGAGTAACCTTCATAAAAATACTTCTCTTGGAACAGTGGCTGTTCATGATTACACTGTCAAGGTATTATTTTAAGAATTCGTTCGGTAAACCCTGAAAACATCTGGACAATTCCTAACGTTAGTGACCAGGAGAGCATTTCTTATATTATGAAACTGCTGCAGAATAGGAACAGGTAAAAATGCTGTTGTTGTTTAGTTGTTTAGTCGTGTCCAACTCTTCGTGACCCCATGGACCACAGCATGCCAGGCACTCCTGTCTTGCACTGCCTCCCGCAGTTTGGTCAGACTCATGTTCGTAGCTTCGAGAACACTGTCCAACCATCTCGTCCTCTGTCATCCCCTTCTCCTAGTGCCCTCCATCTTTCCCAGCATCAGGGTCTTTTCCAGGGAGTCTTCTCTTCTCATGAGGTGACCAAAGTATTGGAGCCTCAGCTTCAGGATCTGTCCTTCCAGGGAGCACTCGGGGCTGATTTCCTTCAGAATGGATAGGTAGAGACCCACCATTTTTACAATTTAAAGGGGGCTCCTAATAACTTGTAACAGAGGTGGTGATGAACCTGCAGACTTCTAGATGTTGCTAGACTACAACTCCAACCATTCCTGAGACCATTAGCCATACTGGCTGGTGTTAATGGGAGTTGGAGCTTCTTATGTTCTTAAGCTTAGGACTTCTTAAGCATTTCTTCCTTCCCAGTTTAGCCCATTGCATTTGCCATAAGTATTAATGCATTGTGCGATACCTTTCAGTATGCATGCAATGGATAGGATCTTGAAACTTGGGTTTAAGAAATGAAAGTATATGGGGATTTGGAAAAAGACCAGAGCTCACCTGGAAAACATCTGAATAGGCTTTTAAAAACATAATATTATACTACATTTCACAGCCAGTTTGTGATGGCATGAACTAGCTGTATTCTCTAGGCAAGGATTATTCATTTCATACATCATTTAGAGCTAACTGTAGAGATCCTGCAAAGGAATGTTGTCTTGAACATAAAATTGGGAGAAGCAGCATGGCTTCTAAAGCCCTCTGATGTCTCTGATTTGAATTATTTTATTTTTCTTGATTGCAAGAAGGATATGCAGCTTTCTCTTTTTACTTGGAGCATTTAAGTAGTGAAAAATAAGGTTCTTCTCTTTGTTGGGGTAAGTAAAGCCAAAACCATGATATTTTGGGCCATAACCCACAGTCCTCAAACCCTCCTCCACCACCAGGGAAACTAGGTAGCATATAAACCTAATCAGTAAATTTGAAAATAATCTCTCAACCTGGGGGGGGGGGCAGGGAGGGAGTTCATAGTCACATACTAGGAGTATTATTTCAGATTTTCGGGATGAGCCAAGAGCAGGGTTCTCAATAAAGACTGTAGAGACCTGTTTCCAGATAAATTCAAATTGCAGGTAATAAATTAATATATTTTAAAGAACATTTGTTTTGGCTACTTTTTAAAATCTCACCCTAAGGATTAGAGGCATGCTGTTGACATTAGGCAGGCACCCACATTTTTAAAAGATGCCCACTCTTTTTATTTAAACAAAACTCTCCAGTTATATAAGTTAGTATTTGCTTCTAAATTTCGCTGATTTTATCCATATATTATTTATATATTTTATATTGTTGTATATATTAACACTTAGAATTTGGGGTGGTGGTGGTGAAGCAGTTTATATATATTTTTCTAAAAAAATAAATTTCCCAATGCTGTCTTCCCCTTTGCAAGCCAATGGTAAGCTCTCCATTGTATATCCCCTAAAACCCCAAACAGAGGCTCACCCTTACCAATTACCTTTGGAGTAACAGGTCTCATAGCAATTAACAAGTTTTCACTTTTAAAAATTAGTTTGGTGGTGTTTCCTTTTACATCAATTTAAATATAATTGTCGCCTTCTCATTAGTTCAGTGCAGCAGAGAAAGATTTCATATTTCATCAGCTCCTGCTTGAACTTGTGTGATCCCACTCTTTCCATTTAGCTCTCAACACTTTGCAGACTTAAGGAAATTTCATATCTCATTATGCTATTTGTGGAGGTTCTAGTACAATCATGCAAGATCTCATTACATTAATTTTCCATTTGTTTCTGGCATGCTCTGATCTTGTAATTGGAAATACTAACAAATGGGGAGTTCTCCAAATTTGATGCACGCATCCTATTTCATTCCTCAAAGTGTTCCAATCGGGATATTTTGATACCCTTTGGTTATATCGGGGCCATTGGAAGATGATGTGGAAATTGTGAAATAATGTCAAGAATATCAGGCGAGTGGTGCAGAATTCTGCCAGTATGGTTATAGAAGATCTTTCCATTTTCACAATTCTAAAACTTACAGTAACGTCTCCCAATGTGAATTGAGTTCAGCCTTGGAATATAGAGCAAAACCCCTTGTTGGGAGAATGTCTCTGTGCTTGGACAAATCTGAAAGTGAACAAGATGGGCCAGAAATGGAGAGGCAGGATTATGGGACTGGGGAAGCCTCCAGGTGTTGTATGGTGAAGCCCCAAGCACCACCACATTTCTTAGATAATGAAACACACGGACACCAATATTTTGGGTTAATGGGATAAATAAGGCCACAACTTTATTGATTACAGATGTGAGTGGTATTGACTTAGGCAATGGAACTGAACCGACTATCCTGACTCCTGCCCGTCATGCATGTAGTCTCATGAGGGTCAACCACCAGTAGGGGGAGCCCTGTTGATGTACATCAACTGCGAGCTCCCCCAGGGTCCCCGAAGGGGTCGTGACTTGGTCCTAGCCCATACCCGGGGTTCGGACAGGATCCACAGCCCCGGATCCCTTTAATGGAATACCCTTAAAGAGGAGGGGCAGATGAAGGCCACAATTTCCCCTCCCATAAACCAGGTTTACCAATGCCTAACCGCCAAGCCTTACAAAGTTGTGACGATTGCTATAAGGCAGGTGAAAACCACATGGCTGGTGCCAATATGCCAGGTGGGGAAATTCCTACCTGGCCCCCTCAACAGGTGACCAACCGTAGTCCATAGCAAGGCCAGGATGACGAATGCATGAAGATAGGGTGGGAGGGTGGGAGATCCGGTGCAGGAGGAGAAAAAGGAGAATGGGCCCTGGCTGTGCGGAAGTTTAAATCTGGTAAGCCACGCCCCATGGTTGACCCGATTGGTCGGCCGTAGGGTGTGATGCAGCCGGGACTCCCGATGATTTGGGCGGCATCGTCACGCCCTCTGCTGTACCTGGGGAGTGCTAGTGGCCAGCCTGCAACTCCGCCCTCCCAGGAAGGTGAGCGGTTTACCTTACCCAGGCAAAGGATAAAGCAGAGGTTGCTGGCCATAGGAGCCAATTCCTAGGGGCCAAGGGGGCTCCGCTCCCCAATAAAATATTCAAGCCCCCCCCCAATTGATGGGCATTGCCATTCAATTGTTGTGCATGCACATGTGATCGATTATGCAGGGCGGGGTTTACTTGGGCCCCTCCCAATAGTTTATTCAAGCTGGTACCCCTGCTGCTAGCACACTAGGGTTCTCTATTGGAACTTTCCCAGGCCACGCCCCCTCTCCCCAGGCCACACCCCTCACTTGCCCTGCTTCGAATCCCAAATGTTTCTGCCTGGTTTGAATGTGGCCTTGAACTCTGATGGTGTGTCTTCATTGTACGAATGGAATATAGAGAGGATGTGTATAAAGTAGTCCACTGGGTAGATGCAGGCATTTGATGTTCTGCCTTTTTTTGCCTCTGGCACCCCACCCACCACAGGTATATGGCCTATGGAAGGTTGTCCATAAGGGAATGTGACCGTGGAGTTGAAAATGGCTCTAAATTATTGAAATTCTGCCCCATGCAGTCGGTTTCCATTGATTCCTTCAGCGTGCAAACTATCGCTCTGAATTTTGTAGCGCTTTACTGCAGCAACATGTTGGGAGCATCAATTAAACCCTAAATATATGTATATTGCAACTGGGAGCCAAATGCAGTTCATTTATGTCACCCATCTAGAAAGCCACATTTGAAAAACGACATGTAAGAAAATAATTAAAATCAAGCCTGAAGTAGTTTTTTTTAATTTTACTTTCTCTTTCCAAAATTAATGTGACCGAGGATGGGGGGAGGGGGGAATCATATTTACACTACTTAATATTGGTAGGCAATCTGCTTTCTTTTGTGTCACTTGAACTAAAACCAAACAAATGAGGCCAAGTGGATGTTTATAAGCCCAGATCAAATTAATTAGCAGTTCTGTTCCCTGTCCAGTGTCCTCGGCCAACTATTGCTATACTCATGAGACTGAAAGATGAATGTCACTTATTTATATCGTAATTAAGAAGGGGTTTAATTTCCCAGTGGCAGAATTGAAGACCGTTCCACTTTCTTGGGAACCATATGATGAAAATGACCTATATTTACCCTGTTGTAATGTAACACAGATTTCATCGGCCTGGAGCCCTCTGGGTTTTCTGAACTACAACTCCCATAAGCACCAGGCACCATAGCTGATGGTCACAGATGATGAGAGTAGTAGTCAAAAATGTTTGCATCACAACAGGTTTGGGGTGGGTGGGGAGGAGAGAAGGCTGATATAACAATACTGCCGGCATAATTCTAATATCAGGAAACTGCTGCAATATATAATAATAATAACAACAATAACAATTTATCATTTATACCCCACCCATCTGGCTGGGTTTCCCCAGCCACTCTGGGCACCTTCCAACCGAATATTAAAAACAGTTCAACATCAAACATTAAAAACTTCCCTAAACAGGGCCGCCTTCAGTTGTCTTCTAAAAGTAAAATACAGTGGAACCTCGGTTTATGAACACCTCGGTTTATGAATTTTCGGTTTACGAACGCCACGGACCCATCTGGAACAGATTAATCCACTTTCCATTACTTTCAATGGGAAAGTTCGCTTCAGTTTATGAACGCTTCAGTTTATGAACAGACTTCTGGAACCAATTGTGTTCATAAACCGAGGTACCACTGTAGTTGCTTATTGCCTTGACATCTGCTGGGAGGGCGTTCCACAGGGTGGGTGCCACTACCGAGAAGGCCCTCTGTCTGGTTCCCTGTAACCTCACTTCTCGCAGTGAGGGAACTGCCAGAAGGCCCTCGGTGCTGGATCGGTGCTGAATGGTGGGGATGGAGATGCTCCTTCAGGTATACTGAACCGAGGCCATTTTGGGCTTTAAAGGTCAGAATTGTGCTCGGAAATGTACTGGGAGCCAATGTAGGTCTTTCAATGTAGGTGTTATGTGTTATGTGGTCCCGGCGGCCACTCCCAGTCATTAGTCTAGCTGCCGCATTCTGGATTAATTGCAGTTTCCGGGTCACCTTCAAAGGTAGAGCGCATTGCAGTAGAGCGCATTGCAGTAGTCCAAGCGGGAGATAACCAGAGCTTGCACCACTCTGGCAAGACACTTGTGCCATATCTTTTAAGTAGAAGCAGGTTACAATAGGCAGGTTTTTCCTTCCTTTCAAAGCAACAATGTACAGATTCCAGTTCTGCTTTTCTAGTAGTAAATATTCTTACAGGATTGTTGGGGGTGGGGAAATCAATGTGCTTTTCTTCTTCTTTTTTTGCTAGTTTGTTTCCTGATTAAAGAGTTTTTAAAATGTGGTTTTACTCTGCTCTATTATCTTCTAACAGGTGCTGGCTTTCATTCAAACAGAAATGCACACTGAAAGCTTTTGGCCAAGACCAAAGCTTAATCAGGACCAGAACCCCTTCTGATTCTACCATTGCTAATTTATACAGTAGTACTGTAATGAATACTGCCTTGGTTAACCATAATCTTCATTTACCTCATACATCTTTCAATTGAGTTAAGTCATTAGGGGGAGAAATAGATTAAAGAATGAAATCTGCAGTGGTATAATCTCTTCCCTTGCTGAAAGCAGCAAGACGTAATGATGCCAAACACAGGGTGCAGGCTAATCCGAGGTCTGCTACTCACTGAGGTGGACTGTACCACTTCAGACTGCGGGGCGGGCTGGCAGGAATCACACGATGGAATACGCTTCCATATCCCTCAAAAGTCCCTCTGCATGAGGCACTAGATAAGCCTTCCCCAACCTGCTGCCCTCCTGATGTTTGGGACTGCCACTCACATCAGCCCCAACCAGCGCAGCTGTATTGGTATTAGAGAGGAGTGCCTAGCCTTCTGCTTGACATGCTGACATACACTTTGTGTGGAGGCACGTTCAGTCGTGTGAGAACTAGACCCCACAGAGAGAGATCCACTGGGATGTTTTCCTGTGCATGCCCCATTACACCGAAAAGTGGTGTTCCCATTCATTTAAATCAGGCCCCCACAGGAGAGTTTGCTGGTGGACTGTGTCAAAACAGTTCATTATGCAGGGGAAGAGATGTTTGTCCCCACCCTCTAGTCTTGTAATTGCTGTTTCTGAGACCTTTCAGCTGTCCGTATTTCAAAACCTCAGGGGCTTATTGTTACTGCTCTCTTGCACTGCCCAAAGAGAATGTGACTATTCAAGACTTTCTTTTTTTTAAATGCAACTTCTATTTCATTGGTGATGTTGTTGTGAACAGTTTGGGGGTGGGGGGAGAAGGTACTTCCATGTCCCCTTTCTGCCAAAGGATCCCTTTGCATTAGTTTTCAGTTGAGAAATCCTTAGCCCTGCCCAGATATCCATATGTGTTGAAAGGGAGGAATCCCATTCCTGACTTCCATGTGTCCTGGGGTGCCATTGGTACACAGCCTCCCTCCATGCATTCACCTGAATGCACATAACCTGTTTCCCCTAGAATAAGGTAAAGGTAAAGGGACCCCTGACCATTAGGTCCAGTCGTGACCAACTCTGGGGTTGCGCGCTCATCTCGCATTATTGGCCGAGGGAGCCGGCGTATAGCTTCCAGGTCATGTGGCCAGCGTGACAAAGCCGCTTCTGGCGAACCAGAGCAGCACATGGAAACGCTGTTTACCTTCCCGCTGTAGCGGTTCCTATTTATTTACTTGCATTTTGACGTGCTTTCAAACTGCTAGGTTGGCAGGAGCTGGGACCAAGCAACGGGAGCTCACCCCGTCACAGGGATTCGAACCGCCGACCTTCTGATCAGCAAGCCCTAGGCTCAGTGGTTTAACCACAGCGCCACCTGGGTCCCTAATAAGACATACCCATAAAATAAGCCATTGCAGGAATTCCAAGCATTTGCGCAATATAAGCCATACCCCCAAAATAAGACATAGTCAGGGCCTTCTTAAGCCCATCCAGTGCCATGGGGCCAAAGTGCCTCTGCCGCCCCCTCCCTGCACGGGAGAAACGGGAGAGAGGTGTCAGGCTGCGGAGCGGGAAGCTTCTGCTGGGGAGGGCGATGGGGGGGGGCTCCGAAAGCGGCAGCTCGGCTTTGGCAGAAGGCGCTCGGCCGGCTGCTGTTGGATGCCTCAACTCCGCTTACAGTTTGCTCCTAAAAGAGAGCCGCACCTGAAAGTGTTGCCAGATGCACACTCCCTCCGCACTTTCTGCTGAAGGCGCCTCACAAGTCTTCTGCTGCGAGGAAGAAGGCGGCCGAGACGTGGGAGATGCGAGGCGGCGTGGCCTGAGGGGCAAGCAGCCGGCCGCTTGGACGCACCCCTGGGGCGATGCGTGGCCTTTGTCTGACGCGCACAGCGCCGGAGCCCGGTCCTGCTCAGCCTTTGCCCGGCTGCGCAGTAGCGGCTTCAGCCCTGCTCTCGCAGCTGCTGCTCTGGCACCACAGCAGGACAGGAGCGTGCTCTCGTTCTTGGGATGGCGGGCTAGCCGGGCACACTGCATGGCTCCCTCAGATGGAGTCACACTGCATGCACGCGCACAGCTAGCATCGCGCAGCATCCCTCCGCGGGGGGAAGCAAAACGCAGCAGGGTGACAGCGGCTTGGCAGGCGGCAGCTGAGGGGATCCCCGTGACCGAGGGAGAGGAGGCGGCAGAGGAGGAGGAGCCATAGGGCTTAATGGCCTGTTGCATCCTGCCAATGCTGGGGTGCTCCCTGGTGGCCAGGTGCCCTGGCGCATTGCGCCACCGAGCCCAGGCCTAGAGACGGCCCTGGATAAGCGCAGTTCTGGAGGGTGCCAAGGAAGAGGCGAGGCTGAACGTGTAATAATAATTTAAAAAGGCATCCCCCGAAAATAAGCCATGGGCTTATTTTCTTGAAAGGGGGGTGGATAAATATAAGATGGTGTCTTATTTTCGGAGAAACACGGTAGGTTCTTCTATGCACATCTAGTGCATGCAGAAATGCTTGCAGGGCATGGGTCGTGGATGTGTGCTGTGCATTCAGGCATGGTTCAGATAGGACCCTTGGCAATCTGGAAGACCCAAGACCCTTGGGACCAGCAGGCAGCACCCTTATCTGCATGTGCATTTACTCATATAAATGACTGAACTATTAATATAGTTAATACATTATTATTGTGATGCTTTGTTTCACCATTAGCTGAAGATTCATTTCATTTCCTAATTAGGTGAGCTGCTCACTGGTGGGCACAATGAGGCTGGAATGAACATGGTGAACCAGGAATGGCATCTATGGAAGTCCCAATGAAATGCAAGGGACTTGTGAACTGCACAAAGAGGTTGTCTCAGTGGAGACTTTATAGAAAATGATCATTGTGAATTAAAGAACATTGACATGCTGGCATATGTTTCAACCCGATCATAGCTGGTTCTTCTCTCCACCCCACCCCACTGTTTTCGGGGTTAGGTCTCCTCTTCTTGCTTTGAAACCACTGGTTGGCCACCCTCTTTTCAATCCTGTTACCTGCAGACAACATGCTTGTGAAGCAGACCCTTTGCAGCTATCAGGATTGCACCTTCTGCTCACTAGCTGGTGAATGGAGGGTTCAAGCCTGTTCAGCTTGACCGTGTGTGTGAGTGTGTTCCTGAGAATAGGACCAACACAGCTATCTGTGAGAGTTGTAGTCCAACAATATCTGAATGACCAGAGGATCTCCATCTATCCTTCGGGGTAGTAATTTATAAAAATGGGTACCCATTACAATTCAATCTACATAGTAAAGGATTTTAGTAGTGTGTCTTTAGCTCAGCTTTCAGCAACCATCAACCTAGTGCCTTCAGATGATTTGAACTACAACTCCTAGCCAGCACAGCCATTGACAAAGATGGTTTTAAGTCATGGTGACCACAACAGACAAGACATTCACCATTAGGGAGGTCTGGGGAACATGCCACCCTCCAGGCGTTGCTAGACTACAACTTCCATCATCCTTGGCCATTGGCTATGCTGACTGGGGCTGAGGGGAAATGTAGTTCAACAACATCTGGAGAGCCAAAGGTTTCTCATCCCTGTATAAGCAGAGAACACTCACCTAAAAGAAGGGAGCTGCAGAGAGAATCGTGGCTCACTTTCTCATGCTGTTTCTCATGTTATCTCTTCACCGTTTCTGTTATCCTTTCTTTCAAGCCTCTCAGATCACTGGACTATATTTGTTCTTGTTGTTGTTGCTGCTGCTGTTAATTTTCATGTATGGATTGCTTCCTTTGAAGCATCTCGAGGCAATTTCACAATACAATAAAATGCATATATTATAGCATGTTTGAAATCAATTTCAAATCCAACACAGATTTTTTAAAAAATCTCCACTTAAAAGTCTGTTGTTGAAACAAGGAAAGTCTTCCACAGGTGCTTGTGATGTTGGCCTATGATAGTGCTGGAGGTGAAATAGTTAATCGGGTTACCCAATAAGAACCCAAGGGGGTGGAGTCAGAGGGACTATAAAACCAGCCCTGAGGGGGAGTTCAGTTAATTCAGTGAGTAGAGGAGTTCAGTTGGGATTGGAGGGGGAGTTAAATTGTGGGGGAGTCTGTGGGTAGGTTGAATTAGTGCAGTGGAATATAAGCTGGGTCAGTAACAGTTAGTTGCTAGGAAGTTCAGTAGATGACTGAAGGGTGGAACTGGATGCCGGAAGGAGGTTGGTTTAGGGAGTGTTAGCAGGTATAGGAAGGTATAGGCCGGTATAGGCACCAAGTGTTTATAATTGAATGAAGACTGTTTTTGAAACCACACGCTTGTTAAACTGCAATAAATAAACAGAAGTTTTATGTTCCAATTTAACCCTGACTGGACTCAGTATTTTACCAGGTAGAGCCTGGTTGGTGGCAGCGGGAAATAAAGTAGTGGCACAGGGATCAATAGACCATGAAACGTCCGGGGACCCTGTGTGATCGCCACAGTGCTGAAAAAGCAATAGAGCTGGTGTCTGTCTGATATCCAACAGGAGGGATTTCCAGAAGGTAGGTGCTGCCACACTAAAAGCCTGATTCTGACAATGTGAGGTCACTGTTGCCCTCTCCTGAAGAGTGCAGTGATTGGCTGTGTGTGTGTTCAGGTCTTTTAGGTCTCTTGTGCACTGAGATCACATGGACCTCTAGCAACAGAGATGGATACAGGACCACTCCAGACTATGTACCAGCTCCTTCTGGGAGAATATGACCCCATCCAAAGCCTGCAAGTCACCAATTATCTGAACTCAGGAACTGCTCATCCACATCACCTCCATAATGCCCGGATTCAGACTCAGTGTTTTGGTCCTCATCCAAGCCGACCAGGAAGTCCAGGACTTGCATGGCCTCTTGATCCAGATATTAAAGTGAAATAGAGATGGATACCATCAGTGTACTGGTGACACCATATACCAAATCTCCAAATATCTGCTCCCAACAGCTTCATGTAGATGTGATACCCTGCGGCACCCCACAGCATACTGTAGCTGCTAGAGGGTTGAGAGACAATCACCTGGTGCTATTCTCTGGGGATGGGTCCGGAACCACGGAAGAACTGTGTACTTCCCCACCGATGTTCAGAGTCAATTCAGAAGGATGCCATGGTCAGCGGTATCAAACTTGCTGAGACACCAAGTAAGAATAAGAGGGTCACACTCCCCATGCATTGCCTGGAGAGCCAGATTTGTGGAAGTTCTCCATTTATTCTATGAGCCTGCTGGTTCTGTTTTGACTTTTGTCCCTTCAACCCTTAAGGACAAGGCAAAACTTAATCATAAGACAAATTGTTATTGTTTTGTGATGATAGGGGAATCCCATTGATAGTGAAGACAATCTAGAGTTATATGCTCTGTGTGAGTATGTCTCCTGCTAGAGTAATAGTTTTCGTCCCGCCTACAAAATTCACATCGAAATCTTCCCATTTCCCGCCCAAACATGTCTGTATTCCTTTCTGGTGAAGTCAAACGCCTGCCTTGGCATTTTATACATCTGAGCCATTTGATCTATCAATTAATAAGACTTTAGCCAAACACTGTAAAGTAGGGGACCATCAGAGAGGCCTCAGCCCTTGGCTGGGATTGCTAAGACTCACTGTGAACAGCTGGCCTCTTTACAGTCCTTGTGATGCAGATTAAATGAAAATAATACATGGCAGAGAGAGAGAAAGGCAAAATCATTTGAACTTCACAAGTTATAGCCCTGAGCCATTTCACTACAGCTCATTAGGGAGTTTATGTTTATACTGTAATGCCTTTAAATATATCTGATTTTTCTAAACAGGGTTTTGTAAATTAGAACTTTCCCAAGGGGCTAACCCGGTGCAAGCTGTTCTACTTGGACTGCAGCCGGAACGAAAAGGCTACAGGGGAGCAGGAACGGATCAGAGTTTAAGGGCTGGGGCCGAGATGGTACTCGACTTGGACAAGTTCAAATGTCTCTCAGCCATGAAGCTCACTGGGTGGCCTTGAGAAGTTCTCTCTCTCTCTCTCTCTCTCTCTCTCTCTCTCTCTCTCTCTCTCTCTGCCTAGTCTGCCTCTCAGGGTCATCCCAAAGCTAGTGAAAATCCAAGTAAGAATGATAAAAATGGGTTGCTTAACAGATTCACATTTTCACATTGTGATTTATGCAACAAGTTGTTGTTTGTCTGTTGTAAGTTGGCTCCGAAATGCACAAGTAAACTGATTACGTGGGAAATAACTTGCATGAGCGGCATTACACCAGCCAGTTGTGACGTTGCTCTGGATTCATGACTTAGGGCAGGCTTCCTCAACCTCGGCCCTCCAGATGTTTTTGGCCTACAACTCCCATGCTCCCTAACTAGCAGGACCCCAGTGGTCAGGGATGATGGGAATTGTAGTCTCAAACATCTGGAGGACTGAGTTTGAGGAAGCCTGACTTAGGACATCAAACCAAAACCACAGTATCTGTAGGCAGTTGCATCCGGCACTGTCATCGTCACCAGATGTTGATACCAAACATCACAAACAGATTTGCCATGGAGTTTGTGCAGATAGGCGATGGCAAAAACAAGATGAGGGAAGCTGCATCTCTGCACCAACCCAAAGGTTTTCTCGATGTCAACAACCCAGTTGTATCAATGGAAAGCTACATATCTGTAGCGTGCAGCATAGTTGGGCAAATTGGGCTTGGTTGTCTCACGTAACCATGGACGCTATCATGGCTACTACACTAATCTGTGTTCTGTTCCAGCTTCACATGTCCACAGGATTAGGGTGAGCCTCAGTTGCTGCTGCTTCTCATTTATATACTGGTGGCTCCCCACTTGTGTGTGCTCGATTCGCATGCAACTGTGGATGTGAACGGTGCCAGAAAATAATTTAATAAATTGATTGAAACTGCAAAAAGGACCGAAAAGAGTGGGGGAAACTGCAAAAACCGCACAAAAAGAGTTAGAAAACAGCTAGTAGTCCCAGGAGCCTTTACGACTGCAATCCCAGGAGCCTTTGTTAATGACTTTTGAGGCTTGTGGAGACTTTGAATTTGAGAAAGGAGGTTTGCAGGAAGCAATTGTGGTGGAGTTTGACCAATTTTTGGTGTGGTTTACACTTCAGGGAATTGGTCCACCCGTCTTGTCGTTGTTTCCACATCATCCTCCAGTGAAGAAGAAAACTAAGAGCCACTATTGCCACCATTCATGCCATTCTGGTGAGTGGTGCTGGTTTTTGAAGGGGTTTCCAAGGGTTTTCCCGAGGTTTAGAGGGTGTTTATCGTCTTTTTAGATGGTGTTTGCTCCCTATCATACATGATTTCATGTATGCGTGCGGTACCTGGAAACATAACCCCCACGTAAGTGAGGAGGTGCCTGTACAACTTTTTCACCCACGCATAGTTTGTGGGACTAATTTTAACAGTGCGGGATGACAGTGAGGGGTGTGTCATATATCTACTTACTACTGTCCTGTGTAAAGCTATTTGGCAACAAGACACAATGAGATAACTCAGCCAACCTTTTTGAGGGGAGTCAATTGGTGTTCTGAAATTATATCTCCTGGCCGCAGGGAATGATCTAAGATGTGAAACGTTTCTGTGGCTAAATCTCACCTGATCTCTGCTCGGTCAGTGCTGGATTGGGCAGTGGCGTAGCAAGGGGGGGAGATAGGGGTGGTTTGCCCCGGGTTCCACTCGGGGGGGTGACAGTCGGCGCCCCACCCCGCAACTCCCAAGCCGAGCCCCTCCAGCCTTCCGGTAAAAAGCCCGCTCGGCGCGGCACACTACACCGAGTGGACTTTTTACCTGGAGGCTGGAGGCTCAGGAGTCGGGGGCGCTGACTGTCACCCCCCTCCAGCTCCAGGGTGGCACCAGCCCACCGCGTCGGGTGAGGTTTTCTACCTGGAGGATGGAGGCTCCGTTTAGGCTCCATTTTGAAGTCGGGGGGGGGGCGTGATTCCCCTGTACGTTGTACGCATGTTCAGCTTCATTACGTAGCGACACATGCGTCATTACATAGGGCACAGCAATTTGCCGCCCCGGGTGACACAGCGGCTTCCTCTGCCACTGGGATTGGAGCTCCATTTAAGCTGCTCTGAGCTTCAGTGTGATATGGAAGGACTTCAGCTCAGTGGCAAAGCACTTGCTTTCCATGCAGAGGGTCCCAGGCTCAATCCTTGACCTCTCCAGCTTGGACTGGGAGAGGTCCCCAACCAAAAGCCTAGATAACCAATCAGCTCAGACAATACTGAGCTAGATGGACCAATGGTCTGATTCAATATAAGGTAGCTTCCTCTGTTTGTATCTAAATAATTGACCCTTTTTTGAGAGAGCCAGAATAGGTAGAGAGTTGGACTGAGATCAAGGAGACACTTTAATTGGAATGTTTTATTGCATATTTTAATTTTGGCTGATTCCATTTTAATGTTTTATTAGGATTGCTTTATTCCCTATTTTCTTTTTGGACAATTTTATTTTAATGGGAATGCCTTATTCTATTGTGGATGTTTATATTTTAAGGCTTGCGGAATTGGCTTTTATACTTGTAAACTGCTTAGAAGCCTATTTTGACATTAAGTGGTAAATAAATAAATAATGCATCTTTTTTTTAAAGAAAAAAACTCACTACTCAGCTGTGGACAGCCTTGAACTCATCACCCTCTTCCCACCATTGTTTTTTTCATCTAACCATGCATGCTGTGAGGATAAAATTAGACAACCCATGCAAAGCCACCATGGACTCCTTGCAGGAGATTCAAATCTGACAGCTACAAATAAGCCATGGATTGAATATATTTCATGCACATATGGTTATCAGCTACATTTCAGGCTACCAGTGGCTCACCGTTGGCCGATTTAAACTCAAGGATTTTTATTATTTTTTAAGTTCTGTATGCCTGTACAGAGAATTCACAATCCACACACCCCTTTCCTCCATAAATTCCACTTCACAGGGTACAATTCTGCTTCCTTTTGTGTATTTCAACAACGATGAGAGCAAATAAAATATGGTTATTTTCCTAAAACCTAATGAGCGTTGGAACTTATTCTGCATATCTCACACTGCCTTAGAGATGATGGAGATAGGCCCCAAGACCAGGCTAAAGTTAGCACATACTATATACTATCATTCAAAATTGTTTAGACTTTTTCTTTTGATTCATGCCGTTGCTGTATTTTGCACATCCTCCTGACCACTCCGAGCAGCTGTAACAACACTTGCGGTATTACCAGTAATTTGCAACTTATCAAACATGATTGAACCTTGTTCTTTTGTGTAAATGAAACAGAACTCTCTGGTTAGCTTTCTTTATACTTTGGAAATAGTGCAAAGGAAACCAAAGCTATATTTGCATGCCAGACAATGAAACATAACACACAGTGTATACATGCCTTTGACATTGTAATTACTAGCTGTTGTTTAGATTCCATGTATGGTCACTGGCTTTGGCTGTGTCGAAATCAGCTGTATCAACATTTAATCAAAGTCTTATAGATTTGGGGTGTATATTTTTCTAATGTCAAAATGGAAATGCTAAGACTAAAAAATAAGTTTGAGTGGGATGAAGATGCGTGCCCGATAGGCTGCAAAAATAATGAATGTTTGCGCCATAACGAGCAAGGCCCTTCTCTGAGGTTTCGCCCCCTTAATGAAACAAAACAGAGCGAGCAATTTTCAGTTGGAATGGCTTTCCTCAAAGTCTTGGCAACTTTTAATTAGTTCTGCTGGGATTCGAATGTAAAATTGGAGCGCAGCGCTCTCCCATTCAGCAGGCTGCATTGCTTACCTATCCTGCAGAACTCTTTCCAGCTAGAGATTGAGAGTTGATCCTATCGTTGCCTGGGTTAAATCATATCCGAGCCTCTGGCACAAAGCATTTGGATTGCAACGACTTGTACCTAATGCCGTCCAATGTCAAACATGCATCACATGAAACAAAGAGTGGGGAGATTAAGACTGGAGCTTCATTCATCTAAATGCACATGGACAAATCCTGTCTATATCTTCTCTAAGCTACGGTATGTATCTCATTGAATGCCAGTATATATATAGCATACAGTGGTGCCTTGGGTTACGAACACTTTGGGTTACGAACCCTGCAAACCTGGAAGTAGGTGCTCCTGGTTGCGAACTTTGCCCCAGGATACGAATGTAATCCACTTCCTGGGCCATGGAAGGCATATGTAGGGAATGTGCGCCTCGGGTTAAGAATGCTTCGGGTTAAGAACAGACTTCTGGAACGAATTAAGTTCATAACCCAAGGTACCACTGTATATAAATGTTCAGGGACCTAGGATCTGGCAAATAGGATGAATGCTATCAGTACATTCTTCAGTACACAATCTTGACTAGGAACAACATAGGTACCCATGTAATACTGACCCAGATCATTGGTGTATCTAGCTCAATGTTGTCTACACTGACTGGCAGCAGCTCCTCAGGGTTTCAGAGATGGGGATCTCATGTTTTTATCTTTCGGCATCCAAATCAAATGTTCTACCAATGCCACTTAGCTACAACACTTTGCATATAATCCTTTATACTAGTGACAAAAATTACAAGTAATCACCTTGGCCTGAAAAAATCAAAGAGACCTAATGCTCAGACAATAATTGTTCATAACATAAATTATCATTTGGCTATAATCATTTGGTTATAATCAACTGTATGTGTGGGTTGTTGTTTTTTCTGTGTCAGCTGAAGCGCCACATTTTGCCTTCCACATGTAGGATTGATGTGTAGAATGTGGAGCTGCAAACTCTGGTGTGTGTTGATTTCATTTACTTAGGAAATTTTTTTATACCCCATTCCTTAATCTCAAGAGCACACACAGCATCTGCCAAAAATAAAATTCCTATAAAACTTAAAAATCAAGAAGAGAAACCAATTGGAGGTGGGGGTGGGGAGATTAAGACTCAGCAGCAGACTACTTTAAGGGGAAGAAGCGAGACACAGCAGCATCTTCAAAGTCTTTCAGAAATTTGGCAGAGAAGGAACCTGATGAATTGATGGTGGAAGATCATTCTAGATTTGAGGGGCCACAACTGAAAAATCCATGCTGCTCTGTCCTCCACCCAACTCACTTCAGAATAAAAAAGATACTCTGAGCTGTTCTAGAGTGCATGTGGAGTCTGAAATTAGAAGTGCTTACCTTTTGAGCCCCCGTTGTTGAACTAATTCGAAACAACCGGTCTATTGAAAGCTTGATCTGAGAGCTTTCTGCACAGTTTTTTTTTAAAAACTGCATGAATGATTTTCGCATACGATTTCATGGAACGGCACGGTGACTTGGTGAGGTTTCCTTTCATATGAGATTTGGGTTTCCGTTGCTTTCACAATACCTGAATGGTTAGTGATGAAGACCTAATTGTAATGCATCATGCTATCCATAAAACAATTATAACCAACGTGAATTTATAAGCATTTTGTAAAGTGAGTATAAATGATCAGCGTTATTGTGCATAGGTTATTTGATTATTATTTTCAGAACATTGAACAATATGTTACTATGCACTATTACTTTTTCATCATTATTTGTGAGCTTTCCAATTATCTATTACTTATGTACAATTTCAAGTGCCCTTTCTTTGTTTTGTTTTCTGTTTTTCGTCCACAAGAGGCCCTTTTTTGTTATCCTAGTGAGAACCAAGAGAGCAATACAAGAATGCATCTTTTCTCCTTGGCCTGTGGGTTCAGCTGCCTACGGATGCTTGTTTGTTCTGTGTTTTCCTAGTTTGTCGAATTTGTTTTTGTAACCAACAAGTAAGTGCTCTCAACTGAGATGTGCTGCTTTAATAAAATAATCAACCATCACAACCATCACAACCATCTCTGTGCTCTCTCTGGCTTTGAAGCCCGAGGCATTTCAGAGAGCCAAACGATTTCCTGAGAGCAGGGAGGAGGACATTGTGGAGATCATGAGAGATAAGAAGCACAAGGCTTTTCAATGACTACTAGCCCCAACTGCCACTGTTGGAGGCAAAATACTTCTGAAGGCCACAAGTGGGAAGAGGGCTTCCGGGCTTCCGATAAGTATCTGGTTGGCCACTGTGAAAACAGGATGCTTGACTAGATGGCTCATTGACTTGATCCAGCAGGGCTATTCTTATGTATATAGGAGAGTACTATTATCAAGTCCTGCCCACCTAGCAGGTCGAAAGCACATCAAGTGCAAGTAGATAAATAGGTACCGCTCCAGTGGGAAGGTAAACGGCGTTTCCGTGCACTGCTCTGGTTCGCCAGAAGCGGCTTAGTCATGCTGGCCACATGACCTGGAAGCTGTCTACGGACAAACGCCGGCTCCCTCGGCCTATAGAGCGAAATAATAGTAATAATAGTAATAGTAATAGTAATAATAATAATAATAATAATAATAATAATAATAATAATAATAATACTCTGGGCGGCTTCGAACACACATTGAAATACATTAAAATATCACAGATTAAAAACTTCCCTAAACAGGGCTGCCTTTAGGTATTTTCTAAATGTCAGGTAGTTGTTTATCTCTCTGACCTCTGATTGGAGGGTGTTCCACAGGGTGGGTGCCACTACCGAGAAGGCCTTCTGCCTGGTTCCCTGTAGCTTTGCTTCTCACAGTGAGGGAACCTCGGGGCTGGATCTCAGTGTCCGGGCTGAACGATGGGGGTGTAGACGCTCCTTCAGGTATACAGGACCGAGGCTGTTTAGGGCTTTAAAGGTCAGCACCAACACTTTGAATGGTGCTCGGAAACGTACTGGGAGCCAATGTAGATGGGAGACGAGCGCCGCAACCCCAGAGTCATCTGCAACTGGACCTAATGGTCAGGGGTACCTTTACCTTTACTATTATCAAGCTCTCTAATCTGGCCCAACCAGGGGTCTGATCCCTGCCTCTTTCTCCATAAAATATTATAGGACAGATGAGTGACTAGGCAAACAAGTATGGCCATCATGAGCTAGCAAGATACTTAATGTCCTTCAGTGTTCAGCTTCAAGCCTTTCTTTAAAATTTGAGATTAAGTGAATAGGGGAGAAATTTGAGTCCGTTCACATTTAAAGCCAAATCTTTCATATTTGCATTTTCCAAAACAACATGAGAAATGAAGCACAGCCATCCTTCCAAATTCGCAGTTACTGGTTTCTGAATTTTGCAATGGATTAGCCAACCCAACAATATTAACAAAAAAATTATGCATGTATTAGGAAAAATTGTGCATAAAAATGGATATATTGGTGGTAAAAATAAATAAAAATGCATCGTGTTAGATGACATTGCTAGCGAAAAGGTGTACAGTGCTAATAACTGCATACAAAATGTGTTTATTAAATGCTGTAGAATTTTCATGCTGCATAATTTTCATATTGTTGCAGATTGTTGCAGAAATATGGAGAACTGAATTTAAGATAGGAAAAAAATAATACGGTGAGAGAACCAAAACTGATAGACCCTTCTATCCCTAAAACTGAATGAGAAACAATGGCAGGTTAGTAAGAGTGGGCCCATTGAAATCAATGAGACTTCCTTCCATCGTAAATGCATGAGTTTTTTTTTAAATTTAAATATTACACCAGCCTCCAGGCAAATCTTAAGGCAGTTTAGAACTGTCAATGATAACTTTTTAAAAAGACATTAAATAAGCAGACTAAGATACAACAGAAGAAGAGGGCTGCTGGATCAGGCCACAGGCCCAACATCCTCACAGTGGCGGACAAGATGTCCTTGACCAGAACATGAGCACTATAACACTCTCCCCTCTTGTGATTCCCAGCAATTTGTATTCAAACGCATAAACAACCACAGAGGCAACGATAACCATAACAGCCAGGCCATCTCTCAAGGCTTGGTATCAATAACCCACAAAGTCTAGAGCAATAAATATATTTTCAGGAGTTACTGCGAACTCAACCTTCATTCAGGGAGAGATGGCTCTGCAGACACACAGAAATCCCTCCCCTTTTTACACCAGATGTCCTTCAGTGGTTTGCAATACAAAACAGGGCCCTCATCCTGAGATCTTGATAGCTGGCCTCATCATGTAGGTGAAAGCTTTCCTTCAGTGAACCAGATCCCATGTTGTTCAGAGCCTTATAAGTCAACAGCATAACCTTAAATTTGGCCTGGTAGCAAACAGGCTGGACTTTCAACAGTGGATGTTTCAACAGTGGATGTTATGTGATCATGCCAGGCTGCTCCAGTTAGCAGTCCACCACTACATTTTGTAGACCATTCAGGGCAGCTTACGTTGTGTTCCTAAGGCAGCAGTTGTTGTGCATGTTTTGCTTATAAAACTAAGCTATGTTTGGACTTTAGTTGCAGCTCAGGTGCATGACTCAACTTGATGGTCATTCCTAGGGATTTGGGTTCTGAGAACCATGTGGAGTCACTATAAATACTCGGGAAGTAGAACTGCTTAGAGAGAGCGAGGAGGAAACCAAGGTGGAGATCGATGACAAGAGAGGGCTGAGCTCAGCTGGGTGGGAAAGACCATTAAGAGGACAAAGTCAAATTGTTTTTCAAGGCCTCAAAGGCTATGCCTGCTGGACTGTAACATTGCTGAAGCCACTGGAGAACTGCGGATGTATCACTGGCTGAGAGAGAAGAATGAGGTCCATAGAATTTTTCCAAGAGGTGTGTGCAGTGGCTCTGGGCCAATGGCTGAGCACTGTGGAAAAATGTTATTGATGCCAGTGACTGGAGAGATTTCTGTCCCTCTGCAAGATTTGTGAATGATCCACAAAAAGATTTGGCAGCGGAGACTGAAATATCTGCGTGTCACATGTGCGCAGCTGTGTATATGAGCCATGCCTTATTGACCCCTGAGGTCAAGCATAGGGCAAACCATAGGGATAAACGCTGTACGCTAATGAACCATTTATCCCTTCCTTTCTCTAACTTAATTAATTTATTCCCTCACCCATTCTTGGGGGACTTCAATTAAGGCAGAGAAATCTGTCAAACATGTAGGCCCCCTTCCTTACTAAAACATTTGCTGGCTAGGTGGCGATCCCAAAATTCACCGAGCGACGCCATAACTCTGGTCGTGTCTTCCAGCAAATCAAAACGGTTGACATGAAGGAGCAATCAATCAGACCTATTCCTTGGGATGTATAAAATATGTACACGGCGAGGTGCTTAAGCCACAGCATTAAAGCAGCTGCGAGTTAGTATTTAAACGGCAAATATGCTAAATATATTTTAAAATTTGCAGCATTTGCAATTCCCATCATCAAATGAAGTTTGCAGGTGTTCAAATACGTTGTTAATCCTGGAGGTTTTTCAGAAAACTATTAGCAATATTAAATTGAAACTATGGAACACAGGCAAACTATTTGGTTGGAGGGAGAAGTACAGCAATAAATAATGTCTCTTGATGACTGATACAATAATTCAAGACCTTTTAAGGTGGTCCTGCTTTCGCCCCTTTTCAAGCACAGTAGAGTGACCATTTTAATATTACTATAATGCAGGTTAAAAACAGTTGCATTGGGGTGGGGGTGAGGAACAGTGCTCCTTTGTTTAAGGGGAGGAAAAAAGGGGAGGAAAATGACCCCATAACTTTATTTAGCCCATCAGAGTAAAAGGTCAATGCCGTGATGAATGTAAATGTTTCTTAAATGGACCCCCTAACTGTTTGGTCCAGTTGTGATCGACTCTGGGGTTGCGGTTACTCTGCACCAAACCAAGGAAGTGGATTTGTGGTGCCATATACCCAGCCCAAGCCTGCCTTGCTCTAACCAAACCTAAAAAAGCAAGTATGACTGGATGTGCTAGCATTTCCCTCAGTGGGAGAGGGGAGCTGAAAAGAATGTCAATATATCTCACATCTGGCAACCAATGTGCCCATTTGATTTAGATAGTACATGGGTAAATGAGTCTAAAAAGCCCAGGACACAAAATTTCATGGCCCTCTAGCAGCTATGGTGGCTCATTTATTGATTCTGACCAAACTAAGCCTCCCGATGTATATTTTGCTCTAGGATGCTTAGTTTGGTCATAATTGAGAATACACTTCCAGAGTTAACACTAAATACATTACTTCTGGTCAATGAGCCACCATAGCCACTAAAGGTAAAGGGACCCCTGACCATTAGGTCCAGTTGTGACCGACTCTGGGGTTGAGCTGCTCATCTCGCGTTATTGGCCGAGGGAGCCGGCGTACAGCTTCCAGGTCATGTGGCCAGCATGACAAAGCCACTTCTGGCGAACTAGAGCAGCACATGGAAATGCTGTTTACCTTCCTGCTGTCATTGCAGGGATCCGAACCGCCGACCTTCTGATCGGCAAGCTCTAGGCTCTGTGGTTTAACCCACAGCGCCACCTGCGTCCCACCTACCATAGCCACTAGAGGGCCATTAAAAATTGTGTCCCGGCCTTTTTAGACTCGTCTACCCATGTACTATCTAAAACCAAAGGGGCGCACTGGATGTCAGATGCGATTTTTCTTTTTCCAGATCTCCCATCCCATTTCCTCCTTTTCCAGGGCATGATGACTTCCCACAGGTAGCAAGTGGTATTGTGACAATCTGACTACAGAGAAAGGTTATCTCCATATCTTATTATTCATCACACACAGTGCTGTGTTTGTTCTGCTGCAGTTCGGCTTCCAACAAAATCAGCATCATTCACATCTCTGTCTGCTGCGGCAGAATTTTACATATTTAAATGTGTCACTAATTACATTAGTATTACAGTTTTCCACACCACTCATCTCCATAGATTTGGAGAGCTGGAAAAGGTTCAGAAATGTACAACCACAATGATCGGTGTGTGTGTGTGTGTGTGTGTGTGTGTGTGTGTGTGTGTGTAGCAACTCCCCTGCGAATAAAGGTTGCAGCAATGGGAACTTTTTAGTTCAGAAAAAAAGAGGAGTAAGAGGTGACTCGATAGTCATTTATAAAATTATCCATGTCACGGAGAAGGCAGATAGATAGCACTTGGAGCACCTAGGGATAATAATAATAATAATAATAATAATAATAATAATAATAAAGCGATAAAGCATCAAACATTAGAAACTTCCCTAAACAGGGCTGCCTTCAGGTGTCTTCTAAAAGTCAGATAGTTGTTTATTTCCTTGACATCTGATGGGAGGACATTCTACAGGGCGGGTGCCACTACAGAGAAGGCCCTCTGCCTGGTTCCCTGTAACTTCACTTCTCACAGTGAGGGAACTGCCAGAATACCCTCGGAGCTGGACCTCAGTGTCCGGGCTGAAGGATGGGGGTGGAGACACTCCTTCAGATATACAGGACCGAGGTGTTTAGGGCTTTAAGGGTCAGCACCAACACTTTCAATTGTGCCTGGAAACGTACTGGGAGCCAATGTAGGTTTTTCAGGACCGGTATATGGTCTCAGTGGCCACTCCCAGTCAGCAGTCTAGCTGTCGCATTCTGGATTTATTGTTGTTTCTGGTTCACCTTCAAAGGTAGTCCCATGTAGAGCACATTGCAGTGATGTTCTTCAGTATATGCTGGGTCCACACTGTATAGAATTTTATAGACAAGAAGATGAACTTGTCACGCTCTAGATGTTCCATCCTCCCTGACCACTGGGCATGCTAGCTGGGGCCGATGGGAGTCATACTCCAACAACATTTGGAGGGCCTCGGTTTCCCCTGACTGTGGCTGGCTGGAATAAACAGCAGCAGGTATAATCCATGTTACTCTTCCTTTCTGTCCATTCTTCTAGCATGAATAGCAGAACAGTACCACAGGACTGGAATTTCAAAAAGCTGTGTCTTTATTCCTGCCTCATTGCTTTAATCTTAAAATGGATACCAAATGAAAGTCGTTTGAAAACTGTACACAGCAGCTGTGACTTGTTGAGTCTATCACAATACAGGATATTTTTAAACCTGTTTTAAAATAGTATATAAAAGAGCCATCTGGAGAATATTGAGTTTCATAACAGGCAGGAATTATTCAATAACCTTCTCCCAAATAGGAGTAACAGCTTCTGGATCTTCAAAGAAGAATCCTGAGCTTAAGAAAAGAGATCTTATGCTGTTTAAAATCAGGAAACATGTAGAATAAGGAACTCTTTTTGGTCTACCTTAATAGCTTGTGGGCTAAGGAAATGACCTCCACAGCTGTCAAAGTTTAGCTTATATAGGGGTGGAGATGAATTTTGTCTCCCTGTAAATATAAAAACTTTGAGAAATCTAAACTCTTGTGATCTGTATTGTTAGTGTGACTAGGTTATGCCAATATTCGTACGCAGAGTGCAATTCAGTTAGGATCAGTTAGCCAACCTGGTGGCTTCCAGCTTTTGTAAATCCACATCTCTTAACTGTGACTGGCAGGGGCTGATGGGAGTTGGAGCCCAACAGCATCTAGAGGACCACATGATAGTCAAACACACATCCGCACATTCAATTGTGTAATGACAACCGATTAATGCTTTTTTCCAGTAACCCCCTTCCCCTAACTGCCCAGCCCCAAAGATAAAGTGATGTCAAATTGCACCAGAAAGTGTGGAATAACAATTACTTAAGACAAACTCATCTAATCTCTCCGCAAACTAATCAGAATAAATAACTGATGTTGTCTAACCTTCCTGCAAGCTTTGTGCAAGCAAATCAGGATGGATGCTCAATACAGTTCATCTGGTCCGAATAGAACCGGAGTTTCTTTTCTTCTGCCTGTGGCTGGCTTCATCACGGAGGAATAAGCATAGCACTTAGAAATAGGAATGGTTTGCACTGCTGAACTCAGTTACCAAAGCATTACCTAATGCTAAAAGAGCAGCAGTGGTGTAGTAAAGCTACTTGGAAGAAATGGAAAACATTAAAACAAAAATATAACTCCCTTTTAAGAAATCAAGCTCCTGAGCATGTTGGGGGAGCTCAGGTTTCTTGCACAGCTTTCTAAAAATTAAATAAAATGAGCTGGTTTTGAATATAGCTTGCTATTCTGCTTTGCGATTTGCGAATGTGTGTGTTTTTTCTTCTCCCTTTTTAAAAAATATTATTCGTCTAATAGAATACAACAGCTTCTCTCATCATTAGGAATGCCTTTGGGGGGAAACAACTCTAAAACAACCTCATTTCGAACACCCCTGCTGCATGAACTCCTTATAGAAATGACGTGTTATCAGTTTGAAAGGATACTAGCTCTTTGAGTAAACACTGATCTGTAAAAATAGAGATTATGCAGTTAATAACATTTAATATTTTGGTATCTCAACCTCCTCCTGTGTAGATCGGCCCGGGATAGATATGTTTGTTTACTTGCTGCATGTGAAAGTTCATTCTCAGTATCAAGTTTGTTTGGTCCACTAACTTTGTTAACCTTTGCATTCACTTGTATTATTTGGTGTCCTTCCATGAGTAGCCCGGATAGAAATGGTTACATTGGGGTTAAAGGTCATAACCATTACGGGATTTCAAGTTAAAATACACTGTGCTTTTTTGAGGATCAGAGTCTGTTTATGCTTAATTATTTTCTTTGTGAGAATTTCTATGAAGAAGATTATTATAATATATAAACCATCGGGTTGAGCTTTAATACCTACCCCGTTTCTTAATGAAATAACAATCCAAACTTTACCGAGAAGCAGCTAAATTCCAACGAGAATGGCAGGGCTTGATATTCCGCAGTCACCGCTGCTTATGGAAATTCAATTAACCAGAAGTGGGAAGAAATCAGTGCATGGTGCCAATATATTTATTAAAAGTGCTGCCACTCTTCATATTGCACCGCAAATTGAGAGTTTTACAATATTTCAAAAGGATTATTTTATGTTGCATTAACATAGCCTTCAAACACACATGACCGTGAAATTCCCTTGTGTCATACGTCGCTGTTGAGTGTAATTTTTTTTCTTTTTTAGTCAAAACACCAAATAACATTTTTAAGGTCTCATAAAATGATATTTATATCTTTAAAACATTGCATTCCTAATCACCAAGCCGAGATTCATAGCGCTCAAGAGACACTGAAATCACTGCTTAGAAACAGTATTTGCTGACTTCACCAGGGTAACAGTTTAATCCTTAAAGTAATCAACTTTCACCCTCGTCTTTGGGTCTCCTTGACTTTTAAGTTCTCCCTCGCTTTTTCGGAGGGGGGAAAGAGGCCTGGTGCTAGGCGACAGCTATTATTCTCCTCCATGGGATAGTCCACTTCATTCAGACAAGTAATATCATCTTCTATTTACACTCATTTGAAGCAAGTGCACAGAGGTCAGCCGCCGGTACACTCTGAAGTTACACCAAAGGAAAAGGAAAAGCCAGGGCAGCAGGAGATAGCAGGGTTTTGAAACCAGAATAACCTGGGAAGCAGATACTGCATGCTTATTTATTTCTTTTATTTGATCCTTCGGGGGGGAAAGAAACAGACGCACACATGGAAACATCCAAATCCCAGTGCCATGTCGTCAAAGGATTTCACACAAACTTAAGCAGGGTAAATGGAAGATGCAGCCATGGGCATTATTCCTTTCTTGCCCGTCCATAATGCCTCAGGGCTAATCTTGGCAAGCACATCCCAGATAAGGAATGTTCAAAATATAATGGGAAGAAATTGTATCATCCTTGTGTGGGTTGGTGGAAGGTTGACTCAATGGGTATGGTAAACCTGTTGATGACTGTTAATGACTGCAATTAGCTCTACCGGGGGGGGGGGCAAGGGATAGTATGCAGATGACCAAAAATAGCTTTAGCATATGTAACGAGACAAGAATCCAATATCTCTGTTCAGACCAGGTCTCTCCATAGTTTTCAGTTTAGTAATAAGTTGTAATTCAGCAACTTCTCTTTCAAGTCTATCTCTGAAATTCTTTTTCAATAAGGCAGCTGCTTTGAGATCCTGTATTGAATGTCCTGGGAGATTGAAGTGTTCTCCTATTGGCTTCTCTGTCTTGTGATTTCTGATGTCAGATGGAGATTCCTGATGTCAGATGTGATTCCTGATGTCAGTAGGAGAACACTTGCATACTGTTAAGTTGTGGGTAGACATCGCAGACAACACAGTGATTTCTTCCAGAAGCTCTTTATTTGGAAGCTGGAACAGAACTAAAACAACCGCACAGCTGGCCTGCTTTTCTAGGCAGCCAGCTGACAACATTGAAACAACACAACCCAGGGTCTCCCGCCTAAAATAACTGATGCGGACCTGAATGGAAACTATATACAATCCAGGTTAAGAATTCAAATACATAGCACATACTATCTGGTCATCTGCATACTATCCCTTGCTTTTTCCTGTAGGACTAATTGGAGTCGTTAACAGTCATCAACAGGTTTACCATACCCATTGAATAAATCACCCATCTCCCACTACCCTTCTGAGAAAAACCCCACCCCACCCTCCCACTATACATAAGGGTCTGTTGACTTTTGTTTCAGTGTATCTGAAGAAGTGTGCATGCACATGAAAGCTTATACAGTACCCAGAACAATCTTAGTTTCTACTGGACAATTTTTTATTTTTTTAATCTATACAGTTCTGTTCATTAACCTGATTTTACTAGCTGCTCTACTCTGTTCAGTCACTGCTGAATAATATGGCCAGTATCCGCAAACTGTAATGGGAGCTCTTGGTAATTTAACCACACCCGCTGAATGTGTGTATGGTTGTTTAAAGAAAAGTTGCTAATATTTATGTTTAGCATGCCAGCTTTCAAGCGGCATTCACTGTTTCCAATGGAACAGGTGTCTTTTCTTTCATTCATAAATTCATTCATAACCGCAAGTCCTTAATGTGTATTGATAGCAGCTGCTACTATATAGGTGAACTGCAGTGGATCGGCAGTACTCACTAACCAAAGCTCCAATTCTATTCATAGTTACTTGGGAGTGTCCCATAGAAATTATTGGAACTCGCTTCTGAGCAAATATGGACCAGGTCAGTGCTGTTAGCCATTTAGTGCTTTGCAATGTCAATCGTCTGCACTAAATCCTTTCATGCAGGCTAAATATTATTTAAAAGATATCAGAAGGCAATTTCCTTTCCTCAATCAAAGGCAGACAAATCTTCTGACATATGCTACACTGCTACATATTCCAAGCAGTCTCTCTCTCTCACACACACACGCATGCTCAAACATGGCCAATACCATTTGCCAATTTGCTATATCCAGTGCTTTTTTCCCTTAAAAATGTTTAGGGGTACTCTCATTTTCCTTCTCATATTGAAATACTGCCCCTCAATGAGGCCAAACTTAGATTCACAAAATGTTTAGGGGTATGCATACCCCCACGTACCCCCAGAAAAAAAAGCAGTGGCTATATCACCAACTCTGAGATTACTGTCAGGATTGACAATCTGGATCTGATCTGTTCTATCAGCACTGCAATGAGAATCCACACTGCATTATCTCCACTGACAACATTAGGGAATGCTGCAAGTGTGGCACAGTAAGAGGCCATTTTTCTTTCTTTCTGTCATGCAACAGCCATAGCTCAGTGATAGAGCACTTGTCTTGTATGCTCTGCGGAACGGTCCAACTTCCGTCCTGATCAGCTTCAGCTAGAAGACCATTGGTATATCTGGAAAGGTTCCAGAAGGCCTGAAAAGCCACCACAGGTTGAAATAGTCATTGCTACCTTAGATGGACCGACAGTCTAACTCATTGTGTGGGTAAGAGAATCTAAGAGCCATGAGCCACGTGCCACTTTAAACACAAACATGTGTAAGCGTAATCTTTAAAGGACCACAGTCCACTCTGGCAGACCCAGGAAGGCATATGCCGCAATAAATAGATCGTCTTGAAGGTGCTATAAGACTTTTTGTTCTTGTTGTTGCAACAAACTAACACAGTTATTATTCTAGAAATCAGTATAGGGCCATAATAATAATAATAATAATAATAATAATAATAATAATAATAATAATAATAATAATATACTGCCCATCTGACTGGGTTGCTCCAGCCACTCTGGGTGGCTTCCAACAAAATATTCACGCACAGTTCATAGCTGCACCTATATCATCCGGATGGTTATCAAGACAAAAATTGTCTGTGATAGAAAGAGTAGCAGAGAGGGAAAGAATTATCCTCATATCAGTGCCAACAGGGCTGGCCCAATACATTTTGCTGCCTGAAGCAAAGGACATGATGGTGCCTCTACTCCACTTTATGTACACCTATTGGAATGACAGACGAATGTTACTTGAACTCTTGTGGTGTCCTCTATTGTATCAGAGGGGAAGAGACTAGTTTAGGTGGCACAGGGCAGGGTGTTTGGCAAACATAGGCATCTCCTTCAACATCTGAGGCAGTTACCTCACTCTGTCCAATGGCAGGGGCAGTTCTGACTGCAGAAAAATGTGGAATTGACTTGAGCACCACATGTTACTCATTTTGGCCTACAGACATATAGGCTGCAGGGCTGCAATCCTATGCACACTTCTCTGGAGGAAAGTCCCATTGAACTCAGTGGGGCTTGCTTCTGATTAGAGTCATGTCTAGGATTGCACCGGAAGTTAATAATGCTCTCTCCTTGTGTCACCACACTATTCCTTTCCAAAGTAAAGCCTCAAAGCAGAGAGTACCAACTGATACATCTATGTAAAATCTGCACATCTTCTGTGGGTTTACATAGTTGATTTTGAGCACAAAACATTTCTTTGGGGGGACAGAATATGGATCTTTTTACCATTTTGGATGTATAGTGTGAAGAACTTTGCCTATTGGCTTCAGATGGGGTAGGCTAGTATTAAATGGATTATTTATTGCTCCCTTGGTCAAATAATGCAGAACACAGAAGCAAATTATACAATACCCTTCTTAGTCAGGAATGGGATGTAAAGTTATAGTATAATGGTTGTCACACAATTCTTTGGAACTCCACCCAAAAAGGAGATTCCTCTGGTGTGTTAATAAAGTTTGATTTAATGAGCCCATCATTCTCTTTCTACTTCTCGAAACCAGTAGCAACCATCGGATGCCAAATCAATACTGAGCAGAGCGGGTTGCAAAATGGAAACTCTCGTCTATAAAGTGTTTTGAGATTTATTTTCATTCCTAGTTAGGGTGAAAAGTTCACCAAGCAGAGAATTTTTATGCAGGAGAAAATTTTCAGGGAGAAATCACTTTAGTTGTGAGTTAAAGCAAACATAACCCTAAGTGTGCTGCTTCAAGTCAACTTTGAAAAAGTGAAACGAAAAAGGCACTTCCTGATACATCATAGGTTCACTGCAGAGTGTCTATAGTAAACCAGCATGTTGAAAACAAATGAATGAAAAAATATATATTTTTGGAGGGGTGTGTGTGTCATTTACCATTATGGAACTCATTGACCTGTGGTTGTTGGAAGGCTATCAATTGCTCAAAAACAGTTAATAGAGATCATCCAGATTTTCATAGTTCTCTACAAGATGGAAGCATAAGTGGGTAATAAAATAACTATCTTTCTTAGACATTTCTTTTAATTCTTGAATACCAAATGATAGAGTCTTGTGCTAGCTAGCTAAATCATTTTGTCCATTGTGAGTTGGATCAATGCTGACCAAAGCTGGAAACAGGCAATAGTTTTTAAGAGAGCTGAAAGCAAGATAGAGTCATCATATCCAATTCCCCTTGTCTAATTCTTCTGTCTGGTGAAAGATATTTTGCAGAGAGGGGACTACGAAAATGAGTGTCATCAAAGATGATAGTGGAACAGAAATTCTGTAAAAGCCATAGTCTGTCTTCAGAAAATTGCTGGGTGTAGTAGAGAAGACTCCCTGGAAAAGACCCTGATGTTGGGAAAGATGGAGGGCACAAGGAGAAGGGGACGACAGAGGACGAGATGGTTGGACAATGTTCTCAAAGCTACTAACATGAGTCTGACCAAACTGCGGGAGGCAGTGGAAGATAGTTTTCAATATAAGAAAGGGAGGAGGATGGGATAAGTATAACATACTGATCTTATTAGATCTTTCTTTAGCATGAGTTGGTGGTGTAGAGCTGTGCCTATAAGCATTTTTCAGCAAGTGCAACTCTACATGATGAAAAGCAACAGCAGTCCTGTTCTTCGTGCATAAGGAAAACATTGGGGAATACCCTTTTTATCACTAGATGTAGCAAGAAGCTCACCTTGTGACAAGCGTGAACTACCAAAAGCAAACAATTCTGGTGCTGAACTATTTCCATTGCCCTCTAGGCACAATGCAAAAATGGCTGGCTTTAATTTTAAACTCATCGCTCCATAGTAAATTACAAGGAGTACGAAAGCAGCATTAAAAGGTGAGAAAGTGTCACAGAGCTGTTACATTTTGTATTTTTCAATGAGGGTTCTTACCTAGGATTTGCGTAACAATATGACTTGCATGCTTAAGTGATTACAAAGGCTTGAACTCCCAGTCTCCATTTTGAGCATATTATTTTTAGGTCTACCAAGAGATTTAAGTAAACATTACGGCATTCACCTGTACAATCTGCACAGTTCTTCCAGTAAATTAATCCGTTTGCACTTCAGTCCTTGTTCGTAGAAATAGTTCCACTGATTTTAAGGGTGAATATGTCCAAGTAAAGGATATATTCCAGACATTACATTTGGCTATTTTCCGCATTCAGCGGAGAAAAGGAGACTCAAATGAACAACAAAGCAGGCGATCTGGGATCTCGTGGTTTTTAGTTATGGCAGCATCTATGATTTCAAAGGAAGCTTAATGCTTAGGATTGCAGTCTGTCCTTAAGCAAAAGTTTAATTCTGGAAGTATTTATTTACTTGGAGATTACACACACACACACACACACACACACACACACACACACACACACACATTCCTTTCATCCAGGGCTGGACCAAGACTTTTTGCTGCCTGAGACAAAGTTCCCATCCAAGTTGAGTGTCCAGGTTATTTTGGCACGCCAGGTAGAAAATCTGTCAAATGCCTCTCCCCTTGTCTGGCAGTCAAAATACAACCGCCATAACAAAATATCAAACCCATCCCTGTCCTTTCATAAGGGATAGCCTAGTTTTGACCTAAAACGCAAGATTATTGGGGTTGCCAACAGTGCCCGTGGGTATTAGGGTGCCTGCTGGTATTTCCTGTGGGACGTGAAAATCTCAGTAAAAGATTCCCTCAAAAATCCACATGGCGTGAGTGACTGTTCCTGCTCAGTCTGTTTACATTAGCTCCTCCTCTCCTACAGTTACAACATATAGAGAGCAACGGGCTGAATTGTAATGTTTGTAACAAATTTCTTTCCAGTACTACCGGTAGTTACTTCCTAACATACGAATCAAGTCCAGGATGTACACCATATACAATCCTTAAACAAGGTATATAACCTATTTCATTAAATCCAATGCAGATACATTTCTTCCTTTCTTAATACTTCCTTTTTTGAGTTCATATACAACACAGTCCTCAAATGTGGTTAAGGAAAGGCCCCTCGGAATGTCACGGACAATACAGCAGATGAGGTTGGCTAGCATAGGTAGCAGACACAGGCAGGCTGGCTCAGTGTCTTGTAACTAGTAACTACTGCATCTGCATAACAAGGTATTGTATTTGCTTTGACCCTCCTCTCCTACATGCTGCCACAGCAGCTATTTTGTGCTATGTTGCATCCCCACCGCAGCTATTTTGTGACAGATGCACACAGCACTTTGTCAACATTCCAGTTGTGTCCACTGGCCCAATCCCTGAACAAGAAGAACTTGGTGGATCAGACCATGGGTCTATTTGATCCAGAATTCTGTTGTCACTGACACCCATAGGGTGCCTTGCAAGACGGGGGGGGGGATTTCATCTTGCGAGGCACCCTATGGGACGAAAAAAATTGTCTTGCGAAGCGCGCCATAGGAAACTTCGTCTTGCGAGTCTCCACTGAAATCGCAAAACGCTTTCGCTTTGCGAGTTTTTCGTCTTGTGAGGCATTTGTCTAGTGAGGTACCACTGTATATATTATACTGTACGTCCCCCCCTCTTTTTTGGAGGGGTGCTATGGTGGAGATCCGAAAATGCAGTTTGGGCTAGGAATTGCCAGGAAGTGAGGACCCCACTAATTTTAGCTTATCAACTTCAATGTTTTGCAAGAAGGAACTAGAAATATATCTGTCACACAAAGCAGCAGGTCCTTTCCAGCCTCTCCCCGCTCCCCTGGCTTCTATCTGAGTTCCATCCAGTCAGTTTGCTATTATCCCTCACACAAACAGCATCAAAAGTTACATTCAAAGAAAGGAAGTAGCACAAGATAAATGTCTGAAAATAAAGCTTGCTACTGGAAAATGTACTTTAAAAGTTTCCACATGGCTGTAAAAATCTTTCTCCTGGAAAAAAAAGGGGGCACTTGATCATGAAATAAGCAATATGAATACGTTTGTCTCAAGATAAAACTTATATGGCTTTTGCATCGGTGTATTATTTTTATTTAATTCACCACCCCATATGTGCCTATAAAACCCACTGCAGTTTTTATTATATTTTACTGAGCAGTGTTCAGCTTTGGGAAGGAGTACTTTTATTTTCATTATTCTTTTAAATGTCAACTTTTGTACAATATCTAGACCTGTTGCATAAATGGTAAGTGCTGTATTCTTAGAAAACAAGCAGGTAGACCATTGGGGGGTATTATTAAATTTGTATTCCATTTTGTAACATTGCCTCCACCTTTTGCTTTCTAACTTTAAAGGTGCCCCATTGATTTACTTAAAAATAATAATCATGAAAGCTTAGAGTTCAGTCCTGCTTTGGGGGAAGTAATGAATGTGAAGATGAATCAGAAATCATTCACATCTCTACCCCAAAGTGAACTTAATTCACCTTTAGTTCACTCAGCAACTATAGGAACTCCTTTCAGGTGTAGTTCAGCAATTCACCCCACCCCTTTCAACTGGACTAGTTAATTCTAATACTAGTTTTGCCTGGGAATGCTTGAGTTTGTTTGTTTGTTTACCTAAACGTCCTACACATGGTGAATTGGGGCTGTGGGGTGGGGTGGCTGGGTAGATTTAACCCTTTGCCCCTTATCACAGTTCAGATCCTGTTTCCCTTGCTGCTGCAGTGATTTTTGTTTAAAAATCATGCATGTCAAGTCACACCATGTGAATAACATCACATGTAGGTTGCCCATGCATTGGATTGTGCTGTAAAGTGCGGAGGAAAGGGGAAGAGGGTTGCCAGGCCAAGACTGTAAAAATAAAAGGCCAAACAAATGTTACATAGCTCATCTCATTGTTCTGAAATGATCACTTACATCAGCCCAACTTTTGTACTGAACAGAATAATCAGGGATTGGTTCAAGCAATGGTCTCTCTTCTGTCTTCAGGATAATTCCACCATCTGTAAACAGCCCCACCAACCTCTTCACTCTTTATGAAACCACACACATGGCATATGTCAGGCATCCCCAAACTTCGGCCCTCCAGGGCCCTAACAGAGTCATTTCAGTCCATTAGTGGCCTTGAAACACATTGTGAGAATTAGTGCATTAGGTGATCTAACCCATTGCTCTCTTTTCTATACGTGTCATGTGAACACAGTATTGCCACTACCTCTGCTTTTTAAATTTTTGTACCAAAAGGAATATCTTAATTCCAAATAGACATCAAAACCAAGTCTTTTTTAAAGTGAACTTTAGTGTAATACCAGTTCATTACATTGACAGTTACATAAACCCAGTGCTTTTTCGGGGGGGGTGCAGGGGTACACACCCCTAAACATTTTGTGAATCTAAGTTTGGCTTCATTGAGGGGCAGTATTTCAGTATGAGTAGGAAAACGAGAGTATTCCTCAACATTTTTTAAAGAAAATAAAGCACTGCATAAATCATTGACCCAGGGCCTTGCATTGATGTAGACCAGGCATCCCCAAACTTTGACCCTCCAGATGTTTTGGACTACAAATCCTATCTTCCCTAACCACTGGTCCTGTTAGCTAGGGATCATGGGAGTTGTAGGCCAAAACATCTGGAGGGCCACCAGTTTGGGGATGCCTGGCATATGTGTCTTGTGCTATGTTATTATTTGGGCTTGATACTTGAAGGCAGGGACTGGTGAGTCATCATGGGCGATGGGATCCATTTCTGACTCCGGGAGATAAATTGATTCACTACAAGGGTCATTTGTAGTATCTTCATAGGGGTTCACTCCAGCTTTCTTCCTTTCACTTAGCAATCGCCGTTCCATCAGGTTGCACTTAACAGAGCTGCCCTCTCTCAGTGAGTGGCAACCATTCCATCAGACTGCCTGAGTTGTTTCTGTTCCAGCTGGCCCTTTTATCAGCTGTAACTTGAAGAACTGTTGCCTGAGCTTGCCTTTCCCTTCTCCTTTCACATCCTTTTTTCCTTGTGTGCCATGCCTTTTAGTGCATTGACTATCCTCCTGCTTTTTGTAAGCCGCTCTGGGAGCTTTTCTGGCTCAAGAATGGGATGGAAATCTTGACGTAAATAATAATTTATAGAGAATGCGGTAGAAAATGAATTTGATGACCAATGGTCCCTTTCTTCTCCACGCTGGAATGCACATTTTTTTGCAAGAGTTAAAGTGAACTTCCCCTCTTGTTTTCCCCTCATTTTGCCCCTTGTATTGTATAGTTTAGTTTTTAAGAGAGACTGTTTACTTCCAAAAGCCTGTCCTGGCACTTTTCTCACAACGTGCTAATTACAATGTCTTTGGTACTCCTTTTGCCGGCTGCATCTGTGTTTACATATCTTCTGTGATCAGTCAGAGGCCTGCTCTGGGGCCTTTCAGCTCCTTTCAAAGCTAGTCCTCCAGGAGTTTAACCAAACTCTGCATCGCTAAGATCAGTTACTCCCAGGAGTCTTCCCTGGTCAATTTCTACCATCCACTGACATTTTGACATAAATAGGCAGGCAAGCGCTCCCTAGTCTGGAGATATGAGACTTGGGAAAGTGTGAATTCAAATGACTGTTGATAAATTGCTCTATAAGGCCTTCACTATTAATTTCTGTCAGTAGACAGTAAAATGGCAATGGCTGCTCAATATGGTTCCAAAAACAACACTTTCTGCTGCGGAGCAGAGCATACAACACTGACAGATTGGAATTAATCTCGCTCAATTGGATATTGAGTGCTATCTAAAATTACACAGCTGGTGTTGAACAGAGGTATTGTTCCCTCTCCAGTTTATGAAATATAAACACAGGCAGGATCATGCCCCTCTGATTGGCTTGCAGAGGGGACGTTGGCTTTCTCCGGACATTGCAGGGAAAGGTCATTGTACACTATGGAAACTTGCAAAGGAATGGGACCAGGGTGGCTCAGTAAGGACGTCAAGACTTTGAGAGGGGGAAATAGGTCCATTTCTCATTTGCACATGCTGACTCATTCAAATAACTCAAAATCTGAAGTTTCCCACCGACTAGCAATGAAGTAAAAACAAAGGTTGCCTTAGACCTTTTATATATATATATATATATATAGAAAAACACCAAACATGATTCATTGTATGGGTTGGGTTTTCTTCTTTAAAACACTCTACAAAATTCGCAACTCGTGGAATTTTTAAGACGTGAATGCACGCCTTAAAGCCATGCTTAGAAAAATTTAGCAAATTGCTAGCATGCTGTTCAAGCTTATGGCTGAGCTCTAATGGTAAGAAATACCAATAAGAACAGCTGATGAGACCAAATGACCACACAGAGACAGGCGGGCCTTATCTGGAATAATTGGGAAAGAAATATTTAACTCTGAACACAAGCTCTGGAGTTTAAGTATCTCTTTCTTCCCACTACCTTTGTCACATGCCTGTCATTTGAAAAATGGTCCTCACATACCACAGAAGGGGAGGTTATTTGAATGGGATTTTTTTTTACTCTCTCTTCTTACAACTGTCATTTTCAACGTACCTTGCAAAGAGTGCTTCTGATGTTATGGGCATTCAGTGGTTTTGTTTGCACAGCCATGGTTGGTTTTTTTTTTTTTTTTTTACAAATCATGAGTTTTCCCACAGGTGATCAAACAAAAGCATGGTTTGTTTCTTCAAAGTTTGGCTTGTCTTGCAGCTGCTCTTGCCTCATGCATTTGTGAAGAGGGTGGTTGAAGAAACAAAATCATGGCTAAAGATGAGTGCCAGGTTCGCACATTACACCAAGGCATAGTTTTTTTTAAAAAAAACAACAACCATGGTTTGTAAGCAAATCATAAGCCATGGCTTCAAATCATAGTTTATTGTCAGTAAATAAGCCATAGTTATGCCACTGGGCAGGGTTCGGGTGATCAAACAAGCCATGGTTTATTAGTATTATGTGAGAACCAAGTCAATGAAATATAGGGGGAGATGGCTGGAATAACAGCATAGTTCCACTAGTGGTCGTCTGCCTAGAATTGCCATAGACACTTGTCTTCTCTCATAGATTGCAGAGATAGGCTTTATCCATAAAAGATAGCTTAGAGCCTAACTACGCTGAACTTTTCATGTAACTGTGATTCCCCCACCCCGAATTATAATACAAGCTTGATGGTAGTGATAGATAAAAGGGTGGAAATGAAGTGTGAATTTGTGATAGTGTTAATTTGGCACAGTTAATAGAAAAGGTACAAAGGGAGATTAGGCATAAAGTTACACACAGACAAAAATAAATAAATCAGAAAGATCACTTTGTTCTGAACTTTTTCATCAAAGAAGGGAGTCCATTTTAATTACCTCACTTTTTGTTAACAGGCGGAACAATTATCCTGCATGTATTTGTGAAGTTCTGTCTATTACAATTAACTTATGTTGAAGAACACTTACATATGATGTTTTAATTTTTGTCCCTCTCAAACTTTGCATCTTCTACCATGTACCATTTCTGTAATAGTCAAACCATTTTCTTCTAGTTATGAGGGAGGATTCTGGCAGGTTTCTTCCAAACCTTGCTGCTGCATTTCCAAGTGAAACTGCCAGGGGAATTTATTGCCATTTCCCCAAAACTGAATTAAGCTTTCTTTGTGACAGCAGAAAAGTGTGAAATGACCATAACCAAACCATTAACACCATGCTTGTAAATAGATGTCCTTGGTTGAGTTTCTTCTTTTTAAATACATGTAAGTAATAAGCAGCAATAACATGGAAGTTCTTATAAATAAATATGCCAGTACTTTACAGAAATACAGAAAAGATTCAATTGAGCATCACTGTAAAGAATGGTGTCTAAGTAGGGTATCTGAAGAGATGCATCTTTCTTTTTCTAGTCCAGGTTATATGAAGGAATCTAGCTTTGAAAACAAGATAAACGACTCAGTCTCCCTGCATCTTATCCCTCCCCTATAGCATCCTTGCACCTGCGAGCATCCCTTGAGGCTCTTTCAACTGCCCCAGAGGTCAGCTGTAGATTCTAAATCAAATACAAAACTTTGATGGGACAGCTGAAAAGAACTCTGTGCTCAAGAATTTCACCCAACAATTTCTACCAAGAAATCTACAGTGCAGTCACATATGTCTACTCAGAAATAAGCCCCATTGAGTTCAATGGTTATTGGAACATGGCTTACTTGCATTGTTGATGGCATCAACATGTGGAGATGAGCCTTTGGCTGCCTTACTGACAAATCGTGTTGGTTTTTGAAGCACAGAGTAGGGAGGGGGGAGAGAGAATGGGGGAGGCTTGACATGAATCTGTAATGAATGCATACATTCCACTGTTTATTTTTGCATGCTGAAGCTCTGAGGGAAGGGTACGGCTCACATTTCAATCCTACTCTCTTGTCAGGTTCCTGGGTATATTTTTCTACCCGTCAGCGTATCTGCAAAAACAGAAGAAATTCTGAGAATAGAAAAACTTTGGTATCAATCGAGGGCTCAGAAGCTGCAATGCAAACAGACTTGGTTCCAGAATTGCCACACAAGAAAACCCAATTTCTAGGAGGAAAAGATCAGAAAATTAATGTGGCCCTAATGTTAAAGGATCACAAGTATAAATTTGCCACCATGGTCTGGATTCTGGAGCAATAAAAGCAGATGCTATAACAGAATACTGCACACAGCCCTGTTTAGGGAAGCTTTTAATCTTTAAGAAATTAGTGTATTCTAATATTTCTGTTGGAAGCCGCCCAGAGTGGCTGGGGAAACCCAGCCAGATGGGTAGGCTATAAATAACAACAACAACAACAACAACAACAAATTATTATTATTATTTGGAAACACTTCAGAACATTGAAAGTGCATCCTATGAATGATGTTGCAATTGTTTGCAACTTCCTGTAAGGCAGATCAGTATTGTTCTCCTCATATTGCAGCAGAAAGACTGAGGAAGAGTGGCATGCCCAAGGCTTTTTACTAACAATTCTCATTCTCTGGCCACTCTTTAAAAGGGCAGACTTTGCACCATGTCCCATGAACAGCATTTTCCTCTTACCCTTAAAATCTTGCTGAGTACTTTGTGGTACTAACAAGAAGCATTATTGTACTGTTTGTTTGTTTGTTTTTTGTTTGTTTGTTTGTTTGCTTGCTTGCTTGTTTGTTTCATAATATTTATACACCACTTGATTGTGCTGTTGTTGTTGTTTTAAAAAACAACCTCAATGCAGTTTATTTTTTTTTAAAAAACTCATTAAAATTAACAACAATAATTTAAGACTTTTGAAAAGTTAACATAACAGTAGTCCAAAAGCAAAAACCAGCTTTCTAAATGTCACATTCTGAGTACAGCAATTCAACCTCCTCAGGTCAGGGAAATGGGATTCTCATGCACTGGTGCTTCTGGGGATGTGGGATTTCCCAATGTTGCATCTAAGGGGACCCCTCTCCCATTCCAGCACCTCCTCAGAGTTCATGGTCTCATCCCTTGGACCGCAACACCAACATACTCGACACAGAACTTATCCCCTCTGACCGTCTTGTCTCTATGCAGTGGGTGTTACAAGACATGATCCACCATCATCTTCTAGATCCCTGATTATTGGAGCCACTTCAGCTTGGGATGGTTGGGGAAAGCTGCCATCATGGGGACAAAGGCATAGCGCAACCTTCAGCCATTGGGGGAAACTTTATTCCGAGTCAGGGGATGCATTCAGGATTGGGAGTCTCAAGTGCCTAGGACAGGCATCCCAAATGTCGGCCCTCCAGATGTTTTGGACTATAATTCCCATCTTCCCCGACCACTGGTCCTGTTAGCTAGGGATCATGGGAGTTGTAGGCCAAAACATCTGGAGGGCCACAGTTTGGGGATGCCTGGCCTAGGAGGACAACTGAAGCTTCCATGGACACTCTTCCGCCTACCAAAATGGTGTGTGTGGGGGGGGGGGAGAGAGAGAGAGAGAGAGAACCGGAACTACTGGAAGTGATACCACACAACAACTGTGAAATGACTACACATTCCCTACGCAATGTAATCATCTAGTACAGGGACAGCCAACTCCCAGGAGACTGTGATCCACTCCTGGGGAAAAATACTGGCAGTGATCTACCCATTGGGGGGGGTGCAGGTCAAAGTTGTTGAGCTATTGGGGGGGCAGGTCAAACTTGTTGAACTTTTTTTTGGGGGGGGGGCTTCCCAAAGTTGTTGACTTTTTTATACAGTAAGTGTGCAGAATTAATTTTAATCGCTCATCAGCAGCTGTGCTAACAGATGAGCGCAGCGCTACAGCAGACAACAAAGGAACACACACAAAATGCAACGCAGGGAAAGACCAATGCGGGAGGGGGCAGAGACATGATTGTAAACAATGCGAGCAATAAGGAACCCGTGATCAACCATGATCATCCGGGGATCGGCCTGTCGATCGCGGTCAAGCGGTTGGACACCCCTGTTCTAGAGTGTCCCTGCAGTTGTTACCAACCTGAGCCGGATGCAAACCATCAATCCCACCACAAAGGCTAAATATATGAGCCATTCTGTTTCCCCAAATAATAGCTAATTTTCAAAGAAGTCTTATTTAGTGAACTCCGTTCTTAGCCTAGGAGAGATCTGAGAGAGGGAAAACTTGTAATGGGCATATTGGCACACATCTATTGCCTCTGCTGTAATCAAGCCAATTTCAATAAATAATTGTTGAGGTTTGTTTTAGACAAATCACTCAATGGGACCTTTTTGTTGTTATTTTTAGAATTTGCCGTGATTAAAGAAGTGAAGACTGGAAACAGACGGTTTCGGCAAAAGCCAGTCATGCTTTCAGAGTGAAAGGAAAGGAACAATGCAAGAGCCAACTGCACACCTACATAAATACTCCCATGACAAACCGTCCTTGAAATATTTCACCTACTGTTTATTCTAGGGCAGTGAAAAGCGGCAAAACAATTAATTTGCCCTGAATTCTTTCGGCATCCAAAGATATTATTTTGCTGGGAACTTTTAAAAAATATATATGAGCCGCAAGGGTCACATGAAACTACGTTGCTGCGGAACGTTAATTTCCATGCATTTAAACAAAGTAATGTCAAAATCAGGATAATTGAAAGTGCGCCCATTTTTGCAAGTTGCTTCCCAGCATGTTCCCTTTGCAACAGCTGCTGGGTGAGCTGAAAGAAAATAGTAGTGTTGGGTCAGGTGGCATTAGTATATTCATGACACACCCAGAAGCTTCGTATAGATGTTTTATGATTGCACAAAACTCTCAGTAAAGGTGGAGGCATATCCTCCATGCCTCATCAGCACATTGGTCAGGAGACACAGAATCCATTCCAGGGCAAGTCCTTCAATACCTGTTAGATCCAGGGGCGTAGCCAGGATCAAAACTAGGGGGGGGGCAAGCCATGGTCGTTCAGGGGCGGGGCCCCGAAGTGGGAATGTGGGCGGGGCTACAGGGGCAGCTGGCCTGATGACATCGTGGCGGCGGCAGCGGCCACCTTGTGCTTCTGGGGCTGGCAGCATCGGCGGCTACCCTGCTTGGCTGGAGAGGACGGGAGGGTCGGGCAGGCGAGAGGGGGTGACAGGGCGGGCGAGGGCGAGGCAAGGCACGGCCGCAGACACGACGGCTCCAAGGCGTTGCTGCATATCAGCATAATATTTCAACCATGTTGTGGGTTCAAGCCCCACCTTAGGAAAAAATTCCTGCATTGCAGGGGGTTGGACTAGATGACCCTTGTGGTCCCTTCCGACTACAATTCTATGATTCTATTGATATATAGCCATAGCATATGCATCATTCTGCTTTCTTGAATTGTCCTACTCCTAGGCATAGCAGCCAACTCCTAGAGGCCTAGGTGCATCTCCCCCCCCCCAATTACTGGTAAATACAGTGGTACCTCGGGTTACGAACGCGATCCGTTCCGGGTCGCAGTTCGTAACCCGAAAAGTTCGTAACCCGAAAAGGGCCCGAACCGCCGCTTTGCGCATGCGCAAAGCGCTATTTCCGCTATTTTTGTGCTTTGCGCATGCGCAAAGGCGTGTGGCGCTTCTGCGCACGCGCGCACGGTGAAAATACTTCCGGGTTTGTGAAGTTCGTAACCCGGGTTGTTCGTAACCCGAGGTGTTCGCAACCCGAGGTACGACTGTACTGTATTTTAAAGAGTCACCCCCCCCCATGTTGATGGGCTTTCTATGTGGGGCTTTTCTGCCCCCCCCCCGTATTTTATTAAGGATGGAAGAGGGAAGGAAGGAAGAAATAGAGAGAGGGATAACTCATATTTGTGGGTGCCTCTGGGTGATGCTGTGATGCTGGAACTCTGCAGTAAGAGGACGGGAGGGTCGGGCAGGTGAGAGGGGGTGGCAGGGCGGACGAGGGCGAGGGAAGGCACGGCCGCAGTCACAACAGCTCCGAGGTGTTGCTGCATATCAGCATAATATTTCAACCATGTCGTGGGTTCAAGCTCCACCTTGGGAAAAAGATCCTGCATTGCAGGGGGTTGGACTAGATGACCCTTGTGGTCCCTTCCGACTACAATTCCATGATTCTATTGATATATTACCATAGCATATGCATCAATCTGCTTTCTTGAATTGTCCTAGGCATAGCAGCCAACTCCTAGAGGCCTAGGTGCCGCCCCCCCCCCAATTACTGGTAAATACTGTATTTTAAAGAGTCACCCCCCCATGTTGATGGGCTTTCTATGTGGGGCTTATCTGCCCCCCCCCCCGTATTTTATTAAGGACGGAAGAGGGAGGGAAGGAAGGAAGAAATAGAGAGAGGGATAACTCACATTTGTGGGTGCCTCTGGGTGACGCTGTGATGCTGGAACTCTGCAGCAAGAGGAAGATACTGGTACGCCTGTACAGGAGCCTTGCAAGCAGCTTTCTCTCTGCTTGATTTACAGCAGGCACGTCCAACAGGTAGATTGTGATCTACCAGTAGATCACTGGATGTCTGTGGTAGATCACTGCTAGATCACTGGCACCCCTAAAAAAAGCTCACCCAAAATTTTCCTCCTCCCTAAAAAAAGCTGAACTATGACCTGAAGCCCTAAACAAAAATGGGCCTCCCTTCCTCCTAAAAGAAGCTCAACAAGTTTGACCTAAACTCAAAAAAACAGGGCTTCCCTTCCTTAAAAAAACTCAACAGCTTTGACCTGAACCCCCCAAAAGGGGGTAGATCACTCCCAGTTTTTAACTCTGTGAGTAGATCAGAGTCTCTTGGGAGGTGGCCACCCCTGATTTACAGTATACAGATGCAGGAGGAGGGGCAGACTGGAACACCTCTGCTTTTTATAAACATCACTGTGTCTATCAAAAGCTACAGCCCCCCCCCTTTTCTTATTCATTTCCTTTTAGCCTTGCAGAGCCACCTTAGTCAATGCACCCTCATTAAATCGCCAATAGAACTCTTAATGCGATCCCTGAATGCTCATTAACAACTACCACTGAAGAACAATAGGGTGAATTGGTCAGCTATCAAACCTTGCCTGAAGGGATTAGGGATTTTCTGCTCCATTGTCTTAACTGCTTAAGTACCGGTAGCCACTTTGCTTTATTTATTTGATGTGTTTTTGTTACAGCTGTGTTCCCCCCCCCCCAGCAAGTGGAGAGCTGCTCTCGCTAAAGCAAAGCCCTTTCCACTTCAGTTTTTGGAGGGGGAAAGTGCTGGTTATGGTCTGTAAAATACAATAATTTTTTGCTTCTAGGGGGGGGCAGCTGCCCCCTCCTGCCCCCCCTGCCTACGCCCATGGTTAGATCCTACATACAATCTACCGGTATTGGAATCAGCTGTTCGGTGGTTACATCAAGCGTCTTTGAAGTTCTTCACCCAGCAGAATACTGCACCGAGCAGCATACCTGAAGGAGCGTCTCCACCCCTATCGTTCAGCCCGGACACTGAGGTCCAGCTCCGAGGCCTTCTGGCAGTTCCCTCACTGCGAGAAGTGAGGTTACAGGGAACTAGGCAGAGGGCTTTCTTGGTGGTGGCCCTGTGGAACGCCCTCCCATCAGATGTTAAGGAAATAAACAACTATCTGACTTTTAGAAGACATCTGAAGGCAGCCCTGTTTAGGGAAGTTTCTAATGTTTGTTGTTTTATTGTGTTTTTAATATTCTGCTGGGAGCCGCCCAGAGTGGCTGTGGAAACCCAGCCAGATGGGCAGGGTATGTATGTAGGTAGGTATGTTGGTATGTGTGTATGTATGTGTGTATGTATGTATGTATGTATGTATGTATGTATGTATAAATAAATAAATTGTTGTTGTTGTTGTTGTTGTTGTTGTTGTTGTTGTTGTTGTTGTTGTTAGGCTTCCTTCCTAGACTGGTCATCTGATTGGTGCTGACAAAAAGCCCTGTTTGCAAAGGAATAATTGGAAAGTCACCTTCGGCTTCCAATTGTTCCTTCATAGCTGTCTTCATACCTGCTCCACAGCTGATGTCACATGTGACATCAAGTATAGGCCATGTGGGTGTACTTTTTGGGCAAAACCCTTCCAGGTCAATCTGAGTCCTGTGCTGAGCTTAATTAGGCGCACAGGTCGATGAACACCACAAGAAGATTGGGTACCAGGATCTAGGATGCTGACTATCCATGCCAATAGGCCAGAGGAAGATGCCTGGTCTATAATAGACAAGGATTGTGTTCCAGAGCAGATATCAAGGATCAGAAGGAGATAGAGGAAGGAGCATGGAAAGAGACAACTAATTTTTTAGGGCTCTTTGGAAGGGTACCTACTTGGCATGCAATAGGTCCAAGGTTCAATCCCCATCATCTGCAGGTAGGTTTTGAACCCTGGGGAACTGCTGCTGCACTAGATGAATGAGTGGACTGATACAGTGTAGGGCAGCTTCCTCTGTTTCAATGAAAATAAGCATACAGTATATAAATGAAGATGGCATTAAGGAACTTAAGAAAAAAGTTTTAAAAGTAAAAGTAAAAAAAACCAAACCCACAAACACCCACATAAGATGAATCAATTCAGACACTCTAAATATGAGATGGAGAACTGATGGTTAAATCCAGTCAAATTTGACTATGGGGTGCGATGCTCATCTCCGCTTTCAGGCCAAGGGAGCAGGCATTTGTCTGCAGACAGTTTTCCAAGTCATGGGGCCGGCATGATATAACCACTTCTGGTGCACAGAACACTGTGATGAGTGCCAGAGCACACAGAAACTCTGTTTACATTCCCACTGCAATGGTACCTATTTATCTACTTGCACTGGTGTGCTTTCAAACTGCTAGATTAGCAGGAGGTGGGACAGACCAACGGGAGCTCACCCCGTCATGTGGATTCAAACTGCCAAACTTCTGATCAGCTAGCCCAAGAGGCTCAGTGGTTTAGACCACAGAGCCACCCAGGTCCCTCTGGTCTACGTATAAAACAACCTTCATAGTGAAACAATTCCATTGGCCTCTGGTTGTCAGTCGATACATTTGGATTGGTCCTGAAAGTAGATTTTGCAGCATCAGCTTATGATTGGCCATACCTATTGCCGTAATTAGACAGTGCTGCAGACCATAATGTCATGCTATGATTGCAGATATTTGCCATGGGAAAATATTTAGAAGCAGAAAGGTGGCTTGAAAGCACCTACAACGCCTCTCAGCCAGTAAATTGAGACCTCTTCTTTCAGTAAGCTATGATATACGGTACTGTAGATTGACCACATACTCACTAGCATACTATGTTGGAAAGGAAATCACAAATTTCCTCTTAATGACATCATGACTTGGCAGGAGCTGGGACAGGGCAACGGGAGCTCACCCCATCGCACAGATTTGAACTGCCAACCTTATGATCGGCAAGTCCAAAAGGCTCAGTGGTTTAGACCACAGCGCTACCCACTTCGTGCTACACATTTAAAGCACTATGATACCACTTTAAACATTCATGGTTTCCCCAAATAATTCTGGGAGCAGTGGTTCATGTAGGGTGTTTGCTCAGAGTTGATAGAGGGCCCCTTTTCCCCTCCCAGAGCTAGTTTCCAGCATGGTTTAACAGTCAATGCCTCTTCACAGGGAACTCTTGAGAATTGTAGCTCTGTGAGGCGAATAGAGACCTCCCAACAAATCTCAGCACCCTTAACAAACTGCAGCCCCGAGAATTATTTGCAGCAAGCCATGACAGGGCCAGCTCCACTTGGAGGTTCTGCTTCAGATGGCTGATGGAAATCATCTCCTCCCTTTCCCTATCACAGGCTCAAAGAATTACAACTAGCTATTAAACAGTGACATTGCTGCAATGTGTATGAAAGAGTGCTATAGAGGCAAAAAAGAAGAAAAAAGATGTTATGATGTATTACCACTTCCTTCAAGCAGTTGCAGAATGATTAAGGGTTGCCCTCAGTTATGTGGTTAACTTCTGAACATCTCCAGATGCGATGTTCATGGAAAATATTAAGTGCTGACATGCCCCAATTCAGATTGCAGTGAGTTATGTGTCTGTAAAGGAAGTGTGAGATTAATTGCAATTATGATGAAGATGAAGAAGGTGAACATATATTGTGCGTAGTTTTGTCTGTGAGAAGGACAAATTTATTATGAGGAAGTAGTTTCTTGCTTGCTCATTTACCCTTACTGTCCTCAGTACTAGAAACCTTGTACCAGAATGTTACAGGGTAGCACCTCTCTCTCTCTCTTAATTGCCTCATCAAAAGTAAACCTGTGATTTCTATCAAGACTTTGGGTTAACCTCAGGGATCCACATATTCAAACCGGCCTTATTTGTGGTCGCACTTGACCTCTCGTCTCCCTGACAAAATGTGAGACAAAATGCTTTTTTGAAACTGCATCCCTCCGAGAAAGTTGTTTTCACGATGCCCCAGAGTAAAACACATGAAAGTCCTTTGCTCCTGAAGATGGTCACCAGTCATATAATTGCTCCTTTCAAATGCCTGGCTTCCTTCCTTCTTTGAAAGTGAGTGAACACTTTGTCAATCTCAGGTTATTCTTTCACTAGAGACGGCAAAGAAATTTGATTCAGTTTCCATTGAAAGGCAAAGCCTTCTAATTCACACTTTCTGATGCGACGTGCAAACTGAAACACAGCCATTCTTCACAATTCATGCTTCTCTGCATTTTGCAATATATGTACAAAAATGCATGCATTAGAGTAAAGTGTGCATATATTCATGACAACAACAGCACACAAAAATGCATGTAAAATGTGTGTATTAAAACAAATACACACTAAAATGTTGATAAATTTTCATGAGGAATAAAAAAAAATCGAAACTGCAAAACGATGTGGAAACATAGAGAACTGAACTTAAAATTGGAAAAATGAGAAACTGAGATTTGCATATTTCTCCATCCCTTTCTCTCACTTTGCAGTGAGATCTGCAGAGCAATCAGGACCCCATTCTCTGCCCCCCAAGCACAGTGTGAAGTGAGTGGTTAAACTATGCACTGAAATTTAAAAGGCATCTGAAAGCTGGGAGGAGGACTCTTACCTCATTCTCATGTCTGCAAAGTCCAGCAGAAAGTGAGAGAATTGGTTGACATCTGCCCCAAGCCCATTTGTACACAGGACACAGGGCTTGGAGGAGGGGAGGGGGTTCTCCTCCTTCCCTCTACATATGTATTTGTGAAATTAAAGTACAGATAATTGGTGGGTGTGTTTGTAAATATCATACTGCGTTAGTGCTGGTGGTTGGTGCTGATCAGGAAGTAATTCATTTGGAGCACCCCCTATTCTGATCTGTTTGGGATATAGCTATTTGAATAAATCAATGTGGCCCAGTTCACCCAACCCTTTGTGTCTTGCCTCTTTATTTCTCTGTGTGGCCGCAAATCACATACTGATTTGGTAATATGGCAAATGGAACCTAAAACTTTCGAGAAACTGAAAGCAATGGATTCTTCTACCCTTAGTGCATTGTTACTTTATCAGGATCCTGGTGTGACCAGTGGAGCCTGATTTTTAGGGAAATAATTATCATGTAATGAAATATGGAAACAGAGGGAGCCTGCTAAATCTGCATCAGAAGGGAGTTCTACAATTGTGGCATTACTACCAAGAAGACCCTAACTTCTTGTACTCATCAGATAGTATACATGGACTGGAATGAGACCTTTTCCTCTTGCTTCCTTTTTCTTTTCTCCCTGCTGCTCCGCTTCTCACCTTATCAGACCAAGTTGTGCACTGCAAATAAGAGAGTTAGGACTGCAGTCAGGGACAGAAGTTTTTACAGACAGAATTAAGGGAAGCAGCTACTAGGAAGTGACTCAGTATGGAGACAGCGTTAGGAGTTGAATGCAAGTTAGTTTAAACGAACTTCTTTCTTTTCTATTACATCTGCTTGGTGATGAATATAACTAACCCCACCTGAAACATGTCCCACCTTGATGAAAGAATCCAAACCTCCCCCAAAGCAGAGGTGGATTTAGTGCAATGTAACCGGTTCCTCCACACTGGGTGCCAAGCCTAGGGGGCGCCGCAGGGCACCGCAACTATGATGTAGTGAATTGAGCAGAATAGAAGGCAGGAGGTGCTGAATTTGAGCCTCGCATACCGTAGGGCGCCACTGAAATCTGAAAGACCAAGGTGTGCCACCACCGAAAGAAAGCAGGATGAATAATACTGAATGAGCACTTTCCTGTTTGAGAATCATTTGCGTCTCTGGTGTTCAATTCGCGATGAACGCTTTTTTAAAAAAACAAAAAGCTGCCCTGTTTGTTGCCTTTTTCCGTTCATCCTGAAACCAACGCAGATCCCTGCTTATTCATCTTGCCTACACATATATTGCTTCTCTCGACTGTTCCCCTTTCCTTTTCCATTTGGTTACATAGATTCTTTTGCGTGATGTTGCTCGTGCGTGAAGTTTAGAATTCCATCAAAGGGCCTCTAGGTTCTGCAGTAGCAGATCTCAGAAAGTATCTTCGCCTGAGCTTTGTGAAGCATAAGGGGAGGAGGGTGTTTTGGTTTTTTTAACCTTGGGTACTTAACTTTTGTGTCTTGAACAAAGAGCCCTTTAATGTTTCTTCCCCCTCTTGCATGTTTGTTTAGTTCTGCCGGCATTTGCTCTTTCTCCCATTCCATGCCCACTTCAAAGCCAGGCCTTTGCCATAATCTTTCCTTTTAGCGAGATTACTACTGTTCATGCAACTCAATGTGCCTGTATTGTTTTGATTAACATAGGAGGCGGCATCTTCTGTCACACCAGAGGAATTTGTATTATACCCATGTCTTATTTCAGGGCTTCGGTAGGACAAAAACCAAATACATGGAAAACTGAAGGGGGGGGGAGAGATTATATTCAATATACCTACAGATCTTCTTCCAAATGTCATTTAATGTGTGGGTTGTAGTAGGGCTGCCCCTCCAGTTTCCACTATTCATAGCCTTCTCTTTAGGCTGTTTCATATCAGCAAATCATCATCACTCTCCCCTATCTACAATAGAAAAAATGTAATTTTCTCCATACCTCCAGGAAACATTTGTATCTTACCCTAGCTACACCTCTTCTCACATTGCTTGCATTGTTGTTGTTGTTGTTGTGTGCTTTTGTAGATGCTTCCAGAAACACACAGTATCTATTCATTTATCTAAAATGTTTATTCACTGTCCTTCATCAAAAGCATTCCAACGTGGTATACAAAGGTGGGGGGGGGACCTATTCATGCAACATATAAATACAATATCAAAAATCAACAAAAAAAGCAAAAAAATCTGCAGCTGAAACAGGAAGCTGACTAAAAAGATTAAAGAGTAGAGCAGGGTTGGGGAACCTCTGACCCTCCAGATGTTTTTGAGCACCAATTCCGATCAGCCCCAACCACCCTGGGCAATGATCAGGACTGATGGGAGTTGTAGTCCAGCAACATGCAGAGGTCCAGCCCTGAGCTAGAGGAAACTTCTTCCCAGTTACAACTCTCATGCTCAATAGTGACACCTATAAGTAGAATCAAGCACTACACACCTATGAAGTTCATAGAATCATAGAGCTGGAGGGCCATCTAGTCCAGTCTGATGTTTGACACTGGAAATCCAGTGCTAGAGTGTCCCCAACAAATTTTGTACTGACTCTGCTTGAAGAACTCCAACAAGGGAGAATCCACCACCCATCTAGCTCCTTGTTTCCCACCGTTTTTTAAAAAACCCCAACATGATTCCCCTAGTTTAGGTGCTATGTGTTTGTTAAAAGTCAGAATCAAAAGTGTCTGATCTCATCCCCTGATGTGTATGGGGCGGGGGAAGAATGGAAGTCTGAGACCTGCCATAGCTCATTCTCATAACCAGAAACCATGAATGAATCAAGCTACAGAATTCCGTTGATACATTTAGTGTTACATGTGTCAAGCATAGTGGTGCAGTTTTGGCATAACTGGAAATCAGCATAGTCTAAAACTGCCACACATTGAAAGGATCAGAGATGATGTTATTATATCATAGCTCTCACCTGTGTACTAAGATGGCCTTTGGAGTCCACAGATCTTGTTGCAATGGGATTTCCATTCTGGACACTACTTTCGGAGAACAATTTCAGAAGTTATAAGCCATTCATATTTCTGAAAGCTTATTTGAAAATCCAAATTTCTTCTTCGGTGCAAGATACTTAGGATCAGTTACAAAACTTTATTATTCACTGATGCGTTTTGGGTGGCCATTTTCTATTTTGATGATAGGCCTGGAAGAACCTCTGGCACACACTGGTGACGTGGTTTCGCCATATGCATATTGCCATTGGAATGGCTTTTTATGACAGTTCTGGAGGCATTACAGTGGTACCTCAGGTTAAGAACTTAATTCGTTCTGGAAGTCCGTTCTTAATCTGAAACTGATCTTAATCTGAGGTACCACTTTAGCTAATGGGCCTCCCGCTGCAGCTGCACCACCACCGCACAATTTCTGTTCTCATCCTGAAGCAAAGTTCTTAACCCGAAGTACTATTTCTAGGTTAGTGGAGTCTGTAACCTGAAGCGTCTGTAACCTGAAGCATCTGTAACCCGAGGTACCACTGTATATAAATAGGGTACCAAGGGAAATGCTCATAAATGGGGGGGGGAGTCATTGTTAAGTTTCCAATCGATCAGTTTTCTAATTAGAATAGCCTGCAAACAGTTAATTAATGATACCCTTATTTGAAAACTATAACATTTCATTTCAGATCACTGTGATGAACGTTTTTCTGATTTTCCTTTTAAGAAACTGAGTTCTGCCTCTGAGAATACTGCATGAAAGGTAAATAAGACCTCTTCTGAAATCACTCACTATACCAAATTAATTTTAATTCTAATATGCCTAGCCTTTGCTAGTTTAACAGATTAATAATGTGCTGGGGGGGAGAGTTTCTTTCGCCATTTGAAAAAAATGGGGAGGAAAATGAACAAAAGATCGTCTGGAATTGGTGTGTGCACTTTAAAGCTGTGTGTCTTGATTCCTTCATTCTATAAAATTTCAAATGCAATGCCTCCCCAGATGTTAAGCTTTGTAATTCATGGCAGTGATTCAAAAGGAATATGAGCTGCTATTCTGCCACTGAGTAACATGTATTTATTGGTCTTCTTGGCTTTCATATTAATTCAAAGGAACCTCTCTCCCTCTGTGTGAAGTCACAGTAGATCTACCTGCGTCGACGGCCAGTCCCTTTTCTCTCCCCACTTGCGAAATAATAATAATAAAAAATCAGAAAATCCTACAGCGAAACACCAGAAAACCTAGAGCTGAACATAAACAGCGGAGGCCCCTTGAAGTCCTAGAAAAGATGCTGAAATGGATGGCTTCTTCCATTCTCATCCGGACAGTGGAATTGCAAAATCAGTAGAAAAGGCGAAAAATGCCGTTTACTTACTGTAGCAGCAGGAAATCGAGGAAAGAAAATAAACAGGGCTTGGATTCTTGGGCCTTTTAACCTGCTAGTTGGACAGCTTTTCTTTAGTTTCAAATCTGTGCGCGTCGGTGCGCTGGTAAGCAGCAAAGGGGAGGCAGAGGAACTGAAAGCATGCGAGATCGGTGGAACTCCCACCACTATAAGCACAGCTGTACAAACACAGGGAAGGGCTTTGTTAAAGTCGGGTGGGCAATGGAGGCTGAAGCTATTGAGCCTATCTGACCTATTAAACCCCTTGCAAAAGCCGTACCTGAGCAAAAGCCAGAAGTTATGTGCAAATGTTTTAAGCTCAGCCAATGCCCCATACGTTTCCTCCTCTTACAAACAAAAAAAGGGAGAAATTAAAAGGAAAAGGAGAAAGAGAGAGGGTGTCTTATTAGCCAGATAATTTCTAAAGTTAATATATGTAGGTGCTTGCAATGACTCAGTGGTGAAGGCTTGATTACCTGCCAGTGGAAGGGGAGGAGAAGGGGAGAGGAACTAATAACTCAGTGAGTCCTTCAAATGAATTTTGGAGGTTTTAAAGGCTACACAATAAATTAAACGGACTGGGGAGGGCAGAGCTGGATTAACAATTATGGTACTTGGTAGGGATCCAGCAATATGAGGCATGGCAGGTGAAAGCAGCTCTGTGCAAAAGGGCAGATGCATATCGTAGATGGTGAGTAAGTTAATTTCTACGAAGGCAGTTCTGGGATGCCTTAAAACCAATGATCTTTTCCATGGTTGCATGTGCTCACTGTAAGAATGGGAGAGGATTTCAGTTTGCATTTAAAAGCGATCCGATGTGATTTGCACTTTCCAAAGCAAACCAGGATGCAGTCATCTCCAGGTTTGCACATCTCTGAATTTTGCAAGGCAGTCCTCGAAATGAGCATTAAAATGCTTATGCTAGGCTAGGGTAAAGTGTGCATATAAGCACATACATAATGTACAAAACCCAAATTATTTTAGGGGATATTGCAAAAAAAGTGTATACTAGGCAAAATCACACACAAAAATGTGTCTGTTAGGAGAAAATCTTAATCAAACGCTAACAAATTTTCACGAGGACTTGTCGGAGGGAAGAATTGCAAACTGATGTGGAAAGGTGGAAAACTGAACTTAAGATTGTAAACTTGAGAGAACATGAAATTGACAGTTTCAGTTATTCCTAATTCACTGATTTGGTTTGCACCGTATACAAAGGCAGCACTTGTTTCTGGGGACTGAAAGCAACTTACCTTTATTTTCTCATCTATATTTTCTAGCACTTATTTATTGGAACACAGAAAAGATTCAACTCCCAACTCAGCTGCGAAGCTCATGCAACCACGGACTCTCAGCCCAACCCACCCCCCAAGCCTGTGAGGATAAAACGGGGGGGGGCATGCAGGGTGTCTTGAGCTCCCTGGAGGAAAGGTGGAAGAATTAACAGTCACCATCAAAGTTGCTTATGGTCAAAATAATGGAGAGCCACAGCCGGTCCGTGTAGGTTATACTGAGTTAGATGGACAAATGGTCTGATTCAGTACAGTATAAGACTGTTTTCTGTGTTCTGCAGATGAAGACTCGATTTGTGTAATGTATCCATGATTAAAAAGGAGTGCGGGCAGAGAATTTGCCTGAATAGGAACTCTATTTTAGTGGGTGCTCTTGTGGAAACCCTGGGACCCAAAAGGCTTTGTGGGGCCTTTCTTTTTTATGGCTGGTTTGAGCTCTGCACACCTTGTGAGTTGAGCTGCAGGCCAGTTTCCCAATAGACAAGCCAGAGGGCAAGAGGGGTATTCTAATAGTCTCTTGGAAGAGTGCTACTAAATATGCTGAATGTCAGGGACAAGGCAGAGGAGGAATGGTGGAGACCGCCTCCCCATCCTGACCCTTCCCGGGAGGAGGAAGAGGAAGACAGTATAGATTTACAACAGGGGTTTAAGGGAGGTGGCAGCTCAGAAGCAGATGAGGGGGTAAAGTTGGGAAATCATGGGAGAGCCAGAGCAACACCTGGCTGACAATTTGTCACTAGAAAGCATTCCAGACTCTCCATCTCCCAGAACCTGGCGAGTCTGAAAAGTAGAGGAGCAAAGAGCTCAAAGACAGAGGGCATGTAGCAGCACCCGTAGAAGTGACAAATAAGGAAGTGGGAGAGACGCGGGTGGAGAGTCATTCAGGACAATGCCATTATCCAAGAAACTGGGTTCTATAGCTTCTCTCTGTAACGATTGAAATAAAAAAGGATGGTAAGAAACCTTTGCTAGTTTTTATACTTTCCTGGGCAACCAGCTGGGAGCCGCTCACAACATCCTGACCCTGAACAGCTTCACCCAGGTAATATAAAGGGCACTTCCAGATCACCTGTTTATTGAGTATTCATCCTGAAATGCCTGCAGGGTACTTAATGAGCATCTGGTCTGATTTGTTTGTGGAGAGGTTAGATGATGTCATGTCAAAGCAAGTGTTATCTCCCACTTTCCATACATTAATTTCAGTGGGTCTGCTCTAAGTATGGTTAGTATTGGATGCAACCCAATTGCTAGTATTCAATTAAGTTTTACTCACAGTAGGACCATCTAACTTAATGTAGCTTAGTCATGCTCCTTAATTTCAATGGATCTGCTCTTTGTAGAACTTAAATACCACAAGATGTCTCTAACCCAATATTTGCATAGGCTGCTCTACCAATAATGAACCTTAAAATAGTAAACATAACAAAATGATTAAAGATAGATGAAATCATCAGATTTTTTTAAAAAACATGATGTGGTCCCAATTAAAATCACCTCCCTCCAAACAAACAAACTAAAAAATCATCCTGGAAGTGAAGTTGCCATTGGAACCTTCAGATCTTGTAACGACACTTTCAGACCTTAAAATGAACATGTGGAGGCGGGGCACATTCAATCATAGCCGCTGCCCCCCCCCAATGTTCAAATAATCTCTGAAAGCAAGAGGGGTGCATTGAAAAGAGCGCAATAATTACGGAGCTCCATTAGGAAACCCCTTAGCACCAGAACTACAGATTTTCCACATAAACTTAAATATATTTTGTTTACAAAGGCTTTCATTGACGAGGACAACGTTGGTTTTGAATGAACTGCCTTTTAAAAGGCCTGTTTTAAGGCCTTTGATTTAGGGGTGTTTTTTAGTTGTTGGTTATTTTACTATATACTTTTTTTTAAGAAAATGCTTTAACATAGAACAGTTACAGTCATTGGAAGGAGATCCTTGCAGCAGCTGATGTGGAATGTTCCTGCAGGAAACTACTAGTTTTCCATTGTACTCTAGTATTGTGGAAAGGCATCTTCATTAGTCACAGGGGAAGTATCAGAAAGGCTCAACTGAGTGTCCTGAAAGAGCATCCTTTGAACATCAGGTATTCTGGCGATCGCAGAGCTGCCATCAGAATCCCCTCCAAAAAAGAACTTTCTCAGATTCCTCTCCCCCCACCTCCTGCTTTCCACCTCTTTCCCAAACATTTCTGAACTCTGTGTGACCTCTTTTAAAACCGAATCCCAGCACCTCCAAACACACGGTGGAGTTATAGCTTAGAAAGCAGAGCAACACGGTAAAAAACAATAGAAGTGAAACAAAGTAATGGGACTTGAAACATGCCGGGCTTAAAATGAAAGTCAGGTGGCTTAAGCCCGGAGAGCACTAAAATAAAACACATGGATCGGAGCATGAAACACCGAGCGAAGCATGTCGTCTTTGTTGCCTGCACCCTCTCTTGCACCCCGTAACAAGCCTTCCAAATACATGAGGGTAATTTCACACCTGGGATTTATGAAACAAAGTCGATGAGAGCAAAGGGAGTAACGTCACTCCCGTAAATGATCGAAACCCACCAATTACGGGGAGGTGCTAATCCCCTTCTGACCCTTCTGCTGCCGTCGCAGCTTGTGGAGAGCAAGCCAGCCTAGTGGTGCTTAAAGATGATTTGTTTCAAAAGCATTTTAAGAAAGGGAGGTACCTCATCTGAGCCAACTCCAGATCTGGCCGTTGCCTGTAGCAGAGGTAGGAGTAGTTGGGGAATCTATAACAACACTGCCAGGGCAAAGGGTTGCATTTCTTTCCTTTGTACAGATGAGAATCCAAATGATGATTAAGTCAGGATACCAAGAATATACATTCAGTGAATAGCAGAGGTAGGTCCACAAGGCTTTGCTTCATACCTGCTCTGTGAGAATATTCAAGGCTCCTTTGGAAGGTATGTGGATTCAACAGCTCTGATCAGAGCTTAAATAGATGATCTACAAATAGATCTGCTCTGTGAGAACAAGGCTCCTTTGGAAGGTATGTGGATTCAACAGCTCTGATCAGAGCTTAAATAGATGATCTACAAATACTGGCATATGTTAAGATTGGTGATGGCATAACATTCTTTTGTTAGCATGTGTTACATTTATATCATACCTTTCTTGTAAGGCACTCTACGTTCTTCTCCCCCCCCACACACAGTGGCAAAGGAACCCTTTCCAGCACCTGGAGCGGGATGCCAAGGAGCAAACCGCCCAGTGACGCACGCATGATGTTTGTATGGACTACACATGTGTGGGGTTTCCACTCCATACAGGATGCCGCACATGGGCAGTCTGTACGGATGTTGCACGTGCGTCACTGGGCGGTTCGCTTGGCGTTCCACCCCGGGTGCTGGAAAGGGTTCCTCCGCCACTGGGGGGGGGAGCATGTAGAGTGCCTTGCAAGAAAGTGTGATATAAATGTAACACATGCTAACAAAAGAAAGTTATGCCATCACCAATCTTCACATATGCCGGTATTTGTACGTCATCTATTCAAGCTCTGATCAGAGCTGTTGAATCAACTTCACATACCTTCCAATGGCCGCCACTTGCAGGGGGACTGTACAGGCTGCCACGCGAGTGGCATCCCATATGGAGTGTGCATGTGCAGCATCCCATACGGACTGTGCATGTGCGACAACCATACAGGCTGCCACACGTGCACACTCCGTACAGGCTGCCACTTATACGGCAACCGTACAGGCTGCCGCGCAAGTGGCATCCCGTACGGAGTGCATGTGCAGCATCCCATATGGAGTGTGCATGCACAACAGCCCGTATGGTCACCATGCGAGAGGCAGCCGATACGGACGCCCGTATGGATGGCGCGCGCGAGCACAATACAGCTGGGGGGGGAGGCAGGGGCCATCTTGTCACACACACCCAGAGTGGCTCCCGGGGCTGCCCACCCCCTCCGCCCCCCACTTCGTATGCCCCTGCACACACACACCACCCTTCTCAAACTCAATCAAGAATTTAACCTATGTCAAAACTTGTCTAGGGTGTATGAACAATCTGTGCCATGGGTATCCAATGTGGTCACCTCTAGATGTCGTTGCAGTCCAGTTCCCATCATTCCTGAACCCTTGGCCATGTTGGCTGGGCTCATGAGAATTGATCCAACAACATTGGCTACCATTGATCTGTTCCATTAGCTGAAGCAGAAAAGTGTTGCTCACTTTCATTTTCCATAAAATGAAAATGTCAGAAAGTGGTTGGCATCATTTCTAAATGCTTACCCTGTGGTCTTACAGACCAATCCATTCATAACTTCGACATGGATTTGTTTTTTAGATCTGAGTGGGGGACATATCCATTCCCTTTAGAAACTGAAGTCACTGGAATGCTCCATGGGAAATCTTCATGGAAATGTTTGAAGATGCATCAATGAATATTTCACAATCCTGATGAGTGCTTTTCATATCACCCTTCTGTAAGCTTGGATTACTTTTAATTTGACATTTAAAAACCCCTGCTTGAGTTGATGTTGTCTGTTTCAAATGAATGACAAAGCGTGGTAGCTTCATTTCCTAATGACTTGACAAAAGAACAAATTTATCTCCAAGTGTCTGTTCCTCATTCCACAGACATTAACAAATATTGCTTCGTCCTCGAACCAATGAACTCAAGACAGGAAGCTAGTATGTTTATAGAAATGACAAGTAAACCTCTAGAAGTGCTATAGGACAACAGAACATGAAGTGATTGTGTTAAATATATATTAACATTTTTTCCAAGGGTCAAGTTTCATAAAAGAAGCAATGTTTTTCTTGGGGAACTTTAGCTCGACTCCAAGTGTTTGAAGTTCTGCCTGAGATCTGTGTGCCTGTCTGCACTGTTAATCTCCTGTCTTCTTTGATGTTTCTGTATGGCCAGGCTACCTGAGACCATTCAGAATTCTCATAAAAAGATGAGGACCTAAAGCAATACTTTAGGGAAGGTTGGCAATATGGTGGTATAGTAAGCGGAGTATCTGGATAAACAATGCCTTATTTGCACAAGTTAATTCCTCTGTATGTGTGCATTTATATATGCATCTAGCTAATGAGTAATATTTCTTAAGCATATGTTTTTACCTTCCAAGCACATCATACTGTCATTTTTTAAAAGCAAAGCAAAAGGATAACAATTCATGAAATTTCTACCGCAAGATATGGTGAAGGCTAATAGCACAGAGAGCCTGAAAAGAGGAATCGGAAACCTCAGACTTGGGGGCCAAATATGGCCCTCTGGAGTCTCTTGTTCCAGTCACACACATGCCTCCCCAGCTATACACCTCTCCCAAGGCCACACCCCTGCTTTACACCACCTTGAGTATCTTTTGCCTGGCTGGATGTATCAAATTCTGACAATGCCTGGGAAGAGGATATAGTGGGGTGGGTGTAAAAACTAGCCTAGTATCAAGGTGAAATCTGCTTCCATTGCTCTGCCCCCTTTTGCTTCTAGCCCTACCAATCACTGCTGTGTGGCCCATAGAAGGTTGCTTAGAAAGGTATTGTCCCTCACAGTGGCGGAGCTTCATGCTCCGGCACCAGGGGCGGAGAGCAGGCAGGGGCGGGGCTGGCACGTGTCCCGGGGGTGGAGTGCGCCACCCACAGGGGCGTGGCGCGTGTTCTGGGGATGTGGTGCGCTGCCTGCAGGGGCGTGGCACACATTTGGGGGGTGCCAAAGCAGCTAGCTCCGCCTCTGCTCAGGAGGGCTACATGGGATGCTCGGGTTCGGAGTATATATGCTTAAGTGGCTGGGGAGGAATAGCAGCAACAGACTATTTCCTTTTGCCTTCATGCTCAGCTAGTGAGTTTTGCAGAGGCAGCTGGCTGTGAAAAAGAGGGTGCTGGGTTTGGTTGACTGATCCAGCAAGGGTTTTCATACCTTCCAATTTTGGAATTTCTATTGATGCTTTACAGGGTTTTCTTCTTCATTGCTGATAAATATTTTTTTTAAAATGACCACATAAAACAAAATCTCCAGATTCATAGAGATGCAATGAAATCTGTTTTTGGATAAACTAGATCAGGGTGGTAATGGTCCCTACTAAAGCTTCCACAGTCCGGATTATATGGGCTCCCATTCAAATCAGCTCCTTTTCTGCCATAAACCTTAGTTACTCTTTGATTTTCGAGAAGAAAGTAAGATTTCTGGAAGAGAATAGGCCATTTTGTACTCTCTGAAAGCCCTATGTACTCACAGAAAGAGGAATTAAGCTGAGAACATTAATCAGATATCACAGATAGATAATAGCTGTTTTTCAGAAGATGGATTGTCCCCATGATTCAATCTGCAGTCTTGTTCACATCTTCCCTGTGGTGGTACAGTAGATGCTAAGATGTAACTTCCCCCTTGAGCAGTCTCCCAAAATTTCTCAGCAATCACACAAGGTCCAAAAGCTCTTACACTGAAGCTTTGGTGAAAGTGATCCTGTCCTTCAGGATAGTTTTGTGAGGTTAGCTTCTCTTGCATTATGCATTTTCGAACAGCTCATCCACATTCAGAATCAAATCAAATACTTTATTGCGGCCATAGGCCCATACTTAGATGTCAACAAAAAATAATGTACATCACACAGCAGAATAAAACAGAACAAAATAAAATAAAATGAATTGAATTAATTCCATTCATGTAAATCCTATCCCTATAAATATTATAAATTACAATTACAAGATAAGAACAACATATCACTTAGTTCATCTGGTCACCACTATAAATCAAACACTTGGACGAAATATCATTAATCATAAAGTAACCCATTTTTCCTCTTATAGGATAGAACTGCAATCAGATATCTAGCTACAAGGAGTGATCTACTTGGTTCATTATCCTGTAGCAGATATATTAGCTGGAATTCCGAAGTCTTATACAAAGTTTCTAATATTAAGGAGGATAAAGATCTGGTCCAAGGGACCATGTGCAAGGGGCAACAGAATAATATATGGTGAAGGGATTCTATGGATCTGTTGTCCCATGCACACAGAAGTGAACTCTGGACTCATCCACATTCTTTTTTCAGTATATTTTACAACTTCATAAGATGAAATTATTATAAAATGTCTGGTTCCTCGTTCAATGCCTACTAGTGATTTTTCTATCTGGATAAATTTAGGATACATAGTCATCTAGGGCTAAAGAACATGATGCTCTCCAGATACAGTTTCAAATTAAATTAATTTTACCTGCTCCTATGCTAGATAGCATGTGTTTTGTTTGTTTTCTTGTGCCCTGGACACAGGTAATTTAAATAATTACAATATGTTTAGATTCCGGTTCCCATCAGCCTCAGCCAGCATGGCCAATAGTCAGGGATGATGGGAGTTGTAGTCCAACAACATGAAAGACCACAGTCTCATCACTTGTGCCCTAGACTCTTTCCAACCTTGGCTAGAAGTTTCTTTGCTATTTTCCCCCTGAACCTTTTTCTTCTTTCAGCTTACTGCTATTTTGTAAAAGGCGATTCTGCAAAACTACTTTGGTGCAGAGATGTTTAAATGAATACTACAGAGCGACACAGTCATTTCCAGAATTTCGCAAGGTATGTTGGGGGCGGGGGGTGGTGGTGGAATGAAATAAAAATGTGCAACAAGAAGATGATAGTGCTTTTTACCCAAAACCAGATAGACAGGAGTAGACGATTCCTGTGGTACCTCACATTTATGTGTTACACTCTAGGCTCTGGCTCCCATCAGATGCCCTCCCAAAGATGGTTGAGTGCAATGAAAAATTTGTTTTAATTGGTTCCATGTGGAATCAATTACTGTAGATGGAGACAAATTGAGGAGGTGGTTACAGATCCGGTATTGAGAATGCTTTGGTAAGCTTTGTCAAGGAAACACAGATTAATGGCATCAGAATTAATGAGAAATAAAATCTACTTCTTTACTGATGGAATTTTGCTTGGCAGCAGTAAACTAAATATTAATTAATTCACAATGATTTAAGGAAAGCAGCCTTCAATCAATCAGTGTCCAGTACAGTTTCAATAGCTTTAAACGGTGAAATGAAGATCTGCCTTTCCTATTTCAGAATGATCTGCCATTTTTCGAAATTTGCTTGGAACTTTCAGATATATGCTGCAGACATAACAACCATAACACTTCTGGCCGAATGTAGTCTGTAGCTCTGGCCTTTAGATGGTCCTTGAAACAGTATGCTGCTTATGTCAGCTACACTGTCGACAGTGTACACTTCTTTTTTTTAAAAAAAACCCCAATGTTCATCTGTAGACCCACTTCAAAAGTTGAGCATATTTCATCCCTTAGAAGCTTGACAAATCGGTGACTAATGCTTTCAGTTCTTTAGACCGCAGACTTTAGACTTTAAAGTTCTGTAGAATTCTTCCTTTGGGGTATGTACGTATCAGAAGATCCAAAACAGCTAGATAAAAGAGATGAACAATTGGAAACCCTGAGTTCACAGAAGTGCGGAAACCAATGCCTGATTTTAACATCTGGAAAGGGCATTGCGGCAGCATTTTTCCGATGCTGACATTTGTAGAGTATACTTCTCTAACTCTGTAATCCTGTGAGTGCTGTATAAAATGTACCAATGCAAACTAATGAATGATACATGCACAATACATTTGATGGATCCCTGTCAACTATATTTCTTCAGGGCCATTAATTATTATGCCAGCCACAATCTATGATCAATGCTACCAAGCCATCGTCACAGTTCTAGGTCCATATTATATTTAAAATGGAATATTTTCGGAGGACACACCATTTGCAGAGTAAATAAATACTGTAGTAAGTGAGGAAAGGATTGAACCTCTTTCACTCACCATTGCTTTGCTTTCAATTGCCTTCTGTATGGTTGCTTTTCCTTTTTAGAAAGACAAACAATTTTGAGGTTCAAGTTACATGTATCTAAGTGTAGGATTTACCCTTTCGCAACCTCTGACTCTCTTCTCCTTTTCTTCCATCTTATAATTTTCTATGTTTATTTTATTTCTCTTTACAGTATTTATTTCCGTTAGTGCTTATTTTGGAGATTATTCAAAGTGGCTAACGGGAAGAACCAACATCAACAAAAGCATTATTACTAAAATATTGAACAAGGACTTAAAATGTTATTGCTAACAATAGAAACCAGGAGATCCACTCAGCGCATTATCCTTAAAAGCAATGTCTGGGCCTTAAAGAATATCTAGAAACCCAACTGTAAAGGGTCCCCGGACGTTTGACGATCTATTGACCCTATACCTCCCTCGCCTATTTCTTCCCTTTTTGGTGCCACCAACCAGTATATCTGTGTACTGGTACACAATTGATTTGAACTCAGTCAGTTGAACAGGGAACAAAACAATTAAGTTTATTTATTGTGCAGATCTTACAAGCATATTAATTCATACTGGTTTCTCAGTTATGTTTTCTTTAAGCTTAACCGTTAGTCTTAGTTCTCCCTCTGTTCTCCCTAACTGACATTCTCTTCTTAACTATTATAGATTCTCCCCACCGCTCACCTCTAGCTTCTCTAACCCTCTATTTCAAAATCCTTTCTACCTCTCTCATCAAATCCACCTCAGCTCAACTCCTCTTATCTCCATCAAACTCTATCTAACTTCCCCTCCTGTCTGCCTGCTTCCCCTTATATATCCCTGCTTCTGCCTGGAGAGCTCCCATTGGCCGTTTACCTCTCTGGCAACTTAACTCTTTCTTGACCCCCTAGAGGTGAAATGCCACACCCGCCGACACAACCCACTAGCAGGTATGCAAAGGTGGGAAGGGGATTCTATAGCTGGTGTCATCCCAGAGGTGTGGTGCTGTCACATTTTCAGTTGTGAAGGAACACAGAAAAATGTTTATAGTGTTCAAGCTGCTTCATTTGAGAGGAAATTCTTCTAAAGCTTGGATGTGAAGAACAAGACCTGTCTCTAACTTTTCTCATTTTGAGAGTTCTGTATGGTATGAGGAACAGAAGCGGCTGACCAGATGAGGTGCAGTAGCTATGCTAGCTTCTTGGAAGCAGGGAGGTCAGTGTATAGTACAAATAATTTATATTCCACTTCATATTTCAACAGAAATATCTAAATAGTTTATATATCCCTACCTCAAGAAGAAAAAGTATAAAAAGAATCAGTATATTGATTAGCAGTCAGAATCACAAATCATAATTCCGTATTTTAAGTTACGTAGTTCAACAACAATAAATATTTCTAAACCGTGGACATAAGTAAAACAACTAAGAACCTGAAAAGCAAGCTATATATCAATCAATCAATCAATCAATCAATCAGTCTCCTTTATTGGCATAGAAAAGGTGCATCACATACATGGATCAGAACACAACAGAGTTAATGAAGCATAGTAAGAGATACTTTAGGATAAAACTGTCCAGGTGAGTCATATATATAAAACTTTACCAAAATACATCAAAATACACCAAAGTAAAGCATCATAATGCAACACAACTGCTGGATATATCATCATGAAAATCTCATGAAAGCAACAGATATAGTTATCTGATAATCAAAATCATTCATATACACGTTCACATTACACATACATCCTCACCCACATACACAATCACTCAACAGTCATAATCTCCTTATACCTACCACATTTCTCCTTCTTTCAATGAAGCACTCATTTGTTCTATCAATAATCATGTACAGTACAGAAAAGTATCTGCTCCAAATAAGAAAAATCAATAACATCAGAAAAAGCCAACATCCGCCACCTCACATTTCTCCCACCTGGAGCAATGAAGATACCTTCTCCCCACCTCTCATCTAAGGAGATGGAGCCATTCTCCACCAACAGAATCTCATCCTGTGGGCTGTTGGATGCAATTACCAACACACCTGGTGCTCACCACCTCCCAGAAGACCTCCCAGGGGTACACCAAAGCATCATGTGATGCTTCCAACTAAAAATCTTCAGGCTGCAATGTACAATGATCTACCATTGTCCAAATGTTTTGAAGCAGAACCCATAGTAGTGGTAATCCTGGACAAGGAAGTGGGACAATGGATTGTCCCATACACGGTGGGTAAATGTTTTAACATGCTGCATGTCCCTTCAGACTCTTGTCCTGAGCTACAACCTAAAGAGTTATCCCTAGGTAGTTAACAACCTAAAGAGTTATAACAACCTAAAGACAACAACCTAAAGGATAACAACCTAAAGAGTTATCCCTAGGTAGTTATGAAGGTAAATTGCACCCAGGTACATTAGGCTAGTTTCTACACACTCCTCTCTGTCTTCCATCCAGACAAGCAAGAGGCATTGTGTTCAAGGACACATTTGAGTGTAGGCAATAACACTCAAGAAGGTGAGGAATCTGGGTTGGGAAGAGGGGATATAGCTTGGGGAGATTTCCAAGAGTCGGGCAGAGAAGCCTGAAGGGTTGCATTGGCCTCCAGGCCTGAGGTTTCCCAACCCCTGATCTAAAATGTGGTGAAGATGACTTCTACAACCCACTACTGCCATCACTTGATCCTCCTTAGCCATATACCCTTCATTCCCTTTCCCTCCAGCCTCACCACCATGGAAATGGCACACATATTGCTATAGCCATTTACATTCTCCGGGAATATATTCAACTAGGACAGGCATCCCCAAACTGCGGCCCTCCAGATGTTTTGACCTACAACTCCCATGATCCCTAGCTAACGGGATCAGTGATCAGGGATGATGGGAATTGTAGTCCAAAACATCTGGAGGGCCGAAGTTTGGGGATGCCTGAACTAGGAGAACTCCCAGCTTTGTGTCGATGGTGGCATATAAACTGTCTAGAGAAGAGCTGAGAATATGCCTCCCAACAGTCTGGCTGTAAATACAGTATTTCCCAGCCATAATCTGACAGAACAGACACAAGTAGGAATGTAACGGCTGCACATAAAAATTCTGAATCAGGAAACAATATGAGAATTCCTTTTTTTGTCTTTAAAGCGATTCCAACTCCCCCCACTCCACCACTGAAATTTTAATCTGGATCATTTGGAAGCGGTATATGTACATATTGTTTTTATCAGCTTGTTGTGTCGAGAATGAGCAACGCAGTAACTATAAAAGCAACTTTTCTATGCAACTGAGGCCAAACTCAAGCTGCAGATGATGGTGATTACGTTTATAGTCCACCTTTCCTCCAAGGAGTTCAAGGTGATGCAAATGGTTTCCCCCCATTTCCTTTTTATCTTCACAACAACCCTGTGAGTTTGGTTCGGCTGAGAGATAGTGACTAGCCCAAGGTCATCCAGTGAGCTTCATGGCTGATTGCAGATTTGAACCCTGGTCTCCCAGGTTCTAGTCCAATGTTCTAACCACTACACCACACTGGCTAATTTGTAAGATATTCCTTTTGGTACAAAATTTTAAAAAGCAAAGGTAGTGGCAATACTGTGTTCACATGACACTTATAGAAAAGAGAGCAACGGGTTAGATCACCTAATGCACTAATTCTCACAATGTGTTTCCAGACCACCAATGGACTGAAATGACTCTGTTAGGCCAGGAGAGAATTTAAGAACATTTTGAGCAGACCTCAAACAAAAAGTTCTTATTATTAATGTGTTTCTCCTAATACAGTATATCTTTGAAGCATGTATTAATGGTGAATTTGAAGACTTAGCCAAGACTAAACTAAGGTAATTCTGAGACATTACAGTATACAAATGTCTTTCTTAAAAAATAATAATTGGGGAGTTTTTTTGACGGAAGCATCCTCAAAAGGAGTCAACCATCTTATTAAACATAAATATCATGTGAACTAGACTCTTTCCATTCAAAGAAGAGATCATGGGATAGATTTGGGTCCAATGGTGATATATCCTGTTTCTGCACACATGTTCAGAGATTATCAAGACTTTAGCATGGAAGTGCTTTTCCTCGTTGCATCTGGAATTAAGCACAACCACAATTTGAAAGGTCACCCTCAATGTGCTGAAAGACTGAAGAACTCAGCAATGTTCAAGACATGCTTGATCTCAGGAGAGTGATCCAAATTTTAAATCAAAGATAAACAGGTGAGTTTGAGTATCAGTTCTCTAATCCTTTGGGGTTTCATCTCCCACTCTTTTAAGTATGACACCTTCTTTTTCTTCCCACCTCCCTTTTCGGATGAAACATCCTAGTGAGCCATTACATCATTCAGCAACCCCTTTATTTTCTTCCCACATGTGTTCCTTATGTTGGCCACCCCACCCCACTCCTCACACGCATACATAAAAGGACTGTTGAAGGATGAATCAGCTCACTAGGATTCTCCATCAAGTGAATAAAATACTGCAGCTGTAACTCACAAACTAGTTAAAGCATAGAAGTCTCTAATTCAAGAAAATGACATCAGTAACCCTACATTGACGTAAATCAGTGGGACTGGTTTACTGGATAAGGTGGTAAGCATTTGGAATGTATATAATGCATTTTTGTTTGATGTTGACTAAAAGTTCATTAAATAGATGTCGGTGGCTAAAATACCAAAATCTGTTACCTATAATAGAGTATCATGGGGCTTTTAAAAGAAAATGAACTAGGGGTTATTTTTGATGGCTTAAAATTCTAACCACAGTTTATGTAAACCCAGCAGTGGCCCGCATATCCACTGCTGTTTATAAATATATCCACATGTCTACTCACCAGTCAGATGAATGGCACTATCAGGTTTGCCAGTGCAGATCAAAACTGACAATGGGGATAGGCAGGAGAGAAAACTTGGGCAATCCCCTCCCTACATGAACAGGTGCTGGGCATTGTCAAAGCAGATAACACCAACCATCTGATTAGCAATAATTATACAGTCCAGCCTAAATAACCAGAGCCACATGCTCAGTCTGTGTGTGACAATCCCAGCCATGTGGGCAGCGCGCATGGCACTCGCTAACCCACGTGGCAGATGCGTCTTCATACGATCAAGGCAATTTTTTGAAACTTGTTGGTAATGGTGCTTGGCAGAGTTGATGTAGAGCAAAACACAGTCCGAATTTAATTTCCCCGATTCAGAAAATATGATATCTCTACAAGGAAACCTATTTCTCTGCATTCAGATCATCTGTCGGGAGCTGATCCCACCTGCACATCTGGTACGCAGGCTGAGACCCCACCTGCCTGCAGACTGTCTCGCCAGAGTGGTGCATGCTCTAGTTATCTCTCGCTTGGACTACTGCAATGCGCTCTACGTGGGGCTACCTTTGAAGGTGACTCGGAAACTACAACTAATCCAGAATGCGGCAGCTAGACTGGTGACTGGGAGCAGCCGCCGAGACCACATAACACCGGTCTTGAAAGATCTACATTGGCTCCCAGTACATTTCCGAGCCATGGGGTCACAAAGAGTCCATGGGGTCCATGGTCCATGGGGTCATGAAGAGTCGGACACGACTAAACGACTAAACAACAACAACAACATTTCCGAGCACAGTTCAAAGTGTTGGTGCTGACCTTTAAAGCCCTAAATGGCCTCGGTCCAGTATACCTGAAGGAGCGTCTCCACCTCCATCATTCTGCCCGGACACTGAGGTCCAGCACCGAGGGCCTTCTGGCGGTTCCCTCATTGCGAGAAGCCAAGTTGCAGGGAACTAGACAGAGGGCCTTCTTGGTAGTGGCACCCCCCCTGTGGAATGCCCTCCCATCAGATGTCAAAGAGAAAAACAACTACCAGACGTTTAGAAGACATCTGAAGGCAGCCCTGTTTAGGGAGGCTTTTAATGTTTAATAGATCACTGTGTTTTATTTTTCTGTTGGAAGCCGCCCAGAGTGGCTGGGGAAGCCCAGCCAGATGGGTGGGGTATAAATAATAAAATATCATCATTATTATTATTATCACTAATACAACATGATTGGCGCTATCAATACTGCAGGTTCGGATACTCTGGAACTTCTTTTCTCCTCCTTCAGTAGATGATCAGTGGAAACTGATGTTTCAAATGAGCTATAACCAGAATTCCTCCCCCCCCCCCTCTACTATATCACAGTGGTATGTCGGTTTAAGAACAGCCCTGTTTACGAACTATTCGGTATAAGAACTCCCCAAAACGGGAAGTAGTGTTCTGGTTAGTGAACTTCACCACAGTCTACGAACGGAAGCCGAACGGTGGAAGGGCACCGGCAGCAGGAGGCCTCATTAGGGAAAGCACACCTCGGTTTAAGAACAGCTTTGGTTTAGGAACGGACTTTCGGAACGGATTAAGTTTGTAAACCGAGGTACCGCTGTATAATATTATAGCTATAAGAAACCCAGCCAATGTTCATGTACCAGGGCATGACCTGAGGCCGCATGATGCAGTCAGCTTGCAGAAGCTAAGAAGGGGCGTGCTTAGTCAGTGCCTAGATGGGAATCCATTTGAGCAACGCATTTACGTCTCCTTGAGTTCTATAACAGAAGAAAGCAAGGCAATACACTAAGGCCAAGAGAAAGTTTTCCCACCACCTTTGGTCATGTCCACACCATATATTTCTGGTACTGTTCTACCACTTAAACAATCATAAAGGTAAAGGGACCCCTGATCGTTAGGTCCAATCACGGACGACTCTGGGGTTGCGGCGCTCATCTCGTTTTACTAGCCGAGGGAGTCGGCGTACAGTTTCCAGGTCATGTGGCGAGCATGACCAAGCCGCTTCTGGCAAACCAGAGCAGCGCATGGAACTGCCATTTACCTTCCTGCCAGAGCGGTACCTATTTATCTACTTACACTTTGACGTGCTTTCGAACTGCTAGGTTGGCAGGAGCAGGGCCGAGCAACGGGAGCTCACCCCATCGCAGGGATTTGAACCGCTGACCTTCTGATCGGCAAGCCCTAGGCTCTGTGGTTTAACCCACAGCACTACCCGCGTCTCTTAAACAATCATAGATGCCCTCCAATTATCCTAGGAACTACAATTCCCAGCATTTAACAAACAATGGTTCTAAGGATTCTTGGGGGGGGGGAGCTATGACTGTTAAAGTGGAGAAAGACTGCTTTAAATGTGCAGACCTTCCTTCCCAATGAAGGAGAAATTGGAACCATTTGCACGGACAAAGATTCAATGACTTTTCAGCTGTGAAGTCGTATTACTTACACGTAGAGTTAAGGGAAGATCTGAAGGCTTCTTCCTTTCTTAAAAAATGTTTTCATTTTAAAAGTAGAACCATAGCTTGGTTTGAGAGTCCAGCCGTGCAGCTGCTGGACACATTGGAAACAGGGGAGCTAAGGCCACCTAGAACAACACTGTGTTGCGATGTATCATCATTACCAAGGACACTGTAATGGGAAAAGATAGCTGTCCCAGTGTGTTACCAGGGTTATAAACAACTTTGCTTTTAAAGTGGAAAAAGAAATTTTTAAACCCTCCAACCACCTCATAATTGAAAGTTTAAGTACTATTAAAGGTAAAGGACGCCTGACAGTTAAGTCCAGTCACGAACAACTCTGGGGTTGCTGCGCTCGTTTGCTTTACAAGCCGAGGGAGCTGACGTTTGTCTGCAGACAGTTTTCCTGGGTCATGTGGCCAGCATAACAAAGCCGCTTCTGGCAAAACCAGAGCAGCACACGGAAACCCTGTTTACCTTCCCGCCAGAGCGGTACCTATTTATCTGCTTGTACTTTGATGTGCTTTCAAACTGCTAGGTTGGCAGGAGCTGGGACTGAGCAACGGGAGCTCACCCCATTACGGGGATGTGAACCACCAACCTTCCAATTGGCAATCCCTAGGCTCAGTGGTTTATTTAGACCACAGCGCCACCCATACCCCCTTAAGTACTATTCATCCCCTGCAAATGCCAGACCAATCCTAATCTTAAGAAGGGTTCTCCACAAGATATCCCTCTCCAAATGTGGTGCTCTTTGGCTATGCCAGATGTTTGGTCCAGTATAAAATAAAAAATAAACCAACTTAAGGGAGAGCAGAATCTGAAGAAACAGCACAGATCAGCTGAGTTTAGTTCAGTACATAATAAATAATGTAAAGAACAATTTGTCAATTGCTTTCCACTGATAATACGTTCTCTATCATCATCTAATGATTGGTTTGTTGATGTTGATAGTACTTTTTTGTTAAACCAAATTAGTTCATATTAATTAGCTAAGACTTATATTCTATTAATATCTATATGCCAATTATGTTGAATAGTCTGTCAATTTAATATTAAATACAGTCATACCTCAGTTTAAGTACGCCTCGGTTTGAGTATTTTCAGTTTAAGTACTCCGCGGACCTGTCTAGAATGGATTAATCCACTTTCCATTACTTTCAATGGGAAAGTTCACTTCAGGTTAAGTACGCTTCAGGTTAAGTATGGACCTCCGGAACCAATTACACTCATACCTCGTGTTAAGTACGCTTCAGGTGGAGTACTCCGCAGACCCGTCTGGAACAGATTAATCCACTTTCCATTACTTTCAATGGGAAAGTTCGCTTCAGGTTAAGTACAGACTTCCAGAACCAATTGTGTTTGTAAACCAAGGTACTACTGTAGTCTGTCACAAGGCTTTTAAAGTGCTATAAAATATTGTATTTTTAAATTTTATTTGCAGATGTCTCATATAAGGTTGAAAGCTACAGTCCTGTGCACATTTACCTGGGATTCACCCTCATTGGACAAAGTAGGGTTTGCTCCTGAGTAAACATGCTTAGGGTCTCCCCCACCCTCAATACAGGCCATATAAGCTTTTATATTTAATTTTTTAATATATATATATTGCAGATTTGTATGATACATTTTCATTCCTTGCAAATGTTTCAGCACTCAAAATCTTCAAATTATTTATTCTTTCCATGGCAATTCTGACTCTTCCATGGACTTTAGGCCAAGTCACTATGTCATTAAGAGGAAATGTGCAATTTCCTTTCCAACATAGTATGCTAGTGAGTGTGTGGTCAATCTACATCAAGCATAGGCAAACTCAACCCTCCAGATGTTTTGGGACTACAACTCCCATCATCCCTGACCACAGGACCTGTTAGCTAGGGATGATGGGAGTTGTAGTCCCAAAACATATGTAGGGCTGTTTGCCTATGCCTGATCTATAGCGTACTGAAAGAAGAGGTCTCAGTTTACTGGATGGGAGGAGTTGTAGGTGCTTTTGAGCTGAATACACCTTTCTGCTTCTAAATATTTTTCCATGGGGTTACATATCTGCAATCCTAGCATGACACTATGGTCTGGAGCACTGTCTAATGAAAGCAATAGGTATGGCCAATCACAAGCTGATATTGCAAAATCTACTTTCAGGACCAATCCAAACGTGCTGACTGACAACCAGAGGCCAATGGAAATGCTTCTCTATGGAGGTGGTCTTATATGTAGACCAATCATGTTTGTGAGCAATGTACCATGAGGAACAGCCCAATGGCAACTGTGTCTCCCCAGTTAGATCAATCCATACAGAAAGTTGCTTTCAAATGCCATGACCCCTGTATGAAGCCTCTGCCATAGGTATGTGTTTCCATTCCAGCAACCACCACATGGCAGCCATAATATTTGAACTGACGCCAAGGCTCAGGCAAACACTGGAGATGGTAAAATGAGTCTGTGAAGCCACCATGTGTTGGCCATTCATGAGAATGCGATGACATGCCATCTATCACTGGCCCACTCCAGATTTCACTGTGAATCCAGGGAGTGAAGACTGGGACTATCACTACTCGGCTGCGATGTGTCAGAAAACCACTTGAAAATGCAAGAAGAGGTATGCGAGTGTAGGTGTTAAAGAGGGCTTCTAGACTAGAAAAAGAAAACGAAGAAGCCTCCTTCTCAAAAAGAATGCCTAAATCTAGAATTTTAGGTGTATTAGTTCACAGCCCCATGGCCAAGTACAAAAGTAAAAGGGGAGGTGGAAGAGCAAAACTATCAGAAAGAAAGACTGTGATAAAAAATAAATTAAAAACGTAGAAGCACAAATACACTACCACTGCCTAATTATTTGAAGGTCAGTAAGAAATAAACATCTCAGGGATTATGGAGGCAAGTTTTACTTCCCACACAGAAAGCCCCAAGACCGATCTGTCTGGAATTCAGTGCTCTTCGTGTTGGTTTTGCTGTTTATTGATTACATGTTTTTGCTGCTGCTTTTTGGGGTTTGGTTTATGGGTTATTGTATCGGCTTTAGTATAATGTTGTTTCAAATTTTTATGTTATGCTTCACACTCATAAAATTTTGCAAGTTGCTGCAAGGCTCCTTATATGGCAAGTCACTAACAAGTTTGAATAAATAATCGTCCAACAGAAACAATCCAGCCATGGCCTTTATTTGAAGATGTTCCATAAAAGATGACCACCAAGTCAACAAGGCACTCACCAACCCCCCCCCCCACCTGCTGCAAGAATTACATTTGCATTGGTTCTGGGCTACATCAGCGTCGCTGTGTCAAAATACTTCCCCGTCGTTTGGCCATTTGCACAAATTATTCCATTTGGCTGGCTTGGGTTATTTTATTGCTGCTTTTGCTTGAAGGTATTCAGTTACTGCTAAAATTAGAATGAGAATTAACACCAGGAGGTCCAAAAACCTGTAATTCTGTTAATTACTTTGAGAGAACTGTACATGTTTGAGAGAACTTTTGAGAGAACTTTTGAGAGAACTATACATGTTGCAATGTAAAGGAACTTGATATGCATTATTGCCAGAAGTCTCACAGAATACATGCATCGTGCAAATTCCTAATTTCAAAGCTCTAACCCTCTAACCAATACCATCATGGGAGGCATATATATATATATATATATATATATATATATATATATATATATATATCTGTGGTATAAATCCACTTTCCATCAAATTGGTAGAATGTAGAAGCAGACTCAAGCACTACCTTCAGTGGAATTGTTTAATTTAACATTCTGAAGATGTGATATCATTTTTAACAAACTGTGAAGGAATGAGCTTTGAAGAAAGATTCCAAATATACTGACTCATTTCCTGATTAACATATGAATGGGCTTTCAAAGCTGTCGTTACCCATGGGCGCCATGGGTGCAAGCACATTGCAGGAGCAACCCTCTGTAGAACAGATGCACTCGGAAAGTCGATACAGCCATAGAGAGGACATTTCTTTTCTGGTACACTATTCTGAGCCTAGGGAGATGCAACTCATTATCCTGATCTGGTTATTTTCCCTCCCCTTTCCTGCCAAGGCGGAAGGAAGAACCTGTTCTTCTAAACACTTCCAAGAGAACTGGCTCCCAAAGCACAGCTGAGAGTATGCTCTCTGTAATGGCCATATGGACTGCTTAAGGAAAAGAATTTCCCCTACCGCAGTCACTTGAATGTGCAATGGGGATAATTTGTGCACTGAAACATGTTTGGATTAACACCAGACTGTCCCTCAATGGGTGGCGCTGTGGGTTAAACCACAGAGCCTAGGGCTTGCCGATCAGAAGGCCGGCGGTTCAAATCCCCATAACGGGGTGAGCTCCCGTTGCTCTGCCCCAGCTCCTGCCAACCTAGCAGTTCAAAAGCATGTCAAAGTGCAAGTAGATAAATAGGTACCGCTCTGGCAGGAAGGTAAATGGCAGTTCCATGCGCTGCTCTGGTTTGCCAGAAGCGGCTTGGTCATGCTGGCCACATGACCTGCAAGCTGTACGCCGGCTCCCTCGCCCAATAACACGAGATGAGCGCTGCAACCCCAGAGTCGGTCACGACTGGACCTAATAGTCAGGGGTCCCTTTACCTTTACCTTTATCCCTCAATGGAGTCTTATGCTCCACACTCCTGGTGGGTCAAATTTGACAAATGGGTGGGACCGGCCACCTGTCAGTCACCTGACATTATTATGATGTGCTTTGAAATCCTGATTGTTGGGATTTCAAACTGGAGTATTTGAAAGCCCTGTTGCAAACAGCCCTGCACTGCTCTTTAAGCCTCTTAAATTGTAAACCTCTGATTCTAAAAGAGAAGTGCAGCAGGGCTCTTTGCAAAAGGGCTTTCAAACAGCCCAGCACTGCTGTCTGAACATCCTGTTTTCAGAGGTTTCAGATGTTAACAGAAAGAAAACATTAGAAAGTTGTATTGCTACCATCTCATTGTCTGAGCAAAGAATATTTCATCCAATAGTTGCTGGGGATACATGGAATATTTTAGAAGTAATATAAAATATTGTAGCTAAGGATGAACAGAGACAACAAGTCTCTAGACCTCATTGTCATGAAGCAGTGTGTTGCAGGGCCACTTCCATGTAATGCATTTTAAACCGACTTTATTTAAAATGAAAGAGTTTGAATTAACACACTGTGGCATAATATGGATTTTATAATGTACTTATTTCCCCATCTTGTTCTTAAATGCTCTGCCACTCTGATCATAAAAATTAACACAGATATTCCTATTAGTTTTGTAAGAATAATATCCTTACCGTGCTTACAGATTGATTATTCCAATATACCTTTTGGAGATCTCTCCCCCCCCCCCCAAAGATCTCAGTTGCTTTCTCCTCTCCTCAACCCTGGGGTATGTAAAAAACATTTACAGTGGTACCTCTACTTACGAATTTAATGTGTTCCGAATGCACATTCGTAAGTCGAAAAAAATTGTAAGTCAAATCCCATAGGAATGCATTGGGAGAAAAAATCCGTAAGTAGAAGCAACCCTATCTAAAAATTCGTAAGTAGAAAAAAATCCTATCTAAACAGCATCCAAGATGGCGGACGGAGCTCCATTCGTAAGTAGAAACATTCATAAGTAGAGTTATTCGTAAGTAGAGGTACCACTGTATTTCAATGAAACCAGGAAAGAATAGAATCGTGCGCCGACTTATTTCACAGGATAGCAACACCAGGAAGGACAGGAAATAGAAAGCCAATTATATGCTGATTTTGGTAATGTTATTTTTCCAGATTAAATGCCACTTGGAGTTACAAAAACTAGCACTTGAAGCTGTCAGTTTTCTGAATGCCTTCACATGAAACTCTGTCATAGCAAACAGAATGTTGGATAGTTCAGCTCTATAGGGGGCCTGCAAAACGTTGACAGAGGTTTAACGGCCCTTGAAATTTTATCCCCAAATCTTAGAGAGCCTGCTGATTCAATGGGAAAAGACATAAGCTAAGCAAGTTATAAATAAACTCTTTTCATCACAGGCAATACTGTCTTGGTGACTTCAAAGGCCATGCTAAGGATATACCAATTTCTCTGAAGTTCCGTAGACAGTAGGAACATTATTATGCTGGATAAGCAGGTTTCACTTCAGAGTTGCAATGTGATAAAGACGTCCTCTCCTCACTACTCTTTGCCCTGCTTTCAGATTGCCATGAGCGAAAGTTTGATAAAATGAGATAATTTCAACGTAATAGGCATTGCCAATTTTGGTCATGTTACTTGAACAGCTTGCATGGCCTTCAAATTTTGACTGAACAGCGATGAATGAAAAAGTCAAAGTTGCGAGCTGGCCATCTTGGTTACTGTAACCTTATCTGCTGTGAATGGGCCCAAGAGAACCAGCAGGAGCTTGACAAAAACAACAGCACTACAAACAGAGAAAACATTTATCATTCACCATAAATGCAAATTCTAGTTGCTAGTAGCTATTGCATGCAAAATGTTCAGGGTGTCTTCCAACCCTGGGCTCCTTCTGCCACTATACATGTAAAGCAGTTTCATACTACTTTAAACAGGCATGGGTTCCCTCAAGGAATCCTGGGAACTGTAGGTTTTTTAGCATGTTGGGAGTTGTTAGGAGACGCCCATAATTAATCCCTCTTCCCAATGAACTATGGGAATTATAGCTCTCTGAGGAGAATAGGAACACTCCTAGCAACACTGTTAGCCATTTTGTACCCACAGACTTATCCCGTGCTGAGTTAATGACCCCCATGTTTCCATGGTTTCCTTCTGAACTGGGTCCCACTTTCCCATGGAGCCACACTCAGCAATGTATGTGGGCAAGCTTTGCCTAATAATAATAATAATAATAATAATAATAATAATAATAATAGGCACTGGTCAGGCAAGCTGAATGGACTTTTTAGTAAGCCACTGATCATCAAGATGTCTGGCAACCCTTTAAAATAGAGGGCGGACTTCTGAAAGCAGAACACATGGCTATCCTATAAGAAAGAGAAGGAAGAAGGTTGCAGAACGAGAAAGAGAGAGAGAGAGAGAGAGAGAGAGAGAGAGAGAGAGAGAGAGAGAGAGAGAGAGAGAGAGAGAGAAGGAGGGAGACGGGGAGAGGCAACAAATTGATGGGGGAGGGACACTTTTTGCCCTGGGGTGCCCTCCTGTTCACAATCAGCATGTACCCCTGACCGATTGCCCTCAAGGAAATGCAGCCCTCAGTAGGGGAAGAAAGGTTGCCCAACTCTGCCCCACCAGGGTGAGGTTTGTGTGTATTGTGATGTGTGGGATTGAGGCAGAAGATTGGCCTACCTGGTCCATTTACCAACTGCTGTTCAACATTTTTCAGCATAATCAGTGATCCCCAGATCCCTTGCCTTGTAATTTATTTTATGATTCTTGTGTAATAGGTGTAAGGTAAAAAGTAACAGTATGGGATACAAAATTATTGGCATAAAGGGAATGAAGGATAGGTTTGATACAGTACGTGATGAATGGCCGGCACATGTGGCTTTTGTTAACAATTCATTAACAATGATCTTAATGATACCATAAATGTGCAGGTAATATAATCAAACTGCGGAATAGGGTAAGCGGCAGGCCACCAGGAACTGAGAGAAGCGAACAGATAACACTGGACCTCCCCAGCTCATAACTCTTAACAGTAGGGATGGAGAAACTGTGGTCCTCTATATAATACAGTCATACCTACTGAAGGAATTTTTTTATTTTACTTCGACCCAGACCAACACGGCTACCTACCTGTAACCAGTCATACCTCGGTTTAAGTACGCTTCGGTTTGAGCACTTTCAGTTTAAGTACTCCGTGGACCCATCTGGAATGGATTAATCCACTTCCCATTACTTTCAATGGGAAAGTTCGCTTCAAGTTAAGTACGCTTCAGATTAAGTACTCCGCGGACCCGTCTGAAACGGATTTATCCACTTCCCATTACTTTCAATGGGAAAGTTCGCTTCAAGTTAAGTACGCTTCAGGTTAAGTACAGACTTCCGGAACCAATTGTGTACTTAAACCGAAGTACCACTGTAATTGGACTACAGCACCCATCAGCTTTGACCATTGGGCACACTGGCTGGGACTAGTGGAATCTGGACTCCAGAGGGCAACAGTTTTAATGCCACTTCTCCCATTGCTAACCTTCTAGTTTTCAATACAGGGTCAAAGTAAAATGTCCCAAGCTGGAGACAGACCTAAGCAGAATGGGAAACTTAGCCACAATGGGAGAATGAGATTTCTTTATAGTAAAAACATTTCAGTTCCGCAAACCACAGGTGGGTTGGCTTCAATCTTGCATAGTCAGTTTCCTCCTTTTTCTTTCTTTACCAGAATCACCACAGCCCATTCAATGTGTTTCAAATGTACAAAACAGAAAAGCGCACTACTTGGGGTATCTTAAGGCATAACTAATCTGGGTTACGAGGTTACAGGAATCCCATCAACTAGATGCTCCACCAGAAATTAGCCAGGGACCTCCAGTGGTCCATGACTGAGCTTCTCTTACCACTGCCACACACAATTGTTGGCAAATGCGGCATGCACAACCAACCGTCCATGTTGGACAGGAAGGGATTGCTCTTAGTATTGGCATTCAGGTTGCTGGAACCCCTTTGCCTCTTCAGTCCCAAGGCAAATAAAAAAAAAATCTGCCCCCCCCCCTTTTATTCATAAATAGCTCAAGTTTTGACAGTGAGGAAAGTTGCTTGTGGCACATGGACTTTTTGACACACATATGAACCGTCCTTCATGCAACACTCTCTTTCTCATGCGACTCCTTTGATGTTCAACAATATATTTTATTCGGCGGGTCACATTTCAACTCTAATATATTTCAGTTTTTGTACTCGGTTCAAGTATCACTATTAGGGTTGTTGCTTTTTTCAATATTTTGGTCTTAGAAGCCTAACAAATCTGCAGCCAATAAAAACTCGTTCTTTTTTTTCTTTTTCTTTTTTTTTCCGTGCCCAAAATATATCATCATGTAACTAATAAATATCATATTTTGGTTTCGATATCAGATGGGCAGAACTCGTTACCTCCCAGAAGATTAACCTTTGAGGCTGTACCGATTCATTAACTATGCACATCAGTCACCAGACTGTGGGGAAATTTATTGCAATTAAGAGTTGCTACACTGTAGTGCCTGAATAGGATTCGCCATTATCAGTGCCGTTAATGGCTTTCTGAACAGCTGCCAGCTCATTCATTCACCCCACCCAGTCTTCAATAATACAATAATTTTGACAGAGAGCCCATGTTTCAACGTTTTTAATAAAAACAAAATAAAAAAATAATATCGGTAACAGAGCAGTAAAGTTTCCCCTCTCTCTCCTCCTTGCCAAAACTAACAGAAAGGAAAAATGTCAGCCTGGCCCTGTTCCCAAAAGGGAGGAAATTGAACAGTCTTAGTTCTTACTCTTTGACTGGTAGCATTGTGTACACAGAAGACTTGACTCGTTTTGACGAATCTGAAGCACAGATAAGAATGTCGAGGACTAGATCCTCTAATTTATAGCCAATGATTCTGTTTAAGATCTTTCAGTACCACATAACAAATCAATGTGATTTAGAAAATAACATGGTTTCTGCCATTGACATAAGCCATATGTGAACTGCTGGGCTACTAGGTAAGCCGCAGCTGTAAATTTGAAATTGTTAGGAAGGGATCCTTTTAAAAAAAAAGTGCTCCATACAATTATCATAATTCTGAAAATCAAGTAATGAACTTGAGGTACTCCCTTACACTGTGGGAAGGCACAAGGCTCTCGACAAATTTGTTCCATCCGCAGCTCACTCAAAAGTACAGAGTGCATCTCACCAACATCCGCTCTTCTAGAACAAAACCAGCAATATGGCTTGTTGTCCTGCAGTCATAAAATAGCAATACAATCATGGGATTAAGATGTACATGTTCTGTTAACTGACTTGGGCGTCTTTGTATCACTTCCAGTTTTTATTTTCTAATTAGAGGTTTAAACTCAGCCTGAACTGCTTGCTGAGAAACGCCTTAAATGCTTGTCAAAGCCTGAGAAATGTCAAATTTTGTGTTAGCTTAAAAAACAAAGCCATAACTGAAATACCAAAAAGAAAAAAGAAAAAAGAAAGCATAGGGCTTGAAGCATATGAAGTCAAGACATGACCAATCAGAGCCCGCCATTTGTCTAGTTGTCCATTTATTTGCTAACTCTGGCCACATTCACACTATACATTTAAAGCACCGTGATACCACTTTAAACAGTTATGGCTTGCTCCAAAGAATTCTGGGAGCTGTAGTGTGTTAAGTGCTGAGAGTTGTTAGGAGACCCCTCTTCCCCTCGCAGAGCTACAATTCTCAGAATTCCCTGTGGAGAGGTATTGGTTGTTAAATCACTCTGGGAATTGCACCTCTCTGAGGGGAATAGGGGTCTCCTGACAATTATCAGGACCCTTAACAAACTGCAGCTCCCAGAATTCTTTGGGAGAAGCCATGGCTATTTAAAGTGGTGTCATTGTGCTTTGCTCTCATGGGTCACATAATGTGCCTGCCTGGGCAAAGGTATGGCCATAGCTGCCAAGTTTTCCCTTTTCTCGCGAGGAAGCCTATTCAGCATAAGGGAAAATCCCTTTAAAAAAGGGATAACTTGGCAGCTATGGGTATGGCATGTATAATTTCTGCTACCAGATACTTATGTAACCTGGAATCTAATCCTGGGAGTTTCTGCATGCGGTGCTTGTAGGGATATTTGCAGAATTCGTTTAGTTCCTATTCCAAAGTGAATTTGCCATACCTGATGATTCCACATATCCCAGACAGGTTTTCTTTCGGAGTTCACACTTGAACCCATTTTGCAAAGTGGTTCAAGAGCTCCCTCTTGATGAATTTTTCAAAATCCTTTTTATTTTTGAAACAAAAAAAAATCCTTCCAGTAGCACCTTAGAGACCAACTAAGTTTGTTATTGGTATGAGCTTTTGTGTGCATGCACACTTCTTCAGATACACAGGGTCTTATACAGATTGTTGAAATTGCCCATCCTGTAGCTCAAGTCTTTTTATTTTTATTCTATAGGTAATAGCCAACCAAGTGGCCAAGCAACTGCCACTTCTGCTGCCATGCACATTCAGAATGTGACTGCAAATACCTCTGGGAGCAATGTGATGATGATGATGATGATGATTTATTTATACCCCGCCCTCCCTGGCCAAGACCAGGCTCAGGGTGTCTAACACTGAATATAAATACAGTAAAAACAGTAAAAACATTAAAAACAGAACAGTTAGAATACAGTTTAAAATGCAGCTTAAAATGCAGCCTTGTTTTATTTGCAGTCTATAGATCAAAGCCATAAGGGGGGATGTCAATGTGATGACATGCTGTCCCTTCCCAAGTACATGAGGGGTGGCCTGTGTGGGCCCATTTCCTTACAATGTCCCTTGGATGGTACCATTTACTATTCAGCTACAATGACAGGGATTTCACAACAGAACATCTTCACACTTCACCTGCATCACGTTATCTTGTACACCAGTTAGAAACATGTGCGCCCAACGCCTGTTTTCACACATGCAGAATTCCTGGATAGTTTCCCTGTGCCTATGAAGGTTACAGCGTCCAGACCACAAATACAATATTAATTCCAAGAAAGAACCATGCCTCTTTAATATGGCATGTTTTCATATCAAAGCATACACTGTGCTTTCAATGATCAAGGTAGATTTGCCCGACTGATTTGAATGAGCACCAGACTTCATGTCAATATACAAACAGAACCTGTTTATGTGGAAAACTCACAGTATTTGCACTTTCATAGGAATTTGCGGTTAACGACCCTAACTTTTCTTTCAGAATTTTGTCGATTTGATCTTGATCAACATGTAATTGCCGGTTGAGTGACCAGTGGAGGTGTGTGTTCCTTTTCTCAACCACTCCAGAGGAATAGATGTGGGTTTTTATCCATCTAAGTTCTACTCAAATTCCCCCCTTTCAAACCAATGTATCTATATTAGTCATGCCCATTAATTTCAGTGGGACTACTCTGAATATGACTAATGTTGGATGCAAGGAGAGAGGGAGTAGCAATGGAGCCCAACAGTCATTCCCAATTTAATAAACTATTGTTTGTGATCACCCAGTCAGGCCAGAGAGGAAATGAATGTTCATAGAAGGCAGAGCTGGGCATACGCCACAGTTTGGAGCAAAAGTTAGATCTGATAAGAAGCACAAAGTCAACAAACTCTATGGTTTTAATCAATGGCCATTAACAAGAGCTCTTATCCATCTGTCATCAAAGGTCTAGTGTCCAATTCAAAGCAACTAATGCATTAAAAACAGAAAGCTTTCAACCAGAAGGCAAATCATTTCACTCCAAAATTAATTTTATCCATCTTAATCTATGCCACACTATTTCTAATTCCAGTTCACTTTTGAAATAACATAATGATTTATTGTAATAAGTATTTCCTGGTATACATATGAAGTAAAACCTGTCGAGGGACATTTATTTATCTTTTTATTTATCTTTTTTACAGTATCGTGGACTTTGGTCTCAGACTTTAAAACAACTAAAAAGTGAGCCTTATTTGACTACAGCTGCACCATACAACTGTTTCAGTATTTTTCGTTTTCTCTCCTGTAGTGACATTTTACAATGGTTACTCTGTTTAAGACTTTTTAGGATTGCTGACATTAATGCAATTATTTTTGACAGGTTGAAAATCTTCCTGTAATTGAATTCCTATCCGACTTTCATGTTTACCCCATTTAGGAGTCCTCGTTTAAAGATTTTGAGCAGTGATAATAATATTTCCTTCCTATATTATCAAAAAATCTAATCTGTTTTTCTTTTTTCAATCAGTACTGCTCTGAATGGGTAAAATGCATTTATAAAGGTGAAAATGCTTTTGAAAGTGGCCTGCTGTTTTTTGACAGGTAACTGACTGATATAGGCAATGAAATAATAATAATAATAATAATAATAATAATAATAATAATAATAATAATAATAATATTTTATTTATACCCCGCCCATCTGGCTGGGTTTCCCCAGCCACTCTGGGCGGCTTCCAACAGAAAAATAAAATACAATAATGGATTAAACATTAAAAGCCTCCCTAAACAGGGCTGCCTTCAGATGTCTTCTAAAAGTCTGGTAGTTGTTTTTCTCTTTGACATTTGATGGGAAACCCAGCAGCTATACCAAGGACATCTGAAGGGCTTGGACATTTTAAGTCCTGGTAAAACACACTGTACTCTCTCGCTCAGGCTGCATACGCACCACTATCCCTCAAAGAATTCTGGGCACTGTGGTTTGTAAAGGATTGCTGGGAATTGCAACTCTGTGAGAGGAAAACTACAAGGCCCAGAATTCTGGGGTTTGTGTGTGTGTGCTTCCAATGTGATTTAAAGGTATAGTGTGTACACAGATTCTCTCTGTGCTCTACGGAAGCCTATAATGCAAGATTGGGAAACTTATGAGCCTTCTGATGTTGTTGGACTCCAGCTCGCATGAGCGCCCAGCTAGCATGGCCAACAGGAATGATGGGACTTATAGTACAGCAACATCTGGGGCCAAAGCTGGCCCTTGACATTTTGGCATCTGAGATGAACCATAAAATGGTGCCCCCCTCAGCCAGGAATGCAGTGGTGAATGAAGACCTACATCAGGAACAAGGATGGGAGGAAACCAGCAACGTCTCCTATTCACCAAGAGCCCACTATAACTTGATTTCAACACCTTCTGAAATGGTGTTGGAACATTGAGAGGTTATACTTGAAATGGAGACCTCAGAAGCACATTTCCAGTTCTTTAGATCCCACCTCACTGTGCTTCAAACAAGATCACTTCAAGGACAAATATACAGTAGAGGCATTCTCAAGCATAATTCTAGAGCCACATCAAACACTGTGAATCTTACTTTGAAGTGTGCAATTCAGCAACCCTCCATTCCGCAAAAAGGGGGTGGTATCCTTGCAGGGGTCTGTTAAAGAATGCATTGCTGGTACAGAATCTGATTGGTGCATTTGCCAGGTTCCCAGCCAGGGGCTCAACTAACTCATCCCCTCCAACATCTTGAGTCCCAAAACTGGGACGCATGTCTTCCTGCCCATGCTCCTGTGTGAGTCCCGTTACTGGCGTGAGATCACAAAGCCCCAAAGACATACTTTTTCCAGGGCAATGCTTGCACTTATTTCGGGGTGAGGTTTCAGCACAAAATCGTGGCACCCAAAATGGCTGCCATGCTCTCACACGAGAAAATGGGGTGTCCCATTTTTTCCCAGGACACTTGAGAGATGTGCTAACGTAGGTGGCCCATTAGGGCAAATGGGTCACTGTCCCACCAACCCCGTATCCTATTCTCACAGTGGGCAGTCATAGCCCATGAGGAGCCCTCAAGAAGAACTTGAGCACAACAGCACTCGCCCCACTTGTGATTCCAGCAACTAGCATTCAGGGGCATTCTGGTGATTGTATGTAGCCATCGTGACTAGAAACCATTGACCGCTTTAGGCTCCATGAATTTCTTTAATCCCATTATAAAGCCATAGAAAAGTCAGAATAGAAATATTCTCAGTAGGCATTTAAAGGTTGAATCTCTGTGGGCAGAACATTCCCCAGGGGTAGGTCAATGTCACTAAAGGCTCTGTTTCTTGTTGCTTTCAGATAAAGCTCACCAACTCAGGGGCAACCATTGATGTTCCTGCAGATGATCTCAGGCTGGGATATACTGTAAGGATCTAAGCAGTCCTTATATTTGCTATTAACCTAGTAATTCAGCTAGAGAAATTTGGGATTTAGCTTTTTTTTCCCTTAAGTAAAATACTTTTTTTTTGATCAGATTTTTTTTATTTAAAAAAAAAAACCATCCATTTTTATCTACACAGACAAGTCCAAATCTAGCTGTTGACTGGATCATTCCATAAACAGTACTTTTCCCTCACTTGGTTCACACTATTATATTTCAGTGGGAAATACGTTTAAGACTAGGTTGGCAGTGTGATTTAAATGTTATTGAGGTTACTAGTTGCGGGTTTTTTTAATGTCAATACTTGCCCAAAGTCTGTGGGACATTGTAAATTATGCATTTAACTAAATTAGTAAATAATAATAAAAAGTATTTTCTTCCAAAGGAACTGTGTATAATTTTTTTAAAAGCTTTCTAAATAAGATCAGAAAAGTCCAGAATCCCCCAATTGCTAAAAGAAGGAATACTCCCAACCTGCCATCTTGAATTAAGAGAATTTAATAGGTTTTGGAAAGAAAACAGAAATTCACACCCATTATCTAAAGCACTGGCACTGGGTGGGAAGGATTGAAATATTCTATAATAATAAATCACAGAAGTTCATTGTAGACCCATTCCACTTATATACTGTGTTTTCTGCAGCTGGCTCAGACTTAGACCACCCCCAAGTTGAGCTATGCTGCCCACCAGAGATGTTTGTTCACTATGAAAACCACAGTATTAAGATGGATCTTCTTTTCAAACCTGGTTGATTGCTTTGTAATGATTTTTCAGGGTGCACTGGTGCTGGACTTCAATCAGAAAGATTTACTAGATTATTGTAGATATGTTCTCACTGCAACTAATTTCAAGTGATGCTGCAACAAATGATCGTAGCATTGAGTTCTGCTGTTCAGGATCCCAGCCGCTTCAATCCATTTTATGATGCACCTTTCTCTTCACTATATTGCATTTTTGGAATTATAGTGTACATGATGGTTGCTTTTTAATTGCTGTTAGCCATCCTCTGAGGTGCATAAGTGGCACTAGAAAGCTAGACACTAATTCTTTGTATGATTAAATGAGAAATAAATGTCCTCCCATTTTGTTTATCCCTTTTCTTGGTCAGGACACAATAGCCATTAAGTACTCAGTTGTCATTGGGTATCACAACAGCTCCTATGAGCCCCAGGAAGCATGGCCAGGAGTGAAGGCAATTGTAGTTCAGCAACACATGGAGGGCCCAAAGTTCCTGGGCTACAGCATCCAAAATCTAAACATCAGAAGTGAAATTATTCTCGTTTATTTGAAACAATGTTCTGGGTCACATTTTTTATTCCCCGTAAGTGACCTTTTCTGGTCTTCAAGATGTGCAGATGGGGAAATGCAAGCTATCCAGGTATTTCATCACCACTGAGTGACCAATGTGTTCCTACAAAGCCCATACCCCACAAGCGTCCCAGAAAAACCGGGACATCCCCTTTTCTCGTGCAAGAGCATGGTGGCCATTTTGGGTGCCATGATCTCGTGTGATTTCGAGCCAAGTTCTGCCCTGGGAAAAGTGCTTTTTAAAGGGGTTGTGATCTTGTGCGGTGCTCCCAAACATGCATTTTTGGGCACTGTGCTCTAGTATGAGAGCACAGCCCTCAAAAAGTGTGTCTTTGGGGTGCCATGATTTTGTGCAGGTCACAAGAGCACAGCCTGGAAGATGCGCATCCTGGTTTTGGGACTCAGAATGTTGATATGCAGAGCCTAGAGGTAAACTGAGGCCTTTTCTTCCTCTACCGTCTGCCTGCGTCTTAGTCTCCTCCTCCTGTTTTGAGAACTACCATCCTTAAAGAGCCAGTCATCTGGCCTGCAGCCAGGTACTTTACCTGCACTCTCTGAACTCCCACCTGGTGGACTTTCTGAGCTGGTAGAATGACAAAAGTAAGTTGGGGTACACTTGGCTCCTCCAGCCCAAGGAGGAGACCCATGTGGGCCTCAGCAATATGGGGCCTGGCACTATGGGATCTAGCCCAAGGAGGTACAGCAGTCCAGCCTTGGGATTTAGTACCCCCTCCCCAACATCATTATCAGAGTCAGGAACCCAGTTTGTTTCCATAGCAGGTAACTCTTCAGCCTCTGACTTGGTGCCTTATTCATTGCTCAATTCTGGTGCCACAACAATTCAACGACGAGAATCCACCAACTGTGTGTGTGTGTGTGTGTGTGTGTGTGTGTGTGTGTGTGTGTGTGTGTATGAAGGGACCCAGGTGGTGCTGTGGGTTAAACCACAGAGTCTAGGGCTTGCTGATCAGAAGGTCAGCGGTTCGAATCCCTGCAACGGGGTGAGCTCCCGTTGCTCGGTCCCAGCTCCTGCCCACCTAGCAGTTCAAAAGCACACTAAAGTGCAAGTAGATAAATAGGGACCGCTCCAGCTTTTTGTAATCGGCGTTTCCGTGCACTGCTCTGGTTCGCCAGAAGCAGCTTTGTCATGCTGGCCACCAGGGCCGTCTTAAGTATATTTGGCGCCCTGGCACCGTGGTGCGACAGATCCCTCCGGCGCCCCCGCCCTGCCCCGTTTCCCAGAGCGGCGGGCGGACGGAGCTGCGTGGCCGGAGCTGTGCGGGCGGGCACAGCTCCGTGGCAGGTGGGGGATGCAGCTGTGCAGCACCCCCCCCCGGCGGGCAGGCACCCTGGCGCCCTGTGCCACCCAGCCTGGCCGTAGGGCCGGCCCTGCTGACCACATGACCTGGAAGCTGTCTGTGGACAAACGCCGGCTCCCTCGGCCTAAAGAGCGAGATGAGCGCCGCAAACCCAGAGTCGGACACGACTGGACCTGATGGTCAGGGGCCCCTTTAACACACACACACACACACACACACACATATATATATATATCATGTGCAGCAGCTCGTCTTTTGATAGCAACAAATTGGAAAGGAGAGAAAGTACCAACGATCTATGATTGGGAAGTAAAATTAGTAGAGTTTATGAATTTGGCTAAGATGACAGCAGCGATCAGGAATATCTCAAAACAAAAATGCAAGGCAGAATGGAAATATGTTGAAGATTATCTAATTAAAGAAAATGTAAATACAAATTTGGTGATATGCTTTGAATGAAATGCATACAGAAAATATCTTAGTTATTTAATAAATGGATTATGAAAATTATGGTAGGTAATGTGTGTGTGTGTGTGTGTGTGTGTGTGTGTGTGTATTAGATAATCATGATAGAAAACTATGTTAAAATAAGTAGGATAAGATAAAGCAGGATAAGATTAAAGTGGAAAAAGGAAAGCGATGTTCAAACAATAGGAAGTCAATTTTTAATTTTTTCTTTTTGTATGTAAACTTCTTTTTCTTTTTAATGTAATTTTTTTGTAATTTCTTCTTCTTTTCTTTCTTTATTGTTCGATTCTATATTCTTAATTTTGAAGTGTATTTTGCTTTTTGTATTATCCATGGATTCGCTTTTGTAATTTTTGTAACTTTTAAAATGCGCAAATAAAGTTTAAATTTAAAAAAAAAATTAAAAAGAGAGAGAGAATCCACCAACAGCATACAAATCCATATGGCTAACCTGATCCATAATACACACACACCCCACTCACACATGAAAACAAAATTCACCACAGCCAATCACAAACAAACAACCACACCCTAGGCCAACCCCAACCTTTCTCACCATCAAAGGAACACCAGCGAATAGCAAAGAGAACCTGCACACGCGACGCGCTGACACAAAACCCCACACATACATTAAGCAAAATAGAAACATCGCCACCCTACCTCCACTCGCCTTTCCCCCTCCACCTCTTTCCCCCTTTTCTTCCTAATGTAACACTAATGTCTCAACAACTGAAACTGATCTGTAGAAAATATAACTTGAAAAAATAGACATTGCACATACTTTTGTAAACCAAGAAATCTTTAATAAAAATACATTAAAGACCAAAGAAAGAAAGAAAAAAGAACAGAACAGAACATGTCGCAGTCAAGATTTTAAAAATAAATACCCATTGCTTATGTTTGCTTCAGGCAAAAGCTTATCTATGTGATTTGAAAGTATTAATCAAAGATGCATTCACAGTGCAAGCCTATGCTCTACTGAGCCCAGCGGGACTTGTGGAAGCACAGTTCACCAATTCTCCCAGCAGTCCCCTGTACTCCTTGGAAAGCTGAGGAAATTCTCTGGAACAGTGTGGAGCTGCTGCAGGTGGAAGACAGAAATCACTTCCCCTCCCACTCACCAGGCGGAGCCGCTACCAAATCTCAGTCCCTTCCACAATTTGCAGCAGCCCTTCTGGGCATGTAAATGATACTCTGTATATCCAGCCTATGGTCTTCTATTGTTATTTTAAGGTGGAAAATCATTACAAAAACAGTGGAGGAAGATGGGCACAATGAAAGATTTCAATGAGAGGTTTGCTAATTTTGCCAATATGTAAATATTGTTTACTGCTTTATGCTGGATTGGTTTAATGTTTATAGATAGAGAATAATTCATTATTTTACACCACTTTGTCACTGCATTGTGAATCATAGCCTCAAAGGCTACTTCCCACATATTGGGATATATTTTAATCTCTGTGTTTAGTCATTGCCTAACGTTATGTCTGTGTTGTAAAACCCAATGAATAAGCTGATTTATGACAACTTTGCGGTGGGGCTATATAATCTAAACTCTACCAGCCATTAAAAATGCACACATTAGGTTTGCTTTTTTTAAAAAAAAAAATGTGATCACACACAATAGTTGTTGCAGAAGCCGATTCAGGAAAGTCCTCTGGGTTTTCTGTTTGATTCAACAGGGCTTCCTCAGATGAATTTTCCAGTAGATATTGCTCTCCCAGTTTTGTTTGAAGATCACTACTGGTCAAAAGAATATGAGGTTTGGCTAGATTATGAATATTGATGAATATTTATTGAATGGATTTTTAAACACAAACAGTTGCAGACACACAGTAACAGTGTGGACAAACCCTGAAACTTAGACGCAGGTGTTGGTAAGGGTAAAAATAATCTTGACCATGTTTAAAGGTAAAAGGACCCCTGACCATTAGGTCCAGTTGTGACCGACTCTGGGGTTGCACGATCATCTCGCATTATTGGCCGAGGGAGCCGGCGTATAGCTTCCAGGTCATGTGGCCAGCATGACAAAGCCGCTTCTGGCGAACCAGAGCAGCACACTGAAACGCCGTTTACCTTCCTGCACTTTGACGTGCTTTCGAACTGAGCTCAACAGTCCCACTGAGTTCTGTTCAGTGTTGCAATATGATGAACTTTACATCAGTGCAAGAATTTTTCCTTGCACAATAGAATATTCTCTCCCTCTCCTTCCGAAATTTGTTCGGGGGATACTCCCAACATTCCAGAACAGATTTAGGGGTCGCATGGGGTTGGAAAGAGGAAAATTGTGCTGTGCTCGTACTAATCTTTGTTGAAGTGCAAGAATTCAGTTGAATACTCCCCACTAGTAGAATACTAGTCTCCAGCCTGGTCTAGAATTCAGTCTTTGACATACAAGCTGACCTGATCTACACCTCTCAAACAAACATGAAGATCAGGACACTGCTATCCATCAGACTTGGCACTTCCAAAGATATTTGAAAGCAGTTTTAGTAATGTGTAATCTTATCAATTACATTTAGAAATGCATGTTTTAAGAGAAAACGCGTTCATAAATATGCATAGTAATACATGTGAATTTTTGTCTGATCAACCCCACCCACAAAGCAGATTAATGCAGAAATGTGGCAGAGAAAACTCATGAGCAAACCAGTGCGGAAGTGACACAAACTGGAAACAGACTGATCTGTCCACCCTCATCTCTAGTGCAGGGGCAATGAATATGGTGTCATCTAGATGCTGTGAACTGCAATTCCTATCATCCCTGGCTATGATAGCTGGGGATGATGGGATCTGTAGTCCACAATTTCCCATGTAAATAAAAGTACTGGAATACAGTCATACCTCAAAAGTCGAACAGACAGTCCGTTCGACTTCCAAAACGTTCGAAACGAAGGCGCGGCTTCCAATTGGCTGCAGGAAGCTCCTGCAACCAATCGGAAACCATGGAAGCCACGTTGGATGTTCGGGTTCCAAACAATGTTTGCAAACCAGAACACTCACTTCCGGGTTTGCAGTGTTCAGGAGCCAAAACATTCGACTCGCAAGGCATTCACGAACCAAGGTATGATTGTATTGGAATACAGGTTCTTAAGAGGAGACTCTTGAGAGTCCCATGGACTGCAAGAAGATCAAACCTATCCATTCTTAAGGAAATCAGCCCTGAGTGCTCCCTGGAAGGACAGATCGTGAAGCTGAGGCTCCAATACTTTGGTCACCTCATGAGAAGAGAAGAATCCTTGGAAAAGACCCTGATGTTGGGAAAGATTGAGGGCACTAGGAGAAGGGGACGTCAGAGGACAAGATGGTTGGACAGTGTTCTCGAAGCTACGAACATGAGTTTGACCAAACTGCGGGAGGCAGTGCAAGACAGGAGTGCCTGGCGTGCTATGGTCCATGGGGTCACGAAGAGTCGGACACGACTAAACGACTAAACAACAACAACAGGTTCTTAAATTATTACACTGGGTACCCTTCTTAACTGTGGCTACAGTAGTACTGCAGCCCTAGAATAGAACGGTGTTAGAATACTTGCCACTGGCTAAGTGCTATGGTTGCATAATATAAATATTGTGGGAATTAAAAATTTTTTAAAAAATCAATAAATAAAACAAGAATGTTAAAAGTCGATTGAAATGAATTCAAGTTTGCTGGATTTCTTAATTTCAGTTTTATCATTGTTAGTCTAGGCAGGGCTAAGGAGGACATATCAGTGAGTCATCAAGCAGAGGGGAGCACTTTTTTTTGGCCATGTAGCAGAAAGGAGAACATTGTTCACATCCCTGCGTTCCCACAGACGCCTTATGCAAGTTCAGAAATGTGTACGGATGTCTCATACCCAGTTGCTGAGGTGGTTTTCCTGTAAAACAAAGCATGGCTAAAAAACACTGTGCAGATGCTTCCCAATCAAAGGCCTCTGTCTTTACAAGTTAACTTTACTGCCTGATTTTGAAGTTTTCATTTTCAGTGCCAGACAGGTTCAAAAAGAATGTCTGGTTTTATTTCATCAAGCCTAAATCCATACATAACATCCTTTCCCACTATTTACTAGACTGCAGCTATCAAATAAAGATATGATGTCTGTGTTTGGGTTAGTTGGTTTAAATTCTAATGAGCATGATGTAATCACTATAATCAAGCAAAGCTTGTCTATCTTTAGATTTAGCTCTCTTTGCCATCGGCCCAAGATCCAGTCACTTGCCTTGTCATTAAACTAACCACAGTTCTGCCTAATTTTCAATTAGCAGTAAGCCAGCTGTATAAAGCTGTGTGGCCCTAATTTAAAGCTCGTTTCATGGCATGCTTTGTTCTTTCGTAAGTTTACTAATATTTACATAAGCATCCTCAATTTTCAGTGAATGCCTTTGTGAATTGAACTTTCCCTATTGCAAGCCATTGTCATCGTCCCCAGATTAAACGTTACGCCTAAACCTCTTTCCCTATTTTGAGCAGGCATTTGGACAAGAGTTTCCTGGAAATGCCTAAATTCAGGCCGAGGCAGGTAAAAGACTCATTTGGTCTCATTTTATCCTTTATACCTCTGTGACCACATGTACACACACACGCACACACAAAATTGTGGAAGAAATGAAAGCTGAACATCAGACCTGACAGACAAAATAAACACAATTATTCCTGACTTAATAACTATGAAAACTATGGAAGCATTAAAAATTAAGGTTTGTCAGCTGAAACCCATACAATATACATATTAGATAATGTCCCTAAAAGTGAAATTAGGGCTATCTTTTTTACTCATTACCAATGATCTCCTTTGGAAAGACTTGGAAAGGTAGCCATAGTTAAATATTTATTTATTTATTTATTTATACATACCCCGCCCATCTGCCTGGGTTTCCCCAGCCACTCTGGGCAGCTTCCAACAAAAGATTTAAAATACATTGAAAAATCAGTCATAAAAAACTTAGGGAAGCAAATGGCAATTGTTAAACTGACAATAATGTGAAAAAACAAGGTAAGTGTAAAAACAAGTGTGGATGACTGGAAGCTAGTTGTGCAATATATAAAATGTGGATTAGGGATTGTATTGTATGCTAATGTAATGTTTGTAGCATAAGGAAAGATAAAATAGTTAAAGATAAAATGTGGCATTTAATTATCACATTAGCTATGAATTCTTATTATGAAATATTTGGGCAGGAGCTGTTTTTTCCCAATATTTGGAGGAGCACACAGTTTGGAATGCATATCCATGTTTGATATATGGATAGATATATATCTTTAACAAAAAAAATATTTCATTATTGTGTACATTAATTCATGTGCACATAAAGTCATTAATTAATTTCATTTATGAAATTCATTAAAGCTCTGTTAAGTGGGATACACAGACTTTTTTCCCTCTCATTTAGTTTTTCAGCTCTCTTAGTGCTGTGTCTTAGGAGTAAGATCTCCCTGTTGTGCAGGTCCCATTACTCATGTGGGAGAACATCCTGGTGAATTGTGCCACAGCCCTAGGCTTTTAGACTCCCAAGCATAAATCAACTAATCATGTCTTTAGTCAATTTCCTATTATTCTCCTCAGTGCACCGGCACAGTTCACTATTCACAGAAAGATAAATAAATAATTCCTTACCTAAATTTATTTTTCCCTCAACTAAAGTAGAAAGGGGAGAACTCTGCACACCCCACATTTACTTTCTTTTGCATTTTTAAATATTTTGTCACATTTAAGCTTAGCTGTTGCTTCTCGTTTCCCACCAACTAAGATCAATTCAAGCTAACTATATTAAAATTTCAGAATAAATTTGTTGTTGCTTTGTTGTTTAGTCATGTCCGACTCTTCGTGACCCCATGGATCAGAGCACACCAGGCACTCCTGTCTTCCACTGCCTCCCGCAACTTGGTCAGACTCATGTTGGTGGCTTCAAGAACACTGTCCAACCATCTCGTCCTCTCGTCCCTTCTCCTTGTGCCCTCAATCTTTCCCAACATCGGGGTCTTTTCCAGGGAGTCTTCTCTTCTCATGAGGTGGCCAAAGTATTGGAGCCTCAGCTTCAGGATCTGTCCTTCCAGCCCTCTCTTCTCATGAGGTGGCCAAAGTATTGGAGCCTCAGCTTACGATCTGTCCTTCCAGCCCTCAGGGCTGATTTCCTTAAGAATGGATAGGTTTGATCTTCTTGCAGTCCATGGGACTCTCAAGAGTCTCCTCCAGCACCATAATTCAAAAGCATCAATTCTTCGGCGATCAGCCTTCTTTATGGTCCAGCTCTCACCTCCATACATCACTACTGGGAAAACCATAGCTTTAACCAGGCATCCACAGACTTCGGCCCTCCAGATGTTTTGGACTACAATTCCCATCATCCCTGACCACTGGTCCTGTTAGCTAGGGATCATGGGAGTTGTAGGCCAAAACATCTGGAGGGCCGCAGTTTGGGGATGCCTGGCTTTAACTATACGGACCTTTGTCTATTTGCACTGAAGCGAATACATTTGTCACCCCACTCTATCCCACAAGAACGATATAAACAAATTAGAGGGTGGCCATTAAAAAAAAAGTAAAATGGGTGAAATCAGTGTGAAAAGTTAGTCCTGACCAGGTGGATTTAAAAGGGAACTAGGGAAAACTAGTTTACACAAAAGTCTCATTGGGTATCATTTTATCCTGTGGCTACACACACACACACACACACACACACACACACACACACACACACACACATGGAATTGTGGAAGAGATTAAAACTGAGCATCAAACCTGACAGACATTTGCAGGACAGAATCTCCAACAAATATGGCATCTTCCAAGCCCACATTCCCATCATTTTCACACTTCTGTTTCAGTGACATCTACACTGGCTTGGTCATGCCTACAGAATGGAAGATGGCAGAATCCCCAAGGATGTGCTCCAAAGGGAGGTGGATTCAGGCACCAGGCCTGTTGGCAGACCAACTTGGTGTTATAAAGATGCTTGCAAGCATGACACGAAGGCTGGCAACATTAACCCTGCCATGCGGCAATCCCTTCCAGATTAATTGGAATTAATTAATCCCTCAAAGAGTGCACGTGTTGCGCTGAGACCTGGAGACCGACACCCTGTGTTGTGGATGGGTAAGATTGGAAGGTCCCTCGATGTTGGATTCAATCTGGCCAATGGGGCACAGTCCAAATGGATCGAGGGACCTATTTATACCCCTACACATGACCCAGAGCTTCCTCTTTCGGTGCGTGCATTCGGAACACCCGCCCACCTCTCCCTACTTTTAGGGCTTTGTTGGGCTTGACCTTGCTATGCCGTCGTGGGGGACAGGGGCACAGCAGGAATTTCCCCCACTTGGCTGATTGGCTGGTGCCATTTGGGTTTCGTCTGCCACGTAGCAAATCGTCACAACTTGTAAGGTTGCGGATAGGCTCTGGTTCAGGTGATAGGGATGGGAGAACACTCTCGCCATCCCTATGTGAAGGGTATTCCGTTAAAGGAATCCAGGGACTCAAATGGTTTGGTCAACCTCTGTGAGGGGGTTGTGCCCGTGCCCGAGTCCATCTGGGTGGTGGACATAGCCTGTTCCCGGCTTTCTGCCTATCCAGGTGTTCACCCTTGGGTGACCTATGCTGGTGCTCTGGGTTAGCGCTACCTGCAAGGGTGCAGGGAGCTAGTCGAACCAGAGCCTATGCAACCAATCACTTTCTGTAATCAATAAAGTTGTGGCCTAAATTCTGCCAAAAACTATTTACTGAATTTACTTTTCCCAATTTGAATTATAAAATGGTGAATTTCTCGAGTCTAAATGAGAGCACCCCTAAACATTTTTTTTAGGGGAAAAAACCCACTGATGTTAATCAATAATAACATATTGTGTCTGTCTCGGTTGATGCTTTGTGTAAAAAGCCTTTCACAATTAACTTGCACATGGCTAGCCTGTTGTGAAAAAACAAACAGGTAAGGATCAAACATTTTTTTAAAAAATCTAGAGAACAGAGAGGGGAAAGTCCTCAATATTAATGTCAAAGGGGTTTGTTTTATTTTTAGCTGTACAAAAGCTAAAACAATAACTGTGATGTTTATGAAGAATAGTGATTGTTGAATGAATGTAAAAATAGAAAAGGGCCATGTTTTAAAACCGTTGTTGGTGCTTATTTTAGAAGATGACTACACAAAGCAAACCTAACGAACGGGATTGCATTTCGCATTTTATTGGCATTTGGGGAAACTTTATATGCTGTCTCTGGAAAAATCAGAAAGGGAAGTGGTTGAATGAAATCCACATAATGATGTATGGGAACGCCAAGTGGGATTTACAATGGAGTGGACTATGCTGGCATATCAAAGTGCGGCCAGATCACATGATTCACAATTAATAATAGTGAGGTGCTCTTACTGCAAGCCATAGCTCTGCTTTCCTCTCCTTTATTACCCATTCTGTTCTCACTTAGGCATGAAATCGCTTGTGCTCAGCTACTGATGCAAAATGCATGTTGCTTTTCTGTTGCAAAACCAGGTCTCAAATATTGCTTGTTGCAGCTTTATATGGAAAGGCAAATAAATAGTGTTGCCTGAAGAATCTGATTTGTTTTCTTTAGCTGGGAAATAATACTTCATAGCTGACTGTTATAAGACACCAAGTCATCACTAAAACTTAAGAGTTTCTGTGGCTGAGTTTGGAGGCACATTTTAAGTCTATGGAATGAGCTTACTCGATGTACTTTTGACTGCGTTCCAATTTTCCAGCTGCGACTCCCAGTAAAGGATGTTTATAGACAACCACTGACAGAAAGGATTTTGTTTGAAAGTCTTTTCTGTTGCATTCCAAAATGCCAGATATCACACGTGTCAGCATAGTGTCGGACCACGTGATGGGGCAGCCTCTGGCTGAATAATATTGCTCAGCAAAACACACATCCTTATAAAGAAAAAAAAATGCCAACTTTGTCTAGGAAGTCTGAGCCTCAAAACAAGCATTGGCCAAACCTAACCATTTGGGGTTGTTTTTTTAAAAAAAAATACTCTTCTATATTTAATTGCAGCATGGTGATTTTTTTACAAGAATGACAAAGAACATTTGTATTCATGTGTAGAAAAATAGGAAGGGGAATAAAAGTTGTGTAGAAATAGAAATAGATAGAAATACTTTATTGTCACTGTACCACTTGTTTGCAGTGAGATTAAATGAGCCCCCCCACCCCCCACAATCTCTCATTCCTTGTTACACTCTGGGTGCTGTTGTACGACCACCAACCCCGAACGTCAGCTGCAATGTTGCTGTCTTCCATTCAGCAGCCTCACAGCCCATGGGTAGAAACTGCTCTTTAACATGTTGGTGCGGCTTACCATGCTTCTATATCTCCTGGAGATTAAAAAGGTGCTGGCCAGGGTGTGAGTCATCCCTGAGAATGTTCCTCGCTCTTCTGACTGTCTCCCATGATAACATCTAACGGACTCAGGGGCCAGCCCACAATATGTCGGAACGAGAAAGAGCACTGGGCCGCCATCACAAATATGCGTCTCCCACTATCATTGAAAAGAAACAAAATTCTCTGTTATGAAACTGGAATTTCAAAACAATCCTACTTCCTTCAATAAGCTAATGTTCCTGGAAGTGATGTTCCATTTCATCCTCACAACAAATTTATGAATAGTTTAGGCTGAAATCCTAATCCCAAACCTAATTACCTGGGAGTAAGGCCCACTCAATGCAGAGGGACTTACTCCTGATTAAGCATAGGTAGGATTGCAACCTATGTCTTAATACTTGACCCAAGGTTAAGCAGTCAACTTAAGAACGAAAGAACAGCCTGCTGGATCAGGCCGATGACCCATCGAGTCAAGCATCTTGTTTCACAGTGCCCAAGCAGATGCGCGTGGAGAAGCTGCAAGCGGGACCCAAGCACAACAGCAATCTCCCTTCCTGAGGTTTCCAGCAACTGGTATTCAGAAGCGCTACTGGCTCCAACCATTATGACTAGTAGCCATCATGACTAGTAACCATCAATAGCCTTTTCCTACATGATTTTGTCTAATCCTCTTTCAAAGTCATCTAAGTTGGTGGTCACCACTTTCCCCTGTGGGAGTGAGTTCCATGGGCTATGGGCTGCATAAGCATAATGAATCCTATCCTATCCATTTTTGATAGGGCTTATTCCCAGGTGTGTCCAAGTCTTTCCAGGGCAAATCAAACATTCTATGTACCGCACTGATGCAAATTACCATCCATTTTAAAGGCATGGAAGAGGAGTTTTGGAGACTATTGGATGGTGGGGGGGAAGAGTTTAGATGTTTGAAACTAGCCTGTGCCTTTTTATGAAATTCCATTTTTGCAGGCGGAAACACATTTAGGCTTGGAGAAGGGGAGGTGGTAAATGACTATCGTTTCATAATGTTATAGGCCCTGGCTTTAGGGGACAATTCTCAATCATCAAAACTATGGAGTGTGATGTGAATCAAGAACTCTGTGACATGAAGGCTGCAATCTTATACCCCCTTAGCTGAGAATGCACTCCTTTGAACTCAGTGAGACTTGCGTCTTAGTAAACACGTATAGGATTGCCCAGTCAGTGACTTTTCTGAGAATCCTCCAAGAACAGAAACAAATGTTAAACACATGAAAATTGCAACCCCCAAAAAGGGTGGGGTGGGGTTAGAAATATTCAATTCAGAGTCACCAATATTAAAACCTCCTGCATGAGTCCAAATAGTACAATCCTAATTGTACACACTTATACATAATTATGTGTGAGAGGGAAACCCAAAGTTTGCTACTGTACTCCGAATGTCAGGCTTCTTTGTGAAGAAAATTCAATTGTTTGTGCTAGAAATTCAGAATGCAGTGTCAAAATGAATGTGGAGATCCCAAATATTTTAAAGAAGCCAGGAAGTAACAGAATGTGTCTTGTGTGTTTTTTTTCCAGAGGGCCCAAAATTTAGCACCATGGAAACCTGTGGTCCTCTAGATCAGGCATGTCCAACAGGTAGGTTGTGATCTAACAGTAGATCACTGGATGTCTGTGGTAGATCACTGGTAGATCACTGGCTCCCCTCAAAGAAGCTCAACAACTTAGGCTCCCCTAAAAAATGCTCAACATTTTAGCCCTTCACCCCCCAAAACAGGGCTTTCCCACCTCAGAAAAGCTCAACAACTCTGACCTGAACCCTTAACAAATGGGGCTTCCTCCTTCCTAAAAAATCTCAACCACTTTGACCTGAACCCCTAAAAAACGAGGCTTTCCTCCTCCCTAAAAAAAAGCTTAACAACTTTGACCTGAACACCCCAAAGGGGGGTAGATCACTGCCAGTTTTTAACTCTGTGTGTAGATCGCAGTCTCTTCGGAGTTGGCCACCCCTGCTCTAGATTATGTTGGACACCCATCATCTCTGATCATTGGCCATGGTGGAGCTGGGACTGATGGGACTTGGAGTCCAACAACATCTGCAGAGTCTCAGGTTTCCCATCCTGGGTCTAGAGCAACTTCCAACCAACAACAAAGTATGGCCGCACCATTAGGATCTAAGATGCTGTTAAGACAGGTGACACAGGCAGTTGTCATCCACACTGGCCTGGTTTGCTCACAACACCAAGCCAAATCTTAAATACATGGATGTGCAGGCTCTGGGAGAGAGGCTTGCAACATCTCTGCTCCTTCCTGGTTGCTCTTGGTAGCTCAGTCGGTAGAGCGTGAGACTCTTAATCTCTGGGTTGTGGATTTGAGCCCCATGTTCGGCGAAAGATTCCTGCATTGCAGAGGGATGGACTAGATGACCCCTGTAGTCCCCTACAACTCTGCAATTCTATGGTTCTATGATTCTGCTGCTGTGCTTGGCTCATCTTTGGGCTCCTCTGCACTTCCACTTGTTCTGTGCCTACAAAGCACAGGTCCTAGTGGTGTTCTCCTCACCCCTCTCCTTTCCCAGGGAAAACCCACACTTTAGCTCTAAATTGGAACAAACAGCAATCCGCAGAAAACCCAGAAATTCCCATTTGCACTGACTGAGCACTTAAGAATGGTTTACCCCAGGGGGAAAGCAGCAGGGCAAGAGGAAGTGTGGATAAACCCTAATACATGGTTTGGCTTAATACGTTCTCCAAACCCAGTGTCATAGTTTAGCTCTCCTGTACAAGATATGAGCCATAAACCATAGGAGAAACCTTGGTTATGGCTCCTCGCCAGTATGAATAGAGCTAAACCATGAGTCTAGGTCTGGATGACACACTAAGCTAGACCATGGTTTCGCTTCACTTACCATTGCAATCTTCTCTCGTGGAGCCTGCATGCTTACCTGTTTTATTTAAGTCGTGGTTTGACTTAGCATGGTGTGCCAACCAAACCCTTATCTCCATATGGACAAGGTCTACATCCACAGTGTGTTTCCATTAGCTGGTAACATGATGTTCGCCCTCATTCAACAATCCCATGGTTCCTTGCTGCAATGTCTAAGACACGGCATTTTAATTATTAGCACCCAGTCTTGTAACAGCAAGACACAGCAGCCACTTTGACTTAGTTCACAGAGTTTAGGAGCACAGCAAGCGCAAGCTAGCTGGCATTCTGAAGTCTTTATTTAAGGATATAGGTTTTCGTGGAATCTTATTTGGCAGTGAAAAATGCTTTCGAGCCAGATCTCCATTGCCATGCCTTAAGAGATGTACCATTTGTGGCAACCAATTTACAGCACAGAATCCTAAAATGCATTTTCAGCCTCATAAATAAAGCAAAGTACCTCTCATTTGTACGTCTGCTATTTCAGAAGCTGACCACCCGAATGATGATCCAGCCAGCAGTGGCTTCCTAAATAAGATGGCCAGTCCATTATCGTATAGTACGCATATAATTATGGGCAGCAAATTTGTTTTGACAACACTGACTGCTCTGGCCTGGGTAAGCCTTCTCCAGAATCTCTGTGTGCTATGCTTCTGACAATCTCTAGAATTTACTGTCCGATAGCCTTTCTAGTGCTACACAGTGAGACTGAACAGAAGTTGAATTCCTGGTAGGCTGAAGCAAGGTAACAGCTGAATCAGAGTCAAAGGAATCAATGGAGCACACCAAAGAAAATTATTTTGTTTCCCTTCCTTGGAAAAAGAAAAGAAAAGGCTCTTAAATGCAAATGTGGATCTTAGAGTCCAAAATCCAAAGCCTATCAAAATCTTATTGATAAAATTAAGGCTGCATTCTTATACACACTTACCAGAGATTCTGAATGAAGCTTAAGTAAACTCAGTGGGGCTTCTAAGTAGAGATTCATAGGACTGTGCTGCAAAATGATTTGTTTGTTGCTCTGGACTCTCATGTACTCCTATTAATAAGTTTCCCTGTCACCCAGCCTTCCTCCTTTCATATGTTTCAGACTACACCTTCCATCACTGCCGTCCAGCATCAGCAATGGCAGAGGACAATGGGATTTGTAGTCCAAACCATCTGAAAGGCACCAGGTTGGGGGGGTAGGGTTTGCAGCAACTTACAAAAATATCTGAATCTTCCACTAAAAGCACCTTGACATGGCTTGGCTGGGAGATGGGTGGCAGGGTTGGATCAGAAGAAAGTCCATTGATTTGGCCAGCATTGTCACCAGGCAGGCAAGCACGACTTCTTTGATGAAAATCAAAGAAGAGGCTTTAGAAAAGCAGCTAACCAAAGGGACTAGAGCCAAGGAGCTCCTCCAAATATGATGAGCTGTCGACCAGCCATCGAGAAACCTCTTCCTGCTTCCTTTTATAGAAACTGCTGAGTATCTGGAGCCAAAGAAAACAGAGCAGTTCAAGTGAGCTGAAATGTCTCAGTGCAGAATTTTCCGTGAAATTTTGGGAAATTTTCTAAGTCAAGCTCCTCCTGAAATGTTGGGAGAATTTCCATCTTCTTTTGAAGAATAGTTAGGGGAATGGCCTCTCCAGCTGAAATCAGTATGAGAGCTTAAGAACTAATTGCTGATGGAAGAAGCAAGTTTGGCCTGTTGCTAAGCATTACCTTCTTATGGGAAGATCCGGCCTTTATTGATCCTCACCTGGGAGGAGAGGAAGTCCTGAAAATGAAAGAAACGTATTTGGGGTTGGCAACCGGTTGCTGCAGCAGGGCTCCTGTGCTTTTGATAGTGGCTCGCCCAACTGTGATGTGGCAGGTGCAGTGGTCCTGGTGGCACTCAGCTGGAAAACCTCCACCAGTTCCAGAGCTAACTGCAAAGGAAGCTTGAATGGGTACAGGAAACTGCTGGGAACAGTGAGTTGGTCATACCCCATGGAAGCTCAGTTAGGAGCTGTGAGGGATTCCCCGTTTCCCACCCGTCACTGCTTTAACAACAGAGGCTCTCCCTGTGCTTCTATACAAACGGGAGTAAAACCTCCAGTGTCCAAATTGGACTTGTCTCCAGGGTACCTCAGGGCTCTGCGTTCGAAACCTATTGCCACCAGTGGGATCCCTACTGCTACAATTTGCCTCCCATGGATCCCAACTGCTACAATTTGCCTCTCCCTTAGGCAACTATGTGGCTCCCTTGGCTTCACTAACCAGCCCTTTGTATGACAAGAGAAAAAGCAAACAGTTTCCTCTTCCACAGGAAAGCTTGGTTCTCGCCTCTTAGTCACACCTCTGAAGGTACTGAGACACTGCCCGAGTCCACGAACGTTTAGGCACATTTAACTTTATTATTTAACTTGAAAGCATGGATTTCTCTGGTTCTTAAAAGTGCATATCTTCTTTTCATATAATACAGACTTGTTAATGCATCTCCTGCATCTTGATAATAACGGTTATAACCTTTCTTCCCATCCACCCGAACCTAACCTCCTGCTCCCTCTCTAACCCTCCACTCCCCAACTGCCTTTCAAGGGTTGTTCCCCCTCCATTTAGAATGCCATCTAGCTCCGCCTCCCAGGAAACACCTGCCTATCATGGGAGTGATAGGTTAACCCATGATGAACCAGAATCATCATCAGGCACTATTCCGCCACAGGAGCATCCTAGTTACTGCTCCTTATGGGGTGAGCCTCCTTTGCAGTGTATTTTGGGTCCTGTAGCAGCTGCCTATGGGGAGCAAGTGAAGATACAGAGGGTATAAAGAAACTCCAAAAGTGAAAACAAATATCACTGGACCTGGAAAATAGAAGGTTTTAAGCTTTTGGGTGTTTTTTTGTGTGTGTGTGTGTGTGTGTTTTTAAAGGAAAAATCAATCAATTGAATTAAATGGGATGGAAATTCATTGTAGCAAGTATGGGGCCTATTAATGGATGGGTGGAGGATATGGCATAGGTTTGCTCATCCCCTATGCTTCCCATAGCTGCCAAGTTTTCCCTTTTCTCGCGAGGAAGCCTATTCAGCATAAGGGAATTTCCCTTTAAAAAAAGGGAGAACTTGGCAGCTATGATGCTTCCTGCATCCCTCCCATGGTACCACCCTGTTTTAGCCATTGCGCCATTGGAGAAAGTTCCCATATACACAACTGAGGCACCTAGATTGGCAGCAGATCTTGCATTTCATCATTACAGCACCTCCCCTATCACATGATGCCACACATCAGCCATGGATCAGAAGTCATAGATCAGATTGTGTTATAAATCAACAACAACTTTGTAAAGTTAAGCAGTGAAAGCTATACAAAGAGAGAGATCGTACCAGGCTTCCTTAGCTGGGTCTGTAAAAGTTTTGAAGGTGGAAACCTAGCAGAGCTTTTTGTTGTATATAATTATAAGAACACGATGGGTTGTCTTCTCTACTGTGTATCTCCTAAGTGGCACTTTCAACCAGTCCAGTTCATTCAGGTCAGTGAAGCTCAGCTGCATTTAACTGCAAGGAATTGAAAACTCCTCCGGTCCTGTGCCAAGGGAAAAACCATTAGAAGATGACTGGCATGAGCTGGAACAACCTATGACTCAGCTAGTACAGAGGATCAAGGAAACTGTGCGTAATGCAGCATTGATTGCTTGTTTTCTAGGAGGGTTGAAGGGTATCTTGGGTGAAGTGTAACTGCCAATTTGCTGCTTCTGTGATAAGAGGTCCCTGAGCATCCTCTGCCACATTTAAAACAGGAACTGTTAGGAAGCTGTAACATACTGAGCCAGACCACTGGTCCATGTAGCTTGCTGTTGTGATCCCTGACAGACAGCAACTCTTTCACAAAGGCTTCTTTTCCAGTGGCTACATTCCTCTGCAGGACACATGGAGCTCAAGCAATTGCAGTGTTTGCAATGCATGTGGTATATTTTGCATAAAGAGGTCAGTTTTCTTTTGAGAGACAAAAACGGCCAATTGATCACAGCTAAAAACTGAGTGATGTGGTTTCAGATTGCGTCCCAAACTACAATTTCATCCCAAGCCATCTTCCAAAGAAAATCCCAGCCTTTATTGTGCACTACTAGCTTTTCTCTGGTACTTTTCTCTAATTAAAGAGGTCTTTATGAGCTGCTTTTCCAATAACAGAAAACAGCCACTTGGATATCCAGACAGTGTTCTCGAAGCTACGAGCATGAGTTTGACCAAACTGTGGGAGGCAGTGGTAGACAGGAGTACCTGGCGTGCTATGGTCCATGGGGTCACGAAGAGTCGGACACGACTAAACGACTAAACAACAACGAGAGAGAGAGAGAGAGAGAGAGAGAGAGAGAGAGAGAGAGAGAGAGAGAGAGAGAGAGAGAGAGAGAGAGAGAGAGAGAATAGGAGCATAGGTGTGGAAGGCTGCAAGTCTTAAATTTAGATTTCCTCCCAATATTTTTTTTTATGTCAGAGAACTAATATTAAAAACTGCTATTTTAAAATAAAAAGGAGAGAAGTATATCTTCATTGTCATCGTCATCATCATCACGATTGCTATTATTACTCTATTAGTAATTACCCACCCTTCACCAGGATAGCAGGTTACAACCATTTAAAATTCAGATTTAAAACTGGTTAAAACATATGCCATTCCAAGAATACAATGGGTCCTGAAAACACACATACTTCAGCTGAACTCCCGTCTCCTAGTTCATGTAAAAGTTTTGTCAGAAGAGTGGGGTGGAACCGTCACATTTGTTTCCACCAGGTGGGTCGCTATTGCTTACCAAGAGGAAGAAGGCTGAAGCTCCAACAAAGCTGGCACAGTGCAAATGCACTGGCAGGAACACTGGATTGGCTCTGCTGGTACAGTCGCACCGTGTCAACCTCCCCATCCCCTCCTGTCAGAGGGAATTTTCCTCTGAATACCAATTGCTGGGAATGGCAGAAGGGGAAAGTGCGCTTGTGCTCAAACCCTGCTTGCAGGCTGGGCAAGATGGGCTATTGGCCTGATCCAGAAAGCTCTTCTTGTGTTCTTAAGAACAATGCATGCTTAGTGGCTACAGATGCTGAGTTGATGAGACAGAAGAAGAAGTGTGGGGTGGAATGGAGTCTCTTGGAGGCGGGCATGGCTGGCTGGCTGGAGCCCTGGAAAGGAGAACTCCAGACTCCAGGGTTTTGTTGCAGGATCCACTTTTTAATTTTCTCTATCTTTTTATGACAATGCTTGGCACCTTGGGCTTCCAATATGCTGCCAGACAGAATGCAAGCAAGAGGGAAATTATAAGCAAGATGGGCTTTACAGCTGAGTCCTGAGAAAGGGATTATCATGGCTCTGCTGCTGAGAAGAAGCTTGTCGAGAGGCAAGGTGACATGCACAGCAGTCTGGGGCTTCACCAGGGTAAGAGCTTCTCAAAATGCTCAATATATCAGAGTGGCACATAGCGTGCTGCACTTTGGGGAGCCCGTTGCTAAAAAATCTCCCCCTCCCCTCTCCCTGGACAGGGGTGTTTCATTACAACAGTGTGGAAATTCATTAAGAAAAAGACCTGGTGGTCCAGAACATGCACGGGAGGCTGGCTCAGAAGGAGTTACTTTTATGAGGAGCAAAAAATTTCTGTGTAATACAGTATTTCCCAGCCTTGTTATGAAAGGAGAAGATTGGGGCTGAGTGGAAAATCTAACTGCATGCTGTGTATGTGGTTGAAGTGGGGAGTGTGCCCTTGTGCGTGTGTCTGCACACACACACACACACACACGCACACACGAAGGTGAAAGAAGGGTTACTGTGCGACGGCAGCAGAATTGTAAAATTCTATAACGAGGGCCACACCAATCCTGTGGGGAATTTGAGCATTTTTAAAATAGAGCTTTCTTTTACTATACACAGCCCGTTTCAAACTAACCATTGCAAGTACAACACTCTCTCTGGGTGTGCACTGACATTCAATCTCACTTACATTGAAATAAATGGAGTGGGGAAATGTAATGACAACATAACATATGTAATTTACGTAATTAATTGCATTGATTGTGAATGTTGCTGAATTTCGCCGCAGCAGACAATGAGTTGAGTTATGTAGCTTTTGGTGGAAGGTGAACTGCAGTGGAATGGCAACAGCGCTGCCTGTGATGAATACAGAGCAAAACGGAAAACAGTGGCTTCTTACATCCCTAGGGATACCAGCAGAAACTCACCCCCATACCCAACGATTCCTCTTTAAGGTCCTCAAAAGTTTCTGAGTCAACACCTTCAGTGATAGCAAAGCTTGCTTGTTGCTGGTTTTGATGGCTGCCTTGCATGCCCTTATGCTAGCCTGCTGCCCAGAGGTGTGGTGAATTTCGACTCAACTGCCACTCTGTTTACTGTCTGTACTTGGGATCTGAGCACAGAAGGGCATCACCTTGTCCTTTGCCTCAGGCAGAAAAACGTTTCCGGCGGGCTCTGCATCTCGCACGTTTCTCGGTGTGGTCATGATCTCTGAGCACCAGAAATGCTGTTTGACGTAACCTTTCACTAGCAAGGTAGCAATGGTTCATTCCTATCAGTGACAGCACATTTGGGCCAATAAAAAAGTCTGCGTTTTCTCCTATGGCTTGTTCGCAAATTTCCTTGCTATGCTTTCTTTCTTTCTGGCTTGGTTTTTCTTCTTCTGTTCATTGTATTTAAATCTCCCCCTTTCCCCACCAGTACTCACACATGAAAACGTGATCAACACTCTGCAATACAGCCCCTTTGGGTCTCACCATCACAAAACTCTACCAGCTGGTCCTTTAACGGGCTTGAACAGCATAGCCCTTTAAAAGTCCCCATTCTCCCTGGCAGCCCCAGAACCCAAGATTTACAGACTCTTGCACCTAGTATTCTTAATGTTGGCAACGGTCCTGTCGCACCACCTGTTCTCTGGAACTGTAGACACCATCAACCCATTGTTATGGTGGCTTTTTTCAGGTGGTTCTTACACTTCCCTCCCTTTTTTTCCTAGGATTTGCACTCATCATACATAGTGTGGATGGGGTGGGCGGGCGGGGATTAGATTCTGTTTGCATTTAAAGGTGGATCTATCAAATCCACACTTTCCAAAACAATATGAGAAACAGAGAGGACCAAAATGGGCAGATCCTTCGATCCCAGTCAAGCAATTACACACACACACACACACACACACACACACACACACACACACACACACCTGAAAGCATCCCCCAAAAGAAGGCATGAAAATCAGCATGGCAGTTTGTTGTAGGGCAACCAGTGTATGAGTAGTTGCTTACAACTTCCAAGGAGCCAGTGTGACATAGTGGTTAGAGTGTCAGACTAGGACCTGGGAGACCAGGGTTCAAATACCCACTCAGTCATTTACCTTGCTGGGTGACCTTCAGCCAGTCATACTCTCTGTCTCCCTTTTTTCCTCTACTTTTCTGTATATGGATAAAGGATATGTTACAATTGTGATAGAGGGCTTTTGCATCTTTTCTCTCTCTCGCTCGCTTTTTTATTTCTTGTTTCTTATTCTCTCTTATTTTGGCTTTCCTTTATCTTTTTTTAAGATTAATTTGGCTTTTATTGTATCTTATGTTGAAATTTTTCAATAAAAAGTATTTAATTTTTTTTAAAAAAAAAATCAAATTTATTACCCATTCTTCACCAGCAGATACCAAGGCAGGTTACAACATTTTAGAATTGAAAATTGTCAAAATTGTGATTGCAATCACAAGAACAGAGTGTGCCCTAAAAATACACGTCTTAGGTGTCAAAGGCAGGATAAAGAGGTGCATCTTCATCATTCACTCAAAGCTGTATAGTGAAAAAGCCACGTAAAGAGGAGATTCCACAACTTTGGGACTGCCACAGAAAATGTCCTCTCCCAGGTTACTACCACCCCAAATTCTGGGATTTTTCTTTGTCAACTGATTGCCCATGATGCATTTGGGGTCATGCCTAGTCCAGTCCTGAGCCAGAGCTTCCTCTTGGGTACCATATGAGAACTTATCTGGAACTTCAGAGCACAACTCTGGAGGATGTGAAATGATCGGAGTGACTGAGGGAAGAGAGAATTGGAATCTGCTACTGAGAATGAAATCCTCCCCTTCTCATAGAATCATGGTACCTTGAAGATCATCTAATCCAGGCACGCCCAGATTAGATCGTGATCTACCGGTAGATCACTGGACGTCTGTGGTAGATCACTGGTAGATCACCGGCTCCCCCCAAAGAAGCTCAACAAGTTTGGTTCCTCTAAAAAAAGCTCAACATTTTTTGCCCTGCATCCCCCCAAAAGGGGGTAGATCACTGTCAATCTTTAACTCTGTGAGTAGATCGCAGACTCTTGGGAGCTGGCCACCCCAACCCTTTGTAGATGCAGAAAATGTGCTGCTGCACCAACATGCCTGTTAGGAGATAACCCTACATCTGCTTATATATCTCTAATGAAGGAGAGTACCTGTTACTGGTACCATCAGGTCTCAGGGCAGTTTCCTTCCTATGGAGAATGGCTGGGTTTTGATGATGATGATGACAATGATAATTGTTGTTGCTGTTGGCACCTGCCTGTCTCAAGAGACAATGGAGTGCACTTCCAGGGGTGAAGTCAAACTTCTGTGTTAGCAGCACAAAAGTGGGGCACAAGCCTGTGTGCATGGAGGTCCTGGGCTGCCCAGTTGACAATGGATTACCATATATACTCGAGTATAAGCCTACTTTTTCAGCACATTTTTCGTGCTGAAAAAGCCCCCTCCGTTTATACTCGAGTGAGGCGGGCGGCGGCAGTGGAGGGACAAGTGGCGAGAAAGGAGCCATTTCTGACCGCTGGTCCTGCTGCCGCTGCCCGCCTCTCGCAAGGGCAGGCACAGGAGCTGCTGGCGGCGGAGGAGGAGGAGGAATGAGCAGCCTGAAAGCAGCCCTTTCGGGCTGCTCCTTCCTCCTCCTCCACCTTTGCCGCTGTCATGGAGGAGAAATGAGCAGCCTGAAAACAGCCCTTTTGGGCTGCTCCTTCCTCCTCCACTGGTTTGTGGTGTGGTGAACCGGCTTATTCTCGGGTCAAAAGGTTTTCCCAGTTTTGAGGGGTAAAATTAGGTGCCTCGGCTTATATTTGCATCGGCTTATACTCGCGTATATACGGTATATCTTTGCTGAAGGGTTGCATTTCCACTATTTGAGCATTAGTTTATTCACTAAAAGAGTGAAGGCTTGTCTTCAGTGCCTCCTGACTCAAGCAACAGCAAGAATGCATAGCCTTCCCCATGATCCTCCTTGGAAATAGTTCACATTTGACAAAGGAATCATCCATTCAGTACTAGGAGGTATAATAAAAAAGTGCAAAAGTGCCTGAAAAGAGTGTCCCAGCCATAATTCTTTTGGCTCTGAGGAGAAATCTGAAAGATTGGACTTCCAGCAAAACCAGAGCCGAAGCCAAATATTTGAACACTGGCACATACAAAAAGGCCTGCCATCGTGTCAAATTTTGAAACACCCATAAGAATTACTTAAAAGTCACAGCTAATCTCAAGATAGTATTTTTTTTCCAGCCCTTAAAAAAAGAACCTGACTCATCAATATTAAGGGAGTATATTTTTGGCTGCTCTTCTTAGCTTTCTTCAACATAGTTAATATTTACTGAGTCTCCAGGGCTCAAAATTACCTCAGTTTTTTTGCTTCAGGTCTACAGCTGCACTTTCTTGCTGTCACCATAGCAATGTCTGGAATGTAAGCATTGTGTTTCCCTTTCTGCTAAGAAAATAAGTAAAACTAAAGTAGCCAGCTCCACCAGGAGACGGGCTGCGGGGAATGCCTTTCTGTGCTATTGCAATTAAGAGTCTAGCTTTGCATTAACATGGCTATGTTGTGAGAGAGATAAATCTACAAGTGAGAGGCACGTAAGTCACCTACAGTGCCCAATCTAGCCCAAATGCCATTGAGCTTTGCATACCCAGCTCTGTTTATCAAAGTTATCCTAATTAAGCAATGTTTCGTCAAAACTGTATAGGAAACTGCAGAAGCCAAACCTTTGAAAAATGGCTGGAGGTCTTAGGCATATGAGTACAAATCAATAAACCTCCCAAGGATTCAAATTTCTGAGGGTGTGTGGTCAAACGAGCCAAAAATCTATTTTTATATATATGCCCCTTTTTCCCAAGGAAAAACAAATCTGGGGAGAAAGGGGGGAAGCCCATTTGTAGCTGAGTCCATAGCTGTTGTTGTCACCTGTCTGTCTCAAGAGACAATGGAGTGTGGCTCTGGGGTGAAGTCAAACTGCTAGAGAATCACAGGGCCTGCTGTGGCTGCAGAGGCCAATAACTTGCAACATGGGCGTACCCAGCGCAGGGCAGGGGGGCAGCTGCCCCCCTAGAAGCAGGGCTGGTGCAGCCGTGGGCGAGAGCGGCGCTGCCAGCGGGGCTGGTGGGCAGAGGCAGAGGCGGAGGTGGAGCACAGCCCGGCGGAGCGCGAGTTCGGCGTTCCCGCCCGCATCGCCACGCCCTTCCTCCATCTCCCCGTTGCGCCCACCGGCAAGGCCAAGCGCAGCAGGGAACCAGAGAGCGCGACAGGAAGCTGGAGGGTGCAGCGCAGTGGGCTGGAACACCGAACTCATGCTCCGCTGGGCTGTGCTTCGCCTCCACCTCTGCCCACCAGCCCCGCCGGCAGCGCCACTCTCGCCCACGGCTGTGCGCTCCGCCGGGGTCCTGGCCATAGTGCACCGGGGGCAGCCTGGCGGGCCAGAGCAAGCGCCCTGGCTGCGTGCTGTCAGCGGAGCCCCAGCACCTCCGACTGCAAAAAGCTTCGCGGCGCCTAGGTGAGACCCGAGTCAGTTTCACCTAGGCTCTGTAGCCCCACCCACATTCCCACTTTGTGACCCCTCCCCTCCCGTGCCTTGGCCCCACCCCTTTCCCCCCTAGTTTTGATCCTGGGTATGCCCCTGACTTGCAACTTCGGCCTCCCATGTTGTTTTTGCTGCCTTAGCAGCACCAAAGAGACCTCTCCAAGGTGCAAGCCTAGACAGTATACATGGAGGTCCTGGGCTGGCCAGACAATAAGACCTTCCTCTCGGCCTCGCTAACATGGTCTAAAGGAAAGCAGAGCAATACATTAGGCACCAGCTTGGCTCCAGGAGTTGCCAGAAGGAGGCGTACAAGAGACCATCTAACTGTCTTAGGAACACCACTCCAAATATGTGTAGGGCTTACTCCTTAGCCCTTTCTTCTCCTGAAGATGTTCTGCAAGGTAGCGGGTAAGGAGAGTCTACGGTTAGCTGCCATAGTCAGACCATTGGTCCATCTAGCTCAGCCCTGTCTACTCTGACTGGCAGTGACTTTTCAGAGTTTCAGACTAGGATCTCTTCCAGCCCCACCAGAGATGCCTAGAGTTGAACCTGGAACCTTCTGTGTCTAAAGCAGATGTTCTGCCATTAAGTTACCACTCCCCAAATCCTCACTTACAGTTATGCCAGGAAACATGTAGGCCGGTACATGTTTGGCACTGTAATGATCTTGATTCATTTGGTGGCTTTGTTTCTTGTTTAAAAATATATATTTGTAGCCTGCTGCTTTTATATCCTTTAACTGGGGCACCCAAGGGGGATAACACCAAGATGATAAAGAACAACCACATGTTGTTGATGTTTTAAAAGGGAAAGTAGCAACAGATTAAAAGCATCTTATAGGAACCATGTACAAAAATCCAGAGCAATTTTAAAACATTCACAGTATCCTTTTTCCTGTAGTTTGCAGATCAGAGGATTAACCAGCTTTTTCATTTTTAGTGTCAACATTGCTCAGATGATATTCTCTTCTTTTCTACTGGAAAGTGTTGGGAGAACAGTGAATTGTCTTTTTAAAAAATGTGGTTTTCAGTTCTTCTGGTTGCAGACAGTAACTGGATTATACAAACGCCATTGCAACTACAAATTTCAGAGGGGGTCCCTGTGTTTTGTGGCAGAATCTTCAAAAGTCAGGCAGCTACCCTGTTTGCAGTATCCATCACCACTGCTGGTGATGTTCTACCAATCCTCAGTGCACTGCCAGATGTGAAGGTAAGTTACATATTATTGTTTGCCCGGTACCTTTGTGGTTGCATTTAGTATAGGTGGAGCAAAAATTTCAGTAACTGTAACTGAATGGTATAGCAAAGAAGGTTCTGTAACTACCCTGCCAAAGTGGTTTCTTTCTTATTCATGCCAACAAATAAATCTGGGAAACTCTATCAACTACTAAGTTAGGTGGATAAGAAAACTCTGGGTGAATTCTATAATAAACATATCAAGTGTTAGGCTTAACTACTATGATTCCTACAGCTGTGCCAGAAAGATGCTAATTTGTAACCATGCTCTAAGCATATTTGCTGATCTAGTCTGAGTATCAAAGATGGAGCATTCACAAGGAGAGTGCTTTGCTTTCTGATTTTGCAGCACCATTTCCCACTGCCAAAAAGACAAGCAACTTTTAGAACCAAAGAGTGGCTTGCCTCTTTGTCACAATGAGAACTGCTATAGTTATACCTCTAGTTTGGATCCTGGTGGGATATGCGCTAGTTGTCTGCCAGTCAAAGGCTTAACGCATCCAAACTGTTTCCTTTACCTTTTGATATAACTTTACTGGATATATGTTGGACCAATTTTACAAATCTTCGTCAGCTAGCCTAAAACAGAGAAACCTGCTTCCTACATTAATTTCAGTACATATTTGGACAGCAAATTGTAATCTGAGAAACCCTTAGTCAGATAGCGCAATCTGAACACATGTTCACAATGGATCCAAGATAAGGATCTGGCAAATGAGATATGAAAGCAAACATCACTTATCCAAAAAAAAAACCCACAGGGGATGAGAAGAAGCAAAAGAGGAAAAAATATCAAAGAAAGAGGAAATCTTACCACTGAATTTCCATTCTACTTCCTGATAATATTGTATCTCTCCCGAGAGCTACATTTCTTTATTTGTGTATTTCCAAGTTTGCAAAAAAGTAAGGCATATAGACCTGTTTCACACAAAATGGTACTCTGAACTATGAATTATTGTGACCATGTGAAAATGTGAGGTCCCCAAGAGGAGCTCACAAGCACTTTGATCCTCCCCAGCCCTTTTTTACTGCCACACATTGCTCAGTTCTCTCCTAACAAGTTGTAGGCAAGAAGAAACCTATACAAGTCATGGCTAGTGAGGAGAGGTCTACCCCAAGGGTGATAGTAACCAACATCCCTTTCTCCTCCTGAGGTCTTAGACAATTGGTTGGGCAATCAGTCAAGAAGGAGAGTCCCACAGGGGTGTGCATCACCCCAACTCTGCACAAAGATGAGCAAGATATAGGTAAGTATGCCATGTGGTATCACAGCAGCATTTCCTCTCATGCCCATTGCCTCAGATCTGATGGAGATGCCCTTCTCTGTCAGTTGCCTATGTGCAAGTGCACTTGGTGGTGACCAGAGAGAGGTGGTTCAACTACCCGCCCCTTGCATTATTTTGCTCTGGCTAGCAAAGACCTTCATAATCCAGCAGGCTTTTTGCCTTACCAAGTAGATAATGTCTTGATTTGGGAAGATTGTTTTGGGTTTTTTTATGCCATACCCAACTCTATTGTATTTTATTGGTACAGTGTCCATTACAAGCCTGTAAATTTGATTGATGTCACCTGCTTTGAGTGACACAGGCATCAGAAAGGTGGAGGTTTAAATAGCCATTTAGGAATAAAGTAAAGGAACACAACTGAAAAATTGTGGGTTTCTTCAGAAATTATCCTGATTGCATTTTTCATTCCTTAGCATTATGAAACTTAGTCTTAGATAGGAGATCTCCTGTATTCGAAAGGGTGTTCCCCCACGCTTGCTACCATATTCAGCACATACTGAGGCCCTGTTTGGGTTTCCTAAATACTAACTATGAGCTCATTTCTTCAGATTCATTTGTATTAAGACAGATTTACAGTCTCTTCTAATGACTATATATATCTTTAATGTGTGTGTGCATCTCTCCGTGTTGTTTGTTCCAATTTATGCAAGCCAAAAAGCATGAGAGAGAAATTACCATCCTTGTCTTGTGATATCCTGAAACAGCTCAGATGTTGCTACTGTTATAAATCCACTTTATGAGCCGCGCCATTGAAAATTGCCTCTTTGGCTGAGGGCTATGAATAGCCACACTTTATGTTCTAGTTGGAAGACTGTGTCTCTTTGCTGTGGTCTTCCTCCATTTGTGAGCCAGCATCGTTTTTGCCAGCATCCTTTAAAAAACCATTTTTAGCTTCACATACATAATGACATAATTGTCGTGGCAAACAAACTAGTCTGAAACACCTTTAAGACCCCTGCCGTACAAGGCCTGAGATTTATAGGGCCAGAGTGAGCTCGCATAAACACATTTACCAGATGAACTGTCTGACAGGCTGATGGTGCTGCCTTGGACAATTGTCAAGAGGCTCTTTAAAGTCTTTTTTTTTTAATAAATAAAAAAAATCATGTCCCAAAGTGTATCACGTCTCGCAAATAATGAGACCACAGCAATCCCCACAGAGTCGTCGAGACAAGCAGATAATAGAAGTGGAAAGCATTGGTAAAGCTTCGCTGTGAGTTAGAAGATTTTCAATTTGGCACTAGTTCTATAAGTGATATAATGAAGTCTGTACTTACATGATACATGATCTAAAAGGAAAGTCCAGAAGTTAAGTGTGTGTGTCTTGCAGTGGTTAGGTTTTAATTCCCAGGACTTTCAGGAGATGAAGAGTGAGCAGCCTCCCTCTTGAAATATGAAACTTATCATCATGTATATCCATCATTTTGAGGGTGATAATCTTTTTTTCAAATGACAGAAATTAGGAGGAGGAGTGATGGTCAGCCTCTGGTATTTGCTGTAGTTGCCAAAGTTGTAAAAATAAAATAAAAAATCTTAAAGAGATAGTTCTGTGGGCAGGTTAATTTAATTCAGTGTTCCCCAAACTTAGGTCTCCAGCTGTTTTTGAACTACAATTCCCCTCATCCCTGTCCACTGGTCCTGCTAGCTAGTGATGATGGGAGTTGTAATCCCAAAACAGCTGCAGACCCAAGTTTGGAAAACACTCAATTAAATAATAATTGTTTTTTGTCAGGAATGAGGAAGCTGTGGCTCTCCAGAGGTTTCTAGACTACACCTCCCACCATACCTGACCATTGGCCATGCTGACTGGAGCTGATGGGAGATGGAGCCCACAACATCTGGAGGGCCACAATTTCCCCAACCCTGTTTCAAGTTGTCATCAATGAACTAAATTCAAATTCTGTGTTGTTGTACAAAACGCATGAACTTTTCACCAATGGTTGTTTTTTAAAAAAATTTCTTTGTTTTATCAGGAAGGCATCTGCGACAAACTTCCTCAGTGAAGATGGGAGCAAGGTAATATGACCGAGACTGGGGAGCTTTATCCTTGGTCAACTGTGAATTCAGTGATGAAAATGGTTCAGAAACTTCAGCTGGAGCAGAATTCATTTGCCAGGTTGCTCGCCAGAGCATATTACACCAATCCTGACCTGATAGCATTGGCTGTCAATTACTTACCGGGCCCGATTCAAAGTTCTGGCTTTGACCTATAAAGCCCTAAATGGCTCAGACCACATTACCTCAAGGACTGCCTCTCCCCATATGAACTGACCCAGACTCTGCAATCATCATCTGAGACCCTTATTCATGTGCTCCCTCCATAAGAAATTTAGAGGGTGGCAACACAAGGATGGGCATTTTTGGTGGTGGCTCCCCATTTGTGGAATGCTCTCCCCAGGGAGGCTTACCTGGTGCCTTCACTACATATCTTCAGGTGCCAGGAGAAAACGTTTCTCTATAACCAGGTCTTTGGGTGATTAAACATTCAATGGCCTTTTAAATGTGCTTGTGGGTTTCTTTCGGTTTTTGTTGTATTACGTATGTTGTGTTCTAATTTTGTATCTTTATGCTGTGAGCCATCCTGAGATCTTCAGATGAAAGGCAATACAAGAAGAAGAAGAAGAAGAAGAAGAAGAAGAAGAAGAAGAAGAAGAAGAAGAAGAAGAAGAAGAAGAAGAAGAAGAAGAAATCTGTGTGAGTAGAAGCGTACACCATGAATCCAGGACTCTTAGTGTTAGAGTTCCTTAGGCAACTTATTTCCAGTTCTGGGTAAAAAATTAAGCTGAGGAACTTTGGGAATGAAACTGTACTTTATTTAACAAGCGACCAATGAGGGATAAGGCATAATGGTAACAGCTCAATACTTAGGGTTAGTCATAAATGCTGTTAATAGGCTTAAATGAGAACTTCCACAAAACTATTTCAGTATAGCTGATCCTCGGTTTTAACCAGAATTCAAAAACAAGCTAGGAAACTGCGTAAGAAAATAGTCAGATACATTTCCTTCTCCCCAGCCATTCTTATTGAGTTGCCAGCAAACTCAGGTTCAATTGGATTTTTAGGCCAGATTTAGGAGACCCAGGCTTTGTAAACCACTTTAAGCCCAGCAATAATTAATCTGATCTGCCTGAAATAATTCTGGATCTCCTACCCCTGGACCTTTGAACCCTCTGAATTTGTTGTAGCTCTTCTGGAATGCACTAGCCTTTCTAGATATGCCACACAAAATAAATCAAGGGGTAGGGAGGCTCCAATCTACACCAGAGGAAAGCGCTTGCCCAATGATGTGTTCAGGAGCATGCTTTTGGGATCCATTTTAGTGCCTAAGCATGCATGTTGGAAGGTCCAGGCTCCCTGCACCACCTGAGTTCTCCAGCAACCCTAAATAATCATCCATCAGGCTCATTCACAAATAGGTGAAGCCACTCAGGTGACACAAGCGAAATGAGCATCCCAGTGTTTTGGTCCAAAAAGGTTGACCGAAGTGTTATCCACTGAATTTTATCTCCCGCTTATATGTGAATATTTCCTGTGTTGTACCATATCTGGATTTACCTATATGACAATACCGCTGAATCTTAGATGTGCCTAGAAATTCAATTTGGGACCTGAGTTTTTGCAGCAGTGGATGGGGAGGAGGTCTGGGATGGCTTCCTCTCTGCCAAAAAGTATTCTGCCCCCCCCAAAAAAAAAAGAACCTCATTGCAATAAATAATAAACATACAGTACTCCTTCCTTAACTAGATTCCAAGAATTTTATATGCTGTAACTTAATCCTGAGAGAACTAGAGGATATTAAATGAACTAAACTGTCTTAGCCAGCAATCTCTGATTTGGACTGCCCCTTTGATGTTTGCATCGGAAACTCTTTGATGTCTTAACGTTGTTTCAGAAATTAGGGGGGGGGTCTGGATTTGTAAATCATTTTGGGATTACCTACAATGGGACGACAATATAATGATGAATGGCACAGAATTTTGAAAGAAGTTTATATATATATATATATATATATTTCTGAATATTAGATTAATCACAAACCTAAGATTGTCAAGCATTAGTTTCTGGTGACTTCAGAGATCTTTTGGCATTCCAGATGCTCAATGAGTAAAAAATATTTTGACTTTATTAGGAGCACCTTTCTACATCTGCAACCCTGTTATACAATAAAGTCTTGTTCTTTTGTTGCAAGATTGCAATGGTTCATATATATATATATATATATATATATATATATATATATATATATATATAATTTAAAACATGTGGCCAAAGGGTAATCCAGTAAGCCATAGGCATTTTATATCGGAGCTTTCATCCAATCACATATAACGTCAACCATCTGGATGTATGGCTAGATACGGAATTTTTGTATTGATAGATTGCAAATGATAGCGAGATGAAGAGACAGCGGTCCTCGGTTCTGTATATATTTTATTCTCTTATACCAACTCACCATTATATCATTATCATTCATTTTGAGACAATGACCTCTTTATACAATGAGTGTCCTGTTTTGTACCAAGACTGGAGTGAAGACCCAACCCAAGGATGACAAACACATCTTTGCACTCTCCCTTTTTACATACACAAACACACATATGGATGATTCTTATCTAACTTTTGGTTGCTTTACATCATACTGGCAAGCGAAAGGGATTGAAATAGAGTCTCGTGTTAAATTATTTTTTGTGACATAATGTAAAACAAGAATAGAATTATGCATTCAGAAGAATCACAGATGCATAAATTTTCTCAAAAGGTTATTATAAACCCTTTGAGATAAAGGTACGATAGCACTGTAAAAAATAATAATAAATTTGAAGGTTTCTCTGCCTTAGGCTATGATCCCAAGTACATTTTCACTGAATTGTGTTTGGATTGAAATCCATTATACCTGGTTCCAAGCAAGTCATTCGAAACTTTGGAGGAAGATCAGCATACATAGAAAGAAAGCTAACAGGTGCAATCAGGGATTGTGCAGACTTAACAACTGATGTGGCCTACATAGGTCCCATGGTGGAAAGTCTCCCCAAAATCTACTCCATAGGACTGGACACAATTCTGGTTTCTGAACCAAATCTGCAGCAAGGGGCCACAAATGAAAACAACAATAAAAACAAAGGGAGGAAAAAACCAGGAACATGAAAATGACTTCCAATAAACTCTGTATTGGAGAAGTACAGTCATAAAATCATGCATGCAATTTGTGTGCAAGAAGTGAAGAGCCAAATGCCTCAATCTTAAGTCCTCCTCTTAAAATCAATACTTTCCCAGTATAATAGCATCCACGCACAGGATATAATCTGTCAGCAATCAGGGCCTTGGGCGGCAGAATTCCAGGGGGTGATGCTCCCACAGAGAGTGGCATAGCATGGGGAAGCTGCCAGGGCGGTGGCCCCAGGCCCATTTCTTGGGCACTGCTCAGGGAAGTGATGTTTGACCTGCTATTCATGGAGTCACACTCCTGCTTGAAGCTCATGTTCACAACATGTGTATCTTCCTAGACCCAGCCTTGCTGGTGGATGCCCAGGTAGGCTTACTCCTAAATTAGTATGCATTCAATTGTATCCTTAGCATATTTGGATTGGAACCTGAGTATTATTATTATTATTATTATTATTATTATTATTATTATTATTATTATATACTGCCCTATATTCAGAGGTCTCAGGGAAGTTCACAGAGTAGCTTTCAAAATGCAGTATAGCAGGCACGTCCAACAGGTAGATTGTGATCTACCGGTAGATCACTGGACGTCTGTGGTAGATCACTGGCTCTCCCCAAAGAAGCTAAACAACTTTGGCTCCCCTAAAAAAAGCCCTGCAATCCCCCAAAACAGAGCTTTCCTCCTCCCTAAAAAAGCTCAGCAATTTGACCTGAACCCCCCAAAACAGGGCTTTCCTTTCTAAGAAAAGCTCAACAACTTTGACCTGAACCCCCCAAAAGTGAGTAGATCACTGCCAGTTCTTAACTCTGTGAGTAGATCACAATCTCTTGGGAGTTGGCCACCCCTGCAGTATAGGAACCTTTCGAATAGGTTTAGAACCTTATCATCTTTGAAAACATAGCAGAATTTTGATTTAGTTAGGTGACTATATCTCTGAATGTAGAAAATGAGTTTCAAAACCCTCTGCTGCTACCTAAAAATCTGTAAGAATAAAAAAAATGCTAGTTTTGTTTGCAGTTTAGCTTTGGTGATTACATTTAATTTTAATTCATGTGACATTAGACATGAAAATTAAATGCATTTTGCCCAGAATGTGCATCTATACATACTTAACATTTTTATTTGGTTCCTTGCTTCCAGGTTATTAATTTTACAAAACAAGTGAAACTCATAGTGTTGTATAAAGGGGAGGGAAGCATTTCTCAGCTAAAAGTTCCTAAGATCTAATTGCTAATTGCTGCTAATAAACAGCAACTCAGTACTTAGGCACTGAATGTGTCTGTGTGTTTCATTCTCTCTCTCTCTCTCTCTCTCTCTCTCTCTCTCTCTCTCTCTCTCTCTCTCTCTCTAGATTTATGACAATTAGCACAGCCACCTAAAGATAAGGCCAAGACGGATGTAGCAGAAACTTTGGCAATAGTACACTGTCAGCTTTCCCAAACAGCATAACTCTTGCGCAGCTGAGAAGGGTTAGCTTGTCGGAGTATTTAAATGCATGTATGATTTTCCCTGTGGGACTTCACCTCTGCTTATTGCAGATTGACACTGAGCTTTGTTCCTGGGCTCTCCATCTAGTGCAACCGGCTGGGAGATGAGGCTACAGTAAGATAAAAGAGCAGCCAAAAATGTGTGACAAATGGCAATGACAAGGTCGCATCTGCAGCCTCTGAAGCAGTGAAATGAAGCCCTTTGCTCAAGACTCCAAGGTTGAGTCCGCTGAGAGCTTCAGCCGTGGACAGGCCCGCACCTGCTCACTCAAGTTTGAAAGCACCGGCTAGAGACGCAGCCTACAGCCCCAGTGTTTACAAAGGGCTAATGCAGTTATGATTGTGGCAACATGATAGACCAGAATGGATCCATGTTGCACCTTATTCATGTCGAAAAGGATGATCTATGGTACCCTCTGCAACAGATTTCCCCATCTGTCTGCTCTGCAAGATTAATGCAACCAGAAAGACTTCATCTGCTGGACACACCAGGGAAGAGTGCTGTGCCAAAATCTTGGCCTCCAGTTTCTCAGAAGTTTTCTTCCTCTCTGGAAAAAATCTTCCATTTTTATTTTTATTTTGCCAAATTAGAGTTGCTTTGAAATTTTGGTAAGTGGCAGCTTCTGAGCTTAATCTACCATTGCAAAGTGACCAAGTGGGGATGTGTGTGGTCTATGTGATTTTTTTTCTAGCAGACGTTTTCTTCCAGCACTCTACAGCCTCCCTGGCTGCCTGAGATTTCTGCTTTGAAGAAGTCCCATGGAAGAAGTCCCACGTCACGATTAGGGATGTTGTAGAACTCAGATCGAAACAGAAAGGGAGACAGAAATTGCTGCCGTTCACATATTGACTCGTTGTCAGAACTGGATTAACTTCTTGCAAATGCAAATGGCAATGGTTGACACCAAATTTCCAAGCTCTGAATAGCAATCACTACTCATGATGTCTTCTGCTAGACTTTAATTGAACCATGGACACTATGGTGATGACTTTTTCATTTTTTTCTCAAAAATTATTTCCTGTAGCACAAATGGATGAACGTTTGCCTATTAATGACTAAAATGGGGTATATTCCATTGAAATATTTAAAAAGGTTACGCACAAACCGGTTTTAATTTTTTTGTATGCCGTTTTACCATTTCATAAAATTGTATTAACAATTCTATATATATTTCGTATCACATTTGGACACAACACCACATTCCACAATGGGGAGTGTTCTTAGCAAGATAGGGTATACAAATGTCACACCTGTGCAAGGTAAAAGCCCCTTTTTGGGACCTCAAAACTCAGCCAGCAGACCCTGCTGGGCATGCTGGGAAAAGAACCTACAGGAGAGGTAGCAAAATATCGTCCTCTAGTGGCGTCTATACTGTTTCTGCAGCTAAAAAAAGCTTCCTTTTGTGTTTGATGACCCTATATAATGTTGTATATATGTGACTCTAAAGCTTGGGTTCAATTTTATATCTGCTTACAGTGACTTCAAAAATGGTCAAAAACTGATAAATAATTTTTTTTTAATCATTTTGTGTGTGAGGTTTTTTTATCAACTCTCTTTGAAAGTAAGATTTTATCTAATATTTAATGAAAGCTCATCAAATTATGATACAGGGAAATGAGGTTGTGAAAAAGGCATCGCCCTAATGAACACCCAGGAAGGCTGGATGCCCAGACTACTTAAGTTATTCAACAGGACTGAATAAACAAGAAGATATTCACCTGGTCTTCAAGATGGTGTCAGGTGAACCTGTCTAGGAAGCCTGTTTGATAACCAGGAATCCACTAAACTTCACTTTTTAGCCCCTGCCCAAAATGGCTCCAGTATTCACTTAGCTGAAATTAATTAACCTTCTTGTTGATGGACTGCCCTACTGTTTGTCATTCAGAATAGTTACTTCTTGGTGGTGACATTGTACTTTTACCCAAGAGAGGGGAAAGACCCTTGAATCATCTTGATTCCCCTCATTATTTGGCCCACATACAAAACCAATGCTTGGGATAAAGTGATCACCTTTTAGGGGTAGAGTCACTGCTGGTCAATGCAAACAACACAGATAGAGGGAACCAATGGTCTGTTTTAGTATCAAACAACTTTCTGTGCTTCTAAGGAACAATGTGACTAACCCATAGTGAATGGCAGTTTCTCTGGTCTCCATTTCTTACTTTAGAGGACAAATTATGGTGTAACAGTTGTTTGCTGGATACCAGTTGTGACTAAAAGCTATGTTTTAGCCCTTAATAACTTTTGTAACTGGTGCTATGGTCCTATGCAGACTTTTTTTTAGGATTAAGCCCCATTGAACTCAATGGAACTTACTTCTGAGTATATGTGCATAGCATTGCACTGTTCCTCTTGAAATAAGATGTGAACAACAGCCACTTGAGATCCCATGCAAAGTTTTCTTTTTCTTTTTCTCTTTTAAACACAACTACGGTAGTAAATACAACCATATCACTTGCCACTGCTTCTAATAAAAGCGAGTTTCCAGTGAAAGAGAAGTACTCTATAACCACTCCCTTATCACAACCTGTTGTTTTAGTGTCGCAAAGTAAACACATATTGAGAAATAATTGTGTATGGTCATAAATTCCGTTAGGCCAGTTTACACTTCTATGCTTTCAGGAGTAAAAAAAAAATGAATTTTATTTTTTTATAGAGTTTCAAAGCAAATACATGTGAGATGGTTTTAACAAAATATCACCAGTTGTTCCACTTTTTCTAAAATAAAGCAGTCTAGACCTTTATAATTCTGTATTGGTATTCAACAGTTGTTAACAAGCCTTGGTTTTACTCTGTTGCGTACTTGTCTAATCCCGCCCCATTACATAGTACTCAAAAATGTCAGAATACTGCACTGATCACTAGAAATTAATGATACAGAATGAATGGCATTAACATGTATTTATTTTTGAGGAAACACTTAAAATTCTCACAAACAGAATCAAGCTCGAATGCCACCTAAAACAAACAAACAAAATCCTCTAGTAAACTGATGAAATTATCTGATGAAATTATTCATGTTTATACCTATCTTAACAAGATGTTGCCCAAGGACAAACTAACCGTGTCTGTGTCTATATTATTAAGGAATCGTTGGAAGAAGTGGGGAAGGAGAGCAAGATATCCCGACTGTGCGGTAGGCAAATGTTGTTTACCTGTTGCATCCGCCTTGGAAGACGCTGGGTTCCGGGAGCTGTCCAATGTACTTAACAGGACCTTTGTATCCACAGTCTCCGTCAGAGGGATGTTCTCTCCGAGCTAAACTGTAACATCATTCTCCAGGGATTGCCTGCATCCCAGATGGACCAGATTGTTCATTTTCAATACGTTAGGGAAAGCGAAGAAGGGAAGATCTGTTTGCCTCGCCTTGAAAAGGAGTCAAGGAGGACTTATCTTTCTCCCCTCGTTTCCCCGCTGCAAAGGCTGGTTTAATCGCGGCAGCTGCTGCCCAGCCTGCAACAAACAGGGCCGATTTTTGTGCTCGGTGGGGAATGTTTACTGACGATGGTCTTTGTTTGAGGATAGTTGAAAGAAAACCATCCAAAGTGAAGGGCTGTTATTATTATTCTTATTATTGGTGTTGTCCTTGTTGTCGTCGTCATCATCATTCCTCCTGGGCTCAAGGAGAGCCAAAACATTCTCTTAAATTAAAGTACCTGCAGTAGGAGGAATTAATAATAGCCTTTGGGTGAGTTAGGCAATAACATTCCAGGGGAAGACGGGATTGGGGAGAAAAAAATCAGGAGGCCAGTTTAGAAATCAGCAGCCAGATGGTATTGGAAGGGTGAGCGCGCACCTGACAGAGAGTAAGCTTTCGCTGGTGTCGCATTTAAGATCTAGTGCCCCGTTTCATGGGAACGTAGGAGGGCAACAAACTAGTATTTGCTTGCTAATACGGTAACCACAGCACCCCGCGGCCGCTGCTAAAAGCAATAAAGCCCAGGTTTTCTTCTGGAATAGGAAATGAAAAGCTCACAGCTCATCAGGGGTGCCATTTCAAGTTTCGGAAGAGGCTGGTCGCAGAGGTCACATCCGCCCCATGCATATAAAGCTCTCTTAATAGCACTTTAACCATGATGGTCTCATTCCCCACCCCCCACCCAAGAATCCTGGGAACTGTAGTTTGTTAAAGACGCTGGGAACGTAGCTCTGTGAGGAGTCACCTAACAACTCTCAGCCCCCTTGGCAAATTACTGTTCCCAAGCTTATTTGGGAAAAGCCATGACTATTATAAGTGCTATAAAAATTTAAGGTGTGGAGGGAGAGTCACCTAAGGTACTTACTGCTAGGTATTTGCCAAACGAAATGAGGAAGAAGAAAATACCAAAAATAAAAAAAATCATCAAAACCCCGAAACCCTCCAGTGTCTTTTTAGAGCATTTCCTGCAGCTGAGTCAATATGCTGTAATGGTTAGTTAGACCTGGGAGACCAGAGTTCAGGTCCTCCCTGGGTGTCCTTCAGCCATTCACTGCTTCTCAATCTAACCTTCCTCACAAGGTTGCTGCGCAGGATTAAATAGGGCGGGGCAGAACCTTGTCCACCACCGTGAGCTCCTTGGAGAAAAATATGGGGTGTAAATACAATACAAACAATAAAATGCTTCCTCACAAGATATATGGATGTCCCTGAAGAAGAGTCCCTGCCCTGTGGCCTCCAACAAGCGGAGGGCAGTCCCTATTATGATTCATTATTATGTCTCAATTTCTCAGCCGAGACTGCTGCTAAGAGGCACCGAAAAAGTGTTCGGAGACCCCTGTAGACTCTCTTAGCTGTCTTCCTCCTCCCCTCCCGCCTTTATAAGCCCTGCTGAGCAGAGATCTGTTTGCACACTTATGCCAGGAGAGGGGTGGGATGTTTGAGGAACGAGTCCCAGAGTTACCACTGGGAATGCAATGGAGGGTCTCCTCCCTCCCTCTCTCCCCTCACCAGTCCCCAACTATGCTTACTTAGGCTAATGGAGGCCTTCTCATTCATCTGCCATTGCGCTGGGATACGGGGCAAACATTCCCCCGTGACCCTTGGCAGGCAGGTTCACTCTTCAGGGCATCATTAAAAGCATCCCTGCGCTTGTCTGTGACATCCATTGAAAGGGCTTCTTCTCCCCACCCCACAGGCCAAGTGTCCCTCCCTCCCTCCGCCACCCCTCCCTGGCTCTTTCCAGAGTGAAAATCCTTTGGTCGCGGCTGCAGATGGGGATGAAAAGGGTCTCTCCCCAGGTGGCTGAGAGGGGCTGTTGCCAAGAAGGAACTGGCGGCCTCATCTCTGGGGCAAGGGCTGCTTCGTCCCCGGCGGCAACTAGCCTCTGGCACGGCTCCTGTGTCTCCGACAGCCTCGCCTGTCGCTTCGCATTAGCCTCTCCTCTTTGGCCAGCCTCCTCCAAGCCCTTAATCCGGTGATCCTCCGGGCTTATAAATATTAATGCCCACCACGACCATCATCACCACCAGCAGCGCCTTCCCGTCGGGGCTATAAGCGTCAGAGGACGGCTCAGGTCACTATGACCTCCGCCACCGCTAGTCCCAGCACATCCTCCACATCCAGCGAATGGCCCCCTCACCACCACCACGAAGGAAGGCTGGGCCTGTTGGCCGATCTCAGCACCGAAGGGCTTCCCCGACTGGCGGCGGCCCCTTTGGATCTCTACGCATTCCCCTCTGGCGCTCCCTTTGGCCAAAGGTCTTCTACTGCCTCCGGAGGACTGCTCCGCATGGGTGAGGGAGACCCCGAGGTGGAAGAAGAAGAGGGGGAGGAGGGGGAGGAAGAAAGAGAACGGGGGCCAGATGGAGGGCTGAGGAGGGCCGCTTTCCTGGGCAGACCCAAGCGCAAGCGCCTCATCACGCACACCCAGCGCCAGGCGGCCAACGTGCGGGAGAGGAAGAGGATGTTCAACCTCAACGAAGCCTTCGACCAGCTGCGCAGGAAGGTGCCCACCTTCGCCTACGAGAAGCGCCTCTCCAGGATTGAGACGCTGCGCTTGGCCATCGTCTACATCTCCTTCATGACCGAGCTGCTAGAAGGCCGCGGAGCCAGCTAGGGCGAGGCGGGACCGCTGTCTATCCAAGGATGGAGAGCACTCTGAAGCCCATAGCTGCGTGCTCCCAAGGAAGGCTGGAAGGCGGAAGAGAAGACGCAGGGAGACATTTCCTTCAGGCTGAAGGCAGCTCCTGAGTCGGTCTTCTCTAGAGAAGCTAAGGAGCGGACGCACGTCGAAGCCATATAACTGGCACTCTTCAGTTATCACCGCTGACTTGCAACGAAGGACTCCTCTGCCGCATCTTTTGGACGGGAGAGGAGATCTGATGGGATGATGCGGCAACTGACAAGGGAAAGGGGTCGTTTGGACCCCCAGTGGGCGACTTGACACGCTTACTTCGCGAGAGTTGGAATCCCAGGACCATTTGTTTTAAAAGGAGGGAGCCAGAGGGGGAAAAATTCTAAGGGGCCGGCGCAGAAGGGGCAAGTATATTTCTAGGTGGGTGAGAAAGGAAAATAACAGCTTTTTAATTATAGAAATGCAGAAATGGGGGACAAGTGGGTATTAACTCCTTGTTTGTGGGGCTTCGCCTTCTTCTCTCTGGCTCCGCCCAGTTGGGAGTGCGGTTCCAGGCAAGGAAGGGCGCACTGGACGAAAGTTGGAAAGACACGGAATAAAATCCAGGCGATGTAGAAGAGGAGAGAGAGGGGAAATGCTAAGGGATGTGAAATCAGCAGGTAGCTTGGAACATTAAAGGGAAGCTGGAAAGGATTTTTGATTGAGTTTAGGGGATGTAATGGCTGTCGGAAGAAGAGAGTGGAGAGGAGGGGTAGATTGGGGGGCAAAAGCATTTCCAGTCACGGGCGTAGCGGGGGGGCAGAGGAGGGCAGGTGCCCCCCTAGATCAAGTAAAACAATAAAAATTACTTAACTAACTCACCAAACACGTTGTTTCGGCCCACTTAACAAAAGCCCTGTCTCTCTTAACAAAGTCCTGCCCCACCCCCCAAAAAATCCTTCCGCGCATCTCTTTCGCCCTCTTTCAGAATGCGGGTTGCGATGCACATGTTTCCATTTCCTTGCTTTTCCATCTCGGCAAGGGAAGGATGGCAAGGCAATTCTTGAGGAAAGGCTTCTTGGGGGCAATGTGAGTGTGGCGGAATACAGCGGAACTTGTGGATCCCCAGAGTGCTGTGTGGCCCAGATTTGTTCACAGTTCCGTTTTCCATTTTCTGATTAACGCCCCAATCCTCCTCCCAGCGATGGATTTTTTACTACCACAAAGTGATCAGATGTAATCTTTGTTTTGACAAACTGAACGATGATCTTCCTTCTCTCCTTCATACATAGTCACCTGTTTCATCAAGGAACTGAAATGCTGGTGGGGTGGGGAAGCTGTTTAATTTTCCGGAAGGTGGGGGCTGAAAGAGCAAAGAACACACACACACACACAAACACACAAACACACACCCCGTCTGCTCAACCCACAAGCCATATGGTTTTAAGCACTAAGCAAAGTCAAATACCTTGCAATGTATGAATGAAGACATAGGTGGATGGCTTCTTGCTCCCACCGCCACCACCTTTGGTACATGTGCCAGGGGGCTGTTTGGCATCAAAGCCACACTCATATGCCCCCCCCCCATGAAAAGATGCTTCCATCACGTGTTCCAAGGTGAACACTTTACATGATATCTTACACAGAGATTAATTTCTGGATCATATAAGATATCATGTGAAGTGGTATTTGTGCTTCCAAGTACTTTGACTGAACTGGATTTTCTGTAACTTTTATATAGGTTCAATGTAGTGTTTGTTGCTTTTCTCTTTTCTATTTGACTCCAGTGAAATGTAAGGGCAAACTGTAAGGGCATTCACAATTTGCATTAGGTGCCATTGTTGCCTTTGTAAAAGTCTGGAACTATGCCAGAAAGGTCCTCCTTTGTATTTCTTACAATATATCTATCTCAGTTGAAATTTGCCTCCAAATATTCTTTTTATTGATATTATATTGCCTTAGGTGGCTTCCAGACTCTCATTTTTTTGCAGGTGGGATTCAAGTGCATAGCTGCAAATTCAGGCTATGCAGTTACAGTGGATTGGGCTGTCTTGTGCAACAAAATCTGCTTGAGAAAGAACAGGACTTTTTGTGGCGATGGGGAAACTGCACTGGAAAGTGCGGGGACAACAATTGCTTGATGCAACCTTGTATAACCTCTCCACAAGCATTTCAGAATGCAAGTGTTATAAATAGCTGGTGTCGTATAAGCTCCCTACAAACTAATTAGGATAATGCTCCATAAACTGGAAATGATCTAGTCAAAACCACCAAGAGTGTTATCATTGTTGCTCCCCTTTATACATTATGATATAGTGTTTTGTGTGTTTGTTAAAAAGGCCTCCCTAGTCTTCATCATTTATCTCAGAGTTAATTGGATGTCTTTTCCTACAGAGACTGGCCTGGAGCTCATGGTATAACTGGTGGATTTCACATACCAGGATATTTGTGATCAGATTATATTTCACTCTGTCACTGTGGACAATGTCGGACACAGACAAGTTCATTAAGAGTATTCAGAAGTCCCCTGAGGTTTTGGTTTCATAAAATAAATACTGTGTTCACTACACAACTCTGCTTTCCACCTAGTGTGCTTTGATAAAATTAAAATGCTATCACTATTTTAAGTGGAATTCTTCATAATTAAGAATATCTCTGCCAAGTAATACATATGTTGCTACTTTCCCCTTCTTGGCTTAATGTTAAAACACTGGAACATTACTAAATTGCATTTTTATACAATGAAAAAATTTCTGTTCATGCTTCGCCCCCAAATTCATGGTCCTTATAGTATTCAAACAATTGGTTATTATGACTTTACTATATCAGAACTTTCCAGTGGAGCAAGGGTGTCGTGCCAGGTATCAACCAGTAGCCAGACCCACAGAAAGTATAAATATCTGTTTTAAGCATGTAAATAGGTTAACCATGTAGCAACTGAGCTTCTGATACCCAATATAATCTTTGGAAGACAGAATTTGGTTATCTGGATTCAATAAAGGCATTGGAAATGTGTGTCATCTGTGATCTGTTCTTACACATCCATCAAATGGATGTGATGATTTGCTGAATGTTCCCACAGGGATTCCAAGCCTGGAACAGAACCCATATCCACATTAGATCACCCTCCGTTGGATCCTGCTTCTGATAGGTGAGAACATATAAATAGCTCGTTGGTGAAGAGTGCAAGTAATTTGTGGCTTTTGCCTTCAAAATACTCAGAAGGGGAGACTTGGTTCTTCTCGGGCTGCTGCTGATCACAGGTGTAGCAAAAATGGTGTCTTCCAGATGTTCATAGATTACAGCTCCCATTATCCCTGAACATTGGTTTGCAGGCTGGGACTGATGCACACCAATCTCTAGAGGGCATCACATTGGTTACCCCTGACATACAAATATGATGAAGGAGAAACAGAAAATTAGGTAAACACACTTGATAACTGAAGTGATTGTTTGTTTGTTTGTTTGTTTCATTTAGCTATCAGAACCAGAGTACAAAACATATAATAAGAAACCACCCAGGAAATAATTATGACCTTAGTTTCTGGTTTAGAATTTATCGGGAATATTCAGCAGGTGCATCTTATTCACCTGCCTTTTTCTTTTTTCATCAGGGCAATGTTTCCCAATCAGTGTGGGACATTTTTAATTTAACTTATATACCATTTTGTATTTCAACAGTAACATCTAAGTGGTTTACACATCCAAATAATAATAAAAAAAGAAATCATATTAAAAATGCACTACAAATTCCACATTCCTAGCATAGATTCCTTGAAAGAAACCTGGGAATTGTTGTTTTCTGAGGGCTTTTGAATTTTTTTATTGGAGGCTTTTGATTCTAAAACTATAGTCCCAGAGTTCCTTAGCTGGCAGGCTTGAGTTAAACAGATCTGGAATTGGTTTAGATTTTGAATGGAGATATGCCCAATGAGCAGCCAAAAATAAATGCTCCTAACAGATGGTTACTCAATCACTAATGTTGTGCTTCAGAACATAAGGAGAGCCCTCCTGGATCAGGCCGAGGACCCATTGAGTTCAGCTGTCTGTTCTTACAGTGGCGAACCAGATGCCTATGAGAAGCCCAAAGCAGAATCTAAGTGGGGGAGTCCTCTTCACTCCTGTAATGCCCAGCAAATGGTCTTCAAAGGAATTCTGCCCCCAATAGTTAAATAGTCATCATGGCTAGTATCCATTGAGGGCCTTACACTCCATGAATTTCTCTAGTCCTCTTTTAAAGTCATCCAAGTTGGTGACGCGGGTGGCACTGTGGGTTAAACCACTGAGCCTAGGGCTTGCCGATCAGAAGGTTGGCGGTTCGAATCCCCGCAACGGGGTGAGCTCCCATTGCTCGGTCCCTGCTCCTGCCAACCTAGCAGTTCGAAAGCACGTCAAAGTGCAAGTAAATAAATAGGTACTGCTCCGGCGGGAAGGTAAATGGCATTTCCATGCACTGCTCTGGTTCACCAGAGGTGGCTTAGTCAGGCTGGCCACATGACCCGGAAGCTGTACGCCGGCTCCCTCAGCCAGTAAAGCGAGATGAGTGCCGCAACCCCAGAGTCGTCCACAACTGGACCTAACGGTCAGGGGTCCCTTTACCTAAAGCTTTAAGTTGGTGGCCATCACTACTGATTGTGGGAGCTAATTCCAAAGTTTAACTATGCCCTCTGTAAAGATATACTTTCTTTTGGATTTCCTGAATCTTCCAGCAGTTTTTTGGATGTACTTTGGGTGTATGTGTCACATGGCAAACTTATCTCAAGGTGGAAATTGGGTGACAGATGGGTGTAATTAACCCCCGTAGACTGCGATATAATTTTCTCCTTTCCCATTCCCCACCTACCCTGAGAACATGAGAGTTGTCTTCTGTTTGGTGTTCTAGAAGATATTTTGGCTACAGAACAAGACCCAGTTTCATGATCTATCACAGGGTCCCCAAAATTCGAGTCTCCAGCTGTTTTTTGGACTACAATACCCATCATCCCTGACCACTGGTCTCACTAGTTAGGGATTCTGAGAGTTGTAGTGCAAAAACAGCTGGAGACTCGAGTTGAGGAAACCCTGACCTATCACAACAGCTGATTAAAAACAGAGATGTAAGTGCTAAACTATACTGCTACTTTCAAGTGCAGTAAATGACCCTCTCTCATCACCAGTGTTGAAGATGCAACTGCAAGTCCACTTGGGTTTTGTATGTAGATGTTGGGAAAGATGGAGGGCACTAGGAGAAGGGGACGACAGAGGACGAGATCGTTGGACAGTGTTCTCGAAGCTATGAGCATGAGTTTGACCAAACTGCGGGAGGCAGTGGAAGACAGGAGTGCCTGGCGTGCTCTGGTCCATGGGGTCACGAAGAGTCAGACACGACTAAACAACAACAACAACATCATCATCATAAATGATTTCATTTATTAATTTATTCTAAGGCCACATTCACGCTATACATTTAAAGCACTGTGATATCCCTTTAAACAAGCATGGCTTCCATACCCATATGCTTAATGTACATGAGAAGAGGTCTTGTGTAGATATCAGGCAATGAAATGTCTTGGTCTATTCCTGAATAGCTGTATAGACATGGAGATTTCAGCAGGCACAGTATGCCTTGCAAGCTACACCTGCTGAAAACCCATTTTCTACACAGACTTTTAGAGATGTGTCTCCTTTATACCTCACTGCCACAGTTAAAAGGATTGTTGCTCTTCTTCCATCATGGATCCTTTTATCTCTTGAAACTGAGCAGTAAACCGAGTGTGCTCTCCCTCTCTCTTCCAACTCAGTACTATTTTGGGGGTGGACACTGTGTCTTACATCTTAAAAAGCAGCAGATCTGAGGGGATGGTTTGATTTGTTCACTTCTTAAGTCTTAGAAGGAGAATAATCAGATCTGTAAGAAGCTGAAGATGAAAGTATATGGGTGAGGGGAGAAATAATGGTTTGTTTGTTTTTGGTAAAATTCCTTTTGTATGGAATTAATTTTATTCTGCATTGGAGTTGGTGTTGAATATCCACGAAATCTTATCAGGTCTCTGGAAACTTTGCCAAATGATCATTAAGCTGATATTTTAGCTCCTCTTAAGATGGTATCTTCTCCATACACAAAACACAACTGTTAATCATGGGCGTGTATAGAATTAAATGTTAGCCAAGCAATGTATCCTTAGCTTCATACAATCCTATAGGAGGGGGAGAAACTTGTGGGTGAGGTCCAACAGACAGTTCAACGTCTAACACCCTATAGCGGTACTAAGCTATTAAAACAAAATATACTCTGTGCTTCCCAGGGCTACAGTGTAGCAACAAACAAGCCTGATGTACATCACTGGTATATTTTTACACAGTGATATGTTTGACACCCCATTGACACAATGGGATTGTTCATTCAAATGTCGTGTCTTCAGCACTGTAAGTTAATATGAGAGCAAGCCCAGTTCCCATAGCCTACTGTGTTAATAACCCAAACCTCTCCCTGTGTGTTGATATAGTACTTTGATAGTCTGGTAAATCTGAATCTATGGTGTTTTGCTAGGAGCTCTGGATGACTAAGATATGAACATGGACGAGATCAGAGATCTCTAGCCCTCTAGACATTGTTGGGGCACATTTCCTATTGTCCCTGGCCATTGGTCACACTGACTGGGACTGATGGGAGTTGGAGTCCAATAATATTGGCACGGCCACGGGTTCCTCATCCCTGGTGGTCTAGATGGCAAACAGTACTATTTATTATGACCTTTTCTCATAAGGTGGTAACTGTCCAAAAGGGATGATGAAACTGGCTTTCTCATATACATCTGCTAATGTAGGAATGACATGGTTAGGTTGACACTGGGATGCCATGCCAAAGGTAGGTAATTATAGCACTGGCATACCAGGCTGCTTCTGCATAAGTTAGGGCAGCTTTGGCAAACCAAGCCAAAGGTCAGAGTGGGATTCACAGGTCAGTTTGACGGGTCAGAACGGGACGAAGCAAGGCATAGCAGGATGAAACAGGAAAGATCAGGTTGGAGCTGTGGGGTGAAAACAATGGGATGGTCAAGGAGGGGGTGTTTAGAGAGTGACATGTGACAAGAGCATGGGCAGAGTATGTGAGAAACAGCACATCCATAATGGTGATCATTTGGGGGAGGTTCAGGGTGTGCCAGAAAGTGACATGCCCAGGAACATCAACTTGTATGGAGTCGCGCTATTGTCATTGGCTAAAAGTTGCTCTAGCGGGTTAATCTTTAACAGCTTGTAAAGATCACTAATAAAAGGGAGCGCTCGAAAAGGCTCGAGGTCACCTTCCCATTGAAAAAATTCTGTCTCATTCGTTTAGCTAGTATTAACTAGTATTTCACTGGCTGCAACATGCTACATGTTGTGCATACGCTAAGTGGCTTTCATTGAAGGAATCTGTGAAAGGCAGCAGCACAGTGCTAATGCTTCCCACAAAACGCACAAGACATACCCAGTGTTCAATAGGAACAGAACATCAGTAGGGAAAGGAGTCTGGGTATTGTCAGGACCTCAAGGCATGTCCCAATGGCCAAATAGACATATAGCTATTGAAGCCACGTCTTACCAGAGGAGTTCAACTGTAGGCTAAACCAGCCCACGGCCACTGGTGCACCTGACAGCCACACACACTAACACATTCTGTGTGCAGAGAAGGAGCCCTGTGCATGTGCGAACATACACACATAGAGCATCTCCATGCAAGGAGAGATCCTCATTGGCCCTGGGCCCCTCCCTGCTCCCATGGAGGTGTTCTATGCATTGGTATGTACATAGGGCCTCTTCCCATGTACACCACACATGCAGGTAGTGGGCATGACTAGTGAGGTGGTAGAAGGGGGTGCATCTGTGTACATCCCTGCTATAAAAGCCAATAACTGGAGCTGAAGTAATTCATAGGGATTCAGATCATTGGTTCTTCATGCAATAAAGAAAACAGCAACACTCAGGATATAGGTTTTGAAATTGGCTATTGAATGTTGAGCAAATTTGTCATTCGGGGATTAATTCCAACTTATGAGGAACTTAGGTGTGACAGTAAGAATTGAGTGCTGGCAAAAACTTATAATGAATTTCAAATCTGCACAATCTGAAGCCTAAACCAGGGGTATTCCAGAAAGAGATCTCATCGTCCTCACTTCCCTTTCGATGCATTGTCCCCTTTCATACATGATCACACAGAAGTGATAGAATCATAGAGTTGGAAGGGTCAACCCTCTGCAATGCAGGAATCCTGCCAACAGCTATCCTTGGGTGGGCTCAAACTTCCAAACCTCTGGTTAATAGCCAGAAAGTACATCCTGGCATGACTTCCTGCACTGGCCAGGTCTAGAGAGGAACCATGATAATTGCAGAAGGTATGAAATCAGCCTTCATTTACATGAACTTTAAATTTCCCTAGGTAGTTGCCATTCCCCAATTCATTAGCCCAAACTAATCTGCTTGTGTGGTCCTTAGCTGGATTGGGAGGGAGGAGGAGTTGGAACAGTTCCAGCATTGGCTTCCAATCAGTTAGGCTGGCTGGAAAATCTTTCCATTTACCCATAAGGGCATATACGTGCATATTGGGACAACAAGCTTCTGTTCCTTTTCACTCACACCAGCCTCTGAATACAACTTGCTTCTAGTAAGAAAGATTTACTCTGCCCTTTCCTTCTTCAGGTACCCACACACCTGTTCACTGTCGTAAGGCAGATGATGGCCACTTGGGTCCTCATGGGTATGAATTCCATTCTTTTAGTGAAGAAGCTTTATACAGCCAGTACGTTCCATCACAGAAAGTTGTGATTCATATCTGAGCTCACATGCCCATTTAGACATTAGTTGTCTTGTATAAATCCTGGTCTAAAGGCCTTTCCAAGTCATTTCACACAATAAAGCCACCAGTTCTCACATGAGAACATTGCTAAGCACTCACACTCCAATATCTCATAATGTTGTGCCAAGCCAACCTTTGACTGTGTTAATTTTCTGGAATGTACTTTAGGAACCCAGGGTACTATATGATGTTCTCAAGCCCATTTTTTTGTCCTCACAATTCTGTGAAGTAGATTGAGCTAAGAAATACTAGTTAAACATTTCCAAGTGAACTTTGTGGCTGACCGGGAATACAAACCTGGATTGCCTTGATTCTAACACTTTGCTCATTAAACCACAATGACTATGAAACTCCATTTCACTTAATTTACTCCATACATCTCCAAGACTGATATATAGGAAGTCTTTGAAGACCTCCACCATCATTTGATACTGTCTCCAGAGTCAAACCAGCTTCTTGTATCCAGGGCTTTTTTCCCCAGCCAAAACTCACCGGAACTCAATTCCAGCACCTCTCAGGTGAGTGCCATTGCCCTTATAAGAGAACAAGAGAGGCATTCATAGTGCAGGTGCTTTTGTGGGTGCTTGGGCACCCAGAGCCCCAGCAAGTTGGCACCTAGGTCATGTTGAGCTCCAGCACCTCTTTTTTCTAGGAAAAAAAATAGCACTGCTTATATCAATCTGTACATCTGTCTGCTGAGACTCTTCCTCTTGCTTTCATACGTTGCTCTGTGAGGACCGACATCTAAAAAATGGCTTAAGCTACTTTAAATTGTGGTGGGGAACCTCCACCCCAGGGAGCAGAGATAGTCCTTCAGGCCTCCCTGACCAGTTCTTGAGATTCTCCTCACATCACAACCCTTAGCAGCTATGCTGCACACTTTGCTTGAGTGCTGTTGCCTGGTGGGAATCTTTCCTTTTGCTGGCCTGGAGGGAGACAGAATGTGTTTGTAGATACATTCTGCATGGATAGAATTTTGCCTACAATAGGTGAGGGTCACATTGATTGTTCTGACTCTGCCCACCTCTGCCAGGCCCACCCTGGATGCTTCCCCACCAGGAAAGGTGACCTCAGCCTGGAAAGGGCTCTCCACCCCTGCTTTCAATAAATAATAAAGCTTCTGTGCATTTACTTGAGAGTAAATTCCACTGAATTCAGTAGGATTTCTCTTGGAGCAAACATGCATAGGATGGTGTTGCAAGCTAGAAAAGGCAACGCTGTGATGCTGAGATGGTGCTGGTCCACAGATCCCATCTTCCTTGACCACTGACTATGCTGCCTGAGGCTGATGGGAGTCAGAGTCCAACAACATCTGGAAGGGTTGCTGGTTCCCCTGCCTCTGCTGTAAACAGGATTTCATAACTGGCGCAGGATTTCAACCAGATATTTCACCTTGTTTACATTTTTAAAGCTCATAATAGTCACCCACACCATATAGTATTTACAAATTGGCACATGGCTGAGCTGTAGCAAGTGTGACAGAACTAGTATCCCCCACGGCTACTGCAAGAGCTCCAATACAAAAAAATATTTACTGTTATTCTGTTGCAATACTTCTGTCCTGAAAGCTAATGAAAATATTAATATTAATGTTAAAGTGCATGGAACAACTAATGGAACTGCCAAAACCACCAGGATTAATCCTAAATAATTCCACAGAGGTTTAAAGAGTGGTCCTGGATTTTCTACTGAGAACCATGTATTCAATATACTTGTTTATACCAAAGTATTATGTAGAAAAAGAGAGTTGAACTGATACAGTTTACTTAGCTGATAGGCTTCTGATCCTCTTCCTGGACCACTTTTCTTTAATTAAAATGGGGTTCTCTGGGAAATTGCATCCTCTTGTGGCCATTAGTAATACAACACACTCTCTTTCACACCTCCTGAACAAGGAACCAAAGTGTACAGAAGTTAGAATTAAAGAAGATATGGCTTTCATTTGGTTTACATCAAAATAGTGTTCTCATTTGAGATTAAAATTTTATTCCCATGTTATTATATACTGATATACTTTCAACTTGCTAATCAATATTATGATGGATTTTTAAAAAACGTTCATTTTTAAAAAAATGAATGGGAACAAGTAAAACGATTCTCCACCGTGGGATCTTTTACATTTCTGTTTGTGGTTCCAAGGACCACATATAGTCCTTAGAATTTTGAAGTACCAATTTGTCAAGAGGAAGTTTGATTTTAATGTGTAAATATATACATTACATCGTTATTTGTCTGAATGAACAAAAGGGTAACCAGGGCCGGATTTAGGTTTGATGAAGCCCTAAGCTACTGAAGGTAATGGGGCCCTTTATATGTCCAGCTGTCCTTTGTCAACAACAAATTGTCACTGTTTTTTGTGTTGAATATATACTATATGGCATTTTAGAGACCTAGTAGGTATCTAAAGCCATTTGCACATGCAGAATGTAAGGTAAAGGTAAAGGGAACCCTGACCATTAGGTCCAGTCGTGACCGACTCTGGGGTTGCGCGCTCATCTTGCATTATTGGCCGAGGGAGCCGGCGTATAGCTTCCAGGTCACGTGGCCAGCATGACAAAGCCGCTTCTGGCAAACCAGAGCAGCACATGGAAACACCGTTTACCTTCCCACTGTAGCGGTTCCTATTTATTGACTTGCATTTTGACGTACTTTCGAACTGCTAGGTTGGCAGGAGCTGGGACCGAGCAACGGGAACTCACCCCGTCACAGGGATTTGAACCGCAGACCTTCTGATCAGCAAGCCCTAGGCTCAGTGGTTTAACCCACAGTGCCACCTGGGTCCCTATATATAGAAATGAGCAAACCAGGGATATTTTAGGGAGCAGGCTAGCAGGCGGGGCCCATTACTTACATCATAGGAGCCTACACAACACAAAACACTGTTGCTGAATGTAGGTTTTATTTTATTTGTTTTTTATCTTATATTTTGGAAATGTACATCCAGTTGTTTTTTTCTTTAAATTTGGGGGGGGGGCAAGAGAGTGGGCACTAAGCTTTAGCTTGTTTAGCTTATACATAAATCTGGCACTGAGGGTAACCCAGTCTCTGAGTAATCAGCACTGTATATAGGACTGCATTGGCATGAGACTTTGTGGCATATATATAAGGTTTCTCCAAGCCTGAGCCACATATTTTCTCTGATGTGCATGTGTAGCTACATAACTCTACCATTCATCCTTTTTGTGTGTGTGGATTGGTCTCAGTCTCTGAAGGGAAAAAGGATGAAGGCACTTCTTAATGTGTATACCCAAAGCCTATATTTTTACAGTATTCTTCAACAGAAATGTATTGTCCAGATCAAAGAACGTAATAGTACCGCTCTGTTCTGCCTTGGTCAGGCCACATCTGGAACACTGTGTCCAGTTCTGGCCACTACAATTTAAAAAGGATGTTGACAAGCTGGAACACGTGCAGAAGCAGGCAACTTAGATTATCATGTAGGGTTGCCACACGTCCAGAATTTGCCGGACATACCCAGAATACTGTAGTTGAAAGGCGGAAATCGGGGGGAAAGAAAATGTCCAGGAAAATCCAGACACACGACAAGCCATGTCAGCAGTGTCGGTTTTGCCAATTTTCCTTTAAAAAGTAGCTCCAAATAGCTCAAATACGGCAATTTTTTGTGCCCGGATTTTCATTTTTTTGAAATATGGCAACCCTGTGATCAGGGGTCTGGAAACCAATCATTAGGAGTAGTTGAGGGAGCTGGGAATGTTTAGCCTGGAAAAGAGGAAACTGAGAGGAGATGTGATAGCCATCTTCAAATATCTGAAGGGCTGTCACATGGAAGATGGAAAAAGCTTGTTTTCTCCTGCTCTGGAGGGTAGGACTCAAACCTGTGGATTCAAGTTACAAGAAATGAGATTCTGACTAAACATCAGGAAGAACTTTCTGACAGTATGAGCTGCTCAACAGTGGAATGGACTCCCATGAGAGGTGATGGGCTCTCCTTCATTGGCAGTTTTTAAGCAGAGGTTGGATGGTCATCTGTCATGGCAGCTTTGGTTGAGATTCCTGCATTGCAGGGGGTTGGACTAGATGACTCTTGTGGGTACCTTCCAACTCTATGATTCTGTGCTTCTATGAGTCTATGATTCTAAGGGATCAGAGCAAGTGAATGCCCATAATCAAAGGCTCAAATACAATTTTTAAAATATAATCAAGCTATCCTATTGTGAATTAGAATCCTTAATATCCAACTTTTACTTATCACACCAACGTCTTGTGGGAATGTTAGGGATGTGGATTAGGATATATTATTAGATAGATCGTATCCAAGCTTGTGTTAGCAAGCTTCCAATATCAGCAGAGTGACATTCCCCTTTTGTTCACAGCAAAGCATGTGCGCTCAAGTTTGCTAAAACCTGTACAATATTATACTTCCCGGCAAAGTCCCCTTTGTCCCTCTTAAAAGAAATACACAACACAGTGTTTACAAAATAAGATAGAGTTTACTTACAGCTTTATCCTGAGTTAACAGCATAATCTCAGAAAGGCAGGCTTGCTTAGAAAAGTTACAGTTATATACATGTGGAGACTACTTGGTAAAGTGAGGCTCCATTTGGTCCCTGTCTTGGCTGCAGGCCAAGATGGAGAACCATCCTAACTGGAGATTCTCTGGAGATGTGTTCCCATCGAAGGAGGGAAGGCAAAGAGAGAGAGTGGCTGCTGGCCAGGGGCTTTTGTCCCAGCTAGTCCATCTCATTTGCATGTCTTTAGGAACAGGAACTTAATCAGGTGTCCCTCCAGGTAACTTCCTATTAGTGGACACTCTAGGAACTGTTGTGACTTGTCTGCCCCAGTGTTCCATCCCACACGTCTTTACAGAACTCTCTCATACCAGCTCTCTTCAGAGTCTGAAGTTGCAATCCTATACTTGTCTACTCAGACATGTTCATTGGGACTTACTCCCAGGTAAGCGTGTGTCCGATTTCAGCTCAAAACTGCAATTCTAGGCACTTACAAGAAACCCAGTTGATCTCAGACTCTTATTTCTTAGTAAAGATGCATAGGATTTGACCATACATATGTGAGGGATGGACAACTCCAGATGTTGTTGGACTCCAACTCACATCAGCCCAAACCAGCAAGGTCAACTGTCACAGGTGATGGGACTTTTAGTCTAGGGATATCTAGAGCAGCGTTTCTCAACCGCTGTTCCGCGGCACACTAGTGTGCCGCGAGACGCTGGCTGGTGTGCCGCGACGTGCGGCGGCGAGAAGGGCGATTTGCATTGTCACGTGCCTGGCGGCCGCCAATACACAACACTAACCCACCGGAAAGCAATATTTCTCCTCCTCTTTCCCAAAGCTCAGTGCAAACGAGCCTGGCGGCCGCCAATACACATCACTAACCCGCCGGAAAGCAATATTTGGCAAGTGTTTCCTACAGTCATAATTATAATATAGGGCGGCACAGAGTTAAATTTTTTAACCTTTTTAATGGTGGTGTGCCTCGTGATTTTTTTCACGGAACAAGTGTGCCATGGCCCAAAAAAGGTTGAGAAACACTGATCTAGAGAGCTATGGGTTCCCCCCACCCTGAGACTTTATCTGTATATCTAGGAACACTGCTTTCTTTTTTTAAAAAAAAAGTTTGGAATCAGTTGTCTTGACATTACAAATACTTTTGAAATCCCAGTGATAGTTAACGAAGTCATTCTAACCTACCCTCCCAAGAGCAGAGCAAAAAGTAAGAGGCACCATTTTGCCATCTGGCAAGGTTCCAGTTCCGTTGCCATATATGTGAGGCTGGACCTTGACAGATCCTTTCATTTTCAAGGGCCTCCGTCCAAGTCTTGGCTGAGCCTGGCCTTGGGAGTCAGCAAAGAGAAATTCAACCCAGGTCAAGCTGACCAAGGTCAAAGCTTGCCTCTGCTCATTAGAGACAGCTGGTTATTGCCTCTTTTTATTGTCATGGCTGACCAAGCCCCTTCCTACCCACCCCCAAAACAGCTCATTTTGATTTTTTAAAAAGCATTTGATGTCATGGATGTTTAACTTGCTGATCTTCATTTTTATGACTTTGTTAACAAAGATCCAGATAACTATCTACGGAAAGGGTCAGTGATGATGGGATTCTATGCTGTGCAGGTTTATCTCTCACGCTGGACAAGGTCCAGGGCTCTAAAGGCCTGCCAGAATGACTTCAGTCTCCCCCTCTCCACTGTAAAAATGGGCCCTTTGTAGGATCAATAGTCTCCACGTGATTCCAGCATGGCTGTTGGAGGATGGAATTGCCACATCTCTAAACTGAAACAACAGAATTAAAAACAATATTCTGTGCGAATATTGGAGCAATCTCTATACTTTACTGAAAGAAACAATGTGGTCCACTGATCCCTGATCATACATGGAAATACTTGTGGTTTGTGATTCTCTCAGTCTGGGTTTCCATGTTTTGTAGCCCAGGGAGATCTAAGGATTGATGCCCCGGGCGTGCTTCTGTTGGTTTGATAGATTTCCATTGATTGGTTCCTACTTGAATTTGATTTCAATGGGACTTCTGTGTTAAGTGTGTCCTACAGTGTGCCTAGGGAATGAACCCTTATACTCCTTTTATTGTGCTGCTGATTTCAGGATGTGATAATCCAACCCATGTTTCAAGTTATTTAATAAATATTGATTTGTTTGTTCTTCACTACAATGTATTACACATGGGTCTGCCTTTGAAGATAATTCAGAAACAGCAGCTGATGCAGAATTCAGTGGCCATATTGTTGACTGAGACCAAGAGGTTTGAACACGTAACACTGAGCCTGGCCCAACGAAATGAGCTGCTGGTTAGTTTCCAGGCTCAATTTGGTTTGGGATTCAGCCTTATCAGTTGCAGAATCCTAATAATTTGGGGAAAACTGCAGTCTTCACTATGTTCATCATATTAAAAGTGCACTTTAAAAGTTTTTGACATCTGTGGACTTGTTTGAACTGTATATGGTTGTCTCACTATTTGAAGTCATGAGCTTGTATGATTTCACAAACACACACCATGAATTAACTGTACACTAGAACTGTCTCCACTTGTTGTCCCCAGCAACTGGTATTCAGAGGCACAGCCAATGTGGCCATTGATAGCCATATCCTCCATGAAGTTCTCTATTCCTCTTTGAAAGCCATCCAAGCTGGTGGAGATCGCTACATCTCATGGGAATGAATTCCATAGTTAATATGCTGCAATATTCAGCTTTAGAGGATATCTCTTCCTAGTGTTATACCTGAAGGAGCGTCTCCATCGCTCAGCCCAGACACTGAGGTCCTCCTCTGAGGGTCTTCTGCTGGTTCCCTAACTGTGAAAATCAAAGTTATCGGGCCTTCTCAGCAGTGGCAACTGCCCTGTGGAAAACCTCCCTTCAGATGTCAAGGAGATAAAGAACTATAAAACTTTTAGAAGACATCTGTACCAGGAAGTTTTGAATGTTTTATGTTTTGGGTGTTTATGTTTATGTAGTGATGGGTGTGTGTGTGTGTGTGTGTGTGTGTGTGTGTGTGTGGCTGTAATTGTGTTTTTGTTTTGTTTTTTATGGGATGGCATTTTTATGGGATGCACTATGTACAATGACAATAAAGTATCTATCTATCTATATATCTATCTATCTATCTATCTATCTATCATCTATTTAGTGGGGGGTTGTATATGCTGTAAGCCCCAGCCAGACCGGTGGGGTATAAATAAATCTATTATTATTATTATTATTATTATTATTATTTAAAAAACTTTTCTCTGTCCCATTTCTCCATGCTGTGCATAACTTCTATCATTCTATCATTTCACCTCTTACTCGCCTTTTCTCTAAATGAAGAATCTCCAAATATTGTAACCTTTTTTCATATGGAAGTTGCTCCAGCCTCTCAATCATTTTGGTTGCTCTTTTCTCAGCATTTTCTGGGTGGGTGTTTGTTTACTTACTTGTCTCCTTCATATTCAAGAGGATATTTTATTTCACTCTTAACTGTGTCTTTACTGCAGTTTGTATTTCATTTTCATTTGCAATGCTCTATTCTGACATTTCCCAGTATTGTAGCCGGTGTCTCAAGATATGCTCCAAATCACATGGAGGTGGGGGTAGTCAAGGGACAGTTTGGTGGTGCAGGGTGGAAATAAAAAGCAATATAGAAATAATCTAAATAAGGAAATAAAGCCCTAAATGGCCTTGGTCCAGTATACCTAAAGGAGCGTCTCCATCCCCATCATTCTGCCCGGACACTGAGGTCCAGTGCCGAGGGCCTTCTGGCGGTTCCCTCATTGCGAGAAGCCAAGTTGCAGGGAACCAGGCAGAGGGCCTTCTCGATAGTGGCGCCCGCCCTGTGGAACGCCCTCCCATCAGATGTCAAATAGAAAAACAGCTACCAGATTTTTAGAAGACATCTGAAGGCATCCCTGTTTAGGGAGGCTTTTAATCTTTAATCGATTATTTTGTTCTTCTGTTGGAAGCTGCCCAGAGTGGCTGGGGAAACCCAGCCAGATGGGTGGGGTATAAATATATTATTATTATTATTATTATTATTATTATTATTATTATTATTATTATTTATAATAATAATATACTGGATATTGGGGCGGTAAAGAAGAGAGAGATGACTGATGCGCTGCTTCAGAAAGGCATCTTGGCAGCTTCTGGCAGGGGGTTGCTGAACTAGTTGGAGACTAATGGGGGCTAATGGGGCAGTGCCCCAACAAACAATCAGCTGCCACCTGCCTGCCAACCGGTCCACTGGCTGCCAGCGTCCTCCTTAGTGTTGCAACTAACTCAGCAGGGAGGAAGATGTGAGCAAACCCAGAATTAGTTGTCTCTACCTGCCATTGGCTCTGCCCTCCCCTACTACTGGTCTCCCTCCCATCCACCCTATTAGTCCCAATGGACACCAGCCACCGCTGCTTTTGTCTTCTCCAGAAGAGTTTTCCATGACACTGTCTAGCCCTATGCTTTTGCACTCAGAAGTAAGTTCCTCTGTGTTCCGTCAGTCTTATTTCCATGTAAGAGTGCACATAGGATCTCGGCCTAATGCTGCAACCGTAACGTCAGTTTCCTAGAGGTAAGCACCACTGAATTCCTTCTGGATAGACACAGTTAGGATTGCACTGGTAGAGCAATTTACATGTCCTCCTTTTTCTCACTGCAGCAAAAACAGCAACATCAAATTCATTATGGCTCAAGCTTCCCCGGGTCACAGCAATGAAGTGGGCTCTCTGGTCCATGAAAGCTTATAAATGTGATTGTCTTTAAGGTGCTCTAACCATAGCTGTCAAGTTCTCCCTTTTTTAAGGGAAATTCCCTTATGCTGAATAGGCTTCCTAGCGAGAAAAGGGAAAACTTGACAGCTATGCCTAAAACATGAGCCTCTTTCAACTGCAGCAGCGTAATACAGATCTTGCTTATCTGTTACTAATGTTTTTGTTTCAGGTTTGAAAGAACAGAACCCTCTGCAAATGCAGCGTGCTGTCTAGTAAACTGGGCACCATCTAGTAAGCCTAGATATTAAACTCTTATTGCTGACGGATTTAAGAAAAGCAAAACACACACAGCCTCCGGTGTGGAAACACCTTTCCTGTCACGTGTGAAAACGCCCCAAGGCCCGTGTAAAGTGGCCCTTCGCTTTCCGTTAATTGCCTGAGAGGCTAAACCCTCACTCTTTTTAGTAATTATCCACCAAATTTAAGCTCAAAAGCAGCTGGGGGGGGTTTAAGGCAGGCCTCGCTTTTTTAAGGTTTTAACTAGAGCCTCTCTTCCAGGACGCTGGCAATTGTATTCACGTGCAGGAAGAAGGGGGAGAAGGGGGGATCTGTTAAGTTTCCAAGATTTCTCTCTCTCTTTTTCGTTGGCAGCACTTGAAGGGGTTCCGTTTATTCCTTTTTTCCAGCAACTGACTTGTGGCTTATTAAAAAATAAAAAAAGCTCCATCTCGTGCGTTTTTGTTGGGTGGTTATATTAGATTGGAGTGGTAAGTTCCAGATAACGCAATCGCCTTGGGCTGCAAAATAATAATAATAAAACATTATATCTGGTGCTGTTAAGCAAACGGGGCATTTCGACTCGAGATGCTAGAGGGAAATAAATAAACTTGGCACACTCGGGCAACCCTCCTGCTTCGGAAGAATGGTGGGTTTCCTTGAACACTTTTTTTGTTTTCGCTGCCAAAGCTGCTTCGGCCGGCCGAAGGTTGCCCCGTGTGGGTTGCTCCAGCGGAGAAGATAGAGATTAGCCTTGGTTTGAGTTAGGACGCTCTTAGGTCGATTTCATGGACCGCTGGGGAAGAAAGGGAAAGTTCGCTTCGAACAACTCTCAGTTTCCGCTCGATAGCAAAGCGGCCTTTCGATACTGCCTGGCCAACATTCCTCTGGTGGGTGGGGGACGCGTGGCCTTCCAAATTTTGGTGGCCTTCAGCTCCCATTAGCCGCAGCCATTCAGGATGATGGGGGCTGCAGTCCAGCAATTTATGGTGCCGAAGGGTCGCAGGTTCCACATCCCAGCATGCTGTAGTGGGAAGAACTCGGAATTTCGACTCTTACATTTCATTTCACTTTTAATCTGTATACCGCCTTTCTATATTAGCCTACTATACACAAGGCGGTTCACGACATTCACAGTTCGGCACAGGCAGGAAACTCACTGGCTGTTTCTCGCCAGCTTAACCTACCTCGCAGGGTTGTTGGGAGGATAAAAAAGGAAATGGGGGTGAAATATACGTCGCTTTGTATTCCTGGAAGAGCGACCGGGTAGAAATGCATGTGATTATTGCTTTCTGTTTCAGTGGTTTTTTTGCAAAATTATAAGAGACATAACATCAGCCCTGAGACAACTGAAACAACAATCTACATCGTAGACAGCCTTTCCGAGCAAAGCACGCGGATTCTCTTTCCAGGGCCTGCTAGTTCACACATACGTGCTGCTAATCATATGTGCACGTGTGAAGGCTCCTGTGAAAAGGACACCGCTTGCCTCTTTCCTAAGACACAGCGCTGGCCTACATTCAGTCTCTAGTAGACATTAAATATTAACTAACCAAGTCGAGCGAAATCAGCGATGTGCCTGAACGTGTGGACCGGCTATCGCGAAAGACTTTTGTAAACCCTAAACCGGAAGCGCGCTTAGAATCAGGATACCGAACCCTTATTTTCAAACTTCTTCCTCGGGTGTGCTTGCATTAGACTTCCGAAGGAATGGAGCAACTCGCCTCAAAAGGGACCTGCGTCCCAAATGGTGCGTGCTTCGGATGTCAGGTCACCACTCCGACCCTAACCTCCTTTGCTTTGAAGCGAGCCTGGTTGAGTTCAGTGGAACGAGGTCAAATAAGTGCTCCGTGGCCTTCAGCTGCAATGGAATGTATTCCCGAACTAAACGTCAAAACCGAAGGAAACAGGCGCTCGCGGCAGCGCGATGGGGAATTGGGAGAGATCTAGGGGGGAGGAACGGTGGGCGGGGTGAGGTTGAGAGACATCCTTTCATCTCCGCCCATCCTTCCCCTTCCCCTAGGAAAAGCAACGCTTGGGATTTTGCTACGTGTGGCCTGCAGTAAGGCGCTAGTCCGTGGCTTTGCAGAATAACACTGAATACCCAAACCTGCTCAGTTGCAGACTACCAATTATATAGCCGTACATAGAATAGACTATACGCAAAATAGGCAAACGTTTTATTTTTCTCCCTTCCCCCTCCCACCCTTTTCACCTCACTGTAAAGACCGTAGCTACATGTTACTTTCCCCTCCATACTCTGAAAAGTATGGAGAACCACGGAGGTATGGAGGACCACGGAAACTCTGATCCGCCGACCTTCAAATGCTGCCCAGGAAACCTCCCAGGCCAAAAGAAACGGTTTCCAATGCAGCTGTTCCTCTTTCTATACCGCTCGCTTGAGCAGCCTGCATACCCCACAAAGTGCTTGGCTTTTGGATCCTTCAGCTTTGGAAGTGGCTCCATTGAGAAGATCTTTGGCCCAGGGATGTTCTCTGCAGGTGTTGCTGAACAACAACTACTAGCCCTGATCATTGGCTCGACTTGGGGTGAGAGCTGAATCCAGCAACATCTGGAGAACCACAGGTTACCCATTCTTGGATCAAAAATCTCCCCTGAATTGCCCTCAAGAAAGCCCCTTTCAATGTGGCCTTCTTCTTAAGAGCTGAAGGTTCCCAAAAGCAAGCACTTTGAGGGGTCTGGATACTGCTCACCGAGCTTTAAACAAAGAGAACCAGCTACATTGCAAACCATACACTTTGACTTGTGAGGTCCAAGGAACTGGGCATGCAGAAGGGAAGCCTGGAAGAGCAACGCTAGCACCCTTCCAATGTCCCAATGAGACATTAATCCGGGCTGACCCTGAGGAAAGAACCAGTTACTAGATCAGGATTTCCCAGAACTAGGGTATCCAGCTGTTGTTCGGCTACAACTCCCCTCATCCCTGACCACACTGGGTCCTGCTAGTTAGGGGTGATGGGAGTTATAGTCCAAGAAGAGCAGGAGACCCAAGTTTGGGAAACTCTGTAGTACCTAGATGGAATGAGCATAAGTGACAGGAGGTTTGGGTTGAACATTGGGATCCACTTCTCAGGACTGACAGTGGAAGCAGTTCCCTAGAGAAGTGATGGGCTCTTCCTCGCTTGAGGACTTCACCTAGCTCTGGCTTCCTTACATGGAACAGCGGGGTTGGATCTTTTCCAGGTCTTAAGAGTCTCTTCATAAGTTTGGGTTCAGGGTGACAGAAGATCGAAAAGATAGCAAATGAAGGAAACGGACGTGTTCTTCTTTCTTTGGCGAGCACTCATGGCCGAGTAAGAAGATTGTCTTCCTCATATGAACACGGTTTTAACAGTGAGTCCGTAAGTGACTGTGAAGGCCAATTCTGGATCCACACGTCCTTCCCCAGTGGGGACAAATGTTTCCGGGCGGGAGTTGATTGCGATGAGGGTTTGCCAAACATGCCTTCCTCTTAATAGCACATTTCTCCCTTTTGTCCTATGTTCGATCGTCTTCAAAGTCTTCTACACCTTTGATAAAGGCTGTTCTCCAATTGCAGCGCTCGCATGCCAGTTTCTCCCAATTGTCGAGATGTTACTATGTGTGGAAAAGGGAAGTTGTTTACGACGGTGAGGATGATGTCTTCCTTTTGCAAGGTGCAGGTGAAGCCCCTCCTCGCCTCTTCTGGGGCTCCCATCCTCGCATCCTGAGATGTCCCCCAGTAATTCGTTCATTATCCTAATTCAAGAAAGTGGTCCACATAAATAGAGTCGCCTGACACCTGCCCTCCACGCGCACCATTGGCAGCAATGCGCTTGGCCCCTTTCAATAGTTTAGGAGTGGCGTAGGCGTGGCTTGTACGTCCGACGCGCCCAACTGTCTCCCCGTCTGGTGCGTCGGCTGGAGTCCCGAGACAGCATTCCTCCCCCTTTCCGCCCTTTGGGAATGACTTCGATCGATCAGCAGCAGAGAAATCAATCCTGCGGGTAACCACACGAGTTTAGGCTACTGCAGAACATGCGAGGCCTCTGCGGGTTTCCTTACGTCTAGGGTGGGGCTAGGCGGGTGCCTTTGAAAGGCCCACCTGTACGCTTTTTATGTTACTGTATTTGCAAAAAGGAATGCGGTGGGCGGCACATGCTTTGCATTCAGTTCTACACGCTTAACGGTGAGATTCCACACATCCGTCCTGGTAGATTAGAACAACAGGGTCCCTGTCTTGGAAAAACAAGCAGGATTTTCTCAGGCAACTCGATTCAGGTTTCTCTGCAATAGAGACACATTTTCTTCGCACATCCAAATATCGTGGGCCTTACCAGTTGTGCCTCCGTTTACAAAACATCCCGAATTTTAAGGAAATGAAATAAGATGAAAATCAGGCTGGATAAAACAATTTTTTAAGGGACAAGGACTGGGAGCACTTAATTTATTGGAATATCTTTTTCAGATAGAGAGCAAACTATTTTTTCTTTGTTTGTTTAAAATTAGGGGAATAGAATGCAAAGAAAAAAAATGTAGATTTTGATTCTGATTTTTACTTTTATTTTTTGACATAGACGGAGAATCAACAAACCTTTTAAAAATACTGTATGCAAACTCTTTTCCAATTGCAGTGACCTGATTTTTTTTAATTAAAAAGAAAACCGCATTTATTGCCACTCGCTTTATAGAGGTACATTCTCCCCCCCCCCCTCCATGGGCTGCTGCTCAGTTTCGGCCTACTCTTACTTACTTACTTACTTACTTACTTACTTACTTACTTACTTTTTCGGGGAAGGGGAAACAACCAAGCAAGAAAACCACCTGTTCTGAAATGGGGGGAGCGAAGGGGAATGCTAGAATCAGGTAGGAAGATAGCCAAATGACAATATAAAATCGAATATGCTCCAGAACAACAAGACACCTCCCTTCAAATAAAATAAAATAAACAGAAACAGAAAGTTCGATATAAGAAAACTCGTGGTTTTCAGAACGACTCCTTTCTGTGTATGGCTTCACTTCTACACACGCTGTTTTGGGAATATGTGCCTAGGAAATTTCACTTTGGAGAAAAGCAGGGTATGTTTGGTGTGGTGTGGTTATGACAGCCAAGCAAGTAGATACATCTGAACCGCTTTTACTTTCAGAAAATAACAGGTCCTCAAAGTGGGCCCAACAGGGTCATCTTCCATTTCCCTCAAACACCTTGATGATTCTAATCCCCTGGATGTGGAGCCGTTCAGATCCAAGTGGCTCCTTTTCTAAGCCAATGGCCTTCAGATTCAGGTGCCCTCCTAGGGGCAATCCTCAACCCCAGGCCCGCTGGGGAATCTGATGCCCAGTTGACGCTGAGGATTGCCCCAACACATCCAGTTCTAAATCCAGTTTGACGACGAGTCTCAACTCAGACGAGGTTTGTGTTCTTCGAGGTTTCTTCTTCGCGCTGGGACGGAGGTGGGTGTGAGGTGACGGGGTCTGAATCTTTCTTCTCCTTTTTAACCTTTCCAAGGATTGTTGCACCTACTGAAAATTAGAGGGCATCCTTGTCCCAAACGAGCCCGCCTGCCTTTGGAAGCCGATCCCATCAGGGTTCCTTTCCCAGCCAGCAAGCTCAGGGCTGCTGCAACCCACGGAAGTGGATTCGCTTCAGATCTGATCCGTATTATGGACACAGCCTTTCTTTCCCCCGCGAGTGACATCACCCGGCTTGCTGACCCACTGCCCGAGAAGCAGACAGAGAGATGTTTACCTGGGCGGGCTGCGCTGAGCGGGCGCAGAAGCGCTTAAGGAAAAGGGAGCCTATCCAGGTCGCTTGTCAATTTCACCTCCTCGCCTCGAAAAGCCGCGACTAAGGAGGGGAAACCGCCGAGTGAGGCGCAAAGCTATCAAGTTCCCCGAACTGCCATAGGCGCTGCGGTGGAGGGTACAGCCGCCGTCCTCCCGGAGCGATCCCCAGAGCCCTTAAGCCGGGCTACTGGACTGCAAGGTCGCCCCTTGATGATCTGAGGGTTTCACTTCCCCGCTAAAGGCAGTGGGGGGGCTGGCAGCTGAGTTCACACGCTAATTGAACTGCGGAGCGAAACTGGATTAGAGGCTTAAGTAAGAAGCACTGCGGATTGGGAGCCAGCTTAAAATTTGAACCCGCCAGCTCTACAGGACTCCGGTCCTCCTCTTAGCCATCTTCACCCGGAAGGAGGTCCCGTGGATTCTTCACGGCGATTCACTTCCAGAATTTGCGCCTACCTTTAGGATCGCAGTCCTTCCAAGGAAATGCGTTGGGGATCGGAGCGGAAAAGGAACTGGTGGCGATCTGCTTTAGCTGGATTGTTGCGGTGATCCTTCCCCACCCCGCGGTCACAATTTGATCCCCAACCCATTGATCTGGAAGGCTCGTTGCAGTTGCGAACCAATGGCTTCAGCGATCCCAGACCTGCTGAAACATATGCGAATGAGGGTCTCGGAAGCCAAGCCTATGGAATCCAACGGGCCCTGCTTTCAAGGAAACTGGGTGGGATGCGAAGGTATTTATTTTGATCTGATGGGGGGGGAAACTAGCTTTGCTGAGGGAGTGTGTTTAAAAGCGCAATCTCGGAAGGAAACGGCTTGCTGAGTTTAGGAGGCCGTCAGAAGGGGGAATTGGGGTTTTCTTTTGCTATACTTAACAAAAGCTCTTTTTCCAAAAGCAATCTGCTCCGAGACGACCTACTTCAAACGAGGGGAACCCGGGGTTTTTGGAAGCGGGGGCTCCTCCATTCGATCTCTGGCTAACGGTCTGGGAACCGTTTGGGAGGGAGGGTGCGGGAGGGAAGCGGAAACTTTCCTCTCAACCTCGGCAAAGTCCCTCCTCTCCACGTCAAGCCAATGACAACCGCTACCCCCGAACTTTCCGCCAGCAGGAGCTATAAGAGCGTCCCTGGCTGCAACTTTCGCCCAACTCCCAGCCAGCTCCAAGGAGCCATCGGGAGGGGAGCTGACACCGCCAGAGAGATTTCCACCGTCCTCGTCCTCTCCTCCCTCTTTCTCTTTCTCTTTCTCTCTCACTCTTTCTCTTTTCCCCCCGGCTCCCGATGGCCTCCCCCCACCCACCCAACTGAGGCCCTCCCCCAAGCCCCCACCCACCCACACCCTGGTCCTCCTCCTCCTCCTTTTCTTCCGCAGGCCCAGGATCCAGCCAGGGGGAGCTGGCTGGCTAGGCACCCTCTCCTCTCCTCCCCCCTCTCCTCTCCCCTCCTCCCTCGCCCCCCTAAAAAGGGCTGCTCAGCGCGCTGCGGGTTGGCCCCCGAGATGATGCAGCAGACGAGTCGAACTCTCCAGTCTCGCCCGCCGACGACAGCCTGAGCAACAGCGAGGAGGAGCCCGACCGGCAGCAGCAGCAGCTTCAGGGCTCCGGCAAGCGAGGGGGACGCAAGAGGCGATCGAGCCGCAGGAGCGCCGCCGGGGTCGGCGGAGGAGGAGGAGGCGCAGGAGGAGGAGGAGCCGGCGGGGGTATCGGATCGGCGACCGAGGAGCCGTGCAGCCCGGCGCAAGGCAAGCGGGCAAGAAATCCGGCGGAGGCGGCGGGAGCAGCGGCGGAGGCGGCGGCGGGAGCAGCAGCGGAGGGGGCAGCCCGCAATCTTACGAGGAGCTCCAGACGCAGCGGGTGATGGCCAACGTGCGCGAGCGGCAGCGCACGCAGTCGCTGAACGAAGCGTTCGCGGCGCTGCGCAAGATCATCCCGACGCTGCCGTCGGACAAGCTGAGCAAGATCCAGACGCTCAAGCTGGCCGCGCGCTACATCGACTTCCTTTACCAGGTCCTGCAGAGCGACGAGCTCGACTCCAAGATGGCCAGCTGCAGCTATGTGGCCCACGAGCGCCTCAGCTACGCCTTCTCCGTGTGGCGCATGGAGGGAGCCTGGTCCATGTCTGCCTCTCACTAGCCTCCCGCGCCGACTGGCCCGGCCGGAGACCGAGGTAAGCGGGAAAGGGACGGGAAAGGGCAGGGGGGAGAGAGAGAGATCTGGGATCTGGGAAAGAAGAGGAGGGCCGCGCTCAGACTTGGCCTTTGCCGTGGGCCTGCTGGAGCAGCCTGACTCTCGAGGAATCCCTCTGAGACAGGCGGGCGCAGCTGGACTGCAGCCTCCCCTAGACTGCGAAAGAAACTCGCTTTGCGCACGATCTCGGGACCCCGGACACGCATCCGGCCGGGTGGAGCGGCCAAGTTCCCTGGGAAATCGGGGCCTTTTGCCTGCAAATCAAGCTGGGCTAGGCTTCC